>NC_141693.1:2023301688-2024501688 GCF_964263255.1 Lissotriton vulgaris | reverse complement strand
CTCCCATTGCAGGGTGTATCGTTACGCATTGTATTATTTCGCCTTTGCCCAGCACAGGACTGTATCGTTACGCAGTGCATTATTGTTTGTCCATTGCAACATGTGTGATTCTAGCATTACGACCAGCATAGAGTTTTGAAAACGGTGGTTGGGATTGGAACCTACCAGCCAGCCGGAAAAATATTACACTTTATTACATGTTGGCTTTTGTATTGTGTGGTCTGATCCTATATCTTTTTATATATAGTTTATACTTGTTCTATCAAACTCGTCTGGAGTCCATTTGTGATGTCACCAGTGGGTTGACTGTCTACCCGTGCCTTGGAGATAGGCCTGGCTGCTCGTGCGAAGCTACTAAGGGGGTGAGCAGGGCTATCTCAAACGGTGTCCTTCCTTGGCCTAACGTTGAGTGAGGGGTCCCGGGTCTCGCATTTGATGACAGTGGTGCAGGACGGGGATTCCAGCTTCCAACAGGGAGCTGTGAGGCAGTCTAAGAAATCTCTTTCCTGATTGGCTGAAGGTTCCTGCCTGCCAGTGCTGCACCAACACTATTCAGAAGTAGGAGGCGCACAGCTAATTCTCAAAGTTACAAGAGCGTTATGTTCTTAAGCTTTTTTATGGGTTGGGTGCTCCCAACAGGTAACGTGTCCGTCCTAGGCACGTCTCTCAAACACTGTGTCATGCGTCACCATGTAACCATAGGTACATCCCTGAATGTTGGGCACTCCATGGGTTCTCAGAAAATGAGACTCCAATTACGGTTCAAGAAAGAATTTTGGTTCAAGAAAGAATTTTAATCATTCAACTTGAGTTCAAGTCATCCAAATTTTTAAGTTTTCATTAGGTTAAATGCATCCAAAGTAAATTATCCCAATGCTCCAATGCATTTCGGGCATTCCTAGCCCTTCATCGGGGAGCCTCTGTAATTAAGCCAGACATAGCAATCAGAACAAACTGAATGAAGTGGTGACATCGATTGTTAATAAGTGTAAATAATGCAAAAGTGACCTTGGTCAAACAAGTGAATCAGGCAAGAAAGTTAGTGAAATTAATACGTGTGAGTGATGGAATAAAACGAATCGCTTCGTGTGTATAAGTGGAAAATAGTGCGGAGTGAAAAGTATAATACGATGATCAAATGACCCAAACGGGTAAAGTAACGGAAATGTACCAGAGAGTTAGACTAGCGAAGTTCACGTGTGGCAGCAAGTTTAAGAAGGAAAAATACTCCAGATTGCCCACGGAGGAAAAACGGAAACCGACATACACGTAAAAATACCATTACATTCAAGTGCACGCGTATAGCGTTTAGCGATTAAAACAACCATTGTTTAGGTGACAAACAGAGTTTAGACAGAGAGTCCCGGTCTATGATAGAATCGTTTACTCACTGGTGTTCGTAAGGTCACAGGCTTCAAACGCCGAAGTCAGTGTAGAGCGGGAGGTGTTGTTAGTTAAGTAAAGATAGAAGAAGTGAAAACAGAATTATCAGAAAAGTGTAAAGGTGGACAAAGGACTACCCGTGAGGTGCAAAAACGGTGGCCATCTTGGAAGAGTTACCAAAGTGGCGATTAGAAACAAAGTGGCAATTAGAAACAATGAAATCAGTATTAAACAATAAGTGAATCATAAAAATACAGATAACAAAGGGTACAAGAATAATCGCAATTCAGGAAACAAATGCCAATCAGTTAAACAAAACATGAAAACTCCAGGCGATCATTGAGACCGACTGGTTTCATAGTCTGCATACGATAAATCCAAGCCATTTCCCTCTGAAGTAGGTGCTTGTTATTATCCATTCCTTCAATTTTACGCACTTGTTCCAAAATCAAAAACTTTAGCTGGGAAACGTTATGTCTATTCTCATTGAAATGTGTAGCTACATTGGAATAAGTGTTCTGGAGCCTGATGTTGGATTTATGCTCGTTGATACGAGTTTTTATCTTTCTTTCAGTCTTTCCTATGTAGCTTTTTCCGCAAGGACATTTGATCATATATACGACGTTGGTGGAGTCGCATGTGGCATTTACAAACAGCTTGATGGGGTTGCCTCTCATGGGATGGTTAACTGTTGTTCCTGTGATGATATTATTACAGTTCCCACAGTTTCTACATGGCCTTGTACCTTTGGAAGGTGCCCCCATGCAGGAGGCATTGAAGCCATGGAAAAATCCATCCTAGAGAGCAACCTTGAACCTGACATGCAACAATTCCTCATGGAATTAACCATGTTTACCTTATATCAAAGCTACTTCCAACTTGACAACGACTGGTATCTACAGCTGTCCGGGACCTCTATGGGTAATTGCGCGGCGCCCACCTACGCCAACATTTATATGAAGTACTTTGAGCAGACTCACATCTATGAAAACCCGACTTGGACCAACAACATCAAAATGTACGCAAGGTACATTGACGATGTTTTCATCGTATGGAAAGACACGAAAGAATCCTTGACACAAGCCCTCACTGTTCTAAATCAAGCCAATGAACGCATTCAGCTCACTTGGGAGATTGACAATAAAACCATTACTTTCCTTGATGTTAGGATCACTATCACCATCAATGGTTTTGAAACGGATCTGTTCCGCAAAAAAACTGACCGCAACAATGCATTGCATTTTTCAAGCCACCATCAAGGATCTCTGAAAACACATCTGCCCGCATCTCAGATGCTGAGGATCAGAAGAATCACCTCCAACCCTGATCAAACTCAGATTAGACTACAAGAAATGGGAGAAAGATTTCTAACCAGAGGATATCCACCAACTCTCATTGAGGGTGCAAAGAAGAAAGCCATGGACACTCCTAGAGAGTCACTGTTTGTCAAGACTCCCCCTAAAACCACCAACAGGATGGTACTAGTTTCTAAATTTTCCAACATGAGTCCTATATACAAACGGATAATTCTGAGACATTGGCCTATCGTGAGTATTGAACCAGATTTTGGCACCACTTTCAAGGAACCACCTCTTTTTGCTTATACCCGCAGTGCCAACCTTAAAGAAATCTTGACAATTAAACCTCAGGAGAGAATACCTTCCAAAGGTACAAGGCCATGTAGAAACTGTGGGAACTGTAATAATATCATCACAGGAACAACAGTTAACCATCCCATGAGAGGCAACCCCATCAAGCTGTTTGTAAATGCCACATGCGACTCCACCAACGTCGTATATATGATCAAATGTCCTTGCGGAAAAAGCTACATAGGAAAGACTGAAAGAAAGATAAAAACTAGTATCAACGAGCATAAATCCAACATCAGGCTCCAGAACACTAAATCCAATGTAGCTACACATTTCAATGAGAATAGACATAACGTTTCCCAGCTAAAGTTTTTGATTTTGGAACAAGTGCGTAAAATTGAAGGAATGGATAATAACAAGCACCTACTTCAGAGGGAAATGGCTTGGATTTATCGTATGCAGACTATGAAACCAGTCGGTCTCAATGATCGCCTGGAGTTTTCATGTTTTGTTTAACTGATTGGCATTTGTTTCCTGAATTGCGATTATTCTTGTACCCTTTGTTATCTGTATTTTTATGATTCACTTATTGTTTAATACTGATTTCATTGTTTCTAATTGCCACTTTGTTTCTAATCGCCACTTTGGTAACTCTTCCAAGATGGCCACCGTTTTTGCACCTCACGGGTAGTCCTTTGTCCACCTTTACACTTTTCTGATAATTCTGTTTTCACTTCTTCTATCTTTACTTAACTAACAACACCTCCCGCTCTACACTGACTTCGGCGTTTGAAGCCTGTGACCTTACGAACACCAGTGAGTAAACGATTCTATCATAGACCGGGACTCTCTGTCTAAACTCTGTTTGTCACCTAAACAATGGTTGTTTTAATCGCTAAATGCTATACGCGTGCACTTGAATGTAATGGTATTTTTACGTGTATGTCGGTTTCCGTTTTTCCTCCGTGGGCAATCTGGAGTATTTTTCCTTCTTAAACTTGCTGCCACACGTGAACTTCGCTAGTCTAACCCTCTGGTACATTTTCGTTACTTTACCCGTTTGGGTCATTTGATCATCGTATTATACTTTTCACTCCGCACTATTTTCCACTTATACACACGAAGCAATTCGTTTTATTCCATCACTCACACGTTTTAATTTCACTAACTTTCTTGCCTGATTCACTTGTTTGACCAAGGTCACTTTTGCATTATTTACACTTATTAACAATCGATGTCACCACTTCATTCAGTTTGTTCTGATTGCTATGTCTGGCTTAATTACAGAGGCTCCCCGATGAAGGGCTAGGAATGCCCGAAATGCATTGGAGCATTGGGATAATTTACTTTGGATGCATTTAACCTAATGAAAACTTAAACATTTGGATGACTTGAACTCAAGTTGAATGATTAAAATTATTTCTTGAACCAAAATTCTTTCTTGAACCGTAATTGGAGTCTCATTTTCTGAGAACCCATGGAGTGCCCGACATTCAGGGATGTCACTATGGTTACATGGTGACGCATGACACAGTGCTGCACCAACCCCACTTCAGTGACGACTGCACAAGCATCTCAGCCCCATCCCAGCCCCATCCCACTGTGGGCTTCTTTTATTCAATGGCCATTACTATTCCAATGAGAAGGATGGTTGGGTATGGCTATTCATACAGTGCTTACCACCCATAGCAAGGTGCTGAGGCGCTTAGCAGACCAGTAACATGCTACTCCATGCCACACTCACAACTTGCAAACATTTGTCATGCAAACGGAGTTACAGCGGATACACATGCTATTTATCACACAGATGTCACACAGTTTGTAGTTTGTCATGCAGTCTCATATAAAGTCACAAACTGTCATGTAATCTGTCATACTATGCAAACTGTCACAACCTGTGTGCTTGAGCTTAGAGGTTATGCAATCCGTCAGACCATGTGCATTTAAGAGGTTATGTAATCAGTCATACCATGTGTTTTTAAGAGGAGAGAAGCTATGCAGGCTGTCATTCCATGTGTCCTTGAGAGGTTATGCAATCCATCAGCCATGTGCACTTAAGAGGTTATCAAATCTGCCCTACCATGCATCCTTAAGAGGTCAGCGTTGTATAGTTTCCACTAATCAGTAGGAACTGCATGTTTGCGGACAACAAACTTACGATGGTGCCAGACTGAGTTCATGCACCTCTGTAGGATTTGATTTTCCGCTGGACCAGCTAGCTCGCGTTGCCAACGTTAGCCCCCCCTAAACCAGAACAGGGAGTGAAAAGTTCTAGCAACCACTGAGCATGACAACTATGTTCCCTCAGGAATAGTGCGGACAGATTTCAAACTTTTGCTCAGTCGCTCGTGCTTTCTTGTGCTCAGAGAAATACACAAAGAATACACGGGGCATTTTCATTATTAATTAAACCGTAGTAATTCTTGTATAGAAGATATGGGCTGCGATGATGAATAGACAGAAGCAGACAAATGTTATATAAGTGTCATCTCAGAAAATAAAAGAAAGAGTTCCACCTTCTTGTTGATACAAGCTATAAATGCATACATATAAAAGATTACAACAATCTAGCGTACTCTTTCATTGCTAAATCTAAAATACCTGCCTACGGTGTGAAGGTAAGATCTTCCAAGAAACCGCCGTCTGGATGATCTAACCCCTTTACCTGAGGGCAAGAGTGTATGACCCCGTCTTGGTCACAAAATGGACACCCCACACGGAGATGTTGGTCAGCTGCAAGGTGAAAGCTACAGCAGGCAGGGACCGCTCGAAGTCAGCAGAAGTGTCTCCTCTGATTATGTTAGGAAACAAAAGGCTATACATAGAAATTGTTACCCTTGCCTCTGGGCTAGATTTTGATCAGGCAACCATTGTTTGTGCCCTACAGATAGCTGTTTCGCCATAGGGGTGTAATAATAAGACATTTGTATTATGCTTTGAGAGGCCTTGCATCAATGCCAAAGCAGTATGATAGTGTTCTCATGAAGTGTTCCGTGTCATCAAGATCGGTGTTTCTGCGAAACCAGTTCAAGCGTCACAAATGCAAACGTGTGTCAAACGCTAATGTCGCAAAGAGGAGGCAACTTTGGAAAAAGGGATCGGGTACATGCAAGAAACGCACTAATTCCACCCGGGCCTAACTCGTAGACATGACAAGAGGTTATGCAATCAGTCAGACGATGGGTCCTTGAGAGGTTATGTAATCTGTCAGACCATGTGTACTTAAAAGGGTAGAAGCTATTCAAATTGTCACACCATGTGTCCTTGAGCTTAGAGGCTATGCAATTTGTCAGGTGATGTGTCCTCGAGAGGTTATGCAATCTCTCAGATCATATGTACTTAAGAGGTTATGCAATCAGTCATGCCATGTGTCCTAAAGAGGTTACAGGCAATGCAATTTGTCATAAAATGTTTATTTAAAAGCAGAGAATCTATGCGATCTGTCATGCCACGTGTCCAACCCAACCTGTCATTCCATGTGTACCTAAGAGGTTAGAGGCTATGTAATCTGTCAGACTACGTGTACTTTGATATGTTCGTTTTATAGCGCATGAACGCTGTGGCGTCTTGGCGCTAATTGTGGTACATGGGAATGGAGAGCTCTGAATGAGACCAATTTGATCGCAGAAAACAACCAGGTTTTCAGCTCCGTCCTAATCATCAAAAGGCCGTAAGGTGGACGGCATCTGATTCCATAGCTGAGCCGCACAAAAAGACAGAGTACAGCCTCCCCACCGTACCCAGCGGATTTTTGGAATACAGATGCGGCCCATCGTTGTGGACCGGAGTGTTCTAGTGGGAGAGTACCTAGAGAACAACTTCTGTATCTTCCCGGAGATTCCTCCATAGAGGGCCTTATACACCAGACAGAACACCAGACAGAAGGACTTGAATCCAGCTTGTTGCTGGATAGGGAGCCAGTGCAAAGTCCTGACGGCAGCCGAGGTGGGGAAACTCTTAGGGATGTTCATAAATAATCTGGCTGCGGCATTTTGCAGGGATTGCAGCTTCCTCCTCTGCGCCTTATCAATTCCTACAAAGAGCAGGTTGCTTAAGAGGTTAGAGGCTATGTAATCTGTCAGATCATGTGTCGTTGAGCTTAGAGGCTATCCAGTCTGTCATTCCATGTGTCTTTAAGATGTTATGCAATCCATCACACTATAAGTACTTAAGCGGTTATCTAATCTATCAGACCATGTGTCTTTAAGAGGTCAGAAGCTTTTAAACCTGTCATACGCTGTGTCATTAAGAGATTAGGCAATCAGTCATACCATGTGTCCTTGAGAAGTTATGCAATTCATCGTGCAGGATTCATTCAGGTGACTGCGCATACAATTGGGTAGTGTAGTTTGGTAGCCATCATGCAACCAGTCAAGCGAGCAGTCATGCAAGATTATAGGGCCATTCTGGCACTAGTGGACAATGTGCCTTATGTACAGCATATCATCTGCAGACTCAAAAAAAGGAAAGGAAAATGCTACTTCCCAGTATGCATCTGTTCTTGGCATGTAGAGCTGCAGAGTTACACACTGTGCATAGGTCCCCACTTAGCGTTGGGCCCGGATGTTTGCAGTTGTTTTTGTCCTGGAAAGTCTTTGGAAGTCACAGGATAGGTGACTCCTCCTTTGGATCATATTGCGCATGGGCATCGGCTCCATCCTCAGATTGCTTTTCGCCATTAGGGAAATGATGGAGCTTTGCAAGAAAAGGAAGGATGCCCATGTATGCTGTATCTAATTAAGATAATACTGGAACAGATATAGGTAGCCGGGGAGGCGGGTAGGTGTGTATAAGCAGATGTTCCTGTGACATTGGACGCTGCTTGGGTGGTATGTTTGGGGGGGGTTGATGTTAGTCAGTAACCTGACTGAATTATTTGTCGCACCCACCTGTCTGATGTGATGTTAATCCAGGCAAGAAGGAATTGTTGTAGTCTTCCCCCCACAGGAGTGGAATGTGGTGGGAGAAGTGGAGGGAAGTCATTGGGCAGGGGTGGGGTGGGGGCAGAGCGGGAGTTATTAGTTTTGCCTCTGCCTTTGTTATTGTTACCCCTGTATCCATCTCTTTGTTAGCCCCTAGGGAAGGTGGATTGGGTAGGGGTTTTGTAAGAAGTGGAGGGGCTATCTGTGGAGTAGCCTCTGGTGTTACTTCTGTATGATGAGCGGCGAAAGGAGCGTCTGGGAGCTTGGGACTGCAAGGCTCCCATAGATTTAGCTGGGTCCGTATCCTTTTTCATTTTTTCAAGGGATACGTCCACATTAGGCCCAAATAAGTGTTGATCATCAAAGGGTTGGTTGAGGATGGCACTTTGTAATTCAGGTTTGAAACCTGAAATGTGTACCCAGGCATGTCCACGCAAAAGGACACTGGTATTAATGCCCCTTGAAGCAGTGTCTGCTGCATGTAGGGCACCACGAAGAGAGGTGTTGGTGATGGTTTTACCCTCTTGTATCAGCTCATTTGCCTTATTTTTGATTTGTCTGGAAGGTGCTTGTAGGAAGGTGGATATCTGACTATGGTTGCCCCCAACTTTTTGCCTGGTGTTTTGCTGGTTTTTCGACTTAGTTGACCTGGGGCCCTGCTATTCAGGACCCCAGGCCCACTGCTCTCTTTGTAAAATGGATTCCATGTACTCTAGGTACATATCTAATTGGATACTGAGTCACCTTATAAGCCCCTGTACAGCGTACCTTAGGTACCCAGGGCATAGGTGCACCCAGGGCCTACCAGGGGCTGCAGCATGTATTATGCCACCCCTGGCTGGCCATCCAAATCTGACACAACTGGCTGCACGACAGCTGGGGCAAAGTTGTGTAATCACCCTTTGCTGTAGATATAGTATACCTATATCTAACCCTAAAATGGACACATATCCTCCTATCAGTCACTCCTATGGCAGGCCTTATTAATCCTGAAGGTAGAGTGCTTGGAATTATGTGAGATGGTGCTCTAGCATGAGCTGAGCCTGTCTGCAGTTTTCGGAACCAAGTCCTTTAGCTGTTTCCATGATAACGCTATACCATATACTCTTAAGTGCATTATAATCCTCGCGGTTATTGCCAACTTTGGTATAGCATTATCAAAACATGTCGAGTAAGGTGTCATACAAATTGGAATACTACCCCCTCGCCAATTCTGGCGACAGGGGTAGCATTCCACCCTTCTAGAGGGACACGACATGTATGTAATGTGGTCCCCGGTTAAAGTTAACTCGAGCCTCAGCATCACAAAACGGATGCTGCCACCACAGACACACGTCTGACCTCCTGCTGCTGGGAGTCCTTCCAGCGAGGGAGGCTTGGACAAAGGGTTTCCTGCCTTGGGTGGTGCTAGCACCACCCCAGACAGGATTTTGTGTATTGGGTAGGACAGTGCTGAAAGGGATGAGACATGCCTGGGGCACACAAGGTGTCCCTGTGCATACACCGGTCTAAACCGGTTCCTGGGGCTCTCCAGCCCCAGCTCTGGCGCAAGACCGGACAAAATATAGGGGGGGGTAACCACCCCCCTTCCTGGTCCCACCCAGAGGAGGGCCCTAGTCGTAGTACAGCCCCCTTTAGCCGGATAAAGGTAGGAGCTGGTCCCATTCCAAATTAGATTATCCTGAGCAACTTTACAAGAAGAAACTCTGGACTTCGACGTTCTGCTCCACAGAAGACTGAAGAAATCTCCCTTGTGGGCAAGGAGTGTCCACCCTGCACAAGCAGGCACCATCAGCGTCCAGCAGCTTCCCTTTGTCGTCTTCCCTCGAGGATCCAGACTTCAGAGCCCGACGAGACCCAGATTCCCAGACCTCTCCGACCTCTACCTACACCTGCAGCACAGCTGAGATCCGTGGGTGCGACGAGACACGTGGGACCGGCCATCTTGAAAGAAGCAGCTATTCGCTCCAGCACGACTTCTGAGTTAACCTCATCCAAGTGATTTGGGGACTGAGAAGCCCCGACCCCGAGCAGCTCCTGCACCGAAGACCAGCCCTCCAGCATCCACAAGATGTGCGTGGGGCCCTTCTGCCTGTGTGCTGCTCGACGCGTTGTCTGGTCACTTGCCGGCTGGCTAGTGACCTCCTAGATGACGAACTTCGAAATCTTCACTGCTGGTCTGGTTGCTCCAGACTGGCCCTTGCTCCCTTACAAAAGAGGAGCACCCCGGACCCACCTGGTCCACTCCAGACGCCGTTTCCACTCACCGCGTGGGTTGCCTTTGTCAAGGCCTGTTGACTCCAAACCCGGATCCGACACCGCCGACAGCGAGAGCCTGCGTGGGACAGCTCGTGCCTCCATCCTGGTCGTCGAAGACACCACCTGGCTGCAGAGACAAGCGTCCACCCTCACCTGATCGCGACGACGACATCTGGTTCCACTCCTGATTCCACTCCAGTCACTGGCTAGTGACTTTGAACATTGTCCCCTCTGCTTTCAGGTTCTCCTCTTCACTGATCCACCCTTGGATCACACCGGACATCTTCCTCCTGATCGCCTGCAGCATCTTTTCTTCCAGGCCCCATAGACTTCAACGCCAGAACCCGACTCGACTTGGCACCTATGCACCCGCAGCCTGTGGGTGAGGTAACACGAGCATTTCGGTGCTCAAGGGTAGCTTGACTCTCCTAGTGTCCAGTTCCACAGTCGTTTTTGTCTTACCTAGTCAGGATTGTCCGTACTCACCTTTTTCTTGAACTGTACTGTCCATAGACACTGTTACGCATCTCGCGTGTGAGTTCACACTCTGCACACGCGTTCCGTGGGCCTCCTATTACCTACATAGAGTTAGTGTCGCGTGGTCCAGGCGATCCTACAGCCTCTGGACAGCTCCATTCCTTTTATCGACTTTCACATTCCACTTACTTAGTATATGGTTTGTCGTGCCCCTAGGGCACCATTGTAATTCGTGCAACTTAAACGTATTTTTCCTAAGAGATTGTCATGTGCTTAGCCCTCTGCTCTCATAAAGAGTTCAGAGGTGTATGTTAGTTAATAAATATCTTGTTTATTTTCATAACAACCTGTGTGGTGTCCTTTCACTTGGTATTCAAGGGGTTATATGTGGTAAAACAGCTGGCTTCACATGCCAAAAGAGTTTAGCCTTAGACTGCTTTGTCCATGCTACCATTAGGATAGCTGGTCTATAAGGTTGACTTACAACCAATCACCATAAGGGTTGTTTGGACTGATACAAGGTGATCACTAGAACTAGTGAGCATCATATATCAGGCCAACTTCTCACAGTGCTGCATTATGGATTGCAGCTCATCCTAATGTGCCCTGTCGTATCTTGTTAGTAGTGCCGGAGTATTGGCGATGTGCCAAATGTTTGCTGCCTGTGACGCTGTTCTTTTACCAGAGGTGTCAAGGAGCTTAGACTCTTTATCTGGTGGGGGAGCCTCGCCTGATGTTTGTGAATTTGCTCTTTTGCGTGCGTTGGAGACTACAAGGGAGTCTAGTGGTGCGGGGCCTTTAATGTAGGCTGGATCTGAGGGGGCAGCCTTTTACTTCTGAATTCGGGGGTTGATGATTGGAGCCCTAACTGTATCTTTGAAGACTTCTGGCGCATGCATAATAACCCCTTTAAGCATGGGTTGTGTAGTAACAAAGGTGTCCATCAGGAAGTCTTCCCCTACTGGGTCAGTATGTAGGTCAACCCCATGGTATTGGGCAGCCCTATGTACAGGTTGGTTAAAGTGTCCTCTGGTGGGGAAGGCCTGAAGGGATATACCTGACCGTGTAACACCTCAGCCTCAGCCATCACAAGCTTTGTGCGACTCCCTCAATTCTTTTTTCATTGATAAAATTGCCACAATCAAAAACAATATTCCCCCCACCACTATGTCTCACATCAGCGCCCTTCCTCCTCCGAACCCCCACTCCCTGAATGTTTTTCCCCCGATTTCTTTAGACACCTTCCGTTCACTACTCTCGGCTGTGGGCTCAGGCTCCCCCAAGGATTGTTGTCCTCCCCAAATCCTTAGAGATGCCTTCATGTCATGTCCCGACCCTCCTCTGGACCTCTTAAACCGGTCACTCTCCACAGGCTCTGTCCCCAATGCCTTCAAAAGCGCTGTGGTGGTACCTATTCTGAAAAAACCCGGTTCCGATCCTGCGGTACTGGGTAATTACCGACCTATCTCCCTTCTCCCATATCTGGGGAAGGTCCTGGAAACCTATGTCACCCGTTGCCTGAGCTCTTTCATCAAGGAGACTCATTTCCTCGATGACCAACAGGCTGGTTTCAGACCCTCCCATTCTACGGAGGCAGTGGTGACAGCGGTTATGGACACGCTGAGACAGGGGGCGGATAAGAACTTGGCCCAGGCCCTAGTGCTACTTGATCTTTCGGCCGCCTTCGACACGGTCGACCATGACATCTTGGTCGACCGTGTCAGAAATGCTGGGATATCGGGCCTGGCCCTGTCTTGGATTGTATCCATTCTCCAACTCCGGACCCAATCTGTTCACCTATCCTCCTTTTCTGCCCCTTCCACCTCACTCTCTTGCGGTGTCCCCCAGGGTTCTGCTCTATCCCCCCTCCTGTTTAATCTTTATATGCAGCCTCTCCTGGTCTCCCTCCGTCACTCTTCTGTTACCACTTTTAATTATGCAGATGACTTACAACTTATCTTTCCTATCGACTCTTCTCCTCTTTCCTGCTCTAATTTCCAAACCACCATGCTTTCCATCTACGAGTGGATGAACTTCAGCCAGCTGAAGCTCAACCCTAGCAAGACAGAGCTGGTCCTGATAGGCAGGCCCTCTCATCCTTGGACTTCCAACTTCTGGCCCCCTGCCCTCGGCCCCCCCCCCCCCCCCCCCCCCCCCTGCCCAGTTGACTCCGTGAAGAGCCTTGGTGTTGTCATCTCCAGTGACCTTTCGATGCGGCCGCACATCAATGCTGTTACCTCGGCCTGCTTTTTCCATCTTCGCAGGATCGGGAAGATCCGAAGGTACCTGTCCCCAGAGGCTCTTATCCTTGTCATCCTGGCCTTGGTTACCTCACGTTTAGACTATGCCAACTGTCTATACGTGGGGATTCCAGCCTACCATCTTCAACGGCTTCAACTGGTGCAAAACCAGGCTGCCAGATTAATTTTTCAGCAACCAAAACATCAACATGTCACCCCACTGTTAAAAACTCTGCACTGGCTCCCTGTTGCGCAACGATGCATCTTCAAACTTGGCTGCACCGTTTTCAAATCTCTTTTTGTCTCCGCTCATGCTTTTATTTCTCTTTGCCTACACCCTTACATCCCTCCCCGACACCTCAGATCCTCTGCCCACAATCTGTTGGTCACTCCTAGGTTCAGACGCAAGAAGCACGGTGGTGCTGGCTTCTCCTTCCTTGCCCCATTTACTTGGAACTCCCTTCCCCTCCCCATTCGGCTCATCCCGGACTATCCCTCCTTTCGCAAATCTTTAAAAACTCATTTGTTCCGTCTTGCCCACGGTTAGCTGTCCACTCCCCCTGCGCCCTAGCCCACTGTCTTCTAGCGCCAAGAAACCAATTGGTGTATGAGCGCGGTATCAAAATCCTTTAACATAACATAACATAACATGTCATCTTGTGGGATGTTAGGGACATCTGGGATGCTATAATCATCCCATGGGTCAGGTGAGCCAGGAGGACTAGAATTATCTGGTGGCTCACTATCTGCACCACCCTCTGTGTCATCAGGAGGAGGAGTAGTAGGTATCCTTAGAGGAGAGGTTGCAATGTCCTTCTTAGGATGAGGAGCCGGTGCAGGCCTGTCTATTGGTCGTTTTTTTTAACTAAGAGTCAGTCGACCAGTTTTGGGATCTTTAACCAGAGTCTTTTGTGCAGGATCTGGATGGAATAGTTTCTCTGTGGAAGGTAGATCCTTCGGTGCTGAAGGCTTTTTCGGCACTGAGCCAGTAGCATCTTTCGGCTTTGAAACATGTTCTTTGGCAGTGTCTTTGGCCGGTGAAACATTTGGCTTTTTCGGTTCCGAAGCATGGGAGTCGGGTACTTTGATTGGCAATTGTTTTGCTCGGCTCCGAGTGTGATTTTGGTGCAGAGGAGCTAGTGATAGTCTTTGGTGCAGAGTGCTTAGATGTGGAAGCAGCTGGCGTGGAAGAAGAAGATGGCTTCTTTTTCTGTGCCGGTAGTTGTGCGCCGGCACCGGGTGTAGGCTGACTTGAGCCCGAGTCGTCTATTGGCCTTATTATGCTTCTTTGCCGAGCTCGAAAACGGGGCATGGGAAGCAGTGTCTCGGTGTGCACCCGGGCCCGAAGGTGAGGGTGTGACCGAAGCCTTTTTGGAGGGTGTCAAGGAAGGGTTCAGGGACGTCGATGCCCTCTTGGAAGATGTCGTCTGAGATCGAAGCTGACGAGTGAGCCATTGTTCTTCGAGCTCATCAGTCCTGAATCGTCTTCTTGGAGCGGAAGGAGGCACAAGCGGAACAGTCTCTGGCCTCGTGTTCCAGTGAGAGGCAAAGGTTGCACACCTCATGGAGATCGGTGTGGAGAAACTTCGACCCACATTGAGGACCTTCTTTAAATGGCGTCCTTGCCATGAGTTGGAAGATGAGGCCTGGGTAGGCCCGAAGGCCTTCGTCGACGACTGAATCGAAGACTTTGGAGTTGAAGAGTAGCGTCCATTAGAAACGCGTTTAAAACAATACTGTCGAAGTTGGTGAGGATTGCGTGCCGAAGGAAAATCGGTTCCAACCCAGAGCGCAGGAAATACACCCAAGGCCAGTGGTGGAAAAAAACAATCTGAGGATGGAGCTGATGCCCATGCGCAATAGGATCCAAAGGAGGAGTCACCTATCCCGTGACTTCCAAAGACTTTCCATGACAAAAACAACTGCAAACATCCGATCCAAACATTAGGTGGCGACCTATGCACAGTGTGTAATCTGCAGCTCATATGCCTCGAACATGTTATTTACCTTGTAAGCATCTGTTCATAATATTAGTGCTGTAGATTCTTATGCTCTGCATACTCTTGCCATCTAGTGTTGGGATCAGGTATTTGCAGGTGTTATTCTTCAAATATGCCTTTTGAGTCACAAGGTACATAGTGACACCTTTCTGGGCTTAGCAGGTGTGTGGTGCATATGTGTACTGCACAAAGGGTTTGATTAGGAAACGGAAGTGACCTGTGATTAGAGCCACAGCAGGCTCACATGGCAGAAAGTGAGCGCAGGTGAATCTGTAGCACTGTACGCTACGAGCAGGTGGTTACACTGAAAGTAATATTTTCCATTCGTGGCCCGTGTGGCTGCAGATACGCCTGCTCGGCACAGGCTGTAAACCGTACTCCACAAAGCGGTGAGTAGTCAGTGGATGATGCTGCTGTCCTCAAGACCGTGCAGCCAGCCATAGCCTGTCGTCTGCCAAGGACATTCACACAGCAGTTTTGGTGTAAGCGTGTGAGGTTGACTGAGTGGCTGCTTTACATATGTCAGCCAGGGGATGGTCCATAAGAAGGTCATAGTGGCAGCCTTCTTCTCTGTAGAGTGTGCCTTGGCTGTAGCTGGGAGGGATCTTCTGGCCTTGGGATAATAAGTTTGAATGCACTTCAGTATTCATCTGGCAATACCTGCTTTGGATACTGGTTGACCCTTGTGGGGATCTGTAAAGGATACAAACAGCTCAACTGCCTTGCAGAAAGGCTTAGTCCTGTCAATATAAAAAATGCGGGCAGGTTTAACAGCTAAAGTGTAGAGGGCTCTCTGATACAGAGTCTGGTTGTGGAAAGAGGCTTCTGAGCTCTATTGTCTAGTTAAGGTAAAAAGTGGAAACCACCTTACTATCCTGTCCTTATGAACTTGAATGAAGGGTTCAGGCAGTGCAAGGGCTTACAATCTGCTAATGCATCAAGAGACGTTACTGCAAAAAGAAAGGCCACTTTCCCAGAGAAGTACTGGAGAGGGTATGGCCCAAAAGGGGCACGCCGTGAGTCTAGTGAGGACTATATTGAGATTACACACCTAGGCCCGGGAGGAACGATCCTTTTGAGAGCTTCTATGAAGGCCTCAACCACTAGTGTGTGAAAAAGGGAGGAGTGTTCCATGTTTTGCATCTAAGCTGCGATGGCTGCTAAGGGAAGCAGCATGGACGTACTGGCTATGCTGAGCTTTTGTAAATGGATTAAGTAGCATATGATATTCTGGACAGCAGATTTTAGAGTTTCCAGTTGTATAGGAATGAATTAGTGGACAAAGCACTTCCACCTAACTAACGCACGCCCATGTGGTTGGTCTGCTGGACTCTCGCAAGATGCCCACGCATGCTTGAAGGAGACGTAGGTAACCAAACTCTAGGACCTCAGATGCCAGATCTTGAGATCGAGTTGCTGGGTCTGGATGCCTCATCTATCTTTAGCTCCTGGGCAGGAGGTCTGGCCTGTTGGGGAGCTTCTCATGGGGATTGATTGACATATCGAGGAGTGCTGAATACCAAAGCTGTCCGGTCCAGTTTGGGGCTACTAGGATAATAGTCTGAGATGTTTTCTGCATCTTCCGCACCACTAATGGAAGGAGTGGGAGAGGCAGAAAACCGCAAACACATATCCCTGACCAGTACATCCATAATGCATTGCCCATGGAATGTAGGTACCTAGATGCGAACCGAGTTTTTGTGGGTGGCAAAGAGATCTATTTGCAGGCTTCCCCAGCATTGGAAGTAGCTGAGGAGGACTTGTGGATGGAGTTCTCACTGGTGGACTTGTTGGTGTGTCCTGCTGAGCAAGTTGGCAAGGTCGTTGTCACCCCAGGAAGGTACTCCATCAGCAGGTAGATGCGCGTGGTGGAGCACCCAATGCCAGAGGGTCTGAGGTAAGGAGAGCGGCAAGGTGCGAGTGCCACCCTGCTTTTGTAGGTAGTACATGACGGTCATGTTGTCCGTCCAGGCCAGTATCACCTTGTCCTGAATGAGTGGAAGAAAGGCTTTGAGGAGAGATGAATTGCTAAGAGTTCAAGTGGGTTGATGTGGTGTCCCTGTTGATGTGGGCCCTACACTTCCTGTACGAGTCAAATTGAGATGTGTCCCCCAGCCGGCTTCAGAAGCATCCATCGTAGAACTGACTTGTGTGATGAGGTCTAGAAAGGGTCTACCCTGAAAAAGGTCATTGCTGTTCCACCACTGCAGACAGCGATGCACGCTGACCTTCACCAACATTGGATCCTCTATTAGACCCTCTGCTTGTGCTCACTGTACGGAGTAGTATAGTAATTCATGAGGCCATCATGCCGAAAAGGTGCAGAACAGTTCTGACCGTGAGGTACAGATTTGGCTGAAAAAGAAGCACTAGCTGCTGAAATGCATAGATATTTTGCGGGTTGGGGCGGGCATTCTTTGTGCTGCTCCTAGGAAGGGTTGTATCTACAGCTGTGGCAGGAGAGATTTGGTGACACTGATGGTGAACCAGAGGCTGTGGAGGTGGTAGATGGTAGCCTGGGTGTGAAATAAGCACCGGGGCTTGCTTGCGCTCTTGATCAGCCACTCGTCAAGGTAGGAGAAGACGTGGCTGCCTCCCCCTCCTTGAGTGTGTGGTGACCACTGCCAGGCTTTTGATGAAACTGAATGGTAATTCCTTAAACTGATAATGGCGGCCACTTACCAAGCAATGCAGGTGGCGTCGGTGGGCGGATGGAGAGGGTTGTGAAGGAACGGCCCTCATAAGGTGGCTTTATTGCAGAAGAGGGGATGAGGGATGACATCCTGTACGGTTACCATGCAGAAAGCTCCGGCGAGGATGAGGGGCCTAAGGTCCAGCATGAGTCTGAGGGAGCAGTTTTACTGGGTATTATGAATTAAAGAGAGTGAAGTCATTTGCGCCACTGCTGTGGGGGCAAGTGTTCTATGGCCCCTTTTAGAAGAAGTGCTCGGACCTCTTCCTTCCGGAGGCTGAGATGCTCTCTGCTAACGCTGCGTTTGCTGGCTTGGTTATTGGGAGGGGCTGTGAGAAGTTCTAGGTAGTTACTGTGGCAAACCACTGCTAAGTCCCACTTGTCAGATGTGATTTTCTGCCAGCGTGGAAGGAAATCTTACAGTCTCTCTCCGACAGGACAGTGGAGGCTCCCTTGCTAGAATCCCCTTTGCCCCGGCCTGTTACTATTGCCTCTGTGGGCACACTGCTGCCTCTGATAGGAGGAGATTGGCACAGGGGAGGTGGGTTTTGAACCAGCCCTGTACGGATGCCTCTGAATGGAGACTTTCAGGGTCGAGGTCTGGAGGGCACCCACAGCTTTGGCAGTGCTAGCGTCTTTCTTTATCTTCTCCAGCATCTGGCCATCCTGCGGAATGAAGATGTTCACCATCAAATGACAAGTTGGAGAGATGCTGCTGGACTTTTAAGTTTAAAACCCAAAATGCTTAGCCTGGCAAGGTACATAATTAGGACACTGGTGTTGACACACGCGCAGCAGCATCCAAGGTGTCTAGGGCACACTGGACAATGGCATTGGAAAGAGTCTTCCTTTGACCCACTAGCTCTCCCCTTTCCGTTTGAACTCATCAGACGGGTGTTCAATACACTCCTACACTTCATCCCAATGTGCTTTGTCATTCCTGGAGGGATAGCCAACTGAGTTTGCTATTCTCCAATGAGTAGTTGCTCCTACAACTACCCTCTTTCCTGCAGCCTCGAGTTCTTTACTCTTTTTTTTGGGCTGAGGAGTAGCACCTGTTACCAGAGAGATGTCGAGCTTACACGCAGTATTAACCACTAAAAAATATTTGATAACCTGACCCCTGATGTAAGGTGGGACATTGGTGGAGGACGTATATTTTTGTCCACCCTAGGTGTTACCACCCTGGCCATGCTTGGCTCCTTAGACATGTCTGCAGCCATCTTTAGCTTACTGGGCATGGGCAGAAATTGGACTATCCTCTATGATTTCGGTCATGTCTCCATGAAGAGAACAGACATATCCACTCTGTGGGAAGCGTCAGCGCTTTGAATGACCTTGTGGTAAGTAGTTGTGTCATCGGGGGGTGACGGCTTAACTGGATAGTGATCCATATCTGGATCCCCCCAGGGGATTGACATCATAGTCATCCAATAGATCATCAGTGGGCGCTGGGTCAAGTGGTGCGTTGTCGGGGTCAACAGGATAAAGGTGGCTGCCTTGCTCTTATGAAGAGTGAGGGGTACCCACAGGTGGATATGGAAGTGGTGAGGTATAGGGGGGTGGTGGAGAGGGTGAAGGAGGAGGAGGGGTTGAAGGTACAAATGAAATAGAGGTTATGTTATGTTAATTTCGATTTATATAGCGCCAAATCACCGACAGGTCTCTTAGCGCTTGCTTTGGGAACCCATCCTGGCTTTCCCTGCGAGATAACCCCTACTGGGCATCCCCAAGGTGAAGACCAGGCATCCCATCGCGGTGGAGCCATAGTGGAGATTAAGCAAGCTATTGCCCAGAGTTGCAGAGTGTGAACCCATGATTTGAGTAGGCACTGAGGCTAGAATTATCGAGTCCGTGGACATTTTGAGTTCAAGACCCTGCTGCGTCGGGGATTGAACCCTGGTCCCGGGTCTGACCTCTGCATCAGGGTCTGCCTCCTCTAACCAGTGAGCCACACTTCTCCACAGACATGTCTGCAAGGACAGGGGTATTGCCCCTGTCCTTGCATTTGAGTATTGGGGGAGGCTCCGAAGCAAGTTCCATTTGGAAGGTCGGCTTCCGCTTCCAAGGCAAAGTCTCTATAGTCTTGGGAGGCAGTCTTGTGGAGATCTTGCTAGTATGGGGATGAATAAAGAGATATTTTTGTCTTGCGTCAAGTTCCTCCTAAAATCGCTGAAGGATCGGCTGCTCTGAATGGTCGGAGCCCTCCACAGAAGATGTCTTCTACAACGATGGTCTGGGTGGCAATCGGGCCCTCATACCCGGTGCTATCTTTGACACTGATGTATTA
Organism: Lissotriton vulgaris; assembly: GCF_964263255.1. Lineage (NCBI taxonomy): Eukaryota > Metazoa > Chordata > Amphibia > Caudata > Salamandridae > Lissotriton > Lissotriton vulgaris. Next base: position 2,024,481,836 of record NC_141693.1, on the reverse strand, counting down.
GGCACAGATGGGGTCTTCAGATCGTATGTGATGTTGTCTTAGTAGAAAGACAGGCAAAGGTTACACACCTGGTGGTGGTTGTGTTACACTCAAGGCATGTTGTGGGCATTTCTGAGAATATTATCCTGCACAGGCATGCAACAAAATGTGCACCAAATGTGAATGTTCACTGTTTAAGAAACGATGTCAAGTTTAACCATGAGCATGCAAAATGGTGGTGTTTCCGCTCGATCCGAAAGTGACCAAGGGACAGGCAGTTCTGAAATGGTGTCTGTCCCATCACCAGGAGTACATTCTAAATCGGAAGATCGTTGAAGGTGAGGAGCATGAGGCCCCGGCAGTGCAAAAGTTGATGCGGATTGAACACCAGAAGATGTCGGTTGAAGTCCCAGATGTAAGAGTCGGAATAGAACAGTTAGGCCTGAACTGAAGCGTACAAAAAGCACCTGAGCCATGCTTCTGCATGTCCGAACCCGATGGTGGAAAAAACGAACCTGAAGTCGGGCTGATGACCAAGGGAAGAGACACATATACCCTGTGCCTCTAAAGACTTGTTCGAAGATAAACAACTTGCAAATGTCTGAGCCCAACACTAGATGGGAGGAGTATGCAGAGCATGTGAAGCTACAGCAACAAATGCTACAAACATATACTTTTATTCAGACTGTTTTTCTTTCCTTGTACCCAGTGGGGAGCCAGGCACCAAGTTCCTTTTCATTATCGTTAGTCGTTATTCATCGACTTTATGAAATTGGTAAGGAGGTCAAGTCAAGTCAAAAAGATTTATATAGCGCGCTACATACCCGGAGGGTCTCAAGGCGCTTGAAGAAGGTTGGGGGGTTATTTGTCGAATATCCAAGTTTGAAGTTGTTTTCTGAATGCTAGATGGTTCTGAGTGAGACGAAGGTGCGTGGGGAGTGAGTTCCAGGTTTTAGCTGCGAGGTAGGAAAAGGATCTGCCTCCCATGGTGGTTTTATTGATGCGAGGTACGGTAGCAAGGGCTTGGTTGGAGGATCGTAGCTGACGGGAGGGGGTGTAGAAGGAAAGTCGTGTGTTGAGGCATTCGGGTCCAATTTCGTAAAGTGCTTTGTGTGCGTGGGTTAGGAGTCGGAAAGTAATCCTCTTATTGACGGGGAGCCAGTGGAGGTTTTTCAGGTGACTAGAGATGTGGTCTTTACGCGGGATGTCTAGTATGAGTCTGGCTGATGCGTTCTGGATTCGTTGGAGTTTATTCTGGAGTTTTGCGGTGATACCGGCGTATAGGGTGTTTCCGTAGTCCAGGCGGCTTGTAACCAGTGCATGGGTGACCGTTTTTCTGGTTTCGGTGGGGATCCAGCGAAATGTTTTTTTGAGCATGCGAAGGATGTTGAAGCAAGATGATGAAACGGCGTTTACTTGTCTGTTCATAGAGAGTGAGGAGTCCAGGATGACGCCCAGGTTCCGTGCGTGGTCCGTCGGGATGGGTGCTTTTCCAAGGGCCTCTGGCCACCAAGAGTCATCCCAGGCGGAGGGGGAGGTACCTAAGATAAGGACTTCTGTTTTGTCTGAGTTCAGTTTCAGACGGCTGTGCTTCATCCACTCGGCTACTTCTTTCATTCCTTCATGTAGGTTGGTTTTGGCGGTGTTAGGGTCTTTGGTGAGTGATAGGATCAGTTGAGTGTCATCAGCGTAGGAGATGATGTTGAGGTTGTGTTGGCGTGCGATGGCGGCGAGGGGGCTCATGTATACGTTGAAGAGGGTGGGGCCGAGTGAAGATCCTTGTGGCACGCCGCAGATGACTTCAGTGGCCTCTGACTTGAATGGTGGGAGGCGGACTCTCTGGGTTCTTCCGGTAAGGAACGAGGTGATCCATTCCAGTGCTTTTCCTTGGATTCCGATGTTTCTGAGACGCTGTAATAGAGTGCTATGGCAGACTGTGTCGAAGGCTGCGGAGAGGTCGAGGAGGATGAGGGCGACTGTGTCACCATTGTCCAGAAGAGTTCGAATGTCGTCTGTTGCTGCGATGAGGGCGGTCTCCGTGCTGTGTTTGGCTCGGAAGCCGGACTGTGAGGAGTCGAGGGATTTGTTGGTTTCGAGGAAGGCAGCGAGCTGGTTGTTGACAGCTTTCTCGATGACTTTGGCTGGGAATGGAAGGAGCGAGATGGGGCGATAGTTTTTGAGTTCGGTGGGGTCCGCTGTGGGTTTTTTCAGAAGGGCGCTAAGTTCTGCGTGTTTCCAGCTTTCCGGGAAGGTGGCGGGTTGAGGGAGCAGTTGATGACGTCTCGAAGGTGTGGTGCTATGATGGAGTCTGCTTTGTTGAAGATGTGGTGAGGGCAGGGGTCTGTGGGGGATCCTGAGTGGATGGAGTTCATCAGGCGGATGGTGTCCTCAGTGGAGATTGGGTTCCAGTCATTAAGGATGTTCAAGGGGGGTGAAGGTCCTGCAGAAGGTTGGGTGGGTTGGTCTCCGGGTCGGTTGTCGAAGCTGTTGTGGATGTCTGCGATTTTGTTGTGGAAGAACGAAGCTAGGGAGTCGCAGAGGGCTTGAGAGGGGGTGATGTCGTTGGAGTTGGCTGAGGGGTTGGTAAATTCTTTGACGATGTTGAATAATTCCTTGCTGTTGTGGGCGTTGTTGTCTAGTCGGTCTTTGAATGCGGCTTTCTTGGCAGCTCGGATTAGTTGGTGGTGTATGCGGGTGGCGGTTTTGAAGGCGTCCCTGGTGCTGGTGTTTGGGTCTTTTTTCCAGGCCTTCTCGAGGGAGCGACAGAGTTTCTTGGATTTCTTAGGATCATCGTTGAACCAGGAGGCGTTTTTGCTGCCTAGTTTGATTTGATGTTTTTTCAACGGTGCTAGGGTGTCGGCGCTGTTGGATAGCCATTGGGTGAGGTTAATGGCTGCTTGGTCGGGATTTGAGGAGTGGGCAGGGGGGTTTTGGAGAAGCGCTGAGGAGATCTGGTCGATGGTGATTTTGTTCCAGTTTCTTCGCATAGTAGGTTGAGGATGGTTGTGAGTTGTGGTCTTTTTGTAGGTAAAGTGAACGCAGCTGTGGTCCGTCCAATGGAGAGTAGTGGTGTGACTGAAGGAGACATGTTTGCTGGAGGTGAAGATAGGGTCGAGTGTGTGACCACCGATGTGGGTGGGCGTAGTGACAAGTTGTTTGAGTCCGAGGTTGGCGAGATTGTCCAGAAGGGAGGTGGCGTTGCTGTCATTTCTCTTTTCCAGGTGAAAGTTGAGGTCTCCCAGCAGAATGTATTCTTCGGAAGGGAGGGCGTGTGGGGTGATAAAGTCAGTGATAACGTCGCTGAATTGTGCACGGGGGCCTGGAGGTCGGTAGAGGAGTGTGCCTCTAAGTGTGGTTTTGGGGTCGGTGTGGATCTGGAAGTGAAGGTGTTCTGCGCTGGCAAGGTTGGCGTCTGAGCTGGTTGAGATGCGGATGGAGTTCTTATGGATGATAGCGATGCCTCCTCCTGTTTGGTCGGTGCGGTCCTTACGGATGATCTTGTATCCTTCTGGGATGGCTATGGTGATGTCTGGAGCTGATGAGGCGTTCATCCATGTTTCTGTTAGGAAGGCGACGTCGGGAGAAATGGTGTCTAGAAGGTTCCAGAGGTCGATGGCGTGTCTGTGGACTGAGCGGGTGTTGAGCAGGATGCATTGAAGGTGGTTGGAGTCAGATCTCGGTTGTGTGATCGTGGATGAGGAGTTTTTCTTGGTGCCGTCGAACTTGCAGGAGTAGCAAGTGAAGGGTCCATGGGTGTGTCCAGGAGCGGCTTGGGCGCAGTTGGAGAGTCGGCCGGGGTTAAGGGCTAGGAGGGTGGAGGCGTCGTAAGTAATGCGGGAGGGCTGGGCGTTGCGTGGACCAGGGGGTCTGGCACTGGGCGCGGTCCAGGCGCGGATGGGCGTAGACGGGCTTACCTTTGACGCACCTTCGGCGCGGCCGTAGCGCGTGGACGCTGCGCGTTGGGACATTGGTCATAAATGTATAGTGTAGGGGGCGGAGCGTGGGAGGGGCAGCAGCTGGGAGGCGGTGGCGGGAGGAGGGGCGGACCAGGGGAAACAAACAACAAAATGGAGGGTCAAAGGCGAACAGAGACAGGGGCAGCAAATGCTCAACAGCGCTGAGTGTGCAGGCTAATGAAATGTAAGCACACCAGCCTCAGTGTAGCGATATTAATTCTACTAGCCTCAGCAAGGTCGCGCAATTAATTAAATAAATTAGTGCGGCGCTACGCGAGCAAAGCGCTACAAGGCTGCGAGGATCAGCCAAACAAAGCTGTAAATGCTACTGAAATAACGATACCGCTAAGGCGACAGAGCGTGGCAGCTGCAAGTCAGCAGGAGCGTGGGGGAGCAACCGATCTGAAGGAGGTCCAGGCGGGTAGTTGACCTCTTCCTTCTCTGAAAGCCACTCGAACAAGGTACCGTGTGCGGTTCCCAAGGATCCTTCATTAACCCACACTGTTCAATGCATGTTGATTATTCATCATGGCGGGCACATCTGCTATGCAGACCATTTGCACTTTAGACGGCCAGACACATGTTCACTTTAAATTACTTTCATATTTCATATACTAATTCAACACTAATCCTTATAGGTTCCAGAGTAGCGTGCTCCTCGCCAAAAAAGAGCTTCAAAACCCCATCAGGGGTAGCAAGCGCTACATAAATACAAACCTCTTTTCCTCTTCTATCCCGCCACCTACTCTTCTCAATCCAAATAACTGAATAACATATCCATCACTCAAATTACTTCATACTTCACTATACTAATTTTCAACACTAATCCTTTATGGGTTCCGGAGTAGCGTGCATCTGAAACTGCCAGAAAGCACCCTGAGGGTCCTCAGGAGCCAAGCTACTAGGCTCAGGCTCTCTGGCTCTGGGTGCAGCACCTCTCCGTTTTGTATGGAGAGTAGGTCTTTCCTTCTCCCGAATCTGTGGGGTGCACTCTGTGCCATCTCCATGATCTGTGAGTACCATGTCTGCCTGGCTCACTGCGGTGCGACCATTATCAGGGTCATGTTGCTCGTTCTGCACTTGCTGAGTACCCTGTGCATCAGCGGTATCTGGGGAAAAGCGTAAGCAAATGTCCTCGACCTGTCTATGCATAGGGCATTCCCCAGGGACCCCTCCCCTGGCAGCCTGGATGCGAAGTTTCAGCATTTTGCAATTTGGCGTGTTGCAAATAGGTCCACCGACGGTGTCCCCCACCTGTCGAACAGCCTCCTTGTTTCTTGTACATTGAGCTCCCACTCGTGGGATGCCGATGTCTGTCTGCTGAGCCAATCTGCTTTTACATTGTCCTTCCCTGGTAGATGTATGGCTAGTAGGTCTATCTTGAGTGGGATGGCCCATCTCCATATCTCCTGCGCTAGCTTCGAAATCGGGGCTTATTGTGTCCCTCCCTGCTTGTTGATGTAGAACATTGCTGTTGTGTTGTCTGTTTGGATCAACACTCTCTGGTTGTACAGCTTTGTCTGGAATGCTTTTATAGCGAGGAAAACGGTCTTCAACTGCAGGTAATTGATGTGCGTGACCGCATCTGCTGGTGTCCACAGACCCCTCACTCTGAGTTTCTCCATGTAGGCTCCCCATCCTTTCTGGGATGCGTCTCTGGTGATGGTCACTGTTGGTGTTGGTGGCGTCAGAGGCTTCCCCCTTGTTATGTTCCCCATGTTCCACCATGCCATCTCTTTCTGCACTGCGTGCGTTACAACCACTAGATCCTCCCAACGACCTGTAGCTTGTGACCATTGCTCCTGTAGCCATTACTGTAAGGGTCTCATGTGCAGCTGTACATTTGGCACTAGGTGTATGCATGATGCCATCATGCCCATGATTTTGCTCGCTGTCCTCACTGTCCGAGCTTGCCCCTTCAGGTAGAGCTGCATCTCCTTCACCAGTGCTACCGTTCTCTTCTCGCTCGGGAACACCTTGCTTTGTAAGGTGTCGATCTGTGCTCCCAGGAAGATTTTTATTTGTTCTGGTTCCATTGAGAATTTCCCCCAGTGGATGGAGAATCCCCGGTTCATCAGTGTGTCTGTCACTCTCTGTGCGTGCTGCTTGCACGTTCTGTATGAGCTTGCTTTTATTAGCCAGTCATTCAGGTAAGGGTATACATGTATCCCCTCCCTTCGTAGGTGTGCTGCGACTGTTGCAAGGCACTTTGTGAAAACCCTTGGTGCCGATTTGAGCCCGAACGCCAGGGTTGTGAACTGGTAGTGGTCTTCTACGATGATGAATCTGAGGAGGTGTTTGTGGCCCCTGTTCATTGGGATGTGCAGGTAGGCGTCTTTGAGGTCTATGGTGGCCATAAAGTCCCCGCCTTGCAATTGAGGAAGTACCTCTTGTAGGAAGGTCATTTTGAACTTTTGCGTTCTTATGAATCTGTTTAAGAATCTTAGGTCCAGGATGGGTCTCATAGTTTCGTCCACCTTTGGTACCAGGAAGTATGTTGAGTACACGCCCTTGTTCCTTTCTCCGTAAGGTACTGGTTCTATGGCCTGCTTTTGCAGGGGCTCTTTTGCTTCCTCTTGAAGGAGCTCTAGCTCTTTCCTTGCTAGCGCTCTTCTTTTCGGCTTTCTGCTTGTTGGTTTTCCTTCCAACTCTATGCAGTACCCGAACTGTATGATGTTGAATACCCATTTGTCTGAAGTTATTCTCTTCCACTCCTGGAAGAAGTGCTTTAGTCTTCCTCTCACTGGTCTTACATGCTCGCAGGTGTTTAATTTGCGTACCTCCTGTCCGCTGTGCTTGAGCTCCACCCTCTGAGTTTTTGCTTGGGTGGGCACATGGAGCTTAAGTCACTTAGAGGGGGGCTGTTGTCCCCCTCTCCTATTCTGTCCACGTCCATTCCCTCTCCCGCAAAAGGACTGGCCTCTTTGCTGGTACTGCCAGGACTGCTTTTGTTGCCCTTGCTGTGTCTGGGTGTCTGCCTGGTGAGCTTGATGGAACGCCTGATGCGATGTTCCTGGTTGGTTTCCTCCCCTCCCCTTAGGTCTTCGTGATGGGGTGCCTCTCTTAGTACCTCTGAACTGCAATGCCCCCACGGATCTTGCAGTCTCGTTATACTTCTTCAGTTGGCTGAGCTTCTCATCTACTGGGGAATAACGTCTCTCCGTTGAACGGGGTGTTCAGGATGCTGTGTTGCACTTCTGGCTTGAAGCCTGAAATCTTGAGCCAGGCTTGTCTCCTTTCCGTGATGCCCATCATCATGAGTCTGCTGGAGGTGTCTGCTCTGTCCAGGGCAGTTTTGAGGCACGAATTTGCCACATTCTTCCCCTCTTCGACAAGTTTTTCAGCTCTTTGCCTGAATTCCTGAGGCATGTTCTTTATTAACTAGCCCAGCTCTTCCAGGATCTGGTACTGGTGCCTGTTGAGCAGCGCGTTGGAATTTGCCATACGCCAGTGCATTGCGGCATTCTGTTAAATTCTTCTCCCCACGAGGTCCATTCTCCTGCTTTCTTTGTCTGGAGGTGGCCCTGAAGTAGTAGGCACATTGGCCCTCTTCCTTGCCTTGGCCGCGATGATGGAGTCTGCCAAGACCAAGCCCTGAATGTAGGGTGGGTCCTTGGAGGAATGTTTATACTTTTTCTCCGTCCTGGGAGTGACGGCTTTGCAGGTTACAGGCTCCTTGAAAGCCTCATTCCCCTGTGCCATGACGCTTTCGAGCATGGGCAGGTACTGGCTCCTGGTTTGTGTGGGGAGCAGTGTCTCTAGAAGGAAGTCTGCCTTTTGCTTCTCTACGTCGAGTTTTACCTTGAAAACTGCAACTGGATTTCTGATGACTGTTGTAAATCCCAATGTCATCAGGCGGCGAGGGCCTCGAAGGATACGTGTCGACGCTTTCTTCCGGGCTCTCTGTGTCGACGTCTTGCCAATCTATTTCCTGAGTCTCCGAGGATGCAGACCCGGGGAGCGTCCTGCGGTCGTCGTCCCCTTTATAGTCGTAGTAGGAGGCCTCCTCTTCTTCTGGTTCGTCAAAGGCCTCGACGCTCTCCGACTGTCCTTCGACGTCGTAGTCCTCCTCCTCCGTTATCTCGACCACCTGTGTCTTAGGTTTTGTCGGGATCATGAAGTCTTTCATCCTGGCGTCGAATTCTTTCTTTCGCTGCAGGATGTTGGGGAACATCCTTTACGACGCGGATGTTACCCCGCAGTACCGTTACAACGCGTATTTTAGAACGCAAGTCGTAACCACGACTTGCGCTGGAGGACGCTAAACGACAAGGAATAGTAGATTTACTATTCCAACACCTTCCCTACTGTACGTAGGCTGGTGTTGGAATAGTAAATTAAACTATTCATAAATCCGCACCCCTACAGCACAAGTCGTGGTAACGACTTGCGTTGTAAAATTCGCGTTGTAACAGTGCGCGTGGTATTACCACGCGTCATAACAACGTACATCCCAGGATGTTCTCCATCTCGGCCTCGAGCCGTCTCTCCTTTTTCTCCATTTCGGCACCGTGGTCTGCGTCGAATGGTTCGGCCGGTCTTTTCGGCGGACAAGTTGGCGCCGAGCTGACCTTCGGCGTCGAAAGTTTCGGTGCCGAGCTGACTTTCGGGTCCTTTGCGGCGCCGAAGTGCTCTTTGGGCCTTTTTCCCTCGGCGTCGAACGCTCCTTTTCGGGGACGTTTTCGACGTCTTTTTCTGTTCTCCAGCTCTCTGCGCCGGGGAGTCCTTTTCAGAGGATACGTTGGGCCTGGAAGTAGCCGCGGACGCCGAAGTCTTCTTCGTCGGCGCTTTCGAGGGTTTCCTAGGGGCTATAGTGTCTTCTACCTTCTTCGGAGTTTTCGTTTTATCGGTCTCTACGACTATGTAGCTGTCGTCTTCGGCGGCGGCGTTGTCCTCTTCGTCTGATGATAGCCCCAGGTCTCGAAGGGACGGTGGCTGGTCCTTGCCCTGCATGTTGGCGTTGGCTACCCTCTGTCTCGCTCTAACTCGAAGAGTCTTCGGCGTGAAGGCGGCGCAGGCATTGCAGCCCTTGCTCTCGTGGTCGACCGCTAGGCAAAGGTTGCAAACCGGGTGCTGGTCCTTCTGCGCGTACTTGTGGTGGCAGTTACAGCAGAATTTGAAAGGAGTGTTGTCCATCTCATGCGTTCAGGGGGCACCCGAGCGTGCATTCCCCCATGGACGTCGAAGTTCTTGAAGTTCTTCTTTTCCTTCGTCGTCCTCTTCGATGATGTAGTCTCCTGTAGTCTTTCCCAATATCTTTTCGTCCAAAAATGCGTATTTTTCTTCTTCTTTCTCCAAAAAAGTCTGGAGCCCTTTCGGGAACGATTCAGACCCAACCGCGGAAAAGAGAATCTGAAGATGGCGCCCAAGAGTGGGAGCTTCCGCAGGAAGCGTGCCGACATCACCGGAAATACACCAAAGGTGGGACGTCGACGCCCACCTGGGCTACGAAAAAAAAAAAAAAAAAAGACTACGATTCCGGACCCAACCACAAGACCGCGGAATAATGCACAGCATAGTGAATCCAGAAAGATTCAAGCTGCAAAACTGACTAACCTATCCACCACTTAAAATTTACTTGCATGTTTCACTATACTAATTCAACACTAATCTTCTTTGGGTCCCGGAGTAGCGTGCTACTCGCCGAAAAAAGCACTTCACCGCCTCGTCAGGGGTAGTAAGCGCTATATAAATCCAATTACAATACTATATAATTTTCACGGTTGCCTCGATAATAGTTCCAAATGGATCCTTTGCAATCAATTGAAGCTCAACACTAATGAGTCTGCAGTGATCCTATCTGAAGGAGACACTTGGTGACTGACCCCTTCAATGGGAATCCATCAATCTGTGCCAACTAGGCTGGGATTCGTATTGTTACTTGTCATACAAAGCTCTCTTTTTAACCTAGAAGCCAATCTAACATCCACACTCTGCTGGATTCCTAAAACTCCTGAGTAAAGTCCTGCATCTTCCACAAGTTCAGCTCGGTACAATTGTTGGTAAAGGATTCACCTTGACTTCAGAGTATTTTTCAACAACTCCATTTCATCCAGAACTCTGCTGCAAGGTGGTTCTGAGACTCAATATCTAAACAAGCATTTGCAATGCAATAGGTCTCGCATTAGGAAAGTTTGAGCTACTGGTCTTGTAAATGACTAATTTTGTATTCATGTGTTGGTTTTGAAAATAGCGAAATTAATAGCTTTGTCATTTACAATGCCAATAGTTTTACCTTTCGCAAATGTGACACCGATAGCATTTGTAATGCAATGTGTGTTGTATTTACGTGACTTACATGTATTAATATTACAAATAACAATGGCTTTTATTTTTTTTAAATAATTAATACTTAAAAGTTATTGTAATTTATAATGGCAATGGCTTAAACTTTTGTAAATAACTTTTGTGAAGATTATGTTCAGTGTATTTTATTGTGACGAAAATACAAGAACAGAAGTGAAATATTAACATCTTTTTGTGACATTTGTAATAAAGCTTGAAACATTGAGAGAACATATTTGAACCAGTTGTTGTTGAATGGTTGCACAGATTGATGCTGTGGTGGTGCTGAGTGATGTTGTGGTGGCGACTAGTGATTCTGTGGTGTTCAGTGATGCTGTGGTAGAGCATAGTGATCTTGTGCTGCCCCTGTGTGATGCTGTGGTGGTGCTGTGGTGGTGCTGAGTGATGCTGTGGTGGTGCGACAGATAGAGGGAGGGCGATATATAGATAGAAGGAGGGCGATAGATAGAGTGAGGGCGATAGTTAGAAGCGTGCACTGACGTCTGGTGGTGTGTGCGTGAATGGTGAAATTGTGCACTGACGGCTGGTGGTGTGTGTATGCCTGGTGAAAGCGTGCAGTGACGGCTGGTGGTGTGTGCGTGCCTGTTGAAAGTGTGCGCTGATGGTGTGTGTGTGCCTGGTGAAAGTGTGTACTATGTCTGTTGGTGTGTGCCTGGTGGAAGTGTGCACTGACGGCTGGTGTGTCTGTGTCCGGTGAAAGCGTACACTGATGGCTGGTGGTGTTTGTATGTGGTGAAAGTGTGCACTGATGAGTGATGGTGTCTGTGCATGGTGAAAGTGTGCACTGATGGTTTGGTTTTCAGTGTAGTTGTGTGTGTGTTTGTTGTGTGTGTGTTTGTATGTGTGGTTGTGTGTGTGGTTGTATGTGGTTGTGGGTGTGTGTGTGGTTGTGTTTGTGTGGTGTTGTGTGTGTGGTGTTGTGTGTGTGGTTGTGTGTGTGGTTGTGTGTGTGGTTGTGTGTGTGATTGCACTGTAAGGCATTCGCGAGCGTGGCAGTGCTAGAGTCCACACTTTTCAGGGAGAGGCTTTGGGGTAGAGGTGTGCCAGAAAAAAACTCATAAACGCCAGATTGCAGCATAATGTGTACTAAAATAGATCAGCCTAACAAAAGTATGTAAAAGACAATACATAAAAAAAATAGTTGTCTAACAATTAGGTGGGTCAGATGGTGGTGTGTCTGCCTGCTAGAAGCGTGCACTGATGGCTGGTGGTGTGTATGCCTGGTGGAAGCGTGCACTGACAAACGGTGGTGTGTGTGCCTGGTGGAAGCAGGCAAATATAGCTGGTGTTGTGTATGCCTGGTGAAAGTGTGCACTGACAGCTGGAGGAGTGTGCCTGTTAAAATGTGCACTGGCAGCTGGTGGTGTGTGTCTGCCTGGTGAAAGCGTGCACTGACGGCTGGTGGTGTGCGTCTGATGGAAGCGTGCACAGACCGCTAGTAGTGTGTGTGCATGATGGAAGCAGGCAAATATAGCTGGTGTTGTGTATGCCTGGTGAAAGTGTGCACTGACAGCTGGAGGAGTGTGCCTGTTAAAATGTGCACTGGCAGCTGGTGGTGTGTGTTTGATGGAAGCGTGCACAGATAGCTAGTAGCGTGTGTGCATGGTGGAAGCGTGCACAGACAGCTAGTAGTGTGTGTGCATGGTGGAAGCGTGCACAGACCGCTAGTAGTGTGTGTGCATGATGGAAGCAGGCAAATATAGCTGGTGTTGTGTATGCCTGGTGAAAGTGTGCACTGACAGCTGGAGGAGTGTGCCTGTTAAAATGTGCACTGGCAGCTGGTGGTGTGTGTTTGATGGAAGCGTGCACAGATAGCTAGTAGCGTGTGTGCATGGTGGAAGCGTGCACAGACAGCTAGTAGTGTGTGTGCATGATGGAAGCAGGCAAATATAGCTGGTGTTGTGTATGCCTGGTGAAAGTGTGCACTGACAGCTGGAGGAGTGTGCCTGTTAAAATGTGCACTGGCAGCTGGTGGTGTGTGTTTGATGGAAGCGTGCACAGATAGCTAGTAGTGTGTGTGCATGATGGAAGCAGGCAAATATAGCTGGTGTTGTGTATGCCTGGTGAAAGTGTGCACTGACAGCTGGAGGAGTGTGCCTGTTAAAATGTGCACTGGCAGCTGGTGGTGTGTGTTTGATGGAAGCGTGCACAGATAGCTAGTAGCGTGTGTGCATGGTGGAAGCGTGCACAGACAGCTAGTAGTGTGTGTGCATGATGGAAGCAGGCAAATATAGCTGGTGTTGTGTATGCCTGGTGAAAGTGTGCACTGACAGCTGGAGGAGTGTGCCTGTTAAAATGTGCACTGGCAGCTGGTGGTGTGTGTTTGATGGAAGCGTGCACAGATAGCTAGTAGTGTGTGTGCATGATGGAAGCAGGCAAATATAGCTGGTGTTGTGTATGCCTGGTGAAAGTGTGCACTGACAGCTGGAGGAGTGTGCCTGTTAAAATGTGCACTGGCAGCTGGTGGTGTGTGTTTGATGGAAGCGTGCACAGATAGCTAGTAGCGTGTGTGCATGGTGGAAGCGTGCACAGACAGCTAGTAGTGTGTGTGCATGGTGGGAGCATGCACTGACTGGTGATGATGCCATTTGGACCTTTTGAAGTATTTAGCCATGCAGCACATTATCCTGGGTGCTACACCATCTACTATCACTTCAGGTGCATTGGTTAACGACCACCCACCCACGGATGGGCTTCCATGCTTTTTAATGAAAATATGAAAAAGTTAAGTACGTGTGTCATGTGAAAAAAACAGTGGAAGTGAGAGACAGGAAACAGGTAAAGGGATGTCGCTACCAGTGGTGCAGCAGGTGGCGCCACGTCAACTGCAACCAAATTGCACATGAAAAACGATATTAGATGTTCGTGACTGACCTCACGCTATATGCGGAGCACATGCGGCTTGATTGCCATAAGACTGTAGGTAAAAACTAACATGGACAAGGAAAAAATGAGACATGTAACAGGGGACGTCTCCATGTGAGGTTCCAAAACACCAAAAGGAGGGGCTAATAAGCATAGTCACTAAACAAAAGAAGGCACTTATGAAGGGCAATAACAGGAACCAACGTAAACAAGCTCTCAGCATTGCTGTGGCGGGGGCAGTTCGGGAGCGCATTCCTTTGAAGTCTGATGCCGAGGCACAGACAAATGGTGGTGTGCGAGCGGCTTCCTTTCAATTATGATGGGGGGCAGGGGAATACAAATGGTGCGCTTGCACCCGGCGCACCTGCACTGGCCATAATCCGCATTCCAAAGCCCTCTTGGCAGCCTTTCCTGGAGCCCCTACATAATTCTCGCCGAAGCAATGCGCAAGCGCATTGGCTCAGCGAGACCAAAAAAGGGCCCCTATTTTCCAAAGCATGTTTCAAAGAAACACTCTGACTGACATCTGGGGGTTGGCCTCAGCCAATCTATTCATCCACCCACACTCTAGAAAAGAAGGGGCTTTTTCTCAGGGAACTTATCCCCCTCCGTTGTAGGAGAGGCTCTGGGTCATCTTCAATTTTGAAAGAGAATGAAGACAGGGATGGTTTTAGCCTCTTTAGCCATTTTAACGTGTCCTATTCTGCACTAAGATACCCCAGTGCGGTCGGTGTTCAAAATCAACAAATGACGAACAGAATGAGGGATATTCTTTCAGAGGCCATTATTAACCCAATGAGAAGTGGGCACATCCTGCCACAGCCACTGTACTTCGTCTTCGCCCTGTATGAAGACTTGGCTACCACGTCACTCGTAATGACGCTTGCAGACCCTGGTTTGACATGTTACTCTTATCAGACCCAATTTTACTTGTGCTCGGCTTATATGCTCCTCTACAGATCCTTCTTGATATATCCATCGGGCAAAGTTCTACGTCTGCTTCCCCAACATACACCTGTAGAACCAAAGACAATGTTCCCCTGACCCCTGGAATGAAATATCTCTGTTGCCCTCCAATGACCATCTACAAGTGTTCACGCCATGTGTCGATGCTCCTGGCCAAGGCCATGGTGTCAAGGCAAAGGGTACATCATGAACTGTGAAGCAAATATATCAAACTCTTTAAAAAAAGATGTACTCACGGTAAACCGAAACCAGATTGTACAACGCCCAGGTGGCCCAGTGCTGACTGACCGGAGAGATCCCCTGAGGCAGAAGTCGAAGGATTGGCTCGAAGGACCTGCAGAAAAACAGATGTATCTTTTAGTGGTAATCGTCGGAATATTACAGCTGCACACGTTTTACAGTAGATTTGTGAAGAAAACTTACCAACGTGCAACATAAGTTCTCCAGCCACAACCTTGGCTAAAGTCACTGAGATGGTCCCCCTGACCACATTAGGTCACACATGCCCTGCTGATGATGGTCCCCCTGACCGCATTAGGTCACACATGCCCTGCTGATGATGGTCCCCCTGACCACATTAGGTCACACATGCCCTGCTGATGATGGTCCCCCTGACCACATTAGGTCACACATGCCCTGCTGATGATGGTCCCCCTGACCGCATTAGGTCACACATGCCCTGCTGATGATGGTCCCCCTGACCACATTAGGTCACACATGCCCTGCTGATGATGGTCCCCCTGACCACATTAGGTCACACATGCCCTGCTGATGATGGTCCCCCGACCGCATTAGGTCACACATGCCCTGCTGATGATGGTCCCCCTGACCACATTAGGTCACACATGCCCTGCTGATGATGGTCCCCCTGACCACATTAGGTCACACATGCCCTGCTGATGATGGTCCCCCTGACCACATTAGGTCACACATGCCCTGCTGATGATGGTCCCCCTGACCACATTAGGTCACACATGCCCTGCTGATGATGGTCCCCCTGACCACATTAGGTCACACATGCCCTGCTGATGATGGTCCCCCTGACCACATTAGGTCACACATGCCCTGCTGATGATGGTCCCCCTGACCACATTAGGTCACACATGCCCTGCTGATGATGGTCCCCCTGACCGCATTAGGTCACACATGCCCTGCTGATGATGGTCCCCCTGACCACATTAGGTCACACATGCCCTGCTGATGATGGTCCCCCTGACCGCATTAGGTCACACATGCCCTGCTGATGATGGTCCCCCTGACCGCATTAGGTCACACATGCCCTGCTGATGATGGTCCCCCTGACCGCATTAGGTCACACATGCCCTGCTGATGATGGTCCCCCTGACCACATTAGGTCACACATGCCCTGCTGATGATGGTCCCACTGACCACATTAGGTCACACATGCCCTGCTGATGATGGTCCCACTGACCACATTAGGTCACACATGCCCTGCTGATGATGGTCCCCCTGACCACATTAGGTCACACATGCCCTGCTGATGATGGTCCCACTGACCACATTAGGTCACACATGCCCTGCTGATGATGGTCCCCCTGACCACATTAGGTCACACATGCCCTGCTGATGATGGTCCCCCTGACCACATTAGGTCACACATGCCCTGCTGATGATGGTCCCACTGACCACATTAGGTCACACATGCCCTGCTGATGATGGTCCCCCTGACCACATTAGGTCACACATGCCCTGCTGATGATGGTCCCCCTGACCACATTAGGTCACACATGCCCTGCTGATGATGGTCCCCCTGACCACATTAGGTCACACATGCCCTGCTGATGATGGTCCCACTGACCACATTAGGTCACACATGCCCTGCTGATGATGGTCCCCCTGACCACATTAGGTCACACATGCCCTGCTGATGATGGTCCCCCTGACTGCATTAGGTCACACATGCCCTGCTGATGATGGTCCCCCTGACCACATTAGGTCACACATGCCCTGCTGATGGTGGTCCCCCTGACCGCATTAGGTCACACATGCCCTGCTGATGATGGTCCCCCTGACCACATTAGGTCACACATGCCCTGCTGATGATGGTCCCACTGACCACATTAGGTCACACATGCCCTGCTGATGATGGTCCCCCTGACCACATTAGGTCACACATGCCCTGCTGATGATGGTCCCCCTGACCACATTAGGTCACACATGCCCTGCTGATGATGGTCCCCCTGACTGCATTAGGTCACACATGCCCTACTGATGATGGTCCCCCTGACCGCATTAGGTCACACATGCCCTGCTGATGATGGTCCCCCTGACCACATTAGGTCACACATGCCCTACTGATGATGGTCCCCCTGACCGCATTAGGTCACACATGCCCTGCTGATGATGGTCCCCCTGACCGCATTAGGTCACACATGCCCTGCTGATGATGGTCCCCCTGACCACATTAGGTCACACATGCCCTGCTGATGATGGTCCCCCTGACCGCATTAGGTCACACATGCCCTGCTGATGATGGTCCCCCTGACCACATTAGGTCACACATGCCCTGCTGATGATGGTCCCACTGACCACATTAGGTCACACATGCCCTGCTGATGATGGTCCCCCTGACCACATTAGGTCACACATGCCCTGCTGATGATGGTCCCCCTGACCACATTAGGTCACACATGCCCTGCTGATGATGGTCCCCCTGACCACATTAGGTCACACATGCCCTGCTGATGATGGTCCCCCTGACCACATTAGGTCACACATGCCCTGCTGATGATGGTCCCCCTGACCACATTAGGTCACACATGCCCTGCTGATGATGGTCCCCCTGACCACATTAGGTCACACATGCCCTGCTGATGATGGTCCCCCTGACCACATTAGGTCACACATGCCCTGCTGATGATGGTCCCCCTGACCGCATTAGGTCACACATGCCCTGCTGATGATGGTCCCCCTGACCGCATTAGGTCACACATGCCCTGCTGATGATGGTCCCCCTGACCGCATTAGGTCACACATGCCCTGCTGATGATGGTCCCCCTGACCGCATTAGGTCACACATGCCCTGCTGATGATGGTCCCCCTGACCGCATTAGGTCACACATGCCCTGCTGATGATGGTCCCCCTGACCACATTAGGTCACACATGCCCTGCTGATGATGGTCCCACTGACCACATTAGGTCACACATGCCCTGCTGATGATGGTCCCACTGACCACATTAGGTCACACATGCCCTGCTGATGATGGTCCCACTGACCACATTAGGTCACACATGCCCTGCTGATGATGGTCCCACTGACCACATTAGGTCACACATGCCCTGCTGATGATGGTCCCCCTGACCACATTAGGTCACACATGCCCTGCTGATGATGGTCCCACTGACCACATTAGGTCACACATGCCCTGCTGATGATGGTCCCCCTGACCACATTAGGTCACACATGCCCTGCTGATGATGGTCCCCCTGACCACATTAGGTCACACATGCCCTGCTGATGATGGTCCCACTGACCACATTAGGTCACACATGCCCTGCTGATGATGGTCCCCCTGACCACATTAGGTCACACATGCCCTGCTGATGATGGTCCCCCTGACCACATTAGGTCACACATGCCCTGCTGATGATGGTCCCCCTGACCACATTAGGTCACACATGCCCTGCTGATGATGGTCCCACTGACCACATTAGGTCACACATGCCCTGCTGATGATGGTCCCCCTGACCACATTAGGTCACACATGCCCTGCTGATGATGGTCCCCCTGACTGCATTAGGTCACACATGCCCTGCTGATGATGGTCCCCCTGACCACATTAGGTCACACATGCCCTGCTGATGGTGGTCCCCCTGACCGCATTAGGTCACACATGCCCTGCTG
Source organism: Lissotriton vulgaris (assembly GCF_964263255.1). Lineage (NCBI taxonomy): Eukaryota > Metazoa > Chordata > Amphibia > Caudata > Salamandridae > Lissotriton > Lissotriton vulgaris. The sequence goes on along the minus strand of NC_141693.1, from coordinate 2,024,463,898 downwards.
ATGATGGTCCCCCTGACCACATTAGGTCACACATGCCCTGCTGATGATGGTCCCACTGACCACATTAGGTCACACATGCCCTGCTGATGATGGTCCCCCTGACCACATTAGGTCACACATGCCCTGCTGATGATGGTCCCCCTGACCACATTAGGTCACACATGCCCTGCTGATGATGGTCCCCCTGACTGCATTAGGTCACACATGCCCTACTGATGATGGTCCCCCTGACCGCATTAGGTCACACATGCCCTGCTGATGATGGTCCCCCTGACCACATTAGGTCACACATGCCCTACTGATGATGGTCCCCCTGACCGCATTAGGTCACACATGCCCTGCTGATGATGGTCCCCCTGACCGCATTAGGTCACACATGCCCTGCTGATGATGGTCCCCCTGACCACATTAGGTCACACATGCCCTGCTGATGATGGTCCCCCTGACCGCATTAGGTCACACATGCCCTGCTGATGATGGTCCCCCTGACCACATTAGGTCACACATGCCCTGCTGATGATGGTCCCACTGACCACATTAGGTCACACATGCCCTGCTGATGATGGTCCCCCTGACCACATTAGGTCACACATGCCCTGCTGATGATGGTCCCCCTGACCACATTAGGTCACACATGCCCTGCTGATGATGGTCCCCCTGACCACATTAGGTCACACATGCCCTGCTGATGATGGTCCCCCTGACCACATTAGGTCACACATGCCCTGCTGATGATGGTCCCCCTGACCACATTAGGTCACACATGCCCTGCTGATGATGGTCCCCCTGACCACATTAGGTCACACATGCCCTGCTGATGATGGTCCCCCTGACCACATTAGGTCACACATGCCCTGCTGATGATGGTCCCCCTGACCACATTAGGTCACACATGCCCTGCTGATGATGGTCCCCCGACCGCATTAGGTCACACATGCCCTGCTGATGATGGTCCCCCTGACCACATTAGGTCACACATGCCCTACTGATGATGGTCCCCCTGACCACATTAGGTCACACATGCCCTGCTGATGATGGTCCCCCTGACCACATTAGGTCAAACATGCCCTGCTGATGATGGTCCCCCTGACCGCATTAGGTCACACATGCCCTGCTGATGATGGTCCCCCTGACCACATTAGGTCACACATGCCCTGCTGATGATGGTCCCCCTGACCACATTAGGTCACACATGCCCTGCTGATGATGGTCCCCCTGACCACATTAGGTCACACATGCCCTGCTGATGATGGTCCCCCTGACCACATTAGGTCACACATGCCCTGCTGATGATGGTCCCCCTGACCACATTAGGTCACACATGCCCTGCTGATGATGTGGCCCCTGAAGTGCAGGACCTTCAGGGAGGATTTTTAATGCTTTTGTCACAAGCCGGAAAGCTGCAATAAACCCAGTTATGTTTAAGACTGGTGACTAGGGAATCCTCAGAGGCTCTAAGAATTCTGAAAACAGATACCTCACAACTGAGATAGTGTTTGGTATTATAAGACTTATGTTTGCTGTGAGTCTTATGCAGAAAAAGAAAGGATTGCAAATGTAATGTTTTAGAATGCTCTAGATTTTTATTATACCAGTTTGCCCAGTGCCTTCCATTTATATTCCAGAGGTCACAGCTGACAGTTCATTAATTACACTGTGAGCACAAAGAAGCAAGACCAGCACACTGCGAGCACGAAGAAGCAAGGCCTGCACACTGTGAGCATGAAGAAGCAAGACCTGAACACTGCGAGCACGAAGAAGCAAGACCTGCAAACTGTGGGCACGAAGAAGCAAGACCTGCACACTATGAGCACGAAGAAACTAGACATGCACACTGTGAGCACGAAGAACTAAGACATGCACACGGTGAGCACAAAGAAACAAGACCTGAACACATGTAAGCACAAAGAAACAAGACCTGCACACTGTGAGCACGAAGAACTAAGACCTGCACACGGTGAGCACAAAGAAACAAGACCTGAACATGTGTGAGCACAAAGAAACAAGACCTGCACCGACGTGAGCATGTGTAGCTTCCATCAAGAATTTCCATCTGATGTCCCTGCCCTGGCAGGAGACAGGGTTCCTACTCTGCTCTTTGCAGATGACACACTCCTTATATCTAAGACTACGGTTGGGCTCCAAAAACTCCTAAACAGATTTCATCTTTTTTGAGTCTAGGGGGCTGATTGTCAACACCTCCAAAACCAAGATCATGGTGTTTGACCCATACAGGCCATATAGAGGTAATTTTACTTTAGATGGAACCCACTTAGAACGAGTCACAACGTTTGATTATCTAGGCATTCGGCTAGCTGAGGAAATGCATCAGAGACACCACATCGACAAAATGCTTTTGAGCCACAAACGTGCGGCAGGAGTACTAGTTAGGGAACATCGCTCCTCGCAGAGCAGACCTGTGGCTCCTGCTCTTACGATCTACGCAGCTAGAGCAGTTAGTTCAGCCCTCTATGGTGCTGAACCATGGGGCTTTGACAATGTAGATGGAATCAGCAGATCTGAATATGAATTCTTAAGAGATCTAGTGATGCTCCCCTGCAATGTACCACTGAAACCCCTGAGGAGTGATATGGGCAGGCGTCCTTTTAGAGACATAGCCAGGCTGCGGCCCTTGTTATTCTGGGCCCGCCTGCGACGGACTCCTGAGCTTGCCAGCAACGCCTCTGCGATCACAGAATTGATGGTCTTAGATGGCAACCAAAGAATTAGTTGGTTGCTTAATGTCAAGACAACAATTCTTGCGCTTGGTCTTAAGGAGGCGTGGGATACCCAAACCCCACCTAGTAAGGCTGAGCTCATAAGGCGATACTGGGCATGGGTTGATGCCCAAGAGCTTAGCAATTCGAGATTGGGAAGGCTCAAAAAAGATTTTTACCTCCACAAGCAGCACATACTTTTAGAACCATATTTTCATTTTATCCAGACGCCACGAGATTGGACACTTTACATACAGTTTAGGATAGGTTCACTCCCGGTACGAGAGCTAACTGTAAAGTGGAGCGCCCCATACCAGACGACAGCGGACTGCCCCTGCTGTAAGGCGCCGACCGAGAGCGTGGCCAACCTTACGTTTGCTTGGCCCGCCTATAAGAGGGCCAGAACAAGGTGGCTTAAACCCATCAGCATCCAATTGGGCACCCATGAACATAGCGTTGCTTTGCGCATTCTGAAGTCGGATGCAAGTACCTTCTTTGCCTGTGGCGGGGTCAAGTACCTTGGCCCTGTTTGGATAGTAAGGTTTAAATTCTTACGTGGGACATCCCAATGAATTATCTTGTTTTTATATTATTTTTATCCTGAGCTCAATTAGTCTGCTTATTTATATTGCACTGTCACTTTATATAATATCAGGCACACAAGTTGGAACTGAATTAATTTCAAGTTTTGATCCGCAATGGCTTGTCCTTAATATCCTTTGGAAATGAGAATCTATTGTGTTTAAGGATTTGCATATTTTTAACTGTCGCTTATTTGATAACTCATATTTTTATTGATGATTGTAGGAATGTTAATGCTTTTAAGATACCTGCTATCGAATAAAGCTATCTTTGACTTGAGCACGAAAAAGCAAGACCTGCACACTGTGAGCACGAAGAAACAAGACCTGTACACCGTGAGCACGAAGAAACAAGACCTGCACACACGTGAACACAACGAAACAAGACTCGCACACTGTGAGCACGAATAAAACAAGACCTGCACACATGTGAGCATGAAGAAACAAGACCTGTACACTGTGAGCACGAAGAAACAAGACCTGCACACTGTGAGCACGAAGAAACAAGACCTGCACACATGTGAGCACAACGAAACAAGACCTGCACACTGTGAGCACGAATAAAACAAGACCTGCACACACGTGAGCATGAAGAAACAAGACCTGTACACCGTGAGCATGAAGAAACAAGACCTGCACACACGTGAGCACAACGAAACAAGACCTGCACACTGTGAGCACAAAGGAACAAGACATGTACACTGTGAGCATGAAGAAACAAGACCTGTACACTGTGAGCACGAAGAAACAAGACCTGTACACTGTGAGCACGAAGAAACAAGACCTGCACACATGTGAGCACAACGAAACAAGACCTGCACACTGTGAGCGCGAAGAAACAAGACCTGTACACCGTGAGCATGAAGAAACAAGATCTGCACACACGTGAGCACAATGAAGTAAGACCAGTACACTGTGAGCACGAAGAAACAAGAACTGCACACACGTGAGCATGAAGAAACAAGACCTGTACACTGTGAGCACGAAGAAACAAGACCTGCACACACGTGAGCACAACGAAACAAGACCTGCACACTGTGAGCATGAATAAACAAGACCTGAACACTATGAGCACAAAGAAACAAGACCTGCACACACATGAGCACAATGAAACAAGACCTGCACACTGTAAGCACGAAGAAACAAGACCTGCACACACGTGAGCATGAAGAACCAAGACCTGCACACTGTGAGCATGAAGAAACAAGACCTGCACACACGTGAGCATGAAGAAGCAAGACCGGCACACTGTGAGCACAACGAAACAAGACCTAAACACTGTGAGCACAAAGAAACAAGACCTGCACACACGTGAGCACAACGAAACAAGACCTGCACACTGTGAGCACGAAGAAATAAGACCTGCACACGTGAGCATGAAGAAACAAGACCTGCACACTGTGAGCATGAAGAAACAAGACCTGCACACACGTGAGCATGAAGAAACAAGACCTGCACACTGTGAGCATGAAGAAACAAGACCTGCACACACGTGAGCACAACGAAACAAGACCTGCACACTGTGAGCACGAAGAAATAAGACCTGCACACGTGAGCATGAAGAAACAAGACCTGCACACTGTGAGCATGAAGAAACAAGACCTGCACACACGTGAGCACAACGAAACAAGACCTGCACACTGTGAGCACGAAGAAATAAGACCTGCACACGTGAGCATGAAGAAACAAGACCTGCACACTGTGAGCATGAACAAGCAAGACCTGCACACTGTGAGCATGAACAAGCAAGACCAGCACACTGTGAGCACGAAGAACTAAGACCTGCACACTGTGAGCACGAAGAACCAAGACCTGCACCCACGTGAGCACGAAGAACCAAGACCTGCACACTGTGAGCATGAAGAAACAAGACCTGCAAACTGTGAGCAGGAAGAAACAAGTCCTGCACACTGTGAGCATGAACAAGCAAGACCTGCACACTGAGCACGAAGAACTAAGACCTGCACACTGTGAGCATGAAGAACTAAGACCTGCACACTGTGAGCACGAAGAAGCAAGACCTGCACACTATGAACACAATGAAAGAAGACCTGCACACCGTGAACATGAAGAAGCAAGACCTGTTCACCGTGAGCACGAAGAATCGAGACCGGTACACCATGAGCATTATGAAACAAGACCTGCACACTGTGAGCACGAAGAAACAAGACCTGCAGCAAGAAGAAGTAAAAGCTGTGCCTGGTCAGCATGAAGAAACATAACCTTTACACTGGCAGTCTGAATAAACAAGACCTTCACACTGAGACGTGCACTGGCAGTCTGAATAAATATGATGGGCTGACTGGTTCATACGCATAAAACCTCCCGTAAGGATTCAAAGTCCACGAAGTCAACGAATTTCCAGGCTGAGGGATGTCTAAACCCGAACCGCCCTGCAGTGAACGCCAGAACGCGGTCGACATGTGCTCTTCTAACTCCGTGTGGATGTAAGTGTACCTTACATCCACACGGATAGGAATGGACAGGAGTTGTTGACTCTGCTTTTAGACACTCTGGGATTGTGCCTTGTGACAAAGACGCGTTGAAAATCTTTGTCCAGATGGGGGAGATGACATCCTTGATTTCTTTGAAGATGGAAGGTGGCAGCGGTTCGCTGAAGTGATTAGAAGGGTTGATATTCTGAAGAACCTTTTTAATGTCTCTTTCACTGAGGGGTAAATGTGACCCAGGAGGCGTTGTCCTTGATGCCCTGGCTCATCGGTTTGATCTTGTTCGTTAGGGCCGGGCGGGGAGTAGACCCATTGGATAGCAGTAGAGCTCGCTTGATATCCAGGTCAATATTGATGAGTCTTGATTTCTCAGTAAAGAAAGCAACCAGATCATCACATGAAGGGGGCTGACTTCAGAGTCAGGGCGGTTTGGTGCTTCCACCGATTGTTGTTTAACCAGTTCAAAAAGTTTCTTGGGGCGATTTGCGGCATGATTAAGTTGGGATCTGAAATAGACCGCCTTAGGTCTCTTGATTTGCTTGTTATAGGCGCCCCTAACTGTTCTAAGGATTGTTAGTTGGTCTGCGATATTTTGGATCTCCAGGCTCGTTCGATGGCCCTAAGCTTGCGACGGTCCGAGTTTAAGTTGCAGTTGAACCATGGTTTGGATGTTTTCGTTGAAGCATTTTTTTGTTGGAGTGAAGCAACAGAATCCAATATGCTAGAGATAGTAGAGTTGTAGAAGTTGGTGAGTACATGAACCTCAGACATGTTGACTTGAGAAGAGCGGGCAAGTTTACAGTGGGTTGCTAGATCGGAGGTGTTGATATCCCTGAGGTCCCTGTTCCAAATCTTCAATTTCGTTGGTTGACCATTCCCTTAGAGACACCACCATGTTAATATGGAATAAGATGCTGCGGTGGTCGGACCAATCACAAGGGGTGATGGTATCCATTGTGATGGTGTGTCCTTCGGTGATGATAAGGTCCAGAGTTTCTCCTTTATTATGGGTTGGCTGGTCACAATGTTGAATCAGATTGTGATCACTCAAGAAAGATTGGAGGCATGTTACACCTTGGTCATTAGGGTTAGACCTGTGGAGGTTTAAACCACAGAGGTAGATGTGGGACAGAAAGGATTCGGCATTGCAGAGATGATTTCCATTAATAGTTCGATGAAGGGGAGGTTATCCCCAGGGGGTGATAGAATGTGTGTAATTTGCACACCGGGTGATTGTTACTGGAGATGTTCAGACAAAGGTATTCGCATGATTATGGTGTAGACGATTCTGAGAGGGAGACCGCAAGAGTGCTCCAGTGTATACAGGCTAAGCCACCTCGCAGCTTCAAAGCTCTGTCTAGACGAATTATGTTGTGGGTAGGGGGCACTAGGAGGTCTAGGATAGGAGTGGAAGAGGGATTGAGGCAAGTTTCAGAGATGATGATGAAGTCGTTCTCCTTGTGTTGGATGAGGTTGTAGATATTAGAGGCATGTTTGCTGGCTGACCTGCAGTTGAGTAGTACTCTTTTAAGTTGTACCAGTGTAAGGGGGGAGGAGTCTGTATGATGTTCACTCTCATGAGGTAGTTGTCATTGTTTATGACTATAAGATTGTGGGAGGGGTTCTCTGTTCGGGTTTGTTTGAATGGCTTGGAATTGCCCCGTCTGAATCTTATTGGGGTCTAGGATAAGCGAGTAAGAATTGAGTAAGCCATCAATATTGTTGAGCGAAAGATAGGTCAACGATCTTCTGGGGGGATGGGAGAGTGCGTTAGGTAGGGGTACGGTTTTAGAGAAAGAGAGAGGAGAGATTTGGTCAAGGCCCAAGCAGGGGCTCTGGGAAGATTCGTACAGGAGAGGAGGGAGCTTATCCGGAGGAGATGTTCCAATGAGAGAGATATCCTGCACTCGTTGATGCAGAGCGTGTCCTGCACTTCTGGATACGGACTGTATCCTGCACTCGTAGATATCGAGCGTGTCCTGCACTCGTAGATACAGAGCGTGTCCAGCCCTCATAGATACAGAGCATGTCCTGCATTTGTGGATGCAGAGTGTATCCTGCTCTCATGGATACAGAGTGTGCCCTACTCCCATAGATTCAGAGCGTGTCCTGTATTTGTGGATACAGAGCGTGTCCTGCACTCGTGGATACAGTGTGTCCTGCACTCATGGATACAGAGCGTATCCTGCTCTCATGGATACAGAGCGTGTCCTGCTCTCATGGATACAGAGCGTGTCCTGCACTTGTGGATACAGAGTGTGTCCTGCTCTCATAGATACAGAGCGTATCCTGCTCTCATGGATACAGAGCGTGTCCTGCTCTCATGGATACAGAGCGGGTCCTGCACTTGTGGATACAGAGTGTGTCCTGCACTTGTGGATACAGAGTGTGTCCTGCTCTCATGGATACAGAGTGTGCCCTGTATTTGTGGATACAGAGCGTGTCCTGCACTTGTGGATACAGTGTGTCCTGCACTCATGGATACAGAGCGTATCCTGCTCTCATGGATACAGAGCGTGTCCTGCTCTCATGGATACAGAGCGTGTCCTGCTCTCATGGATACAGAGCGTGTCCTGCACTTGTGGATACAGAGCGTGTCCTGCACTTGTGGATACAGAGCGCGTCCTGCACTTGTGGATACAGAGCGCGTCCTGCACTTGTGGATACAGAGCGTGTCCTGCTCTCATGGATACAGAGTGTGCCCTACTCCCATGGATACAGAGCGTGTCCTGTATTTGTGGATACAGAGCGTGTCCTGCACTTGTGGATACAGTGTGTCCTGCACTCATGGATACAGAGCGTATCCTGCTCTCATGGATACAGAGCGTGTCCTGCTCTCATGGATACAGAGCTGGTCCTGCACTTGTGGATACAGAGCGTGTCCTGCACTTGTGGATACAGAGTGTGTCCTGCTCTCATGGATACAGAGTGTGCCCTGTATTTGTGGATACAGAGGGTGTCCTGCACTTGTGGATACAGTGTGTCCGGCACTCATGGATACAGAGCGTATCCTGCTCTCATGGATACAGAGCTTGTCCTGCTCTCATGGATACAGAGCGTGTCCTGCACTTGTGGATACAGAGCGTGTCCTGCACTTGTGGATACAGAGCGTGTCCTGCACTTGTGGATACAGAGCGTGTCCTGCTCTCATGGATACAGAGTGTACCCTACTCCCATGGATACAGAGCGTGTCCTGTATTTGTGGATACAGAGCGTGTCCTGCACTCGTAGATACAGTGTGTCCTGCACTCATGGATACAGAGCATATCCTGCTCTCATGGATACAGAGCGTATCATGGTCTCATGGATACAGAGCGTGTCCTGCACTTGTGGATACAGAGTGTGTCCTGCACTCGTAGGTATAGAGCGTGTCCTGCTCTCATGGATACAGAGCGTGTCCTGCACTTGTGGATACAGAGTGTGTCCTTCACTTGTGGATACAGAGTGTATCCTGCTCTCATGGATACAGAGTGTGTCCTGCTCTCATGGATACAGAGTGTGTCCTGTACGTGTGGATACAGAGTGTGTCCTGCACTCGTAGGTATAGAGCGTGCCCTGCACTCATGGATACAGAGAGAGTATCCTGCACTCATGAATACAGGGCGTGTCCTGCCTGCTTGTTGTAAGAGAAGGCTTCCTGAAGAGTTCAGGTAAACAGTTCTGTGGTCTATGCCTCAAGAGGTTTGAAGACCTGCTTTGGGGCAGCTTTGAGGTCAAAAAGAGAAAGGAAAATGCTACTCATCAGTATGCAGCTGTTCTTGGCATGTAGAGCTGCAGATCCACACACTATGCATAGATCACCATCTGGTGTGGGGCCGGATGTCTGCAGTTTGTTATTGTCTGGGAAAAGTCTTTGGAAGTCACGAGATAGGTGACTCCTCCTTTGGACAATAGTGCGCATGGGCATCAACTCCATCTTCAGATAGTTTTTTCACCAAGAAGGAAATTATGTACAAGTATGTTGTATCTAAATAAAATAATACTGGAACAGATAAAGGTAGCCGAGGAGGTGGGTAGGCATGTGTGAATGTGCAGCTCTATATGCCAAGAACAGATGCATACTAGTAAGTAGCATTTTCCGTTCGAGGCATGTGAGCTGCAGATCACACACTGTGCATAGATTGCATAGCAGTACTGTCTCTTTAGCGGCGACCACCAGTATCTGTTGCAGTAGTTTGAAATAGTGTTTCGAGTACAGCCTGGCCCACACTAGCTTGTTGTTTTGCTTGCACATCTACACAATAGTGTTTTGTGAATGTGTGCGGTGTAGACCATGTAGCTGCTTCACAGATATCATCTCAGGGAATGTTTCCTAAAAATGCCATTGAAGCCCCTATTTTGCGAGTGGAATGAGCTTTAGGGGGAATAGAAAGTGTACGTTTTGCTTTGTGATAGCAAATTTGTACACATTTGACAATCCACATTGCAATTCCTGACTTTGATATGGGATTACCTTTATGTGGTGGTGAAAAGGAAACCAACAGCGTTTTTGTTTTACAAAAAAGGTTTTGTTCTTTCAATATAGTAAAGAAGTCCTCTTTTTACGTCTAAAGTAGGAAGAGCTCTTTCTGCTACTGTTTGTGGTTGCGAGAAGAAGACTGGCAACTCTACAGATTGGTTGAGATGGAAGGGAGTATTAACCTTAGGAAGAGAACCACTTTGTTATGATGGGGTTGTAAAAATGGTTCTTGAATAGTTAGTGCCTGTAGCTCACTGACTGTTCTGAGAGATGTGATAGCTACAAGGAAAGCAACTTTCCATGTAAGAAATCTTAGCTTGCATTTATGCAGAGGTTCAAATGGAGGGCCCATTAACCTAGTGAGAACGATGTTTAGATTCCATACTGGAGAGGGTGGTACACTGGGAGGAATTATTATATTGAGGCATTTCATGAATGCTTTAATGGCAGGTACTCTGAATAATGAGAGATGTTGTCTATTTTGCAGGTAGGCTGCTACGGCAGCGAGATGTAACCTGTTTGATGTGTAAGCTAGATTACACTTTTGAAGATGTAGTAGGTAACATATGATGTTTTGCATAGACGCATTTAGAGGATTGATTGTCTTATTGGAACAGTGTATCACAAATCTTTTCCACTTGGCTGCATAGCAGACTCTAGTGGTTGGGCCTCTAGCTTTTTTGATTACGTTCATACAATCATGTGGGAGATTTAGGTACCCAAACTCTAGGATTTGAGGAGCCAGATCGCTAGATTGAGCTGTGCTGGATCTGGGTGTGTGATCTCTCCATGGTTCTGGGTTAACAGTTGTGGGGAGAGATGTAGTTTTTGGTGCGGGAAATACAGATAGTTCAAGCAAGGTTGTGTACCATGGTCGTCAGGCTCATGTTGGAGCAACTAGGTTCAGTGTTAGTAACTGTTGTTTTAGTTTGCATATCACTAGTGGAATGAGTGGGAGAGGACGAAAAGCATAGGCAAATTTGACTGACCAATTCATCCATATCGCATTGCCTTTGGACAATGGGTGTGGATATCTGGCAGCGAAGCTTGGACATTTTCTGTTTAAATGTGTGGCGAAGAGATCTATCTCTGGATGCCCCCACATTTGGAAAAAGGGTTGGAGGACTTGTGGATGAAGTTCCCACTCTTGGATCTGTTGTGTTTGACGACATATCTGTTTATCACAATGAAGCCACGCCCAGTAAGGTGTCGCTAGTGCTAGTGCTAATCAATCTGTGAGAGCAGGCATCTCACAAAAAAATGAAGGACTGGTCTCACACACCACCTGGTGTCATGCTTCATCATTGACCAGTCCTCGCCCTCTAAAAACTTGGCCTGATAGAGGGCGGGCATTCACCTGACGGCAGGAATGCACTTCTAAACTAAGTGCCATCTGATTCTGAATTCCTGGAAGATGTTGGGCTAAGAGGAATATGTTCTGAGGAATTGCCCATCTCCGTTTGCTCTGAACTAGTTGAGAGAGCTGCAGAGAGTGCGTCCCCACTTGTTTTTGTAGATAATACATTGCTGTTATATTGTCCGCGCGTACTAAAACAGCTTTGTTTGATACATGTTTCTGGAATCCTTTTAATGCCAGAAATATTGCAAGCAGCTCCAAGTGATTGATGTGGAGTAGATTTTGTTGAGGTGTCCACCTGCCCTGTATGGTGTGATGCAGTAGATGAGCTTCCCAGCCGGAGAGCGATGCGTCTGCTGTTAACACGATTTGTGGAAGTGGCTCCAGGAACGGCCGTCCCTTTGTCAAGTTTTTGGTGTTCCACCACTGCAGAGAGCGATGTGTGCGGCCGTCGACCAACACCAGATCTGTTAGTTGACCTTGAGCTGGTTCCACTGGCGTGCTAAGCATTCCTGTAAGGGGCGCATCTGGAGTCTTGCCTGAGGTACTGTGAATATGCAGGAGGCCATCATCCCTATTAGTTACATAAGCACTCGAGCTGGCAACGAGTGTTGCGGTTGGAATTTTGTTATCAGGGCTTGCATACTTGCTATCCTGGCTGGATTGGGATACGCAAGGCCTGTTGAGGTGTCTATTGTGGCGCCTAAATATTGTTGGCTCTGGGTTGTTTGGAGGTGAGACTTTGGGTGACTTATTGTAAACACTAAGTCATGCAGTAGTTGGATGTTGGTGTGTGTATGACGTACACACTGAGTATGTGACTTGGCTTTTATGAGCCAGTCGTCCAAGTATGGGAAGACGTGAATCTTTTGTCTTCTTAAATGAACTGCTACCACTTCTAGACATTTTGTGAATACTCTGGGTGCTATGGTAACTCCGAATGGGAGAACTTTGAATTGATAGTGCTGCCCGTCCACTACAAACCGAAGATATTTCCTGTGAGCAGGGTGAATGGGAATGTGGAAGTCTTTGAGATATAAAACGACAAGGAAATTGCCTTGTTTCAGTAGGGAAAGGATTTGTTGAAGAGTGACCATGTGGAAATGGTCTGATTGTATGTATAGGTTTAATCGTCTGAGGTCTAAGATGGGCCTCAGGGTTCCATCCTTCTTTGGAATCATAAAGTTCAGGGAGTAAACTCCTGTGTTTTGATGCTGAAGGGGAACTGGCTCAATTGCATGTTTGTGCAGTGGGGAAAGTACCTCTTGTTTTAGAAGCATTAAATGGTCTGCTGATATTGGAGGCTGTCTGGGTGGTATATTGGGGGGAGTGGCAGTGAGCTCCAGGCAATAACCAGATTGGATAATTTGTCTCACCCACTTGTCTGTGGTGATATTGTTCCAGACAGGTAGGAATTGGGTTAATCGTCCCCCGACTGGAGTAGAATGGTCCGGGTGGAGCGACGGGAAGTCATTGTTTTGTGGTGGCTGTACGAGTATTGGTAGTTTTGCCCCTGCCTTTGCTGTTATTGCCCCTGTAGCCTCCTCTGTAAAAACCTCCGGGAGAGGAGGTTTGTGTGGGGCTTTTATATGACGTGGAGGCATTATCTGTGTTGAAGCCTCTAGAGGCGCCCCTGTAAGAGGAGCGAAGAAAGGAACCTCCGGGAGCTTGCGATTGTCAGTGTCTTTTTTCATCTTTTCTAAAGATGAATCCAAATAAATGTTCTTCATCAAAAGGTTGGTTCAGTATGGTAGTTTGAACCTTTTGTTTAAACCCTGCGATCCTTAGACATGCATGTCTGCGGGAGAGGACACTGGTATTGATGGCTCGGGAGGCTGTATCTACGGCATCTAGAGCACACCGAAAGGAGGGATTGGTTACAAGTTTACCTTCCTGTATAAGATCGTGGGCTTTTGTATTATATTAATCTGGAAGGTGTTGTAGAAGGGCCTCTAGCTCGTCATAGTGCGACCTATCGTATGTGGCTAGTAAAGCCTTGTGTTGGCAATCCTCCATATGTTGGCCGCTTGTGACGCTGTTCTTTTGGCAGATGCATCTAATAGTTTTGACTCTTTGTCAGGTGGTGGAGCATCAACTGATGTTTGGGAGTTGGCCCTTTTCCTGGCGTTGGAAACAACTAAGGAATCTAGTGGAAGCTGTCCCTTAATGTATGAAGGGTCAGTTGGGGCAGCCTTGTACTGTTTCCCTATTCTAGGGTTAATGACTCTAGCTCTACCGGGTCTTGAAAGACTTCGAGAGCGTGTTTAATTACCCCTTTTAGCATTGGGATGTGTGAATGTGTAACGACGAGCCAGTTGGTCATCCAAGCGACGATCATCTCCCGGCTGGACTACGCCAGCTCGCTCCTGCTGGGAGTTAACCAATCTGAGCTCCTTCGCTTGCAGCGCGTTCAGAACGCGGCTGCGAGAGCAGTGGTGGGTCTGCCGAGGTCCTGTCCCACGTCCAATACTCTGCGGTCCCTACACTGGCTACCAATGAAAAGCCAAATCCACTTTAAGGCCCTGAGCCTTGCCTTTAAAATTTTAAAAGGATCGGCACCTGAGATCCTCAATAATCTCTTATCCCCCTATGTCCCGACTCGCTCCCTCAGATCTCTTGGGCAATCCCTTGCGGTTATCCCACGTTTCAGGCTTAGCCGGATGGGCAATTGTTCTTTCCGTGTGAGAGCTGCGGCTCTCTGGAACTCTCTCCCTTTGGAAATCCGCCTGTTAGAGGATCTTTTAGCATTCCGTAGGGCTGTGAAAACTTACCTGTTTTAATCCTTTATGTTGACCGTCACTTCTCTGTTTTCTTTGCGTTGTGTTATGTCCACCTTTTCCATGCGCCAGGACGCTCCTTAGCTGGAGCATCTGTGCGCAAAATAAATGTTGATAACATAACATAACATAACATAACATAACATGTAATGTAATGATGTCTTGTAAAGCGCATGAATCACCCCACATGGGGTATCTCCGCGTTGTAGACCGCTGGGGAACCCGTCCTGGCTTTCCCTGTGAGATGGTCCCTACTGGGTATCTCCAAGGTGAAACCAGGCATCTCCAGTACATGTGGGGGGCCGTTGTGGAGATGAGGCAGGCTAATGCCCAGAGTTGCCGAGTGTGATCCCAGGGTTAGAGTAGGCACCGAGGCGAGAATTATCGAGTCCGCTGACCCTGGTCCACAACCCTGCCGCGTCGGGAATAGAACCCTGGTCCCGGGCCGTCCTCTGCTTCCGGGTCTGCCGCCTCTAACCAGTGAGCCACACCACTCCGGTGTCCATGAGGAAGTCTTCTTCTAAGGGGTCTGTATGTAAGTTTACCCTGTGGTATTCTGCAGCCCTGTGTACTAGCTGAGTGTAACCTATAGTGTCCTCTGGAGGGGATGGTCTAGATGGATAAACATCCTCCTGTGGTACATCAGGAACGTGCAATAATTTTCCCATGGATCATTTGGGATGTAAGGAATAGGCTCTTCTAGAGGTTCATTATGTCCTTCATTATCTCCTTCGTCACAGGTGGTATCATCGGTATCTGGAGGTGGCGTGTGAGAAGTTGGCCTGATATGTGATGTCCACTATTCTAGTGGGCACCCTGTACCAGTCGAAACAACCCTTATGGTGATGGTTGTAAAGTCAACCTTATAGACCAGCTATCCTAGGGGTAGCATGGACAAAGCAGTCTTAGGCTAAAACTTCAGAGAGCATGTGAAGCCAGCTGTTTTACCAATTATAATCCCTTGAATACCAAATGAAAGGACACCACACAAGGTATATATCAAATATATATGCATTTATTACTAACACAACCCCTCTGCACTCTTTATGAGGTCAGAGTTCGAGATACGTTACAAGTTACTCATTAAGCATACTATAAGTTGCACAAATACAATTCTGTCCTAGGAGCATCACGAACCATATACTAAGTAAGTGGTATAAGAACCACTTCAGGAAAGGTGAATAGGCCTAAGGCCTAGAGAATCGCTGGGGCTACATTGAACAGCCAAAGGTTAGGAAGTAGGAGGCCCACGGGAGGCGTGTGCAATGTCTAAACACACACGCGAGTTACCTTAGAGTTATAATGGGAACGTAAAAGTTACAAAGTAGTAGATTTTGGACACTTCCGGATGGACTACGGTAAAACCCTTTTAAACTAGGACACTTGGATAGTTAACACCCACTGGAGCACCGGAGTACTCGAGTTCCCTCACCCAGGGAAGCCGGGTGGATAGGTGTTCTTTCGTGTCGGGTTTTGTCGCTGATTCCTATAGAGAGATGCAAGAAAGTGCTGCAGGCGACCAGGAGAAAAGTGTCCGGGTGGATCCAAGGGTGGATCGGAGTCGAGAAGAACCTGAAAGCAGAGGGGACAGAGTCTGGGTCACTAGCCAGTGACCACGAAGGAACCAGGCGATGTCTAGATGCAATCTGGTGAAGAGGTGAAGCTTATCTCTGCAGCCACAAGGAAGAGGAGGCATCGACGACGACCAGGAGCTGGATTCGAGCTGTCCCACGAAGGATCTAGTTGCCTGCGGTGTCGGTATCCGGATTGGACCCAACAAGCCTTGGCAAACGCAATCCACGCAAGATGGGAAGATTGGCTTCATTTCAGAGCAGCAAGATCTGGGGAGCTTCTCCTTCGCAGGGAAGCCGGAGCAAGCCCGGAGCAACCAGGCAAGCGGTGTAGTTTCACAAAGAAGTCTTCGGAGGGCTAACTAGCCAACGGGCTAGCAACCGGGAAGATGCGTCGAGCTGAAATGCAGGAGCGGGCCCCACGTGGCACTCGTGGAGTGTGGAGGGCTGAGATTCGGTGCAAATGCTGCTCGGGTCTGGGGCTTCTCAAACCCCAATGCACAACTTCGAGGGTACCTCAGAAGCTGCACGGTAAGCAAAGAGCAGGTAGTCCAGGATGTCCGGTCCCACGTCTCTCGTGTCCGCCACGGGTCTCAGCTTTGCTGTGAATGTAGATCGGAGTCAGAGAAGTCTGGCAGTCCAGTTCCTGAGTCGCTAATTCTTCGGGTTCCGGCGGGATCGGGGACAAAGCAAACCGGCAAGATACTGGTGGTGCCTGTTTGCACAGGGTAGTCACTCCTTGACCACAAGGGAGATGTCTTCAGTCTTCCAGTCGATATGGAACGTCGAAGGTCCAATAGTTTAATTTTAGAGTTTATTTCCAGGATAATCTAATGTCTCTAGACACAGCTCCTATCTTTATACTAATCTAAGGGGCTGGATTACCTGCTAGGTCCCTCCTATGGGTGGAATCTGGGAAGGGGGTGGTTACACCTATTTCCCTTTGTCCAGTTTCGCGCCACAGCTGGGGCTGGAGTGCCCCAGCAACTGGTTTAAACCGGGCAATGTATGGAGCACCTTGTGTGCCCCAGGCAGTGTCTGGAAAAGCATCTTTCCATTGAACCCACCCTGCCCCAATACACTACAGGCTGTCTGGGGAGGTGGTAGCACCTCCCTCGACAGGAAACCTATTGTCCAGGCCTCCCTTGCCGGAGTTTCGTCCAGCTGCAGGAGGTCAGACTCTTGTCTGTGGCAGCAGCATCCATTTTGTGATGCTGAGGTTCTGTTTAACTTTAACCGGGTAAAGCAGTAACTACACGTCTTCCCCCTCTAGCAGGGTAGAATGCTACCCCCGCCGCCAGGACTGCCGTGGTTGGGGGGGGGGGGGGTAGTATTCCAAAGTGTTTGACACCTTACACGACATGTTTTGATAAAGCCAAACCAAAGTTAGCATTAACTGCGAGGATTATAATGCACTTAAGAGTATATGGTATGGCCATTTCATAGAACAGCTATAGGGACATGGTTCCGAAAGCTGCAGACGGGCTCAGCTCATGCTAGAGCACCATCTCACATAAAACCAAGCACTCTGCCGTCAGGATTGTCAAGGCCTGCCATAGGAGTGACTTATAGGTATATATGTGTCTATATATATGGGTAGATAAAGGTATACTTTATCTAAGCAAGGGGTGATTACACCACCTTACCCAAGCTGTGTGATCAGCCTGTGGTGTCAGTTTGGATGGCCAGCCAGGGGTGGCATAATACATGCTGCAGCCCCTGGTAGGCTTGGACGCACCTATGCCCTGGGTACCTATGGTACACTATACAGGGGCTCAAAAGGTGACCCAATTCCCAATTAGGCATGTGCCTAAAGTACATGGTGTCAATTTAGAGAGCGAACAGCTGGGCTTTGGGTCGGATTAGCAGGCCCACAGCCAGACTAAAGTCGAAAAACCAGAGAATCACAGCAAAAAGTGGGGGTGACCATAGGAAGCAGACCCTACTCTCCTACATGGCGGAGATTGTATTGGTCTTGAAGATGGAACAGGAGAAATGTGTTGTGGAGAAGGTGAAGAGATCCTTAAAGGAGAGGTGGCAATGTCTCTTTTCTTTAAAGAAAGTCGAGATGGTATGGGGTGGTCCTTTTTCTTTTATTAGTAGGACTAATCCTAAAATGATTTGTTTGCGGATCTATTTTCAGAGTTTTTGTGTGTAGGATCAGGTTGACAAAGTTTTTCCTCTGAAGCGTGGCTTTTCGGTGCTGATTTTTTCGGTTCAGGATGCTTCTGTGGCACAGTCTTAGGAGTAGTTTTATGCTCCTTTGTTTTGGCCTGAGGAGTTTTTGTGGGATCCGAAGGTTTGGTTGGAGTCTTTGGAACCAGTTGCTTGGATGGCTCTGATGATTTTTTTGGATCAGAGGTGCCGAGTGTTTTTGGAACCGGTTGCTTTTTTAGGTTCCGATTTGTGTTTCGGAACCAGTGGTTTCTTTGGCTCCGAGGATTTTTTCAGGTCCGAAGTGTGTGTCTTTTGGTTTTGGTGCCGAATAAGCCGGTGCTGAACCGGGCTTCGGTGCGGAGGAAGACAATGGTTTGTCTTTTGGTTTCTCTTTGGTCGATGCCAATGATGGAGTTTTGGCACCGACAGAAGGCTGACTCGGTCCAGAGTGGTCTGAAGGCTTATTTGTGGACTTATTTGCCCGAGCCCGAATGCGGGGCATGAAAAGTGTTATCATGGTGTGCACCTGGGCCCGAAGGTGAAGGTGTTACCAAAGCCTTTGGATGGGTAGATGGGGGGGGGGAAGGGTGGACGTCAGTACTTACGACCCGTTGCCCCTGTGTGATGTCTTCGCCGCTGAATGTGCCTTCTTCCATCTGCTGCTGCTCCGGCACATCAATGCCTTCCAGGAAGATGTCATCCGGTATCGATGTCGACGATCGAGCTATATTTCTTCGCGCTTGATGGTCTCTGATGGTTTTCTTGCAGCGGAAAGAGGCACAAGCCGGACAGTCTTTGGCCTCGTGTTCAGGTGAAAGGCAGAGGTTACACACCTCATGTAGTCAGCATGTGAAAACTTGGCTCCACATTGAGGACATTTTTGGAAGAAAGTCCTTTCCATGAGCCACAAAGTCCTTATGTTGCACCTAGGCCAGAAGGCCTGCTTCGACGACTGGAACTGAAGTAGAAGTTTGTGGAGATGTGCGTTGAAAGGGAAACGCGATCGAAACAATACCAGACACTTGGGTAAGGACTGCGCGTCGAAAGTTAACTCTGTAACAATACCGAACTGGAACACGTGGAACACATCCGAGCCCGATGGTGGAAAAAAACAAACTGAAGATAGAGTCGATGCCCATGCGCACTATTGTCCAAAGACATTTCCAAGACAATAACAAACTGCAAACATCCGGGTCCAACTTAATCATTACTGAAAACTGGGGCCTCTATGCATAGTGTGTGATCTGCAGCTCATATGCCTCGAACACATTGTTCATTCTAATAACTTCTGAGCTCTTAGTAAAATACTTAATTATTTGTGTTTTTGTTTGATAATTATTTATTTAGTGTGTTTTGTATAGTGCGCAGCTACCCCAACGGGGTGTCCCGGCGCTTCTGTGTGTATGCTGGGTCTTACTTAGATGAATTAGCAGAAGAGAAATGTTTGCAGTGCTCTGCGAAAAGGTAGCTCCTCCTGAATCATCCGAATGGAGATCGGGAGTTTGTTCCAGTGAGAAGAAGCACATACTTGAAAGGTTTTCCCCCCAGAGCGTACTTTTTTAAATCTGGGGGTAGTCAGGAGGTTTTTTGAGCTGGATCGGAGGAGTCTGGCGTTGTTGTAGGGGCGGAGGCAGGAGGAGAGGTAAGCTGACCCTTCTCCTTTGATTGAATGGTGTGCCAGTGTGAGGGCTTTAAATTCTGCCCTTTTTTGGACTGGTAACCAGTGAAGTCTTCGCCGATGTGGCGAGATGTGCTCTCGAAGGGAGATGCCACAGACCAGCCGGACTGTCGCATTCTGGACTGTCTGTAGCCGGTGGCAGAGGCCAGAAGCGAGTCCAATGTACAGGCCGTTGGCATAGTCCAAGTGTGATGTTATCAACGCCTGAACAATGGTTTTCCGGGTGTTACTTGGAAGGAAATTGATGAATTTCTTGATCATCCTGATTTTAGAGAAACATGCAGCAGATACTGTCTGGACTTGATTATGAAAGGAGAGGCTAGAATCCCATCTGATCCCTAGGTTTTTTACTGATTCCCTGGGGGAGGGAGGCATGCTCAGGTCAAGTGGCCACCAGAGGTTTGAGTCCAATGGGGACGACTGATGGAAAAAGAGGACCTCGGTCTTACCAGCATTAAGCTGCAGAAAGTTGTTATCCATCCACCGGGTGATGTTACGGAGACAGTCTTTTAGTGGATCGAAAGTGGACTGGGTGGGACTGTCATAAGAAAATAAGAGCTGAATATCATCAGCATACGAGGTCGCTTTAATTCCTGATTTGGCAATTAACTCGGCCAGGTGGGGAAAAGTAGACATTGAACAGTAAGGGGCTTAATGAGGAGCCCTGAGGGACTCCCCACTTAAGCAAACGGATATCTGAGGTGTAGGGGGGGGTAAACACTGCCTGTGTCCGATTAGATAGGAATGAGGACAATCATTCCAAGGCCTTGCCTTGAATGCCTTTGGACCGAAGGCGGTCGAGTACGACGGGGTGAGAGACGGTGTCGAACGCTGCCGACAAATCAAGCAGCACCAACACAGCTCTCGCACCTCCGTCCAGCTTCCATCGTACGGAATCGTCCATCTCTATCAAGGCCGACTCAGTGCTGTAGCCTGGTCTAAACCCGTATTGTGAGTCATGGAATAGTCTGTGGGTTTCAAAGAAGGTCGCTACTTGCTGGTGCACTAGCTTTTCGAGTACCTTGACTGGAGCGGGTAATAGGGAAATAGGCCTGTAATTGGCTGATAAATGCTTGTTTCTGTATTGTTGCGTATTGTTCTGAGGTTCAAATCATAGAAGACTGCTTAGGCCAGGCTCCTTGGCATCCAGTAATGACTCAGGGTACCAAAACTTTTTTAGAGGAGGCCCCAGTTTTCAGTAATGATTAAGTGGAGGTCTACAGAAGTCAAAAGGTTAAGAACCATAGTTCTAATCTACTCACAATGGCCAAACTCGCATGCCTTGTTTCCCTTTGTCTTTCATCCTTACCACTCACTCACCTCTCTACTCTTGCCACTCTATCGTTCTTCCTCTTCACCTCATCCTCACTTTTCTTTATTTTTCCAATTTTCGTACTCAGTCTTCTACCTGCACCTACTTTCTATCCATTCTGTTTACGCTTTGCTCCCTTTGTCCTCAACCATCCTACTTCAATCTTTCCATTTCCCCTTTGTCTGCCTCATCTCTTATTCGACCTCAGCTTTGCACTAAGCCTGGGCGGAGGGCCACTACACGGAGGCCCAACTCCGTGGAAGCTCCGCCGCTCGCCTCCAACCCCTAGGAAGAATTACATTAAATATACTTTAAAGGTTACAAAAATCGACACCTACCTTAACTGCAGCATCCCCAGGCTGCCATCCTCCTTTTCCTTGGTTTCACGATGACCTGCGCATGTGCGCGCGACAGTGCATTTATCGCAAGGAATGCGCATGCGGGAGTGCGCGCGCAAGCGCAGATCATCGTGACACCAAGGAAGAGGAGGACGGAAGCCCGGGGATGCCGCAGTTAAGGTAAGTATAGATTTTTCTAATCTTTAAAGTATATTTAATGTAATTCTTCCTGGGGGCGGGAGAGGGTGGAAGCGGGAGCTGGCAACTCCGCTCCGGAGTGTGCCGAGTTGTGCCTAATCCACGTTCTCTGCGGAACACGGAGTAGGCACAACTCCGCACACCCAGTTACTCTGCACTCTCACTCACCCTTCATGTCGGTATTTTACAAATCCACCAACTGTCCTCCCCAATCCTGCATCCCTCCTCCCACTTCCACGCTTTGTCTTCAACCATCCTGCATCAATCTTTTCACTTCCCCCTTTGTCTATCCCTCTTCCTACGTCATCTAAGTTTTACCTCCTCTCTTATAAGACCTCAGCTCTGCACTCTCGTTCACCCTTCATGCCTGTATTTTTACCAATCCATCCGCTGTCCTCCCCAATCCTCATCTCTCCTTCCACTTCCACCTTTTGTCCTCAATAGACCTTCAGCTCTCCTCACCTTCATCCTCATTTACACTTTATTTCTTCCCTTCTCCCTTAATCCTTACAAAACATCCCTAAACTGAGCAGTTTCAACAGTCAAATAAAGCATTATTTGAATGTGTCAGTCAATCTAAGTCTTTCTCCACTATTGATTCACATACGTTGAATGTAAACAGCAACATTGCTTATCTTGTAAAGCTTCACTTCTCTTTTGTTTCCCTTCCACCAAGTGCTAAGTGCTTACCTATAGTTGATGTTCCTTCGGGAGCTGGAGTCCCAGCTTTGAATGGCTCCCCACATCCGGTCAACCACCTCGTCTCGAGATGGCTCGATGATAAACCAGGCATCAGGCCCATCGAACATGATGTGTGAGAGGACCCCACAAGCATTGTAGGACACCTCAATGCCGTCTGCCTTGCTCTCCAACAGGTTGCTGTGGAAACAGAGAGAAAGTGTTTGGTGAAGTGAAAAGGTTGACCATACCAGTAAACAATGCTATGTCAAAAAATGTCTAGTTTCCTGTAAAGTGATTGCTAACAGCAGACAAGAGACCAGAAGCTGTGTGATGCAGGATCCTGTGGCAAGAGGGCGGTGTGAGGCTTTGGGTGAGGCTGTCGGGAACATGTGTTACTTGTCAGGAGTGTTTATATGCAAAGATCAGGAGCTCTAGTCCAGTGAAGGAGGAACATTTACAACACAAGAATCTAGGCAAGTTCCATGTTGGAGATTGTCTCTTTTCTGGCCAAGAAAAAGGGTGAACCTCAGAGCTGTTCCGCTAGAACAGTTTGTTTCCAAATGGATGAGCTCCAACTTATGGCCAAAAATTTGGATATGATCTACCAGTAACATTCAAAAACGCTCACTATAACCTTTTTTATTTGTACTCGCTTGACGAATAGGTGCTCTGGTCATACAACTCATTTGACTCATCGTAAGGTCCCTGGAACCATAAAAAGCTAACTGCCACATGCATCAAGTGATTTAGGAATCGCAAACGGTGCGAATCGCAAAATTCGGCTGTTTGTGATTCCAAAATCACTATTTGGGATGCATCAATCCAAAACTCCAAGAAATCGCTATTTTTTGCGATTTCAGAAAATGCGATTGCATTTAAGGAATCGCAGAGCCAGCCTGCGGCAACCAGAACCCACCAGAGCCAGCCTGCAGCAATCAGAACCAACTAGAGCCAGCCTGCGGCAACTAGAACCCACCAGTGCCAGCCTGCGGCAACCAGAACCCACCAGAGCCAGCCTGCGGCAACCAGAACCCACCAGAGCCAGCCTGCGGCAATCAGAACCAACTAGAGCCAGCCTGCGGCAATCAGAACCCACCAGAGCCAGCCTGCGGCAACCAGAACCCACCAGAGCCAGCCTGCAGTAACCAGAACCCACCAGAGCCGGCCTGCGGCAATCAGAACCCACCAGAGCAAGCCTGCAGCAATCAGAACCCATCAGAGCCAGCCTGCGGCAATCAGAACCCACCAGAGCCAGCCTGCGGCAACCAGAACTCACCAGAGCCAGCCTGAGGTAATCAAAACCCACCAGAGCAGCCTGCAGTAACCACAACCCACCAGAGCCAGCCTGAGGCAATCAGAACCCACCAGAGCCAGCCTGCGGCAACCAGAACCCACCAGAGCCATCCTGAGGCAATCAGAACCCACCAGAGCCAGCCTGCGGCAATCAGAACCCATCAGAGCCAGCCGGCAGAGCCAGCCTGCGGCAACCAGAACCCACCAGAGCCAGCCTGCAGTAACCAGAACCCACCAGAGCCAGCCTGCGGCAATCAGAACGCACCAAAGCCAGCCTGCAGCAACCAGGACCCACCAGAGCCAGCCTGCAGTAACCAGAACCCAGCACAGCCAGCCTACATCAATCAGAACCCACCCTGCGGCAATCAGAACCCACCAGAGCCAGCCTGCGGCAACCAGAACCCACCAGAGCCAGTCTGAGGCAATCAGAACCCACCAGAGCCAGTGTGAGGCAATCAGAATCCACCACAGCCAGCCTGAGGCAATCATAACCCACCAGAGCCAGCCTGCAGCAATCAGAACCCACCAGAGCCAGCCTGCAGTAACCAGAACCCACCAGAGCCAGCCTGTGGCAACAAGAATCCACCAGAGCCAATCTCTGGCAATCAGAACCCACCAGAGCCAGCCTGTGCCAATCAGAATCCACCAGAGCCAGCCTGCGGCCACAAGAATCCACCAGAGCCAGCCTGCGGCAATCAGAACCCACCAGAGCCAGCCTGCGGCAATCAGAACCCATCAGAGCCAGCCTGCGGCAACCAGAATCCACCAGAGCCAGCCTGCAGGATTCAGAACCCACCAGAGCCAGTCTGTGGCAATCAGAACCCACCAGAGCCAGCCTGCGGCAATCAGAACCCACCAGAGCCAGCCTGAGGCTTTCAGAACCCACCAGAGCCAGCCAGCGAAAATCAGAAACCACCAGAGCCAGCCTGAAAAAATCAGAACCCACCAGAGCCATCCAGATGCAATCAGAACCTACCAGAGCCAGCCTGCGGCAATCAGAACCCACCAGAGACAGCCTGAGGCAATCAGAACCCACCAGAGCCAGCCTGAGGCAATCAGAACCCACCAGCGCAGCCTGCAGCAGCCAGAACCCACCAGAGCCAGCCTGCAGTAACCAGAACCCACCAGAGCCAACCTGTGGCAATCAGAACCCACCAGAGCCAGCCTGAGGCAATCAGAACCCACCAGAGCCAGCCTGAGGCAATCAGAACCCACCAGAGCAGCCTGCAGCAACCAGAACCAACCAGAGCCAGCCTGCAGTAACCAGAACCCACCAGAGCCAGCCTGCAGCAATCAGAATCCACCAGAGCCAGCCTGCGGCAACAAGAATCCACCAGAGCCAGCCTGCAGCAACCAGAACCCACCAGAGCCAGTCTGCGGCAATCAGAACCCACCAGAGCCAGCCTGCGGCAATTAGAACCCATCCGAGCCAGCCTGCGGCAACCAGAATCCACCAGAGCCAGCCTGCAGGAATCAGAACCCACCAGAGCCAGCCTGCGGCAATCAGAACCCACCAGAGCCAGCCTGCGGCAATCAGAACCCACCAGAGCCAACCTGCAGTAACCGGAATCCACCAGAGCCAGCCTGAGGCAATCAGAACCCACCAGAGCCAGCCTGAGGCAATCAGAACCCACCAGAGCCAGCCTGTGGCAATCAGAACCCATCAGAGCCAGTCTTCGGCAACCAGAACCCACCAGAGCCAGCCTGCGGCAATCAGAACCCACCAGAGCCAGCCAGCGGCAATCAGAACCCACCAGAGCCAGCCAGAGACAATCAGAACCCACCAGAGCCAGCCTGAGGCAATCAGAACCCATCAGAGCCAGCCTGCAGCAACCAGAACCCACCAGAGCCAGCCTGCAGCAATCAGAACCCACCGGAGCCAGCCTGCAGCAATCAGAACCCACCAGAGCCAGCCTGCAGCAATCAGAACCCAGCGGAGCCAGCCTGCGGCAATCAGAACCCACCAAAGCCAGCCAACAGCAATCATAACCCATCGGAGCCAGCCTGCGGCAATCAGAACCCACCAGAGTCAGCCTGCGGCAATCAGAACCCACCAGAGCCAGCCATATGCAATCAGAACCCACCAGAGCCAGCCTGCAGCAATCAGAACCCACGAGAGCCAGCCAGATGCAATCAGAACCCAAAGCCATCCTGCAGCAATCAGAACCCACCAGAGCCAGCCTGCAGCAATCAGAACCCACCAGAGCCAGCCTGCTGCAATCAGACCCCACCAGAGAAAGCCTGCGGCAACAAGAACCCACCAGAGCCAGCCTGCGGTAACCAGAACCCACCAGAGCCAGCTCGCAGCTAATAGAACCTACCAGAGCCAGCCTGCGGCAATCAGAACCCACCAGAGCCAGCTTGAAGCAATCAGACCCCACCAGAGCCAGCCTGCGGCAATCAGAACCCATCAGAGCCAGCCTGCGGCAATCAGAACCCACCAGAGCCAGCCTGCAGCAACCAGAACCCACCAGAGCAGCCTGATGCAATCAGAACCCACCAGAGCCAGCCTGAGGCAATCATAACCCACCAGAGCCAGCCTGAGGCAATCAGAACCCACCAGAGCAGCCTGCAGCAACCAGAACCCACCAGAGCCAGCCTGAGGCACTCAGAACCCACCAGAGCAAGCCTGAGGCAATCAGAACCAACCAGAGCCAGCCTGCGGCAATCAGAACCCACCAGAGCCAGCCTGCAGTAACTGGAATCCACCCGAGCCAGCCTGAGGCAATCAGAACCCACCACAGCCAGCCTGAGGCAATCCGAACCCACCAGAGCCAGCCAGCGGCAATCAGAACCCATCAGAGCCAGTCTGCGGCAACCAGAATCCACCAGAGCCAGCCTGCGCCAATCAGAACCCACCAGAGCCAGCCTGAGCCAATCAGAACCCACCAGAGCCAGCCAGCGGCAATCAGAACCCACCATAGCCAGCCTGAGGCAATCAGAACCCACCAGAGCCAGCCAGATGCAATCAGAACCCACCAGAGCCAGCCTGCAGCAATCAGAACCCATCAGAGCCAGCCTGCAGCAACCAGAACCCACCAGAGCCAGAACCCATCAGAGCCAGCCTGCAGCAACCAGAACCCACCAGAGCCAGCCTGCAGCAACCATAACCCACCGGAGCCAGCCTGCGGCAATCAGAACCCACCAAAGCCAGCCTGCGGCAATCAGAACCCACCAGAGCCAGCCTGCGGCAATCAGAACCCATCAGAGCCAGCCTGCAGCAACCAGAACCCATCAGAGCCAACCTGCAGCAATCAGAACCCACCGGAGCCAGCCTGCGGCAATCAGAACCCACCAAAGCCAGCCTGCAGCAATCAGAACCCACCAGAGCCAGCCTGCGGCAATCAGAACCCACCAGAGTCAGCCTGCGGCAATCAGAACCCACCAGAGCCAGCCAGAGACAATCAGAACCCACCAGAGCCAGCCTGAGGCAATCAGAACCCACCAGAGCCAGCCAGAGACAATCAGAACCCACCAGAGCCAGCCTGAGGCAATTAGAACACACCAGAGCCAGCCAGATGCAATCAGAACCCACCAGAGCCAGCCTGCGGCAATCAGAACCCATCAGAGCCAGCCTGCAGCAACCAGAACCCATCAGAGCCAACCTGCAGCAATCAGAACCCACCGGAGCCAGCCTGCGGCAATCAGAACCCACCAAAGCCAGCCTGCGGCAATCAGAACCCACCAGAGCCAGCCTGCGGCAATCAGAACCCACCAGAGTCAGCCTGCGGCAATCAGAACCCACCAGAGCCAGCCAGAGACAATCAGAACACACCAGAGCCAGCCTGAGGCAATCAGAACACACCAGAGCCAGCCAGATGCAATCAGAACCCACCAGAGCCAGCCTGCGGCAATCAGGACCCACCAGAGCCAGCCTGCGGCAATCAGAACCCATCAGAGCCAGCCTGCAGCAACCAGAACCCACCGGAGCCAGCCTGCGGCAGTCAGAACCCACCAAAGCCAGCCTGCAGCAATCAGAACCCACCAGAGCCAGCCTTCGGCAATCAGAACCCACCAGAGCCAGCCTGCAGCAACCAGAACCCACCAGAGCCAGCCTGCAGCAATCAGAACCCACCAGAGCCAGCCTGCTGCAATCAGACCCCAACAGAGCCAGCCTGTGGCAACAAGAACCCACCAGAGCCAGCCTGCGGTAACCAGAACCCACCAGAGCCAGCTCGCGGCTAATAGAACCCACCAGAGCCAGCCTGCGGCAATCAGAACCCACCAGAGCCAGCCTGAAGCAATCAGACCCCACCAGAGCCAGCCAGCGGCAATCAGAACCCATCAGAGCCAGCCTGCAGCAACCAGAACCCACTAGAGCCAGCCTGATGCAATCAGAACCCACCAGAGCCAGCCTGAGGCAATCATAACCCACCAGAGCCAGCCTGAGGCAATCAGAATCCACCAGAGCAGCCTGCAGGACCAGAACCCACAGAGCCAGCCTGAGGCACTCAGAACCCACCAGAGCCAGCCTGAGGCAATCAGAACCCACCAGAGCCAGCCTGAGGCAATCAGAACCCACCAGAGCCAGCCTGCAGTAACTGGAATGTACCAGAGCCAACCTGAGGCAATCAGAACCCACCAGAGCCAGCCTGAGGCAATCAGAACCCACCAGAGCCAGCCAGCGACAATCAGAACCCATCAGAGCCAGTCTGCGGCAACCAGAATCCACCAGAGCCAGCCTGCGCCAATCAGAACCCACCAGAGCCAGCCTGAGCCAATCAGAACTGAACAGAGCCAGCCTGCGGCAATCAGAACCCACCAGAGCCAGCCTGCGGCAACCAGAACCCACCAGAGCCAGCCTGATGCAATCAGAACCCACCAGAGCCAGCCTGAGGCAATCAGAACCCACCAGAGCCAGCCAGATGCAATCAGAACCCACCAGAGCCAGCCTGCGGCAATCAGAACCCATCAGAGCCAGCCTGGCGCAACCAGAACCCACCAGAGCCAGCCTGCAGCAATCAGAACCCACCAGAGCCAGCCTGCGGCAATCAGAACCCACCAGAGCCAGCCTGCGGCAACCAGAACCCACCAGAGCCAGCCTGATGCAATCAGAACCCACCAGAGCCAGCTTGAGGCAATCAGAACCCACCAGAGCAGCCTGCAGCAACCAGAACCCACCAGAGCCAGCCTGAGGCAATCAGAACCCACCAGAGCCAGCCTGAGGCAATCAGAACCAACCAGAGCCAGCCTGCGGCAACCAGAACCCATCAGAGACAGCCTGAGGCAATCAGAATCAACCAGAGCCAGCCTGATGCAATCAGAACCCACCAGAGCCAGCCTGAGGCAATCATAACCCACCAGAGCCAGCTTGAGGCAATCAGAACCTACCAGAGCCAGCCTGCAGCTATCAGAACCCACCAGAGCCAGCCTGCAGCAATCAGAACGCACCAGAGCCAGCCTGAAGCAATCAGAACCCACCAGAGCCAGCCTGCGACAATCAGAACCCATCAGAGCCATCCTGTGGCAATCAGAACCCACCAGAGGCAGCCTGTGGCAATCAGAACCCACCAGAGCCAGCCTGATGCAATCAGAACTCACCAGAGCCAGCCTGAGGCAATCATAACCCACCAGAGCCAGCTTGAGGCAATCAGAACCCACCAGAGCAGCCTGCAGCAACCAGAACCCACCAGAGCCAGCCTGAGGCAATCAGAACCCACCAGAGCCAGCCTGCTGTAATCAGAACCCACCAGAGCCAGCCTGCGGCAATCAGAACCCACTAGAGCCAGCCAGATGCAATCAGAACCGACAGGAGCCAGCCTGCAGCAATCAGAACAGACAGGAGCCAGCCTGCAGCAATCAGAACCCACCTGAGCAAGCCTGTGGCAACCAGAACCCACCAGAGCCAGCCTGCGGCAATCAGAACCCACCAGAGCCAGCCTGCGGCAACCAGAATCCACCAGAGCCAACCTGCAGCAATCAGAACCCATCAGAGCCAGCCAGATGCAATCAGAACCCACCAGAGCCAGCCTGAGGCAATCAGAACCCACCAGAGCCAGCCTAAGGCAACCAGAACCCACCAGAGCCAGCCAGATGCAATCAGAACCCACCAGAGCCAGCCTGAGGCAAACAGAACCCACCAGAGCCTGCATGCAGCAATCAGAGCCTGCATGCAGCAATCAGAGCCAGACTATAACAATGAGCGGGCACTGGCTGCACCAAAGTTGGCATAGGTGTAAATTCTGCATCAGACCATTCATTCTCACCCCAGCTGTCGCACAATTTAACTGGCCTTCATGCTGTGTCCAGCAGAGCCTTTAGAATGTATACGCACCTGAAAACAGTGATGAACTGAGGTGTCATAAGCTGGGGACGGAGCTCCCTGACCTCGGCCACATTCCCCAGGAGCCCTAACATATTTCGGTGAAGTTCCTGCTTCTCTGGAAATTCCTAGGAAAAAGAAACAAGGTGATAAGAGAATCAAATCACTATGCAAAGAGACGGTGCACAGCCTCAGACACAGCACCCTGACATTCCCCCTCAAGATGATCAGAACTCTGCTGGGAATGAGTGCACTTGGGTCGTCTGATCTATTCCATGATGTGCGTGTATGTTGTTTTACAGGTACACACAGGACTCTATATCAAAATACAGGCATGTATTCCGGCCTCCTGGTGCACCATACATGGCCATGGGCATACATGAGGTGATATGGATGTGGGGGCTTCAATGACAAGGAAGGAAGGAGAGCAGGTGCAGGGCTCAGAGCCTATAATCAGCATAGACAATACAAGGCATTACCTTAAGGCACTCAAGGAAGAGCTTCATCCCGCTGTAGTTCAGAAACATCTCGCAGTTGTCCGGTGTCTCATCTGTGATGTTCCAGAGGGCACTCCAGGAGAACTCCATGACCTGGTCACACTGTCACACCAAGGGAGAGAGGACAAATGAGGGTGAGCCTCCGAGGCACCAAGGGAGAGAGGACAAATGAGGATGAGACACTGAGGCACCAATGGAGAAAGGACGAAGAAGGGAGAGCCTCCGAGGCACCAAGGGAGAGAGGACAAATGAGGGTGAAACACTGAGGCACCAAGGGAGAGCGGACAAAGGAGGGTGAGCCTCCGAGGCACCAACGGAGAGAGGACAAAGGAGGGAGAGCCTCCGAGGCACCAAGGGAGAGAGGACAAATGAGGGTGAGACACTGAGGCACCAAGGGAGAGAGGACAAAGGAGGGTGAGCCTCCGAGGCACCAACGGAGAGAGGACAAAGGAGGGAGAGCCTCAGAGGCACACAGTAGAGAGACAAAGGAGGGTGAGCCTCCGAGGCGCCATGGGAGAGAGGACAGAAAAGGGTGAGCCTCAGAGGCACCATGGGAGAGAGGACAAAGGAGGGTGAGCCTCCGAGGCACCAAGGGAGAGAGGACAAATGAGGGTGAGACACTGAGGCACCAAGGGAGAGAGGACAAAGGAGGGTGAGCCTCCGAGGCACCAACGGAGAGAGGACAAAGGAGGGAGAGCCTCAGAGGCACACAGTAGAGAGACAAAGGAGGGTGAGCCTCCGAGGCGCCATGGGAGAGAGGACAGAAAAGGGTGAGCCTCAGAGGCACACAGTAGAGAGGACAAAGGAGGGTGAGCCTCTAAGGCACCATGGGAGAGAGGACAAAGGAGGGTGAGCCTCCGAGGCACAATGGGAGAGAGGACAAAGGAGGTTGAGCCTCCGAGGCACCATGGGAGAGAGAACAAAGGAGGGTGAGCCTCCGAGGCACCATGGGAAAGAGGACAAAGGAGGGTGAGCCTCTGAGGCACCATGGGAGAGAGGACAAAGGTGGGTGAGCCCCCGAGGCACCATGGGAGAGAGGACAAAAGAGAGTGAGCCTCCGAAGCACCAAGGGAGAGAGGACAAAGGAGGTTGAGCCTCCGAGGCACCATGGGAGAGAGAACAAAGGAGGGTGAGCCTCCGAGGCACCATGGGAAAGAGGACAAAGGAGGGTGAGCCTCTGAGGCACCATGGGAGA
This sequence comes from Lissotriton vulgaris, assembly GCF_964263255.1. Lineage (NCBI taxonomy): Eukaryota > Metazoa > Chordata > Amphibia > Caudata > Salamandridae > Lissotriton > Lissotriton vulgaris. The sequence continues at coordinate 2,024,432,375 of NC_141693.1, read as the reverse complement.
GAGGACAAAGGTGGGTGAGCCCCCGAGGCACCATGGGAGAGAGGACAAAAGAGAGTGAGCCTCCGAAGCACCAAGGGAGAGAGGACAAAGGAGGGTGCGCCTCCGAGGCACCATGGGAGAGTGGACAAAGGAGGGTGAGCCTCTGAGGCACCATGGGAGAGAGGACAAAAGAGAGTCAACCTCCGAGGCACCATGGGAGAGAGGACAAAAGAGAGTGAGCCTCTGAGGCACCTTGAGAGAGAGGACAAAGGAGGGTGAGCCTCTGAGACACCATGGGAGAGAGGACTCAAGAGAGTGAGCCTCTGAGTCACCAAGGGGTACCAAGGGAGAGGACAAAAGAGGATGAGCCTCAGAGGCACACAGTAGAGAGGAAAAAGGAGGGTGAGCCTCTGAGGCGCCATGGGAGAGAGGACATAGGAGGGTGAGCCTCCGAGGTGCCATGGGAGAGAGGACAAAGGAGGTTGAGCCTCCGAGGCACCATGGGAGAGAGGGCAAAGGAGGGTGAGCCTCTGAGGCACCATGGGAGAGAGGACAAAGGAGGGTGAGCCTCCGAGGCACCATGGGAGAGAGGACAAAAGAGAGTGAGCCTCTGAGGCACCATGGGAGAGAGGACAAAGGGGGGTGAGCCGCTGAGGCAACAAGGGAGAGAGGACAAAGAAGGGTGAGCCTCTGAGGCACCAAGGGAAGGAGAACAAAGGAGGGTGAGCCTCCGAGGCACCATGGGAGAGAGGACAAAAGAGAGTGAGCCTCTGAGGCACAATGGGAGAGAGGACAAAGGGGGTGAGCCGCTGAGGCAACAAGGGAGAGAGGACAAAGAAGGGTGAGCCTCTGAGGCACCAAGGGAAAGAGGACAAAGAAGGGCGAGCCTCTGAGGCAACAAGGGAAAGAGAACAATGGAGGGTGAGGCACCGGGAGACTACAAGGTGAGTCTACGAGGGACAAAGACTCTTGCTGAGACTCTCAGAAGCTTCTCTACAGCCTCGCTCAAAATGTTACTGAGACTCTCCACGGCTTCGCCACAGCCTCACTCAATATGTCGCTGAGACTCTCCACAGCTTCTCTACAGCCTAACTCAATAGGTCACTGAGGCTATCCACAGCTTCTCTACAGCCTAACCCAGTAGGTCACTGAGACTCTCCACAGCTTCTCTACAGCCTAACTCAAAGGGTCACTGAGTCTCTCAACAGCTTCTCTACAGCCTAACCCAATAGGTTGCTGAGACTTTCATCAGCTTCTCTACAGCCTAACCCAATAGGTCACTGAGACTCTCCACAGCCTCTCTACAGCCTAACTCAATAGGTCACTGAGGCTCTCAACAGCTTCTCTACAGCCTAACTCAAAGGGTCGCTGAGACGCTCTACAGCCTAACTCAATAGGTCACTGAGGCTATCAACAGCTTCTCTACAGCCTAACCCAATAGGTCACTGAGACTCTCCACTACTTCTCTACAGCCTAACTCAATAGGTCACTGAGACTCTCCACAGCTTCTCTACAGCCTAACTCAATGTCGCTGAGACTCTCCACAGCTTCTCTACAGCCTAATTTAATAGATCACCGAGGCTCTCCACAGCTTCTCTACAGCCTAACCCAATAGGTCACTGAGACTCTCCACAGCCTCTCTACAGCCTAACTCAATAGGTCACTGAGGCTCTCAACAGCTTCTTTACAGCCTAACTCAAAGGGTCGCTGAGACTCTCTACAGCCTAACTCAATAGGTCACTGAGACTCTCCACAGCTTCTCTACAGCCTAACTCAATGTCGCTGAGACTCTCCACAGCCTCTCTACAGCCTAACTCAATAGGTCACTGAGGCTCTCAACAGCTTCTCTACAGCCTAACTCAATAGGTCACTGAGACTCTCTACAGCCTAACTCAATAGGTCACTGAGGCTCTCAACAGCTTCTCTACAGCCTAACTCAATAGGTCACTGAGACTCTCCACAGCCTCTCTACAGCCTAACTCAATAGGTCACTGAGGCTATCCACAGCTTCTCTACAGCCTAACTCAAAGGGTAGCTGAGGCTCTCAACAGCTTCTCTACAGCCTAACTCAATAGGTCACTGCGGCTCTCAACAGTTTCTCTACAGCCTAACTCAAAGGGTCGCTGAGACTCTCTACAGCCTAACTCAATAGGTCACTGAGGCTCTCAACAGCTTCTCTACAGCCTAACTCAATAGGTCACTGAGACTCTCCACAGCTTCTCTACAGCCTAACTCAATAGGTCACTGAGGCTCTCAACAGCTTCTCTACAGCCTAACTCAATAGGTCACTGTAGCTCTCAACAGTTTCTCTACAGCCTAACCCAATAGGTCACTGAGACTCTCCACAGCTTCTCTACAGCCTAACTCAATAGGTCACTGAGGCTCTCAACAGCTTCTCTACAGCCTAACTCAATAGGTCACTGAGACTCTCCACAGCTTCTCTACAGCCTAACTCAATAGGCCACTGAGGCTCTCAACAGCTTCTCTACAGCCTAACTCAATAGGTCACTGAGACTCTCCACAGCCTCTCTACAGCCTAACTCAATAGGTCACTGAGACTCTCCACAGCTTCTCTACAGCCTAACTCAAAGGGTCGCTGAGGCTCTCAACAGCTTCTCTACAGCCTAACTCAAAGGGTCACTGAGACTCTCTACAACTTCTCTACAGCCTAACTCAGTAGGTCACTGAGGCTCTCAACAGCTTCTCTACAGCTTAACTCAATGTCGCTGAGACTCTCCACAGCTTCTCTACAGCCTAACTCAAAGGGTCACTGAGACTCTCTACAGCTTCTCTACAGCCTAACTCAATAGGTCACTGAGACTCTCCACAGCTTCTCTACAGCCTAACTCAATGTCGCTGAGACTCTCCACAGCTTCTCTACAGCCTAACTCAAAGGGTCACTGAGACTCTCTACAGCTTCTCTACAGCCTAACTCAATAGGTCACTGGGGCTTTCCACAGCTTCTCTACAGCCTAACTCAATAGGTCACTGAGGCAAACCACAGCTTCTCTACAGCCTAACTCAATGTCGCTGAGACTCTCCACAGCTTCTCTACAGTCTAACTCAATAGGTCACTGAGACTCTCCACAGCCTCTCTACAGCCTAACTCAATGTCGCTGAGACTCTCCACAGCTTCTCTACAGCCTAACTCAATAGGTCGCTGAGACTCTCCCCAGTTTCTCTGCAGCCTAACTCAATATGTCGCTGAGGCTCTCCACAGCTCACAGCCTAACTCAATATGTCGCCGAGGCTCTCCACAGCTTCTCTACAGCCTAACCCAATAGGTCGCTGAGACTCTCCACAGCTTCTCTACAGCCTAAATCAATAGGTCACTGAGGCGAACCACAGCTTCTCTACAGCCTAACTCAATGTCGCTGAGACTCTCCACAGCTTCTCTACAGCCTAAATCAATAGGTCGCTGAGACTCTCCACAGCCTCTCTACAGCCTAAATCAATAGGTCACTGAGACTCTCCACAGCTTCTCTACAGCCTAAATCAATAGGTCGCTGAGACTCTCCACAGCCTCTCTACAGCCTAACTCAATAGGTCACTGAGACTCTCCACAGCTTCTCTACAGCCTAAATCAATAGGTCGCTGAGACTCTCCACAGCCTCTCTACAGCCTAACTCAATAGGTCACTGTAGCTCTCAACAGTTTCTCTACAGCCTAACCCAATAGGTCACTGAGACTCTCCACAGCTTCTCTACAGCCTAACTCAATAGGTCACTGAGGCTCTCAACAGCTTCTCTACAGCCTAACTCAATAGGTCACTGAGACTCTCCACAGCTTCTCTACAGCCTAACTCAATAGGCCACTGAGGCTCTCAACAGCTTCTCTACAGCCTAACTCAATAGGTCACTGAGACTCTCCGCAGCCTCTCTACAGCCTAACTCAATAGGTCACTGAGACTCTCCACAGCTTCTCTACAGCCTAACTCAAAGGGTCGCTGAGGCTCTCAACAGCTTCTCTACAGCCTAACTCAAAGGGTCACTGAGACTCTCTACAACTTCTCTACAGCCTAACTCAGTAGGTCACTGAGGCTCTCAACAGCTTCTCTACAGCTTAACTCAATGTCGCTGAGACTCTCCACAGCTTCTCTACAGCCTAACTCAAAGGGTCACTGAGACTCTCTACAGCTTCTCTACAGCCTAACTCAATAGGTCACTGAGACTCTCCACAGCTTCTCTACAGCCTAACTCAATGTCGCTGAGACTCTCCACAGCTTCTCTACAGCCTAACTCAAAGGGTCACTGAGACTCTCTACAGCTTCTCTACAGCCTAACTCAATAGGTCACTGGGGCTTTCCACAGCTTCTCTACAGCCTAACTCAATAGGTCACTGAGGCAAACCACAGCTTCTCTACAGCCTAACTCAATGTCGCTGAGACTCTCCACAGCTTCTCTACAGCCTAACTCAATAGGTCACTGAGACTCTCCACAGCCTCTCTACAGCCTAACTCAATGTCGCTGAGACTCTCCACAGCTTCTCTACAGCCTAACTCAATAGGTCGCTGAGACTCTCCCCAGTTTCTCTGCAGCCTAACTCAATATGTCGCTGAGGCTCTCCACAGCTCACAGCCTAACTCAATATGTCGCCGAGGCTCTCCATAGCTTCTCTACAGCCTAACCCAATAGGTCGCTGAGACTCTCCACAGCTTCTCTACAGCCTAAATCAATAGGTCACTGAGGCGAACCACAGCTTCTCTACAGCCTAACTCAATGTCGCTGAGACTCTCCACAGCTTCTCTACAGCCTAAATCAATAGGTCGCTGAGACTCTCCACAGCCTCTCTACAGCCTAAATCAATAGGTCACTGAGACTCTCCACAGCTTCTCTACAGCCTAAATCAATAGGTCGCTGAGACTCTCCACAGCCTCTCTACAGCCTAACTCAATAGGTCACTGAGACTCTCCACAGCTTCTCTACAGCCTAACTCAATGTCGCTGAGACTCGCCACAGCTTCTCTACAGCCTAACCCAATAGGTCACTGAGACTCTCCACAGCTTCTCTACAGCCTAAATCAATAGGTCACAGAGGCGAACCACAGCTTCTCTACAGCCTAACTCAAAGGGTCACTGAGACTCTCTACAGCCTAACTCAATAGGTCGCTGAGACTCTCCACAGCTTCTCTACAGCCTAAATCAATAGGTCACTGAGGCGAACCACAGCTTCTCTACAGCCTAACTCAATGTCGCTGAGACTCTCCACAGCTTCTCTACAGCCTAAATCAATAGGTCACTGAGGCGAACCACAGCTTCTCTACAGCCTAACTCAATGTCGCAGAGACTCTCCACAGCTTCTCTACAGCCTAACTCAAAGGGTCACTGAGACTCTCTACAGCCTAACTCAATAGGTCGCTGAGACTCTCCACAGCTTCTCTACAGCCTAAATCAATAGGTCACTGAGGCGAACCACAGCTTGTCTACAGCCTAACTCAATGTCGCTGAGACTCTCCACAGCTTCTCTACAGCCTAAATCAATAGGTCACTGAGGCTATCCACAGCTTCTCTACAGCCTAACTCAATGTCGCTGAGACTCTCCACAGCTTCTCTACAGCCTAACTCAAAGGGTCGCTGAGACTCTCCACAGCTTCTCTACAGCCTAACTCAATAGATCACCGAGGCTCTCAACAGCTTCTCTACAGCCTAACTCAATAGGTCACTGAGTCTCTCAACAGCTTCTCTACAGCCTAACTCAATGTCGCTGTGACTCTCCACAGCTTCTCTACAGCCTAAATCAATAGGTCACTGAGGCGAACCACAGCTTCTCTACAGCCTAACTCAATATGTCGCTGAGACTCTCCACAGCTTCTCTACAGCCTAAATCAATAGGTCACTGAGTCTCTCAACAGCTTCTCTACAGCCTAACTCAATATGTCGCTGAGACTTTCATCCGCTTCTCTACAGCCTAACTCAATAGGTCACTGAGACTCTCCACAGCTTCTCTACAGCCTAACCCAATAGGTTGCTGAGACTTCCATCAGCTTCTCTACAGCCTAACTCAATAGGTCGCTGAGACTCTCCACAGCTTCTCTACAGCCTAACTCAATGTCGCTGAGACTCTCCACAGCTTCTCTACAGCCTAACTCAATGTCGCTGAGACTCTCCACAGCTTCTCTACAGCCTAAATCAAAATGTCACTGAGTCTCTCAACAGCTTCTCTACAGCCTAACTCAATATGTCGCTGAGACTTTCATCAGCTTCTCTACAGCCTAACTCAAAGGGTCACTGAGTCTCTCAACAGCTTCTCTACAGCCTAACCCAATAGGTTGCTGAGACTTCCATCAGCTTCTCTACAGCCTAACTCAATAGGTCACTGAGACCCTCCACAGCTTCTCTACAGCCTAACTCAATGTCACTGAGACTCTCCACAGCTTCTCTACAGCCTAACTCAATGTCGCTGAGACTCTCCACAGCTTCTCTACAGCCTAAATCAATAGGTCACTGAGGCGAACCACAGCTTCTCTACAGCCTAACTCAATATGTCGCTGAGACTCTCCACAGCTTCTCTACAGCCTAACTCAATAGATCACCGAGGCTCTCAACAGCTTCTCTACAGCCTAACTCAATAGGTCACTGAGTCTCTCAACAGCTTCTCTACAGCCTAACTCAATGTCGCTGTGACTCTCCACAGCTTCTCTACAGCCTAAATCAATAGGTCACTGAGGCGAACCACAGCTTCTCTACAGCCTAACTCAATATGTCGCTGAGACTCTCCACAGCTTCTCTACAGCCTAAATCAATAGGTCACTGAGTCTCTCAACAGCTTCTCTACAGCCTAACTCAATATGTCGCTGAGACTTTCATCCGCTTCTCTACAGCCTAACTCAATAGGTCACTGAGACTCTCCACAGCTTCTCTACAGCCTAACCCAATAGGTTGCTGAGACTTCCATCAGCTTCTCTACAGCCTAACTCAATAGGTCGCTGAGACTCTCCACAGCTTCTCTACAGCCTAACTCAATGTCGCTGAGACTCTCCACAGCTTCTCTACAGCCTAACTCAATGTCGCTGAGACTCTCCACAGCTTCTCTACAGCCTAAATCAAAATGTCACTGAGTCTCTCAACAGCTTCTCTACAGCCTAACCCAATAGGTTGCTGAGACTTCCATCAGCTTCTCTACAGCCTAACTCAATAGGTCACTGAGACTCTCCACAGCTTCTCTACAGCCTAACTCAATGTCACTGAGACTCTCCACAGCTTCTCTACAGCCTAACTCAATGTCGCTGAGACTCTCCACAGCTTCTCTACAGCCTAACTCAAAGGGTCACTGAGACTCTCTACAGCTTCTCTACAGCCTAACTCAATAGGTCACTGAGACTCTCCACAGCTTCTCTACAGCCTAACTCAATGTCGCTGAGACTCTCCACAGCTTCTCTACAGCCTAACTCAAAGGGTCACTGAGACTCTCTACAGCCTAACCCAATAGGTCGCTGAGACTCTCCACAGCTTCTCTACAGCCTAACTCAATGTCGCTGAGACTCTCCACAGCTTCTCTACAGCCTAACTCAATAGATCACCGAGGCTCTCAACAGCTTCTCTACAGCCTAACTCAATAGGTCACTGAGGCTCTCAACAGCTTCTCTACAGCCTAACTCAAAAGGTCACTGAGTCTCTCAACAGCTTCTCTACAGCCTAACCCAGTAGGTCACTGAGGCTCTCCACAGCTTCTCTACAGCCTAACTCAAAGGGTCACTGAGTCTCTCAACAGCTTCTCTACAGCCTAACCCAATAGGTTGCTGAGACTTTCATCAGCTTCTCTACAGCCTAACCCAATAGGTCACTGAGACTCTCCACAGCCTCTCTACAGCCTAACTCAATAGGTCACTGAGGCTCTCAACAGCTTCTCTACAGCCTAACTCAATAGGTCACTGAGACTCTCCACAGCTTCTCTACAGCCTAACTCAATATGTCGCTGAGACTCTCCCCAGTTTCTCTGCAGCCTAACTTCATATGTCTGAGACTCTCCACAGCTTCTCTACAGCCTCAGTATGTCACTGAGACTCTCCACAGCTTCTCTACAGCCTCAGTATGTCACTGAGGCTCTCAACAGCTTCTCTACAGCCTAACTCAATAGGTCGCTGTGACTCTCCACAGCTTTTCTACAGCCTCAATCAATATGTCGCTGTGACTCTCCACAGATTCTCTACAGCCTAACTCAATATGCCACTGAGACTCTCCTTAGCTTCGCCACAGCCTCACTCAATAGGTCACTGAGACTCTCCACAGCCTCTCTACAGCCTAACTCAATATGCCACTGAGACTCTCCTTAGCTTCGCCACAGCCTCACTCAATAGGTCACTGAGACTCTCCACAGCTTCTCTACAGCCTAACTCAATAGGTCGCTGAGACTCTCCACAGCCTCTCTTCAGCCTAACTCAATGTCGCTGAGACTCTCCACAGCTTTGCCACAGCCTCACTCAATATGTCGCTGAGACTCTCCACAGCTTCTCTACAGCCTCACTCAATATATTGCGGAGGCTCTCCACAGCTTCTCTACAGCCTCAGTATGTCACTGAGACTCTCCACAGCTTCTCTACAGCCTCAGTATGTCACTGAGACTCTCCACAGCTTCTCTACAGCCTAACTCAATATGTTGCCGAGGCTCGCAATAGTTTAACAACAAACACTTAATGTGTGGTCAAGACCCTTCAGAGATTCTCTATAGTCTAACTCAATAGGTCGCTGAGACTCTCCACAGCTTCTCTACAGCCTAACTCAATAGGTCACTGAGACTCTCCACAGCTTCTCTACAGCCTAACTCAATGTCGCTGAGACTCTCCACAGCTTCTCTACAGCCTAACCCAATAGGTTGCTGAGACTTCCATCAGCTTCTCTACAGCCTAACTCAATAGGTCGCTGAGACTCTCCACAGCTTCTCTACAGCCTAACTCAATGTCGCTGAGACTCTCCACAGCTTCTCTACAGCCTAACTCAATGTCGCTGAGACTCTCCACAGCTTCTCTACAGCCTAAATCAAAATGTCACTGAGTCTCTCAACAGCTTCTCTACAGCCTAACTCAATAGGTCACTGAGACTCTGCACAGCATCTTCACAGCACAAGTCGACCTAACTCATCTTCTCTACAGCTTAAATGATAAAGGGGCTGATATTTCTGTCTGGCAATGATAATTATGCTTATTTCTAGTGCATGTAAAGTGGGGGCAGTTTTACCAAGGCACTTAACTACTTCTTTTCCTTAATATTCTAGTTTTGAATTAATAAGTTAAAAATACAAAAACCTAAGGTTATTGTGATCTGAGAAGGATGGAAATGCAGCAATTGGCTATTTGTCCTGGAACTGTACTAGTGAAGACACAGATTGATCCTATCATAACTTGTGGACTCCACGCTCTCTTGCACGCAGAGGTGACGAGACCCACGTGCATGAGAGTCATTTGTAGACATTCTTGTGTAAGTGGAGTGGTTGTTTTAAGTGCTTGTTTTTACAGACAAAGTCCCCCTGATTCAAAGGTGCATGTGTGTCAACGAGGAGCTGATACTCACCGTCTTGTCCAGCAGTTTCTTCTGAATCAGCTTCAGCATCGTCTGCAAAGGGTAAAGAAGAGGCATGAAGGGCGAGTGTAGTCTCAAAACATTCGTCTGCTGAATGAAGTCCTCTTAGCCCGACATGAAGAGGCCTCAGCTTTGAGATCCCCCTCGACGTTACAACCCCAGTGCAGATGTGTAATCCTTCAGCATCACACCAACTGACCTTTAAATAACTACCATCATCACCTTAAGGCAGACAGTGCTTTAGCTCCAGCCTCTCTTACAAAGAGGTCCTGCTACCATGCTGGAGTAAGCTAATCTATGCCTGCGTAGAAGTAGGACCATTTTTACATATGCCCTCGATTAGTACTAATTACTTGGTGAAGGAGGGTCAACACCAAAAGAGAACCAGCTCCTCACGTGCACAGCTGCATTGCTTTCCCCATCTCTAAACACCTCTCCCCCTTCCCACTGCACGTACTCATCTCCTGAGCCCCTCACCATTCTCACACTTCTTTGGACCCCTCCCAGCCGGGTAGCTGTATGTGTGATGTGTCTTGCATATACATTTGCCCTCGTTGTAGACAGATATGTGCCTCCTCTCTTTAAATCTCACATAACTTGCTCTACCTCTCACATATTAAAATCCGCACATCACATACCCAGCTCCATCCTTTTTCACATCCCCTGCTCCAGCCCTCACATACTCTGCTGTAAAACCTCTCACATAACCTGCCCCAACACTCTCATATCCAGCTCCTCGACTCACAGCTCCTGCTCCAGCTCTGACATACTCTGCTGCATGCCTTCTTGACCACCCTCCTCCAACACTCTCACATTTCCTGCTCCATCCCTCACTCTGCTGCATAACCTCTTACATAACTTGCCCCAACACTCTCATATCCAGCTTCCTGACTCACAGCTCCTACTCCAGCCCTCACAAACTCTTCTCCACACCTTTCAGATACTACGTTGCATGCCCTCTCTCACACCCTGCTCCTAAGCACCTCACACACAGCCCCTCTCACCTACCATGACAAAGCCCATCTTGCCCACAGCCTCCTTGTGGTCATTGTCCACCTGGCAGACCAGGGCATTGCAGAGGTGGACGGCGATGCGCTGGATGGATTCATCCTGGCGGGTGAGGTTCAGGATGTTGAGTAACAGCTCATTCACACGGCGGTACTGGAACTCCAGCTCGTCCGGGATGCTAAAGTTACACAGCGTCAGGCAGCAGTTCCGTTGCACCTGGGGGTGGAAGCAAAGAGCTGGTTGGGCAACATTGGGGCAGGAGCTCAGGGATTGAAAGCTTCTATCTTCTGGAGACTCCACTGTGGTACTGGCATCCTAGTCTGGCACCGGAGGACCTGACCGGTACCAGAGGAGCACACAAATTAAATACATTTGACAAACAGCTCCACTGTGTGACTATGTTTTAAAGAACGAAAGCAAGCAGGGAGGAGTGAGAAGGTGCTGAACATGGAGGCTGCATTCTCTGGGAGCTCCCCCAGGAGGTCTGACAGACAGACTCTCATATTTCCAGATGGAAATACCATCCATGCCAGTGATTGGGCTGGATAAAAGTCAATGGGCTGCTGCTTTAGCCTGTCAGGAGGGCAACGCCCCTCCCTCTGATGGAGAAGGAGGCCACTGATATGGATAACCGGAGTCCTTGAGGCATGGTGGCTCATGGAAGCCACTGACTGTCCCTACAACTGGGACTTAAAAAGGCATCTGGCCACCATTCCGAGACTCTGAGTGCAGCTATTCTGCTAGCCAGTGCTTGAGCCGAGTGTAGCAAAACACTAGATGGAGGTGGGCCACCAGGCCCTGGTGATGTGCGCGAGACACACTGTCCCTGCCCTGACGAAAGAGGTGGGATTGGGTTCAAGGTGCTGGACACAGAATAACCAGCATGTCCTCTTGGGCCTGCTAGAGACAGTCCCTGTAGACCGAGCAGAGAGGGGGGGGGGGGGGGGGGCAGTGAGAGGGGAGAAGCTGCACTTTTGGGGTTTTTGGGTGACAATCGCAATGAGGACATCTAATGGGGTTAGCTGCCCAATACAGAGAAATCATGAGGGGCAGATTTTAGTAAGACCTTTATGCAAAATAAAGGCTGACAGACATCAGCTCTCCACACAATGCGCTTATTCTGGACCACAAATACCATACTGGGGATAAACGCCAGCAAGGGGCACCTCCAAGTGACACGGATGCCAGGAATGCAGTTGGCTTAGCACTGAGCTGATAGCGAAGAGCAAAAGCAAAAGGTGGTGAAGAAGTCGGGTGCCTAGGCCTATGTGAGGCCAGGGGCAGCATTGTCTGATGGCAATAAGCATTGGCAAAGCCAATAGGTTTCACCTTCATTATTTGAGTTCTGAACTTCTGGCATTGGTAATGTTTATTTGCAAAGTATTGTTTAAAAAAGTTAAAGAACAAAACAAAATGTAAGAACAAGAAACATATTTTATGGTATATGAAAGCTATAGATTGCAATGTTTAATATAAATGATATGGTTTATTTTGTAAATCCATACTAATATTATAAAGAGAGAGCCCAAACCTTTGAGGTGGGTAAGGTCAGGAACTACAGCGCCAATCATAACACCCAACACAGCATTGGAAAGGACAGCTTCAACAGATGGACATAGGCTATACAGCAGCCCACCATATACATTATAAGGGGAAAAGAACGTTGTGACGCTTCCTCAAACTGGCTGGACAAGCGGAGGCACATGTTCGGATGAAATGGTCATCTAGCGTTACCGTGTATGCACTGCTCGACTACACAGGTAAAAAAGAACTTTATAGACTTTAATTTTCATCCCAGGACAACTTCCGGGCGGGCCGCTAGTACTGTCTATAGAGCAAACGGTAAACGGATTATAAAGGAATAATGAGGTGGCCACAGTCCGTGTGTCACTGGCTGGAAGAGGAAACCTGCTTGAACTGTGAAATACAGACGTCATTTGGGCTCAGTGGGCCTTTGGTGCACGGTGCCAAAGCACCTGTTGCGCAAAAGAAGCTATGCCCAGGGTTGCTGCACAGGCTAGGGAGGTGAGGGGACGACAGCGGAATGTTTGTGGCGGGGGCCTGAGAAGGAGATGTCTTCTAGGTGGGTTTGGAAGTACAAGATACAGCAGTGAAAGAGCAGGCTTCGTATTTTAGAATGGGTTGGAAGGCCTGCAGGATGGAGTGTCATCGGTACAATACATATAATGCAACAAATGCTGAAAGTATCGTCCAGGACCATAAGCACTGAATGCTGATCCAATGTTGTTGCATTCAGTGGTGGTTAACGGAACATAAGGGGAGACTGAGAAGCCAAGAAGTGGAAAAGGAAGACATTTGAAGGGTGGGGAATTAACCCCTTCGATGCTTGTGACGGAACCTTTCCGTCATCAGTCACGGTTGGGCTGTGCTGATGACGGAATGGTTCCGTCACGGCCACACCCATTAACATAGGGGCCCAGCAGAGCAGGATAATCTCTTTAGCAGCCAAGGTGTTAAAAAAAGCCAACGCTTGGTGTTAGTGGTTGTTTACAAATAACAGAGGTGACAGAAAGCATGACATGCTTGGGGCGAAATCAAATACACACAGGAGAGACAAAAGTTTATCAGGATGGGGGACAAAAGCACAAGTGTGAACTGGCTTGTACTTACAGGAATAGCAAATGCAAGGTTGATGCGTTTTTGACTTTCAAGTATGTGCTGGGAGAATGGTGAAAACACAGAATGAGGAAAATGCATGCACTCTCAGAGTGCTTTTATAAAAATAATCAAAAATCAAAAAAATCAGACACTTGGGGAAGGATAAAAGGAGCCATTCAGAGACAAGGTAAACAGGCTGTGCTCCACAAGAGGGACCATCAGGATATGGTCGGGCTAAAACAGATAAAACTATCAAATAGAAATAAAGAAAATAAAAGTGACAAAACAAAAAGCCAATCGAAAGCACTGGGCGGAGTTGCTTTCCAAGTCGGCTAGCAACATGTCCCCAAGAAGTCTTTCGAAGCCCGACAGTTGTGCTGCCTGGCAGGGTTCAGCCTAAACGGCAAGGAGACATAGTGTCCCAAGAAGGAGAGAGGACCAGAGGGGTAACACAAAAGAAGTAAACAATCAAAGAACGCGATCAAGGCTTTGAGGAACAACAAGAGGTAACTTGGGAGTTATGTTGGCGAACCCAGATGGCGAGAAAGAGAAGACTGAGATGCATTGAGGACTCTGGAGGATGAAGACCCAACAATGGTTGAAGGCCCCCTCCTCAACGCACGCAGGTTAAAACTACAGGTGCAGCTGAGGAATTTTCCATGGTCTTCTTTCGCAAATAGATCCATGCCCTCTCGAGATCGATATGAAAGGAACTTAGAAATCAATCAAACAAGGTTTGTAAAACACAGCTGATCACCAGTGAGGTTATCCAGGCGCTGAGTAGCATCTGTTCAAGGCGCATTAGAAGGTATCTGGTGACAGCATCCAACGCTGAAGTGCTAGAAGATGGACTGCAGTTATTTGGGTGTTGCCGGCTAGCAGCCGGTATCAGATGAACTCCGCTGTGTTCGGAGAGCACATGGTGGAGCAACCCTCTGTCGGGAGAAGGAAGAAGCTCGATGTGACTGCTGGAAAGAAGTACTTGAGAGCATTGATGTGATACTGTTGCTCCGCGGGAGACCACTTTCCCTGTCTGTGTAGGATGTTAGTCTATGAGCGGAATGTGGAGGATGAAGCCAAAAGTCTGATTGTGCATCCATTTTGTACAATATTTAGCACCCAAGCGCCCTTCGTTATCTTGTGCTATGCTGGCAGGTGGATGAAATGTCACCTTCCACCAGGGTGCCAGAATGGTGGGGCCTGAATTGTTTGGTTATTGCTTAGAGGTGGCTGGATCTTTCCCAGATGAAGGCTGTTGTTTGCTACTTGCCTGGGCCTCAGGATGATTTTAGAAACAAGACCTTTGCTTTGCTGTTCTTGTTCGGGGAGCTAGATCCGTTCCTGGGGAACAGGGACTTGTAGATAGCCTCCACCATAACCCTTGAACTGAAGCTTACAGACATCACTTCTCTTACCTGGCCTCACAGGCTTGAGGGTCACACCTTCTGACTTTTGCCTTTCTGATGTAAAAGAATCTGGAAGAAATGGCCCAAGACTTTGTTTTGCACAAGAGAAAAGAAAACAAGTTACTTACCTGTAACTTTGGTTCCCCAGTAATGGTAACTTTCATAGATTCCCATGCTTTGTATCAATCCCCGTTGTCAGCTTGGGAGCCTCGGTAAATAGAAAATGCCATAACAGGATGTACAAAAGAGAAAGTAAGGCCTAGGCCTCATCTCATTTTGTAGCCTATCTACCTCTTTTTGTAAAGGAGACCAAAAATTTGCAACAACCAATCAGATCAGCCTTACCCCATAGAACCCTCCTGAAGAAACCTCAGAGCCTCAGATTTTCGTAGCCGTTGTATCTGCTGGAGGCTGAGCTTTCCCAGGGGAGGAGGGTGGGCGCATGGAAATCTATGAAAGTTACCAATACTGGGGAACCAAAGTTACAGGTAAGTAACTTGTTTTCTTGCACCAGTATTGGAACTTTCATAGATTCTCATGATTGTGTATCAGAGTAGCTAGCAGTAAGCCCTAAAAGCACATTTTGTTACACGAGTATTACAATAACTCAGTATAACCATTTTTATATGGCAATCTTATACATTGTAACAATACATCAGAAACATTATGTGATACAAAATGTGCCATCATAGGAAGGAGGGATAGAAGGGAAAGCTCACCTCTCATTGGCAAAGATTCCTCAGGACTGCTTGTCCTGCTGCCGCTTCGCTCCTTATGAAAGAGTCCAGGCAGTAATGCTTTGTGAATGTACGGGCACTGCTCCATGTAGCCGCCCTACAAATGTCTTTTATAGGAACTTCCGCGTAGAGAGCTGCTGAAGATGAAACTGATCTTGTGGAGTGAGCTCATACTTGTCTCTCCAGCGGCTTTCCTGCCGCTTGGTGGCAATAATGAATTGTACTTGAAATCCAGTGTGAGATTCCTTATTTTGAGAGAGGAAGTCCTTTTCAAGGTGCACTAAAAGCCACAAACAGTTGAGATGATTTTCTAAAATCCTTTGTGCGTTCAAGATAACATTTGAGACATCTCTGGAAATCCAAGGAATGAAGAGACCGTTCTGCAGGGGATGTAGGTCGAGGGAAGAATGACTTTAGAACCACTGGTTCGTTCAAATAGAAATCCGAAGGGACCTTTGGAATACATTTCGGATTGGTCCTTAAAAACACAGTGTCCTTTTTAAACTGTAGAAAGGGTTCTAGAATGGAGAGACATTGCAACTCTCCTACTCTCCTAGCTGAGGTGAGGGCTAAAAGGAGAGCTAATTTCCAAGACAAAAATTTTAAATCCACACTGTGGATTGGCTCGAACGGAGGTCTCACGAGGTGAGCCAGAACCAGATTGAGAATCCAAGCCGGAGGTGGTGGCCGCACTGGAGGAGAAACCCTGAAAAGACCTTTCAGGAATTGCTTGATAATCCTAGCAGACCAGAGAGAAGGACCAGGAGCTGTTCTTCTGAATCTTGAAATAGCCGCCAGATGTACTTTGATGGAAGAATGAGAAAGGCCTGATTTAGCCAGCGATAGAATGTAAGGCAGTATTTGATGAGGAGCTGAAGAGAATGGATGGATGTGTTCCCGATGACACCACAGGCAGAAGCGCTTCCATTTAGCACGATAAGTCTTATTTGTACTTAGTGCGCGAGCTTCAGTTAATATTTCCCTACATTCCTGAGGGATATCTAAGCTGTGTTCAGGAGCCAGGCCTTCAAATGGAGAGAGCTCGGATCTGCATGTACCACTTGTCCCTGGGACATTGTTAATAGAGATGGAATGGGACGGAGGTGAAATGGATTGTCCTGAGAAAGCAGGAGAAGTTCCGTGAACCAGAACTGGCGAGGCCACGCTGGTGCTATTAAGATCATTCTGCAAGGTTCCATCTTTATTTTTCTGAGAAGCCGTGGGATTAGGGGAATTGGAGGAAAGGCGTAAACAAATGCGCCTAACCAAGACATCGAAAGAGCATTCCCAAGTGACCATCGATGGTGATTACTGCTTGCATAGAGTCGGCATTTCCTGTTTTCTGGAGTCGCAAACAGGTCTATTGTTGGAGTACCCCAACGTTGAAACACTTCCTCCAGAATGTCTTGATCCAATTCCCACTCATGACAGGCCGATTTCAGATGACTCAAGGTGTCTGCTGTTGTTTTGAGAGTACCTGGTAAATGCTCTGCTGAAAGAACGACATTGTGGAGAATCGCCCATTCCCATATTTCTTGGGTTCTTTCAAGAGTAGATGAGACCTCATACCTCCCTGCTTGTTTATGTAATGCATGGCCGTTGTGTTGTCCGTCCTGACCAGCACGGTTGCTCCTTGAACCTTCGGCAGGAAAGCCTGCAAGGTTAAGCGAATCGCTCTGAGGTCCAAGAGATTGATATGAAGAAAAAGCTCTTCTGGGTTCCAGTGATTGCTCACCTGGAGGTCCTGTAAAACAGCGCCCCAGCCCTCCATTGAGGCGTCTGTGGTTAGAATCAGATGGGATGGAGCCATCCTGAAAGAGAGGCCTCTTGAGATACTGTCCTTGACAGCTCACAAACCTGCTGCTTTTCTCATGAGAGGAGTGACCTTTATCTTGTCCTCGAAAGAACCTTCCACCTGGCGCCATTGCAAGTCTAGCTGTTCCTGCAGGGGACGCATTCGCATTCTGCAATGCAGAACTAATGGTATGCAGGATGAGATTGATCCTAGGAACGACTTGTATAGGCAAACTGACAGGGATCGTCTCTTTTGTAAATGGTTGGCAGAGGAGATTAGCTTTTTCTGTCTTTCGTCCGATGGAAAAGCCTTGCAGCTTCTTGTATCCAGAATGGAGCTCAGGAACTTGACCTTTCTGGATGGAAGAAAAACGGACTTGTCTTTGTTGAGATGCAGACCCAGGTGATTGAAAAGTTGGATGCAACTTTCGACTGCCTTTGTCGTTGCCTGAGAAGATGGAGCTTCTATAAACCAATCGTCTAGGTAAGGGAAACTTCTAGAGATTGTTTTCTTAGGAATGCTGCTACCGGGGCTAATACCTTCGTGAATATCCGTGGTGCAGATCTGAGCCCGAAAGGCAGTACTTTGAATTGAAAATGGCTCTTGGCTACTGTGAAGCGCAAATATTTTCTTTGAGCTGGGTGAATCGGAATGTGGAAATATGCGTCCTGGAGGTCCAGAGTCGCCATGTTATCCTCTGTATTTAGAAGACGCGAGATGTCTTGAAGAGAGACCATTCGAAAAGAGAGTTTTATGAGATAGGTGTTGAGCTCCCTCAGATCTAAGATTGGGGCGCCACTTTTCCTCCATCTTGTGAATTAGGAAAAATCTGGAATAGAACCCTTTTCCTCTTTGAGAGAGTGGCACTGGTTCTATCGCTCCCTTGGTGAGCAGTTGACAAACTTCAAAACGGAGTAGATGCCGATGTTTTGATTCTGTGGCGCGAGGGGCTCTGGGAGGTGGGAGGTCTTGGAATTCTAATGTATGGCAAAAATTGAACGATATTTAGGACCCACCGATCTGTTGTTATGATCTTCCAGCAATCAAGAAAATGTGTAATCCTGCCCCCTAGTGATGTTACAAGGGGTGAAGGACCAGTAGGCAGAGCCAGGAAGCTGCTATTGGCGTTTAGAAGTATCTCTCCCTTGACGTCCCTGTCTCCCTCTTGAGGATTGGCGAGAGAAAGACGCCGATTGACTTTGTCTTTGAGAGTGCTGAGGCTTGAATGATTGAGAGGATTGTAAATAGGAGGAGTAGCGCTGTTGATAACCTCCCCTATACGTAGAGAAGCCTTTTCCTCTCGCACCCCGGAAAGGTACCTTTCGATATCGAAGTGTGCCCAAAGATCTTGCTGTTTCGGTATCCTTCCTAATGTCCTGTAAAGCCTCATCTATATGCTTGCCAAACAGCACATCTCCATCGAAGGGCAGATCCAGAATCTTATTCTGCACCTCCGGGTGAAACCAGGTACATCTCAGCCAACCTTGACGCCTCAGGACCGCGGAACCTGGTAAGGCGCGAAAAGCCATTGTAGCAATGTCCATTGGGACCCTACGGGTAAGTAGCGCGCTATATAAATGCCTATACATTTACATTTACATTTACATTGCACAATCTATAATTTCGGACGAAGATAGCTCACCCTCTTCCAGGATCTTTCTCGCTTCCGCTTTGGCACTCTCTGGAAGCTGATCAATGAAAGGAGAGAGATCGCACCCCATTTGGCGATCATACCGTCCCAAAATTGCCAGTGCGTTTGAGGCCCTAACAAGGAGGCTAGACATAGAGGAAAACCTCTTACCCACATTGTCCAGGCGCCTGCCCTCTCTGTCTGGCGGTGCAGTCAGGGGTGCCGTTGGGTTCCTTGATTTTCTTTGGGCCACCTGAGAAATGACCGAGTCCGGTTTAGGTTGACCAATAAGACAGCAGGACTGTCATCCGGAGCTTTATATTTCTTCTCCAGCCATGGTAGAACCAGAGTTACAGTAGCTGGAGACTGCATCTTATCTTATCTTAACAAGAATTTATACAGCGCACGTTCACCCGAGGGTTTCTTGGCACTAACCAACATATCCTGGAAACTACCTGACGAAGGGCCGGAGAGGAACTAGGCTAAGATCCAGACAATAACCAGGTTTTGAGTTTCCGCCTGAACTGTAGGAGGGTGGTACAGGGGCGGATCTCTTGGGTAAGAGAGTTCCACAGTTTAGTGGCAAGCGTGGAAAACCTACGGCCTCCTTTCCGTTGGAATTTATAGCGGGGGACAGTCAGGAGAATTTGTGAGGCAGAGCGCAGGCTACGTGTAGGAGTAGATCTAGGGAGGAGTGCCTGGATGAACTTGGGACTGCGTGCATGGAGAGCCTTGAAGGTTATACAGGCGGTTTTAAAAAGTACGCGCTGTGTGATCGGTAGCCAGTGCAGTTTCTTCAGCAGGGGTCTTGCTGGTTGCCACCGCGGGGTACGGTATATAAGCCTGGCTCTGGGCCATCTGAAGGCGTTTACCAAAGGCAATAGTAAGGCCCAGGTAAATGGCGTTGGCATAGTCTAAATGTGACAACACCAAGGCCGACACAACTTGGGTTAAAGCAGGCTGGGTAAGCATCAGACTAATTTTTTTTATTTTTCGGAGTTGAAAGAAGCAGGATGATACAACCGAATTAACTTGAGGCCTTAATGAGAGCTCTTCATCAATGAGTACCCCTAAGCTCTTCACCGTACTAGATGGAGTAGGGGGTGGACCCAGTGTTGGAGGCCAGTAGTGTGGGCCCCACAAGGATTTACTTTTGCCGAAGAGGACCATTTCTGTCTTCTCGGGGTTCAATTTTAGTTGGTTACTATCCATCCAGTGGCGTATGAAGAGCATAATGGACTGAAATTGATGGATAGATTCTGGGGAGTCATCGATGGTAAAGGTAAGTTGCAGATCATCTGCATATTTAAATGTAGTAACTTTAAAAGATTTGAGTGAATGAAGTAGAGGAAGCATATAAATATTAAACAAAAGAGGTGAGAGCGAAGAGCCCTGGGGAACCCCACAAGTGGTGTGGAGTTTAGGAGACAACAAGGGGGGCAGGCCACCTGCTTGCGAACGGCCTGACCCAGTCAAGAGCCGGGCCACAGATGCCGGCTAGTCTGACACGGTCGAGAAGGATGTCATGGTCGACCGTGTCAAACGCGGACGACAAATCAAGCGAGACCAGAGCTTGAGGAATGCCTAAATCAGCATTGTGGCGTAGGGAATCCAGAACTGCTGTTATAACCATTTCAGTTGAATGAGCCGGACGAAATCCGGCTTGAGCAGAATCCGAAAAGTCAGATTGCTCAATGAAACTTGAAAGATGAGATGTTACACGGGCTCCCAACAGTTTGGCCAAATACTGTAATAAAGAAATAGGCCTAAAATTGGATAGAGTAGTGGCTTCTACACCAGGTTTTTTTGAAGGGGCATCCCTACTAATTCCTTAAATGAATTAGGCACTATACCGTGGGTCAAAGAGGTGTTAAGAAGTCTTAATATAGGAAAGGGAAAGGCGGTAATCACCTCTTTTAGCACATGGGAGGGCAGCAATCATATGGGGAACCCGGCTTGACCCTGGTCGTGAGGGCAAGCAACGACAGGACATCCAGAAGTGGAAAGTGATCCATTGATAATGAGCTAAGGGTGTGAGTGGGGTCAAAGGAAGCAGGGGAACAAATAGGGATACTGGATTTAATAAGCGCAATTTTATCCAGAAAGTAATGATTAAGGGTATTACAAAAATCCTGTGTGGCTTTAGGTTTAAGTGGAGTCCTGGCAGGGTTTGTGAGTTTATCAACGATGGAAAAGATGTCCTTCGATTTGTTGTTAGACATTTCTATAATTCTGGAAAATAATTCTGCTTTAGCTAGTAAGATGGCCTTCATGTAATCAGAGCGGGCGGCCAAATAGTGAGTTTTTTCGAGAGAGTTGTAATTTCTTCTCCAGTCACGTTCCTTCTGGTGACAGTCAGTTTTTTTGCCCTCAATTCAGGAGAAAACCATTTGTGCGCGTCAGATTGACGCAAGGTTTTCAATTTTTTCAACGGGGCATGTATATCACTTGCATTAGCCAACCAGTATGAGATGTTAATTACAGATTGGTCAAGGTCTACATTGTGAACAGGAATTGAGTTTCTCAAAGTGCCGAAAAAAGCTGGCGTATCAAGAGAGCCCCACTTTCTGATTAGGCCTGCTCTGGTATCCGTGTTTATAGTAGGCTTGGAGATAGAGATGCTGAATTGGATCAAAAAGTGATCAGACCAGACACATGGAGAGATGATAGGAGGTGAAATGCTAAGGTTGGAACTCCAGATCTGGTCGAGTGTGTGCCCTTTTATGTGAGTGGCGGTGTTGATGTGGTGACTAAAATTGAGCCCTGTAAGAAGATCCAGGAGCTCACTCGCTAAAGGGCCGCCAGATGGATTATTGAGCCAATAATTAAAATCGCCAATCAACAAAATCCTTGTATAATCAGTTACCAGTGTTGCCAGTTGGTCACACAAAGAAAGAGGAAACGTAGCCATAATCTGGGGGGGGGGTCTATAAATGAGCACACAAAGAAGTGGGGCCCACTTAGAGTCCAATCTGATAACCAAATTGTCCGCTACCAGGAGGTCGAGAGACGTCAATTTGGAAAATACAAGGCGTTTATTAATAATTGCAGCTACCCCACCACCCATTTTGCCTGAGGCACGGTCTACCTGCAAAATATAATAGTTGTCAAGGAGCGCTGCTAGTCTGTCCGGGGAGGGACCACTGGTGAGCCACGTCTCTGTAAGAAACAAAATGTCCGTTTTTTTGCAAGCAAGAAGCAGAAAGATAGCCAGTTGATGTTTTACAAGAGATCTGGTGTTAAGGTAAAATATATTTATTTGTTGACTTTCTACTAGAGCAGTCCTCGTTTGCGAAAGACCGTGACATGTCTGCGTCACCTTCTTGCCCTCATTCCAAACATGTTCTACTATGGGTATGGAACAGATAGATTTTTTGTAGGGCTCTTTAAAATCATATAGAGAACAGTCTGATTGTACCAAAAGAACAGGAAAGCCAAATCTTTTAGTAATTAGTCTTTTCCTGATAGAAATGTTCACTTTTTAGATCGTCGGCGGTGTCGTCAACGAGGGAATCGTCGTTGGAGAAAGCACGGTCGTCGACGGTGGAGTAGCTGTCGACAGTGAGCTGATCGTCGACGGCACCGTCAACGTCATGATCATCGTCGCCGTAGTCATCCCCGTCGTCCTCGTCGACACCACCGTCGGTGTTATCACCATCGGTGTTATCACCATCGACGTCGAAGTTGTACGTCTCGTCGAGGAAGTCATCGGTGTAACTCTCGAAGACGGGCCCGTCGACGGAGCAGAAATCGAAATCAATTGGGTTTTTGACGTCGACGTACCTGAGCAGATTGTCATCGACGGACGGATTTTCTTTTCTCCTTTAGCCTCCTGAGGTGTACTTGAAGGTTTCTTAAAGATCTTTTCTTTTTCCGATGGTGAAGAGGCAATAGAAAGGCCTTGACTTGCCTTTTTTCCAGATGACACCTCAGGAAGAAGTACCTCTTTCTCCTTTGAATGGTGAGGAGAGTTTTTGGGACTAAGCCTTTTAGACCTTTCAGAGGTCTTTTGAGGGGCCTTAGCAGGAGGTTCAGCAGATGTAGAAGGGGAATACCTACCCCTTTTTGTAGACCTCCTCGAAGATGTTGCTGAGGAGGAATCCTCACTGTCACTAGACAGAACCTCTTTCTGAGACTTCATCTTCTGTAGCCAAGTCAGAAGTCTTCCTTCCAGGTCTCTCAGAGTCTTGGTCAAGAAGGTCCTACAGATCTTGCACTCAGTGGCCTTGTGATCTGGGTATAAGCAATTAATGCAATCTTTATGCTTATCTTCAACATATAGTCTCTTTTTTGAGAAAGTAGCACAGGCTTTGAATAAAGCTTTCTTTTCAGACATCCTGAAGAGAAAAAGGTGTAGAAATCCAAAGTAAAAGAGAAAACTGAGCAGAGCTCAATGGAGACTACCTTAGCACAGCGTGCGGTAGAAAATCTGAGGCTCTGAGTCTCTCTCAGGAGGGTTCTAAGGGGTGAGGCTAATCTGATTGGTTGTTGCAAATGTTTGGTCTCTTTTACAAAAAGAGGTAGATAGGCTACAAAATGAGATGAGGCCTAGGTCTTACTTTCTCTTTTGTACATACTGCTATGGTATTTTCTATTTACCGAGGCTCCCAAGCTGACGACGGGGAATGATACAAAGCATGGGAATCTATGAAAGTTCCAATACTGGGGCAACAGATATGTGATTCAAAACCGGGATGCGGCCCATCCAGATACTCCATGGTGTCCAAAAGAAACGGTCTTCGTATGGTGCAGTATCTTCTACCCGATGCTCTTCTATAAGCATACTAAGATGCCATTCATGAGCTGCGCCGGCTCTGGATGTCTTTCGAAAATCTTTGGAGTAGTGGGTGGGCAGCGAGGTGGGAAAGGAGGCTTTGCGATGGGAATTACTGCTTTCTCAGAAGGTTGATGTAACTCCTCTGGAGTGCCTGAAGTAATAATGGATGGTGGGGGTAGGGACTGTGGAGTTATCTTCAAACTTAGGTACCAGGATATGGCCCACAAAAGAAGCATCCTAAAAAGTCAGAAGATGGAGATAGGTTTCGGACTGATTCTTAGGTTTAGCGACCACACTCATGTGCATGACTTCACGAGGTGGGAGGAGAGAAACTCAACAATGAAAAAGTCCTCAACATGGACCCAGGGTATTCCGATCCCTGCAACGCCATGGCATTGAAATTATGCCCCATCAAGTGCCCCCACATGGGTTTGCACACTTACCTCGACTAGGTGGAAAATCCGATCTGGTGCTTTCAAGAGGGAAGGGAGAGGAAACTGGGCAGCTTTACTCTTGAGCTGAGCCAGAAGCGGGAGTGACTTTTCTGTGTTTGACAGTTCTCCATTTCTTTCCATCAGCTTCCTCTATGAAACATCATTTAACCTTTGTCATACTCCGTGATAGTGTGAGAATGAGAAAGCCAAACCTTGCACACATTGTGGTCACCTTTCACAGCTATCTTGCCACTAAATGAGGGACACTCATCGAAAAGGGCAAGCAAGGTAAATGAGAGAAGATAGAAGAGCATAAAAAACCTCCAACGAAAAAGAGTAAAGCTACTTCTTAAGGAAACCCTTTGCTGAGGGCCTCTGATATTTTGTAAAGTCAACCTCTCCCACCGGAAATCCACTCGAGGCAGCAGGGGGTGCAATCCTTGCTCATTGAGCGGTAATGTGCATGGCGGATAAGGGTGCTTCCACAGCTTTTAAAAAGGCAGGATTGGTTTTCCACTACTTAGCACAATATTCTGCTTTACCTTTCAGTTAAGATAGTGTTTGTGCAGTTCTTTTGTGAAATTTATCAATGTACAATACAATGTTCTAATGTACAATAATAGATTTAATTTGGTTGAATGGATGAAAAAAGAAACTGCTGCGCCTTTTGGGCAACTCTTTTTAGTCAAGGTGACTTTCAATCTGAAAATAAATCTATTTGTTTTTAATGGTGTTCTGAGTCTTTGCGCATACACAGAGATCTACATTTGAAAAATACCAGAGAGAATAGTATGGCAGAGAATGACATATACGGTGTCTCCTGATGGGCCGACTGCGCAGAAGAGCTACATCCTGGCAAGGCCCACAGGCCTGAGACGCAAGGGCAGGCAGAACACAATGTGCACTGGCACATCTGCTGCACATAAATACACAATCTAACAGGGCAATCCATGCAGGTAAAGCTCCTGTGTGCAGCAGGGTCTGCAGAAGCCAAGTGTCACATACAAGGGTCCCCCAAACTAAGATCCCAGGAGGACACGTGAACAAAAGGTGCTGGTGACAAGCAGCATCCGATTTGTCCATGTTTCTTTCATATGGAGGCCAGACCACTGCCGGAAAATGGCAAAGTGAACTAAGGTGCTGGAGGCAGGCAATGTTTGCAGAATCCAATGTGCCACCTACAACGGGCCTTCACAGCAGCACTAAAGCACTACTCGGGAGAGACAGAGCTCCTCAAAGGTGTAGTATGCGGCAGGGACTGACTGAGACACAGTCACACACACACTCTTGGAACTTGGTGCTCCTCCACATGACATCCACAGCACTATCATAACACAACAAGAATGACCTTGTGGGTAACTTACCGTCACCTCTTGGTAAGACTCCATGCCGTTGAGGACCACCTGGATGACCTGCCGCCGAAGCTTCACGCTCTGTTCCATGCGGTACTCGGAGTTGGTGAGGTAGAAGAGCGCCGCACTGCCCGTTACCTGGATGGTTTTATCATACTTGTGGCTCTTGAGGGCCATGATAACCAGCTGCAAGTAATGAGAGAACACAGTGATGAGGGGCCCATGTCCAAAAGCATATGAACCATGACAGCCTTGTCATAGAAAGGACCCTAATCAATGACAGCCTTGTCACAGAAAGGATAATAAAACGTGAATGCCTGTCACAGTGAGGGCCCTAAACAGATACTAAACAGTGAATGCCTGTCACAGAGTGGATACTAAACAGTGAAAGCCTGTCACAGAGAGGATACTAAACAGTGAATGCCTGTCACAGAGAGGATACTAAACAGTGAATGCCTGTCACAGAGTGGATACTAAACAGTGAAAGCCTGTCACAGAGAGGATACTAAACAGTGAATGCATGTCACAGAGAGGATACTAAACAGTGAATGCCTGTCACAGAGAGGATACTAAACAGTGAATGCCTGTCACAGAGAGGATACTAAACAGTGAATGCCTTCTCACAGAGATGATACTAAACAGTGAATGCCTGTCACAGAGAGGATATAAACAGTGAATGCCTGTCACAGAGAGGATACTAAACAGTGAATGCCTTCTCACAGAGATGATACTAAACAGTGAATGCCTTCTCACAGAGATGATACTAAGCAGTGAATGCCTGTCACAGAGAGGATACTAACCAGTGAATGCTTGCTTACAGAGAGGATACTAAACAGTGAATGCCTGTCACAGAGAGGATACTAACCAGTGAATGCCTGTCACAGAGAGGTTACTAAACAGTGAATGCGTTGCCACAGAGAGGACACTAAACAGTGAAAGCCTGTCACAGAGAGGATACTAAACAGTGAATGCCTGTCACAGAGAGGATACTAAACAGTGAATGCCTTCTCACAGAGAAGATATTAAACAATGACAGCCTGCCTAGACAGAGGATAATAAACAATGACAGCTTCAGAAGAAACAGGAGACTGAACTAAGAGAGCTTCCACACAGGAGACTAAAGAATGACAGCGTCACCACAGACATTACATTAGACAGTGACAAAAATCAGTAGCAGTGAAGACACAGTTTAAAGTGGTTCTTTGTGTTCAAAAGATGCTAAATAGTGCTTGGGTTTGTACAATTTTAAGATCCTATGGGGTTTTTTGTATTGTTTTTCCGGCATGTATTCTTTTTCTTCTGGAAATGCATAGGAAATTAAAAATCTGTACTTTGAATGTATGCGGAGTTAATGATCCTAAGAAAAGGCATGTACTAGCTAGAATTGTGCAGTTGTTACATATTGATTTATTATGTCTCCAGGAAACCCATATTTCATGGGCTAATAGGGGGTGTCTGAAAAGCATAGGGTTTGAGTTGGTGGCTTGCTCTAAACAAACCGGGGTCAAGAGAGGGGTGGCCATTCTCATGAAATGGGGCCTGGGTGTTTGTATAAAATGTTCAGAAGACAAATGGGGACGCTGGGTAGTAAGTGAATTCAAGATTGGTCATTATAGATTCTCTCTTTGCAATGTTTATGGTCCAAACCTGGATGAAGCCGAGCTCATGAATTTTTTTTAATATAGAACTGGCAGAGTGGCCTCACCCGGTGGTGATGTGTGGCGATTGTAATATCCATATGGAGGCTCAGATGGATTTAAGAAAAAATAGGGTATACTTAGGTCGGAAGAAGCAGGTATTTACGTTACTAGGTGGTTTGTGTCTAGATCATGGGCTCTATGATGTCTGGAATTCATTACACGCTGACGACCCAGGTTTTACTTTTTTCTCTTCCCCTCATACCAAATTTGTTCGGTTAGATTACTTTTTTGTTTCATCATCACTTTTAGGAATGCTCGACATTGAGATCCAGCCTAAAATTGCTTCTGACCATAAACCTCTAATAATTGATCTCAGTCTAGGTCCTCAGCTAAAAGAAGGCAACCAAGCCTGGTCTTTCGAAAGGAACTTACTGTTGGATGATTAGTATCATCAATTCATGACTAAGATAATTCAGGAGTTTTTTAAATTCAATAAAGGAACAGCTTCGAATGAAGTTGTTTGGGATACTTTTAAATCTGTAGTCAGGGGGGAAACCCTCAGCTTCTCGAATACCAAACGGGAAAAGATATGGGCTAAACACAAAAAGGATTTTGATTCGGTCACAATAGCTGAGCGGAAATTAGCGGAGGTGATTAGGCAGTGGCTGGATCCAATCAATGCCCAGAGAGATCTCACTATTAAGAGGGCAGCAGCTCACGCTAACATTGCTGATCAAATAGCTTTAAAATATGTGTAGCATAAGGAAGACCTTTGAATTTAGCGAAAAAACTGGTAGAATCTTGGCTAAAAGATTAAGAGAGAAAGCAGTTTTCAATGACATCGCTAAAATTACTGATTTAAATGGAGTACTGCAAGAAAGCGAAGCTGGCACTCTCCCGAGAGCGAAGATCCTCTACCACCCTCGCGCTGGCCGACCTTCACTGGTTACCTGTACATCAAAGGATCTGCTTTAAATCCCTCTGCATTGTCTTTAGGGCAGTACACGGAATGGGCCCCCGACCACTGCAAAAGAAATTCAAATGGTATACACCCACACGGTCCCTCCGTTCCTCATCTTCCAACCTTATAAGCATACCCAGGATCAGGAAAGCCACTTATGGTGGCAGAGCCTTTAGCATAGCCGCAACCCATCTGTGGAATAAATTGCCTATTGACATCAGGAAAACAGACGAATTGATGGCCTTCCGAAAAAAGGTGAAAACATGGCTCTTCCCCAAAGCTTAATCTCACCAGAACTTTAATACTATCCTCCCCTCCTCTGATGCACAGTTTTTACTCAGCAATATGTACACAGCGCCAGGATGCCCGTAGGGTTGCAGAAGCGCTTTACAAATGCTATAAATAAATGCTATAAATAAAAGAAACTAAGGAGGGTGTTTTAGAAGCCTTTCGAAGATTCTACCAATCTATGTATAGTGCGACTGTGGCAGAGCCACTGGTACAGGATGAGGGAGAATATTTGAAAGATCTACACTCTAATGTACTGCTTGATATACAAAAAGCGCTATTATCTGCTCCCATAGTTTGGGAAGAAGTTGAGTCAGCCCTATTAGGTTTGGCCCTTGGTAAAGCCATGGGTCCTGATAATATTCCACTCGAATTTTACCGAACTTTTAAGAATATACTTAAAAGTGAACTATTAGAAGTGTGCCAGCAAGCCTTCTTAGGCAATTCTCCTGATTCTTGGTCAGAAGCGACCATAGTGGTTTTTAAAAAGAAATGGAAAAAAGACACTGAAATGGGGTCTTACAGACCAATTTCGTTACTTAATACAGATAGTAAGATCTATTCGAAGCTCCTTGCCAATAGGCTCAATGACTTTATGCTGAGCTTGGTGTCAAAAAGACAGCATGGGTTTATTAAACATAGAGATACGATGGATCACGTTAAAAGGATTCTCTCCATGCTGGACTGGTCACAGGCTAACAACTCCCCTCTCGCTGTTGCCCTGTTAGATGCAGAAAAAGCATTTGACAGGGTCTCGTGGAGATTCCTGTGGGCAGTCTTAGCATGGAAGGGATTTCCGCAAGTTTTCATTACGGCCATTCAGACACTATACTCTCACCCAAGTGCTGTTATACGTATTTTGGGTAGGCTTTCAGGGAATATCGCAATAGCAAGGGGGACGAGACAAGGTTGTCCTTGTTCTCCCTTGCTATTCGCTCTTTATATTGAACCCTTTATAAAATTTTTGGAAAGCAATCCTGAAATAAAACCGGTTGAGATACAAAATGTTGCGTACAAGGTATTCGTGTACGCAGACGATATCGCTATTGTTACACCTGATATTAGTACTGCCTTACCTAAGATTGTTGAAGCAGCTAAGACATTTGGGAGTTATTCAGGGTATAAATTAAATGTCACCAAGACACAATTGATACATTCTGAAGCTGGTCGCCCCAGTGATATGAGTTTTGAACCCAATGCAACTTATTTAGGCATTAAAATTTCAGCCAAAGTTGAGGATATAGTGCGTTTAAATTTGGATCCAATTATTATTTCGGCAAATAAGACACTAGAAAGGATTAATAACTTACATCTGTCACTTTATGGGCGGAGCAATGTCTTAAAAATACTAATTTATGCAAAATTTCTATATGTATTTCGGACTATTCCTTTACTTATTTCAACCTCTTTTTTCTCGAATTGCGAGAATGTACTCTAGGTTTTTGTGGAGCTATCGACGATCAAGGAGAGCTTTCAAATGGTGTATGTTACCTAGAGCAAGAGGTGGATGGGGTGTCTCGAACTTCCGTTTTTATATTTATGGATAGCTCTTTTGCAACACATGGGTGTTTTACTCTTACAGGACGATCCCACCGAAGATTTTTCTACCCGGTCAATATACGAAATGCTCCTGGGCGCAGAGGCGCAACAATGCCTAGTTCGTATAATAGAACCTAGTTATTATAAGAAAACAAAGTTTAAGATTGTCTCTACTGCCTTTGAAATTTGGAGGAAGATTAAGAGGAGAATTGGCATAAGATCTAACTTAAATTTTTATACTCCATTTAAGAACTGCCTCACAGGAGGAGCTACGACGGCGAACAAGATGGCTGCTTAGGTTCCCGGCTCCGCGGATCTCCGTATTCTGCCGCAAGATCCTGTACAATATCCTGACCTTACGCCCAGCCTCTGCTTGTATGAAGTGTTCCTCACTCCGATGGCGAAATCCCGACGTTTTTATCTGGTGATTTAACGAACTTATACCGTGTTGAAGATCGTGGCCTGTTCCGATGGTGAAGCCGGGGCCTCGAGTATCTGCAAGGTCGGGCTGAAGTGCAACAACATCGGCTGGGGACCTTGGCAGGGTCCGGTCGATCGCAGTGGAAACTTCATCTATGCCCGAATTTGGAGGCGATTGTTTTCCTATCCCAGCATCGAGAGAGAGGTGACCTGCTTGCTGACTGAAGGTGGGGATCCCCGTCCCGCGGACCCGGCATAGATTCCTGCCGGGTCTCGGTGGGTCGGGACCCCGGCCCGCGGTGTTCCGTCGGGTCACCGCGGCTGTGGATTACGGCGGGTCACCGTTTACGCCTACCCTCTCGTGATCCTGTTCGCCCCTCCCGAAAATACCTGTTTCAACCGGGGAGCTGATCGAGACTGGTACCGAACTTGATAATATGGATCAAACGTCATCAGGGCTAACGTTAAGATCAATACTGTCGGAACTTTGGGCGTTTCACTTGCAAATGGATGTGTCCTTGACTAAAATGGATGCATGCCTAACTGGGATTCTGCTCGAGGTCCCGGACCCTGCCATACGGGTGAATAAGCAACCTACAGTCGTTCAAGCAGCGGCCATTTTGCCTTTGTGCGAGGACCCCGTGAGGGAACGAGTAGAGAAGCGAATACCGGAACCAACGGATGGCGCTCTGGAAGATTGTGTCCCCGAGGCCATGAGTGTGTCACTGTACCTTACATCATCATTGACTTTGGAAGTATCGTGTGGAGTCCCCCACCCCCCGGCGACCTGTGCCATAGACTCTCCCCTCATCGTGTGGGGGTCTCTTCCTCCTTTGGAGATTCAACGATCCCGGGGCGAGAAACATCGAGACGGTCCAGCGAGAAGAAGGAAACTTTCAGTGCTTGAACTTTTAGTAGAGTTATCAGCTACAAGTGGTAATGGCTTGACTTTCAATGGCTTCCCTCTCATTTATGACTTGTATGTGTGCTCATGGGTCTCGCTGGGGAGGGTCCGTATGCTGGTTCGGAGGGGTCAGGGTTAAGTCCATTGCATCGGGATGATTTGGAACTACTGTTATTGGCGCCTGAATTGCAACCGTTTGATTACAGAGGCTGGGCGGTGTATCACGGTACCCCCTGTGGTCCTTTGTAGGAGTAGCTCTACATCCGTCCTTCGCGACAGGGGGGATCTGTGTTGGGCGGGGGGACTAAGGGGTCGGAAATCGTATGATTATGCCCTCCTCCATTCTTCTTCTTCTTTTTCCTTCTTTTAGGGTTTAGGTTAGTGGGGGGACAGGCACGCTGCTAGTGGGGTTAGGCTATAGCCATCGGCAGGGGTGCAGGGTGGAGGGTTGGAGGTTTTTTTTTTTTATTTTGCATTTCTTATTTTCTATGGCCTTTCTTTTCTCCCTTCCCTTTATTCCTTTGGATCAGTATGGTTTGTGCTTTATTTTGACTCATCGAGAACTGGTATTTAGTGCTCTTGCTTTGCGTTCAGTCGAACCTTGGGTGGGCAGGCCCCGAGTACTGGCGTCTACGGAAATGTATATTTCACTGTTGTGTTCTCTGAACCGTAAGTCTTAACGTCAGAGTCTCATGAATGGCTCTTTTATCTGCATAGGCTGATTTCTTGGCCTGTCCCCCATGTCCTATTGTATGGCACCTGATCCGCTCATTTAAATAATATAAAATGAAACCTTTATTATCTCCTGTAATTTATCAATGCGTTTTAGTACAAGGTCCATTCTGAATCGTTGCCGTACCTCAGGGTTGTCGGCTAGAAGCTGTGTTAAATTTTGATACATCAGGTTTCACTTCTGTTTAGCGGCAGGCCCCTGTGGTTGTAGGCCCGTATTTGTACCTTATGAATACTGCAATAAAGGATTTAAAAAAAAAAAAAAAAAAAAAAAGAACTGCCTGCTATTTCCAGAAGTATTTAGAGATCCGGTCATGGCCAGGTGGCATCGAGCTGGAATCCGTAAGCTGGGAGATCTTTTTCAGGGGAATCAGTTAGTCTCTTGATTTCTTGCAGAAGAAATATAATTTAGACCGTATAGATTTCTTTAAATATCTTCAAGTTCGTAGTTTTGTTGAGCAGAAAATAATTCAAAATTTGATTATAGTCAATAGGATTGAAATTTTGGAAGCAATTAAACTAAGATCAAAAATGGGGCCTTTATACCAGCTGTTCATAGAGAAAACTGAGGATGATCTCTCGGCTTGGGAGATAAAGTGGCAAAATAAATTTGGTATAGCCCTAATTAATTTGGAGAGAATAATTGAGTTGTCTACTGATGTTTTATTCAATGGTCCCTTAAAGAGCCAACATTTTATGTCCATTTTTAACTTATACTATACACCTGAAAAACTGGCAAAGTGGAATTCTACACGGAGGAATAAGTGCAATCGCTGTGGGTTATATGGAGCGGATGCATCTCATATGTTTTTTCTTTGTCCTAAACTTTGTCATTTTATCAGGGACGTCGAATATTTTTTGAATAATAGTTTAGATATTCAATTGCAATTATCTGCGGACCTGGTGATTTTAGGTTCTCAAGAAAGCTTGGCCAGACCTGGGAAGGAGGCCGAAGCAGAATTTATCTTTATTTGTATGTCTATTTTCGGACTTTGTATAACGACCCAATGGCTGGATGCTGAACCACCAACGTTTATCAATTGGCAATCTAGATTGCTATCCATTTATCATCTTGAGACAGCGGTTTACAGATCTAAGGGCACAACAAAGAAAATGTTGGGTTTGAAATTGTGGGCACCTGTAGCCAATTGGATATGAATTTTTTTGTTGTTGTTTTTATTTTTTTGCTATATTGTATTGAAGCTACTACCTTTCGTTCTTTTGCTTCTTTTTCTTCTCTCTTTTTGAATTCATAAGATTTGTGTATGTTGATAGCAAAACATTGGATGGTGTATCAAGATTCCTTGTTTATCTACTATGTTCTTTCTGCTTACGGATTAAAATGCTAATAAAAATAAAAAATAAAAAAAAGACAGTGACAGCCTCGTCACACATAGCATACTAGATGGATACAACCTCACCACTCACATGACAGCCTCATGACAGAGAGGACAGTAAACAATGACAGTCTCATCACAGACAAATGATACTAAACAAGGGCAGTCTGCATCAGGTAGCATGGTAAACAAGGACAGTTTTATCTCAGATAGCAAATTTAACAAATGGTGTACCAGCAACATTTTAAAAAACTTTTTGGGCAAGGCAGTAAATTAAGTTATATGCAAGTATTCTAACTAGAGTGGAGGTACCTGGGTCTTTACTGGAAAGCATTAAAGTATCTGTATTTACAAAAGCATACAAAATGACTAAAACGCTACTGCTTAGTAGCCCTTTTAGACATTGGCAGAAAAGTTTTTACCAAATACACCTTTACCCCTTAGTAAGAACTGGCTTGACACTGAAAGCCAGCAGGTGTCATTGTAACCGCCAGCAGGTTTCAGATCCTCTTACTAAACGTGACATTTTTTATATCATTATAAGGGAAATTCCATTTTGTGGTGAGACACAGAAATCTGTACTGTTGCTTTGTCAATTGTAGCAACAGTGGAGAAGTGTGGCTCACTGGTTAGAGGAGGCAGACCTGGAAGCAGAGATCAGCCCGGGACCAGGGTTCAATTCCCGGCTCGGCGGGGTCTTGAGTCCTAAAATGTCCATGGACTCGACAATTCTCGCTCCGGTGCCTACTCGATTCACGGGTTCACACTCTGCGACTCTGGGCAATAGCTTGCTTAATCTTCACAACGGACCCTCGCGGCGGAATGCCTGGCTTTCACCTTGCGGATACCCTGCCGGGGTTATCTCACAGGGGAATACCAGGACGGGTTCCCTAAGCAAGCGCTTAGAAACCGCTTGGTGATTTGCGCTATATAAATTCCTGTACATTTACATTTACAACACATTTGAGCAGCTAAACAGAGATTTCCTTTTATATAAATTGAGGATGTTCGACTTAGACCCCTGGTTAATGATCGTCATGAAACGACTACACAGAACATAGGTCCAATCTCAAAGAGGTAAGAAACCAAACCTCATCAAGAGAATTTACCACCTAGAAGGCCTTAAACAGGATGCATCCCTGCCAGTTTTGTTTAATTTATGTGGCAACCTATTCCTGTGTCTACATGAAAAGCACTGTTTTCTCCCAAAAATGGGGCACGAGTATCTCAATGGGGAAGGATCCAGTATGTAGGCCTTGGAGTCTCAGAGACCCCTCTGAGAGAGTCCAGAGCATAAAGGGAGCCTCTCGCGATAGAGATAGGGAAGGGATACCACTTTCCCTGGGATCACAGCTTACTGGACTTTGGACATTGCCTTGACTCGTCTACCGGTTTGTGTCCCCGTCACCCTTCCCCCCCCATGCTGTGTCTCTCACCCTCCCCTCCTCTTTCCCGCCTTCATTATCTGTCTACTTTCCCTACTCCGACCCCCCTCCCCTGAATCTCTCACCTTGCCTTCGTTTCCCCTTAGAAATGTTGCCATGTTAAACTATGTTGCCTTGCTCTAAGAATTGTGTAACCTTTCTAACGATGTAACCTGTAACTATGATCTGATGCTCATGTAAAGCGCTCTGATACCTCCGGGTCTAGCCAGCGCTATATAAAACTTAAAAAAGAAAAAAATAGCCAACGTGGCAACTTATCGCTAATAGACAGAACATCAATTGGGCTCAACCAATGACTAAGTACGCCAGCAATCTACATGTTGAGTAATAACTTATCAATGATTCAATAATTTGTAAGCAGCAATGTTCTTTTACATCATATATTAACGGAATACAGATTGTTCCCGGCCAATAAGATAAAAGAATACAGTTATCCTGGAGAAGAACTGCAGCCAAACTGTTGGGGTCGCCTTAGTTTAATATTTTTAAAAAGACCAGTTGAAAGGCTCCCTGGAGTCCGTCTCTTCCGGTACAGATCTGAAGCAGTGCTGTATATGTCTGTCAAAGCTTTTCGACAGTGGGGGTTGAACAGCAGGATGGCTGCACTGTCACATGCCTCCCCAAGACTGTCGGGATAATCCTTTGAATATCCTTCAGCATTCGGCATCAATGGAACGGAATAAATGAAAGAAAGCCCGGCAGCACCTTACAAGGACTGCTCAACACAAAAGGGAGCATTCGTATACAGAGGAAACTCACTCTTGGAGAAGTGCCATCTCCCAACGTTGAGCCTACCAAGTGAGGAAAGGTGAGCGAGTGGCGGCTAGTACTGGTGGGAGGAATGTATGCACCCTTCGACGGACGGCAACAGAGAGCGATTGGTGCTGGTTCTGGACTGGTTGTGGACCCACATGGGAGCCCCAGACTGACCACCACTGATGTGCTGCATAATCGTAGTATGGTCTTGAAAGATTGCCATATACCATTAGGTCCACTGAAGGATGATACGCATGAAAACTAGGTGCACTACGCTGTTTAATGGTGCACACCTCGAATGCAACTAAAAACATAGACAGGAACAGAGCCTCCCACTGAAATCCCCTGAAAGGCCCTAAAGGGCGAGTGGAACTGCATACAGAGTGGTTACCTCTTGAAAGCCATTCGCTGCTGCTTCATAACATCCATGTGCTGCAAGTCAGAAGTAGGCGAAGTGGATCCCGAAGAGTAACAATTGCACCAACCACTGCAGATATGTCCTTGGGGAGCCACTAAGGGGTAATCTGAGTGCAATATATAGCCAATGCTGAGAAAGAGGAATGATCAGTGTACACCCAGGCTATTAGCGCACAAAGACAACATCAAAATGGGAAAAACAGATAATAATTAGCTAAAACTGAACTTTAATCGGAGAAGGACAGAGTGGCAACATGATGCAGAATTTCCCAACAAAACACCAAAGTCCCACATGGCAGTCTCACAAGACGAGGGCATGAATCCAATGTTGAAAGACATGAGGCAAAGTTTACACTCTAAAGATGGAAAGATTAATACACTAACTCTGAGAGTAGACAATCTCTCTGGAAGGCTACACAGTCAATCAGAAAGACTGAGCAAGGCAGAGAGAAGGATCTCAGATATAGAGGAAAGTGCAAATAAGCAAGGTGGATAGAACATTTGGGGACCATATAAAGAAAGAATGAGGACTTGGAAGCGTGTTCATAGTGCAATAATCGTCACATCAAAGGAAAAGCTAAAATAAACAAAGATGGTGAAAATCAGAACATTTGTAGAGACACTCCTTACAGAACTACTTGGTAAAAAGAGAGATGTTTCCTGTACCATCTTGCATGCATTACCATACGACTGAAATTTAAACAGCCAATCTTCCTAGTAAATAGATATCTTGGCATCCTAGATAGGCGGCTACAGGTGCCATACAGCTGGTGATCATTCTTGGCGAGGTTTTCAGTCCATTTTCCATGAAGCGCTTGTACTTCGTGTGGCTGGGATGAATCGGTCTGTTGAAACCGGCGTCTCCCAAATCCATTGAGACCAGAAAAATCTTCTTTTATGAAAGGGAGCATCCCCTGCAGTGTGGCCATTCAAAATTCCTGTTTTTTCATGCATATGTTTAGTTTTCTACGGTCTAAAATTGGGTGCTAATCTCTAGATTTTGTGAATCTAAGACAAATTCTGGAGTGGAACCCTTTCTGCATTTTACACGGGGAGTGACTTCTATTGCTCCCTGGTAAAACAATTCTGTTATTGCTCCTTTCAATTTGGAGAGTTGTTCGCAATTCTCTTTTTTCAGGCACAATATATGGATGTATTTCTGTTTTATATCGTACAAGACCCATCTGTCCAAAGTAATCTCCTGCCAGGCTTAACGGAAAAATAAAATCCTCCCTTATACGTGCACGTTCTTGTGGGCAGAGCATTGACTGCCTGCCAGGCTCTCTCGTAATCCTGGTTGTTCCCTCTTCATCTCTGATTTGACCTGGTAGAGGGACCCCTTTGCTGGTGAGGTTGTGAACTGTAGCCTGGTTTGTGGATGGTGAGGGGGTGAAGAAGTTTCTGTTGTTCAAGGGAAGGAAGTTTCGAGGTCAGGCCTGCCCTTTTATCTGTCCCTGATTTCTGCTTTAGAAAGGTGGATCATCGCTGGGTGGAGGGAACAATGCTTCACTGTCCCAATGTGATGGCGCGCCTGCTCTTGGGTTCTTTGGCTTGGTAATCCCCACTGCTGTGAAAAGCACCACTTTAAATAAAGGCTGTGTCTGGAGAGCAGCCTCAAATTGTCACTTCAGAGAGAACAATCCCAAACCAATTATTGAAGTTTCAGACAATGGATCCAAATACCCTGTTAAAAAACGTGTACGAAAGTGTCTCTCAAGCCTACACACTTTGTTCCAGTCTCAACTATTTCTTGATTCCTGGCCTCGGCAGGTACTTGAATAGCTCCTGTGTAACACGGGCTGAACTTCGATTAGAGTCCCGGAGGTGAGGCGGCATCACCTGAGGTCTGCACCTTGAGCTAGAGGAGCTGAGGGCTGTTAAGTGCCTAAAAGTGTTCCTCCAAAATGAGAGAGGGGAGGATTCAGCCTGGTCCTGCAGGAGGAGTGACTGTGAAGAAGAAGCCCAGCATCTTCCCAGTTAGAGCACTCAGAAAAACCAGACAGTACCAGAGCGAGAGCCAGCAGTGATCAGCATTGTAAGGGGTCCCTCTACCTCTCTTTGTGGGCCACAAGTTAGGGAGGCCATACATGCATTTCACAAGTGGGAACCTGAGCAGATGCAGAGACCACCACCGCTGGTGAGGTCGGGCCAGGGCACTCAGAACTGAACTGCAACATTGACATCATGAAGCTACTACTGTAACCACAGGCTACACCAGTCTCCACCCCTGACCTGTAAGGACTGGTGTACACTGAGACACGCCTAAAGGAAGATGAGCACACTGACTTGAAACGAACTATCAGAAGAAATCCAGGGCTAAGATTGACTCACTGAGTTGTGCTTCTACGCCCCACTGGGGTGACTGTGATAATCTGCACTTGTCACTAAATACTTGTCAATCAATCAATCAAGCATATTTGTATAGCGCGCTACTCACCCGCTAGGGTCTCAAGGCGCTGGGAGGGTGGGGGATCCGCTACGGCTCAAATAGCCAGGTCTTGAATTGTTTCCTGAAGGAGAGATGGTCTTGGGTCAGCCGTAGGTGGGTGGGGAGGGAGTTCCACGTCTTGGCCGCCAGGTAGGAGAAGGATCTTCCTCCGGCGGTGGCCCTGCGAATTCGTGGGATTGTGGCGAGGGCGAGGCTGGCGGAACGGAGCGGGCGGGTGGGTGTGTAGAATGTGAGGCGATCGTTGAGGTATTTGGGGCCCATGTCGTAGAGAGCCTTGTGTGCGTGAATGAGGAGTCTGAACGTGATCCTCTTGCTGACGGGGAGCCAGTGCAGGTCTCTCAGATGGGCAGAGATGTGGCTTTGTCAGGGGATGTCCAGGATGAGTCGTGCAGAAGCGTTCTGTATGCGCTGGAGTCTTTTCTGTAGTTTGGCTGGGGTCCCAGCGTAGAGAGTGTTCCCGTAGTCTAGTCGGCTGGTGACGAGGGCCTGGGTGACCGTCTTCCTGGTTTTGGTGGGGATCCACCGGAAGATCTTCCGGAGCATGCGCAGGGTGTTGAAGCAGGATGCCGAGACAGCGTTGACTTGTTTGGTCATCGTTAGGGAGGAGTCCAGGATGAAGCCCAGGTTGCGTGCGTGGTCCGTTGCCTTGAGGGCGGTGAGCAGTGCAGGGGGCCACCAGGAGTCGTCCCAGGCAGAGGGAGATGGTCCGAGGATGAGAACTTCCGTCTTGTCTGAGTTCAGTTTCAGTCGGCTGGTCTTCATCCACTCCGCAACGTCTTTCATTCTTTCCTGGAGGCTGGGTTTGGCGGTAGCGGGGTCGTTGGTGAGGGAGAGGATCAGCTGGGTGTCGTCAGCGTAGGAAATGATGTTAAGGTTGTGTTGGCGTGCGATGGCTGCGAGGGGGCTCATGTATACGTTGAAGAGGGTGGGGCTGAGCGAGGGTCCTTGGGGTACGCCGCAGATAACCTCGGAGGCCGCGGATCGGAAGGGGGAGGCGGACTCTCTAGGTTCTTCCGGAGAGGAACGAGATGATCCACTCCAGGGCCTTCCCTTGGATTCCGGTGTTGCTGAGGTGCTGTATTAGTGTGCGGTGGGATACGGTGTCGAATGATGCTGAGAGATCCAGGAAGATGAGGGCAGCTGTTTCCCCGTTGTCGAGCAGGGATCTGATTTCGTCGGTAGCTGCGATGAGGGTGGTCTCGGTGCTGTGGTTTGCTCGGAAGCCGGACTGCGAGGGGTCGAGGGATCCGTTTGTCTTGAGGAAGGCAGCGAGTTGTTTGTTGACGGTCTTCTCGATGACTTTGGCAGGAAAGGGGAGGAGCGAGATGGGGCGGAAGTTCTTGAGGTCCTTGGGGTCCGCGGTGGGTTTCGTCAGGAGGGCGCTGAGCTCGGCATGTTTCCAGCTCTGCGGGAAGGTAGCAGTTGCGAAGGAGGTGTTGATGATGTCCCGGAGTTTGGGTGCGATGGTGGAGTCGGCCTTGTTGAAGATGTGGTGTGGGCAGGGGTCAGTTGGGGACCCGGAGTGGATGGTGTTCATCATGCAGGTGGTGTCTTCGGTGCTGATCTAGGTCCAGGTGCAGAGGGTGGTGGTGGGGGGCGCTGGTTCAGTGGTTGGGTGCGTGGTCTGTGTGCCGAAGCTGTTTTGTATGTTGGCGATCTTGCGGTGGAAGAACGAGGCGAGTGAGTCACAGAGGTCTTGTGAGGGTATGATGTCGTTGTTGCAGGCGTCGGGGTTGGAGAACTCTTTGATGATGCTGAAGACTGTTGTGGGCGCTGTTGTCTAGTTGTTGCCCTCTTGGTGGTTCGGATCAGCTGACAGTGTTTACGGATGGCGTTCTTGAGGGCTGTCATGGTTTCTGTAGACTGGTCGTGGCGCCAGGCTATCTCGAGGGTGCGGCAGGATTGCTTGGAGTTTTTTAGGTCGTTGGTGAACGAGGAGGCTTTCTTGCTGCCGGGTCTGCTGGGAGGAGTTTTCAGCGGTGCAAGGTCATTGGCGCAGTTAGTGAGCCACTGTGTGAGGTTGCGGGCTGCTTCGTTGGGGTCCGTCGTGT
This sequence comes from Lissotriton vulgaris, assembly GCF_964263255.1. Lineage (NCBI taxonomy): Eukaryota > Metazoa > Chordata > Amphibia > Caudata > Salamandridae > Lissotriton > Lissotriton vulgaris. The sequence continues at coordinate 2,024,392,185 of NC_141693.1, read as the reverse complement.
TGGTGGGAGGGTTCTGGCTGAGGGAGGTGGTGAGCTGGTCGGAGGTTATTTTGCTCAAGTTTCTTCGGGAGGCTGCTGAGGGTGGTGGTGGGTCGTGGTTCTCCTGAAGTCGAAGTGGACGCAGCTGTGATCTGTCCAGTGTAGTGGATGAAGGAGACATGCTTGCTGGAGGAGAAGACGGGGTCAAGCGTGTGGCCGGCGTAGTGGGTGGGGGTGTTCACCAGTTGCTTTCGAGGTTGGCGAGGTTGTCCAGTAGGGCGGTGGTGTTGCTATCATTGTTGTTCTCCAGGTGGAAGTTGAGGTCCCCTAGGAGGATGTAGTCTGAGGAGGTTAGGGCGTGCTGGCTGACTAAGTGCGCGATGGCTTCGCTGAATTGTGTGCGTGGTCCCGGGGGTCTGAGATGAGAGTGCCTCTGAGGGTGGACTTGGGGTCGGTGTGTATCTGGAAGTGAAGGTGCGCGGCGGCGGTGAGGTTGTCGTCGGAGTTGGTCGTGATTCGGATGGTGTTTTTGTGGACGATTGCGATGCCTCCTCCGGTTTGGTTGATGCAGTCCAGCTGGGTGATCTTGTATCCATCCGGAATGGCTATGGCGATGTCGGGCGCTGAGGAGGCGCTCATCCAGGTTTCCGTGAGGAAGGCGACGTTTGGTGAAGTTGTGTCGAGCAGGTTCCAGAGTTTGATGGCGTGTCTGTGGACGGAGCGGGTGTTGAGCAGGATGCACTTGAGGTGATTGTTGCTGGTGTCTGGCTTGGCGGGTGCAGTGCAGGTTCGGAGGCAGGTAAACTTGCAGGCTTGGCAGGTGAAGGGTCCGCGGATGCGTTTCGGGGTGGCTTGGTAGCAGGCGGGGTTCCGGCCGGCGTTGAGAGCGTGGAGGGTGGCGGCCTCGTAAGTCCGTCGTGTGGGCTGGCATCGTCGGGGGCCAGGGGTCCTGGCGCTGGGCGCGGTCCAGGCGTGGATGGGCGTAGACGGGTTTGCCTTTGGCGCGCCTTTGGCTCGCCCGCTGCGCGTACGTGCAGTCCTCGCCAGTGGGGGGGAGGAGCAGCTGGGAGGTGGGAGTGGGGCAGCGAATCGGAGGGGGGGAGAGGGCACAGAGGAGAAGAAGGGGCGAACCGCAGGGGAGCAGCGGCGGGGAGCTGGGGGGATCACAGAGCTGGAGATAGAAGGGCGCTAAGGGCGGCGAGGGGGCACAGAATACAAAGCAGTGGCACAATTACGCAATTACAGGGCACAGAAAGAAAAGCAAAATACGGTAGGAGTACTACAAACTAATCAAGGGAAGCGGCGAACTCGGGCAGCAGCGGTGAACAGTTGGGCGCTGTTAGAAATGGGATCCCTGGCTGGCCAGGGCTTGCGCCAAAGTCAGTCAGAGACCACCACTCCTAAGTCATGGCAAGGGAGTTACACGCCAAGATAACCCCTGCTCACCCTCTAGGTAACGTGGCGCGAGCAGCAAGGCTAAACTTGGAGGCGATATGAGTTAAGTATTTGCGCACGCACCCCAGCAACAACACCCAAGGCCCACCACAAAGGAAACTCCACACAAGGTTATATATAAAAATATCCTTTGTATTACACCAAAACACATTAGATAAAACACACACTTTACAATGTGCCAACAGGCACGGGCAGAATTTACAAAAGATATGTACAAGACAGGGCCACATGGACCACTGTCAGGAATAGGCACTTTTAGAACTTAGCACTAGGTAGAATTAGCACTTAGGACATAGAATAATATTCACTTTAGCATCAAAATAGAACATAAAGCACATAACCAGTAATCACTGGTAAAGGTTAAGTAGCACCTACGCAATCCTAACCACCTTAGGAACAGGTCACGCAGGGAACTAGGAACTCACTAGCACCACCTGTACTAGCAAGAACAACCACCTAAGTATCACAATACCTGTAGGGGTGTAAGCACATAACACATGATGCATAACATACATTCAGAGGTGTAAGGAACAAGGCACATGATGCATAAACAACACATTCAGCGGTGCAACACAGGAGAACACATGATGCCTACAAACATTCAGAGGTGTATCAAGAAAGGAAAACACATGATGCATTAACAACACATTCAGCGGTGATATTAAAGAACAATTGCGCCAACTCACATAAGTCACCACCTGTGACTGTCCCTATGCCCTCTGGCCTTGTTGGGGCTAGGACCCCCTGTGTCCCAGTGTCAGGGGACTAAACGTGGCAGCTGCCCACGAAGTGCTGGGCAGCTGTGACAATACTGATGGGGGCAACGTTGGAGCCTCACAGGCTCTGGTGAAATGAGTGTCCCCTGAGACCCTTTGGGCTCTACAAACAAGTGATACCCCCTAGAGCCCTCACTGGGCCCTGAATAACTGTGGCGCTTTTGAGCTCCTCTGGGCTCCTGAAAACAAATGAGGTGCCTGCCTCGAGCCTCTCAGGGTTCTATGCCAACAGAATAGCCCTCCTTAGCCTCTCAGGGCTCGTAAAACAATTGTGCCCCCTTTGAGCCTCTCGGGGCTCACAAGAAAATGCAGCTGGTTGTTGGAGTCCCTCACGGGGGACTCTATCTCACACTGGCCCCAGGAAATGCCGGCAACGTAGGAGCCCCGCTCGGGGGCTCGAACACAGAGATACGCCCCCTGAGCCTCAACAGGCCCTACACACCAGAGAGGGGGGGCGCGGGCACCGGCAATGTGCCCCGACGGCCCCCCTTTCCCCTCTGAGCTGCACTCACCGGTTGTTCGGGGACGCTGGTCGGGAGCTCCCTCTCCTCGGGGCTCTGGCGGCGTCCTGGCGCTCGGTCGGCTTTCCTCCTAGCTGCGGCAGAGGTCCGGGGCTCTTCCCTCCCTCGGGAGCCCCGGCAGGACAAGGCAGACTGCTTCCTTCGTCTCCCGCCTGGCCCCGTCACGCTGCACTCCGCCTGACTTCCGCTTCAGGGCCGCCCATGGCAGCGCGGCCCTGGGGGTATGGAGGCGGGACTTCCGGGTCGCCGTAGGCAGCGCGGCGGCCCGGCAGGGTCTCCCGGGCTGCGGCGGTGAAGTCGCTATTCACAATTCCTCGGGGGCAATGCCGGCTGGGCATCGGCCTCTAATTAAATATAAGGCGAGGTGGGCACTCGCTCGGGGGCATAAACACGGCACAAGGTCCCTGGTAGGGTGTGCACCTGCCAGGGGATTCCCAAATCGGCACAGGTAGACGGGCAAACGCCGGGTGGGCACCAGCTGAGGACCAAAAAGCGCTAGATGAATTTTTCAAGCGCCTCCTGCGCAAAAGTAGCAAATAAAGCGCTATTAAGCGCTAGGGGCCGAAATCAAGCGCTCCCAAGCGCTAGGGGACAAGATGCAGCGCTTCCAGGCGCTGGAAGCCAGCAAAGTCCAGGCAAAGTCCTTCAGTAAGGCAGGGGGGCAAAGCTGGGCCCAGAGCCAGCTCACTGGGTCTCCAGGCAAGGAGACAGTCCAAGTGGCGGTCCTCTGGTCCAGCAACAGCAGCAGCCCCCTCAGGCAGGATCCTGGAAGAGAACAACATCTGTGGGGACACAGCCCCATTTTTACACACCACATTCCTTTGTCTGTAGGTGCAGGGTGGGGGAGAAAACAGTCGCAGCTGGTTTTGGAGCACTCTTGATGGCTCAACCACCCATTTCATTCACTGGCAGGGCTAGGGTCATCAGTCGCACCACAGGGGGCGGAGCCAGCATTGTCTGAGGAAAACCCAGCCTCATTCAGGACACAGGTACACTCCTCCCCAGCCATCAGCATGCTAATCTCCCACTCACCACCGGGCAGACCCATCCAGCCTTCCTGGAGCCAGGCTCACCAGCCAGCTCCAGCCAATCACACGCCAGGCATATTTTACACTAATATGCCAACTCCTAGAAGTGGCATTTGTACACAAGACACACTCATGCCACATACATCATTGCGAAGCATTCACTCTCACAAATTCGCACATACCAAATTCGAACCTGTACACCCCACGCATCAGGAACTACGAGGGACACATACATTCCCCATGCATTCCTATGGGAGGGCAGGCCTATCTCATCACATGCACTCAGAGTGCGCACGCACTTTCCACTGGGACACAGTGAAAGTACGCAGTCCCCAAAAATCACCATCACCAGGTCACCATTAAAAGCAAAAAGTCTAGGGGTGAACCTGCCAGAAGGGCCAAGTCCAACACAACCCCCTTCCAGCCAAAACGCAGGGCAGACCAATCACCACTGTGATGGACTTCCCTGCTTGCGGCGATAGAACACGGATGCGGGCCCGCAACTGCAGGGACACCCTCCTGTTCTACGCCACGGTAAACCCATGGGATTCCTTCTCAAAACACTGTCTGGACCAACTGGGCTACCCCACTGGTACTCCCGAGCTGTCCGCGGCCAGGACCAGGCCCTGGGCCACCCAGGTGCCACCGGTCCTTGCCAATTCGCAGAGCGGGGGGTAGTAACCCCTGGCACATAGTAGCCATTCTCCACTAAATGCTGGGAACCATAGAGCTTAGATATCACCTGGGTGAAGACTCTGTGGAAGCACCTGGATTGCAGTGGGATTGGAGAGTTCCCTGTTTGTGCCAGCACTCACTGGGCAGTGCGATTCAGGAGCTTCCTATCCAGATGGCATTAGTGCAAGGACCTAAGCGGTGAGGTGTTTTTGGAGCTTCATAGCCTTAGGTGTCTTTTGGATCACCCGGAGTGCAGTGTGATTCACTAGGCGTCTGTCGAAGCATTCAGAGGGCAGTGTTGTTCTGGAGCTTCATGTTCGATAGGTGTTTGTGAAAGCACCCACTGGTTGGTATATTCTGGAGCTCCCTATCCCAAGGCGTCTGTCGAAGCCCTCACACTGCAATGTGGTTCTGGAGTTCTCTATGCACCTGCTGGGTAGGGTGATTCTGGAGTTTCATGTCCGACAGGCGTTTGTGGAATCACCCACTGGTCAGTGAGATTCTGGAGCTCTCTATCCCAAGGCTTCTGTTGAAGCACCCACAGGGCAGTGAGGTTCTGCACCGAAGCACCAGGAGTGCAGTGCGATTCTGTAGCACCATGTCCGATAGGCGTCAATGGAAGCATCAAGAGGGCATTGTGATTCTAGCCCAAAATATCAAATAGGCGCCTGTGAAAGGTCCAGTGTGATTCTGCGGCTCCCTATTCTATAGGCGTTTGTGGAAGCACCCACAGTTCTGTGCGATTCTATAGCACCCTAACAGCAGACATTTGAGGAAGCCTTTGGAGTGCAGCATGATGCTGGAGCACTGCAATCTTAGACGTTTGTGGGTGTGCATAGAGTGAAGTGTGACTCTGGAGCTGGCTAACCCCTAGGCATTCCCAAAATGGTGTGAGCGCACAATCTCCATTCGTAAAGTTAATTTGCTCACCTGAAGTGCTCTCAACAGCTGGTTGCATCGCTCGATTCGGGCTATGTCGAACAAAAGATTGATGGCACGAGAGGTGATTTCTGGGCGGTGCTCTGTGTAGACTTCAATGGCATTCAGCACCTGCTCCTCGTTCTTATCCCCACTCACCTGTGGGTAGGGAAGGGATACTTATGAAAAGGTAGTCTGAGCTGAAGCAAACAGGGCACAAAAGCAAGAGTCGAGGAGCAAATTACATGCATACACACGAGGCACAAGACTACATGATACCCTCGAGGCATGAGATTACAAGCAAACATTTGATGCATGACATTGCAGGCATACACTCGACGAATAAGATTACATGCAAACACTCGATGCATGAGACTGCATGCATACACTCGATTTATGAGACCTCGGGCACGATTCACAGAACTAACTTAAGACCAAATCCTAAACTTACTACCATTTTGGTATTCACAGATGGCACTTACTCATTTTGGTATTCACAGAAGGCACTTACTCATTTCGGTATTCACAGAAGTTAGGAGTCCTAACTTTACTACTCCTAAACTGAGAAAAATCCTAACTTCAAGACTTTCGGTATTCACAGAAGGCATTTAGGAGTCCTAAAGTTAGGACTCCTAACTTCTGTGAATACGGAAATGAGTAACTGCCTTCTGTGAATACCAAAATGGTAGTAAGTTTAGGATGTTGTCTTAAGTTAGTTCTGTAAATCGGGCCCCTCATGCATGAGATTGCACGAATACACTTGATGAATTAGATTATATGCATACACTTGATACATGAGATTACATGCATACACTTGATACATGAGACTACATGCATACACTCGAGTTATGAGATTGCATGCAAACACTCGATGAATGAGATTGCATGCATACACTCGATACGAGATTACATGCATACACTCGATGCATGAGAGTACATGCAAACACTATGCATGAGATTGCATGCATACACTTGATACATGAGATTGCATGCATACACTCGATTTATGAGTTTGCATGCAAACACTCGATGTATGAGGTTACATGCATACCCTCGATTCATAAGATTCCAAGCACACCCTCAATTAATGAGATTCCATGCAAACACTTAATGCATATAATTACATGCATATCTTCAATGCATGAGACTGCATGCATAGACTTACCCTTGATAAATAAGATTGCATGGAAACATTCGATGCATGAGACTGCATGCATACACAATTTATGATATTGCATGCATACACGGTGCATGTGATTACATGCATGCCCTTGATGCGTGGGATTGCATGCATATCCTCGATTCATAAGATTCCAAGCATACCCTCAATGCATGAGATTACATGCATGCCCTTGATGCATGAGATTCCATGCAAATACTCCATGCTTAAAATTACATGCTTATCTTCGATGCATGAGACTGCATGCATACACGATTTAAGAGATTGCATGCATACACTTGATGCATTAGATGGCATGCATACACCAAATGCATGAGACTACATGCATGCCCCTGATGCATGACATCACATGCATCCACTAGAGGAGGAAGAGTTCTATCTGGAGAGCAGCAAACAGTCACACTTAGCAGAGGCAGTGTAACCTCCTGGTGCTGGTGATGAGGATTAGAGGGTTGCGATTAGGTGAACTACTCTATTCACACACAGATGCGAGAGGGGACTGTGATATAGGGAACAACTTGATATTACTCAAAGAAGGTGAAGAGAACTTTCTGAAGGCAGGCCAAATCAGCCCATGAAGGGCTTGAGAGAAATACACTAGGTTCAGCAGTGAAGTATTCGGGCGGGCTGAGAAAAGGGGAGAATGGTCTGAAATCAGAAACGTCATGAACCAGTGGCTTCAGCAGCTTGAGAGGTGGGTAGGTGCCAATGAGTCTGAAATGCAACTTCTAAAATGTTATTTTTGTTCACTTTGATTTTGGTCTGCAACGCTGGAAGGAAAAGCAGTCTGAAGCTTTTTAAGCACTGCTTCTGTATGTTTAGATAAAGCCCGTTGCAGTACTCCAGTTTAGACTGAATTAGCGTTGTACCACAGTGTTTCTGGTGTCCAAGGGAATGTAGGGAAGAATCTTCCTTATTTTCTTAATAAGGAAGTGGGAGGCGGATACAGTAGTGTTTGTGTACTGAGAAATCGAAAGTTTGTGGTCAAACCACACTCCCAGGTTCTTAGCCTTGATCGCAGGTTTTGGCGATTCTCCCATCTCTGCCGGCCACCACAGATTACCCCAGTTTGGCTGCATATTACCAAAGATCAGGACCTCTGTTTTATCAGAGTCGAGTTTAAGACAGTGTCTACTCATCCACCTGTTTATAGTACACATACAGTTCTGAAATTGTTGAGTAGGAGGAGCCTGATTTTTATATGCAGCCACCATTATCTGGGTGTCATCAGCGTAAGACATCAGACTGAACCCGAAGTCCCAGATCAGAGGAGCCAGTTCGGAGACATAGACGTTAAAAAGAGAAGGGCTCAAATACGAGCCCTGTGGTACTCCGCACGGGAGGGTATAAGGCTCTGAATGATACCCATCAACCAATACTGTTAATCTCCTGTCCTTGAGAAAGGAGCACAGTAGGTAGGGTTAGTGCTGTACCCCTGACACCCAAACTCTCCAGCTGCTGTTGCAAGAGCAAGTGATCAACAGTATCAAAAGCGGCTGACAGATCGAGGAGCACAAGGGCAGCTGTGCCTCCTCCATCCATCACCGCTCTGATCTCCTCTGTGGCTTTGATGAGTGCCGTTCCCGTACTGTGTTCTTGGCGAAACCCAAACTGGTGAGTGATCAAGCAAGTTATTATCGTGAATAAATTGGGTTAATTGAATATTCATGATTTTTTCAATTATTTCAGCTGGCAGCGGCAACCAGGCTACTGGACGGTAATTGCTTGGGTTAGTCACATCCAGGTTGGTTTTTTTTAGCAGCGGAAGGATGAAGGTATCCTTCCACACGGAAGGAAAATTGCCAGAGTCAAACATGGAGTTAAATATTTCTGTTAGCCCAGGACTCACCAGGTCGGCTACTTCTTTCAGAAATGCTGGCGGCATGGGTCAGAGGGGGATCCCGACTTTGCTTTGTGGGGATGGGAAAAATGCAACAAGAGAACACAAGAGGAAAGAAAGCAGGAAGTGAGGGATGGGTGGAGAGTTAGATGATGCCCTGGTGGATAAAGAGGTGGATGGAGCGACGACAGTACATGGACTGACGGAAGGGAGATGGGTAGAATAATGGATAGAGGGGCGGAATGATGAAAATAAGCATAGATTACAGAAAGGGGGATGGGTGGATGAAGACATGAAGGATAGATGGAGTTATGAATGTATGGGTGTATGAGAAAAGGACAAAAGCATAAGAGAGGGAAGGAAGGCAGAGAGGAAGGATAGTTGTGCAAATTCAGCGAGAATGTAGATGTAAAAGGTTCGATATGGCCACATCATGTTCAAGATGTCACCGTGGAACCAAACAAGAGACATGGTTGTTCGCTAAACCTGCTCACTCAGTGTCATTGGGCATACGGATAAAGGAGAGGGGGATTTTATTTTTCTGGCTGCTCCCTTGTCTGAAATTCACATACACACATTCAAGGGCACTACAAGGGGATGTAGAGTGAAACTGTACAGTTGAGCATTTACTTTGTAAGCTGGAATATGAGTCAGGCGGCAGAGAGAGGTTTCAAAGAGGCCCAGGAACTCAAGAGGCCTCTTGAGGGCCCGGAACGGGAGGATGCTGCTCTTGCTGGGATCCGTGCTGTGGGAAAGAGAGAGCAGAGAGGTCAGAGGCTTCATCATATAGTGACCCCACATCGAGTACATTCTTCACATGTAGGTATGTATTCTATCAATTAACACAGATCTTTCTGAATCAAAAGTCAGGTCCAGAAGTAAAGAGACCACAACAAGCTGTCTAAGAGAGGGCTGCTGAGTGGCAGTACAATGTCATCACAAAAACGCCTTCAAGCAGGAGTGATCGTGTTAATTCTGGCTAAGATGTCCCTCACCACTGGTGCCTTTTCACCGGCCACCTCTGGCTGGCTATCCCACATTAAACTGATCAGATGTTTCATATCCTTGGTAAAGGGTCCTCTAGGCCTGTCCTCTCCTACTATATTTGTCACCTTAATCAACAATCTCTCCTGCCCTGTTTGCACAATCTACACTTTTCCCAACATGCTGCACTCTCCTGGGACCAACTGGAAACAGAGAAAGAAGTAGAATCTAGTATCCAGCTTTCATACAAAGCAAGTACAAGTCACTGCGTCAACACAGACAGTCTGACGAGAGCTAAATAAAACTACTTCAGCCAGGACTCTTCACACTGGTCCCACTCGGCGCTCTCTCAGATTTCAATAGGTGGAGGAATTAGAAGACCTTTGGCTGAACAGTGCTGGACAATCCTTCCACGCATTCTGGAGGTGTCCTTGGTAACTGTCACTCACCTGTGCCTGATCTTTCATGCATACACTGCAATACGATATATTTGCTCCCGACTCCCAGAATTGCTCCCGGTAGATCCTACCTCTTGTTACTGAGAACATCCAGTGCTTCCTTTGCAGCAAGCAGGCCGTGTACTAAGTCGCCTTTCTTGAGCTTCCCTGCATATGCTAAGAACTGATAAATCCTCCACAGAGCCTCGCTAGCAGCCCCGGGTTCCTGTGCCAACTGGGCATTACTTCCACTATTATGAGTGGAGCATTTCTGACCACATCTCTCGAGTGTGAGTGTTCCCATGTCTGACAATCTGCCCTGTTTGCTACCAGGATGCAGTATTTGGAGGTGGTATGCCCAATGTGTCTGTTTAATGAAAACACTATCTTCTGATCCTTGATGTGTGGACGATACTCTTTCTAAGGGGAATCCATGAGGTTCCATTATCACTTGTTTTAGCCATTCATCTCTGCAAATAATATCATTTTCCGGGACTGATGAACTCCGCGTCTAGCCAGGGGGGAACCAACCCGGACATCCATCTGCCATGTTCTTGGTTCTCCATTACTCTCACAATCAGATTGCTGCTTCCTTCCTTCCTTCCTTCCTTCCGCATCACCGTCATCCTTCAGCCACGCTCCTTCACTACTGCATGTCTCAGATAATTTCTCACTTTCTTCTCTCTCCTTCCCACTGAAAACTCTGGCATGCACTGAATCCTTCGCCACTGTATGTCTCAGATCACTTCATACCTTCCTCTCTCCCACCGATACCTCTGCCATGCTAAAAGTCCTTCAATAATGTACGCCTCAGATCACTTCTCACCTTCTCTCGCTCCCACTGATGCCTCTGCCATGCTCAGAGTCCTTCACTACTCCACGTCTCAGATCACTTCTCACCTTCTTATCTCTCTCTCCCTCTGATGCCTCTGCCATGCTCGGAGTCCTTCGCTACTGAACGCCTCAGATCACTTCTCACCTTCTCTCGCTCCCACTGATGCCTCTGCCATGCTCAGAGTCCTTCACTACTCCACGTCTCAGATCACTTCTCACCTTCTCTCGCTCCCACTGATGCCTCTGCCATGATTCGAGTCCCGCACTATCATACATCACAGATCGCTTCTCACCTTCTCTCTCTCCCTCTGATGCCTCTGCCATGCTCGGAGTCCTTCGCTACTGAACGTCTCGGATCGCTTCTCACCTTCTCTCTCTCCCTCTGATATGCTCAGAGTCCTTCACTACTTCACGTCTCAGATCACTTCTCACCTTCTTATCTCTCTCTCCCTCTGATACCTCTGCCATGCTCAGAGTCCTTCACTACTCCACGTCTCAGATCACTTCTCATCTTCTCTCTCTCCCTCTGATGCCTCTGCCATGCTCGGAGTCCTTCACTACTGAACGTCTCAGATCACTTCTCACCTTCTTATCTCTCTCTCCCTCTGATACCTCTGCCATGATCGGAGTCCTTCACTACTCCACGTCTCAGATCACTTCTCACCTTTTTATCTCTCTCTCCCTCTGATACCTCTGCCATGCTCGGAGTCCTTCACTACTCCACGTCTCAGATCACTTCTCACCTTCTTATCTCTCTCTCCCTCTGATGCCTCTGCCATGCTCGGAGTCCTTCGCTACTGAACGTCTCAGATCACTTCTCACCTTCTCTCGCTCCCACTGATGCCTATGCCATGATTCGAGTCCCGCACTATCATACATCACAGATCGCTTCTCACCTTCTCTCTCTCCCTCTGATGCCTCTGCTAATGCTCGGAGTCCTTCGATACTGAACGCCTCAGATCGCTTCTCACCTTCTTATCTCTCTCTCCCTCTGATGCCTCTGCCATGCTCAGAGTCCTTCACTACTGAACGCCTCAGATCGCTTCTCACCTTCTTATCTCTCTCTCCCTCTGATGCCTCTGCCATGCTCGGAGTCCTTCGCTACTGAACGCCTCAGATCGCTTCTCACCTTCTTATCTCTCTCTCCCTCTGATGCCTCTGCCATGCTCGGAGTCCTTCGCTACTGAGCGTCTCAGATCGCTTCTCACCTTCTCTCTCTCCCTCTGATGCCTCTGCCATGCTCAGAGTCCTTCACTACTCCACGACTCAGATCACTTCTCACCTTCTTATCTCTCTCTCCCTCTGATGCCTCTGCCATGCTCGGAGTCCTTCGCTACTGAACGCCTCAGATCGCTTCTCACCTTCTTATCTCTCTCTCTCCCTCTGATGCCTCTGCCATGCTCGGAGTCCTTCGCTACTGAACGTCTCAGATCACTTCTCACCTTCTCTCGCTCCCACTGATGCCTCTGCCATGATTCGAGTCCCGCACTATCATACATCACAGATCGCTTCTCACCTTCTCTCTCTCCCTCTGATGCCTCTGCCATGCTCGGAGTCCTTCGCTACTGAACGTCTCAGATCGCTTCTCACCTTCTCTCTCTCCCTCTGATGCCTCTGCCATGCTCGGAGTCCTTCGCTACTGAACGTCTCAGATCGCTTCTCACCTTCTCTCTCTCCCTCTGATGCCTCTGCCATGCTCAGAGTCCTTCGCTACTGAACGTCTCAGATCGCTTCTCACCTTCTCTCTCTCCCTCGGATACCTCTGCCATGCTCAGAGTCCTTCACTACTCCACGTCTCAGATCACTTCTCACCTTCTCTCTCTCCCTCTGATGCCTCTGCCATGCTCGGAGTCCTTCACTACTGAACGTCTCAGATCACTTCTCACCTTCTTATCTCTCTCTCCCTCTGATGCCTCTGCCATGATCGGAGTCCTTCACTACTCCACGTCTCAGATCACTTCTCACCTTTTTATCTCTCTCTCCCTCTGATACCTCTGCCATGCTCGGAGTCCTTCACTACTCCACGTCTCAGATCACTTCTCACCTTCTTATCCCTCTCTCCCTCTGATGCCTCTGCCATGCTCGGAGTCCTTCGCTACTGAACGTCTCAGATCACTTCTCACCTTCTCTCTCTCCCTCTGATGCCTCTGCCATGCTCGGAGTCCTTCACTACTGAACGCCTCAGATCGCTTCCCACCTTCTTATCTCTCTCTCCCTCTGATGCCTCTGCCATGCTCGGAGTCCTTCGCTACTGAGCGTCTCAGATCGCTTCTCACCTTCTTATCTCTCTCCCTCTGATGCCTCTGCCATGCTCAGAGTCCTTCACTACTCCACGACTCAGATCACTTCTCACCTTCTTATCTCTCTCTCCCTCTGATACCTCTGCCATGCTCGGAGTCCTTCGCTACTCCACGTCTCAGATCACTTCTCACCTTCTCTCTCTCCCTCTGATGCCTCTGCCATGCTCAGAGTCCTTCACTACTGAACGCCTCAGATCGCTTCTCACCTTCTTATCTCTCTCTCCCTCTGATACCTCTGCCATGCTCAGAGTCCTTCACTATTCCACGTCTCAGATCACTTCTCACCTTCTTATCTCTCTCTCCTTCTGATGCCTCTGCCATGCTCAGAGTCCTTCGCTACTTCACGTCTCAGATCACTTCTCACCTTCTTATCTCTCTCTCCCTCTGATGCCTCTGCCATGCTCAGAGTCATTTGCTACTGAACGTCTCAGATCACTTCTCACCTTCTCTCGCTCCCACTGATGCCTCTGCCATGATTCGAGTCCTGCACTATCATACATCACAGATCGCTTCTCACCTTCTCTCTCTCCCTCTGATGCCTCTGCCATGCTCGGAGTCCTTCGCTACTGAACGCCTCAGATCGCTTCTCACCTTCTTATCTCTCTCTCCCTCTGATGCCTCTGCCATGCTCGGAGTCCTTCACTAGTCCACGTCTCAGATCACTTCTCACCTTCTCTCGCTCCCACTGATGCCTCTGCCATGCTCGGAGTCCTTCGCTACTGAACGTCTCAGATCACTTCTCACCTTCTCTCGCTCCCACTGATGCCTCTGCCATGATTCGAGTCCCGCACTATCATACATCACAGATCGCTTCTCACCTTCTCTCTCTCCCTCTGATGCCTCTGCCATGCTCAGAGTCCTTCACTACTCCAAGTCTCAGATCACTTCTCACTGTCTTATCGATCTCTCCTTCGGATGCCTCTGCCATGCTCGGAGTCCTTCGCTACTGAACGTCTCAGATCACTTCTTACCTTTTTTTCTCTCCCTCACACTGATGTCTCTGCCTCTTTTGGAGTCCATTACTACTCCACGTCTCAGATCGCTTCTTACCTTTTCTCTCCCTCCCTGGCATTCATGTGAGCTCTTCTGGGTCCTTCACTACTCTCCTTTACAGACTGATGCTTAGCTCTTCCCCCGCAGCCCCACTGACATCCCTCTGCCATGTGCTGGGTCCATCACAACTCTCTCTCCTTTCACCCCTCCCTCCCTCCCAGACACCCCTCTGCATTCTTCTCAACTCTCCTTCTCAGGTCTCTTCTTACCTTGGACGGCCCAGTTCCTCATCGATCTTGGAGATGGCACAATTCTCCAACATCATGTGACCTGAAATATCCAATGAGGTCAGGGAACCCAGGTTTTGGACAATGAGACTAAGCACCTTTCGGTTCAACTTGAACTTGTAGTAGCTGGAGAGTTGGTCCCGGGAAATGTCCAAGTGCCTGGAAAAGCAACAGGTAAAACTCTGAATCAAACCAAAACAGAAGAGGAAAGATACCTCAATTTAAACAGATTCATACCCTGGCAGACAGCATTCCCCCCCCCCCCCCCCCCCCCCCCCCCCGCAGTGCAAGTGCCCACAGGGAAGACACGACAAGCCTACCTTCCATGAATAGTGGCGCTTCACACGTCCTGAGATCCAGAGCAAACACCCAGCGAGAAGAGTTCATTGTGATGAATGATAAATGCCAGACTAGAGGTAAGGATGCTCATGCATCCCTAGAGGTTCAAGCCGAGACTTGGAAAGGAGCATGCCAAAGGAATATCAGGAGTCTGAGGCTCTCCTCACTGTGATAATCAATTTCAAAGACATGGGCATGTCATCACTCACTGTAATGTCTCTTGTTCGGGAAGCCTTTAGTGCCCTCAATGCAAACATTCTATTCTTTAACCGTAGTTCAGGGTACCAGAACATCTCTTGCACAGCAGATTTAAAACCCTGAACGGGAGTGGGAGTGCAGGAAGAATGATGCTCATTTACGAAAGAACTATATTTTGACATGACCAAGAAAATGTGACGCATTTCTTCTACCAACTAGAAACCAGCACATTACTTGAGATCTGGAAAACGGTTATTAAACCATCATTGAAAAACGCTTCACTTAACCCCTGAGCTCCTAGAAATGACCAGAAAATTTCTCTCCATCCTTATTTACCTAAACTGCTGGAGAAACAACGCTTTCAAATTTGTTGAGGAAAACAACTTCTTAGCTACTTATCAAGCAGCATTCAGACTGGGCGACCGTACAGAATTAGTTGTAGCGTCTGCTCTTGATGACCCAGGGAGGGTGATGGATGCCAGCGCTCCAGATTGGTTTCCCTGCACCTCTAGGTTGCATTTGATACGACGGACTACACAAGCCTCTTTGAGAGATTGCCTGATGCAGGGCTCAGAGGAACTGGTTCAGCCTGGCTTAAATCCCTGCCATGCAAAATACCACACTTCCTCTCCCTCCCTTTTCATGTTCAGCTAAAGAAATGGATCAACTTTATTCCTGTTGCTCTTTAACATTTACATGCACCACTGGCCTGCATGGATGATATGCAGCTGATTTTTGGAGTGTCTGCAGACGCAAACCAATTTAACCACCCCTGAGTCTTGAGGCAAACTGACAGTAGGCATCTATACAGGGGCAACCACAAGCACCTTCTTCCTTAGTTCTCAAATTAGGAATCTATCTTGATTTGCTCTTAGCCTTATGTTGTATTCTCTACACTTGTGTCTTGTTGTGTTCCTTTAAGGCTTACATTCCATGTTTTCCTGATGTCATACTCTACTGTGTTCTCTCTGGTCAGTTAGCTCCCTGCTTCCTGATAGGAACACCAGTTATTCTCTGTAGTGCATAATAAATGCATATTATTCCTTTACCTGCCTCATTACTTCATTTACTACACATGGCGACGATGAGCAGAGAGAGCTGAACAACTACAGAGGGAGAAGAACTCCACTGGTGAAAGAAGAACCACGCAAAATTCATTGGTGAAATATGCAACTAGAAAAGAACTAGACAAGAGGAGAAATTGTCACGTTGAAAAGAAATTGAAAAGGAAAGAAAATTAACAAGAGGAGAATTTGAAAGAAATCATCTCAAGACACTTCAAGTAAAAGTGTGGCAGTTTCAAGTGTAGCAGTGAACAAAGAACCAATTTTTTTACAACCAACTTTTGGAATTGACTCCTTCCTCAAACGAGTGGTGAGTTTGAGAGACTTTTCGTTTTATTCTTTATGGGTACTTCAACTTCGACTATATTAATTTAAGGGAAGAGTAATACCATTTTAAAGAACTGCACCTTTATTTAAAAACGGACCACTACTGTCAAAGCGGACCTCTACTGTCTAGTTGATTTTGATACCCACTTCGTTTGAAGTTGATTTGTGCTTCAAGTCAAAGGAAGAAAAAAAAAAAAAAACATTTTAACAATCCGCCGCATCTTTTAAAATATCCGGCATCTTTCAAAGTTCTGCGCATGCAGAATAACACAAGCCTACCTGCTCTGGAACTCTCCGTGTGTTACCGCCTGAACAGAGCCATTCGCGCTACTGACGTCACACAGGAAGAGAAAGCGTACCAACGACCAGCGTCACACAGCGCCAGGCGGAAGTGATGTAATGATGCTACGTAGACGCCATTTTGTGTAGTGTTCCTGGTTACTAGGCAACCCGAGCAACGCGTTGTAGGAGCAGAGCAACGCGTTGTAGCAAATATTGGGTGCGTGTTTGGATATTAAAAAAAAAAGACGAGCGACAGCAAACGAAAACGAGGTGACTTAAACGGTAAGCAGTACCTAGCGCTATCAACAGCAAACTCTACAAGAGTAAAAGTGACTCGAATGACAAGCAGTTTTTGGCGCAATTCATAATACCAAACCACCTATAACAGTGAGCAGTATCTAGCGCTATCAACAGCAAACTCTACAAGAGTAAAAGTAACTTGAATGTCAAGCAGTTTCTAGCGCAATTCATAATACTAAACCACCTGCTTTATTTTCTGGATGAGTGATGTGAAATAGAATTGCATTATTTACTTGAAGTATCATAGCGAGGCAGTACTCTAGTATAGTAAGCTTACAGTATTAGAGTGTACTTCTTGTGGAAGAGTGTCCACATCAAAGAATATTAACCACCTGTGTGTAGAGAAAGGATTAGCGCCTACACTATATTGTAAGTGATATACTGCGAGTGTGTGTAAACTAGGAGAAGTTTAAAAAAAAAATGGAAAACCTTAATATTATTGTACCTCCTATGTTTCTACAAACTACTGGAGAGCCACCCATTGAGTGGGATGAGTGGATAGACATTTTCGAAAATTATATAGAAGCACTTGATGGCAAGGATTTCAGTGCAACAAGGAAAAAAGCTCTTTTATTAAGTGCTTTAGGGAAAGAGGGACAGCGCTCTTTTAAATATCTACCGGTAGGTCTAAACCAAGATGGAAGAGCAATAACTAATGTTTACACAGAAGCAAAGGCGCGAATGAAGAAACAGTATGCAAAGGAAGTAAATATCGTCATGGCTAGACACAAATTCTACACTCAACCACAAAGAATTGAAGAATCGGTAGACCAATTTGTCGCAAGATTGCGTGAACTTTCCATTAAATGTAATTTCGGAGAAATAAGAGATGAAATGATACGGGACCAGTTAATAGTACAATGTAGGAATAAAAAAATGCAGGAGAAGCTGTGGGCTGCAAAAAACCCTACCTTGCAAATGGCTATCGACATAGCAAAAGTAGTTGAGGAATCGAATGCATGTATGCGAGAGATGGAAAAAAAGGATAATGTAAAGGAGAACGGACAAGGGAATGGAGTTTCTTGTGTTGAACGAGATGAAGTTGCTGCTGTAAACAGGAAAAGTGTAGACTCGGGTGAGAGGGGTCCTAGGAGATTTAACAATGGGTTTTCAAGCAGTGATAGGAATAGATTCCAAGGGAGGATGTGCAGTAGGTGTGGGAGTACTTTTCATACTTCTGATTTCAAGAGATGCTTTGCCATTGACAAAGTGTGTAGAAAGTGCGGGAGGAAGGGTCATTTCCTTAAGATGTGTAAGAGTGTAAATAATGATAAAGTAGCTGTTGTGGAAAACAGGGTAGTAGTGAGAGACAGTGTTGGTGTTGAGGGCGTCAACAAAATATTGTGCTTGGGTGAGGATGGTGTGAGTGAAGGTGAACCAGGTAGAAGGCAGAGGCCTAAAGCCCAATTCCTTATTGAGCAAAAAGAGGTCCAGTTAATGGTCGATCCTGGGTCGTTGTGGACTATTATCCCCAATGATATGTACTTGGAAAATTGGAAAGAGGTACAATTACTGGCCAGTGATATTAGCCCCTGTGGTTATCAGGGAGAAAGTATAGAACTGATTGGATATATGGTATGTGAAATATCATTTAAAGATCGTTCCGCAAAAGGAAAGGTGTATGTAGCCAAATCGGGTCCTGCGATTTTGGGTTGGGGACAACAGTATGACCTCGGTATAATCATCAACCCTAGAGCTGTGCAACAGGTGATGATTGTAGATAGCATAACTACTGAGTCAATCGTTGAAGGGATGAATGGTTTGTTTGATGAGCACATTGGGGAGTTGAGAGGTTATGTACATAAAATTGTATTGCGGGATGATGCTGTACCTATGCAACACAGGGTGAGGAAGGTTCCATTTATTGCACGTGAGGAAGTGAAGAAGATGTTGAAGGAGATGCTAGACCAAGGGGTGATAGAACAGATCGAAACGTCACCCTGGGTTTCTCCTGTGGTTATCACGACCAAATCCGACGGAAAATTCCGCTTTTGTGTGGACCTTCGCACCTTGAACCAGAACATTGTAGTGGACAACTTCCCACTACCGAATATCAATGAGTTAGTTTTGTCACTGAAGGGAGGAAAGTATTTTTCTAAGCTGGATCTCCGCAGCGCTTATCATCAAATTAAATTACACCAAGACTCCAAGGCATTGACAGCTTTTATAACAACTGAGGGAATATATCAGTTCACGCGTATGCCTTTTGGACTTGCCTCTGCAGCTGGAGTATTTCAACGAATGATGGGGGCTGTACTAAAGGGAGTGAACAACGTGGTGTATTTCCAGAATGATGTTTTGATATTTGGAGAGACTGTTGAGGAACACAATTTAATTTTGAAAACTGTTTTGGAGAGGATGGAACAAGCTGGCTTGACTCTAAAGAAAGAGAAATGCAAATTTGCGGTGGAGGAAGTCGAGTACCTTGGATATACTCTGTCGGTTGATGGGGTTAAACCCAAGAGAGATTTATTAGAGTCAATTAGGGATGCACCAGCTCCGCTTGATAAAGATCAGTTGAGATCTTTTCTTGGCCTCATTGAATACTATGCTAAGTTCGTAAGAGATTTTGCAGGAAAAACTGAAAAGATTAAGGTGTTGTTGAGAAAAGGATGCAAGTTTGTGTGGGGTGTGGAACAAGAAGATTGCTTCCAAAAGATCAAAACTGAAATTTGTGAAGCTGGTATCTTAACACCGTTTGATACCAACCGTAAGTCTGTTTTGACAGTGGATGCGAGTGCTGTGGGGGTTGGTGCAGTGTTAGCTCAGGTGCATGAGTCTGGACTTAAAACTGTGGCATTTGCGTCGAGAACACTCACAACGGCAGAGAGGAATTACTCTATAATTGAGCGGGAGGCTCTAGCAGCAGCATGGGGTTGCGAGTATTACAGAATGTATTTGTGGGGGTTCAAGTTTACGTTGTTGACAGACCACAAACCCTTAGTTAAAATTCTGTCACCTGGCGGGGCTGGCAAGGGTTCGGCGAGGTTAGCTAGGTTGGCTGCGAGAATTCAGGAGTATTTGTACACTGTAGAGTATATTCCAGGTTGGAGGAACTGCCAAGCTGATGGTCTCTCTAGACTTCCGCTACCTTGGGAGATAGTAGACAAGTTGGGGGTAGAATCACTCAATTCAGAAGGGTCTGTGGCTACTGTGGATGAGGTAGTGGATATGTGTGCTGGAGCAGTTAGCAAGAGTTGGTGGGATACCTCCATGGCTAAGGACGAGGTGTTGAGAGAGGTGAAAGACCTAATTGTGAAGGGTCCAAGGAGAGAGAGTTGCTTATCCCCTGCTCTTCGTCCATACCTGAAGGTTCTGGAACATTTGTCTGTCTTGGACAAAGAAGGTTTCATGATTTTAAAAGAGGATAAGTTTATTCCTCCACAGGAGGTGAGGTTTTCTCTATTTAAGTTAGCTCATGAGGGTCATCTAGGACAGTCCCTCACTAAGAGGAGAGTTAGAGAAAATATTTGGTGGCCCAGTATGGACTTGGAGATTTCTCAGTGGGTGGAAAGATGTACAGACTGTGTGGAGAGCGAGAAGAGGCTTAAAGTTGGTAGTCAATCCGGTTGTGGCACAATAGTGGACCCAGGGTGTCCTTGGCACACCATTTGCCTTGATTTCATTGGCCCGTTTTACCAGTTGAGTCATGACATGAGGTTTGGTTTAGTGGTTGTTGATGTTTCTTCAAAGTGGTTGGTAGTTAAGTTTATGAAGGAGATCACTACGGGCAGCACTATTACCGTGTTGGGTGAAATTTTCAGAGAGGAAGGTTTTCCCACAAGAATTATCACTGATAATGGGACGCAATTGACTTCCTTGGAGATGGCTAATTTTTTGGGAAAATGTGGTATTGCACATTCAAGGACCTCACTTTACAACCCACAGGGAAATGGAATAGTTGAGAGGGCGAACCGGATGGTTAAAGGTGCGATTCAGATGGCCATTTCATCTAGGGCTGATGTGAGAGGTTTGGTTAATGACCTAGTCTGGGCCTATAGAACTACTGAAAATGGTGTGACTGGTAAGATTCCTTTCAGTGTCATGAGGGGGCGTTCAGCTGGTACCAAACTGGTCTCTGCATGGATGAAGGAGTATCTGGACGCTGGCGTTCCTGTGGCCCCTGATAATGTGAATGAACCAGCCGGCAGGTGTAATTTTGCAGTGAATGATTGGGTGAAAGTAAAACCTGGACGAGTTGGCGTTGGGTTGACGAAGTTCAGGGGACCATTTAAGGTCAAGTCGGTTCATAAAAGGTTTGTGACTTTATTTAATGGAGAGAGTTGGAATTTGAGGCGAGTGGCACTGTATAAGAAGGCTGAATGTGGGGTCGATTCATCTTCATCTAACCGTGGGTTGGAGTCAAACAATGGTATTGGTGCTAGTAGAGGCCAGAGGGTGAGGAGACCTCCGAGTTACTTACACGATTTTGTTTGTGAGTGATGTGTTCTGTGTAATGGAGAGCATGTGCTTATTATTTTGTTTTTTTTTATGCGAAGGGAAGAGGATATGTTGTATTCTCTACACTTATGTCTTGTTGTGTTCCTTTAAGGCTTACATTCCATGTGTTCCTGATGTCATACTCTACTGTGTTCTCTCTGGTCAGTTAGCTCCCTGCTTCCTGATGGGAACACCAGTTATTCTCTGTAGTGCATAATAAATGCATATTATTCCTTTACCTGCCTCATTACTTCATTTACTACACCTTACCACTCATGAAGCTAATGTAACTAAGTCCGATTTGTTTCACCTTAACCTGGTTACACCCATCCTACTCCTTTTTGACAAGTAATTTGGAATATCAGTAACAAATGCTTTAATTCAGTCATGAATGGACGGACTATGGTAATGTGATTTTACAGGTAGCACTGAAAAAATCAGTTGATCCAAAATGCGGAAATCTAACTACTCTTTTTGTAATCAAGCATTCTCAGTGGCGGGTGCTAAATTGTGGATTGCGTTGTCAGTTCAACTACAGTAGCAATCTTCTCTATTACTCTTTATGAAATCTCTGAAGACCACGTCTTTAAGCAATAATGACTTCGCAGCTATTGATTCAACCTTGGCATCTGCGCCCAAAAATTGAATGTTGCGCTTAACAAATAAATGAAACATAAACATGTGCATTAGATACCGATCAGCTGCCAAGCTCTGTACTTTAGATTCTTCTACACCAAGGGAGAGAGTTCAGGACTGTTCGCACAAGAGTCACTTAGGATCACTACCTTGCACTTACAGAGATCCCAAGCCCGCCTTCCTCCAGACTCATGTGTGAGAAAGTGGCTCTATATACACTGGACTATATTGAAGTACAGTGTGTATTGAGTCCACCAACCCCAGAGTTATAACAGAGGTTAAAGTCAGGACTGACCTTACTCTCCAAAGTGGTAGCTTGGTCGAGCAGTAAGGCAGTACCAGAAGGCAGTGTAAAGCAGTTGTTGTACACACTCAGTCAGCGAAGGATTTCACACACTTGGACTGAACTCCAGGCCAATTGTTTTTATATCAAAAGATATAGTTTTATTTTTAGAACCAACAGGCATAAAATATACTTTTCTAGATATGAGTACTTTCATGTAATTACTTTGCAGAGAAGCAATAAAGTTTGTGAACACAATAGATACAGGGGTTGCTGAAGGCAACACAAGTCTAGACACACTTTAGCATTGAGCTCAATGGGTTTTCAGCATATAAGTACAATTAATTACCACAGAGATTACTTTAGTAGTTCCAGGACTCGATCCTAGATTCAGTCCTGGGGTCTAAACTGAAACCAATTTAGTAAAACCGTTTTAGTTACTGTAGTAAATGTTTATGAATATAAAGCTATTTTAAAAGTTCACACTTAGAAACTTTTCAAGGTAAATCTGACAATGTTATGCAATAGGAGAAAATTCAGGTTGAAGGTACAGTATGATCTCGTTACTTTTGTAATCCAGTACTAGGCTCCTAGGTCCAGTACTGGGGTCTCATCTTAAAACAGGTAGGTAATTGCGTTTCAGTATTTCGTATGATTTTTAAGGAATATTTCAAGTTTTCAAAAGTAGACAGAAGAAATTTCATAGAAAAGCAGACAATGGATTCCTATGGAGAAAATACAGATTACTAGTAAACCCGGTAAGGATTACTTTTGCGGTTCAGTACTGGGCTACAAAGTAAAGTACTGGCTTCTCCCCTGATCACAGGTGAGTATTTCGGAATTCGGAATTCAGGTGATTTTATATGAATATTTTTAGTTTCTAAAACTTCACACTTAGAAGATTTTTCGAGTCACACCAGTCAATATTATCCAATGGCAGGTAAGTGAGTTATCGGTTTCCAGGTGAGTTCTTGGCTGGTGAAGTTAGGGTTCTGGGCATAGACTCAGGGGTCCCCCAGGGTCAGGTAAGTACAGTTGGATCACCCCAGCGGCACAGGGGAACAGAGATAGTCAGGCTCAATGTTATCCAATGAGGGAAAGGAGGCCTCCGGTTGGTGGCTGCTGGCTAGCAGGCCACACGGCTGTGGGAGCTGGGCTCCTGGTCACTTGCTCAGGGCAAATGGGGAAGTAGGATAGGGTACAGGTTGCACTGCCAGGGGCTCTCGGGCGGCTGGGTGCAGTGTGCTTTTGAGCCATCGGGAGCTCAATGTTATTCAATGAGGAACTTGAAAAGGGAACACAGGCTGCAGGCTCGGGGACGAAGGTTCTTCTGGAGCGACCAACACTTCGAGGGTAAGTTGGGATCTTGGAGCACAGGTAGGTACCCCAAAGGGAGGCACAGGGGGCTGTAGGGTGCCGGGTGCAGGGGTGTCTTTTGAGGTCGGGAAATCTTACCCCCGGCTGGTCGCAGTCGGAGGGGTCCTCTGTCCTGAGGCTGCAGGCGTCGTCGAGCAGGGTCTTTATGCACTGAACTTCAGGTCCCAGTCGCCAGGGGGACGTCCTCGTGGTCCTGGATCACTCGGGCACGGGCTGGGCACGGCGGGTGCAGAGTGGGTTTGTCCTGAGCTTCCAGGCTGGCACCATGGGTATTTTTGCAGCAGAGCCTCTGCTGATGGGAGTCCCAGGCTTTAAGAGGGTCAAGACAGGCAGGTCCTCTGGGTGTCCCAAGGTTGCTGTCCGCAGGAGTCGCTGGGATTAGGCAGGGGCAGGTTCCAGGATAGACAGGCCAGTAGGGCAGGGGCCAAGCCAGTTCTTGTCGTCCTGTTGTTAGCAGCTGCATGGCGGGTCGTCTTCCTCTTGATCTTCTTTCTTCTTTTCTTATCGGGATCTGAGGAAGGAAGGTTCAGGGAGACCCTAAATACTGAATTTAGGGGCGTTACAGGTAGGGCAAGGACAGGGACCAATAGGTCCCTGTCCTGGGGTGGGTACAACCCATAACCTGCTCCTCTCCTGTGGGAGGGGAGCAGGAGTCTAGCTGTGATTGGGGACGGCTCCCCTTCCTCAAGATGACCGGAGCCCAGGGTCGTGCTTCACCTCGTCTCCCCCACCTGAGGGGTGTGGTTGGCACAGGCTGGCACCCCTCCCTTCTTGACGTAGTTTTTCCCGCCAGTCTTCCCGCCAGAGTGGGGTCAGGACTGGTGGGGGCTGGTTGCTGGGTACAGCAAATGGTCTGGAGAAGCTCACAGAGGCGGCATGCCTTTGAAGCTTCCCCCTGCCCACCCTGGGGGAGGAGACCTAGCACCTCGCCCAGGATGTGCATTGTTGCAGACCCAGGAGAGCGGGGGCTCTCCTACCCAGGGGTTCAGCAACATGTCGGCTGTGTGGCAGCCTCTGCCGCCACTCAGCCCAGACGTGGATTGTAGGTTAGGCTTTCAGGGGGGCATCTCTAAGATGCCCTCCGGTGAAGTTTACATTAAATCCCACACTTGCATCAGTGCGGGTTTAATGTGCTGAGAAGTTTGATACCAAACTTGTCAGTCTTCAGTGTAGCCATTATGGTGCTGTGGAGTTCGTAATGACAATCTCCTAGCACCTTATACTCTTAATGGCATCACTGCACCTACAGTGCCCAGGAATGGCCCTGGGTACTGTAGGGGCACAGGGCTCATGCACCTGTGCCCACACCTCTGGCATAGGGCACCCAGCTAGAGGGGTGACTGAAGTACGCCAGGGCAGTGGGTCCTTTGGGCATGGAAAAACAGGGATGTGTGCCATGTCGACTCTTTCTTTGGTTCTGTACTTGGACACTCAGCCTGCAAAGGCAGTGTGTGGGTGTCAGGGTACAGGGCCCCTGAGGGTGGCACAATAAGTGCTGCAGCCCTCAGGGGTCTTCTCTGGTCACCATGCCCTCAGTGTTCCGCTTCAAAGTCCATTCCCTGTAGGGAGATGGGATGGACCATCTCAATAGTTTTGGATTTTCCCCCTTCATCTGCATTAGCCATCTGAGAGGTCTGTGGTCAGTTTGAACCAGGAAGTGAGTTCCAAACAAGTAGGGCCTCAACTTCTTCAGGGACCAAACCACAGCAAAGGCCTCCCTCTCGATGGCACTCCAACGCTGCTCTCTGAGGAGTAGCCTCCTGCTGATAAAAGCAACAGGTTGGTCTTGGCCTTCCTCATTGACCTGGGATAGGACCGCTCCTATCCCTTATCTCAGAGGCATCAGCCTGCACTATGAACTGCTTGGCATAGTCTGGAGCTTTTAGAATGGGTGCTGAGCACATTGCTTCTTTCAGGGTGTCAAAAGCCTTTTGGCAGCTAACAGTCCAGTTTACTTTCTTGGGCATTTTCTTGGAGGTGAGTTCTAAGAGGGGAGTCACAATGGACCCATATCCCTTCACAAACTTTCTGTAGTACCCAGTCAAGCCAAGGAATGCCCTGACTTGGGTCTGGGTTGTTGGAGCTGCCCAGTCCAGGATGCTCTGGATCTTGGGCTGTAAGGGTTGGACCTGGCCTCCACCAACAAGATGGCCCAAGTACACCACAGTGCCCTGCCCTATCTGGCATTTGGATGCCTTGATAGCTAGGCCTGCAGATTGAAGGGCTTGTAGAACCTTCCCAAGGAGGATCAGGTGATCCTGCCAGGTGGAGCTAAAGATAGCAACATCATCAAGATAAGCAGCCATGACTTGATTCACCAACCTCTCGAAGGTGGCAGGGGCATTCTTTAACCCAAAAGGCATCACAGTAAACTAATAGTGCCCATCAGGGGTGCAGAATGCTGTTTTCTATTTGGCTCCTGGGGCCTTGCCAATTTGCCAGTACCCTGCAGTTAAGTCAAAGGTACTTAGGAATTTGGCAGCCCCTAGTTTGTCTATCAACTCATCTGCCCTTGGAATGGGGTGAGCATCTGTCTTGGTGACAGAGTTGAGCCCTCTATAGTCCGCACAGAACCTCATCTCTCTCTTTCCACCCTGTTGATGAGGTTTGGGGACCAGAACCACTGGGCTAGCCCAGGGGGCTCTTAGAGGGTTCAATCACCCCTAGCTCCAGCATCTTGCTGATTTTAGCTTTGATGCTTTCCTTGACTTAGTCCGATTGTTGATAGATTTTGTTTTTGACAGGGTTACTGTCACCAGTGTCCACATCATGGGTACACCAGCTGGTCAGAACAGGGGTCAAGGAAAAGAGGCTAGCAAACTGTTGCAAGACTTGCAGTCAGCCTGCTGTTGGGGAGTGAGGGTGTCTGAAAAGAATACTCCATCCACTGACCCATCTTTTAGGCTGGAAGAGAGGAGATCAGGGAGAGGTCCACTCTCTGCTTCCTGTTCCTCATCAGTCACCATCAGCATGGTGATGTCAGCCCTGTCATTGTAGAGCTTAAGGCGGTTCACATGGATAACCCTTTTGGGTGTCCTGCTTGTGTCCAGGTCAACTATGTAAATGACTTCACTCTTTTTCTCTAGGATAAGGTAAGGGCCACTCCATCTATCTTGGAGAGCCCTTGGTGCCACTGGCTCCAAAACCCACACCTGTTGTCCAGGTTGAAATTCAACCATGGCAGCTTTCTGGTCATACCAGTGCTTCTGCAGCTCCTGGCTGGCCTCAAGATTCTCGGATGCCTTGTCCATGTACTCAGCCATTCTGGACCTTAGGCCAAGCACATAGTCCACAATGTCTTGTTTGGGTTCTTGGAGAGGCCTGTCCCAACCCTCTTTCACAAGACAAAGTGGTCCGCTTACAGGGTGGCCAAACAGAAGCTCAAAGGGGGCGAACCCCACTACTTTCTGAGGCACTTCCCTATAACCGAAAAGCAGGCATGGCAATAGGACATCCCATCTCCTTTTGAGTTTTTCAGGGAGTCCCGTGATCATGCCTTTCAATGTCTTGTTGAACCTTTCAACAAGACCATTGGTTTGTGGGTGGTATGGGGTAGTAAACTTGTACTGCACACCACACTCCTTCCACATGTGTTTCAGGTAAGCAGACATGAAGTTAGAACCTTTGTCTGAAACCACCTCCTTAGGAAACCCTACCCTGGTGAAGACACCCAGGAGGGCCTTGGCAACTGCAGGAGCTGTAGTCACGCTAAGGGGAATCGCTTCAGGGTACCTAGTAGCATGATCCACTACTACTAGAATTAATTTGTTCCCTGAGGCTGTGGGAGGTTCAAGTGGACCCACAATGTCCACACCTACCCTTTCAAAGGGTACCCCACCACTGGTAGTGGTATCAAGGGGGCCTTTTTTTGGTTTGCCACCTGTCCTGCCACTGGCCTGACAGGTTATACAGAAGCTCACAAACTCCTTTACCTTTTGGGTCATCTGGGGCCAGTAGAAGTGATTAACTAGCCTTTCCCAAGTTTTGGTCTTCCCCAGATGTCCAGCTGGGGGGATGAAATGAGCTGAAGTTAGGAGGAACTTCCTGTACTTCTGGGGCACTACCAACCTCCTGGTAGCTCCAGGATTGGGGTTTCTTGCCTCAGCATACAGTAATCCCTCTTCTCAATAAGCTCTGTGGGTACCACAGACATCTCCCTGGGCTTCTCTTGAGTGTATTCCCAGATTTGCTCTGGGTCCTCCTCTGATCCCATCTGTAGATTTACTGTCCCTGGAGGAGCTGTACTGGGTGCCTTAGGGGCTTTGTTGTAGGGGCAGTTCTTGTCTACAGTTAAATGTCCCAACTTCGTACAGTTACAATAGGCCTTGTTAGGATCAAAGTTTCTTCCCCTATAGGGCTGAGGCACATAGGGAGTAGTTTGGGATCCACCCACCTGTACAGGTTTTTGGGGCCCTTTGGAAGACTCAGGACTTTTTATCTTGGGGAGTCTCACCACCTTTCCCCTGGGGAAGTTTTGTGACCACTTTCTTTTGGTCACCCCCAGTGGGATGTATGACGGTACAACGCGTTGTATTACTACGAGTACCGTTACCACGCAGGTTTTACAATGCAAGTCGTTACAACGTTGGGGGGAGCTGGATAGTGGAATAGTTTAATTAACTATTACAACTCCAGTCCCCGTGGATAGTAGGGAAGGTTTTGGATAGTAAATTAAACTTTTCCCTATCCTACAGCGCCCTCCAGCGTAAGTCGTTGTTACAACTTTCGTTGTAAAACCTGCGTGGTAACGGTACCGCGTTGTAAAGGTTCAGTTGTAAAGGATATTCCCCCCCGTGGCTGTCCTTGTCACCCTAGTCTTGACCCAGTGGTCTGCCTTCTTTCCCAATTCTTAGGATGAAATTAGACCTAGGTCTACCAAATGCTGATGCAACTTTTCATTTGTGCAATTACTCAAAATGTGTTCCTTCATAAACAAATTATACAGTCCAGTAAAATCATGCACATTCTGTCCAGTTAACCAACCATCCAGTGTCTTTACTGAGTAGTCTACACAATCAATCCAGGATTGGGTCTGGGTTTTGTGAGCCTCCCTGAACCTTATTCTGTACTCCTCAGTAGTGAGTCCAAATCCCTCAATCAGAGTTTTCTTCAGGAGGTCATAAGACCCTGCATCTGGCCCAGAGAGGGTCAGAAGTCTGTCTCTGCAGTTACCAGAGAACAGTTACCACAGGAGTGCCCCCAGAGAGGTTTCTTTAGTCTTCTGATATCACAAGCCCTCTCAAAGGCTGTGAACCACTTGGTGATTTCATCACCTTCCTCAAATTTAGGGACAATGCCTTTGGGGATTTTAGGATCATATGTTTGCTCTCTATCCTAGTTATTGGTATTGCTGCCTCCAGAGATGGGGGCGAGGCCCATCTGTTTTCTTTCTTTTTCCAGAGCCAGGAGCCTGGTCTCTAGGTCTAATCTCTTGGCCAACTTTGCTAAGAAGTTGTCCTCTTCATTGGGGCTCTCCCCAATGTGTTACCTGGGGCCCAGTCCACCTGTGTGGTTCTCAGGCTCCCAAAGGCTGACTCTTGGAATTAAGTGTACAGAGACCCTTTCCTCCTTAGGGATGGTGGGGGTACCATTGTCCTCCTCCTCTTCCACCTCTTCTTCCTCTGGCTGGGTGTCACCCTGCTCAGAGTGGTGGTCCTTTGCATACTCTGCCAGGAGCTCCTGGAGCCCTTGTTTGGTTGGGTGCAGGCCTACGTCTATTCTTTTAACTTTGCATAGGGACCTCAATTCCTTGAAATCTGAGTGCAAGTAAGGTGTGAGGTCGAGTTCCTCCACCAGGTCCACATTATCTTCACTAATAGCTGTTTTTTTAAGACATTCTAACCTGACAATTCTAACCCTCTACCCTAACTTATAGTGACTTTTATTTTTTTTCAAAAATTCTAATGGGACTTAAGCAAGGCCCTAACAGGCTTTTAGTATTTTTGGAAGAGACCAATTTTAGAATTCTAAAGGCAATTTATGAGTTCTGTCGTGCGATCAGATGGTAACCAAGTAGTCCAACAAATGCAAGTTTGTATCGCACCGCTGATCCACCAATGTGAGAAAGTGGCTCTATATATAATGAAGTACAGTGTGTATAGAGTCCACCAACCCCAGAGGTATAACAGAGTTTAAAGTCAGGTCTGACCTTACTCTCAAAAGTGGTAGCTTGGTCGAGCAGTAAGGCAGTACCAGAGGGCAGTGCAAAGCATTTGTTGTACACACTCTGTCACCAAAGGATTTCACAGACTCACGGACTGAACCCCATGCCAATTGTTTTTATATCAAAAGATATAGTTTTAAAAGTTTGTGAACACAATAGATACAGGGGTTGCTGAAGGCAACACAAGTCTAGACACACTTTAGCATTGAGCTCAATGGGTTTTCAGCATTTAAGTACAATTAATTACCACACAGATTACTTTAGTAGTTCCAGGACTAGATCCTAGATTCAGTCCTGCGGTCTAAACTGAAACCAATTTAGTAAAACCGCTTTAGTTATTATAGTGAATTTTCATGAATATAAAGCTATTTTAAAAGTTCACACTTAGAAACTTTTCAAGGTAAATCTGACAATGCTATGCAATAGGAGAAAATTCAGGTTGAAGGTACAGTATGATCTCGTTACTTTTGTAATCCAGTACTAGGCTCATAGGTCAAGTACTGGGGTCTCATCTTAAAACAGGTAAGTAATTGCGTTTCAGGATTTCGTATGATTTTTAAGGAATATTTAAAGTTTTCAAAAGTAGACAAGAAATTTCATAGATAAGCAGACAATGGATTCCTATGGAGAACATACTAATTACTAGTAAACTCGTTAAGGATTACTTTTGCGGTTCAGTAATGGGCTACAAGGTACAGTACTGACTTCTCCCCTGATCACAGGTGAGTACTTCGGAATTCGGGTGATTTTATATGAATATTTGTAGTTTCCAAACCTTCACACTTAGAAGATTTTTCGAGTCACACCAGTCAATGTTATCCAATGGCAGGTAAGTGAGTTACTGGTTTCCAGGTGAGTTCTTGGCTGGTGAAGTTAGGGTTCTGGGCATAGACTCAGGGGTCCCCAGGGTCAGGTAAGTACAGTTGCAACACTCCTTAGCACACGTAAATCACAATATTGCTATGTATGACAACGTACACTGACTAATAGTAACAGAAGACCCCTGTAGAACCCCCATGCGGGCTGGAATTATCACCGCATATTACTGAAGAAATAACGGATCTGGAAATAGCCTTGAGAAAGTCGTGGGTTACATTCCCATATACGACGAAACACGTGTCGGCTGTATGAGAGTTTCCAGTGAACGGGAATAAACTTGAACCAGATTTACCAAGAACAACAACTCTTCGTAACTATATTGGAACAATTGGTGGAAACACTTGCATACATAGCAATATTGTGATTTACGTGTGCTAAGGAGTATTGTAGCTTTGAAGGCTTTTGCCGTACTTGGAAGGATAAAAGTGATTCCTTCTACCTTTTAGCACCGCCGAATACGTTTCTTGAAATAATAGATTGTGAGATTTTCTAAGTGGCGCCATTCAGACCTATATCAAACCACTGCTCAGTTGGTTCACCCCCAGCGGCACAGGGGCGGTCGAGTGCAGAGGTAGTTAGGCCCAATGTTATCCAACGAGGGAAAGGGGCCTCCGGTTGGTGGCTGCTGGCTAGCAGGCCACGCGGCTGTGGGAGCTGGGCTCCTGGTCACTTGCTCAGGGCAAATGGGGAAGTAGGATAGGGTACAGGTTGCACTGCCAGGGGCACTCAGGTGGCTGGGTGCAGGGTGCTTTTGAGCCGTCGAGCGTTCAATGTTATTCAATGAGGAACTTGAAAAGGGAACACAGGCTGCAGGCTCGGGGACGAAGGATCTCCTGGAGCGACCAACACTTCGAGGGGTAAGTTGGAGTCTTGGAGGATAGGTAGGCACCCAGGAGTTAGGCACAGGGGGCCATGGCGCGCCGGGTGCAGGGGTGTCTTTTGAGGTCGGGAAATCTTAAACCCTGCTGGTCGCGGTCAGAGGGGTCCTCTGTCCTGAGGCTGCAGGCATCGTCTGGGTCGTCGAGGAGGGTCTTCAGGCACTGAACATCGGGTCCCAGTCGCCGGAAGACGTCCTCGTGGTCCTGGATCACTCGGGTACGGGTCGGGTGCAGAGTGGGTTGGTCCAGAGCTTTCTGGCTGGCACCAGGGGTGTTGTTGCAGCAGAGCCTCTGCTGATGGGAGTCCCAGGCTTTAAGAGGGTCAAAGCAGGCAGGTTCTCTGGGTGTCCCAAGGCTGCTGTCCGCAGGAGTCGCTGGGTTAGGAAGGAGCAGGTTCCAGGACCAACAGGCCGGTAGGGCTGGGGCCAAGTCATTTGTTATCGTCCAGTTGTTAGCAGCTGCACGGCGGGTCGTCTTCCTCTTGATCTATTTTCTTATCGGGATCTTAGGAAGGAAGGTTCAGGGAGCCCCTAAATACTGAATTTAGGGGCATTACAGGTAGGGCCCTATTAGTCCCTGTCCAGGGGTGGGTACACCCCTAACCTGCTCCTCTCCTGTGGAAGGGGGGCAGGAGCGTAGCTGTGATGGGGCTGGGCTCCCCATCCTCAAGATGGCCAGAGCCCGGGGTCCTGCTTCACCTCGTCTCTCCCACCTGAGGGGTGGGGTTGGCACAGGCTGGCACACCCCCCTTTCTGACTTAGTTTTTCCCGCCAGAGTGGGGGTCAGGATTGGTGGGGGCTGGTTGCTGGGTACAGCAAATGGTCTGGAGAAGCTCACAGAGGCGGCATGCCTTTGAAGCTTCCCCCTGCCCATCCTGGGGGAGGAGACCTAGCACCTCGCCCAGGATGTGCATTGTTGCAGGCCCAGGAGAGCGGGGGCTCTCCTACCCAGGGGTTCAGAAACATGTCGGCTGTGTGGCAGCCTCTGCAGTCACTCAGCCCATGGATTGTTGGTTAGGTTTTCAGGGGGCATCTCTAAGATGCCCTCCGGTGCAGTTTAAATTAAATCCCACACTGGCATCAGTGCAGGTTTAATGTGCTGAGAAGTTTGATACCAAACTTGTCAGTACTCAGTGTAGCCATTATGGTGCTGTGGAGTTCGTAATGACAACCTCCCAGCGCCATATACTCTTAATGGCATCACTGCACTTACAGTGTCCGGGAATGGTCGGGGTACTGTAGGGGCACAGGGCTAATGCACCTGTGCCCACACCTCTGGCATAGGGCACCTAGCTAGAGGGGTGACTGAAGTAGGCCAGGGCAGTGCGTTCTGTGGGCATGGCACACAGGGATGTGTGCCATGTCGACTCTTTGTTTGGTTTTGTACTTGGACACTCAGCCTGCAAAGGCAGTGTGTGGGTTTCAGGGTACAGAGCCCCTGAGGGTGGCACAATACATGCTGCAGCCCTCAGGGTCTTCTCTGGTCAACATGCCCTGGGTACCTAGGGTACCATTTACTAGGGGCTGACAGGTGTCCAGAGATGCCAATTGGGTTTTAGTTGTAAAACTGTTTTAGGAAGGAACACAGTCCTTGGGTACCTGGTTGGCAGGAGCCCAGGGCACACTCAGTCAAAGCACATCAGCAGTCAGAAAAAAATGGGGGCATACCAATGCAAGAAAGATGGCACTTTCTCACATTATGCAAAGCCTAAAAAGCATAAACAATTGAAGAAAGGTGAGCTGCACCCTTCTCAGCAGAGGGTTAGCCAAACAAATTCCAGAGAAAGGTATGGCCAGACTGAACTTACTCCTTGAATCCTATGGACCACTGACAAATGGTAACACCAGCAGAACAACAGATTTGTATTTAATCAGCTTAATGTTGTTAGAATCCAGAGTTTGAAAGCATATTTGAGCCAGAACGAGTGCACTAAATTAAGGTCCTACACAGAGTGGGGGCTCCTAATAGGCCGTGAAATCCTGAAAGACACCCAACTCGTCATCTCACTGACAGACAAAATAATCACCACCAGAACCAACTTCACAAATTACATGACCATGGTAGCAGAATGGATGAGAACCGAATGCTTAAAGCTCAGTTCCCTACAAGACGGAAGTACTGGTCTTTGGAAACAGGAACTCCTCTTGGGACGCCGCCTGGTGACCGACAGCCCTAAGACCAACAGCCACCAACCACGCCAGAAATCTGGGGATCATACTGGAAGACAAGCTCACCATATCGGCAGAGGTTAACGCAGTGAGAGCTGCCTGCTTCCACATCGTATGAATGCTACAGTAGATCTTCAAGTGGCTGCCAGAGAACATCAGGCGCACTGTCACACAAGCAGACTTGACTTATGGCAACACGCTCATTGCCAGAATCTCCAAGCAGCTCCAACACAGACTGCAAACCATCCAGAATGGAGCCGCAAGACTCATACTCAACCTCCCGTGCTGAATCCCCATCTAACACCACCTCGGAGAGCTCCACTGGCTCCTCATTCATGATCACAGCCTATTCAAACTCCTCTCGCACACATACAAAGCCTCACATAACACTGCGCCAACAAACCTCAACAACTGCATACACTGTCAGTTGCCTGACAGACACCCACGCTCAGCCTCACTCTCACTGGCATTACACAACAATGGCTCATCATACCTGCACAACCACATACACTTTCAGCAGCCTGACATACACCCACGCTCAGCCTCACTCTCCCACATAGAAAGCCCTGCATGACACTGTCCAGGATACCGCAACAACAGCATACACTTTCACCAGCCTCGCAGATACTTCCGCTCAGCCTCAGTCTCAATCTCACTCGCACACATACTAAGCCTTACAGAACACTGGTCCAGCATACCTCAGCAACCGCATACACTTTCAGCAGCTTGACAGACACCCACACTCAGCCTCAGCCTCACTCACGCACGTACTAAGCCTTGCACAACACTGGTCCAGCATTCCTCAACAACTGTATACACTTTCAGCAGCTTGCTCGCTGTCACTTGCACACATACTAAGCCTTGCACAACACTGTTCCAGCATACCTCCACAAGTGAATACACTGTCAGGTGTCAGACAGAAACCTACGTTCAGCCTCACTCACACACATACAAAGCCTTAGACAACACTGGTCCAGCATACCCCAAAAATCGCATTCACTTTCACCAGCCTGACGGACACCTATGCTCAGCCCACCTCTCACTAGCACATACAAGCCTTACACAACACAGGCCCAGCATACCCCATCAACCGCATACGCTTTCTCCAGCCTGACAGACGCCTAAGCTCAGCCTCACTACTACTTGCACACATACAAGCCTTACACAACACTGGCCCATCATACCTGTACAACCACATACACTGTCACCACCACCTATGCACAGCCTCACTCTCATACATACAAAGCCTTATACAACACTGGGCCAACATTCCCCAACAACTGTATACACTTTCAGCAGCTTGACAGACACCTACACTCAGCATCACTTTCACTCACACACAGACAAAGCCTTATACAACATTGGGCCAACAAACCTGATCAGCCGCATACACTTTCATCAGCCTGACAGACACCTACGCCCAGCTCACTCTGACACACTGCCCACATTCACAAAAGCAAGGTAGAAGGTCGCTTGTTTTCCTACATCGCACCTAAACATGGATAAACCTCCCTCAACACATCAGAACCTCATTATCACTGCTGAAGTTCTGCAAGAAGTTGAACACCTGGCTCTTCGAGTAACTCTACGGAGACCATATGCTTACATACCTGCTCAAGTGCCTGGATAATCCCACGGGCGATTAGTGCGCTACAAAAGTCAACATAAACCATAAAATAACATACATGAAATGGAGCCCGACTATAGTGATATGTAAGGAAAATGAGATTTGTTAGAGTTTCTGCACTAGAAATACCACCCCGGTTAGACGGGAAAGCACTTCCCCCTTTATGCAGTAAAGGGTGAAATATGGTTTTAAACTAAGCCCAGTTCATCTGACCCTGGTATTCCTGCTCCTGACTGTATATTTATTAGGCATGCTACCTTTAGAGAGGCCTGAGCGACCGCAGGCAACATGCTCAGAGATCAGGTAGATGAGCTTGGGGTCAATGGCATGGACTCAATAATACGTACAAGAAACACAGTGCATCATCTCAGCTGTGTCACGACACTGCAAAGCAGAAGGAGAGGAGGAGAAGAATTGGCATACTGATTCCTGCATCCAAAAGAAAAGTAATCCCGAATACAAACAGCTCGCAATGGTAGCTCTGCCTGGATGCCACAAGATCCAGTCTCAGAAAAGACTCTAAATGCACTGTTAGATCTCTAACAGGTACTGCTGATTTCTATCATCCAAGTGGAAGGACACACAGGTGGAAAAAGGGCAAATGCCAAGAACAACCTTCAGAACAGAAGCAAGCATCCGGGGGGCCAAATGTCAGGAACTTTACGGTGACTCTCAACTACTCCCCAGCAATAATTGCAGCAGTCAGTGATGACGGACAAATGAGGTTGCGGAGAATGAAAATGGGGCAGCCCACAAGCAGGTTGGCCTTATGAGTTGATCAAAGAAGAATGTGAAAATTCCCCTGTGAGATGGGAATTCTGGCTGATTGCTGGATTCCTGATGGTAATTTTTATGAGATGATGACAAACCATGAATATTTAGAGAGGGTAAGTGGAACTACCTAAAAACACTGTCATAAACCCCAGTGACTTCATAACCAATTCGCAGCAACGTGGGAAGCGGTACAGGAGAGAATCAAAGCCTATGGAAGAGCTACCACTCTGGAGGCAGAGGAAGGCAGTTGTCCTCTGGGACCCAACAGTACATCAATGACAATCAGCTGGACTGGCATTCATAGAATGAGTGATGTTCTCAATTCCTAAAGCATTGTAAGAATCAGCTGAATGTAAGTGTCCGCTTCCTTAAGACAGCGGTGTCAGACTAGCCATTTTGTCAAAATCAGGATGGATGTGCACGCAGAGGAAACAAGCCATGACTGCCAATAGCTTGATGAAGTCTGGGGGGAATGGAATGGGTTTGTGATTCAACCTGAATGAGAGCCCCTTGTATTGATAATAGGAGACCCCAAACCTGCTGCTACAAAGCTCACTTCTATGCTGTGTGGGAGAAACAAGGAATGTGGAATCAAGAACCCTACAGTCAATCAAACCCATACAGTCGATAGCACAACGTAGGTACCCCATTTGTACTTTGAAGAAATTAAGGTCTAAGATAGCGCACAGATCTCTAGTCTAGTCCAATCTAAAGAAACGAAAAAAAAGCGCATGGTTCTATCCTTTAGGAGGTGATATTCCTGAGGCTGGATGGAGGGAACACTGACATGGAGAAAAAGAAGACAGGCTTCCCCTCAGAAATCTGATTAGGCCTTTTTGGCACAAAGGGCTGCTGGTTAGGCTTCTGGAAGACTAACATTTGGGGGATGGTAGACGTTAATGGTGGGACTCTGGGTCCTGATGTCAAAGTTGGGGGTCGGTCCCTTTTGCAGTTTGTGAAGAGACTCAGCCCTTCTGAAGAAGAGGCCCAACTGCGACTGACCTACAGCTGATGCTGTCCACCACGAACAGGGCCGTCATCCGACAACAGCCATGCACCACTGTTGCCTACAAGCCACTGTGGTGGGCCCACATCTGGTCACTGGGAGAAGAGCAGGCACCTGGCCAGATCCTGGGTAACACGACTCCTCCCCAGCAAGGGAGGATGAGGACTGAACAAAAGGAGGCCAACACTAGGCCTACAGTGGCTCCAGGACAAGGGCGAGCACTGCACTGCTTCAAGCCCATTACCCAGGAATTCAATATATTTTGTCTTAGAGTTTAGTATCGAGTTTTATAGTGTAATAAGATTTTATCTTGAAAAGCACTGGACTGGACAAGCACATAACGACGCTGCTGAATTTCTGTGGAGCATTGAATCTATTGTACCCCCACATTAACCTCCCTGAGAACCTCCCTGAGAAACCTGTGACGGCTCACCATCGCTTCGGCTCAGGTGCTGAGGTACTATTTGGCCCAGATTTCTGACCCATGGTAAGACAGACTCCAGCACATCAGAGGCAAATGAACCCAGCCCCATCGCCTTTGACTCTGTAGCCCTGGCTTACCCCATGGCCGACATGCACTGGATTTAACATCTTCTGTTTCAATTAATATAGAACTTTAGAACATCTGGAAACCATAAAGATGTTGGTGACAATGACTCACATTCGCTATTATCTGATATTAACAGGTTGACACAGGCATATACGGTGTCCAAATAGCAATAAGGGTAATGTTAATTACCCAGTAAGCATCTGTTCTGGGCATGTAGAACTGTAGATTCACATGCTTTGCATACTTATGTCATCTAGTGTGTTTGCTCAGGATGTTTGCAAGTTGTTTTTGTTCGAAGAAGTCCATCCAGTCCCGAGGTAGGTGACTCCTCCTTTTGGTGATAGTGCGAATGGGTATCAACTCCATTGTTAGAATGTTTTCCCGCAGAGGATGAGAATGGTGTTAGTATGTGTAAAATAGAGATATGCATGCATATGAATGTGAATTAAGAACTACAACTACTACAGGAGACTGGTGAGGTGGGTGGGCACATATGAATCTACAGCTCTACATACCAAGAACAGATGCTTATTTGGTAAGTAACATTATCCTTTCGAGGCATGTGAGCTGTAGATCACATGCTTTGCATAGACTATATAGTAGTAAACTCCCAAAGCGGTGGCTAACCTGTAGCAGTTGCAGTTGTTTGAAATAAAGTTTTAAGTACTGCTTGACATACATTTGCCGGATGTCTTGCTAACACATCTACACAATAGTGTTTGGGGAATGTGTGCGGTGTAGACCATGTTTCTGCCTTACAAATATCAGCTAAGGGAATATTTCCCAAGTAGGCCAAAGTAGCCCCTATTTGGCAAGTAGAATGCGCTCTAGGGGTTACTAGCAAAGTTCTTTTTGCTTTAACATACCATGTTTGGATACATTTTACAATTCATCTTGCAATACCCGACTTAGATACAGAATTGCCCTTGTGAGGTGGAGAAAAAGCAACAAATAGTTGCTTAGTTTTCCTAAAATCTTTGGTTCTTTCTATGTAGTGAAGTATAGCACGTCTAACATCAAGTGTGTGTCTGGCTCGCTCTGTTACAGAATCAGGTTGAGGAAAGAACACAGGTAACTCAACTGATTGATTGATATGAAAAGCGGAATCTACTTTAGGGAGAAATTTAGGATTGGTGCGAAGAACCACTATCTTTGTGAAGTTGAAAGAAAGGCTCTTGTATAGTTAATGCCTGAAGTTCACCAACTCTCCTTAGTGAAGTTATCACTATGAGGAAAACAACTTTCCATGATAGGAATTGTAATTGACATTTGTGCATTGGTTCAAAAGGTGGACCTATTAGCCTTGTAAGGACTATGTTTAAGTTCCACTCTGGAGCAGGGGGAATTCTTGGTGGTGTTACCCTTTTTAATCCTTCCATGAAGGCTTTAATCGCCAGTACTGTGAACAGACAAAAGTGTTGAATATTTTGTTTTGAAGCTTGAGACTTCGTAGTTTTTCTCGGGCGTAGAAGGCATAGTCTTACTTTTAGACGGTGGCACAACCTTTTTTAAAGTAGAAAGCATCTCAGCAGTCTTGGAGGTGTGCTGTTTTTTAGCCACCTTAGCCCCAGGAGAAGAAAAGTCCGTCTTCTTCCTAGAGGAGGGAGTCTGAATAGAAGCAATACTCCCAACTTCATATAAAGAAAGGATTGTCCTGATCTTTTATCTTCTGTAGCCACAGAAGTAGACGCCCCTCTCTGTCCCTCAGAGTCTTTTGAGGGAAGGTTCTACAGATCTTGCAGTCTCTCACCTGATGGTCAGGATATAAGCAATAAATGCAATTCTTGTGAGGATCTTCAGAAAATAGCCGGAGCTTCCCACAAGATTCACAAGGTCTAAAGAGAGATTTCTTTGAAGAAGACATCATAAAATGGAGAATTTTCAAGGAAAAAACTGAGAAAACTGAGCAAAGCTCAGGGAGACTCCCTTCACACGACGTGTGGTAGAAAATCTGACAGACTGAGCCTCTGAGGAGAACATTCTGGGGGGTGCTGTCGCCTAATTGGCTGTAGTTTGGACTATATATAATGACTTGGACGAGTCATGCAAGTGGAAAAAATGTTTCCCATTACTTCTAGCAGTTTACTTCCTGGTTCTAATATACCTAGGATATACTTATGGTATGCATATTTATTGCTATTTTTATGTACCGTGGGATTCCCACTCCGACGACGAGGAGTGATTCAGGCATGTGAATGTAAGAAAAATACCCCAATACTGGAGAAGCAGGATTCCATCATTCTCAGAAGTTGCATAAAGACTCTCACTGGTAATGATTGGTTGGGTTGGAATTGTAATAGTAATAGTGTGGTCTGAATATTGTGAATTCTAGTTACATTGGTAGTGGCTAGAGCTCGAAAAGGGTTGAGGGAAGCTCCCAGATAAGATTGCACTTGTGCGAGGCACAGGTGAGACTTTTGTGCATTTATTGTAAAACCTTACTGGTGAAGTAGGTGCGCTGTTGTCTGAGTGTGTAGAATACAGTTCTGATAAGTGCCCGCTTTGACAAGCCAGTAGTCCAGGTAAGAGAAGACATGTATACTTTGCCTTCTGAGATGAGCAGCTACTACTGCTAGACATTTGGTGAACACTCTAGGGGCTGTGGTGAAGACAAATGGGAGTACCTTGATTTGGTAATGTTTGCCTGCTATCACAAACATGAGGTACTTTCGATGAGCGGGATGATTGGAATATGAAAGTAACCGTCTTTTAGGTCTAAAGTAGACATAAAGTCGCCCTGCTGCAAGAGAGGAAGTACTTGTTGAAGAGTTACCATATGAAAGTGCTCTGACAATATGTATTTTTATAACTCTCTCAGATCTAGAATTGGTCTCAAGGAGCCAACCTTTTTGGGAATGAGAAAGTAAAGGGAATAAACCCCTGACCCTTGGTACTGAAGTGGGACTGGTTCTATAGCCCCTTTGAGTAATAAAGATTGCACTTCTTGTTGAAGCAAGTGCTGGTGGTCTGGTGATATTTTGTGAAATCAAGGAGGAATGTTTGGAGGATTGCTGATAAGCTCCAGGCAATAATCATGTTGGATAATTCCAAGCACCCATTTGTTCTTCCTACGACAGGTGTGGAATAGTCGGAGGGAACTGTTGGGAAGTCAATGTTTGATTGAGGAAGGGGAAGTGTAAGGTGTGTTGTTTCTACCTCTACCCCTGGGACTGTTTCCTCTATAACCTCCTCTGAAAAATCCTCTTGTAAAAGAGGCTTGGGAATTGCCTTTGTAGGAAGAAAGGTTCTTGTCAGTGCCTGTGGACTTGGACCCTCCCCTATCAAAAGAGCACCGAATGAAACCTCTTTTGGAGGGAGATTGAAGCACTCCCAATGATTTTGCTACATTGGTGTCCTTTTTCATTTCTTTGAGCACTAGATCGACTTCACGGCCAAAGAGATGTTTTTATCAAAGGGTATAGCCAGGATGGATTATTGGACTTCAGGTTCGAAACCTGATATCCGCCACCATGCGTGTCGTCATAGAAAGATGCTAGTAGTTACTTCTCAAGCTGCGGTGTTGTTGAGCAAACACCATGTGTATGTGCTACATTCTATGCTATGCACTTTGCAAGTGGTGTGCATCGCCCACCTTCCTTAAAATCGATGGGCTAAAGAATTCTGTTCACCAACAGGGACAAAAAAAAGACGAAATACCACAGTCAACAAATTTCCATGTATGAGTTAAGGGATGAGTTGGCAGTGAAAGATGGCTCATTCGTTTAGCAAAACATGGAACCTTTTCTCTCCATGACACAGAGTTCCCATTTAGACTTTATTTTGAATCTTTTTCATCTCTCTCCCCGTGGAGCAGTCATTAACTTTAGGACTGGTGAGTCACAATGGAGAAACTTGCCTATAACTCGAGCTTCAATGAACCTGGATCAGCATGGTGTCTGTTCATTGTGTGTGAGCGTAGAGTATGCTGTGATATGTAGTGATGGAGCCGGTGAGGGTATAGTATACTGTGATTTATGGTGAAGGAGCTGGTGAGGGTAGAGTATGCTGTGATCTACGGTGATGGAGCTGGTGAGAGTAGAGCATGCTGTGATCAGTAGCGATGGAGCTGGTGGGGGTAGAGTATGCTGTGATCTGTGGTGATGGAGCTGGTGAAGGTAGAGTATGCTGTGATCTGTGGTGATGGAGCTGGTGAGGGTAGAGTATGCTGTGATCTGGGGTGATGGAGCTGGTGAGGGGAGAGTATGCTGTGATCTACGGTGATGGAGCTGGTGAGGGGAGAGTATGCTGTGATCTGTAGCGATGGAGCTGGTGAGGGTAGAGTATGCTGTGATCCATTGTGATGGAGCAGGTGAGGGTAGAGTATGCTGTGATCTACGGGGATGGAGCTGGTGAGGTAGAGTAGGCTGTGATCTGTGGTGATGGAGCTGGTGAGGGTAGAGTAAACTGTGGTACACGGTGATGGAGCTGGTAAAAAAATGTAAATTGATACTTGTATAGCGCATTACTCACCGCAAGGGTCTCAAGGCGCTTGTACGAATACCGCTGTGGAACCCATCCTGGCTTTCCCTGTGAGGCGTCCACTCCTGGGCACCCCCAAAGTGGAGGCCAGGCATCCTTAGCGTTGTGGGGGCCGTTGTGGAGATTAAGCAAGCTATTGCCCAGAGTTGCAGAGTGGGACTCCATGATTGGAATAGGCACTGAGGCGAGAATGATCAGGTCCGTGGAATTTTTAAGCCCAAGCCCCACCGAGGCGGGGAATTGAACCCTGGTCCCGGGCTAGACCTCTGCATCAGGGGAGAGTATGCTGTGATCTACGGTGATGGAGCTGGTGAGGTAGAGTATGCTGTGATTTGCAGTGATGGAGCTGGTGAGGGTAGAGTATGCTGTGATTTGCGGTGATGGAGCTGGTGAGGGTAGAGTATGCTGTGATCCATTGTGATGGAGCTGGTGAGGGTAGAGTATGCTGTGATCCATTGTGATGGAGCTGGTGAGCGTAGAGTATGCTGTGATCTACGGTGATGGAGCTGGTGAGGGTAGAGTATGCTGTGATTTGCGGTGATGGAGCTGGTGAGGGTAGAGTATGCTGTGATCCATTGTGATGGAGCTGGTGAGCGTAGAGTATGCTGTGATCTGCGGTGATGGAGCTGGTGAGGGTAGAGTATGCTGTGATCTGTAGTGATGGAGCTGGTGAGGCTAGAGTATGCTGTTATCTGTGATGATGGAGCTGGTGAGGGTAGAGCATGCTGTGATCTGTGGTGATGGAGTTGGTGAGGGTAGAGTATGCTATGATCTATTGTGATGGAGCTGGTGAGGGTAGAGTATGCTGTGATCTATTGTGATGGAGCTGGTGAGGGTAGAGTATGCTGTGATCTGTGGTGTTGGAGCTGGTGAGGGTAGAGCACGCTGTGATCTGTGGTGATGGAGCTGGTGAGAGTAGAGCATGCTGTGATCTACGGTGATGGAGCTGGTGAGGGTAGAGCATGCTGTGATCTGCGGCAATGGAGCTGGTGAGGGTAGAGCATGCTGTGATCTGTGGTGATGGAGCTGGTGAGGGTAGAGCATGCTGTGATCTGTGGTGATGGAGCTGGTGAGAGTAGAGCATGCTGTGATTTGCGGTGATGGAGCTGGTGAGGGTAGAGTATGCTGTGATCCATTGTGATGGAGCTGGTGAGCGTAGAGTATGCTGTGATCTGCGGTGATGGAGCTGGTGAGGGTAGAGTATGCTGTGATCTGTAGTGATGGAGCTGGTGAGGCTAGAGTATGCTGTGATCTGTGATGATGGAGCTGGTGAGGTAGAGTAGGCTGTGATCCATTGTGATGGAGCTGGTGAGGGTAGAGTATGCTGTGATCTACGGTGATGGAGCTGGTGAGGCTAGAGTATGCTGTGATCTGTGATGATGGAGCTAGTGAGGTAGAGCATGCTGTGATCCATTGTGATGGAGCTGGTGAGGGTAGAGTATGCTGTGATCTGTAGTGATGGAGCTGGTGAGGCTAGAGTATGCTGTGATCTACGGTGATGGAGCTGGTGAGGGTAGAGCATGCTGTGATCTGCGGTGATGGAGCTGGTGAGGGTAGAGCATGCTGTGATCTGTGATGATGGAGCTGGTGAGGTAGAGTAGGCTGTGATCTGTGGTGATGGAGTTGGTGAGGGTAAAGTATGCTGTGATCTACGGTGATGGAGCTGGTGAGGATAGAGTATGCTGTGATCTGTAGTGATGGAGCTGGTGAGGCTAGAGTATGCTGTGATCTGTAGTGATGGAGCTGGTGAGGCTAGAGTATGCTGTGATCTACGGTGATGGAGCTGGTGAGGGTAGAGCATGCTGTGATCTGCGGTGATGGAGCTGGTGAGGGTAGAGCAAGCTGTGATCTGCGGTGATGGAGCTGGTGAGGGTAGAGCAAGCTGTGATCTACGGTGATGGAGCTGGTGAGGTAGAGTATGCTGTGATCCATTGTGATGGAGCTGGTGAGGGGAGAGTATGATGTGATCTGTGGTGATGGAGCTGGTGAGGCTAGAGTATGCTGTGATCTACGGTGATGGAGCTGGTGAGGGTAGAGTATGCTGTGATCTGTAGTGATGGAGCTGGTGAGGCTAGAGTATGCTGTGATCTACGGTGATGGAGCTGGTGAGGGTAGAGTATGCTGTGATCTGTGGTGATGGAGTTGGTGAGGGTAAAGTATGCTGTGATCTGTGGTGATGGAGCTGGTGAGGGTAGAGCATGCTGTGATCTACGGTGATGAAGCTGGTGAGGGTAGATTATGCTGTGATCAGTTATGATGGAGCTGGTGAGGTAGAGTAGGCTGTGATCTGTGGTGATGGAGCTGGTGAGAGTCGAGCATGCTGTGAATCATTGTGATGGAGCTGGTGAGGGTAGATTATGCTGTGATCTGTGGTGATGG
The DNA here is from genome assembly GCF_964263255.1 of Lissotriton vulgaris. Taxonomy (NCBI): domain Eukaryota; kingdom Metazoa; phylum Chordata; class Amphibia; order Caudata; family Salamandridae; genus Lissotriton; species Lissotriton vulgaris. Next base: position 2,024,347,829 of record NC_141693.1, on the reverse strand, counting down.
AGCTGGTGAGGTAGAGTAGGCTGTGATCTGTGGTGATGGTGAGGGTAGAGCATGCTGTGATCTGCGGTGATGGAGCTGGTGAGGGTAGATTATGCTGTGATCTGTGATGATGGAGCTGGTGAGGTAGAGTAGGCTGTGATCTGTGGTGATGGAGCTGGTGAGAGTAGAGCATGCTGTGATCCATTGTGATGGAGCTGGTGAGGGTAGATTATGCTGTGATCTGTGGTGATGGAGCTGGTGAGGTAGAGTAGGCTGTGATCTGTGGTGATGGAGCTGGTGAGGGTAGAGCATGCTGTGAACCATTGTGATGGAGCTGGTGAGGGTAGAGCATGCTGTGATCCATTGTGATGGATCTGGTGAGCGTAGATTATGCTGTGATCTGTGGTGATGGAGCTGGTGAGGGTAGAGCATGCTGTGATCCATTGTGATGGAGCTGGTGAGGGTAGAGTATGCTGCGATCTGTGGTGATGGAGCTGGTGAGGCTAGAGTATGCTGTGATCTACGGTGATGGAGCTGGTGAGGGTAGAGTATGCTGTGATCTGCAGTGATGGAGCCGGTGAGGGTAGAGCATGCTGTGATCTACGGTGATGGAGCTGGTGAGGGTAGAGTATGCTGTGATCTGTAGTGATGGAGCTGGTGAGGCTAGAGTATGCTGCGATCCATTGTGATGGAGCAGGTGAGGGTAGAGTATGCTGTGATCTACGGGGATGGAGCTGGTGAGGTAGAGTAGGCTGTGATCTGGGGTGATGGAGCTGGTGAGGGGAGAGTATGCTGTGATCTACGGTGATAGAGCTGGTGAGGGGAGAGTATGCTGTGATCTACGGTGATGGAGCAGGTGAGGGAAGAGTATGCTGTGATCTACGGTGATGGAGCTGGTGAGAGTAGAGCATGCTGTGATCCATTGCGATGGAGCTGGTGAGAGTAGAGCATGCTGTGATTCATTGTGATGGAGCTGGTGAGGGTAGATTATGCTGTGATCTGCGGTGATGGAGCTGGTGAGGGTAGAGCATGCTGTGATCTGTGGTGATGGAGCTGGTGAGGGTAGAGCATGCTGTGATCTGTGGTGATGGAGCTGGTGAGAGTAGAGCATGCTGTGATTCATTGTGATGGAGCTGGTGAGGGTAGATTATGCTGTGATCTGTGGTGATGGAGCTGGTGAGGTAGAGTAGGCTGTGATCTGTGGTGATGGAGCTGGTGAGGGTAGATCATGCTGTGATCCATTGTGATGGAGCTGGTGAGGTTAGAGCATGCTGTGATCCATTGTGATGGATCTGGTGGGGGTAGATTATGCTGTGATCTGTGGTGATGGAGCTGGTGAGGGTAGAGCATGCTGTGATCCATTGTGATGGAGCTGGTGAGGGTAGAGTATGCTGTGATCTGTGGTGATGGAGCTGGTGAGGGTAGAGTATGCTGTAATCCATTGTGATGGAGCTGGTGAGGGTAGAGTATGCTGTGATCTGTGTTGATGGAGCTGGTGAGGGTAGAGCATGCTGTGATCCATTGTGATGGAGCTGGTGAGGGTAGAGTATGCTGTGATCTGTGGTGATGGAGCTGGTGAGGGTAGAGTATGCTGTGATCCATTGTGATGGAGCTGGTGAGGGTAGACTATGCTGTGATCCATTGTGATGGATCTGGTGAGGGTAGAGTATGCTGTGATCTGTGGTGATGGAGATGGTGAGGGTAGAGTATGTTGTGATCCATTGTGATGGAGCTGGTGAGGGTAGAGTATGATGTGATCTGTGGTGATGGAGCTGGTGAGGGTAGAGCATGCTGTGATCTGTGGTGATGGAGCTGGTGAGAGTAGAGCATGCTGTGATTCATTGTGATGGAGCTGGTGAGGGTAGATTATGCTGTGATCTGTGGTGATGGAGCTGGTGAGGGTAGAGTAGGCTGTGATCTGTGGTGATGGAGCTGGAGCTGGTGAGGGTAGGGCATGCTGTGATCCATTGTGATGGAGCTGGTGAGGGTAGAGTATGCTGTGATCTGTGGTGATGGAGCTGGTGAGGGTAGAGCATGCTGTGATCCATTGTGATGGAGCTGGTGAGGGTAGAGTATGCTGTGATCTGTGGTGATGGAGCTGGTGAGTGTAGAGTATGCTGTGATCCATTGTGATGGAGCTGGTGAGGGTAGAGTATGATGTGATCCATTGGGATGGATCTGGTGAGGTTAGAGTATGCTGTGATCTGTGGTGATGGAGCTGGTGAGGGTAGAGTATGCTGTGATCTGTGGTGATGGAGTTGGTGAGGGTAAAGTATGCTGTGATCTGTGGTGATGGAGCTGGTGAGGGTAGAGTATGCTATGATCTGGGGTGATGGAGCTGGTGAGGGTAGAGTATGCTGTGATCTGTGGTGATGGAGCTGGTGAGGGTAGATTATTCTGTGATCTGTGGTGATGGAGCTGGTGAGGGTAGATTATGCTGTGATCTGTAGTGATGGAGCTGGTGAGGCTAGAGTATGCTGTGATCCATTCTGATGGAGCTGGTGAGGGTAGAGTATGCTATGATCTGGGGTGATGGAGCTGGTGAAGGTAGAGTATGCTGTGATCTGTGGTGATGGAGTTGGTGAGGGTAGAGTATGCTATGATCTGGGGTGATGGAGCTGGTGAGGGGAGAGTATGCTGTGATCTGTGGTGATGGAGTTGGTGAGGGTAGGGTATGCTATGATCTGGGGTGATGGAGCTGGTGAGGGTAGAGTATGCTGTGATCTGTGGTGATGGAGCTGGTGAGGGTAGAGCATGCTGTGATCTGCGGTGATCGATGCAGAAGTTGGTGAGGGACCAGCACCTAATGGCAATCACCGAACATCGATGCAGAAGTCGGTGAGGGACCAGCACCTAATGGCAATCACCGAACATCAATGCAGAAGTCGGTGAGGGACCAGCACCTAATGGCAATCACGAACATCGATGCAGAAGTCGGTGTGGGACCAGCACCTAATGTCAATCACCGAACATCGATGCAAAAGTCAGTGAGGGACCAGCACCTAATGGCAATCACTGAACATAGATGCAGAAGTCGGTGAGGGATCAGCACCTAATGGCATTCACCGAACATCGATGCAGAAGTCGGTGAGGGACCAGCACCTAATGGCAATCACCGAACATCGATGCAGAAGTCAGTGAGGGATCAGCACCTAATGGCAATCACCGAACATCGATGCAGAAGTCGGTGAGGGACCAGCACCTAATAGCATTCACCGAACATCGATGCAGAAGTCGGTGAGGGGCCAGCACCTAATGGCAATCACCGAACATCGATGCAGAAGTCGGTGAGGGATCAGCACCAAATGGCAATCACCGAACATCGATGCAGAAGTCGGTGAGGGACCAGCACCTAATAGCATTCACCGAACATCGATGCAGAAGTCGGTGAGGGGCCAGCACCTAATGGCAATCACCGAACATCGATGCAGAAGTCGGTGAGGGACCAGCACCTAATAGCATTAACCGAACATCGATGCAGAAGTCGGTGAGGGACCAGCACCTAATGGCACTCACCGAACATCGATGCAAAAGTCGGGGAGTGACCAACACCTAATGGCAATCACCGATCATCGATGCAGAAGTCGGTGAGGGACCAGCACCTAATGGCAATCACCGAACATCGATGCAGAAGTCGGTAAGGGATCAGCACCAAATGGCAATCACCGAACATCGATGCAGAAGTCGGTGAGGGACCAGCACCTAATAGCATTCACGGAACATCGATGCAGAAGTCGGTGAGGGGCCAGCACCTAATGGCAATCACCGAACATCGATGCAGAAGTCGGTGAGGGACCAGCACCTAATAGCATTAACCGAACATCGATGCAGAAGTCTGTGAGGGACCAGCACCTAATGGCAATCACCGAACATCGATGCAGAAGTCGGTGAGGGACCAGCACCTAATGGCAATCACCTCACGGCTTAGACACAGTCAAGGAGCAATGGGTCAAACAATATCAAGTTATTCTTCACCCCACACAGCTCATTAGATGGAACCATGGACATATTCAGGGTAGTCCCGCAGAGACTCAGCACTTTGGTAGTGACTGGACTTTGGTCCCCGCCCCCCTCAGCTACTGGGATTGACTAGAACCTTTTTGTCTTCTTGCGGCTGAAAGACGTACTTGAAATCTCATGGTGAAACACCCTGTTACTAGATGGTGCTATTTGAGGGCAAAGGACAAATGAGCAATCTGTGGTTCACACTCTTAAACCTGGTCCGGTCTGCAGTACATGTCATATAAGACTTGGAGAATGTGTTGGGCTTTTTTGGGACAGAAGCGCGTGAAAACCTTGTCACCTCTATGCTTAGACGGGAGCTTTCATGAGATGTTCTCTCCATCAACTCAGGAAAGGGCTATGGGCATATCAGAACTCCTGCATGTACAGGCAGAGGGCCTATCAGTTTTCTTTTGTGTTGAACGAGCACACAGAATTCCCACGGGCAGGCCAATGGCAGGAGCCCAACCCCGCCCGCTGATAGTAAAAATACTGAATTTCACAGACCAGGACGTAAAGACCAGACTCAAAACCCTAAACATCAAATATGCCCTGTTAGTCTCGGCCAGGCTCAAAGTGATATTTGATAAAAAAATGCTTTTTTACAAGTTCAAGTTCAGGAATTTATATAGCGCACTACTCACCCAGAGGGTCTCAAGGCGCTTGGGGAGGGGGGATTATTATTTATCGAATAGCCAGGTTTTAAGTTCTTTTCTGAAGGAGATGTGGTTCTGTGTAAGGCGGAGGTGAGTGGGGAGTGAGTTCCAGGTCTTGGCCGCCAAGTAGGAGAAGGATCTACCTCCCATCGTGGATCTTTGGATGCGCGGAACAGCGGCGAGGCCTTGATTAGAGGATCTTAGTTGGTGGGTGGGTGTATAGAAGGATAGTCGAGTGTTGAGGCATTCGGGCCCTATTTTGTAGAGGGCCTTGTGTGCTTGGGTGAGGAGACGGAATGTTATTCTCTTGTTGACGGGAAGCCAGTGGAGGTCTTTCAGGTGGCCGGTAATGTGCTCTTGGCGAGGGATGTCCAAAATGAGTCTCGCTGATGTGTTTTGGATGCGTTGGAGTTTTTTCTGTAATTTGGCTGTAATTCCGGCGTAGAGGGTGTTTCCGTAGGCTAGTCGACTCGTAACCAGTGCGTGGGTGACAGTCTTTCTTGTTTCGGCGGGGATCCAATGGAAGATTTTTTTGAGCATACGAAGTACGTTGAAGCAGGAGGATGAGACGGCGCTGACTTGATTGGACATCGAGAGTGAAGAGTCTAGGATGAATCCAAGGTTACGTGCGTGGTCCGTGGGTATGGGTGCTGAGCCCAGATCCGAGGGCCACCATGAGTCGTCCCAGGCAGAGGGGGTTGGTCCCAGGATGAGCACTTCTGTTTTGTCTGAGTTAAGTTTAAGGCGGCTTTCTTTCATCCATACGGCTACTTCTTTCATGCCTTCGAGAAGATTGGTTTTGGCGGTGTTGGGGTCTTTGGTGAGGGAAAGAATCAGTTGGGTGTTATCAGCATAGGAGATGATGTTAAGGTTGTGTTGACGCGCAATGGAAGCGAGTGGACTCATGTAGACGTTGAAGAGGGTGGGACTGAGTGATGATCCTTGTGGTACACCGCAGATGACTTCAGTGGCTTCTGATTTGATTGGGGGAAGTCGGACTCTCTGAGTTCTCCCAGCTAGGAACGAGATGATCCAGTCCAGGGCTTTTCCTTTTATGCCGATGTTGCTGAGGCGTTGTATGAGTGTACTGTGGCAGACAGTGTTGAAGGCGGCAGAGAGGTCGAGTAGGATGACGGCCACTGTTTCTCCGTTGTCCAGTAGTGTTCGGATGTCATCTGTTGCTGCGATGAGGGAGGTTTCGGTGCTGTGTTTGGCTCGAAAGCCAGACTGTGAGGGATCGAGGGAGTTGTTGGATTCGAGGAAGGCGGCGAGCTGGCTATTGACGGCTTTCTCAATGACTTTGGCCGGGAATGGGAGGAGGGATATGGGGCGGTAGTTTTTAAGTTCAGATGGGTCTGCTGTGGGTTTCTTCAGGAGGGCGCTGACTTCGGCATGTTTCCAGCTTTCTGGGAAGGTGGCAGAGATGAAGGAGCAGTTGATGACATCACGGAGATGGGGTGCGATGATGGAGTCTGCTTTGTTGAAGTTGTGGTGGGGACATGGGTCGGTTGGCGATCCAGAGTAGATGGAATTCATGAGACGGATGGTGTCTTCAGTGGTGATTGGGTTCCAGGCGCTAAGGTTGTTAGAGGGCGGTTTAGGTTCTGACACCCCGGAAGAAGTGGAGGAATGGCTTGAGATCACATTCCCCCCATCGGGGTCTGGCCGTTCCTCACAGAGCACAACTGGCGCCCTGAAGCCCAAACGGAGCCGACGACTGCGCCTACGATTGATGAAAACTGTACCCCGAAACAGGAACCCCTCACCGGGGCTGGCCCAAAAGGACGAGCGGAGGCACTGGAGACGGCCAACAAGTTCCGGGAGGGCACGCATCATATATCCTCAGACTCCTCTGAGGAACATACTGTACACTCGGATTCTAGGAGTAGTATTGCATCGTTTAGCGGTATTACGCCTCAAACAGCGGAGGGTTTCCTGAGTTAGAGGCAGGATTGGTAATGGGGAACACTGTTTCTGTACAAGAAGTACCCAGTCAGACCAACCTCTGTAAGCAGGGAAGCACCCCCCTTCTTCTACAATCTCAAATTTGACACATACTACTGACACTAGTCCGGGCAGCGTAGAGCCCGCACCACCAACATTTCCAGAGTTAGAGAGTGAGAGCCGCACACCCCCTCATGGCGAAAGCAACGACTACACAGTTTATAGTTAACGGTGTTGTAAACATGGTTTGGACCAGCACTGTTCTTCCACTGGACTGAGTATTCTTAGTTAGTGATCAAATGTTAGTACAGCCTGACCTAACCCTCCCCGCTACTCTACACATTGTTGGCCCCCTCTTGCGGGAAACCTGCAGCACACGCGTACACAACGCATAGACATGCAGGACAGCTATAAAATAATTACTTAGAACGTAAGGGGACTGGGGTCCATATAAAAAAAGGCACAGAATCCATGCACAGTTAAACGGGTGGCGTGCACATATAACATTTCTGCAGGAGTCTCACCTCACAGTGGCTGAGGCAGCCAAATTATGCAAGAAATGGAGAGGCCAGGTCTTCTCCAAATCCTACTCTGCCTTTGCCCGAGGCACCTCCTTCTGGATACGTAGTAGGGTTCCCTTCAAGATGATGGAACAACGGGTGGACCCAATGGGGAGATATGTACTAGTGAGAGGTACCTTAGATGGCGCACAAATAGTACTAGGGAGCATATACGCCCCTAACTTTGATCAGGATATATTCCTTTTGAACCTTAACCCTATCCTTGCGCCCTTGACAACATACCCATGGATACTTGGAGGGGACTATAATGCTGTACTTGATATAGACAAGGATAGATCACACCCTCCCCTCCACGGTGCTGACACAATTAGACAGGCAGAGGCATTGTGCAAATGGGCAGAGGGATGGTCCCTGGGGGATGCCTGGTGACTAAATTACCCTAATAGGAGGGAATTCTCTTTTTTCTCACACCCACACCAACTGCACACTAGAATCAACAAGATCCTCTGTTCCCTCCCTACCACCTCCCAGATAACACACGCCACATATCTGGGAAAAACCTTCTCAGACCATAACCCCTTAGAGGTCACTCTTGCCTGGGGTAGAATCCCTACTCTGGTTCCCACCTGGAAGCTATGGCTCCAGATGTTCGAAGACCAGGTATTTCGTAGCACATTATCTGCGGGAATCACCAACTACTTTGCGGAGAACGCAGGCACTGCCTCCTTGCCGCAGGTGGAGTGGGATGCATTCAAGACGGTGATCAGGGGAATAGCAATTAGCACCACAGCAGCGATCAGGAAGGGAATACATAACAATGTCATAGAGGTTGAACATTTGTTGAACAAGTTAGAGCAGGACACAGCTGCGGACAACAACAAGGGAGCAGCACCGCAAGAAGCCCACATTAAACACACAGAGCTATTAGAAACACTAAGACAAGTCGTTTACACCACAAACACGCGCACAAAGCATGCTGAAGCCGACAAAGCTGGCCCGCTCCTGGCGTGTATAATTAAAGAAGATCCCCCACAGACTCCAATACATGAGATACTCACGCAAAGTGGGAATACTGTGGACACGCAGCAAGATATTAACTCAGCCTTCTGTGAGTATTACTAAACCCTATACCAATCACCGCCACCACTCGAAGAAGACTCCCTCCATGCATTCTTGACCGACCTCCCATTTCCTAAACTTACACAAGCAGGGCAAAAAGACCTCTCTGGCCCAATCACGAGAGCGGAAATCAAAGAAGCCATTCATGCCCTCCCCGCACTAAGGCCCCTGGCCTAGACGGCCTCCCCGCTGAGTTCTTTGACACATATGCAGATGCCCTAGTCACGCACCTTGAGCGACTATACAATGCTGCGATAGACTCAGGAACGATACCCCGCACCAAGATGCAGGCATTAGTGGTGTCTCTCCTTAAGCCAGGCCGCTCTCCGTTAGACATCTCGGGATATAGAGGAGAACTTCACTTAATATCAGGAGGCTGTACCAGGTCATGGAATCCACACTCCCAACCAATGACACAGTGGGTTGCATCACACTAGACCTGCGGCCAGCGTTCGATACCCTTAGGTAAAGATAAACATCTGTGGAATCCTTCCCATTGGCCATCTGAACTAGGGACCATTCCAACTCCTGTTGACCATGCAAGAAATCTGGGCGTCTGCCTCGACGACACTCTATCTATGAGGCAACAGGCTAACAAAGTAGTCGGTCTTTGTTTCATCATAATGAAATGGCTGAGAAAGATCCTCTGGATGCTGCCCCTTGCAACTCAAAAGACCGTAGTCAATGCATTGATAACATCACGTCTTGACTACGGGAATATCCTGTACTTAGGATCAAATCAGGCTGTGATCAAAAGGTTGCAGCTCGCCCAGAACTCAGCAGCAAGACTACTCTGTAACATCCCCAATTTCTCCAGTGTATCGAAACATCTGAGGGATTTACACTGGCTCAGGATCGATCAACGCATCAAATTTAAAGCACTCACCTACATGTTCAGAATTAAAAATTCAACAGCCCCCAAATACCTGCAATCATTGGCTACCCCTTACATTCCTGGACGGATGCTGCGCTCCCATTCAGGAGCATTCTTTGTGATCCCCAGATACAAATTGTCAAGAATTGGTGGTAGATCTTTCTCTGTCCTGGGACCCACTCTTTGGAACTCCCTCCCAGTTAACATCAGGACTGAGGTCAATTATGCTAGTTTCAGAAAGAACATCAAGACCTGGCTCTTTAACAAATAACTCTCCGTAACCCTTAAGCGAAACTTTGTGATCAGCAAACCTGTTGTCGGCGCCGGGAAACCCTTTTTGGGTAGCTGTGTGCCATACAAATGGAAAAAATAAATAAAAATAAATAAATTAGATGGGATTACATGATCTGGACACTAGGAAAGTTTGGCATCCCCCAGATTATCTTAAATGGATTCAGTTATTGCACTCAACCCTCTTGGGCAGGGCTCGTACCGGGCGACATATCTCACAGGAGTACCATATTGGCAGCGTCACTCGACAGGGATGCCCACTGTCTCCCTTGTTATTTGTCCTATCTATAGAACCACTGGCTTTTAAGACACGACTGACGGCGGAGCAGAAGGGGGTCCGACTGGGCCCCACAACACACGTGATATCTGCTTATGCAGACGACATAATCTTATATTAAATGGCTACCAACCTCGCACCGCTACCTGAGACCTTTGCTCACTTTGCACGACTCTCAGGACTGGCATTAAACGAGTACAAGTCGCAGGTCTTCTTCTTTCACCCGGAAGGAAGGCCGGACGGGATACAGTTCGGACAACTCCGCTTGACGGTCGCCCCCCACACCTTCAAATACCTGGGCATACAAATTTATAAGAACACGATAGACCTCATTGAGGGAAACCTGAACAAAGCTATCCGAGCGCAAGTCACATTTTGCACGTCCTTACCACTCTCTGTAATGGGTAGAGTGGCGATTTAGAAGATGGTGGTTCTGCCCGCTTATATTATTTTGTAAATCTACCAATAGTGAACCCAACAAATACGCTTAAATCCCTGAACAAGTTATTGACTGACTTAATCTGGGGCAACGGCTGCCGTAGAGTGGGTCTGGCTAAAATGCGGTTGGATACGGACAAGAGCAGACTGGGAGTCCCGGATTTCCACGCCTTTTGTTACGCGGGCCAACTGCAGTGGCTATCATTCTGGCTCACAGGGCGCAACTTGCACAAAATACGCTACACAACTCTAGAACTCGATTGAGAGGAATTGCACACACTCCTGCTCCCGCGGGCCAGAACGCCCCCGACCGTCCAACACTTTTATGTACTGCACTCGCATACTGGAAACAATCCCTACGCTACATACGCAGTTGCTCCCAATGCTCGGATAACACGCCACTAATGGGAATACCCACCCCTACTGGCCTGATTACTAAACGGCGAATACGGCTTGGGTCGAGGGAGGGTAGCCACGGTGGGAGCACTGTTTGATGCGGGCACCTTTATGGACCATGGTAACTTCGCCAGGCACAATGAGGTTACAGGCCGGTTAAACATCACACACGCTGAGATTTTACATTATGTGAAGAAACATTGGGCTCCGCACAGGGAAGCACCCGCCCAACACGAACTGGTCCATATGACATATCTCACGGGCAATGGCCGACATCTCACCAAATGGCTATAAAAAAGCATCAGAGCACATGCGGGCATCGCCCTGACGGACGGGGACCTGGACAAAGAACTGACATACAAAGAACGGGAACTCGTTGTTAGAATACCCCAAGAGAATCCCACAAAATGCCAAATTTAAATGTATCAAACACATGATCCTACACAGGGCATACCTAACACCACACTGACTGCAGCTTATATTCCCAAATAAACAAAACTGTTGCCCCAGATGCAAGGCAGAAGAGGCAGATCTGATCCACATGCTATGGCAGTGCCTGGCTCTTTGTGAGTTCTGGGCGGAGGGCAGAGGTGGTGTCAGTCACCGCTGTGGCGACATGTGCCACTGTGCTGTGCACGCCAGCCAACTGCCTATTGGGGATTACGCCCCAAAGCACAGAAATTACAGCTTTGCTTCACGGATCTAGCCCTGCTTCTAGCTAAACCCCCGCTGCTCCATGGCTGGCATGGGGAGATAGTGAGATGGGTAAGCGCAGAAAGTGCGTCAATTAGGCGAGAGGAAGCCTGCGGGCTGTGCAAAAGGTTAATCTCCATGGAGTGGGATACCAGTCTGGAAGCATTCAAGCTGCTTGCCCCCGCGCCAGGATCGATAGATGTGCTCCCTCCTGCCCCCAACCCTTCTCCTCCTGGGGATCGCCCCAATCCCCCCTCCTCCACCCTCTATTCTCCCCTCCAGTTCCCCTATAGTGAACAAAATCAACACTAAAATCATACAACACTCATATGCACAACCCATGAGAGGGAAGGTTCAGCAACAGCAGCGGTAACACACATAACCACAGGGATGGGTCATGGTCAGCTTAGTTAGGGGGGAGACGGGGGTAGTTTATTGTTTTGAAGCTCTACTGTAATATCCGACCTTCTCAGGTATCCCAGTGCAAGCGTAAAAACGCTCAGTAGCCTACTAGAGACTATAAATCCACAATCCAGACCGCTTGCACTAGCTAGCATGACTGTAATGGGAATGTAAATTGTCTCATACATTGTCTGTGGAATCACCAGGATGAACTTGCGTATGAGGGTCTGAAGAAGCCTGATGAATACCAAATGTTTATTTTATTCTCTCCCATGTATGATGCTGAAGTTGTAAAATTAATAAAATATGGGTTTTTTTAAAAAAAAACCTGGATGTGCAAATATGCACCAGTTCCTAATAAAATATTTAACACTTTCCTGTGCAAATGATGTTTAGGTTCTCTGACCTTTGTACAGGACACCCCACGAGTATGGAAAATGTACCCTTAAACACACAACACGAAGGTCTAGAAGGGCACATAAAGGACACAAAGCCAGATTCAACAGGAAGAAAAATATATGGGTGAAAATTAGAGGGACAATAAGATGTATAATGTGAACCAGGACATCCCTGAGCAGAGCCGGTGCCAGATGCTGACCTGAGTTTCTGCAGCTGAATGATTGCACGGATGTGATCCTCGGACAGGTCAGTGTTGTAAAGCACTAAAGAGACGAGGCTGTCCTTCCACTGTGTGAGGAAGCCAAGATCAGACAGCTGGATCCCAGAAAGGTCAAGGGCGGTCAAGCAGGTCAAAGGTTGAATGAGTCTTTTCACGTCCACTCCTTTTGTCATGCTCCCGAGATTAAGAAATCTCAGGCGTCTGAAATCCTGAAAAGTGAAGTCCTTGACTAGAACCTGCCGGGATGGGTTCACCAGGCAGTCATAGTCTTCCGAGCCACCCGGATTCTCCTCTTCGTAGAAAATGTTACAGCAGCCGAAGAGACTCAAGGAGACCAGGGTGGGGCTGAAGTCAACCAGTGTCTGCAGGCTCTTAGCGGACAGCTTCTCACAGTTAGTAAGGGAGAGTTCCACCAGGTCCTGGAAAAAGAAGAACAATACTGTTACAATGCCTCAAAAAGACTTCAACTTGTCCCACTCAGCCTCGACAGACACAGAGCTTTCTTCTCTCATGGTTGCTCCCAAGGACTTTGTCTCGTCACTCTGAATATGGAACCAATTCACCTTTCTTTCTAGCCCTTATCTTTCAAGAGGTACCAGGACACAGCCCATTCTCCTTTGTTTTAAACATATCTTTATTGGCGTTTCTTTATACATTCTACATCACATAATATTTGTCCAACATTTGTCAATATATCTTCTTGTAATTTAAATGTTACAGAAGTTGCTGATATTGCAAAGCATCATTGAACCCTGATTAACATTTATGAGGCGGGTAAGACAGATATGATGTATGCCAGTCGATTTTGCCCATTACAGGGCCTAGAATTCAAATATCTTTCCTCATGTCCGTCTCTCCAGCAGTGTAATGTATTGACCTTGTATGTCAGGGTGAATGCGTTTGGACAGGAGGTGTCGCTACCATCTAAGAATCATATGTAATGGAAATTAAGAGAAAGTAAATAATAATAAAATATCTAAATACTTGGCTTAACTAGTGCAGATCAGATTGCAGATGCGTATCATTGAGACTTGTAGTGTAGGGGGAGGTCATCTGCTCAGGAGCCCGGATGGCAACAGTGCAGGTCCCTCCCATCCAAACGGCATCAACATTTTACTATCACATGGCGGGGGGCAAGGGGCCTTATCTGCTCAGCTGGCCCTACGAATTCAGTCAAACACCGTCAGGTGGGGTTCCCCTTCCTCTCCAATCTAACCCGGGAGGACTAGTTTTCTTCATTTGTGCTACTTGGAGGGCTTGGGTTATCCCAGGCATGTAGTGTGCCCTTCCATTGTTCCGCTACTGGGCGTTGTTGCTGCCTCCTCAACTCTTCCCTACGCAGCGCTCTCTCCCCGGCCCCAGCCCAGTTAGTCACCTCCTGATTCCAACATTCAGCTGCGGTCCCATGGATGGTTTCCATGTTATCGCTACACGCTTTTTGTCGAGCGCAAGCGCTCGGTCTACAAACCTGTTACCCACCTTTCACTTGGTCGGCCGGGGGAAGAGCCTCAGCAAGCAGACCTCTGCGCCATGGTCAGGTGTACGCCCCAGGGTTTTAATGATTTTAGAGAGTACTTCATGCCAGAAGATTTGTAGGATCCCGCAGTCGCAGGTCATGTGCATGGAGTCTGCATCTTCCTGGTTACTTCTCGGATATTTCCTAGGCACTCCCCCCCGAAGGTAACAAAGATCCTATGCGGTGTCAGGTAGGCAATATGCACATAGTTAAATTAAACATTCTTCAGTTGTGTATTCTGCGATTCTCTCTTAGGGGACTCTAGGACTCTGCTCCATTCCTTGTCAGTCAATACCCTTCCCAGCTTCCTCTCCAATTTCCCCCACAGCTTCAGTAGCGGAGCAAAGAAGGCCTCACGCAGGGACGCATTAAACCATTTGATTTATTGTTATTATTATTAAATATTTATACCCCGCCTGGCTACCCTAAGGCATCCCTGCGCTGTCAGTGACAAGAAGAGCAAGAAGGCAAATTGGTTATGGCTGATTTCGGAAGAGCCAAGTCTTCAACTGTCTCCGGAAGGCAAGATGGAGTGGGGTGGAGTGCAACTGGAGCGGGAGGGCGTTCCTGAGCTGGGCCACGTTGTGGGAGAACGTGCGGCCACCTGATCGCACTCTCTTGATTTTTGGGACCACTGCTAAAAACTGCCCGGCAGACCGAAGACATCTTGTTGGGTGGTAGAAGGCCACCAGGGATTGGTTTATCTTGGGACCTGTTCCCCACAGCGTTTTATGGGTTATGCACAAAGCTCTGAACTTGATCCGCTCTGTTATTGGCAGCCAGTGAAGGTTTTTTCACTGACTGACGGTGGGGCATAGGAAAGAGCAGCCTAGCTGCACAATTTTGTACCACCTGTATTTTCTTTATAGTGGCCTTTGTTGTGCCCAGGTAGAGGCAATTCCCATGGTCCAGCCCGGAAAGCACCAAAGCCTGTACTATCACTCTTCATGACGGAACTGGGAGTAATGGAATGATTTAAAGCAGCATTGTAATGATTCGAAAGCATGTTGCGGCTAGCTTAATTGCTTGGCTATTGAAGTTGAGAGCTTTGTCTAGCCAAACTCCTAGACTTTTTATCTGATATTTGGGGGTTGGTGGTGAACCCAGGCATTTGGGCCAGCTGAGTCCCGCTGACTCCATAGCCGTCCGGGATGGTTGCTTATAATCATTAGCTCCGTCTTGTCTCCATTGAGTTTGAGACAAGACTGATCCCTCCACAAGGCCACGGCTTCCATACATGATCCAATGTTGATCTGTGACTTTTTGGGATGCTTTAGCGCTACCACCAATTGCGTTTCATCCGCATAGGTGAGATTTTGAATCACATAAGGTAGGACTAGTTCAGACAGTGGTTTAAGATAAATATTAAAAAGAGTGGGACTCAATGATGAGCCCTGGGGGACTCCGCACGAGAGCTGCAAACATTTGGAAGTGCACTCCCCCTCGAACACCTGGAATGTTCTGTCTTTCAGAAAAGATTAAATCCATGTCAGGGCTTTGCCCGAGACTCAAACCATTCTGAGCCTGTCAATCAGGATGTTGTAATTGACAGTGTCAAATGCGGAGCACAGGTCAAGTAAGATGACCGCCACTGTCCCTCCCTGGTCAAGAATTTTCCTGGACTCCTCCACAACTGCTAACAAAGCTGTCTCTGACCCATGGTTCGGGCGGAAGCCTGTCTGGGTGGAATGCAGAAGAGAGTGATTCTCTAGGTTCTCCGAGAGGAGTTTATTTATATATTTTAACAGTATTTTGCTAGTCCCGGGAAGTTGAGAGACCAGTCGATAATTGCGCCACACCTCTGGGTTGAGGTTGGGCTTTTTCAGGAGAGCCTTTATCATGGCATGTTTCCATGTCACTCGATAACGAGGTGTTTAATACCTCCAGCAGAACCGGGAGAACAGTTCCTTCAACATTGTATACTTTATGGAGGGGCACCTGGTTGAGGGGAGAGCCTGATTTGACCTGGGCGAAAAGCTGTGATAACATGGCCATGTCCAAACTTGGGAGAACTTCCAGGCTGGGGGTGCTACTTCTTGCGAGGTCTCTATTCTGATCCGTCTTGTCAGTACTCCTGCTTTGAGGGAATGAACTATACATATCTAACATTGTTTTGTTAAAAAACTCTGCGAGTTCGTCGCATCGTGCCTGTGCAGAGTCAGGGGGGGAATTCGGCGCGCAGTATTTGGTGAGTTTGTTCGTAATTTGGAATATTTCCCTAGGCGCATTCGCAGCTGCAGTTATTTTTTCTTCGTAATATAAGGCTTGGGCTTTCTTTATTTCGGATTGGTAGACTTTGATAGCCTCTCTATTAATCTGTTTTTTTCTGCGTGATAATCTTTTCTCCAGTCTCTCTCTAATTTCTTACAGTTTTGTTTGAGTTCTCTCAATGTAGGTGAATACCACGGTTTTCCTTAGATTTAACCGTAATCCATTTATGTGGGATTGTAGCATCCAATGCGGATCTGATCCAGTGGTGGTAGTTGTCGGATGCTATAGTTGTATTGGATTCTTCCACTGGTCTGGATCTCACCAGCGTCTCGGACCAAGCTTTGCCGATAGCTTTGCGCAGGGGCGCGCCCAAATCTTGTAAGTTTGTGTCCCCACCCTCTGATGTGGGGTATTCCAAATCATCGGTTTTAGGAAATTATCTGACCATGGTATCGGAACCGGGCTTTCCGTATAAAGCCGTTTGTCATTTGAGAAGACTGGATCCAAGACATGACCCTTTTTGTCTGTGTACTAGGTCTGCTGCTTCCGCCTTGTGGGGGTTCTCTACATGTAAGTTCAAATCACTTAGTAAGGTCAAATTAGGTGTTGTACATGCTAATCTAGTGGTAGCCTCTATAAGTGATTTTATGAAGTGACCACAAGGGCCCCGGGAGACGGTAGATCAGGATCCCTGAGAGGGTACGGGTTGCTGCGAAGGAAACTGAGAATGCCATGCTTTTGCAGTCTGAAATAATTCCAGTCTCAGTACGTCCCCTCAGATGATCTTTCAAGATAATGGCGATTCCTCCTCCCTTTTTCTGCCCCCTATCTGATCTCAAAATATGGTAGCCAGGGGCCAGCGCTAGTATCACCTCTGGGTCTGAGTCCTTGTGAAGCCAGGTTTCTGTCAAAAACAGGATCTCCGGCTGCTCAGTCAATAGGGTGTTGATTTCCCCCGCATGTTTCGGAAGAGACCTGCAGTTAAGGAGGAGCATGATGTATTTATTTTGCTGTTCTGTTGTGGTGTTCGCCGGGTCAAAGAGACAGTGCGCACAATGTGTAGGGCCATTTGTGAAACTGATGGAGTGTAAGCATCTATCTTTAGTTGGGGGCCGCAATCTACACAATTGCGAGGCCGAGTACCTTCGCTTATCTTTTGCTTCTGGACCAGGGATTCTGGGCCCTGGCTGGGCGCGCACGGGCGCAGACGGGCTTGCCTTATTGCCTTAGTGTCACGCTGTTCCCAGGGTGAGCAATCAGTGCATCACCCCATGTGTTTCTGGTTTCTCTCTGTTCAGACCCCATATCTGCCCAAATGCTCGCTGCAATACCTCATATGTAAGGAACTGGCCTGGTGGCAAAACCACACCTGTCCACTACTTTCGCGAAGTGAAGAAAGGTTTTCTCTTGGTAGCAGTCCCGCACATTCTCAAGTTCCACCTCTGCCCAGGGTGCCATCTGCTCCGCAGTAGTTATCGTCTGTGGATCTCCGTGTGGCAACACCACCAGGGGTAGCTCCGGGGGGTATTTGGGGTTATAGGGTATTTTCTTTATACAGCATCTCCAGCACTGTAGTGCTGTCGTCTGCAGTGTCGAATTGTAGGGAACCCTGGTTGTGTGGTAATAAATAATTACGCACTTATATAGCGCACGACTACCCAGAGGCATCTCAGCGCTTGTACGAATACCGCCGAGGAACCCTTCCTGGCCTTTCCCTGTGAGGAGCCCCCCCAAGGTGAAGTCAGGCATCCTCAGCGTTGTTGGGGCCTTTGTAGAGATTAAGCAAGCTATTGCCCAGAGGTGCAGAGTTGGGCTCATGATCAGAATAGGCACAGAGGCGAGAATTATCAGGTCCGAGGAAATTGAGAACAAGACCCGCCGCGGTGGGAATTGAACTCTGGTCCCGGCCAGACTACTGCATCAGAGTCTGCCGCTCTAACCATTGAGCCACACTTCTCTACCCAAGAGTTCTGCCAACAGAAGCCTCGGACTTTGGTTGGGTTCCATCAGAAAGGTCCCCTCAGCGTTCACTCCTTCCAGCCATTGTGGCAACCATTGTAGGTGAGCAGCTAGCTGGTAGAGCTCAAAGTCTGGCACCCCAGGCCTTCCTCTGCAATGGGATGTCGCAAAGTTTGAAGGGACACTCTACGCCTCCCATCTCCCCAGATTAAATCTCTCGTCACGGAGTACAGGCTACTGAACCATCCCGTGGGCATTAGTACTGGTAAGCTGGCAAAATAATATAACAGGCGTGGTAGCATGACCACTCTAGCTTAGAAGATTCCAGCCATTATGGAAAGTTGTAGTGCACACCAAAACATCACACTAGACCTAAGTGGTGTAAGCGCTTTGTCTAAATTACCTTCTCTTAGTTCTGCCAGGGAATGAAAAACCTATTTGAACGTGTCTGATGCCCAATTAAGATCCGCGGGTAGGTAGAGGGGGCGAGCTAGTGGTCCAGCCACTATGAACAGGTATGTTTTGCACTTATTGACCCATAGGCCTGACAGTCCCTCAAAGACCTCTACGAGTTGTAGGGCAGTCTCAGCGCCTTTTTTGGTGTCACACAGATAAACCAATAGGTCATCCGCATAAACAGAGATGGTGTATGTTCTCCCCCTACTGTCAGGCCCATACCCTCCCCTCCCTGCCGGAATAGCCAGCCAGGGGCTCTATTGCCAAGACAAATAAAAATGGTGACTGGGGGAATCCTTGACTGTTGCCTCGCGCTATTGTGGTGAGATATTTTTACCAGCCCTGACCCTCGCATTGGGGCGCCTGTACAACAATTGCACCCATTTTACCCAGCCCTCCCCCAAACTTAGCCACCTCATACCCTCAAGCAGGTAGTCCCAACCCACGGTGTCAAAGGCCTTCTCCAGGTCGACTGACAAAATGGCGGCCTGTCGAAGGGCCCGCGCCTCCGGGTGGTAAGCACGGAGTACAACCTACGTAAGATGTACGAGGTATTAAGGTAAGGGATAAACTCATTTTGGTCAGCATGGATTAGGCTCTTCATATGTGGGAGTAATCTAAGCGCCAGTACCTTGCTGAGTATTTTAAAATCAGTATTGAGCATGGAGAGGGGCCAATAGTCCTTTACCCCGGCGTCTGAGGATGTAGTCTTGGGAGTGGCATTACCAATGCGTCTCGCGTGGTTTCTGGTAAGTAGCCCAGTTGTAGTG
This sequence comes from Lissotriton vulgaris, assembly GCF_964263255.1. Lineage (NCBI taxonomy): Eukaryota > Metazoa > Chordata > Amphibia > Caudata > Salamandridae > Lissotriton > Lissotriton vulgaris. The sequence goes on along the minus strand of NC_141693.1, from coordinate 2,024,328,706 downwards.
ACTCTGCATACATAGCCACCAGTCTTGGACCTAATTCAGACTCATATTTACTTATAAAATTCCGCTGGGAGGCCATCCTGGCCAGGAGTTTTCCTGTTGGCCATAGAGGTGTTAGCTCCCGGGACTTCCTGTAGGGTCTCCGGTCCTCCCAGGTCCTCCCTAGCATCCGCATCCAGAGTGTGGAGGTTTAACGGGTCTAAAAAAGGGCCAAAATGTGCACCGGGGGCCCAGAGGAGGGGGGTGCGGGGGGAGGTAGCATAGAGTCTCATAATAGCTTTGAAATAAGCCCTTGGTCTCTCCTTGGTCATATATAGTTAGGCCAGTTGTAGTCCATATATGCATAACTGGAGACCCATGAGTTTCCGGCCTGATCAACCAAGCCAACAGGCGACCAGCTTTCCCCTCCTCCTTCTGCACCTTGTCTATATATGTTCTATAATCATAGGACCTTAATCTCTCCAAGGTATCGCTGTATTGCGCGCGCTTGTCTGGGAAGTGTGCGTGAGCCTGTATGTCCTCTCCTTGGAGATTAACTAATGCCTGCAGTTCTCCCTCCCTAACCAACAGGTCCCGGTGGAGATCGCTTTGCACACCTACAATTTGCCCCATGCAGTGGCCCCGCACCACCACCTTAAACGCCTCCCATTCTATCAGTACTGAGGAGGTGGAGCGCTCGTTTTCAACAAAGATACTGCTAACGAGAGAGTGCAGGGCATCGCCAAACGGTGCGTCCTCTAGGGACATAGGGTTAAGTCGCCACGTAGGTATTGGGGGTCTGTCTTAGTGTGGCCGGTATGTCATCCAAGGTATTCGTTATTTATTTATTTATTTTTATCATTTGTAGAGCGCCTGAATCACCCCACATGGGGTATCTCCGCGCTATGGATGCAGCAGGAAAAGCAAGGGGGGAATTTTGGCTGAAGGGTGAGGTTTTTAGTTTTTTTCTGAAGCTAAGGTAGTTAGTACAGAGACGAATGTCCAATGGGAGCTGATTCCAGAATTGGGGTGCCAGATGGGAGAATGATTTGCCTCCCAATCTGGTTTGTTTTATTCGTGGGATGGAGAGAAGGCCTTTTCCCCTGCGAGCGGAGAGTGCGCGAAGGTGAGTATCTGGTCAGTTTGTTGGTCAAGTATAAGGGACCAAGCTGGTTAAGGCCCTTAAACACAAGGCAACAGATTTTGAATTTGATTCTCATGCGAATAGGTAGCCAGTGGAGTTTACGGAGCAGGGGCAGTGAGGGGGTGCAGTACGGTGAGCTGGTTACTAGGCGGGCCGGCTGAGAACCAGGGCATGAACCAGAGTTTTTCAGGTGGACATGGGGAGAAAGTGAAAAACTTTGCGGAGAAGGCTGAGTGCGTGGAAGCAGGCTCGTTTTGTGGTGGCTATCTGTTCATCGAAGTTGAGTTTGCTGTCAATTAGAACTCAAAGGTTTTTAACAACTAGCTTGGGTGACGGTGCCTGACCCATTTCTTCCGGCCACCAACTGAGGGACCAAGTAGAGACTGCTTCTCTGAAGAGCATTATCTCAGTCTTGCCTGCATTTAGTTGCAGGAAGTTTCTGCTCATCCAGGTTGTTATTGTCCTCATTCCTTCGAGGAAAGTGTTTTTAATGTTCAGGGTGTCTTTGTCGAAGGTGAGGAGGAGCTGCGTGTCATCCGCATACGTGATTGGGGTGAACCCGCTTTTCCTGAGGAGTGCGGCGAGAGGGGCTACATAAATAATGAAAAGCGAGGGGCTGAGGCAGGAGCCTTGTGGTACTCCTTTGGTCACTGAGGTGGTTTCTGAGCTGTAAGGCCCGAGATGAACCGTTTGTTTTCTGCCACTAAGGAAGTCCCTTATCCAGTCTAGTGCCGTGTCCTGGATCCCAACTGCTTCTAATCTACCAAGCAAGATCTGATGTGAGACGGTATCGAATGCGGCGGAGAGGTCGAGCAGTATAAGTATTACCGCTCGACCAGCGTCCGCCTGCATACGAATGTCATTGATCACATTGACCAGGGCGGACTCGTTCTGTATTTAGGACGGAATCCAGATTATGTGGGGTCCAGATAGTTGGAGGATTCGAAAAAGTTGGAAAGGTGTTTTTCCAATTGCTTACTGTAGAGGGGGAGAAGTGAGATTGGCCGGTAATTGGTAATGATTTCAGGAGAGAGTTTTTTTTTCTTCCTGTTATGGGTAATGGAATCACTGAGGGTGGGGAACACAAAAAGGCATCTAGTTGTGTATGAAGCTGATCCATTGGGGAATAAAGAGAGTGTCCTCGAGTCTCCCCATGTTGGATCCTCCAAATATCTTTCAGTCCCCAATGAGTCATCCATTCCCTCAGTCCAGTCACTTGGTGAGTCTGGGCCCCAGGTAGGGGAGGATGGGAGCGGTCCACTGTCACGTCTGTCACACCATTAAGATCTCCGCCCAGTATCACCTGGCCAACCATCATATCTGCTATGCGGGGGGAAAGATCGGCCATAAAGGTCATTTGGTCCTGGCTGGGTGCACATATGCAGCCTAGTGTGATTTCTCCCCCATGTAGACTCCCGGTAAGAAAGACATATCTGCTCTCTTTGTCTATTACGGGCCGTGTTACTTCAAAAGGCACCCCAATCTAATCCAGATTAGTGCCCAACGGGCATACGCCGAGAAAGACGTGGCATAGACCTGTCCCCTCCAGTGCCTACGCAGTCTTTCTACTTCCTTTTGGAGAAAACGTGTCTACAATAGGAGAGCTATTTGCACTCCCCGTCTCTTCAGGTAGTTATGTATGTTATGGCGCTTGGACATGGACCCCATCCGTTTAAAGTTCCATGTGAGGAATTTCAGTATTTGGCAATGTGGCGGCATCTTAGGCTCTCCCGGGGGACAGGAACAGAGGCCAAACCTGGGGAAGGAGCACAAGAGCCTCGCCCGGGGAACATGAACAGAGGCCAAACCTGGGGACGGAGCATGAGAGACTCGCCCGGGGGACAAGAACAGAGGCCACCCCTGGGTAAGGAGCTCAAGAGCCTCGCCTGGGAGACAGGAACATAACCCACCCTTGAGGAAGGAGTACAAGAGCCTCGCCCGGGGGACATGAACAGAGGCCAAACCTGTGGAAGGAGCACAAAAGCCTCGCCCGGGAGACATGAACAGAGGCCAAACCTGGGGAAGGAGCACAAGAGCCTCGTCCGGGGGTCAAGAACACAGGCCACCCCTGGGGACGGAGCTCAAGAGCCTCGCCCGGGGGACAGGAACATAACCCACCCTTGGGGAAGGAGCACAAGAGCCTCGCCCGGGGGACATGAACAGAGGCCACCCCTGGGTAAGGAGCACAAGAGCCTTGCCCGGGGGCAGGAACATAACCCACCCTTGGGGAAGGAGCACAAGAGCCTCGCCCGGCGGACATGAACAGAGGCCACCCCTGGGTAAGGAGCACAAGAGCCTTGCCCGGGGGCAGGAACATAACCCACCCTTGGGGAAGGAGCACAAGAGCCTCGCCCGGCGGACATGAACAGAGGCCACCCCTGGGTAAGGAGCACAAGAGCCTCACCCGGGGGCAGGAACATAACCCACCCTTGGGGAAGGAGCACAAGAGCCTCGTCCGCGGGTCAAGAACAGAGGCCACCCCTGGGTAAGGAGCACAAGAGCCTCGCCCGGCGGACATGAACAGAGGCCAAACCTGGGGAAGGAGCACAAGAGCCTCGCCCGGGGGACAGGAACAGAGGCCAAACCTGGGGAAGGAGCACAAGAGCCTCGCCCGGAGGACAGGAACAGAGGCCAACCCTGGGGAAGGAGCACAAGAGCCTCGCCCGGGGGACATGAACAGAGGCCAAACCTGGGGAAGGAGCACAAGAGCCTCGCCCGGGGGACAAGAACAGAGGCCAGACCTGGGGAAGGAGCACAAGAGACTCGTCCGGGGGTCAAGAACAGAGGCCACCCCTGGGTAAGGAGCACAAGAGACTCACCCGGGGGACATGAACAGAGGTCAAACCTGGGGAAGGAGCACAACAGCCTCACCCGGGGGACAAGAACAGAGGCCAGACCTGGGGAAGGAGCACAAGAGACTCGTCCGGGGGTCAAGAACAGAGGCCACCCCTGGGTAAGGAGCACAAGAGACTCACCGGGGGGACATGAACAGAGGTCAAACCTGGGGAAGGAGCAAAAGAGCCTTGCCCGGGGGACATGAACAGAGGCCAACCCTGGGGAAGGAGCACAAGAGCCTCACCCGGAGGACATGAACAGAGGCCAAACCTGGGGAAGGAGCACAAGAGCCTCGCCCGGGGGACATGAACAGAGGCCAAACCTGGGGAAGGAGCACAAGAGCCTCGCCCGGGGGACAGGAACAGAGGCCAACCCTGGGGAAGGAGCACAAGAGCCTCGCCCGGGGGACATGAACAGAGGCCAAACCTGGGAAAGGAGCACAAGAGCCTCGCCCGGGGGACAAGAACAGAGGCCAGACCTGGGGAAGGAGCACAAGAGACTCGTCCGGGGGTCAAGAACAGAGGCCACCCCTGGGTAAGGAGCACAAGAGACTCACCCGGGGGACATGAACAGAGGTCAAACCTGGGGAAGGAGCACAACAGCCTCACCCGGGGGACAAGAACAGAGGCCAGACCTGGGGAAGGAGCACAAGAGCCTCGCCCCGGGGACATGAACAGAGGCCAACCCTGGGTAAGGAGCTCAAGAGCCTCATCCGGGGGTCAAGAACACAGGCCACCCCTGGGGACGGAGCTCAAGAGCCTCGCCCGGGGGACAGGAACATAACCCACCCTTGGGGAAGGAGCACAAGAGCCTCGCCCGGGGGACATGAACAGAGGCCACCCCTGGGTAAGGAGCACAAGAGCCTTGCCCGGGGGCAGGAACATAACCCACCCTTGGGGAAGGAGCACAAGAGCCTCGCCCGGCGGACATGAACAGAGGCCACCCCTGGGTAAGGAGCACAAGAGCCTTGCCCGGGGGCAGGAACATAACCCACCCTTGGGGAAGGAGCACAAGAGCATCGCCCGGCGGACATGAACAGAGGCCACCCCTGGGTAAGGAGCACAAGAGCCTCGCCCGGGGGCAGGAACATAACCCACCCTTGGGGAAGGAGCACAAGAGCCTCGTCCGCGGGTCAAGAACAGAGGCCACCCCTGGGTAAGGAGCACAAGAGCCTCGCCCGGCGGACATGAACAGAGGCCAAACCTGGGGAAGGAGCACAAGAGCCTCGCCCGGGGGACAGGAACAGAGGCCAAACCTGGGGAAGGAGCACAAGAGCCTCGCCCGGAGGACAGGAACAGAGGCCAACCCTGGGGAAGGAGCACAAGAGCCTCGCCCGGGGGACATGAACAGAGGCCAAACCTGGGGAAGGAGCACAAGAGCCTCGCCCGGGGGACAAGAACAGAGGCCAGACCTGGGGAAGGAGCACAAGAGACTCGTCCGGGGGTCAAGAACAGAGGCCACCCCTGGGTAAGGAGCACAAGAGACTCACCCGGGGGACATGAACAGAGGTCAAACCTGGGGAAGGAGCACAACAGCCTCACCCGGGGGACAAGAACAGAGGCCAGACCTGGGGAAGGAGCACAAGAGACTCGTCCGGGGGTCAAGAACAGAGGCCACCCCTGGGCAAGGAGCACAAGAGACTCACCCGGGGGACATGAACAGAGGTCAAACCTGGGGAAGGAGCAAAAGAGCCTTGCCCGGGGGACATGAACAGAGGCCAACCCTGGGGAAGGAGCACAAGAGCCTCACCCGGAGGACATGAACAGAGGCCAAACCTGGGGAAGGAGCACAAGAGCCTCGCCCGGGGGACATGAACAGAGGCCAAACCTGGGGAAGGAGCACAAGAGCCTCGCCCGGGGGACAGGAACAGAGGCCAACCCTGGGGAAGGAGCACAAGAGCCTCGCCCGGGGGACATGAACAGAGGCCAAACCTGGGGAAGGAGCACAAGAGCCTCGCCCGGGGGACAAGAACAGAGGCCAGACCTGGGGAAGGAGCACAAGAGACTCGTCCGGGGGTCAAGAACAGAGGCCACCCCTGGGTAAGGAGCACAAGAGACTCACCCGGGGGACATGAACAGAGGTCAAACCTGGGGAAGGAGCCCAACAGCCTCACCCGGGGGACAAGAACAGAGGCCAGACCTGGGGAAGGAGCACAAGAGCCTCGCCCCGGGGACATGAACAGAGGCCAACCCTGGGTAAGGAGCTCAAGAGCCTCATCCGGGGGACATGAACAGAGGCCAAGCCTGGGGAAGGAGCACAAGAGCCTCGCCCGGGGGACATGAACAGAGGCCAAACCTGGGGAAGGAGCCCAAGAGCCTCGCCCGGGGGACATGAACAGAGGCCAAACCTGGGGAAGGAGCCCAAGAGCCTCGCCCGGGGGACATGAACAGAGGCCAAACCTGGGGAAGGAGCCCAAAAGCCTCGCCCGGGGGACATGAACAGAGGCCAAGCCTGGGAAAGGAGCACAAGAGCCTCGCCCGGGGGACATGAACAGAGACCAGACCTGGGGAAGTAGCACAAGAGCCTCGCCCAGGGGACATGAACAGAGGGCAAACCTGGGGAAGTAGCACAAGAGGAGCCTCGCCCAGGGGACATGAACAGAGTTCACCCTTGGGGAAGGAGCACAAGAGCCTCATCCTTGGGCCAAGAACAGAGTTGACCCCTGGGTAAGGAGCACAAGAGCCTCGCCCGGGGGACATGAACAGAGGCCAAACCTGGGGAAGGAGCACAAGAGCCTCGCCCGGGGGACAGGAACAGAGGCCAAACCTGGGGAAGGAGCACAAGAGCCTCGCCCGGGGGACAGGAACAGAGGCCAAACCTGGGGAAGGAGCACAAGAGCCTCGCCCAGGGGACAGGAACAGAGGCCCACCCTGGGGAAGGAGCACAAGAGCCCCGCCCGGGGGACATGAACAGAGGCCAACCCTGGGGAAGGAGCACAAGAGCCTCACCCGGGGGACAAGAACAGAGGCCAACCCTGGGGAAGGAGCACAAGAGCCTCGCCCGGGGGCCAAGAACAGAGTTGACCCCTGGGGAAGGAGCACAAGAGCCTCGCCCGGGGGACAGGAACAGAGGCCAAACCTGGGGAAGGAGCACAAGAGCCTCGCCCGGGGGACAGGAACAGAGGCCAAACCTGGGGAAGGAGCACAAGAGCCTCGCCCGGGGGACAGGAACAGAGGCCAACCCTGGGGAAGGAGCACAAGAGCCTCGCCCGGGGGACATGAACAGAGGCCAACCCTGGGGAAGGAGCACAAGAGCCTCACCCGGGGGACAGGAACAGAGGCCTAACCTGGGGAAGGAGCACAAGAGACTCGTCCGGGGGTCAAGAACAGAGGCCACCCCTGCGTAAGGAGCACAAGAGACTCACCCGGGGGACATGAACAGAGGCCACCCCTGGGTAAGGAGCACAAGAGACTCACCCGGGGGACATGAACAGAGGTCAAACCTGGGGAAGGAGCACAAGAGCCTTGCCCGGGGGACATGAACAGAGGCCACCCCTGGGTAAGGAGCACAAGAGACTCACCCGGGGGACATGAACAGAGGTCAAACCTGGGGAAGGAGCTCAAGAGCCTCGCCTGGGGAACAGGAACATAACCCACCCTTGGGGAAGGAGCACAAGAGCCTCGCCCGGGGGACATGAACAGAGGCCAAACCTGGGGAAGGAGCACAAGAGCCTCGCCCGGGGGACAGGAACTGAGGCCAAACCTGGGGAAGGAGCACAAGAGCCTCGCCCGGGGGACATGAACAGAGGCCACCTCTGGGGAAGGAGCACAAGAGCCTTGCCCGGGGGACAGGAACAGAGGCCAAACCTGGGGAAGGAGCCCAAGAGCTTTGCCTGGGGGACATGAACAGAGGCCAAACCTGGGGAAGGAGCACAAGAGCCTCGCCCGGGGGACATGAACAGAGGCCAAACCTGGGGAAGGAGCACAAGAGCCTCGCCCGGGGGACAGGAACAGAGGCCAACCCTGGGGAAGGAGCACAAGAGCCTCGCCCGGGGGACATGAACAGAGGCCAAACCTGGGGATGGAGCACAAGAGCCTCGCCCGGGGGACAAGAACAGAGGCCAGACCTGGGGAAGGAGCACAAGAGACTCGTCCGGGGGTCAAGAACAGAGGCCACCCCTGGGTAAGGAGCACAAGAGACTCACCCGGGGGACATGAACAGAGGTCAAACCTGGGGAAGGAGCACAACAGCCTCACCCGGGGGACAAGAACAGAGGCCAGACCTGGGGAAGGAGCACAAGAGCCTCGCCCCGGGGACATGAACAGAGGCCAACCCTGGGTAAGGAGCTCAAGAGCCTCATCCGGGGGACATGAACAGAGGCCAAGCCTGGGGAAGGAGCACAAGAGCCTCGCCCGGGGGACATGAACAGAGGCCAAACCTGGGGAAGGAGCCCAAGAGCCTCGCCCGGGGGACATGAACAGAGGCCAAACCTGGGGAAGGAGCCCAAGAGCCTCGCCCGGGGGACATGAACAGAGGCCAAACCTGGGGAAGGAGCCCAAAAGCCTCGCCCGGGGGACATGAACAGAGGCCAAGCCTGGGGAAGGAGCACAAGAGCCTCGCCCGGCGGACATGAACAGAGACCAGACCTGGGGAAGTAGCACAAGAGCCTCGCCCAGGGGACATGAACAGAGGGCAAACCTGGGGAAGTAGCACAAGAGGAGCCTCGCCCAGGGGACATGAACAGAGTTCACCCTTGGGGAAGGAGCACAAGAGCCTCATCCTTGGGCCAAGAACAGAGTTGACCCCTGGGTAAGGAGCACAAGAGCCTCGCCCGGGGGACATGAACAGAGGCCAAACCTGGGGAAGGAGCACAAGAGCCTCGCCCGGGGGACAGGAACAGAGGCCAAACCTGGGGAAGGAGCACAAGAGCCTCGCCTGGGGGACAGGAACAGAGGCCAAACCTGGGGAAGGAGCACAAGAGCCTCGCCCGGGGGACAGGAACAGAGGCCCACCCTGGGGAAGGAGCACAAGAGCCCCGCCCGGGGGACATGAACAGAGGCCAACCCTGGGGAAGGAGCACAAGAACCTCGCCCGGGGGACAGGAACAGAGGCCAAACCTGGGGAAGGAGCACAAGAGCCTCGCCCGGGGGACAGGAACAGAGGCCAACCCTGGGGAAGGAGCACAAGAGCCTCGCCCGGGGGACATGAACAGAGGCCAACCCTGGGGAAGGAGCACAAGAGCCTCACCCAGGGGACAGGAACAGAGGCCTAACCTGGGGAAGGAGCACAAGAGACTCGTCCGGGGGTCAAGAACAGAGGCCACCCCTGCGTAAGGAGCACAAGAGACTCACCCGGGGGACATGAACAGAGGCCACCCCTGGGTAAGGAGCACAAGAGACTCACCCGGGGGACATGAACAGAGGTCAAACCTGGGGAAGGAGCACAAGAGCCTTGCCCGGGGGACATGAACAGAGGCCACCCCTGGGTAAGGAGCACAAGAGACTCACCCGGGGGACATGAACAGAGGTCAAACCTGGGGAAGGAGCTCAAGAGCCTCGCCTGGGGAACAGGAACATAACCCACCCTTGGGGAAGGAGCACAAGAGCCTCGCCCGGGGGACATGAACAGAGGCCAAACCTGGGGAAGGAGCACAAGAGCCTCGCCCGGGGGACAGGAACTGAGGCCAAACCTGGGGAAGGAGCACAAGAGCCTCGCCCGGGGGACATGAACAGAGGCCACCCCTGGGGAAGGAGCACAAGAGCCTTGCCCGGGGGACAGGAACAGAGGCCAAACCTGGGGAAGGATCCCAAGAGCTTTGCCTGGGGGACATGAACAGAGGCCAAACCTGGGGAAGGAGCACAAGAGCCTCGCCCGGGGGACATGAACAGAGGCCAAACCTGGGGAAGGAGCACAAGAGCCTCGCCCGGGGGACAGGAACAGAGGCCAACCCTGGGGAAGGAGCACAAGAGCCTCGCCCGGGGGACATGAACAGAGGCCAAACCTGGGGAAGGAGCACAAGAGCCTCGCCCGGGGGACAAGAACAGAGGCCAGACCTGGGGAAGGAGCACAAGAGACTCGTCCGGGGGTCAAGAACAGAGGCCACCCCTGGGTAAGGAGCACAAGAGACTCACCCGGGGGACATGAACAGAGGTCAAACCTGGGGAAGGAGCACAACAGCCTCACCCGGGGGACAAGAACAGAGGCCAGACCTGGGGAAGGAGCACAAGAGCCTCGCCCCGGGGACATGAACAGAGGCCAACCCTGGGTAAGGAGCTCAAGAGCCTCATCCGGGGGACATGAACAGAGGCCAAGCCTGGGGAAGGAGCACAAGAGCCTCGCCCGGGGGACATGAACAGAGGCCAAACCTGGGGAAGGAGCCCAAGAGCCTCGCCCGGGGGACATGAACAGAGGCCAAACCTGGGGAAGGAGCCCAAGAGCCTCGCCCGGGGGACATGAACAGAGGCCAAACCTGGGGAAGGAGCCCAAAAGCCTCGCCCGGGGGACATGAACAGAGGCCAAGCCTGGGGAAGGAGCACAAGAGCCTCGCCCGGGGGACATGAACAGAGACCAGACCTGGGGAAGTAGCACAAGAGCCTCGCCCAGGGGACATGAACAGAGGGCAAACCTGGGGAAGTAGCACAAGAGGAGCCTCGCCCAGGGGACATGAACAGAGTTCACCCTTGGGGAAGGAGCACAAGAGCCTCATCCTTGGGCCAAGAACAGAGTTGACCCCTGGGTAAGGAGCACAAGAGCCTCGCCCGGGGGACATGAACAGAGGCCAAACCTGGGGAAGGAGCACAAGAGCCTCGCCCGGGGGACAGGAACAGAGGCCAAACCTGGGGAAGGAGCACAAGAGCCTCGCCTGGGGCACAGGAACAGAGGCCAAACCTGGGGAAGGAGCACAAGAGCCTCGCCCGGGGGACAGGAACAGAGGCCCACCCTGGGGAAGGAGCACAAGAGCCCCGCCCGGGGGACATGAACAGAGGCCAACCCTGGGGAAGGAGCACAAGAGCCTCACCCGGGGGACAAGAACAGAGGCCAACCCTGGGGAAGGAGCACAAGAGCCTCGCCCGGGGGCCAAGAACAGAGTTGACCCCTGGGGAAGGAGCACAAGAGCCTCGCCCGGGGGACAGGAACAGAGGCCAAACCTGGGGAAGGAGCACAAGAGCCTCGCCCGGGGGACAGGAACAGAGGCCAAACCTGGGGAAGGAGCACAAGAGCCTCGCCCGGGGGACAGGAACAGAGGCCAACCCTGGGGAAGGAGCACAAGAGCCTCGCCCGGGGGACATGAACAGAGGCCAACCCTGGGGAAGGAGCACAAGAGCCTCACCCGGGGGACAGGAACAGAGGCCAAACCTGGGGAAGGAGCACAAGAGACTCGTCCGGGGGTCAAGAACAGAGGCCACCCCTGCGTAAGGAGCACAAGAGACTCACCCGGGGGACATGAACAGAGGCCACCCCTGGGTAAGGAGCACAAGAGACTCACCCGGGGGACATGAACAGAGGTCAAACCTGGGGAAGGAGCACAAGAGCCTTGCCCGGGGGACATGAACAGAGGCCACCCCTGGGTAAGGAGCACAAGAGACTTACCCGGGGGACATGAACAGAGGTCAAACCTGGGGAAGGAGCTCAAGAGCCTCGCCTGGGGAACAGGAACATAACCCACCCTTGGGGAAGGAGCACAAGAGCCTCGCCCGGGGGACATGAACAGAGGCCAAACCTGGGGAAGGAGCACAAGAGCCTCGCCCGGGGGACAGGAACAGAGGCCAAACCTGGGGAAGGAGCACAAGAGCCTCGCCCGGGGGACATGAACAGAGGCCACCCCTGGGGAAGGAGCACAAGAGCCTTGCCCGGGGGACAGGAACAGAGGCCAAACCTGGGGAAGGAGCCCAAGAGCTTTGCCTGGGGGACATGAACAGAGGCCAAACCTGGGGAAGGAGCCCAAGAGCCTCGCCCGGGGGACATGAACAGAGACCAGACCTGGGGAAGGAGCACAAGAGCCTCGCCCCGGGGACATGAACAGAGGGCAAACCTGGGGAAGTAGCACAAGAGCCTCGCCCAGGGGACATGAACAGAGTTCACCCTTGGGGAAGGAGCACAAGAGCCTCATCCTTGGGCCAAGAACAGAGTTGACCCCAGGATAAGGAGCACAAGAGCCTCGTCCGGGGGACATGAACAGAGGCCAAACCTGGGGAAGGAGCACAAGAGCCTCGCCCGGGGGACAGGAACAGAGGCCAAACCTAGGGAAGGAGCACAAGAGCCTCGCCCGGGGGACAGGAACAGAGGCCAAACCTGGGGAAGGAGCACAAGAGCCTCGCCCGGGGGACAGGAACAGAGGCCAACCCTGGGGAAGGAGCACAAGAGCCTCGCCCGGGGGACATGAACAGAGGCCAACCCTGGGGAAGGAGCACAAGAGCCTCACCCGGGGGACAAGAACAGAGGCCAGACCTGGGGAAGGAGCACAAGAGCCTCGCCCGGGGGACATGAACAGAGGCCAACCCTGGGGAAGGAGCACAAGAGCCTCACCCGGGGGACAAGAACAGAGGCCACCCCTGGGTAAGGAGCTCAAGAGCCTCGCCCGGCGGACATGAACAGAGGCCAACCCTGGGAAAGGAGCACAAGAGCCTCACCCGGGGGACAAGAACAGAGGCCAAACCTGGGGAAGGAGCACAAGAGCCTCGCCCGGGGGACATGAACAGAGGCCAAACCAGGGGAAGGAGCACAAGAGCCTTGCCCGGGGGACATGAACAGAGGCCAACCCTGGGGAAGGAGCACAAGAGCCTCACCCGGGGGACAAGAACAGAGGCCAAACCTGGGGAAGGAGCACAACAGCCTCGTCCGGGGGTCAAGAACAGAGGCCACCCCTGGGTAAGGAGCTCAAGAGCCTCGCCTGGGGAACAGGAACATAACCCACCCTTGGGGAAGGAGCACAAGAGCCTCGCCCGGGGGACATGAACAGAGGCCAAACCTGGGGAAGGAGCACAAGAGCCTCGCCCGGGGGACAGGAACAGAGGCCAAACCTGGGGAAGGAGCACAAGAGCCTCGCCCGGGAGACATGAACAGAGGCCACCCCTGGGTAAGGAGCATAAGAGCCTCGCCTGGGGGACAGGACAGGAGGCCAAACCTGGGGAAGGAGCACAAGAGCCTCGCCCGGGGGACATGAACAGAGGCCAAACCTGGGGAAGGAGCACAAGAGCCTCGCCCGGGGGACAGGAACATAACCCACCCTTGAGGAAGGAGTACAAGAGCCTCGCCCAGGGGACATGAACAGAGGCCAAACCTGGGGAAGGAGCCCAAGAGCCTCGCCCGGGGACAGGAACATTACCCACCCTTGAGGAAGGAGTACAAGAGCCTCGCCCGGGGGACAAGAACAGAGGCCAGACCTGGGGAAGGAGCACAAGAGCCTCGCCCGGGGGACATGAACAGAGGCAAAACCTGGGGAAGGAGCCCAAGAGCCTCACCAGAGTGCCAAGAACAGAAGCTAACCTTGGTTAAAGAGCTCAAGAGCCTCGCCAGGTGGACAAGAACAGAGGCCAACAATGGGGGGAGCACGTGAGCCTCGCCCGGGGGACAGGAACATAACCCACCCCTGGGGAAGGAGTACAAAAGCCATCATACAAGAAGGAGCAAAAGAACCATGCTACGCAGCAAGAATGATAATGTTACTTACCCAGTAAGCATCTGTTCATGGCATGTAGAGCTGTGGATTCACATGCTTTGCAAACTCCTGACATCTAGTGTTGGGTCCAGATGCGTGCACGTTGTTTTGTTCGATGGAGTCTTTCCAGTCACGAGGTAGGTGGCTCCTCCTTTTGGTGATAGTGCGCATGGGCATTGGCTCCTTTGTTAGATTGTTTTCCCGCAGAGGGTGAGAATGGAGTTAGTAAAGGTAGAATAGAGATGACCATGCGTATGTATACAAGATAAGACGGAACTGCAACACGTATAGGTACCCGGGGAGGCGGGTTGGCGCATGAGAATCTACAGCTCTACATGCCAAGAACAGATGCTTGCTGGGTAAGTAGCATTTTCCATTCGAGACATGTGACTTGTATATTACACGCTGTGCATAGACTATACAGCGGTATTCTCTCAAAGAGGTGGCTAACCTGCTGCTGTTGCAGGGTTCTGAAAGAGTGTTCTAAGTACTGATTGACCTACATTAGCTTGCTGCCTTGCACTGTTTTTGATTTGCCATATATTGTATGTTGATACAATTTTTTAATGATGTATGTATAACAAAAAGTGTTTTATAGAAACTCTAAGAATCATGACAATAAAGACAGAACTCAATTTTTGAATGTGTTATTTCTCCCATTTATCTTTGTATAGACAAGAGGATACAATTGCCTAGGTTTGTTTTTTCTCATAATTATTTGTCCCTGATCTAGGAATTGAACTAACTATTGTTCAGGGGGTCCTTGCTATATACACTGCATTTTCCATTCGATATGACTTGTAGATTACGCGCTGTGCATAGACTATACAGCAGTATTCTCTCAAGGCGGTGGCTAACATGTTGCTGTTGCAGTTGTCTGAAAGAGTGTTCTAAGGACTGATTGACCTACATTAGCTTGCTGTCTTGCTAACACATCTACACAATAGTGTTTGGTGAATGTGTGCGGTGTAGACCATGTTGCTGCTTTGCAAATGTCAACTATGGAGATGTTTCCTAAGAAAGCCATAGTAGCCTCTAATTTGCAAGTGGAATGTGCTCTAGGGGGAATAGTTAAAGTTCTCTTTGCTTTCGTAGAACATGTTTGAATACATTTAACAATCCATCTAGCAATAACTGATTTGGATATAAGATTGCCTTTGTGAGTTGGAGCAAAAGCAACAAAAAGTAGTTTTATCTTACAAAATGGGTTTGTTCTTTCTATGTAATATTACAAAGCTCTTCTAACATCTAAAGAGTGTAGATCTCGTTCTGCCACTGAATCTGGTTGAGGAAAGAACACATGTATATCAACCGATTCATCGATGTGAAAAGCAGATACTACGTTAGGTGGAAATCTGGGGTTGGTACGAAGAATCACTTTGTCTTTGTGAAGCTGGAAAAAAGGTTGTTCTATGGTTAGTGCCTGAAGTTCGCCCACTCTCCTCAGTGAAGTAATTGCAATGAGGAAAGCGATTTTCCATGAGAGAAATTGTAGTTCATATTTATGCGTTGGTTCAAAAGGTTGGGCCATTAATCGCTTAAGGACTATGTGAAGATTCCACCCTGGGGCAGGAGGAATTCTTCGTTGTATAACTCTTTTTAGTCCTTCCATAAATGCTTTGGTAACTGGATCTCTAAACAGAGACAAGTGCTGTCTGCTTTGGAGGTACACAGCTATTGCAGCAAGATGTAAGCGGATGGATGTGTAAGCTAATTCTGACGGCTGCAAATGTTATAAATAACAGATGATATTTTGTATGGAAGCATTCAAAGGATTGATATTGTTATTATTGCAATATATAACAAATCGTTTTCATTTAGCTGCATGACAAGCTCTTGTAGGAGGCCTTCTAGCTTCTTTGATGACGTTCATACAGACTGTAGGAAGATTCAGATATCCAAACTCTATGACTTCAGGAGCCAGATCGCTAAGTTGAGTTCTTTGGGATCTGGGTGTCTTATGACTCCACGGCTCTGTGTGAGGAGACTGGATGTGAGATGCAGCTTTTGATGTGGAACTATTGGTAACTTCAACAGGGTCGTGAAACAAGGTTGAAGGGTCCATGTGGGAGCTATTAGGATTAGTGTGAGGGATGTCGGCCTGAGGCTCCGAACCACTGATGGAATGAGTGGGAGAGGCGGAAAAGCGTAGGCAAATATCCCTGACCAATTCATTCATAGTGCATTGCCTTTGGAGAGCGGGTGTAGGTACCTGGAGGCGAAGATTGGGCATTTTACGTTTTCGTGTGTGGCAAACAGATCTATTTGAGGAAAACCCCAAGTATGGGAGGAGAACCTGAGGGTTAAGTTCCCACTCATAGATTTGCTGCCTCTGTCTGCTGAGAAGGTCGGCAATTTGATTGTTCACTCCCGGAAGGTGTTCTTCTGGGAGATACATTTTGTGTTGTATGGCCCATTTCCAAATGGGTTGAACTAGGTGTGACAGTTGGTGAGTGGCTCCCTGCCTGTTTTTATATATAGTACATAGCTGTCATGTTGTCGATGCGAACTAAGACAGCTTTGTCTAGAAGGTGAATTTGAAAAGCTTATAGCACTAAAAACAGTGCTAGCAGCGCTAGATGATTTATGTGGAGAGCCTTTTGGCTTTGACTCCTCAAGCCTTGAATTGTGTGATTCTGGAGAGGAGCTCGCCAACCAGTGAGCCACGCGTCTGCTGTTAGTACTGCCTGTGGAACAGGGTCTATGAAGGGTCGCCTTTTTGATACATTTTGTGGGTGCCACCACTGCACGGAGCGATGGGTGCAGCCGTTTACCAACAATAGATCGGTTAAGAGACCCTGTGACTGGTTCCACTGACTTGCTAAGCATTCCTGGAGGGGACGCATGTGAAGACTTGCCTGGGGGACAATCATGATGCAAGAGGCCATCATTCCCAGCAGTTGCATATACACTTGAGGTGGCAGTGAGTGGGTGGGCTGAAACTGAGCGACTAGAGCCTGAATATTACGAATTCTGGCTGCATTCGGAAAAGCCAGAGCCTTTTGAGTATCTAAAGTGACTCCTAGATGGGTTTGTGTGTTGGAAGGTTGGAGATGAGACTTTAACACATTGGCTGTAAACCCCAGTTGGTGCAGTAACTGTAGTGGTAAGTGAGTGTGCTGGAGACACTTTATGTAAGTGCTGGCTTTGATGAGCCAGTTGTCTAAGTACATGAAAACATGAACTTGTTGTCTTCGCAGGTGAGCAGCGACTGCTGCCAGGCATTTGTTAAATACTCAGAGAGCAGTGGTGACTCTGATTGGGAGCACTTTGAACTGGTAATGCTGCTCTGCTACCACAAATCTGAGATATTTGTGATGAACAGCTTGTACTGGAATGTTGAAATATGCGTCTTTTAAGTCTAGAGAGGACATAAAGTCGACTTGCTGTAGAAGTGGGAGCACTTGTTGAAGTGTCACCTCACCATGTTCAAATGATCTGATTGTATACAGTCATTTAACTCTCTGAGGTCTAAAATGGGTGTGAGAGAGCCGTCCTTTTTGGGTATTAGAAAGTACAGGGCGTATTCGCCCGACCCTTGATATTGTAGGCTCCCCTTCAAAAGGAGAGACTGAACCTTCTGTTTGAGGAGGTGTACATGATCTGGTGACATTTTGTGTGAACGCGGGGGAATGTTTGGAGGTTTGTTGGTAAGCTCCAGGAAATAACCACATCAGATAATTCCTAGCAACCATTTGTTTGTAGTTATTGATTGCCAGACGGGGAGGAATTGTGAAAGACGTCCTCTGACCGGTGTTGAATGATCAGGGCGAATTGTACGCAGGTCACCGTTTGTTTTTTGAGGAGGAGGTGAATGTTGTGGAACCTCTACCCTTGCTATTGTTGCCTCTGTAGCCTCCTCTAAAGAAACCTTTAGAAGAAGAGGGCTGATTGTTGACTTTGTATGGTGTAGAGGCAGTGTCTGAAGAGATATTTTTGGAGCCTCCACAATACAAGGTGGTCTAGGGCTCCCATAGATTTTGCCACGTTTGTATCCTTTTTTATGTTTTACTAAGGATGTGTTGACCACAGGACCAAAGAGATGTTGTTTGCCGAATGGTGTGTTAAGAATGCAAGCCTGAACTTTGTGTTCAAAACCCGAAATCCTTAACGATGTGTGTCTTCTCAGTAACACACTTGTATTGACGGTTCTAGCCGCATTGTCAGTTGCATCTAATGCACACCTAATCGAAGAATTAAAGATGAGCTTCCCCTCTGGCACTAAATCTTGGGCTTTGGTTTTTGGCTTATTTGGCAGAAATTGGTGCAATTGCTCCATTTCGTCCTAATGCGCTCTAGCGTACCTGGCTAAAAGGGCCTGGATATTAGCAATACGCCAGTAGTTTGCAGCTTGGGAGGTTACTTTTTTCCCAGAGGCGCCTATGAGCTTAGACTCTTTGTCTGGAGGTGGAGCATCCCCTGACGTCTGTGAATTGGCTCTTTTACCGGCATTAGAAATCACCAAAGAGTCTAACGGTAACTGGCCTTTATTGAAAGCTGGATCTGATGGTGCAGGTTTATATTTTTTGTCTATCCTGCGGTGAGAATGCGTGCACGAACCGGGCCGTTAAATATGTCATCCACCCCATAACATGACGTGGGGTTTCAAAGAGGAAATCCTCCTCTTGGGACTCCTTATTTAATTATACCCCATGATATTCAGCATTTCTACTTAGCAGCTCTAAATAGCCCACATCATCACCTGGTGGAGAAGGCTTGGTAGGATAAAGATCAGGATCATTATCTGGGGGAGAATCCGTAATATAATCCTTCCAGGGGTCTGCAGATGAAGGATCATTGCCGCCATCCCCATCATCCTGATCATCAGGTGTTTGTGGTTGTGGCAAATTAGTAGGAGTAATTAGTAAATGCTGTGTGTGCGGGGAAGGAGGTTATGGAGGAGGAGGAGAAGGGCCAGTACCGACTTCTTTCCTTTTTAAAGGAATGTGATTAGTGTCCTCTGACTCAGATTTGCGTTTATGTGGCAATTTGGTTGCAATATGTCCAGTTTTTGGATTAATATAAAGTTCTTTTTGTTTTGGGTCCGGTTTCGAAGGCGGGGTGTGTAAACGGGGCTCTTGTGGTGGTTGCAAAGCATGATTATGCTTTGGTGGCATTGTTTTTGGTGTCGGTGTCTTTGGTGCCGAAGATTTCGGTTCTGGAGACGGTTTCGAAGGAATTGGGCCTGGTTTTGGCTTCGAACCCGAAGGTTTCAGCTCGGTGCCAGAGTGTGGGCGACTCGATCCCGAGCCAGAAGGCTTTAACTTGTGTTTAGGTGCCGAACCGGAAGGCGGGATGTTGGAAACATTTTCTTGGTGCCGACCATGGCCCGAAGGCAGAGGTGGGACCGGCGCCTTTTTCTTAGTCTGAGTAGGACTTTGGGGCAAGGGAGGTTCGGTACTCATGATACACTGACCTTGTGGAATCTCTTCATCCACATTGGAGCCGGATTCTAACACGGATAAAGGATCCTCCTGTTCTTCCTTGGCCCCTAGTGCATCGCCGGTCTCTTGTTTGGAATTTTCTTCGAAGAGGTCCAAAATGGAACCGATGTATTGGCTCTGCATGTCGCGACATCGAGCCAGACGGTCACAAAGCATTTTCTTTGAGCGGAAAGATTTACACATGTCGCAGTCCTGTTTGTTGTGCTCTAGAGATAAGCACAAGTTGCACACTTTGTGTGAGTCGGTGCGCTGGAACTTCGCGTGGCGCAGAAGGCAGAATTTAATAGGGAGCCCAGTCCATCGACTGCGAGGTGGACCGAAGTGGGTAGGCTCGCCAGCCTTCCACGAGATTCCCGATCAAAAAGAGTTTTTTTGTATTTAACACACTACGTGGAGAAAAGTGAAAACGCGATTGCAAACAATACAGTCGAGGGTAAGTGGATTGCGCACTGAGGGGAACCCGAGAAACGGTTTCGAACCGGAGTGCAGCAATTCACATCCTTACCCGATGGCGTAAAAAAACAATCTAACAATGGAGTCGATGCCCATGAGCACTATCACCCAAAGGAGGAGTCACCAACAACTTGCAAATATCCGGACCCACCACTAGATGGCAGGAGTATGCACAGCATGTGATCGACAGCTCACATGTATCGAACCAAAGTAACCCCTGGAGAAGGAGCACAAGAGCCATGGTGGGGTGAGAAGGAAACAAGCCAGCCTTAGGGAAGAAATAGAAATAGGAATGTACCTAGCGCACTCAGATTCAATTTAATCTTATATTTCGATAGGTGTGCAATGTTGTATTAAATGCCTACTGAGCATAAATAACAATAAATGATGGAGGCCCAGCCCCACATGGGCGACTGGGACTACAACATGCACCAACACATAAGTTATTTTTTGCAATAAACAGTTCAATTCATCTTCTCATTTGCTTATTCAAAAAAGCTTTTATATTTCCCAAAAATTGTTGAAGTAGTTTACATCCATAAGACTTTTCAATCACATTTAAACAATTCCATGTATTACATACAGTATCAAAATATACATTTTAACTTCACACCCAATGCATTTCGAGACCTTAGTCTCTTCTTCAGGGGTATAGCTGCAAATATATCATGAGACCAAATCATTCGCAAAAAAAGAGTTCATTCATAAGATTCTACTCTATTCAAATCAATTAATTCCACGCCCAGTCCTTCCTTTATTCCGGTAGATTTCAATTCATTGATCTGAACACCCTGGTAATTACATTAGGACTTCAGGAGTTCTTTCCTTCGCATTGGATATCTTCACATTTCTCTAAGTATGATCCTAGTAAAGATTTTTTCGCGGACGTTTCCCTTGCGCTAATAGCAATTTGGAAATATAAAAGCGTTTTTGAATAAGCAAATGAGAAAATGAATTGAACTGTTTATTGCAAAAAATAACTTATGTGTTGGAGCATGTTGTAGTCCCAGTCGCCCATGTGGGGCTGGGCCTCCATCATTTTTAGCCTTAGGGAAGAGGCATGAGAGCCAATAACACGAGCCACCAAGCGGAGGAAGGAACATCAGCACTGCCAAGGGGGAGCAGGAAACAAGCGTAAGAGCTGCCTCAAGAGGGAGAACACAAAAGTGGCCCCAGAGGAGCAGAAGCAGAGCTCCACAGAAGAATGAGCAGGATTGCTGCCCAGGAGGAGACAAAATTAATCCACCCAGAGGAAGACACACAAGAACAGTCCCAGGGATCATAGAAGACGCTCACCTGCTTTCGAATGGCCTCCAGGTCCTGGTCCTGAACTATATCCTCTCGCAGGTGGATTCTGGTCAGCCTCGTGCTCCGAGGATCAGAGAACAGAGCGAAGAAGCTGTCATGAGCTTCGAAGACACTGTCTGCATTCACCAGCTCAATGTACCTGCAGGAAAGGGAAAGGCAAGGGAGTCAGACAGCTGCTCAAAGTCTCAGAAAAAAACACAATGTATAGTGTCAAAAGGGCCATGATATACATGCCACAGATGTGAGAAGTTGGCCTGATATGTGATGTCCACTATTCTAGTGGGCACCCTGTATCAGTCAAAACAATCCTTATGGTGATGGTTGTAAAGTCAACCTTATAGACCAGCTATCCTAGCTGTAGCATGGACTTAGCAGTCTTAGGCTAAAACTTCATAGAGCATGTGAAGCCAGCTGTTTTACCACATATAACCCCTTGAATACCAAATGAAAGGATACCACACAGGTTATTTATAAAATATATATGTATTTATTACTAACACAACCCCTTTGAACTCTTTATGAGGTCAGAGGCACAAGCACATAACAAGATACTTAATCATCATACAATAAGTTGCACAAAATACAGTCGAGCCCTAGGGGCGCTGCAAACCATATATTAAAATAGTGGTATAAGAACCATGTCACGAACAAGGATAGGCCTAGGGCATCGCTGGGGCTACACTTAACTACCAAAGGTTAGGAAGCAGGAGGCCGACGGGACGCTGAATCCTATGGAGACCTGTGAAAAGATGCTGCAGGCGACCAGGAAAGAAGTGTCCGGTTGGATCCAAGGGCGGATGGAGGATGAAGAGTACCTGAGGGGACAGAGTCTGGGTCACTAGCCAGTGGCCAGGAAGGAACCAGGCGATGTCGTGAAGCAATCAGGTGATGTAATGAAGCTTGTCTCTGCAGCCACGTGGACCAGGGGACGTAGACAACGACCAGGAGCTGGATACGGACTGTCCCACGAAGTATCTAGCTGTCGGCGGTGTCGGCTTCCGGATTGGAGTCAACAAGCTTTGGCTAAGGCAACCCACGCAGGAATCGAAGATGGCTTCTGTCGCAGACCAGCAAGGTCTGGGGGGCTTCTCCTTTTCAGGGAAGCAGGGGCCAGCCTGGAGCAACCAGGCCATTGGTGTAGATTTAAAGGTTCATCGTCACAGAGGCCACTAGCCAACGGGCAAGTGACCGGACAGACGCGTCGAGCACAAAAACACTAGCAGGCCCCGCGCGGCACTCGTGGAGTGTGGAGGGCTGTGCGTCGGTGTAGAAGGTGCTCGGGGTTGGGGCTTCTCAATCCCCAATGCACAACTTCGAGGGTGCCTCAGAAGCTGCACAAGTAGCAATGAGCAGGTTTTTCAAGATGGCCGGTCCCACGTCTCTCGTCGCCTCCACGAGTCTCAGCTTTGCTGTGGCTGTGGATCGGGGTCAAAGTTGTCTGGAAGTCTGGTTCTTGTCAGGCTCAGTGATCGGGCTCCGGCGGGAGCGTCGACAAAGCAAACTGCAGATCGCTGGATGGTGCCTGTTTGCACAGGGTGGTCACTCCTTGACCACAAGGGAGATTCTTCAGTCTTCTAGTTGCAGTAGAATGACGAAGGTCCAGAGTGTCGCTTCAAGTTTCAGTTCAGGATAAATCTAAAGTCTCTTGACTCAGCTCCTACCTATTTACTAATCAAAGGGGCTGGATTACTGCTAGGTCCCTCCTATGGGTGGGACCAGGGAAGGGGGTGGTTACACCCCTTTCCCGTTGTTCAGTTTCGCGCCAGAGCTGGGGCTGGAGTGCCCCAGCAACTGGTTTCAACCGGACTATGCATGGAGCACCTTGTGTGCCCCAGGCAGTGACTCATTTCATTCAGCCCTCCCTGCCCCAATACACTATGGCGTGTCTGGGGTGGTGCTAGCACCTCCCAAGACAGGAAACCTATTGTCCAAGCCTCCCTCGCTGGAAGGACTCCCAGCAGCAGGAGGTCAGACTTGTGTCTGTGGCAGCAGCATCCATTTTGTAATGCTGAGGCTCTGGTTAACTTTAACCGGGATTAACAGGAACAACATGTCTTCTCCCTCTAGAAGGGTGGAATGCTACCCCCGTCGCCAGAACTGGCAAGGGGGTAGTATTCCAAAGCGTATGACACCTTACACGACAAACCAAAGTTAGCAATCAACTGCGAGGATTATAATGCACTTAAGAGTATATGGTATGGCTATATCATAGAACAGCTATAACGACATGGTTCTGAAAGCTGCAGACAGGCTCAGCTCATGCTAGAGCACCATCTCACATACAACCAAGCCCTCTGCCTTCAGGATTGTTAAGGCCTGCCATAGGAGTGACTTATAGGTATACATGTGTCTATATGTAATGGTAAGTATAAGGATACTATACCTAAGCAAGGGGTGATTACACAACCTTGCCCCAGCTGAGTGATCAGCCAGTTGTGTCAATGTGGATGGCCAACCAGGGGTGGCATAATACATGCTGCAGCCATTGGTAGGCCTTGGATGCACCTATGCCCTGGGTACCTAAGGTACACTATACAGGGGCGCATAAGGTGACCCAATATCCAATTGCAGTGTACCTAAAGTACATGGAGTCCATTTTACAGTGAGAGCAGATAGCCTGGGGCCCTGATTAGCAGGATCCCAGGCCAACTAAGTTGAAAACCAGCTAAACACTAGGCAAAAATGTGGGGTAACCATATAGTCAGATATCCACCTTCCTACAACAGAAAGTAAGGCAGCTACATGGGTCCCAGAAAAACAGACCACACAGTCTCATGGAGTAATGGGACTAATAAAGAGAGAGTTAGACAGCTCCCCCGCATTCAGTGTCACAGAGCAGCATGTGCACTGGAGAGCAAAAGTGGGCCAAGTACAACCCTTTCTAAGCGTCACTCTCCGAGGTAGCAAGGGCAGTCAACCCTTTCTAAGCGTCACTCTCCGAGGTAGCAAGGGCAGTCAACCCTTTCTAAGCGTCACTCTCCGAGGTAGCAAGGGCAGTCAACCCTTTCTAAGCGTCACTCTCCGAGGTAGCAAGGGCAGTCAACCCTTTCTAAGCGTCACTCTCCGAGGTAGCAAGGGCAGTCAACCCTTTCTAAGCGTCACTCTCCGAGGTAGCGAGGGCAGTCAACCCTTTCTAAGCGTCACTCTCTGAGGTAGCGAGGGCAGTCAACCCTTTCTAAGCGTCACTCTCTGAGGTAGCGAGGGCAGTCAACCCTTTCTAAGCGTCACTATCTGAGGTAGCAAGGGCAGTCAACCCTTTCTAAGCGTCACTCTCTGAGGTAGCAAGGGCAGTCAACCCTTTCTAAGCGTCACTCTCCGAGGTAGCAAGGGCAGTCAACCCTTTCTAAGCGTCACTCTCCGAGGTAGCAAGGGCAGTCAACCCTTTCTAAGCGTCACTCTCTGAGGTAGCAAGGGCAGTCAACCCTTTCTAAGCGTCACTCTCCGAGGTAGCAAGGGCAGTCAACCCTTTCTAAGCGTCACTCTCCGAGGTAGCAAGGGCAGTCAACCCTTTCTAAGCGTCACTCTCCGAGGTAGCAAGGGCAGTCAACCCTTTCTAAGCGTCACTCTCTGAGGTAGCAAGGGCAGTCAACCCTTTCTAAGCGTCACTCTCCGAGGTAGCAAGGGCAGTCAACCCTTTCTAAGCGTCACTCTCCGAGGTAGCAAGGGCAGTCAACCCTTTCTAAGCGTCACTCTCCGAGGTAGCAAGGGCAGTCAACCCTTTCTAAGCGTCACTCTCCGAGGTAGCAAGGGCAGTCAACCCTTTCTAAGCGTCACTCTCCGAGGTAGCAAGGGCAGTCAACCCTTTCTAAGCGTCACTCTCCGAGGTAGCAAGGGCAGTCAACCCTTTCTAAGCGTCACTCTCCGAGGTAGCAAGGGCAGTCAACCCTTTCTAAGCGTCACTCTCCGAGGTAGCAAGGGCAGTCAACCCTTTCTAAGCGTCACTCTCCGAGGTAGCAAGGGCAGTCAACCCTTTCTAAGCGTCACTCTCCGAGGTAGCAAGGGCAGTCAACCCTTTCTAAGCGTCACTCTCCGAGGTAGCAAGGGCAGTCAACCCTTTCTAAGCGTCACTCTCCGAGGTAGCGAGGGCAGTCAACCCTTTCTAAGCGTCACTCTCTGAGGTAGCGAGGGCAGTCAACCCTTTCTAAGCGTCACTCTCCGAGGTAGCAAGGGCAGTCAACCCTTTCTAAGCGTCACTCTCCGAGGTAGCAAGGGCAGTCAACCCTTTCTAAGCGTCACTCTCTGAGGTAGCAAGGGCAGTCAACCCTTTCTAAGCGTCACTCTCCGAGGTAGCAAGGGCAGTCAACCCTTTCTAAGCGTCACTCTCCGAGGTAGCAAGGGCAGTCAACCCTTTCTAAGCGTCACTCTCCGAGGTAGCAAGGGCAATCAACCCTTTCTAAGCGTCACTCTCCGAGGTAGCAAGGGCAGTCAACCCTTTCTAAGCGTCACTCTCTGAGGTAGCAAGGGCAGTCAACCCTTTCTAAGCGTCACTCTCCGAGGTAGCAAGGGCAGTCAACCCTTTCTAAGCGTCACTCTCCGAGGTAGCAAGGGCAGTCAACCCTTTCTAAGCGTCACTCTCCGAGGTAGCAAGGGCAGTCAACCCTTTCTAAGCGTCACTCTCCGAGGTAGCAAGGGCAGTCAACCCTTTCTAAGCGTCACTCTCCGAGGTAGCAAGGGCAGTCAACCCTTTCTAAGCGTCACTCTCCGAGGTAGCAAGGGCAGTCAACCCTTTCTAAGCGTCACTCTCCGAGGTAGCAAGGGCAGTCAACCCTTTCTAAGCGTCACTCTCCGAGGTAGCAAGGGCAGTCACAGGCTTCTCAGGTAGGCCGACAAATCAATACTATACGAATACACCCTGGCCCCAGCAGCACAATAAGATGAACGTCCAGAAAGAGGTTTCTCTGAAGAAGGCTGATAGCCAGAAACCGGTCCTTCGATGCTTGATTCCGGTCTGGGAAAGACATGGCTTGGTAGTTCGGACTGGACTGTTCCCATGAGGCACAGGGTCAGAGCTGATTTGCATATAGCCAGTGTCTAACCCAGGGTGGTGTGGAGTGCAAAAAAACGATGGATTTAGGCCCAGATCCTTGTACTGGGGTGAATGTATGACATTGTTCTACATTCTGTCCATCAACTGTGTTCTTTGCAAGTATCACTCATGCATGGCACACTATCAGGCCTAGCACACAGTCACATGTACAACGCTTGTGATGTCGGCATTCAGGATTGCAGGTTCACGTGGGAAGTAGACTTTAAGATGAATGAGCCTGCAGGCGCACATTCAGATCTCACAGGGAAAAAAGCCTGTCACTATAATTAGCCAACCATGGTACGCTGGCACCGCCACACTACATATATGAGACCCGCAACAGGGATGGTAGTCCTGGGTCACTATGAGGGTGTGCTCAGCTCGCCCCTCCTAGCTCAGGACATGTACGAAACATATCACTGTCAAAGACTGGGCCTAGGTCAACACGTGCACACAGAATTAGTGTCTGGCAGGACCAAAATCAAAAACGAGGCTCACAGGTTACACAGTTCGGGCACAGAGGGGGGCATGACTGTAGATCATGCATTCGCCATTCCTTTCCGCTCAAATGGGTTTTGGTGCGGAGACATTCCCATCTTCGGTGCTCGATGAAGCTCTTCACAGACTGGATAGAGGAAACAACTGCACGTTGAACCTGTGGGACATCTCAGTGTTTCTTAACACAACGGATCATGTCATTTTATTGAGGATGCTGCAGACCCCGTTCAGAGAATGTGTTCCAAATAGATTTGCATCCTTTATGGCAAACTGTTTTCAGATTCCCTTCTCTTTCCCTCTTGAATTTGAATGTCAACCACTGGGCTTTGAACACCAAGGGTCGCCAGTACTCAAAGGACAGAGAGCAAATGATGGCATCCTTTGAAGACTACAGACGTCTGGACAGGGGCGGCTCTAGGCTCATGGCGGCCCTGGGCAGGGAGCGTAGGTAGGAGGCCCCGGAGGAACAGGTAGTGGGCCCCGGAAGGAACGCAGGTGTGGAGGCCAGTGAAGAGGGGGGGGGGCAGGGTGTTTGGAAATGGAACAGAGCCGGAGGCCGCCAAATCCCTGCCAGGGACCGCCACGCAAATATGTATCCATCCTCAGAGGATTATTATATTAAGGATAAATATTGGCGTGGTGGCCCCTGGGGTCTGGTGGCCCTGTGCAGGTGCACAGCTTGCACATGCCTAAGGCCGCCCCATGTCTGGTGTGCGGCATCTGGGCTAATCGCGACTGGATGGCCTGAAGATCAAGATCAGGATCCGGACAAAGACTTGGGTTTTGCTTGAGTCTCATACAAGGAACTTTTAGCAGTTTTCTGCACTTGTTTGCTAAAGTAACTGAAGTTTCACATATCAGATGAAGGCTTTACATCAGTTGTTCAGACACTAATTATCTCACGCTTTAACAAAGAGAACAATGTTACGTAAAGCTGCCAATAAAACTGGCCCGTATGATGATTTGTCTAGGCAGGCTAGCCTACCGTGTTAAAAATGGTATGGTCACCAGAAAGAGGGACTTTATCCAACTTCAACGCTTCAGTAAACCCTTTACAGCGGAAACAACTACAGTATTGAACTCACAGGGAACTCCCTTTTGCTTTATCTGATCATCTGCACTTTACAGAGCAATAAACCCACCCACTTTTTTGTGCATGTTTTATTGATATGTTTTATCACTGTCTTCATAGTCTATTTTTGTGGAATGCTCGAGTTTTCTAACATGTTCTGCATGACTTAGCTTGCCGTCTATAACTGATCCAAATAAATAGATCTAAAAAACGAATGTGACTGCTGTGCCTGTCAAGGCCTGGTCGCCCCC
This sequence comes from Lissotriton vulgaris, assembly GCF_964263255.1. Lineage (NCBI taxonomy): Eukaryota > Metazoa > Chordata > Amphibia > Caudata > Salamandridae > Lissotriton > Lissotriton vulgaris. The sequence continues at coordinate 2,024,301,101 of NC_141693.1, read as the reverse complement.
ACGCTCCAGCGCTGCTCCTACTTGTTGCTGCCTTCTGCTGCCTTCCAGATCGAGTTCCTGTTCAAGCAACCCAGCCGCCGCTGAGCCGCCCACCCGCACCAGCTTCTTCCCGCCGCTGCCTCCCTGCGGCCCCGCCAGCCTATTCGCCGCCACGCTCCCGCCAACCAGCTGATCCGCCCACCCAGCTCCCTATTTAAGGGGATAGTATCTTCCTGATCGGGAGCGACTGCTGTGCCTGTCAAGGCCTGGTCGCCCCACGCTCCTGCGCTGCTTCTACTTGTTGCTGCCTTCTGCTGCCTTCCAGATCGAGTTCCTGTTCGGGCGACCCAGCCGCCGCTGAGCCGCCCGCCCGCACCAGCTTCTTCCCGCCGCTGCCTCCCTGCGGCCCCGCCCCCCGCCAGCCCATTCGCCGCCCCGCTCCCGCCAACCAGCTGATCCGCCCACCCGGCTCCCCATTTATGATGCCCTCACGCACGCGCAGCGTTGAAGCGCAGCGGGCGCGCCGATTGTGCGCCAGGACCCCTGCCCCCCACCGCCGAGGCAACACTACACGACAGACCTCCGACGCCGCAACCCTTCACGCACTCAATGCCGGCCGGAACCCTGCCTGCTACCGAGCCACCCCGAGGCGCACCCACGGACCCTTCACCTGCAGAGCCTGCCGATTCACCTGCTACCGGACCTGTACCACCCCCACCGAGTCCAACGCCAACAGCAACCACCTGAAATGCATCCTGCTCAACACCCGCTCCGTCCACAGGCACGACCTGCTCGACGCGACAGCACCAGACGTCGCCTTCCTCACCGACACCTGGATGAACGCCTCCTCAGCACCCGACATCGCCATAGCCATCCCGGACGGCTACAAGATCACCCAGAGGGACCGCGTCAACCAGACGGGAGGAAGCGTCGCCATTGCACACAAGAACATCATCTGCATCTCGACTAACTCCGACGATACCTTCACCGCCGCCGAACACCTGCACTTCCAGATTCACACTGACCCCAAGACCACCCTCAGAGGCACCCTCATCTACAGACCACCGGGACCACACACACAATTCAGCGAAGACATCGCAGACTTCATCAGCCCGCACGCCCTTCCCTCCGCCGACTACATCCTCCTAGGGGACCTCAACTTTCACCTGGAGAACAACAACGACAGAAACACCACCGCCCTGCTGGACAACCTCGCCAACCTTGGACTAAAGCAACTGGTGAACACCCCCACGCACTACGCCGGCCACACGCTTGACCCAGTCTTCTCATCCAGCAAGCATATCTCCTTCAGCCACGCCACCGGACTCCACTGGACCGACCACAGCTGCATCCACATCAGCTTCAGAAGAACTACGACCCACCACCACCCGCAACAGGTCCCCCGCCGAAGCTGGAGCAAGATCACCTCCGAGCAGCTCACCGCCTCCCTCAGCCAGAACACTCCGACCAGCACAACGGACCCCAACGAAGCAGCCAGCAACCTCACCAAGTGGCTGACCGTCTGCGCTGATGACCTCGCACCACTAAAGAACCCCCCCAGCAGACCCGGCAGCAAGAAACCCCCCTGGTTCACCGATGAACTCAAGGAATCCAAGAAGAACTGCCGCACCCTCGAGAAAGCCTGGCGGCTCGACCACACCACAGACAACAGGACCGCCCTCAAGCACGCCATCCGCAAACACCATCAGCTGATCCGCGCCACCAAGAAGACGGCACTCAAAGAACGACCGGACAACAACACCCACGACAGCAAGGAACTCTTCAGCATCGTCAAAGAGTTCTCCAACCCCAGCGCCGGAAACAACGACATCACTCCCTCGCAAGACCTCTGCAACTCACTTGCCTCGTTCTTCCACCGCAAGATCGCCGACATACACAACAGCTTCGACGCACAGACCACGCACCCTACCACCGAACCAGAGCCCGCCACCACCACCCTCTGCAACTGGACCCCGATCAGCACCGAAGACACCACCCGCACGATGAACTCCATCCACTCTGGATCACCAACCGACCCGTGCCCACACCACGTCTTCAACAAAGCCGACGCCACCATCGCACCCCATCTCAGAGACACCGTCAACTCCTCCTTCCACACCGCCACCTTCCCGGAGAGCTGGAAGCACGCCGAGCTGACCGCCCTCCTGAAGAAACCAACGGCGGACCCCACCGACCTCAAGAACTACCGTCCCATCTCACTTCTTCCTTTTCCGGCCAAAGTCATCGAGAAGACCGTCAACAAACAGCTTGCCGCCTTCCTCGAGACGAACGGATCCCTCGACCCCTCGCAGTCCGGGTTTCAGGCCAACCACAGCACCGAGACCGCCCTCATCGCCGCCACCGACGACATCAGAACCCTGATCGACAACGGGGAAACAGCGGCCCTCATCCTCCTGGACCTCTCTGTAGCATTCGACACAGTCTGCCACCGCACCCTAGTGAAGCGCCTCAGCAACGTCGGAATCCGAGAGAAAGCGCTGGAGTGGATCATCTCGTTCCTCACCAGAAGAACCCAGAGATTCTGCCTCCCTCCGTTCAGATCCGAGGCCACCGAAGTCATCTGCGGCGTACCACAAGGATCTTCACTCAGCCCAACCCTCTTCAACGTCTACATGAGCCCCCTCGCTGCCATCGCACGCCAGCACAACCTCAACATCATCTCCTACGCTGACGACACCCAGCTCATCCTCTCCCTCACCAACGACCCCACCACCGCCAGAGCCAACCTACACGAAGGGATGAAAGACGTTGCCGACTGGATGAGAAACAGCCGCCTTAAACTGAACTCAGACAAGACGGAAGTCCTTATCCTGGGATCATCACCCTCCGCCTGGGACGACTCCTGGTGGCCCCCGGCCCTGGGCACCGCTCCCAAACCAACGGACCACGCACGAAACCTGGGCTTCATCCTGGACTCCTCCCTGTCAATGATCAGACAAGTCAACGCCGTCTCATCCTCCTGCTTCAACACCCTGCGCATGCTCTGCAAGATCTTCAGATGGATCCCCACGGAAACCAGGAAGACCGTCACCCAGGCACTCGTCACCAGCCGACTAGACTACGGGAACACCCTCTATGCCGGAACCACAGCCAAACTCCAAAAAAGACTCCAACGCATCCAGAACGCCTCCGCACGACTCATCCTCGACATCCCCCGACACAGCCAAATTACCGGACACCTGAGAGACCTGCACTGGCTCCCCGTCAGCAAGAGAATCACGTTCAGACTCCTCACCCACGCACACAAGGCTCTCCACAACCTGGGCCACAAGTACCTCAACGACCGCATGACCTTCTACACGCCCACCCGCCAGCTACGATCGACCAGCCACGCACTCGCCACCGTACCACGCATCCGCAGAGCCACCGCCGGAGGAAGATCCTTCTCCTACCTGGCAGCCAAGACTTGGAACTCCCTCCCCACCCACCTTCGGCGAACCCAAGACCATCTCTCCTTTAGGAAGCAGCTCAAGACTTGGCTGTTCGAACAGTGACCTACCCCTCCCCCAGCGCCTTGAGACCCTCCCGGGTGAGTAGCGCGCTATACAAATGCCTTGATTGATTGATTGATTGACTTCAAAATCCCGTGACCTGCTGTGCGAATGTAGGTTTCTCTGAAATAGAGAAGTGTGCACTCTTCACATGGTTTCGAAAACTGGGTTCTCATGCACTTGCTTAGTTAAAACTGTTCGGAGGTCTATAGGTTTCTGTTCTGCCCATGGCACTGTAGGTAGACACACACACAACCATACATGTATACACAAAATGAGGAATGCTTGTTATGTTATGTAGATTTGTATCACACGGGAGGGTATCCAGGAGATATGTTTAGTACCATCCCCAAGTCCTTCCCATGCCTCGAGACTGACTGTCCTCGATACTCACTCATTGACAAGTCGGTCGCATATTTCACTCGGAAGGAAGATGTCTGGGTGCAGCCGCAGAGTTTCATTCTCCAGCAAGTAGCAGAGAGTGCCATCCAAATTACGAAGACAGTACTCTGTACAGAGTGACATCAGCGACTCTGGGCTGTCCATCGCCATGGTGAAGAATAAACTCACCCCACGTTATACGGTGGGAAACATCAAGCTTTCTGTTGGGGAAGAGAGAGAAGATTGAAAACAAACAATCACCAACCAAGTCATATTTAGTTTGTAAGCAAATCACACTATATGGATCTCAGAGCAGTAAAGAAAACACATCACAGTCATGAGGGGCACATGTATCTGCTTCATTGCAGGCCATTACCAAGACATAGCTCAGAATGATTTATATTTAGAAGAAAAGAAAACGGAGGCTCTGTCTTTTACAGAAACACAGCTTAGAGAGGATTCAACTCCAAACATAGTGACGTCTCTCCCTGAAGGCTACTCTAAAGCGAGATGCAACAGAAAGGACAGAAGGGGTGGTGGTGCGAGATGCAACAGAAAGGACAGAAGGGGTGGTGGTGAAGCCATCATTTTCAAAGAAGGGTTGAAGGGAAGTTTCTCACCCATTGACATTCCGGGAAGTGAGACTCTCCAATTTTCAACTGAGCTCTGCCCTACTTTCACCTTCTCAGGTTTGCTGATGTACCAGTTGGCCACCTCCCCTTCAGGCTGCCTCTCAATTTATTCAAGCACTACTTGACATAGTCGCTGAATGTAGCCTCTAGAAAGCCAACTTTACACTGTTAGGGGACCTACACCTACATTTCGAGAAGGAGGGCAGTGACAACGCTTAAATGTTAGCTCACGGTCAAGCCACTATACAGTTAACGAAACTTGTTAAAACACCAACACACCGTCTAGGCCACCTTCTCGACCCTATCTTTACTAACATTACAAATACTACCATAGACAAGGTAATTCCAATAGTATGGTCTGACCACTGCATTGTCCCCTTCGGTCTCAACTCTCCCAGAACCACAACCGAAAAGCCCTTCCCCTGCAGACGGTCCTGGGGAAAACTTGACGTTTTAAAGTGGGACAGAGTACTCAATGACACTGCCCCAAGATGGAGGGGTATACCATGGAAAGGTACAGCAAATCAGAGAGTTTGATAAACAACTCCCTAAATCCCCTTGTCCCCTGTCGACATCAAAGGTCCAGACGGACCAATGGGCAGGCCTAATAGTTCACACTTAGGCTAATAGGACTAAAAAGGGAAGCCAAAAAAATGGAAAGAAGATGGAGAAAAACGTATGATGAACAGAGTAAAGAAATCTCCAGGAAAGCAATGAAAAAATATCAATATGTTTTAATCCTTGGCCAAGGCGACTCAGCAGCCATGATAATGCTAGACCTGAGTGTGGCCTTTGACACCGACTCACATTCAGTACTTATTCAGAGGATGAAGGAAGCCAGAATCTCTGGGGCTGCACCGAAATGGCTAGTAGGCTTGCTGGGAAATAGGAGATTACAGATCTACGAAGAAGCTCTTTCCTTCGCCAGCCACTCCTTATAATGTGAGGTCCCACAGGGCTCCTCCCTTAGCCCCACATTATTTTATCTATCTGTGCTCGTTCTGGCAGAGATCTTGCGAGCACACAGCCTCGCACTTGTGTCTTATGCAGATGACACACAGATCATCATACTCTCACAGCAGAAACCGGCAAACATCCAACTGTCTAAACTCTTGTCTAGAGCAGGTAACAGACTGGATGTTGGCAAGTAGCATTAAACTGAATGGCGAAAAGACTAAGGTACTTGTTGTTGGAAACAACCTTTCAAGAAAGACACAACTTTTGTGGCCAGGCCGCTTTGGAGTTCTTCCCTAACCCTCCCTAGTAGTCAAAAGCCTGTATTTATGGGTTGATAATTAACTCTCTGTGGATATCCAGGCCAGGAAACTTGCCGGGACCTGCTTTGGAACGCTGAGAACACTGCTACACTGGACACCACCCTCCTCGAGGAGAGGACAGATTAACTACTGCCTAGATCCCCTTTATCTGGGAAGTCCCAAGTCTCTGATAAAAAGACTACAAGTTATCCAGAATATGTCTCAAAAAACAAAGGTGTGGAGGGTCGAGGGGAATGTTTAACAACCTGTCTACTCACTCCCCATATTTTGGATACATAACACACAGAAGAGTAGACCAAGTCTGGAGGTGGTGTGTGTCTGAACAAGCAACTATGAAGCAATTGGATATAGATGTAGATGAAACCAGAGGCTGTTGAGTCACAGAGGTTTGAATAAATCCCATCAGCCCACCCAGTTGGTGGAATTTCATCATATGGGAATTGATAAGTATTCAAACCCTCTCCCGACCATTTAGTGGCAGGATAACATGGAAACTCTATGTAAATCGTTCCTCAACATAATAGTGTTAATAAAGTGCAGTGCTCAAATAATCGTGGTGAATAAAATTGACTACTAAGACTTAAGAAATTTACAAATAGAGGTCTAGGTGTCAAAGGTTTAAAAACACGCCGAGTAGTTGAAAATGGATACTACCCTGTGGCGCTAAGCAAGATGGTCGACACGTTTCAGCCTGTAGGGGAACTACCCCGGCTTTCTTCAGGACCTTTCATATAAAATTGCTACTACAACTGGCAGTGATCTGTAATTGTGATGGTTACCCTACACAGACCCAGCCCAACCCTTCCTGGCCCTTAGATCCTTTTGATTACATTAATCACATAACTGACAAACTATTTTTACAGTTACTGTGATTTTTAGTCAGTCAATCACATACACTCATTATGGATTGACATGTGCATATAATACAAGTCTCACTGAGTGTTTTCACACACAGTGATTCCGGTACGTGCAGCCTAAAGAAAAAGTTTTTGCCCCTGAGACATAATCATTGTTAGTGTACTCGAGACACAGTTTTTTTCCCCACTAATAATGTGTTTACCTTTCTATGTGTACACATCGAAGGAATAGTGTTTATGATTTGGGCATGCGTGCACAGCGTCAATGCTATCGAGACTAACCAACATGTCTCGTTTGTTATGCACGCATTAACATTGCCCTGTTTGTTTCCTCTCAGTGGCGCTCGTTTTCTGTCACTTTCAGCATAGCGCGTTTTTTTTTAAAAAGAAACAGGGGCTTTGCAAACAATCATAGTGTTTACGGTATTGCGGCCCCACGTCTAGTACGCATACGCTAGTCAACAGCGGCCACCGCTGAGCGCATGCGCAGCTACACACGTCAGGACCCACATCGGTCTCTTGACTCAGCGCAGCGGCGTTTTCTCAAATACTCTCCTCAGGACACAAATTCTGGAGAGTTACAGCTTGCCATTTTGAAGGTTTAGCGCGAAATCAGTCCCCATGTGACCAATTAACCAATCACTGTCCTTCTACAAAGAGAAGGCGGGCGGAATGAGAAACACCTCCACTTCCGCTCGGTTAATACAAGGGGTACCGACGGACAGGTAAGAAGCAGGATGCTTTTGCTGTGTCAACTGTGTACACACTTGGCAGTTACTATAATTGTTACCAGCTTAGACTGCCCTCACACTCTAATGTGGGGTACCTGACATGTACTCTAAATGATGGGCTAATTCAGACCAGTAGGGCTCTGTATCTATATTATCTATAATTTGTCTAAGGACTGTGGGTCTTAAACTAAGATCATATCTACATCTTAAACCTGGTGTCATTCATTGAATGCCTCCACTGTGTTTGATAGGTGACAATCTAGAGGTATTTAGTAGTGCCTATATGGCGTTTTTGAAACATCTCTAAACCTTTTGGTATTTGGAGCCTCCAATTGTCTCATTGCTAACCTCTGTGTAGATAGCTTTGTGGTCTGATACTTGGGTTTCCATCACACGTTTGTTGGGTTTTTGTGTAGAGCAATTTGGCTGGGCATGGAAGATGACGATCACTTACTATGTCCTTTGTCTACACTATAGAGCGGGGCCTCATTCTCCCGAGCGGTTGCCGAGTGAGGTGAGGTCGTCACCCACACAAAGCTGGGTGAGTATCACTATGAGGAAATGCCTCTGTGTGATGTAGCTATTATGCTTCTTGTTTCAGTAATGCGGAATATAAACTGTTCACGCATGTGTGTTGATCTGAGCGGTGTATGTGTATTCATGCGGATATATGTAGGTGACTTTGTCCTGTTTTATTGTGTTATCTTTTGTCTCTCGATAGGAAGAAGTCTTGTCTCCCTTCCTCCAGCGAACATTGAAGTGCAAAGTTCCTGGTAGATATGTGACTTCTCATAAGCACAATTTTTTTTACTGTTCCTCATATCACAAATCACTGTCAGTTGTAGTAGCAATTTTATATGAAAGGTCCTGAAGAAAGCCGGGGTAGTTCCCCTACAGGCTGAAACATGTCGACCATCTTGCTTAGCGCCACAGGGTAGTATCCATTTTCAACTACTCAGCGTGTTTTTAAACCTTTGACACCTAGACCTCTATTTGTAAATTTCTTAAGTCTTAGTAGTCAATTTTAATCACCACGATTATTTGAGCACTGCACTTTATTAACACTATTATGTTGAGGAACGATTTACATAGAGTTTCCATGTTATCCTGGCACTAAATGGTCGGGAGAGGGTTTGAATACTTATCAATTCCCATATGATGAAATTCCACCAACTGGGTGGGCTGATGGGATTTATTCAAACCTCTGTGACTCAACAGCCTCTGGTTTCATCTACATCTATATCCAATTGCTTCATAGTCGCTTGTTCAGACACACACCACCTCCAGACTTGGCCTACTCTTCTGTGTGTTATGTGTCCAGAATATGTAACTTGGATTCTTCAAAAAACATTCCCAAATCCCAGTTGCCTGCACCAGCTTTAGCAGCAGTTTTAAGGCACTGTGCCTCGCCCATCGAGCTATTCACGGGAGAGACTCACTGCTCATGCAACAACTACTCATTTCTTATATTCCTCGGAGGTCTCTACGGTCCGGGAATCTCAGGTGGCTTACAGTCCCTAGGATTCACAAGAGACAGGGAGTCGCACTTTCCCCCAAACTTTGGAACGGGCTCCCTGCTGTCTTCAGAATGAACCAATCCGAATACAGTTTTAGAAAACTCCTAAAAACTCATCTATTTTAATCTCTTGCCACTCATCTTTAAATACATCTAGCGAACTGGCAGATGTGTTGTCTTTGGCGCTGGGTAGCTCCACACTAAACAATAACCCTGGAATAGAAGGGAGAGATAGGTGTGACAGAATTAAGCAGCAGTTATAAGACAACCCTATAACCTAAAGAAAAGCTGTCAACCCGCAACCTATAAGCCTGTTTACAGCAGTTCAGCAAAAAAATAAACAACTGTAGGACACAAACAGCAGGTTGGAAATTACGCCAAATATGGCACCACTGTTAACAATCACTCAAACAAAAATAAAACGCACAGGTCTTAAATGACTCAAAGTGTTTAAAGCAGCATAGACTGCACAGCCCATGGCAATTGTGATCAGCCAGGGACACAGCCTGGGAATCAGACAAACATGCTACAGCCCCAAACTATTCACTAGGAAGACACACCCCATCTACAAGTGCACAAAACACAGTGTTAAGGTGAATAAGCAAATGACTTCACCACGAGCGCCAATGATAAATAAAGTAACATTAAATCCAAATTCTACCCAGAACCTTTTAGTTCTGCCATTGTAATACACAGAGAGACTGTAAATGGGAACTTTCGGGGTCACAGGTGGAACATATTAGGATGCCGAAAGGAAAGAATATGAAGGTTCAAGAAAGAACATTTTCGGAACTCAATTACGATATAAATGGCGTTGCTTGGGGACATTTTAGGGAAATCGTGAATTTTATCAGGTACACCATGGAGCTTCAGTAGGAGAATTGCAAGGGAGCTTTTGTGAGCCTATAAAGTATCTATCAGGTAAATGAGGCAAGATAAGCCATTGCTTGTTTTCAGGGGTCATATTTAAGTAATCCACGCAGGATACCACAGAATTACGATCAAAATTATTCAAGGTTTCCATAAAGCTAGGTTGGAGGTTTAATGGGGGAATTGTGGGCTGTCATAGGGAGCACTTTGGGAATGTTACTACAGTGACTGTGTGAGAAGGTTTCTATGGGAGACAATGTCAAAAGGCTTCTGTTGGAAACAATGTCCTAAGGCTTCTATGGGAGACAATGTCAAAGGGCTTCTGTGCGCGGAACTCTCATCAACAGGTCGCCCGGGCCCCTGTGGTCCCTTTACCAACGCCATCAATGACCTCAAAACACCCCACGTCCTCGCCTCCACAAACTACATCCTACTTCGAGACCTAAACTTCCACCTTGACAACCACGACGACTCAAACACTGCCTCCCTCCTAGAGAACCGGGCCAACATCGGACTGAAAGAAATAGCCACCACGCACACAGCAGAACACACACTCAACCCTGTCTTCGCCGAAGGAAACAGCATCTCCTACAGCCACACCACAGAACTCCCCTGGACAGATCACCACTGCAACGACTCCTTCAAAAAAGCCACTGTACACAAGCACGCCAACCGCCTCTTCTGCAGAAGCTGGAACAAGATCACCGAAGCCTAGCTCACCTTTGTCCTCATCAGCACCTCACATAGGACTACGCCTGACGCAAAAACCACAGCAAGCAACCTTTTCCGCTGGATCATGAACTGCGCCAACACACTTTCCCCCCTCAAGAAAGCCACAGGAAGACACATTAAAAAAACAAGCTGATTCACCCCTACACTACAAGAAACCAGACGCTCCTGCAGACAACTCGAGAAGACATGGAGGAACAACAAAACCCCAGAAACACGTGCCACCTACAAAGCAGCCACCACCACAAACCACCATCTCATCAGTTCCATAATGAAGAAATCACTCCAAGACAGAATCCTCACCAACGCTCACAACACCAAATAACTCTTCTCCATCATCAAAGAATTTGCCAAACCCGGAGGCGATACAACCTCTGCAACAGACTTAGCATCTTCTTCCACTGCAAGATTAAGATGATCTACGACAACTTGGACAACCAAGACCTCCTCACTGCTCCTAACCCCCTCCATACAATGCCACCCAATAGACCCTGCTCAAATGGATCCTGCTCCCGACAAAAGGCACCTTGAAGACCATGATAGCATCCACTCCGGGGCACCCTCAGACCCCTGCCCATGCCACATCTTCCACAGAGCTGCCTCTGCCATTGCACCCGAACTATGTCAGAAGATCAACTACTCCTTAGAGACTGCCACCTTCCCCGAAGACTGGAAGCACGCCGAAGTCAAACCCCTCCTGAAAAAACCCTCTGCAGACCTAAAGGATCTCAAGAACTTCAGGCCCATCTCCCTGCTTCCTTTCGCAGCCAAGGTCATCGAAAAGGCCGTCAATACTAAGCTTGCAAACTTCATCGAAGCTAACCACGTGCTGGACATCTCCCAATCGGGATTTCGAAGCAACCACAGCACTCCGACCGTCCTACTAGCGCCACTGATGACATCTGCTCCCCCCTCCACCAGGGCAAAACGGCAGCCCTCATCCTCCTGGACCTCTCGGCTGCCTTCGATACCGTCTCCCTCCGCACTCTAGCCACCAGACTCCACAATGCCAGCATCTGTGGCAAGGTCCTCGACTGGATTTGATCCTTCCTCACCGGCAGAACTCAGTGGGTCAGTCTCTCTCCCTTCCTCTCAGAAACGACAGAGACCAACTTTGGAGTGCTCCTGGGCTCCTCCCTCAGCCCCACCCTCTTCATCGTCTACATGCCCCTCTCGCAACCATCATTGGGAATTACAGGCTCAACATCATCTCCTAAGCCGATACCAAGCTGATCATCTCCCTCACAAATGTACCCAACGTCACCAAACACAACTTCCAACAAGCATTAGAAATGCAATAGGTCTCGGATTTTTTTTAGTTCGAGCTAATGGAATTGTAAATGGCAATGTCTTTTCGCCATGTGTTATGGAGTGTATGCATGTGGTGTGTAGTGGAAATGAAATGAAATGAAATGAAAAAGAAATTTCTAAAGCGCACTGCGGCCAAGCGGCTTCCTGGCGCTGAGGAGCACAACAGTTACTACAGAGGGTCCCATGAGAGGTTAGTCGGGAAATGCCTGAAGAAAAAGAAAAGTTTTAAGGGCTTTACGAAAGTGGGAAAAAATGGGGATAGAGCGGATGGAAAGAGGGAGATTGTTCCAAATCTGGGGGGCCAGGACAGAAAATCGGGTGCCCCCGGTTCGGGATTTGCGGAAGCGGGGGACATGAAGGAGAGAAAGAGAAGAAGAGCGGAGAGAGCGACTGGGAGCGTGGGAGGAGATAAGAGAGTTAATGAAAAGCGAGGCAGAACGAGCGTGCGCTCGGAAAGCCAGACAGGCTAATTTAAACCGGGACCTGAAGAGAACCGGGAGCCAATGGAGGGATTTGAGGGCCGGGGTGATGTGGGAGGATTTGGGAAGACAAAGGATAAGACGGGCCGCCTGGTTTTGGATGGCCTGGAGACGGCGAGTTTCGTAGGCAGGGATGCCTACGTACAGGCCGTTGCCATAATCCAGGCGGGATGTAATAAGGGCCGTGATAATGGTTTTAAGGGCATCAACAGAAAAAAACCGGGAGATCTTGCGAATGAGGCGGAGGGAAGAAAAACAAGAAGACACAACGGAACTGATTTGGGCGTGGATGGACAGATCATTACTGATCTTGATGCCCAAAGTCCGGACTGAGGAGACAGGAGAGGGGGGGGGAACCAAAAGAAAGGGGCCAGTGAGCAGAGGACCAGGGATTAGATGAGCCGCCAGTAAGGACAAGCTCTGTTTTATCGGGATTGAGCTTCAAATGATTGAAGCTCATCCACTGAGAAATGAAAAGAAGAGTAGAACAGAACTTAGGAAGAGATTCAGCTGGGGAAGAAAGATCGAAGACGAGCTGGAGGTCGTCAGCGTAATTATACACAGAGACCCCCAGCTCGAGAAGAGAGGAGATGAGGGGGCGGATGTAAAGATTGAAGAGGAGAGGGGAAAGGGAAGAACCTTGAGGGACCCCACAGGTGACCGGGAGTGGGGGAGCAGAAAAATCAGAAAGGTGGGCTGCCTGTGACCTGCCTTGGAGGAAGGACGCGATCCAGGAGAAGGCAGTGCCTTGGATGCCCGCTGCGCTGACACGGTCGAGAAGGATGGCATGATCGACAGTGTCAAACGCAGCGGACAAGTCCAGAAGGATCAAGGCCTGGGGGAGGTTGCTATCGGCCTTGCCCTTAAGTTCATCAAGGACCGCGAGGACCACTCCCTCAGTGGAGTGGCCAGGACGAAAACCCGCCTGGTGGGAGGCCAGAAGATGATTCTCCTCAATGTAGGCGGAAAGGCAGGATGTCACGTAGCTTTCAAGAATCTTCCCTAGGTAGGGGAGAAGGGAAATCGGCCTGAAGTTAGATGGAAGGGAGGGATCAAGGCCAGCCTTTTTCAAAATAGGGAAAACAATAGCAGATTTAAAGGAGGGGGGAACACAGCCCGAAACCAAAGAAGTGTTAAGAAAAGTGAGGGGGGGAGCCAGACAACTAGTGTAAAGAGTTCTAAGGATCCGTGCAGGGGCACAATCTGCAGGAGAACCAGACTTGACCTTAACGAGCAGGTCAAGGAAGAGCTCAGGAGAGATGGGTTCAAAATGATCCAAAACAGAAGAAGATAGGTGAGAATGGTCAGGCAGAGCAGGAGGGGACACAGTGGGAATATTGGCTTTAATGGTGATAATTTTATTGATAAAATAATCGTTCAAAGAATGACAGAGGGATTGAGAAGGAGCAGGGGAGAGACAGGCACGATGGGAGGTAGCAAGACTGTGAACTAGTGAGAAAATCTCACGGGACTTGTTGGCCGACAGGGCCACACGCTCAGTAAAATATTTGGATTTGGCCGCTAAAATGGCTTTTTTATAGATGTTGAGGAGGGCTTTGTATTTGAGACGGAGGGTAGGGCAGTAATTGCGACGCCAATGACGCTCCGAGCGCCTGAGCTCTAATTTCAGGGATTTAAGGTCACTCGAAAACCACTTGTGAGCGTCATGGGGGCGAGCCGATTTAATTTTTTTGAGAGGAGCGACCTGGTCGCAAGCAGAAGAAAGCCAGGTGTTAATGGCGTTCGCCTGACTTTCCAAAGACAGGTCGGTCAGGGTAGGAGCGGATGAAGACAATAAAGATGAAAGGTCATTAAGATCAGTCTTATTCCAGCTTCGGGCCAAGATGTTTTTAGGCAGGGGAGCTTTCTCAACATGACCTAGATGAATAGAAAAGGAGATCATGGAGTGGTCCGACCAAACACAGGGTAAAATGGAAGTGGCCGAGAGTTGACAGCGTAAGGACCAAATTTGGTCTAAAATGTGACCATGAATGTGGGTAGGGGCCAAAACATGAGGTAAGAAATTGAGACACTGAAGTGTGGCAGAGAAATCTTTGGAAGAGGAATCTTCCCTCGGATCACCCGGCCAAAAGTTGAAGTCTCCGAGCAGGAGCAGCGAGGAATTATTTACTGCCAAAGTGGCCAGAAGATCCTGCAAGGTGGACACAAATGATGGCATGCTTTGAGGTGGGCGGTACACGAGGACCACCGTAAGGGGTACCGGAAGATTGAGAGAGCGCGCCACCAAGAAGTCAACACTGGGTATGCGGGGGTGCGGAAGCAGCTGAAATTTCATAGAAGAGCGAATTATCATCGCCACACCCCCTTCAGTTTTTCCGTCAGGGCGGTCGGCACGAAGGGCATAGTGGGTACTAGGGAGAATAGCAAGAAGGTCAGGGAGTGAATCGGAAGAAAACCAGGTTTCGGTGAGGAAGAGAAAATCCGGGGAATCAGTATCCAAAAGATTGAAAAGGGCAGTTTGATTTTTAGTGGCGGAACGGGTATTAAGAAGGATAGCAGAGGCGGCAGGGGGACCAGGAATGATGCCAGTAGCAGAGGGCATGGAAGAAGTGGAGGGTGAGGAAATAGGGGAAGCCGGGGAAGAGCAGGGAAAGTAGGGAACATAAATGCCATGCGAGGATAGGTGTTGAACTGCAGAAGGAGAAAGAGGAGCAGAGACGGAGAGAGACAGTAGCTGGGCAGAGGTGTACGACAAAGGAAGGGCAGGGTCTATGGCCCTTGGTCCCGGCCCGTCGCGGACGGGCGCAGACGGGCTTAACTTAGGCGCAACTTCGGCGCGCCTTCGTCGCGCCCGCTGCGCTCGTCCGCTGCGCTGCCGGGACTGGCCCACAGTGTGTTGGATTGGAATAGTAGGAATGGAGGCATGCTGCGCTTTAGATAAATATGTTTAAAAGTAAAGGGCACCATATTGCGATTGCTACAATAGTTAATTGAGGATGTGTTAACAATTGATGTGTGCACTGATGGCTGGTGGTGTGTGTGCCTGGTGGAAGCGAGCACTGCCGGCTGGAGGTGTGTGTGCCTGGTGGAAGCGAGCACTGACGGCTGGTGGTGTGTGTGCCTGTAGAAATTCTGCACTGATGGCTGGTGGTGTGTGTGCCTGGTGGAAGCGAGCACTGCCGGCTGGAGGTGTGTGTGCCTGGTGGAAGCGAGCACTGATGGCTGGTGGTGTGTGCGCCTGTAGAAATTGTGCACTGATGGCTGGTGGTATGTGTGCTTGTTAAAAGCATGCACAGATGGCTGGTGGTGTGTGTGCTTGTTAAAAGCGTGCACAGATGGCTGGTGGTGTGTGTGCCTGGTGAAAGGGTGCACTGACAGCTGGTGGCAAGTGCGCCTAGTGAAAGCATTCACTGACGGCTGGTGTTGTGTGTGACTCCGCTCACTCTGCGCTCACACTGCAGTCACTCACACTCTGCGCTCACTCTGCAGTCAATCTCTCTGCACTCACTCTCACTGCACTCACTCTGCAGTCAATCTCTCTGCACTCACTCTCACTCTGCACGCTCACTCTGCAGTCAATCTCTCTGCACTCACTCTCACTCTGCACTCACTCTGCAGTCAATCTCTCTGCACTCACTCTCACTCTGCACGCTCACTCTGCAGTCAATCTCTCTGCACTCACTCTCACTCTGCACTCACTCTGCAGTCAATCTCTCTGCATGCACTCTCACTCAGCACATACTCTGCGCACACTCTGCGCACACTCTGCGCACACTCTGCGCATACACTGCAGTCACTCACACTCTGCGCTCACTCTGCAGTCAATCTCTCTGCACTCACTCTCACTCTGCACTCACTCTGCAGTCAATCTCTCTGCACTCACTCTCACTCTGCACTCACTCTGCAGTCAATCTCTCTGCATTCACTCTCACTCTGCACTCACTCGGCAGTCAATCTCTCTGCATTCACTCTCACTCTGCACTCACTCTGCAGTCAATCTCTCTGCATTCACTCTCACTCTGCACTCACTCTCACTCTGCACTCACTCTACACTCACTCTGCACTCACACTGCAGTCACTCACACTCTGCGCTCACTCTGCAGTCAATCTCTCTGCACTCGCTCTCACTCTGCACTCACTCTGCAGTCAATCTCTCTGCACTCACTCTCACTCTGCACTCACTTTGCAGTCAATCTCTCTGCATTCACACTCACTCTGCACTCACTCTGCACTCACCCTGCACACACTGCTCATCCTGCGCACTCACACACTGCTCACTCTACACACTCACACACTGCTCACCCTACACACTCACAATGCTCACCCTACACACACACACTGCTCACCCTGCACACACTGCTCACCCTGTACACTCACACACTGCTCACCCTGCACACTCACACACTGCTCACTCTACACACTCACACACTGCTCACCCTACACACTCACAATGCTCACCCTACACACTCACACACTGTTAACCCTGCACGGTCACACACTGCTCACCCTACACACACACACTGTTCACCCTACACACTCACACACTGTTCACCCTACACACACACACACTGCTCACCCCACACACTCACACACTGTTCACTCCACACACTCACACACTGTTCACCCTACACACACACTGCTCACTCTACACACTCACAGACTGCTCACCCCACACACTCACACACTGTTCACTCCACACACTCACACACTGTTCACCCTACACACACACTGCTCACTCTACACACTCACACACTGCTCACCCTACACACACACACTGCTCACCCTACACACACACACACTGCTCACCCTACACACACACACTGCTCAACCTACACACACACACTGCTCACCCTACACACACACACACACACTGTTCACCGGACACTCTCACACTGCTCACCCTGCACACACTGCTCACCCTGTACACTCACACACTGCTCACCCTGCACACTCACACACTGCTCACTCTACACACTCACACGCTGCTCACCCTACACACTCACAATGCTCACCCTACACACTTACACACTGCTCACCCTACACACTCACACACTGCTCACCCTGCACACTCACACACTGTTAACCCTGCACGGTCACACACTGCTCACCCTACACACACACACACACTGTTCACCCTGCATGCTCGCACACTGCTCAGCCTGCACGCTCACACACTGTTCACCTTGCACGCTCACACACTGCTCACCCTACACACACACACTGCTCACCCTACACACACACACACACTGTTCACCGGACACTCTCACACTGCTCACCCTGCACACACTGCTCACCCTGTACACTCACACACTGCTCACCCTACACACTTACACACTGCTCACCCTACACACTCACACACTGTTAACCCTGCACGGTCACACACTGCTCACCCTACACACACACACTGTTCACCCTGCATGCTCGCACACTGCTCAGCCTGCACGCTCACACACTGTTCACCTTGCACGCTCACACACTGCTCACCCTACGTAATGCGAAAAGACATAGCTCTTCCCTTTGGCCTGTGTTGTAATCGTACAGTAGGTTGTGAGTAGTTGCGCTTGATTGGTTGGGGCGTCCCCTCCTTGCTGCTCCCCTCACAGAGGGCCGGCTGCCTCCATGAAGCTCCCAAGACATGTGTTCAGCTGTTCTTTGATTTAGCTCCTGTGTGTCAGTGCACAGTGTGAGTGCACAAGCATACCCTGCTCTCTCTGCACTCACTCTCACTCTGTACTCACTCTCACTCTGCACTCACTCTGCACTCACAGTCACTCTGGCACTCACTCTGCACTCACTCTGCACTCACTCTGCACTCACTCTCGCACTCGCAGTCACTCATGCGCTCACTCTGCACTCACAGTCACTCTCAAACTCACTCTGCACTCACACTGCACTCACAGTCACTCTCGCACTCACTCTGCACTCACAGTCACTCTCGCACTCACTCTGCACTCACAGTCACTCTCGCACTCACAGTCACTCTCGCACTCACAGTCACTCCGGCACTCACTCTGCACTCACAGTCACTCTTCACTCTGGCACTCACTCTGCACTCACAGTCACTCTGGCACTCACTCTGCACTCACTCTGCACTCACAGTCACTCTCGCACTCACTCTGCACTCACAGTCACTCTCGCACTCACTCTGCACTCACAGTCACTCTCGCACTCACTCTGCACTCACAGTCACTCTCGCACTCACTCTGCACTCACACTGCAATCACAGTCACTCTCGCACTCACAGTCACTCTCGCACTCACTCTGCACTCACAGTCACTCTCGCACTCACTCTGCACTCACAGTCACTCTCGCAGTCACTCTGCACTCACAGTCACTCTCGCACTCACTCTGCACTCATTATAGGGGGTTTGGAATTCCGAGATGCAAAGGCACTTTGTGCTGTTATCACGTCAACTTTGGCACAAATATACCTTTGCTGCCCAAAAGATATTTCCTTTGTCGTTTGCATCACATTGAAATCTTTAGTTAATTGTGGATCACGGTTACAGTTTACAGCTCCTAGAAGGCACTGAATTCTCAAATGAATTCACAAGAGAGGAGAAAAAGTGTTCTGGAACATCGAATTAACTCAGTAAATAGTTACTGCTTTGGTTTGACTTCAGGGCATTTTGCTAGCAATCATCACCCGGGCAGTTGGGATCCAAGCCCTACACTACAGGGCATGTCATGCTGCAGCGAGGAACTGAGGATAACGCCAAGACGTGAAAAAGTCAACATTTACTGAAAAAAACACAATTTAAAAAGCTGAGCCAAGCTCACAGAAATGCTGCCAGGGCTCCGCCGATAGCACCCTCAGGCAATGCTCGGGTCAAGCCCCCTCAGCAGAGTGAGTCGGCTGTGGTTTAAGTAAAGCGCCACGGGGCTCCTCCGTTGAGCTCCCGCCTCTTCAGGTGCAGTCTGTGCTACCCCGCAGGGAGGGCACGAGGAGGCGGGCAGATGTCAGGCCCTCGAGTCTTGTGCTGTACTGTGCAAATAGGAGTCTGTGCTGCTGTGCTCGTCCACAGACAGCCCTCTGCGGCGTGCACAGGTCCGGTCTCACTGGCAACCCTGCCATCTGGTGGCAAGCCTCTGCTCTGATCTTTCATATACCTAAAGAGAGGGGCTAGTGACATACCGCTGCACGGGAAGCAAAGATATTAGGCAATGGGACACAGAGGGCCATGGGCAGCATTAAAGCAAGGGTGAGTTTTCTCCATCAGGACATCCATGGCAGCCTGCAAGCTCTCCGTGATGTTGATGCATATAGCAGAGTGAGATCTCTGGAGTTCAAGCTGAGTAATGTCCATAGCTCCCAAGGGCTGGGGTTGTATCATGCAAGTGGCTAGCAGGGACTTCCCTCAAAGTCGAAGAATCTCCAGGTCGTATCCAGAAAGCGTGTGTAAGGCCATGCACTGCTGGGATTCCTTTTAATGTCTCGAGCTCTAGCTTAGGAAAAGGGAGGATGGCACCTCTTCGACACCTTGGAATGTGTGCTGAAGGAGGCCAGAATCCCTGATGCCATGTTCTGAAGATAACTCTCAGACTCGCACGAAATAACCCATTGGGTACCTTTAGTAAAGAGACAGTAGAGAACTATGGTTTTATTTTATTTTTGAAGCTGGCTGCACACAACTGAATTCGAGACAAGAATGCGGGCGGGGGGCACTTCTTATTATCGAGTGCAATCAGGGGGCAGAAGTAAAGCTTTGTAAAGCAGACAGCAAAGAATGGTGCACGCGCCCAGCATCATCCAGTCCGGACACTAAATGCACACGCTCCAGGAATGCCAAATACAGTTCCGAGGCTTCCGAGAGCAGACAGCAAAGAATGGTGCACGCGCGCCCAGCATCTGTCTTCAATTACCGCGAGCCATGACAGCTGGTAATTGAAGAAATATGGCCTTCTGCTGCGCGTAACCGCACACAATATGAAATAGCCGGAGAAAGTCTACCGCCTATGGCCTATTGCGTGCTGTCTTATAAAAACACAGGCATGCGAGGCCCAATTGCCATGCAGCTTGAAAAAACACATTGCAAAATTCATGAGCATTCAGGAATTTGGTAGGTACGATTTTCGAGCACCTCAGAAAAGGACTCTTAAGTCACGCCCACTTCGTGGGACGTAGGCCGAGCCCTAAAAAGGGATGAAAGCTGTCACCACGTGGATGAAGAACAGCTGCCAGAAACTGAACTCCAAGAAAACAGAAGTCCTCATTCTTGGTTCCATCCCCTCTACATGGGACAGCTCCTGGTGCCATCTGAAATCCCCCCAGCCAAAGGACCACACACAAAACCTTAGCATAATACTAGACTCATCGCTCACAATGAACCGCCATAAAAAAAATGTATTCTTGACCTGCTTTAACACCATCTGCATGCTTCAAAAGACATTCAGATGGATCCCATCCGAATCCAGAAAAACTGTCACGCACACTCTCATCAGCAGCAACTGTACTACAGCAACACTCCCTACACCAGGATCAACAAGAAACTCCTTCGTAAACTTCAGATCATCTAGAAAGCATCAGCCAGACTGACTCTCGGCATTCCCGTCGCAGTCACATCACCCAACACCTCCATGAACTCCACTGGTCCGTAGTCAAAAGAAGAATAACTTTCAAACTCCTCACCCACGCATACAAGGCTCTTCACAAAGCTGGACCCATATACCTCGACAACTGCCTTTCCTTCCAAGTGCCCAAAAGACACCTCAGATCAGCAGCTCTCTCTCTGGCCACCTTCCCAGGCATCTACAAGACCAGAATGGGAGGAAAGTCCTTCCTCTACCTCGCAGCCAAAGCCTGGAATGACCTCCCCCTTCACCTCCGGCAAGCTCCCACATTGCCCAGTTAAGGATGGACATCAAGACCTGGCTCTTCAGAGAACTCAGCACCCAATGGAGAACCCTAGCGCCTCGAGACCAACACGGGTGAGTAGTTGCACTTTAACAACCCTGACTGATTGATTGATGGCGGTTTTCACTCTCTAACAACTCACACCCAGTCATTAGGAGTCTGCCCTGTGCAGCTAGCTGAACTGAAGGCTTTGCTACATGCACTTGAAAATAAGGATCCCAAATCCACCACATTTATTAAGTGTGATTCATATTGCTGTGTACAGTTCTTTAATGAGAATTTAAGTTTCTGGCGCTAAATGATTTCAGAGATTCAAAAGGAAGCACAATCAAGCACAAGCTGCTTTGGGTTAAAGTGGCAGATCTTAAAGATAAGTTGCCCAAAGCTCATGTATTACATACATTGAGCCATCAGCGAGTGGGAACACATGCTATAGGGAAGCCCCTGGCTGATGAAGCTGCCAAATCTGCAGTAGACACAGGTAAAATAGCAGCAGTTACACACTCTAAACTCATATGAATAATGAGATCTTTGTCTGCGGTGAATGCACATAAAAACAACATACCTTTATTCGAAGGCTTTCCTTCTAAATACTCGTAATACTTAAATAACCAGAATGTTGCTTTTGGAACTATCCCTGGAGTTGGCAATTGTTTGATTCACAGTGAAGACTGCAGAAATGCTTTGATTGATGCCACACATAAAGGTGTGGCTTCGGCCCATGCGGAAGTGGAGGCCACTGATTCGCTCTTACAGCAACGCTATTGGTGGCAGGGCTTATACCAGCAAACTAGAAAATATGTCCTCTGTTGCGACATTTGTCAGCAAATTAAAAGCTCCACTGTGCCTCACCAACCGCAGAAACATCGCTTAATTTCCAACAAGCCTTTTGGCTGTTTTTACCTCGATCATTAAGGTCCACTGATTTCAGATACTAGGTTCAAATTTATTTTGGTTACAGTTGATTCTTGCTACAGGTTCCTCTGGGTTTGGCCACTTCGCTAGGCTGACGTTCGAACTGTTATTAAAGACTTGCAAGTCTTCATCTGTACTTATGCATGTGGTGCATTCCATTCAGACCAGGGTCAGGCTTTCTCTTCTGAAGGGTACCATGATTCAATGACGTCTATGGGTGTATAGATATTCCTCTCCATATAGGCCCGAGGATCATTCTGTTGTGGAAAGAATCAACCATGACTTGAAGCAGTCCAGAACAGCTAGAGTATTAGGTACAGGGTGTGGTTGCTTGAACCATCTTTATGGGGTTCACAAGCACTAAATAACCTCCTCAAAATACCGCTGGGTGGATGAACCCTGTACGAAGTGCTTTTCGGCATCAAGATGTATGTTCCAGACCTTGGCGGTTCGGACTATGTGGTGGCTGCCGCAACCTTTGAAGTAGATAGCCATAGTGCTGTCTTGCAGGACTTACAAAAGTTCCGTAATGCCCACTGTATCAAATACTTTCTTGCATCTCCCTATTCGAGTGCTGAGGAACAAACTACTGTTTCCGGCTGGCTTCCATAAAAAAGAATTCGGCACAACGTATGGTGCTCTTGGTCCAGTCATAGGCATACAAGGAGGTACACTTACTGTCATTACTACAGCTTCCAGGCTCTAAAGAAAAATGCTGTCTCCATGGAACATGTCAAACTACACCATGAGGCTGATTCTTCATAGCATGCCATGGAGTGTAGCCTTTCCTTTGCAGCCCGTGAGCACCACTTATGCCGATTGTCCCTGGTGGAGATGGGGGGGCGGGGTTGTTAGGCTGAGTAATTCGCCAACAACTTGACAGAAATGATAACCATTTCAACTATTGCGTCTTCTACTATGGTTGTTGTTTATACGGATCCATCATTGGTAAGTTCTTCCCAATCAGATTTTTTGAGTCCTACTGCTCAGTCACGGCTCTCAGTTTTCCAGAGAGTGCCTCAGGGTACTATATGGGTCAAGATAATTTTTCTTCAGACAGTTCTTCTGTTTTACAACCGCCTCCAGCACTGATTTGTGTTTTTATGAGACCTCAACTTACACTGGAATGAGGAAAACAACTTGTTGATCCAAACATTGAACGAACTTCTACACAACAATAACCTCACTGCATAGAACAAACCCACAACAGAGGATCAATCCTAGATGCCATTAATGCCCAAGCAGACATAGTCACTATTGACCACATAAGTTCAAGTTCAAGTTCAGGAATTTATATAGCGCACAACTCACCCAGAGGGTCTCAAGGCGCTTGGGGAGGGGGTTCAATTATTTATCGAATAGCCAGGTTTTAAGTTCCTTTCTGAAGGAGATGTGGTTCTGTGTAAGGCGTAGGTGAGTGGGGAGTGAGTTCCAGGTCTTGGCCGCTAAGTAGGAGAAGGATCTTCCTCCCATGGTGGATCTTTGGATGCGCGGAACTGCGACGAGGGCTTGATTGGAGGATCTTAGTTGGTGGGTGGGTGTGTAGAAGGACAGTCGAGTGTTAAGGCATTCGGGTCCTAGTTTGTAGAGGGCCTCGTGTGCGTGGGTGAGGAGACGGAACGTTATTCTCTTGTTGACGGGAAGCCAGTGGAGGTCTTTCAGGTGACCGGTAATGTGATCTTAGTGAGGGATGTCTAAAATGAGTCTCGCTGATGCGTTTTGGATGCGTTGGAGTTTTTTCTGTAATTTGGCTGTGATTCCGGCGTAGAGGGTGTTTCCATAGTCCAGTCGGCTAGTGACTAGTGCGTGGGTGACAGTCTTTCTTGTCTCGGAGGGGATCCAACTGAAGATTTTTTTGAGAATACGAAGTATGTTGAAGCAGGAGGATGAGACGGCGTTGACTTGTCTGGTCATCGAGAGTGAGGAGTCTAGGATGAAGCCAAGGTTACGTGCGTGGTCTGTGGGTATGGGTGCTGTGCCCAGAGCCGATGGCCACCATGAGTCGTCCCAGGTAGAGGGGGATGATCCTAGGATGAGGACCTCCGTTTTGTCTGAGTTAAGTTTTAGGCGGCTGTTTTTCATCCATTCGGCTACTTCTTTCATTCCTTCGTGAAGATTAGTTTTGGCGGTGTTAGGGTCTTTGGTGAGGGAAAGGAACAGCTGGGTGTCGTCAGCGTAGGAGATGATGTTAAGGTTGTGTTGATGCGGGATGGATGCGAGTGGACTCATGTAAACGTTCAAGAGGGTGGGGCTGAGTGATGATCCTTGTGGTACTCCGCAGATGACTTCGGTGGCCTCTGATTTGAATGGGGGAAGTCGGACTCTCTGGGTTCTCCCGGCGAGGAATGAGATGATCCAGTCCAAGGCTTTTCCTTGTATGCCGATGTTACTGAGGCGTTGTATGAGGGTGCTGTGACAGACTGTGTCGAAGGCGGCGGAGAGGTCGAGTAGGATGAGGGCCACTGTTTCTCCGTTGTCCAGTAGTGTTCGGATGTCGTCTGTCGCTACAATGAGGGCGGTTTCGGTGCTGTGTTTGGCTCGAAAGCCGGACTGTGAAGAGTCGAGGGAGTTGTTGGATTCAAGGAAGGCGGCGAGCTGGCTATTGACGGCTTTCTCAATGACTTTGGCAGGGAATGGGAGGAGGGATATGGGGCGGTAGTTCTTAAGTTCGGAGGGGTCTGCTGTGGGTTTCTTCAGAAGGGCGCTGAGTTCGGCGTGTTTCCAGCTTTCTGGGAAGGTAGCGGAGTTGAAGGAGCAGTTGATGACATCACGGAGATGGGGTGCGATGATGAAGTCTGCTTTGTTGAAGATGTGGTGGGGACAGGGGTCGGTTGGCGAGCCAGAATGGATGGAGTTCATTAGGCGGATGGTGTCTTCAGTGGTGATTGGGTTCCAGGCGCTGAGGTTGTTAGAGGGCGGTTTAGGTTCGGAGGTGGGTGGAGAAGAATGTTCTTTGGAGATGTTCTCAAAGCTGTTATGTATGTTGGCAATTTTGTTGTAGGAGAAGGAGGATAGCGAATCGCAGAGGTCTTGGGAGGGAGTAATGTCGTTTGAGGCTGCGGTGGGGTTGGTGAATTCTTTGACGATGTTGAATAGTTCCTTGCTGTTGTGGGCGTTGTTGTCGAGTCGATCCTTGAAAGCTGATTTCTTGGTGGATCGGATCAATTGGTGGTGTTTACGGGAGGCTGTCTTGAAGGTGGTCAGGTTGTCAGTGGTTGGGTTTTTTCTCCATGTTTTCTCGAGAGTACGGCATAGTTTCTTGAATTTCTTAAGGTCGTCGTTGAACCAGGGGGCCTTTTTGCTACCCTGTTTGGTTTGGTGGTTTTTCAAGGGTGCTAATTCTTCAACGCTGTGAGTGATCCATTGTTTGAGGTTGGTGGCTGCTTGGTTTGGGTCCGATGAGAGGGCGGGTGGGTTTTGGTTGAGCGATGTGAGGAGTTGGTCTGTGGTGATTTTGTTCCAGTTTCTTCGAGGAAAAGGTTGTGGGGGGTTGTGGGTCGAGGTAGTTTTGTAGCTGAAGTGAACACAACTATGGTCCGTCCAATGGAGAGCTGTGGTGTGATCGAAGGAGATGTGTTTGCTGGAGGTGAAGATTGGGTCGAGCGTATGTCCGGCTATATGGGTGGGGGTGTCAACAAGTTGTTTGAGTCCGAGATTGGCCAGGTTGTCCAGAAGGGTGGTGGTGTTGCTGTCGTTTTTCTTTTCCAAGTGGAAGTTGAGGTCTCCCAGTAGAATGTAGTTCTCGGAGGCGAGGGTGTGTGGGCTGATGAACTCAGTGATGTCTTCGCTGAATTGTTTACGGGTTCCTGGTGGCCTGTAGATGAGGGTGCCTCTAAGTGTGGTCCTGGGGTCGGTGTGGATCTGGAAGTGGAGGTGTTCGGCGGTTGCAAGGTTATCGTCGAAGCTGGTCGTGATTCTGATGGTGTTCTTATGGACGATGGTGATGCCTCCTCCTGCTTGGTTGGTGCGGTCTTTTCGGATGATTTTGTAAGCGTCCGGGATGGCTATGGCGATGTCGGGTGTTGATGATGCGTTCATCCAGGTTTCTGTAAGGAAGGCGACGTCCGGTGAAGCAGTGTCGAGTAGGTCCCATAGTTCAGTGGCTTGTCTGTGGACCGAGCGGGTGTTCAGCAGGATGCACTTCAGGTGGTTAGGGTCGAAGCTGTGGTTGGGGTTAGTTGATTTGGTGTGGGTCTTGATGCTGGTGAACTTGCAGGAGTGGCAGGCGAAGGGACCGTGGGTATGTCCTGGGGCAGCCTCGTAGCATTGTGGGGGGCGTCTGGACTTAAGGGCTAGGAGGGTGGAGGCGTCATACGTTATGCGGGTGGAGTGGGTTTTGCGGGGGCCAGGGGGTCTGGCGCTGGGCGCGGTCCAGGCGCGGACGGGCATAGACGGGCTTACCTTTGGCGCACCTTCGGCGCGTATGGGGCGCGACCGCTGCGCGTGATTGCTGCGCGCATAAGCATCTGTCATAAGAGGGTAGTGGAGGGGGGAGGGGCGAGGGAGAAGCAGCTGGGAGGCGGGTGCGTGGTGGAGAGGGCGGGCTCCGAGGCACAACAATCACCAAATGGCCGCAAAAGTGAAACCGGACCAGGATGTGGCACAACGTGGGGATGAGCTGTGGGAGACGAGCCAAATTACTAAATAAACAAATGAATGTCTAAATAACCCTATCAAGCGATGCAGACCAGGAGAGCACACAAATCATAACAAACTAAATGGGCCAATATTAGCGAGGCACAGCGCTCGATCGCAAGGCAGGCAGCAGCAAAACAATGACACCACAGGCAGCAGCCGTGCACAGAGCACGATCGCAAGGCAGGCAGCAGTTAAATAACGATACCGCAGGCAGCAGGCAGCAGTTGTGCACGGCGTGAGAGAGGATCACTGCTTTACCCACTAGGTGAGGAATCTAAGTCAAAACCATCTTAGCGACCTGGAGGAAAGGGTAAGCTCACTCCTCCCCACCTCCACTGACAACCTCTCCATAACAGAACTCACCTCCTGCTACAGTACTATGACTTGCACCATGGACCAATTAGTCCCCTGGAAACAAAAAAAGAGTCAGAAACAGCCCATCCAGATCATGGTTTAACACGTACATAAACTCTGAAAGACGACTGCTAAGAGCTGCGAAAGACTCTGGTGGAACAACCGGTCCACAATCCTGTGGAATGTACTGAAATCAGTGTGCAGGAAATACAAAAAACACATTTAGAATGAAAAAAAGTCCTTCTTTTGTAGTGCTTTGAACAGCGATAAGAACAGGCCGAAAGAACTCTTCAATCTCATCATACAACAAACCTCCAAACCCCCCACATCCTCTGCTCAGCCCTCCAAAGACCTGTGTGACAACTTTGCCAGTTTCTTCAATGACAACATCACAAAGATTGAGCTCTCCCTGGACATTCACTGCTACCCCCCAACCCTCCAAGCAACAGTCGCTCGCTGACACAGAAGCTATCACACCCATGCCCCACCCAAACAACTGGATATCCTTCAATCCCATCTCTGTAGCAGAGATGGCAAAAATGATTTCCTGCTCCACTCCCTCATCTCACATCTCGGAACCCATTCCTCCCCAACTGGTCAAAAAGCTCAAGCTCACCCTAACTCTAATCTTGACCAAGATTACAAATAGCTCCCTGAAAACCGGAGTCATGCCGGACTGACTCAAAATTGGCCAAGTCACACCACTACTAAAACAAACAGTCTCTGACACAAACGATCCTAATACCTTTAGACCCGTCTCCAATCTCCCTCTCCTAGCAAAAATCCTGGAAAGATGTGTTCTCCTCAAACTCACTCAACACATGGGCACCAACAGCCTTCTAGACCTCACCAATCTGGCTTCAGAAAAGGTTGTATCACAGAGACAGCGATCCTGAATGTCATAGACGACATCCACAAGTCTCTAGAAAATGACCAATGCTATCTGCTTATTCTTTTAGACCTATCGGCAGCCTTCAACACGGTTGACCACAAATTACTCATTAAGGTACTTCAAGAAAGGGTAGAAGCGGATGAGGTGGTCCTACAGTGGTTCACCTCCTTCCTACAGAACCGCACACAAAGAATAAAAATCAACAACTTCTTGTCGGACCTACAGCCCGTCAGCAGGGGGGGTACCTAAAGGATCAGTTCTCTCTCCGCAACTTTTTAACATCTACATGGATCCCCTCAACTACATTCTCAAATAAAACAATGAACCGTTCCAACTTTACGTGGATGACACCCAGATCTATCTTGAAACCTCCTCCATTGACGACATTCACAGACTAAACAACACTCTAGGAGAAGTTCAACACTGGCTAACACTCAACCACCGGAAACTCAACCAAGACAAGACGGAAATCCTACTCATCTCCAACAAGGAGCAGAACCCCCAAGTCACAGAATGGCTAAAAGCCATAGATGCGCTCAACTGCAACCTCACCCTGACGACTCTGTAAAATCACTAGGGATCACTCTGGACCCAAAATTAGACATGGCCAACCATATCAAGAACTCTGCTAAGAGCGACTTCCTCAACCTTAAACTTCTCAACAAAATAAACCCTTCATGCCTCTCAGTGATATCAAACAAGCTACCCAATTCCTGCTGCTGTCCAGACTGGACTCTGGGAATGCAACCCTCACAGGAACAGCAAAATCCCGATTAGCTCCCCTTAGATCAACTCTCAATGCAGCAGCCAGAATGGTCACCGGAGCGAAGAAATTTGAACACATTTTGCCGGTACTCAGAGAACTAAAATGGCTCCCAATCGAAATGGTGGCCAATTTCAGAACTGCCTGTCTCACGCACAAAGCTCTACACACAGAGAAAATCACCTACCTGGCCTCCAAACTCAAGAAAGCCGGCAGCCTACTTCTCATCCCTCAAACTCGCAAACAAAAAACCTCATCTCGATCCTTCTCTGGAAATGTACCGAAAATCTGGAACTTCATCCCAGTCCATATCAGGAATAACCCCTCCGGTGTAAAATTCAAAAGGCAGCTCAAAGACCTCTTCCTTTAACCGCTCCCTTCCGAATAGATAGCTACTGTAGGAGGGTAGCTCCTGGCTATGGTTGCCCCCAACTTTTTGCCTTGTGTTTTAGCTGGTTTTTGACATAGTTGGCCTGGGACCCTGCCAATCAGGACCCAAGGCCTACTGCTCTCTCTGTAAAATGGATCCCATGTACCTTAGGTGCATTTACCAATTGGTACTGGGCCACCTTATCAGACCCTGTAACTCAGGGCATAGGTGTACCCAGGGCCTACCAGGGGCTGCAGCATGTATTATGCCACCCCTGGCTGGCCATCTAAATCTGACACAACTGGCTGCACGACAGCTGGGGCAAGGTGGTGTAATCACCCTTTGCTTTAGATATAGTATACCTATATCTAACCCTAAAATGGACACATAGATTCCTATCAGTCACTCCTATGGCAGGCCTTAACAATCCTGAAGGCAGAGTGCTTGGAATCGTGTGAGATGGTGCTCTGGCATGAGCTGAGCCCGTTTGCAGCTTGCGGAACCAAGTCCTAATAGCTGTTCCATGATAAAGCATACCATATACTCTTAAGTGCATTATAATCCTCGCGGTTATATGCCAACTCTGGTATCGCTTTATCAAAACATGTCGAGTAAGGTGTCATACAAATTGGAATACTAACCCCTCGCCAATTCTGGCGACGGGGTTAGCATTCCACCCTTCTAGAGGGACACGACATGTATGTAACTGTGAACCCCGGTTAAAGTTAACTCGAGCCTCAGCATCACAAAATGGATGCTGCCACCACAGACACAAGTCTGACCTCCTGCTGCTGGGAGTCCTTCCAGCGAGGAGAGCTTGGACAAAGGGTTTCCTGTCAGGGGCGGTGCTAGCACCATCCCAGACAGGGTTTTGTGTATCCTGGGTAGGCAGGGCTGAATAGGAAGGTGACTGCAAGTGGCACCCCGGTGCTCACTACGCATAGGCCGGCTAGAACCAGTTCCAGGGGCACACCAGCCTCTGAGCTGGGGAAAGTCCGGCATGGGAGAGGGGTGTAACCACCCCCCTTCCTGGTCCCACCAATGGGCAGGACCTAGTCCCGTACCAGCCCCTTTCTTTAGTATAAAGGTGGGAGCGGGGACCCTTCCAAATTAGATAACTCCGAATCTTGATGACTTTCCAAGAACTCTTGAACCTTTCAGAAGACTCTCCCTTGTGGCTAAGGAGTAGCCACCCTGCACAGCAGGCACCACCTAAGCGCATCGCGGTTTGCTGTAAGTCTCTCCTCCGGATCAAGACTGCCCAGCTCGACGAGACCCGGCTTCCCCGGCACCTCTGACATCTACCTGCATCATCAGCCCAGCTGAGATTCGTCGGTGTGACGAGACCTCGAGGGACCGGCCATCTTCATGACTGCACGACGCTTGCCCAGCACGACCGCCGAGGGATCCTCGAGTGAGTGCTTTGGGGTTTGAGAAGCCCTAACCCTGAGCAGCTCCAGCACCGAAGTCCAGCCCCCCAGCATCCACCAGATCTGCGTGGGGCCCTTCTGCTCTTTGCTGCTCACTGCGTTGTCCGGCTACTTGCCTGATAGCTTGTGGCCCTCCTGACGACGCACCACGACGACAACACCGCTGGTCTGGTTGCTCCAGACTAGCCCTTGCTCCCCTCCAACAGAGGAGCACCCCGGACCCTCCTGGT
The DNA here is from genome assembly GCF_964263255.1 of Lissotriton vulgaris. NCBI lineage: Eukaryota > Metazoa > Chordata > Amphibia > Caudata > Salamandridae > Lissotriton > Lissotriton vulgaris. The sequence goes on along the minus strand of NC_141693.1, from coordinate 2,024,270,420 downwards.
CCACTCCAGACGCCATTTTGAGTCCACCGCGTGGGCTTGCATTTGCCAAGAGTTGTTGCCCCAATCCTGGGTCCAGCGACGTCGACAGCAGATACCTTCGTGGGACAGCTCGCACCTCCATCCTGGTCGCCGACAACGCCTCCTGGTCCGAGAGACTGCAGAGCCCAGCGTCGCCCACTCACCTGGTCGAGGTGACTTTGTCCGGTGCCATCCTGGTGCCCATCTAATCACTGGCTAGTGATTCAGAACTTGGTCCCCTCTGCTTACAGGTATCCTCGATCACCGATCCAGGCTTGGGTCACATCGAACTTCATCACTGGTCGCCTGCCAGCAACTTCTTCTTTCAGGCTCCATAGACTGCAACGAGGATTCCCGACGTCTTTCCAGACCTATGCAGCCGCAGCCCCTGGGCTAGGTAATCTCAGCATTTTGGTGCCCCAGCATAGCCTCACTATCCAAGGGTCCAGGTCCTTTTTCGTTTCAGCTCTACCTAGTCGGATTCGTCCGATAACACTAACTTTACGAAATCTAGCATCCATAGACTTTGTCCCGCATCCCGCATGAGAGTGCACACTCTGCACTCGATCTCCCTAGGCCTCCTGCTAGTAATCTGAAGGTTCAGTAGTCCAGTCCTAGCGATCCTAAAGCCTATTAGAGTAGTACTTACCTGCTAGTAATTTCGCATTCCACTTTTACAGTATATGGTTTTTCGTGCCCCTCGGGCATTTGTGTAAATTGTGCGACTTTCAGTATTTTCATAAGAGCTTTGTATTGTGCTTAGCGCCCTGTCCTCATAAAGAGTCCAGGGCTGTTGTGTTCTAAATAAATATACTTTTATTTTCATAACAACTTGTGTGGTGTCCTTTCACTTGGTGTTCAAGGGGTATATGTGATGGTATAACAGCTGGCTTAACACGCCCTCTAGAGTTTAGCCTGAAGACTGCTCTTGTCCATGCTACTAGGATAGCTGGTCTATACGGTTGACTTACAACCAATCATCAATAAGGGTTGTTTGGACTGATACATAGTGATCACTAGAATAGTGAGCACTGCATATCAGGCCAACTTCTCACAGCTACCGCCCGAATGCAGACTCTTATTTATTGAAGGACTCAGCCACCTTAATATTAAGACTTCTACCTCACCCCCCTTCTGACACGTTCATATGTCCACCTCCCGGAACGGTCTCCCCTCGAGTCTAGGTACATATCACCCTAAGAGTAAGACTCCGTGATCTCCTGTTAATCAATGTGTATTTCGATCTGAGTAGTTTGACTCGCCACAAGTCTACATGTATACTACTGTTTTTTTATGTTTGCGATGATCTCCTGCTAAGCAATGTTTATGCTGATCCGAGAATTTAGACTCGCAACGAGTCAACATGTATATTACTGTTATTTCTTTTGTGATTTCCCTTCCACTTATGTTGTAAAGCGCTCAGATTCCTTCGGGTCTGGCTAGCGCTGTATAAAACTCCTAAATAAATAAATTATGTCATGGTTGAAATGCACTTATCTAGTCCCGCCTTGGATACAAGTCTGGATCATACTCGCCTTGGTTTTTTTATTCATGTGGATTGGATTTGTGACTTTCTCTTCCTGTTAACCCCTTGCATGCTCAGCGAATTTTCGTGCTGTGCGGACAATTAACATAGTGGGCGGAATGGCCTCTGGCCGTTGTCAGCACACGCCCACTGTGACGCATGACGGCCGGGGCGGTCATGAGCATGCAAGGGGTTAATCAATGGCCATTACCTCCCGGAACATTATGCAACGGAACTGGTCAATCGGGTGTTGGCATCCCATTTTTCTTCGCATAAACTGAAAAGAGACTTGTCCCTCATCAACATTTCAGTCTTTCCAGTGACTGATGAGATTGTTTCGGATAAAGTTCCTTTCAATATTTTCGGCCCTGCAGACACCATATGTTTTCAAAGTTTCTATGGGTGATGTACTAGAACCAGGGTTACATTCAGATGATTGGGATGTTGACACTGTAAATTCTATGCTTTCAGAACTAGAGTATTATATTGTTTTTGAATCGGAGGACCTATATCTTAATTCTGCAAACTATGCTGATACGTTTCGCCATCATCATTATGGACATCATTTCCTTCACAAAACCAATAGTCAGCATCCACATTTTAATCATACACAATGGGAACATCGTCCAACTCCCCCACAAGGGACTTCCAAAAAGCATAAAGACAAGTTTACGTATTTTACAGGATATGACACTTCAGACCCCACACCAAAAATATTTTAGGTTTAAAGTATTTTATTTAGCACAATATACTGGGACAAACACACAACATCAAAAGGCGCTATAACAGGGCGGGTAGGCCCGGTCCCAAGCCACGAATCAGAAAGTGCAGTTCTAGTGGGCTATGCCATCGTAGCGATACATGATGTGAACTGTCGCAGCATGAAGTGGCATTTCTATTGCAAACCCCCCCCCCACAAACCCCCAACATCCCAACACCCCATTCCCAACCTCCCCCTCCCCCTTCCCGACCCAACGTCCAGTGCACAGCCCCAGCCAAAATGTACATCAAAAGCTACCTCCTACAGGGAGAATGAAACCCCCAATAAGTCACTGGGCAGGCGCGACAGGGCTCATAAGCCGCAGAAGGCGGAGGTACTTAGGGCAGGTAAGCTCCCTAAATTCGGAAAGCAATAAGGAGTGAAAGGGTTGCCAAAGCTCATTAAATTGCTCTATATCCCCCGCCACTGTAAGAGACACTGTCTCCATGCCTAATACATGCCATAGCCTATGGAGCCAACCTGTGATGGAGGGTATCGTAGCAGTGTGCCAGTGAATCAGAATGTTTTGGACTGCGGACGCTAAAGCTATAGCTATCTGCCTGCCTTTACGGGATCTGAGGGGATACATCAGTCCATTCTGGAGCCCCAGCAGGGTGTAAGTGGGGAAGCGTGGTAATTCAATGCTAAAATGAGAGTCAATTTCATCCAACACTTCCTTCCAATAAGGCTCCAATAATGGGCAATCCCATAGAATGTGTGTGAGTGTGCCCCGGTTTCCGCACCCTCGCCAACATGTATCCTCCTTGCTACTATCAAACTCGTGGACCCATTCTGGTGTGTAGTACCAATAGGTGGAAATCTTGGTAAATGTATCAGTGAGACCCATGTGGTACGCAGAGTGCCTCGCTCTATAAGATATGTGCTCCCATTCCTTAGGGCTCAACGTCCTCCCCAACTCCCGTTCCCAGCGTTCCCTCCCCGGGTGGTAAAGGTGTGTCGAGGGCGGTTGCAGTAGTTTATAAAGATCCGTGATCAGTTTTGAGTCTGACTTTCGTGACAGCAACCACTTTTCAAATGGAAGAAAAAGCCGATCAGCTGACTCTCTCACCTGCGGCTGAAGGGCCCAGTGGCCAGCCTGCATATAGCGGTGCAGCTCGGTCTCCGGGAGTGAGAACTCTTGGCGAAACTGGAGGAAGGGGACCACCCCCTCAGGGCCATACAAATGACACAGGGCTCTACACCCCGCCTGTCTCCAGTGTGTAAACGCTCCCTTCTCCATTCCCGTGGTGAAGTCCGGATTGTCCACCAACGAAGTGAGCGGCAACGGGAACCTGGTAAGGACATATGGGGTGCTAGTGGCATCCCACACCCGCAGGGGCACCCTTGTAATAAAGGAGGCGTATAAGTTCCTGGGCCGGTGAGGTCGACGCAAGAACGGGATTTCCTGCAAGGGTCTCCCTGCCACCGCCTGGTCCTGGAAGAGCCAATGCTTATCGGACTCCCACCGACTCCATTCCACAAGATAACGCAACTGCGCTGCCTGGAAGTACTTACAGAAGTCAGGTATTCCCAAACCTCCCGCCTCAGCAGCCAGTAGCGAGAGGGCTCTGCGCATTCTGGGTTTCTTACCCTGCCAGACAAAGCGCAAGACGTCTGCCTGTAGTTGCGGAATCCACCCGACCGGCGGTTGGAGCGGCAGGGCCCGAAACATATAAAGCACCTGGGGCAAGACTGTCATTTTGATGGCGGCAATCCTGCCCAACCAAGAGAAGGTTCCACCGGCCCAGTTCCTCCCTGATCTTGGCACCTAGGGCCAGGTAGTTGGCCGATACCATAATCGGTAATGTGGGAGCAATCTGGATCCCCAGATAGGGTACCGCCCCTGACGACCAAAGCATGGGGAACCGATGTTGCAAATAGGTTCTAGTAGCCAGCTCGAGTGAGATATCAAGAGCCACCGACTTTCCCATGTTCATTTTGAAGCCCACGACCGTGCCAAAGGAGTCCAGCTCCTCTATACAGGCCGGCAAGGCCGTCTGGGGTTCGGCAATCGATAAGATGACATCGTTAGCATAAAGGCTGATAGCGTGCGTGAACCCTCCCATCCGTATTCCCGTCACCGCCTGGTTGTCGCGTACCCGCTGGGCGAAAGGCTCCATATAAAAAGCGAAGAGCAGGGGCGAAAGCGGGCACCCCTGCCGAGTGCCCCGTTCGATGTCAAAGGCCCCAGAGGTATACCGATTTACGCAGACGACTGCCGACGGCCAATTGTAACAATTAAAAATCATGGAGCGGAACTTTTCCCCTATGCCTGCTCTCATTAGGACCCGTTCCAAATAAGGCCAGTGTACTCGGTCAAATGCCTTCTCCGCGTCCACCGCTAGCATCATTCGTTCCCCCGGAATCCGGGAGGCCTTCTCCAGCAGGTGGACGATCCGTTTCGTATTGTCCACCGTCTGTCTCCCCGGGACAAAACCAGCCTGGTCAGGATCAATAAGACCGGGCAAGTAAGGGGCTAAACGTGCAGCCAGGATCCCCGTGTACAGCTTCAGATCAATATTCAAAAGAGAGATCGGCCTGTAGGATCCACAACGCTTAGGGTCTTTTCCAGGCTTGGGGATGACTGTAATAGAAGCCCGTAGAAGATCAGGTGGAATGGCTCCCGGTTCAGCAAATGAATTAAAGAGGCGAGTAAGGACAGGGGCTAACGTCGTGCAAAACGTTTTGTAATAGAGCGCGGTGTATCCGTCCGGGCCCGGTGCTTTGCCATGTTTGAGTCTGGCAATAGCGGAAATCACCTCCTCTACTCCAATAGCACGATGTAAGTGTTCCGCCTGCGAGGGATCCAGAGAGGGCAAGGTGACCGAATCCAAATAGGTGGTCATGGCCGTCTCATCCGGGGGCTCTCCCGCGTAAAGATCCGCGTAGAACCTGCAGAAGGCGGCCGCAATGTGAGCGTCCTCCGTCACCACTGCTCCTGCCGGGTCAGAGATCTCCTTCACCAACTGGTTCTGGCGCGTCACCCGGAGCCTATTAGCTAGCATTTTGCCGCAACGGTCCCCCCGTGTAAAAGGTATGGCGCAGCCGGAGAGCAGCATACTCTGCCCGGTCGAGGTCCAAAGCCGCTAGGAGTTTCCTTGCTTCCTTGAGCTGCCGCCAAATCCTGGGAGCCCCTGTCCTACGGTGAATCTGCTCAAGCTCGCAAACCCTATCTGTGAGTTCATCCCTCTTGGCCTGTCGCTCCCTATTGTCGGCCGCGGAAATCGCCAAAAACTCCCCTCGGATGACAGCTTTCAGGGCCGCCCACTGCGTGGCCCGGCTGGTGTCGGAGTTGTCATTGTGGGTTAGATATTCCCGGGTCGCTCCCTCAATGTGGTCCACCACTTCTTTCCTATGCAACAACGTGTCGCGGAGGCGCCACGTCCTGGGAGGGGAAACGGCCGGGGGTAGACACAACGTGGCCTCAACCGGGGCATGATCCGATAGAGATAGCACACCTATCTCGGACCCCGAGGCCAGCGCTCGCACCGGGGAAGTGACTAAGAGGTGGTCCAGCCTCGCATACGTCTTGTGTGCGTGAGAATAGTACGAATAGTCCCTAGCCGTGGGATGCAAGTGTCGCCAGAGAGCAAGGAGGTCCACCTCTGCTAACTGAGCTCTACAATCAGAGGAGAATTCCCCGACCTGCGGGGAGCGCTGCGCCGACCTATCCATTGTTGAATCAAAAACCATGTTAAAGTCTCCCCCTAATATGACATGTCTATCCTGTGAGGCAGTAATGTCCTCGACCGTCGCTTGCAGGAAACGATCTTGCCGTTCATTAGGGCTATACAGGGACCCAATCGTAAAAGGAAGACCTCCTATCCTGAACCGATAAGCCAACAACCTGCCCCTCTGTTCGGTGAATTTGTGGAGGATTTCCCCTTTGAAGTGTCTGGCTACTAGTATCGCCACCCCCGCTGTCCTAGTGGTACATGAGGAGAAGAACTGTGACGGGAACTTGTGAGAACGCAGCCTATGAGTGTCCTGTGGCAGCAGATGCGTCTCCTGGAGTAAACATATATCTGCATGGGTATTCTCAAGTAGAGAGAGCACTGCCCGTCTCTTAACAGGATTATTCAAACCCCGAACATTCAGGGTAACAACCTTACATCTGTCCGGGGGCATATGAAGGAACATAATGGAAAGCATAGAGATCCCGTTCCAGCAGGGCGGGGAGTACAGGGGTTCCGCACTCCATCAGAGGCAGCAGAGTAAAGAGAAAAGCATAGATGTGTGTGCAGCATTCATGTCTGAGCAAACCAAGAAGCATGCATATTGCCTGTATGACTAGGAACCACATTGTGCACTGGACGACCCTCCCCCCACCCCCCAACTCCCGGATCCCACCCCCCTTCCCAACCCCCCCAACTCCCCGTCCCACCAATCCTTCCACCCTCCTTCCCAACTCCCCAACTGACCCCAGTCCCAACCCGCAACCGGAACTGACTCAACAACCCCAACCCCACCCCCTCGGTCCCCCAAAGAACCCCAAGAACCCATTGTCCCAGTCCGGTCCTCAACGGACAAGCCTGCGGAAAGTCACAAAAGTGGACGTCCAGCCACCACGCACTTCCCCGTCCCCTCAAACCTGCATTACAGTTATGGCGATGTCAATCTCCCCCCGGAGTTTTCTCAAGCCGTCAATGCCACCTCACCAGCTGCTGTGTCTCTGGCCACACCCCGCGCTGAACTGTCCATGTCTGCATTGACAGTAGGCGAGTCTGGCCACGCTGAGGAAGTAGAAGACCGTCGACCAGGGATTGTCTGCCACCCGTCTCTAGAGACGCGTCGATGGCGCGGCGTGTGTGCTCCGTCGTCTGTTGCGGTGATTCCCAGCACCCCACAAGTATCCTGAGGGAACGCAACTGATGCAGAGTCAAGTTCCAACGGAAAATGAGGCAGAAAGGGTGCCCCCAGGAGTACTGAGTGCCATGCTCCCGTAGGAAGTCAGTCGCAATCTTGAAGGCTTTACGTTTCTGCAAAGTAGATGCTACCAGATCTTGGTAAAAGGTCACCCGGTGACCTCTAAATTCCAGGGATGACCTCTTCCGTGCTTCGCGAAGGATTCTCTCTTTCAGGGGATAGTCCGGCAGGAAGGCCAGTATGTCGGGAGGAGGCGCCGACGACCGGCGTTGCAGGCCCACTCTCTGTGCCCGGTCAATCCGGATGAGGAAGTCGGCCGGTTCACCCAATACCTCTCTGAATAAGTCCCCCAGGTACGCAGCCACGTCCTCCCCTTCTTCCCTGGAAGGAACTCCCCGGACTCGGATGTTGTTCCTCCGGGAGCGGTTCTCAAGGTCCTCGGTGTGTGACTGAAGATCAAGATGCTGGTCCCGCAGCCGTATAACCTCTTGTTGCAATTGTGTGATCTCTTCGTCCCTGGCGTGGCAAGCCTCCTCCACCGTGGTCACTCTGTCCCCGAGGCCGTCAACCTCCCTCCGTATCTCTCGGACCTCCCCAGCCACCTCCTGCTTAAGCGTTTTAAAATCCTCCCGCAAGGAGCTAAAGAGGGACTCAAGGAAAGATCTTGTGACCGGAGGCTCCCCTCCGCTCGCTCCCTGGGAGCCACCCGGTTGGCTTGGAGACTGCTGTCCCCGTTCCTGTCTCGCGTTGCTCCTGCTCAACATGTCCGGCAACGTGCGCTCCCCCTTCTTGGCCCCCCTGTTGTTCGCCATCTTGCACGTGGGGGCGCCTTCTCGAATGGTCCGTGGGGCCTCTGGCTAACCGCTGGCGTATGCCCTAAACCGAGCCGCCGTGCCTCCACAATTCACCTCCAAGGATCCAGCGGGTCAGCTCGCACCCCCGGTCAACCCCCTCTGATGGTCCGTAACTCTGGCTGTGGTCCGTTCACTCCGAGGACCGGCTGTCCACTAGGGCCTCCAAGCCAGGCCGGGCCAGCCCTGTCTTCGACTCCTCCACGGCCAGCACCGTAGGCACGAGCCCCCAGGGTCCCTCAGCACCCGGCAAACAGGGGGGCCGCCACCAGCGCCCCCGCTCCGCGGGAGGGTCACCCCTCGATCAGGCCTGATGTATGCAGGATGTCCAGGTCTGTAAGCCACACGAGTAGCTTGCTTGCACCCTCGTCGCCTCCTAACAGTATGGGCAGTGAAGCCTGTGCCTCTCGTTCAATGTGCCACTGCACCTCCGCTGAGTCTGGGCGGGCGTCACCACACCGGCCGCTCCGGTTCCAAGCCTCCCCGAGGCGCTGTCAGCTCGGGGGCCAGCACTGCGGTCAGGGCCGGCTCCAGGATTGGGCAAGCGGCCGAGCCCTTCCGCAGCAGGCAGCGAGGTTCTCCAGACTCCAGTCCTCCGTAGGGGCGCCCCGGGAGGTGTAGGCCGCGGCCTCGCGTGAAGACCCTCCCACAGCGGCGTCGCGGCCTCCCCAAGTTCCTCGACTCACCGTCGGGGCACTCGCTTCTTCGGGGGTGCAGCGCAGCACCTGATTAGCACTGCCGGCGGGTTGCCGCAAGTCGAAAGCGTCCTCAAGCGCCTCCGGGGCCTGAAGCGCAGGCCCAAGCCTCGGCCTCGCGCAGCGCCCGGCCCCGAGGCCGCTACCCCGCCACCGGGGATCAGGCGACTCGGACCCCTGGGATCTCTCGCAGGGTCGGGCAGAAGTATCCGGCACCTGGGGGCAGGACCCGCAGCCTCGAAGCACCCACCGGGGTGAGTGGCCGCCACGGGGCAAGTTCTGGCTCCACCTCCGGCTCGCATCCCGGGCCTCTCCTGCTCCCGACAATGGCTCCGGTACTGGGACCGTTCGAGCGCAGCTACAAGCGCCTGTGTCCCCTTGGCAGCAACACTGGGGTTCTTCTCTGTTGCGCCGCCAATTGCTGCGACCTGGGGGGGGGGGGGGAGATCAGCGCAGTTTCAGTGATTTAAGGGCCCAGGGCCGGAGGAGCTCACGACGAGCGCGTCCACTCACCCCGCCATCTTGGCCACGCCCCCCCAAAAATATTTTAAATTGGTTCCTACCCCACCAAAAAAATATATGCTTACCCAGACTGAGCTCATATGTACAGCTCCGTCTGTCAACTAGTTAGCCCTTAAAGCTTATAATTATTGGAAGGATACCATTGATTTGAAATCGATTTGGGGAACAAAGGCAGGTTCAGGGACATGAAATTTGCTTCGAGCCAATTTAATTCCTACAAAAATGATTTTCTTGAATGAAACGTTCCAGCAAACTATATGTCTGGGATTGGCAAAAATTAAAGAAGTGAACGTCCCGACAATTCCCTCTATTGCCTGCTTTGAAAATTGGCAAAGTTTGACAAAGAACACTGACGAGAGTTAAATAGTATGGTGCAGAATGGTACATTTAATGCCTCATTCTCCAGTCCTGATGGGTGGTTGTTGTGGCTAGTAGTAGGGCCTAATTACGTGTCTGGGGGTCTGAGGACCGCCAGACTCGAGGCGGTCCAGCCACTGCTGCAACAGCAGTCCAACCTCCCAATTACAACTTTGGCAGTCAGACCGCCATTGCACCGCCGTTCCCTGGCGGTGGTGCGATGGTAAGGGGCTCAGTATAATGGGGGTGGTGCCGCTGCGGCACCTCTATGCATATGACGAGTTTCAGGAGCACCAGCGGTGTCAAGGAGGTCTTTCCTCCATGAAAAGTCTGGGGGTCCTGATGCTGCTCATGTTCTTGGGGATGCATGTTGTGCCCCGCTGTGTACATGCACCCGAGTTCCTGCACACCTGCACAGCATGCACTTTACAGTCAAGGCCGTGCAGGAACTGTTTTTGGCATTCCCACTGCGGTGGCCATTTTCAGAGGCACTGCTATGGGACTGTCAAACAAAGCTTGCTAGGTACGAGAAAACTTGTAATCTGGTGGGCGTTGCCTACGCGGGTTTGACAGTGCAGGAGCGTGCCGCTGGCATGGCGGTCTGCTCCTGAACCACCAAATTCCTATTTGGCCCCAAATGGTTGTAAAGCTCATTTTTATAATTCCACACCTGGGTTCATATCAAACAGGCCTGATACCCTCAATTGCCCCATTCTGGTATTGTTACCACCTATTCGGTGGGGAAATTTGTCAACAATGGTTGTAACACTCTACACTGTCTGCAGTGAAACAACATCTTTCTCTCCAGTTTAAAGACATGAATTTGTCAGATTTTCTTTTAGGTCCCAAATCTCAATATTCTAAAAGATTTATTTATGCTACCTATAATGAGATTTGGAAATTATCCCAGATGGAAGCTGCTGCACATTTAAGACAAATTGACAAAGATAATTTGAATAATGTGCTTGCTGCTGTTGATAAATAGTATTAATACTCTATCGTCGCGTATTTATAATTTGAATGACACTGCATCATCTGTTATTGATATAGTTCAGAGTGACATGTCAACATTCAATCATGGGCAAAGCCAGTTTAGATCTATTCTGCTGTACGCTTCAAACTCATAAAAATGGTCAAGAACCATGGTACTACTTGAATTGTAGTGATTTATTCCTGCCTTTTAATTTAACACACAAACAACTGATGGCCATGAAAGACGCAACCTCCCAATGCTGCATTTAGAGAAATTAGAACAACTTCTATTGACTATAGCTCATAGTCCCTGGGCTCTGTGGTTAATACACGGTGTTATTTCTCTGCCCATCTCGACATTTCAATTCATAGCTTGCATGAAACATTTCCCTGTAGGTAGATATAAACTGCTTGGAAGCAGCTTTGTTAATTAATTATTGTCACTTTGCTTTACATATTGTTGTGAACGTACCAAAAAGGACGTTTTTATTAATAGTGAAGAATACAACTCTACTGTCAGCCATTCACTGGTTTGTAAACATATTAAAATCCACAGCGCATGTAACGCTTCAGCGTCCAATTTGGCCTGTTATTTAAAAGGGATCACAGTTCCCGCAATTCTCTTTCTTATTACGGTACTCTGTAACAGGAGTTATTTAATGCTTAGTGATCAAGATTGCTGCAGCATGCCAGCTGGAGTACCGTATATTTTGTCAGTTCCCCAGTTAGTCACTTGTTGCAACAACATCTTATTTGCCCCTCTATATGGGATCGTAGATAGCTCGTTGTGGCCTTCCATTCCAACTTTGAAGGCAGACTTCAACAAGCTAAGCAGACTCACAGCATTATTGTTTAAACAAGAGATAGCTCTCACATCTACTCCAAAACCTTCAAATTGCAGGTGACTAGAACCTCTAGTGAAATACAGGCATTGTTGAATATGAACCTTCCCCTGCATTTCGGAGAATTAGACCATCACATTTTAATGCCTGTAGTACTGCTGGCTTTGCCCATTTTGTTTTAAGGTTGTCGGCTCCAGCCACGTTAGTTGGTTCCAAACCATATTTGGAATAATATCTGCTTTTATTCACTCCATTTTTTCCAGTGTATTCTGAGGATTTCTGTTGCTGTTATTTCTCTTTTGTGGAATTCTTAACATATTTCACTTCTTCGCAATGGATGTTCCCATTTGCAGGGCCTGTAACCGCTCCAACACTACTGTGAGAATATGCTTCAGATCTTTGAAATGTTTCTACTGCAGGAGCTGCATCATGATTGGTCCTAAACATTCCTACCTTCCTGGTTTACCTGCATTAAACCCGTGTTTCACGATCTCTGGTGCCCCTTTGAATGGGCACTGGATATCTGCCTGGCTTTACAGACATCTGCTGCCTTGGACATTTGACTGCCGATGAGAGGTTCGAACCCCTCACCAGCATCGGCATATGAGCCACAGGATACAGGCACTACTAACACGTGGGCAGATTGCCCAGTAACGATCTCAGCATTGGCTGAAACAGAGGATCATGTTTGTTCTTAGGAGCTCTTGACTAGGGCTGTTGAACAATCAACATATGCGAAGTCTGACTCCTTTAAGGAGTCCTTAGCCTTTGAAATGGCGAGTGACACAATGGATTCCTCCAAAAACTCCATGATTTGCTTATTTTTCCAAACTGATAGTTCCTTTATTCATTTTCAATATATTTTTTTAATGTGCTTTGATCTTTTAATTACACTTATATAATTTACTGTTTTCTATCATGCTATTATCCTGTCATGTTATTATCCTGACCTAAGGGAGGATGTTGTACGTTTTTACCTGCATGGCCCATTGTCGTTTTCCCTATGTTAGCCTAATTGTGCATGTTACAGGCCGAATTTCTTTTATACACGTTACTACATAAACTTGCTAAGTGTTTGTGCCACATTGTATTTTCACACAAAACCAGTGTTGTGTTTTCGTGTTCTGTTCTTTTCTTGGGATTTAGTATGAACACGTCATCTCTGGTCAGACACTAGCACCCAGACATAACAAGAGAAAGCAGCTGCTGTTTACGAGCACACATCTTGTCATACAACTAAGACTAGGAGTTCAAAAAGCACACACTGAGGGAAGGTCCTGAGGCAAGATTACTGCGTTAGTTGAGACGCAGAACATCCATCTAGGTATGCTATGGTACGGGGTCCACATCTAATTCCAGAGATCTTTGATATATAATGATTTAGCGTCCGTGGTCAAGGGGGGGGTTGGGGTGGGGGGGTTGGCTGGTCTCATTATGACAGGGTTTTTTATGCCATATGGTTGTAGAACCATGCTAACTATATTTTTTCTATGCATTTGCTTTCTAATTCAGGCGCAAATATAGCATATTAGAGCACAATATTTTAAATAAAGATTGTACAATTCCTACACTTCTCTTGTTTATCGTGGACAAGTACGAGTGAGCAAGTGAAAGTGAGTGTCCTGTTAACACAATCCCTAATAGGGTCGAGAATGTTGTGTTCTGGGGTGCCAAATCACTTGTCTCTCTGGAAGGTTAAGAGGGTAAGTTATAAAACATTTTAGCTAGTCGGGCTCTTAGATACTGAGGTGATATGGTGACTCAGTCCCTACGTGCTGAAGTTCTGTGGTCCCAAGCATAGTTCTGTTCCTGAGCAGAATCATCGCAACATCACCCTCTTCAGAATAAATCTACTATAGACTCAGAGTGCTACCTAATTGAAGATTGAATGTAGTATAGATGGCAGCCACACATCTGAACATAAATCTATTACAGACGTCTGAATACCACCCTCTTAAGAATAAATGTAGTATAGACTATTCTATTATAAGGTTTATGTATAGAGTGTAGCTACCCCCAGGCTTCCCAGTCCTTTCGTAGCTACCGAATAATGGCCCGATTGTGACACTATTCCTTGAATGGCCAGGTCTTCAAGGCTTTATGGAATGGGAGTTCATGCTCAAGTTGACCTAGCTGCAGGAGGAGGGAATTCCTGAGCTTCGATGCCAAAACAAAGATGTGGAGCCAGCGCAATCTCTGAATCCTGGGGACCTTCAGTATGTGGGTAGAGGCTGATCTGAGATGCCTGATTGGTACATAGGGCAAGGCCAGTGAGCAAAGCAGTGCTGTTTATCGCCTTGCGGATGAAGATAGGGGCTTAAACTGCACCCTGCCCTCCACCGAAAGCCAGTGGAGATCCTTGAGAGCCTTTGAACCCGGCTAATATCTGGGTGTGTCTGTGAGCAGTCCAGTTGCTGCGTTCTGCACAGTTTGAGGCCAAGCTATAAGGCATTGCCATAATCCAGACGTCCTAATACCAGCACCTGGACAATGATTCTCCTGGCTGAGAAAGGGAGGAGCTTAACAACTTTCCTCTGTAACGTCAGGGTGCCATAGCAGCTTGCAGAGGTTTTCCTGGCCTGGTGTTCCATGTTCCATCATACGTTTAGGGTCTAGCCATGCTCCCAGGCTCTTTATTGGGACTGTGGAGGTTGGTAGCTTACTTAGGTAGTCAGGAATTGACCTCAGAAGACTACCCCGAGGGTTATTGTCCAGCACCATAACTTCTGTTTTATCCTCATTGAGTTTTGATTTACAGCTGGGCATCCAACTGGCTTCTGATGGAGGCATGAGGTAAGGGATGGGTGATTGGATGTCTGGTCCGGTGAGATAGAGATGACCAGATGTGTGTCATCAGCATAGGACACCAATGACAGTCCAAACGATTGCAACAGATTGGAATGGGGGAGCATGTACAGGTTAAAAAGAGGAGGACTCCGGGAGGAACCCTGAGGCACTGCAAAACTCAGGGGAAGATTAGTCGAATAGCATGATTGATCTAGAACCTGAAAGGTGCAATCCTCAAGAAAGAAGGAGAGCCACTCCAGGGCGCTGCCCTTGACACCTATGTTGTAGACTCTCTGAGTGAGGACTGCATGGTCAATGGTGTCGAAGGCGGCGCTTAAATCAAGAAGGATAATGGCAGCAGAACCGCCCTGATCCAGAAGTTTTCTTAGTTCTTCAACCACCGCCAACAAAGCAAACTCCAAGCAGTATTATGGTGAGACCACTATCTGGGTGGTGTGGAGCACTGAATGCAATTCCAGGAAGGCGGAGAGATTTTTATTAACATGTTTTTCCAATACCTTAGCCACTCCTGGGAGCAAAGAGATTGGCCTATAATTGCTCAGATAGAGGGGGTCAAGGGAGGGCTTCTTCAAGAGCGGTCTAACTATGGCATGTTTCCAAGGCCGTGGGACCTGCCCACTTAGAAAAGAGAGGTTTAACAGCTTTGTTAGCACAAGGACAGTGTGATCTGCTCCTTTATGAAGAATATGATGAGGAGCTGGGTCCAAAGGAAAGCCTGATTTTACCATGCCCAACAGCTCCCTACCCAGGTCCCCTGTAAGTTGGGGAAATTATGATAGCTGTCCCATTGTCAATAGAGATATATTGAGGGAGATGTCTCTCGTGTCAGAGATAGGGAAACCAGTCTTCTCTGGGAAAGAGGAATATATGTCCACTATTTTTCTCTGAAAGAAATGTACCATATCATTACTATGCTTGACAGAGGCATTACCCTTGGGCAAGCTGTGGGTGGTAACGTAATGTCTTTAAGAATCCTAAAGATTTCTTTGGGGGAGTTAGCAATTTTGGTGTAAAAAAAGATGGCTTGAGCCTTTTTAATTTCGGAGTGGTGTAACCGAACGGCTTTCCTATAGTTCACTTAACTTAAATCATCATAAGACTGTCTCCATTTCCTCTCCATCCGTTCGCATTCTTTTTTCAGAGACAGTAAGTTAGCGTTGAATCAAAGGGACTTATGTACCCGACTTGCAACTTTTCTCAGTCTGCTTGTGAGAACTTTATCAAGTGAGTCAGTGATCCATAGACTGAACTGCATCCTCTGAATGGTCTGGTGATAGGGCTTCCAACAGCTGTTGCCACCCTCCTTCATTAAGTTTGTGCCAGGTGCGATATAATTGCCTAACAGATGGAGCATATGAAATTGAGGGGGGTATTGGAAGACTAAATTAGTCTGACCAGATTAAGGGAAGAGAGGTCTGAAGCTGAAGTGCGTTCATGTTATGGAACGGTATGGCCCTTCTCATTTGTGGGGTCGTCCACCAGCTGTATATGCTGTAGCGAGGTCAAATCTTGTAGGAGGGTTATAGATACGCAATTGTTTACATCGTTTACGTGTAGGTTAAAGTCACCTAATACAGTGAATTTAGCTTTACCTAGAGCCAGTTATGCCACTTCTTCTGATATTGCTTGAAGAAACTGCGTATAGGGGTCTGGGGGTCTATAAACCAGAATTCCAGAGAGGGAAAAGGTGGATAGTAGTGTTAGTGAGAAGAACATGCTCTCACAGTTAGCGATCTTGAGCGGTGCAGTTTGACAGTTCAGTGACTTCCAATAGATGATTGCTAGCCCTCCCCCACTTTTGTCCTGCCTATCCAGCCTTGCAATACGAAAGTCAGGGGGTAGCGCCTGAACAACATCGGGTCCAGAGGCCTCTGACAACAAGGTTTCGGTGAGAAATAAGACATCTAGGGAGTGGTCAGTGAGATTAAATATTTCATATTTGCTAGTAAAGTCCAATACTGTAAAGAAGCAGCAATCCTTTAGAGAATTCAAATAAAGACATACAAAACAGTTTTTTGGTCTACTGCGAAACTCTTCCCCAGGACAGATCCGCCTAGAATTTGGACTACTGCAGCAACACCTAGCAAGAAGATACAATAAAACTATGGTACAAAATCTGGTCAAACCTGCTTAATGGGGCCATCTGGAAAGCTCAGGAGAATGATCCTCGATCAGTCTATACCAAGTACCTGCAGATATCAATAAAGTCAACGAAGGTGACAGATCTTTGGAATCTGAACTTACTGTACTAGACATTTCGACAGACACTGAATTAAGTAGAAAAAAGGCAGCCGCTTATGAAAGATAAAACTAAATTCAGTAAGCTCTCTCACGCGTGGATGGTACTGCAATTGTATTCGATTTTATAACCTGCAGCATACCCGAGTATAACATACTCCATACACTTAAAAAGGAAACTGCTAGCAATACGCCTTGGGTCATTACCGACTAATGCTGATCAACCAACCTGGAAATATAATGTACCGCCATCTTGCACTTTTTGTGATGCATCAAAGTAGGAGTTTGTTCATTTAATCTGCATATGTCCCGTTTTAAAACCAAATTGGCTTTTATTGCTAAAAATACCTTTTAACGCTAGGGGCATTCGTAGCTGCAGATCTGCCATACAAAAGTGTCTTGAGCCAAACGACCCGCAACTTAACTGCAACCTGGTAAAATTCTTACTTTTATACGAGAAATTAATCTGAACTAGTATCCCAACAAGCACAATAGCACTTTATCAAAAAAGAGGAAAAACCCTTGACATATTTGGTCAAATATTGTGTCGTCTGCCTGTAAACATATCTTTGCTGAACATCAGTTTTCAATATGTGTATTATATTTGTGACAAATCGTCCCGATATGGCTCTCTCAACTGTAAGTATACTACTGGTGACCAATGATTTTAACAAGTATATTTTTACAACATGTCTGGTTTTATTGAAATATTGTTATGCTTTTAATTAACTTAAACAATGAAGATTCATTCATTCATATTTGTGGGTGACCAGAGAGCGACAGTTAATCAGGTCGGCTCAACTCCCTGACAAACTTGGAGAGCTGTCAGGGAAGCCTTGATTGAGGCTTAGCAGCAGGGACCATCCGCAGTTCATACATACCCAGGGTGCCCGTCTTGGGTCCACACAGTGTGGGCAGATGGTCGCTGGTGACCTGCACAGTGCATGTGGATGGCTTGAGGTGTATTGTATCCTACTTTAAGAGAAAGGGGCAGCAACCCTGGCCCCTAGTCCCGGATAGGCGCAAACAGGCTTGCCTTAGGCACGCCTGCACCGCAACCTCCATTTTGAGGCAGCCGGACTTGACTAGACTGGAGAATGGCAGCACGCCCACCACCCAAACCCTCACTTCCCCTTGTGCCCCCAGCGAGGCTATCACCCGCACAAAAAGATATCATGGTAGGAACACAGTTTAAGTTTCAGTTTCAAATTCAAGGCTTAGAAAATGCCAAGTATTTGCTTTGTATTATTTAAAACAATCTCCTTAAAAAAACTCAGCTCACACCTGCTGAGTCGAGTCATTTCCCCCGCAGACGGTAGCAATAGCTGCTTTACAAAGGTGTCCACGCCGCAACCTCCATTTTGAGGCGGGATTGACAAGAAAGACCAGAGCGTGACAGCACGCCCATCGCCCAACCCCTCACTTCCCCTGGTGCCCCTGGACTACAGAAATCTTCCTTAAAATATATCTACTACAGACCTCACAGTGCTCCGCTGTTAAGAATAAATATAGTATAGATCGAAGTTACCTTTTTAAGAATAAATCTAGTACAGACCTCTGAGAGACACCCTATTAATAAATCTAGTACAGAAACTCCAGAATACCAGTCTCTTAAGAATAAAAGTACTATAGACTGCAACCACCCTCCTAAAAATACATCAACAACAGACCTCTAAGTGTCGCTCTGTTAAGAATAAATCTAGTGCAGACCTTGAAGTGCTACCCTATGTAGAATAAATGTAGTACAGACCCCGCAGTGCCACTATTTTAAGAATAAATCTAGCACAGGCTGCAGAATACCACCCTCTCAAGAATAAATGTAGTATAGGCTGCAAGCCCTCTCCTAAAACTAAATCTACAACAGAACTTCGAGTGCCACGCTGTTAAGAATAAATGTTGCATAGGTCAGAGACACCCTCTTGGGAATAAATGTAATATAGATTGCAGGCACCATCTTAAGAATCAATTAACCACAGACCTCAGAGTGACACCCTCTTAAGAATAAAGGTAGTATAGATCATAGACACCCTCTTAAAAGTCAGTGTAGTGTAGACCTTGAGCATAGATGTAGTATAGATCGCAAGCCCCCTCTTAGGAATAAATCTAGTACAGACCTCTGAGTGTCACCCTCTAAAGAACAGATCCAGTACAGACCTCTAAGTGCCACCCTCTTAAGAAATACATCTAGTACAGACCTCTAAGTGCCACCCTCTTAAGAAATACATCTAGTACAGACCTCTAAGTGCCACCCTCTTACGAAATACATCTAGTACAGACCTCGAAGTGCCACCCTCTTAAGAAATACATCTAGTACAGACCTCTAAATGCCACCCTCTTAAGAATAAAGGTAGTATAGATCATAGACACCCTCTTAAAAGTCAGTGTAGTGTAGACCTTGAGCATAGATGTAGTATAGATCGCAAGCCCCCTCTTAAGAATAAATCTAGTACAGACCTCTGAGTGTCACCCTCTAAAGAACAGATCCAGTACAGACCTCTAAGTGCCACCCTCTTAAGAAATACATCTAGTACAGACCTCTAAGTGCCACCCTCTTAAGAAATACATCTAGTACAGACCTCTAAGTGCCACCCTCTTAAGAAATACATCTAGTACAGACCTCGAAGTGCCACCCTCTTAAGAAATACATCTAGTACAGACCTCTAAATGCCACCCTCTTAAGAATAAATGTGCTAAAGACATCATGCACCACCCTCTTAAGAGTAGATCTACTACAGACCTCAGAGTGCCACCCTCTTAAGAATAAATCTAGTACAGACCTC
Source organism: Lissotriton vulgaris (assembly GCF_964263255.1). Taxonomy (NCBI): domain Eukaryota; kingdom Metazoa; phylum Chordata; class Amphibia; order Caudata; family Salamandridae; genus Lissotriton; species Lissotriton vulgaris. The sequence goes on along the minus strand of NC_141693.1, from coordinate 2,024,251,186 downwards.
TGAGTGTCACCCTCTAAAGAACAGATCCAGTACAGACCTCAAGTGCCACGCTGTTAAGAATAAATGTAGTACAGACCTCCGAGTGCCACCCTCTTAAGAAATACAAATACATCTAGTACAGACCTCCGAGTGCCGCCCGCTTAATAAATACATCTAGTACAGACCTCTAAGTGCCACCCTCTTAAGAAATACATCTAGTACAGACCTCTAAGTGCCACCCTCTTAAGAAATACATCTAGTACAGACCTCGAAGTGCCACCCTCTTAAGAAATACATCTAGAACAGACCTCTAAATGCCACCCTCTTAAGAAATACATCTAGTACAGACCTCTAAATGCCACCCTCTTAAGAATAAATGTGCTAAAGACAGCATGCACCACCCTCTTAAGAGTAGATCTACTACAGACCTCAGAGTGCCACCCTCTTAAGAATAAATCTAGTACAGACCTCTGAGTGTCACCCTCTAAAGAACAGATCCAGTACAGACCTCAAGTGCCACGCTGTTAAGAACAAATGTAGGGAAAACCCTAGAGTGCCGACATCTTAAGAACAAATCTAGTACAGACACCATGGTGCCATCCTCTCAAGAACAAATGTAGTATAGATCACCGTCAATAAGTCTAGTACAGACCCCGAGTACCACCCTTAAGAATAAATGTAATACAAATCACAGTCAACTATTTAAAAATAAGCCTAGTACAGACGCAGAGTGCCACACTCTTAAGAATAAATGTAATATAGATGTCCGTCACCCTCTTAAAAATAGGTCTAGTACAGACCCTGACTGCCACCCTCTTAAGAATAAATGCAATATAGATCGCAGGCAACCTCTTAAATATAAATCTAGAGCAAATCTCGGAGTGCAAATCTCTTAAGAATAATTATAGTATAGGATACAGCCACACTCCTAAAAATAAATCTAGTACAGACTTCGGAGTGCCACCTTTTTCAGTTCGTTTTTATTGATTTTCTTTCTAGCAGGAGATGTTGTAACTGTCAACACAGGGGTAGTGAATTATATATGTAATGCACCTAGCAGTGGACCAGCTACCCAAATCCACCCACTTCCTCTGTCCTATTTTCTACCCATGCCACCAAGACAACATCCCCCTAGTTTCAGCCTTCCAATTAATAGAGGGTATACACATGCTCCACAACATACTATTCATCAGTGGCAGCAACCATGGCTAGGACCACCTCCTCCATTTGACCCCTTCGTATCTCAGTTTGCCCACTGGAATAGATTCTGTGCCCTTGATGAGGTTGACTGACTTACCCTTGATGAAACTTCCTCCTTACATCTGGACATCAATAGGGGTGAGGAGGAGGGTTCTCAAGTTACATCATATTCGATATGCCCTAATCTTCCAACTACGATGGCTACTAGCCGGATTCAGTTAACATCTTCTGTTCTAGAGAGGGAACGTGCAGAACTTCAAAGTCATAGTAACATTACTGGCACTAGAGGAGAAACCACCAAGGAGAAAATAAAAATCCTTAGTTGGAACCTCGCAGGGATCCATAGGAAATTGGGTCTGCCCGAGTCGAGCGCCTTGGTTGAAGCACATAAGATCTGCATGTTCCAGGAGACCTGGAGCACTGATCCACTCCACCGGGTTGGGTTCGTAACCTACTTTGTCCCAGCTGAGAAACCCAGGCATGGGAAGGGGCGCCCCTCGGGGGGTCTCATTATCTGGGTAAGCATTTCCCTCAACTGCCGAATAACATCAAAGCAGATAAATAACCCAGATATTCTATGTATCTTACTGGCCAACCCCTGTAGAGGTCTGTCTCTAGTTCTGTATAATGTCTACGCTAGAGGCACAAGAAATGGGTGCACCTCATCTGTAATATCTGATCTTGAGGTGCAACTTAGGGACCATAAGGAAGCTGATCACACCCTAGTAGCAGGCGATTTTAATTGCACCTACGAACCACTTCCCTTGGACGGTATCCCTGACCTGGGTGAAGAAGATAGTAGATGGGGCATTCCCTTGCTCTCCATCCCTCCGATTAAGCGCTGGGCTCGTAGTGCAGTGCAGTTAAATGCACTGACTTTAGAGTTTGGGCTAAGAGCCACTAATGGCCGTACATCTTCCGACCGGATGGGAGCTCCTACGTTCAACAGAGTTGGTCATACCTCGAGGATTGACTATATTCTGTTGGACTTAAAACTTTGGAGTCTGGTCGAGGATATGGTAGTTATACCAACTGTGGAGAGCGACCATAATTCGCTCTCCCTAATTATCTCGAACCCCTGGTCAATTGGCGCATTGTTAGCACCATCTAAATGCATACATAAGGTTACTGTCTCCTCTTGTGGCAGACGCCTAAAGTGGAATAAAGTTGCCAGTAATCCTGATGAACTTTCTAGTATAGATGAGGTTCTTATGGCCTCACAAATAGAACTCGACAACAATAACTTAGCCATGTCAGCGGATAAGGCAACACCCATTTTTGAAGCAGCTGTCAAGGATATAGGTGAAGCTTTCTGGGTAAAGGGCTCCGCAGGGAGGAATGTGTCCCAGCATAAAACTAAGGGGATGCATGACTGGTACACCATAGCATGTAGGAAAGCTAAGACCCGCCTAATCAAGGCCATTAAAGGTAAATCCCAACCCCAGATACAGACAGCCAGGAAAGAGCACAAGAAAACACTGGCTCAAGCAAAAAAGGAGTGGGAAGAGGCCTATTGGTCTACCCTTAAAGAAGCTAGCTCCAAGAAAGACTCAAAATGCTTTTGGGACACCATAAGAGCTAGAAATAGGCCAGATAGTGACCTGATTACATGTAATATTCCAAGTCAGGCGTGGGTAAATCATTTTTCAAAGCTCTATACCCGCCAAGATGATCATCTTATTCCCATTGCTCCCAGTGTTTTGGAAGGGGGGGGTCGTGGCTCCACTATCGTTCCCTCCAATCTGGGACACCCATCTTAAAAGACTTTGACTTTACAATTAAAGAAGTGCAATATGCAATAGGCACTATCATCCCTCAAAAGGCTGCTGGTCCGGACGGTATCCCCGGTGACCTTTTGAGATCTGATATCCCGAAGTGGGGAAAATTGATCCACTCCCTACTTGTTGCCATCTGCAGGGGCGCCCCTATCCCCTCTTCGTGGAAAGGGGCGGAGGTGGTCCCTATTTATAAAAAAGGCCCCAGAGAAGATCCATCAAACTATAGGCCCATTAGCCTGTTAGACATTAGTCAAAAAGTAGTTGGCAAGGTCTTACTGTTCAGAATACTCGACTGGGTTGAAGAAAACAAAATCCTTTCTGACTACCAGGCGGGCTTTAGAGTGGGCACCGGGACAATAGAACAAGCTTTTCGATTAATGATGGTGTATTGGAAAGTCGTGGTTATAGGCAAGGGCAGTCTTTATCTCGCGTTCATCGATTTAAAGACTGCCCTTGACCTTGTACCTAGGGAGACCCTCTGGAGTGTATTAGCTGATATGGGGCTGCCACACTACTTACTATCACTACTCGCTAGGCTACACGAAAATAGCTTTGCCCAGATCAGGTGGGGCCCAGGGGGGGGGGGGAGGGGGGGGGGGAACAAACAGTATTCCGGTTGAGAGAGGTGTCCGCCAGGGATGTGTGTTAGCTCCCACCCTCTTTTCCCTTTACATCAATGGGGTGGTTGAGCATCTCCGGGAACATCCTTCAGATGAACCATCCCTGGCTGGCGAACGCATACCTACCCTCCTCTTCGCGGATGATACGCTTTTAATATCAAAACCCCAATGGGCCTCCAAAGGCTCTTAAATAACTTTCAATCCGTCTGCTCCAAACGAGGTCTGGTAATCAACACAAGCAAGACAAACTATCTTGTGCTGAATCCTCCCAAAAAACCAGTCCGCCCTCCTACCCTGAACGCTGAACCTCTGGAGAGGGTAGAAGTCTTTGACTATCTAGGTATTCGCCTCTCACATAAAATGGAATGGACCCCACAATTGGACAAAATGCTCCTAACCCATAAGAGAATAACAGGAGCTCTCCTGAAAGAACAACGCTCCTGTACAATAAGACCAATAGCTGCAGTCCTTGAGATCTATTCGGCCAAAGGGGTCAGCTCTGCTCTCTACGGGGCAGAACTTTGGGGCTCATCCATCACAGACGATTTACCAAGATCAGAGAAGAAATTTTGCAGAGCGATTATGTCTCTCCCTCAGGGCACTCCCACGGTCCCGCTAATGCTAGACCTAGGTTGTCGCCCAATTGATGACCTTGCTAGATTCCGCCCACTTTTGCTATGGGCACGCCTGTGGCGTGTAGAGGAACTTGGCAAATATGCGCAAGGTCTAGCAGAAATTATGTCATCACCAAGGTGGCATAAAATCAAATGGTTGAGAGATATGAAGTCATTGTTATTAAATCTGGGCTTAAACGAAGCGTGGGTAAATAGATCTTCACCCCCGAAGTTAATTCTCAAGAAACTTTATTGGGACTGGATTTTGTTACAAAGGAACACTAGCACTACTATGGGCAGACTTACGGAGGACTTCTTGAAGTTTAAGGACCAACCAAAACGGGAAGTCTACCTTGATACCATCGAGAAACACTTTGATAGGGCTTTGTACTTCAAATTTAGAGCAGGAACTCTTCCTTTGTACTCCTTTACTTCACGTTGGAAATCCTCTGCACAGACTACAAAGTTCTGCCCAGTACGCCTAAATAAACCAGAGACAGTGGCACATTTTATGTTTGAATGTGGAGAGTATGCCCTTCCCAGGAGGATTTGGCTTAAAAACTTATGCCGGCAGCTGGGCACTAGGAGCCATATGGCCGCAATTCGGATCTTAATGTCTGACAGTCATGCCATTTATGCTTGCGCTCTAGCCAAATTCTTATCATGGGCCTGGTCCATTCGAACAAAAAGGCTAAAAGGCTAAAATCAACTGTTTAATTCTCTTTTTAAACCGACTGCCAATGAATTGCTTCTCAAATCTGTAAAACATTTTCTCTTAACTAACTTTTTCTTATTGGGTTATACTTTTACTGTATGTCCATGATTGCTTGTTTTTAAACTTGATGTGTTTGTGATTGATGTGCAGCTTTTATGATAACTTTTTAGCGAAATAAAGCCTTTTTGACTTGATTTTCTTTTTTTATAACAAATTACAAAACAAACGTAAAATAATCATTGCACATTGGTCACAAATGGCAGGGTCGGAGACATGTGAAAGAACCAAGAGGAATAGCCAGCATGTATCAGCAGGAAAGGAATTCAGCAAAGTAAAGAGGGATAAGTTTGCATCGATTGAAGAAAGGAGTACAACAATCACAGGCCAGTGTCTAAAGGCCAGGTTGAGAGCGTGTGTCCTGAAGATGTGGTGGCACAATACATCAACAAATAAAGTAAGAAAAAAGGGAACAATTGAGAAACAAAAAAGAGAATCTGGACAGTGCAAGCTAAGGGGGTTGGGGAGGGCCCAAGCCTATTAATTAATTGTGTGTCTTGTAAAGCGCACTGCTACCCGCACCGCAGGCCTCGTAGCGCTATTGACCGCTGGGGAACCCGTCCTGGCTTTCCCTGTGAGATAGTCCCTCCTGGGAGTCTCCAAGGTGAAACCAGGCATCCCCGGCGTTTGTGAGGGGCCGTTGTGAAGATGAGGCAAGCTTAATGCCCAGAGTTGCCGAGTGTGATCCCTGATTAGAGTAGGCACCGAGGCGAGAATTATCAAGTCCGCTGATCCTGGTCCAAGACCCTGCCGCGTCGGGAATCGAACCCTGGTCCCAGGCCGTTCTCTGCTCTCGGGTCTGCCGCCTCTAACCAGTGAGCCACACCACTCCCTATTACTTGGGAGGGCAGGTGAGAAGTGACGGGGTGGCCCATCAGAGGCAATGTGAGGTGGCGAAGGGAAAATGAATAGCTGTTCTCCAGAAAGGAGGGGAGGTACTCAGGGTGTGGAGCTTCTTGGTCTAGTGCATCAGTCTGCGAGGACATCAGCCTGTCCCAGTTAGTGGCGATCGGGCATCAACAGAGCTAGCTCGTTGGCTTGTGTGCTGGAGTTCGCATCCCACTGTTCATATCAGTATCCATTAATGCCAGTGTCCCAAGGCTTGTGTTTCCCCTTTGGGCCCAAGTGTCAGTATCTGAATCTTCATCACCGTGTCCCAGGTTCCTTGTTTGAGTCGTTATCCGTGTCCCATTGTCAGTGTCAAGGGCCACGATCACAGCCGCCGCCCATAGTAGTAGCCATCGATGCCATGATGCACTGAGAGGGGGGTTGTCAATCCTCCAATGTAGGGTGATTTTTTTGCAGCAAGCACCAAGGCCAAATTAAGAAAGCAGAAAGCTCCCTTGAATTTCTGTGGAAGCTTTTACATGCCTAGCCTGGCCACCATCCAGGAGTCTATCTCAGTAAGTTTGATAATCGTCTTTAGACGAACGATCATCACAGTCCACTATGTCAGTAGGCAGGGGCAGTACCATGTCATATGTTTAAAGTCAGCTGCTTTGGTTTTACATCGAGCACTGGAGTCTGAGGCCCCCGGAAATATCCTACCTATGCGTACAGGTAAGAGGTAAATTATGTTTCATACATAGAATTATATGAGCTTCAGCCCACCATTGAAGGAAACTTTATATGGATGTTCTAGATCACTAGCTCATTCTTTGTTGTGGAGGGCACTACCAAACGCAGCCTCCCGAGCATCCCTTGTGGCTTGCAAGGAAACTTTTGTGTGTGTAAAAGGGCTTTATTGAGCTAAATGATAAGTTTACGGCCAGTGCTCAAGGTATGCAGGGAGTTAATCAACTCATGTGAGGGTGTTTCTGTGTCTACTATGGACCAGGTTGTCTGAGGGCACTCTGCATTAGACCACAGCTGAGAAATTCGCCCTGGTGGAGACCGAACAGTTCCACGAGTTCTAGGAAGAGTTTTAGTTGGTCATCCTGAAGAAAAAAATCACCTTGGGTCAAAATGCCGGCTCATTCCCTGAAATGTAATTTGCGGATCTCTATCCGTCCCACGGGTTTGGGTAGGCCTAGAAGAGGTATCGCTGGAGCATAGGGGATAACGGGTTTAAGAAGCGTAAACCCCTAACCAGGCAGTTTAATGCCACCAAAGAAGATTGGGAAGGTAATGCAAAGAGCCACTCCTAGAGCTAAGAGCACCAGGGTGTGTTCGAGTGTAAGAGGTGGTCCAGCAGTACACGTCTTGTCAAGTGATCGCCCTGCTAACCAAAGGGCTAGCCAGTGGAGTTGGACTGCCAGGTAGTAATATTCAAAGTTTGAGGAGCCAAGCCCTCCCTGCTCTGCCAAGAGGAGCAACTTGGACAGAGCTATGCCAGTTGAATTCCCAAAGGACCATGTCTAAATACCGGAAAAAAACTGAGTAAGGAACACTGGGATGGTAATAAAGTGGTGTAAGAGGCGAGGCAGCATCACCATTTTGATTACCGCTATTTATCCCATTACAGACCATGGAAACATCTAGCAAAAAGCAACATGTGCCTGGAGGCATGTAACCGCCACGGTCAGGTTGTCATTCAAGATGTCCAAGCCAGAATGAAAGATTTGCAAGCCAGAATGAAAGATTTGGGTGCCTATGTATCAGGAGGAGACTCCTGTCCGTAGAACTGGCCCTTCTCACAGATTAAACTGTTGAGGGTGGGGGGGGGCTCTCTCCCACCTCTAAGTGCTACCCTCGTAAGAATATATATAGTATAGATCGCAGTCAACCTCTTAAAGATAAATCTAGTACCGGCCTCTGAGTGCCAACATCTTAAGAATAAATGTAGAACAGACCTCAGAGTGCAACCATTTTAAGAATAAATCTAGTACAGACAGTAGATCTTCACTCTCTTGCTCTCTTCAGAATAAATCTAGTAAAGATCGTAGTCATCTTCTTAACTTGGACTACAAACCTCTGAGTGTCACCCTCTTACCAATAAATCTAGCAGAGATCCCAGAGGACCATCCTCTTAAGAACAAATGTAGTACAGACTGAAGTCACCATCCATCTTAAAAATAAATCTGTTACAGAGCTTCAAGTGTCATCATTTTAAGACTGAATCTAATACAGACATGAGAGTGCCACTTTCTTAAGAATGAATCTAGTACAGCCACAAAGTGTCACTGTCTTAAGGATATATCTAGTATAGACCCCAGAGTATCACCTTTTTAAGGATAAATGTATTACAGAAAATGGAGTGTGCCCTGTTAATAAGAATAATTATAGAACAGATCTCAGAGTGCAATGCTTTTAAGACTGACAGGCTGATTTATATATTGGCGGGAGGACCGCTTCTCCGGACTAAGTTACTCAGTCACCCTGAAGGAGGTACCTTAACCGCCAATCTGTTGGTCATTTCTGAAGCATTGCCAGGAACTGCCATCGTGGCGGTTCCTGTCAATATTTTTCGCAGTTTGATGCAGAGGTCAATCAACATGATGGAGCCTTGAACCAAACTGGTTTCATTCTTATTTTCAAAAAGAAAATCCCAAACGAGATTTTCCTTTTGAAAATAAAAAAGATATTGCTCCCCTTGCCATGGGAGTTCTCTCACATGGCGAGTGGCCAATTTGTGTTTTTTACTGTCCCTTACTGCCAGGTTTGACTGGCGATGATGGACAGTAAAAAAAAACAGCTATACGACTCCCTTCCTAATAGGGTGAACAAACATATAGCCAATTCTCCGTAGGCCCTTACTCCTTCGGGCAGTCGGAGAAGTTAGACTACGGCGGTGATGGAGTTGTCATGGCCATGGCCAAACCTATGGTCCACCCACATTTAAATCGGGTGGTGGACCAGTATGTTGGCGGGGAGGGAACACTGTCGCTATTGTGAAGAGGTTCCCTCTTTGCCAACATCTAAATCGACCCCTAAATCTATTACAGACCACAGAGTAACACCATCTTTAGGATAAAATGAACATATACTTTGGAGTACAAACCTCTTAAGAAACAATATCATACAGACATCTGGATGCCAGTCTCTTAAGAATAAACCTAAAACAGACTGCAGTATCACACTCTTAAGAAAAATATATCTAGTACAGACCTCAAAATGCCACCATCTTAAGAAAGAACAAATCTATTTCAGACTGAGAGGGTTTTACTGTCTTAAGAATATGTCTAGTACAGACCTCAGGTGACACCCTTTTAAGAAAAAATCCTGCACAGAAGTTGCGGTGCTATCCTCTGAAGAATAAAACTAATATAGTAATCTGAGTACAATCCTCTTAAAGACAAAAGTAGTACATACACCCACTTAAGTATAAATCCAATATGGAGTTCACAGCGCCACCTTCTTAAGACTAAATCTAATACACTTCTCAGAGTTCTATACTCTGAATAATAAATGTAATACAACCCACAAAGCGCTCTCCTCTTAATAATAAATATAGTAAAAACCTCAGAGCTCTATCCTCAAAATAATGAATCGAATATGAACCTCAGCTCTATGTTCTGTGAAACAGCTAATACAAACCTCAGAGTTTTATCCCCTGAATAATAAAATCAGAGAGAAACTTCCAACTTCTATCTTTTTTTTTTCCAAGACCTTTATTGTACAAGTCCAACATTACACAGCTTATGGCCCACAACCCCACGGGCTGGCCGCAACACAATCAAATGCAGTTCAACACTGTCAGAATAACACAGCCCATTGGCCGACAACCCAGAGGTCCGGCGGCACGGTAGATTAATTTCTGTACAGAACTCGCCATTTACACTCGATAACTCATAGGTCCGTTTTTTCGGTGTTGTAACAACAACCTAGCTGGAATAAAAAACTAACAAAATACAAACCATAAGGTAGACAAGTATATTGAGCGCACAACACCTGTCCCCCCTGTATGTGACATGTACAGTCTGCGGGCGAGCAGCGCCCCCCACTAGTGGTTCGGGTAGTGTATCATGCCCCTTCGGGTGTGTTAAGTTGTTGGGTTGCCATACTATTCCGGGCCAGCCAATTTCATACTCCTTCCCTCTCTGTGTTGCTAATCCTGGGTAATCTCAAAGGTCTCAATGCCTGCACCCCCAACCCCGGCTCCCCATTACTCATCCTCTTCCTCGGAGGGCATTTGCTTGTCTTCCTGCAGGGGTTCGCAAATCTCCCCCCTGAATACATTCCACGGAGACCATATCTTGTTCCATTTACGCGGGCAGGCCCTGAAGGTATATACTGCCCTCTCCGTAATCATCACCCTATCCATATTCGTGCACCACTGTGCCAATGTGGGGGCCTCAGCCGCACCCCACTTCTGCGCTATATCACGTTTTGCTATCATCATTCCTATCGTGGCCCACTGCTGGCCATGTCTGGAGAGATCGTTTGGTTCCCAAACATTTAACAGGCATTTTCGTGGTTCAGGAACCAGTGACACCCCCACCGTTTGGGATATGGTGCGCATTAATTGTCTCCAATACTCCACGATGCAAGGGCATTCCCATATAGTGTGAATTAACGTCCCCTCGTCCCCACATCCACGCAAACAGTAGGGATGTTGTGCCAGCTGTATTAAGTGTAGTGTCGTTCTCGTGTAATATACCCTGTGTAAAATCTTGAGCTGCACGAGCCGGAACTTTGCCGATATGCCCACCTCCTTAGGTGACGCCAATGCTTCGTTCCATTCAGAATCGTCCATGTCACCTAATTCCGCCACCCATTTATCTCTCAGTTTTAATGTAGGGTCTGGTAGGTTGTTAAGCAGTTTGCGGTAAGTGAGTGAAGTAGCTCGCAACTTCTATCTTTTTAATAGTTAATATAATACAGAACTCAGCGTACTATCCTCTTAAAAATAAATCTAATATAGACCTCAAAATGCTTTCCTCTGAATAATTAATCTAATACTCACCTCAGAGCTGTATCCTATGAAAAATAAATGTAATGCAGATTTACATAACACCATCCTCCTAGTATTAAATCTAGAACACACCTCAGAGTTCTATCCTCTGAATTATAAATTGAATACAGACCTCCACGTTCTATTCTCTAATTAATAAATCTAATACAGAGATGAGTTCTGTCCTCTTAATAATAAATCTAATGCAGACCTCAACGTTCTATCATCGGAATAATAAATTAAATACAGACCTCAGCATTCTATCCTCTTAATAGTAAATGTAATACAGACCTCAGGCTTCTATGCTCTTAATAGTAAATGTAATACAGACCTCAGGCTTCTATCCCCTGAATGATAAATCAAATACAGAACTCGGTGCTCTATGCTCTTAATAATGAATCCAATACACACCTCAGAGCTCCATGTTCTGGCTGAGAAATCAAAGACAGACTTCAGAGTTCTAACATTTTAATTATTATTTTAATACTCATCTCAGACTTCGACTCTATGAATAATAAATCTAATGCAGACCTCAGTGTTCTATCCTCTGATTAATACATCAAATACAGACCTCAGATATCTATGATCTTAATAATAAGTATACTACGCACCTCAGAGTGCTATCATCTTAACAATATATCTAATATACACCTCAGAGCTCCGCTCTGAGTAATAAATCTAATACAGACCTCAGCGTTCTATCCTCTGAATACTCACCTCAGAGTTCTATCCTCTGAATAATAAATCGTATACAAAACTCAACATTCTGTTCTCTTAATAATTAATATAATATTTACCTCAGAGTTCTATCCTCTGTATAATAAATTTATTACAGACCTCAGATTTGTATTGTCCTAATTAGGAGTATAATACAGATTTTAGGGTGCTATCCTCTTAGGCTGAATCTAATCCAGAACACAGACCTGAACTCCCTTAAAAATCATTCTAGTGGAGACCACCAAGCATCATCCTAAAAAGAAAAATTAAAACTAGAACAGCAGCCCAAAGTGACAAATTCTTAAGAATGAATATAGTGGAGAGCATAAGAGAAGTACACTTGAATGAATAGATCGATTACAGCCGTCAGCGCATTACCCTCTTAAGAATAAATCTAGTGAGGACCACAGAGCGCCACCCTCTTAAGAATCAATCTGAAGGAGCCCACAGGGTATGACTCTCTTTAGATTAAGTCCACTAGGACTCTTAGGAATAGGTCTAGAGGATACTTCAAAGTGTCATCTTCTTAAGAAAGAATACATCCAGCCCAGATTTCAGAGTTTCAACCTAAAACGAATAACTCTATTACAGTACAGACGATCATCCTTCATGTGGATTTATGGGCACTCTTTCATGGGCTCCTTTCTGAGAAGCAATTCCTCCTCTTTCCAGGCAAGGCCAGTGTAGCCCCTGAGCCAGTGTCTCTGTGGCCTCCACAAGGTCTTTTAAAGGCAGGCCTTTTGGATTATAACCAAAGGAGATACAGTCACTTGTTGTCATCACTTGCAGCGCCAGTGTCTTTACATACCGTGGTTTGCACCGGGTGCATGAAGAGTAGATGTATATCTTGAACTCCAGTATTGAAGGGGAGTGGGGGGGGGCACCAAAGGACACCCCCGGGGGCAGCGCCAGCGGGGTCTGTCCGAGGAGGCCCCGCCCGGGGCAGGAGAGCAGTGGGGGCACCCGCCCTGACACCGCCTCCCGAGGGCTGAGCCCCCACTCAGGGAAGGGCCCCCTGCCCCCCCCCTCTCTTCCAGGTGCCCCGGTAGAAGCAGCCCCCGGGGGTTGGTCCCTGATCCTGCTGCCCCAGGGGGTCCTCGGCCGCGGGGGGTGGGGGCTCCCTGATCCCAGTGCCCCCCCTCCGCCCCTCCCTGCACCGGGGCCCGTCTCCTCCTGCTGCCCTGGGGTCCTCAGCCGGGGGGGGGGGGGGGTCCCTGATTCCAGTGCCCCCCTCCCTGCACCGGGGCCCGTCTCCTCCTGGATGTCCCGTGTGAGGGGGGGGGGCTCCTTGCACGGGGGTGTCCCCCGCCCCCAGTGTCCCCCGGCCCCTCCCTCCCTCCCTGACTCACCGGCTGGCGGCGGCGGCTCCCTCCCGGTCTGTCCTCTGAGGCTCGGCTGTCAACAAACTCGCGCGTCACTTCCGGGCCGGGCCCTAGCAACGGACCCGCTTCCGGCAGCGAACAGGGTCCGGCGGGGAACGGTGGCTGCGGAGAGGGTTCCGGGGGGGGGCTCTAGCGCCGGGCCTGGCCCCTCCCTCACACCCCCGCGGCCGAGCAGAGGATTCCGGGGGGGCCTGGAGCTGGGCCCCGCCCTCAGACACACCCGCCGCCCGGGGCCTCCCTTCTCTCGGACTCCCCCGGAACCCGAGCGCCCGGCCCCTGTTCCCCCCCGGACCTCTCCCCGCGCGCCACTTCCGGCGGGACCAGGAAGTCACCATGTCCAGCCCGAGCCTGCACCAGGGCCGGTGAGAGGGGGGCACCAGGGCCGGGAAGAGCAGAGGGGGGAACAGGGGGGGCAAGGGAGAGCAGAGGGGGGAACAGGGGGGGGGGCACCAGGACAGGTTTCTGAAGGCTTCGCTGGGCTCCGTGCAGAAGAGCCCGTGGCTTGTACTACTACAGAGGTCTGGAGTCTCTGCACCCCACTCTTACGGGATTCTGTACCCCACTTGTGCTGGAATAAGGAGGCTGCAGGAGTCCCTGGAGTCTGACTGCTGTGCACCCACTCCTGCACCAGAACCCGTGGCTGTGCACCCCCAGGCGGCGCCAGGACACTCTCGAGTAGCAATGGGCGATATAGATCCCCTTATAACATAATATATAACATAACAGGAGTCTGAAGGCTGTGTGCCCCACTGTCTTATCTTCAGCAGAACTAACAGGACATGGTTGGGTGTGGCAAGCCTTGGAGGGATACAAGGTATGTGGTGTATGCCTGTCTCCACTGCCACCACCCCTCGTGTCTGTGGGTCATATGCCCTCACCTCCCCCCATGCCCATCATGCATCCGAGAGTCTGAAGCAAGCCTCCACCTGCAAAGAGTAGAGCGCTCATCCCCGGGCATCATTCACCTGCAGCTACTGATCATCATGGTCAAGCAAACGTTCTCTAGTACTTGTTCGCAAGGCCTTTGATGTTTTATGATTTCAGAGACTTGATTATTATACCGTTGACTTCCTTAAACACTAGAGAGAAGTACACATCGCTGTTATAAGGACTCCTGGTGAAACAACTTTCGCCATTCTGCGTAAAGTTTTCATCAGAGTTGCCGTGGTAGGTAAAAACATTGACTCGGAGTGCCTTTATTTGTTTGAATGCCCTGAAGAAGTCCACCTACAGGACGAAACGCGTCGGCTGTTCTTTTCAATCACAAATGGTTTTTAACACAATTTGAATAAAAGAAGAAACTTGAAGAACACATGCTATGGACACAGACTTGATAATTTTTTGTGTGTCTGCTTTCTGTTGTGTTTAGTGGTGCACCTTTGCGACTGTTTTGAAATTTCAGAGACTTGATTAACAGAGTCCTCTATTGACCATCACCAAAGGTTTCCATACTCACTTTCAAAACAGAACTCACAAGTAAATGGAAGGTGGAGCAGCCATGTTCACCTTCAGTCCCCCTGTTACTGGTCAGAACACTTTGTAATTCGGTTTACTCTATTTGTGTATGTTCACCTTCAGTCTCCCCAGGTACCTGGTCATATTACGTTATAATTAAGTTTACTCTATGCATGTTGACTTTTCACCTTCAGCCACCCTGGGTATCTGGTGCCTAGTCGTAACACTTTATAATTATATTCACTTTTTCTATGCGTTGACATTTTCAACTTCAGTCACCCTTGGTTTCTAGTCATAGCACTTTATAATTGTTTATTCTATGTATTGTATTGTAATTGCATTTATATAATGCTTACTACCCCTAAGAAGGCTTCAAATTGCTTTTTCGGCAAGTAGCACGCTACTCCCGAACCCATAAAGAATTAGTAGTAAATTAGATTGAGAAGGGTAGTGGAGGGATAAAAAAGGGTTTGCATTTATATAGCGATTGCTTCCCCTGATGGGGTGTTGAAGTGCTTTTTCGGCAAGTAGCACGCTACTCTGAACTCATAAAGCATTAGTGGTGAATTAGTATATATGCAATCCAAGATAAACTGCTGTTTTCCAGTTAAGTGGCATTCAGATGTCCACCTTCACTCACCCTTGGAATCTGCTCAGATCTCTTTATAATTAAATTTACCTTTTGTGCTGACTTGTTCACCTTCAGTCACCTTTGGTACCTGGTCATGCCTTTTTTATAATTATGTTTATGCATGTTGTCTTGTTCACCTTCAATCACCCCAGGTATCAGTCAGATCACTTTATAATGACATTCAATCTGTCTGCTCGTTGACTTGTTCACCTTCAGCATCCCTAGTACTCGTTGACTTGTTCACCTTCAGCATCCCTTGTACTTGATCAGATCTCAATTAAGTTTGTTCTAAGATAATGTGTTGATTTGTTTTCAGCTACAAAGTCTGAAAAGCTATATCTGATTTGGAATGAGGTCAATTTGAATGAATTCTCTAATTTCCTCGAGGAGTCTAACTTTGTGCAACGGAAGGTAGTTGAGTTGTAAAGTATTGCCTTTACAAATCGAATCGAAGCTCCATGTTGGATTTCCAATAAATAGGGTATACCTTCAAATGGAGATAAAAACAGGACTAGTGTATTCTATTAAGTTGCAGCTTTGACTGACTGACTTTGACTTTATATAGATCCTGACAACACGTTCTACTACACGTGGACACTATTTTCTTATCAACAATTATTCTGTAGTCTAGCGATAGGTGAGTGTTTTGCTGGCAGAATGTGTCACCTCTGCACTCCCCTTTTTTCCTTT
This sequence comes from Lissotriton vulgaris, assembly GCF_964263255.1. Taxonomy (NCBI): domain Eukaryota; kingdom Metazoa; phylum Chordata; class Amphibia; order Caudata; family Salamandridae; genus Lissotriton; species Lissotriton vulgaris. The sequence goes on along the minus strand of NC_141693.1, from coordinate 2,024,235,515 downwards.
CTCTCACACTTCTAAATAGATTTACTGGGTTTAGTGATATGCATACTGTGGCTTTTTTGATTAGGTTGTTTGGTTTTGATTTTTTAGCTTAAATCCCTTTGGGTATCACGGTCTTGATAAGTGATTGGTGATTGCAGTTCTTAGTCTTACTTGATCTTTTGACTATTCTAGGAGTGGTGTGACTCACTGGTTAGAGGCGGCAGACCCGGAAGCAGAGGACAGCCCGGGACCAGGGTTCAATTCCCGACGCGGCAGGGTCGTGAACCAGGGTCAGCGGACTTGATAATTCTCACCTCGGTGCCTAATCTAACCAGGGATCGCACTCGGCAACTCTGGGCATTCGCTTGCCTTATCTCCACAATGGCCCCCCACAAACGCCAGGGATGCCTGGTTTCACCTTGGAGATACCCAGGAGGGAACATCTCACAGGGAAATCCAGGACTGGTTCCCCAGCGGTCTATAGCGCCAGGACGCCTACGGGTAGCAGTGCGCTTTACAAGACACACACATTTACATTTACATTCTGATCACGCTATCTTTTTTCATCTAACACTGGAGAGCACATCTTCTGAATAAACCGAAGAGACGAAGACCATCTTCCGTGTGATTTATTTGAAGAACTGTATTTGATTGCTGCTATTAGCTCAGGATATTACTTGCTTTTCGAATTATATGGGGTATTGAGTTCTCATTACCCTTTCTGGTTGATGGTGGATGGCCATCACCTTATCCTTGGAGCTTGTTCGTACTGTGATTTCAGATTTTGTCACAATCCTGCGCAATTATCACTCAGCCATCCTTCGTTCATTGTACTATTGCCTTTACAAATGCTGGCGACTGTCGCAGAGCTCTATACTTCTTTGACTTTAACCCAGGTCCTTGTTTTTCACAGAAGCGAGGACCTTTGAAATGCACTTAGCAGAAAAATAGTGGCGATGGAGACAAAGCAGAGTTAAAAAAAAGCCTCACAGTTTATAAAAAAGTTGATTTGCAAATTGATGCAAGCATACTATTCCTCCCAAATAAGTGACATCTCTAATAGAGAAAACGATTTTTAAGAATGAAAGATAACTTTCTGACATATGATTACCCCAAGTTTGTTTCTTTCAGGAATTTCTTCAACCTACTTAGTAATTACTTTGTAGAAAAAATCCTAAAAATGAATGCAGATATATTCTAGTGTATCTTTACCACCAGTGCTTGACTCTGAAGTTTGTTCTTTTAAACTGTTCGTCCTCATTAAAAAAAGACTTATCTAAGTTAGCAAAGGTCAAATCAGGCTCTCCCCATTAGACCCTTGTTCTCCTTGGATTTTTAGTCTTTGACCAGTACGATCGCTGATCCTCTAATCATTCATTTAGAGGTAGGAGTAGTCCTGAGTCACGTCGTCGGTGTCATTGTGTTCCGTCTGCAAATAAAACTCAACTTGGACCCTACTAATTCTAAGAACGTTTGCCCAATTTCCTTCCTTGCTATCGGAGCAAAAAACCTCAAAAAGCATGTAAGCAAAACTCTTTCTTCTCTCTCCAAACATTGTTTTTCTTGGATGATATCCACCCTGCTCATAACACGGGATCAGTTTTACTGTTCGTTCGTCTGCGCTTTGACTGTGATCTTGGATTTATAAATGGCGTGATGCTCCTAGATCTGTCTGCGGCTTTTGATATTGTGGACCATTCCGTCCTCCTTAACCGCATAATCGCAGTGTGTCTGGATGATAAAGCTTTTACTAGGTTTCAGTCTTTTCTCCTTGGCCAGAGAGCGAGACGGGTACATTGGCTAACCCATTTCAAATTGCCTGTGGGGTATTACAGTTGTAGGAAGGTAGGATCTTTATGCATGGTTACTCCCAATTTTTGCCTGGTGCTATGCTGGTGTTTGACTAGTATGACTGAGATCCTGCTAAAATGTACCCCAATCTATCTACTTTCTCTCTAAATTGGTATGTCCAGTACTTGGGTACATCCCAGATTGGATAATGATGTACCCTTATAAGTCCTTAGTATATGGTACTCGGGTACCCAGGGCATAGGTACCCCAGAGGTCCCAATGGGCTGAAGCATGCATTATGCCACACATGGGAGACTATTAAAAATGGAACTACAGGCCTGCCATTGCAGCTTGTGTTAGCAGGTGCTAGCACCACTTATTAAAGATGTAGGTTTCCTATATCTAGGGTCACTGCACTTAAAACCTATAAGTCACCCCTATAGCAGGCCTTATCAATCCTGAAGGCATGGTGTTTGGTTCTAAGTGTGAGGGTGCCCTTGCATGAGCAGAACACCGCTACAGCCTGCGGTGTCCATTCTCCCTGGCTGTCAGTGAAGCACCGATATACTATATAGAGGAGCACCGCATAATTACGCGATGACCATCTCGAAACTGGCTGCAACAAATCCTATCATGTTTGGTATCAAACATGTTGGAATCATACCCCCACACCATAAACGGTGTAGGGGGTATGATTCCAAGCGCTGGAAGAGCCCTCCGTTAGGCTCTCAGTGTTCCCGGTACCAGCCTTCTTTACCTGGACAGCACAAAATGGTTGCTGTCGACCAGAGACACGATTCTGCCCTCCTGCAATTAGCCAAACTCGAGCGGGCGAAGACGGAACACTAGGCATACTGTCACAAGGAGGTGTGACCACCTCCCAGACAGGATTTAGTGTATTGGGGTAGGCTGGGTGCGCTTGTCAGAGCCACTCAGTCTGCATGAAAGGCAAATTTGGTGTGCCTGTGCATAGTCCAGTTCAAACCAGTCCTGTGAGCCATTGGCTCTCGCTCTGGTGTGAAACTGGACAAAGGACATTGGAGTAAACTCCCCCCTGCCAATACCGTCCCCTGGGTGGGTCCCAGAATCGTCCAACCCTTTCCTTGGGGTACTTAAGGGCTTACCTGGGTGTAGGTCCCTAGATTCACTGTGTGAGAAGATTCAGATCAGACACCGCTTCTTCTACCGTCTGGGCACTCCGGACTTCGTTTGGGCTCAACTTCATCTCCCTTCCATTCTGCTGCATCGTCTGTGCCTGTGCACCATACAGGAACCTTCCGAGGCCTCTGGGCATCAAAGACACCCGAAGGAATCTCCCTTGGAGTCAAGGAGTCACTTCTCTGCATTTGCAGGCACCGCAACTAAGTCGATTGGTCTGCTGATCCTTAGCTCCTCGTGACTCCATAAGGTACTGCAACACAGGTGGTGGATTTCCACAGCCCGAGGCATGCCCTGCCCTCTCACCAAGTTTTAGGCCAGAATCCCTCGTGTGAGTTGCAATAATCAAACCCCTGTGCACTGTTTTTAACTTGCAGTTGCAAAGGCTTGTTGGCTTCCTTCCAAGAAGCTCTTTGAGCTCTAAGTAGCCCCAACCTCAAGCACCTCCAGTGACCAGAATCTTCAGCCACACCGCATCTTGCGTACCATGGCCTGCATCTTTTGGTGAGCTTCTCGAGGTCCTCTCGCCACTCCGTTGCCTCTGGCCTGTGGTTACTTTTGAGGGTCACCTTTGTTTCTTTTGGGCTTCCCTAATTGCTCTGGGCCTGCCCTGTCTCCTCTGCTTGTGGTGAGTCCCCTGGACCTTGCTAGTCCTGACGTTGCTCCTACTTCAACTCCTGCGTTGGTTGCATCTGCCAAGGCTTGTTGGTGCTTCTGCCCGACACCGACCTTCGTGGGACAGCTCGTGCACAACTCCTGGTCTTCTTCAGCGTCGCCTGGTCCTCACAGCTGCAGAGTCAAGGTCATTGTCACCCATCCTGCAACACCCAACTTAGCTCCCGGCGTCCCTGGTGTAGGTAATGTGGGTACTAGGCTATCCATGGTTGGGGGGTGGCTCTCCAACCTTCTGTCTTCCCCAGGGTTTTCTTCATGGTCCAATGGGAAGGGTCCTCAATCTTTAAAATTCCAAAAACGACTTACAAGTAGAGTTGTACAGAGCACACAGTCGTTTTTCCACACTGCACACGCTCTCCATGGGGTTCCAAGTCCCTCACCTTTGGTGGTTCCTTGGGTCCCCAGCACTTCTACGTCCTCTCGACCTTGTCTTGACCTGAGTTGTGGTTCTTATACCACTTCCCTAGTATATTGTCCCCCCCAGGACCCACTGTGTATTTTGTGCTATTTACTGTATTTCCATGCAAAGTATTGTATACATTGTGGTGTTCTTTTTCACTTAATCTATACTACAAGATTGCATTCTGGTAAAACAAGCTGCTTTACACTCATTCTGGACTAAGCCTGAAGGCTGCTCTCCACAGCTACCACTTAGAGAGCTTTCTAAGACCTCTTAAATCACCATAGGTGTTGTCTCGACTGGTGCAAGGTGCTCACTTACATTAGTGGGCATCATATACCAGGCCAGCTTCTCCCCAGTGATCTCCCCGTCTTTAATATATACATGGCCAAAGTTTTGGCGAACCAGGGTTTAAAGATGTATGTTGGCGTTTCCCAGATATTATAAGGTTGAGCAACAGTTCAGCTCATCGTGAGGTGTTTAGCACACCGTGCTGTTTATTTGGAATTAATGGGCACCAATAGACTTAAATGTAGAGAAAAGAAAGGTGTTAGTAATCATTGGGAAAGTAGACCTCTGGCAGGCAAGGAATTGGCCAAGTAAATTGTGAACATACTCTGCCGCATCCCTGGTTGTGAAGAGCCCTGGAGTAAAAAGTGAGTGCTCTCTAACTCTGGTAACTCTGATATCCTCAGTTGTTTCCACTTGTTTCCATCACTTGGGAATCTAGGCCGGTAGGTTTCCCTTTATAACAGAAGTTGGAAAAAAGCACATTGGCTGCTATTATGTCCTCAGTCCACCTCTGATTTGCCCCATTCGATCTGGGTTGTTTAGTATTTGGTCCAGCGGCACCTCCCCTGTCTGTGGCTGATAGTCATCACCAGATTTCGCAGGGCAGAGTAGTATGCTGGAGGTCAATGGATTAAAGGAGCGGCGATGGGACCAAGGGACAACCAGTCTTTCTGACAGTGAGACTAGTAGAAGGCCTGGCCTCTGTCACAGTCCGCGGCCCATGGAACTAGTAGTTTTTAGGCAGGAACAACATCATACTGTGGTATAGTAGTGTACCGCAGTTGGGTCCTGTCGTCTTTTTAACCATTCCTCTAAACGAGCGCAATATGTGAAAATGACTATACCAACATCTGATAGTCTATATAAACATTCACGGCTCCTGATTATCGTGTATCTGCCCACAGGTTCTATGACCAGTTCTATACTGGCCTTTATATCTAAAACCATTAAATGTGAAAAGGTAGTTTTCTGCCTATGGTGGGTGACCTCAGGTCTAAAGTAGTTAATCAATAATTACAAAATACTCTCGATCCGATCCCAGATTAAGCGACTGATAAATCTGCATCGGCCTAGTGTATTGATTTCTTTTGATTCGTATAAAAATATGTTTCCACCACACTTTAGAGTTACAAAAAATATGCTTCATTTGTGCTTTCCTAATTCTATAATACTCTGAAATATTTGTACAGTTAATTTACTGGCATTTACATTTTGTTGTGTGCTAGAAAAAATAACACCTAATAGCCTTTCTCTTTCACACACCCAGTCCCCAGCAAGATTGTCACATACATTCTCTCCCTTTGCAGTCAGAGAAAGAAAAGTAAGCATCCACCTCCCTTGGAAGGCAGAGCCTGACATTTGACCCCTGTCTTCGAATGTGTACTCTTGTTGAGTGCCTCACGAGAAAGAAAAAAGAGTTCCCAGAAACAAGCACTCATGGAAGAATACAAGGCGCCAGTCAGATAAACAGGCTATGCTCCACGGGAGGGGCAGAGACCTGCTGGAGAGCCTAAAACAAATGAAGCCAGCAAATAGAAAGTAAGCAAATGTGAGTTACAAAACAGAAAGCCAACGGTAAGCGATGGGCCAAATGCATGCCTAGGGAAACTTTCAGCATGTTCCCAATATATCTTTGCAACTAGTAGGCCTCTACATAAAAATCAAAACATCAGCTCAGTTAATACATCTGTATAAAATATATTTACCTAGATACCTTCACAGATACTTCAAGTAAATCTGTTCACTTTCAAATAAACTATTCAGAGCTCAAATGTTGGTGAAGCTCGATCTTAAATGCCTCCCCACATTACCTCTGCATTTAGACCATTCTCCCAAGCAGGCAGAAGACAATGGCCTCTGCAGTTTCGAATACTAGTTCCTGGAAGTGCACTGGACACCTTTTACAGACTTGAGGGCAAACATAAGTTGGGCTGTGCCAGGGAGCACCAATTTCATACTACCGCTGGTCCAAGGGGAAAGAAACATTTCAGTCACATGTCCTATCAGGGTCCAAAGGGTGGCAATAGGCACAGTGGGGTACCCTTGACCCCTCGAGTGCTCTACACACAGTCTTTAGACTCAGGGGCGTTACATGTCTTGTTGTCTTGTGGGGGTTCAGATGGGGCTGTGGGTTACCCTCGACCCCATTGAGTGCCATACACAAGTCTTAGGCTCAGAGAGGTTGCATGTCTTCTGGGGGTACAGATGGGGCTGTGGGTTACCCTCTGCCCCTTGAGTGCCATACACAATGTCTCTTAGGCTCCGCGAAGTTACTTGTCTTGCGGGGGTTCAGATGGGGCTGTGGGTTACCCTCGATCGCTTGAGTGCCATACACAATGTCTCTTAGGCTCCGCGAAGTTACTTGTCTTGTGGGGGTTCAGATGGGGCTGTGGGTTACCCTCGATCGCTTGAGTGCCATACACAATGTCTCTTAGGCTCCGCGAAGTTACTTGTCTTGTGGGGGTTCAGATGGGGCTGTGGGTTACCCTCGATCGCTTGAGTGCCATACACAATGTCTCTTAGGCTCCGCGAAGTTACTTGTCTTGTGGGGGTTCAGATGGGGCTGTGGGTTACCCTCGATCGCTTGAGTGCCATACACAATGTCTCTTAGGCTCCGCGAAGTTACTTGTCTTGTGGGGGTTCAGATGGGGCTGTGGGTTACCCTCGATCGCTTGAGTGCCATACACAATGTCTCTTAGGCTCCGCGAAGTTACTTGTCTTGTGGGGGTTCAGATGGGGCTGTGGGTTACCCTCGATCGCTTGAGTGCCATACACAATGTCTCTTAGGCTCCGCAAAGTTACTTGTCTTGCGGGGGTTCAGATGGGGCTGTGGGTTACCCTCGATCGCTTGAGTGCCATACACAATGTCTCTTAGGCTCCGCGAAGTTACTTGTCTTGTGGGGGTTCAGATGGGGCTGTGGGTTACCCTCAATCCCTTTAGTGCCATACACAATGTCTCTTAGGCTCCGCGAAGTTACTTGTCTTGTGGGGGTTCAGATGGGGCTGTGGGGTACCCTCGTCCCCTTGAGGGCCATACGCTATGTCTCTTTGTCTCAGTGCCATTCACAAAGTCTTTAGGCTCAGGGGAATTACATGCTCCATCCCATCTTCAAGTCAGGCTCGCGGACAAATCCAGTGTACTGCAGACTAATTACCCTGATTGATGTCAAAGCCAAATTCTAGGCTGCCAATCTATTAACAGATTTGGAAGCTTGGGCATCAGCAGAAAACGGTACCCCTGTCACACAAACGGCTGTTAGGGCGGGCATGAGCACAACCATCAATCCTCTTGCCACAGTCTTCTCATTGAAAAGGCCAATCACAAATACTCCAACTTATACACCTGCTTTGTTGATCTAACAGCTGCATTTGACACAGTCCCACAGGATCGGCTCTGGGCAAAAATGGCCAGATGTGCGCACCAACAAAACTCCTCGAAGCAATAATCAATTTATACTCGGATACCTGGATATAAGTCAAAATAGGCAGATGTGATACAATGACTAAAAAGATTCCCACTTTCACCCGCCTAAATCAAGGATGTGTTCTTGCCCCATGCCTTTTCAATGTATATACAGCAGACTTGGATGCCCGTCTATCGGAAGCTTAGAGGGATCCAGCTAAAACTAGCAAAGAGACCTGTGCGACCAGTCTACAATATGCAGACTACATTGTCTTATGCAGCCAGATCTCAATCAGCCTCCAGCCTTTCTAGCAAAACAAAAAGTATCTGTTTCTCGTCGAAAGGCAGCCAGCAAAACATAAAATTCAAATGTAAAGCAGCAGGGAAAAGTCTTGACTTGGTCAATACTTACAAATATTTAGGGGTGGAAATAGACACAAGATTGCATTTCAAACGTGACTTAGTACAAAGAAGGGCTCTAGCCAACAAGCTATACTTTGGTTTCAACCAAATTAAAAAAAGATGGGGAGCTCATCGCAATCATATCTGTTACAAATCATTGGGGCGGAGTTTCTACCCTCACTGACCGATGGTTCGGAGCCGCTAAAGGGCAAGGACGTAACCACCCTAAACCAACAACAGTCTGTTTTGTTCAAACGCATCTTCCATTTACAACAACACATCCCTCAAGCACAAGTGCTCCTGGAATTCAGACTTTTTCACCAACTCCCATTAAGGATGGCTGCCATAACCAAATTGTGCTGGAAGATGAGAGCTGCACCATTCGAGTCACTGGCTGCCTTGTGCTGGGCCAAAATGGAGAGCCAGTTCACCCAGAAAAACGACTGCCTACAGTGCTCCGACAAGCTTGAACAACCCTTGATCCCTCCAAAGTCTGGGAGTCAAACATCAGTTTCACAGCATTTAGAAAAATTGCTAACCAGTCAGCCAAGTTAAAATCCTGGACAATCGACAAAGCAGAAATAGCTGGGAAAAAGCATGGCTGGTCAGTTTTACAATCCTACTCCAACAGGTGCCCCAACCATACCCCATATGCCATATTTCCCAACCCATCTCACGCTTTCTCCTACTAATCTGTATGGAAGTTTTCCCCTCAAAAGATCAGGTCTCTTCCTGGAAACAAGGTTGGTTGGACTCCCTTTGCCGTATATGTGGTCAATTTGAGGAAAGACAGTTAGACTTTTTGTGCATTTGCCCTGCTGTCCACCGACGGAAATTACTTTGCCCCACACTCCGGGCACTCAAGATAAGAAATGCATGGTTTGTACGAGATCCCAGGGTGCTAATGGGGCTGTGTGGTATTCTTGACCTCTCTGGTGCCTACACAAAGACCTGTAGGCTTTGTGGAATCACTTGTCGTGTGAGGGTTCAGAGGGTGACAGGGGGAAGTGGGACATTATCAGCCTCTAAAAGTGATGGCTGATTGCAAAGTCCACTGCCCACCACCCAACTTGTGCTGTAAACTCTGTTTTTTAATCTTGAATTGATTGTGTTTTATATGACCGTGGGTGGTGGTGTGTCGGAGTAATGCAGACTTACTAAAGGTTCAGATGGACTGTGGGTGGTGGGGAGAGGTGACGTCAGTAAGTAAAGGCAACAGTGGGTGGTGGTGTGTGAGTGAAGAATTAGTAAACGTTCAGGTGGACTGTGGGTGTTGGGGAGAGGTGACATCAGTAGATAACGGTGTGACAGTGGTGGTGGTGGTGTGTGAGTGAAGGCGTAGTAAAGATTCGTCAGGTGGACTGTGGGGAGAGGTGACCTCATTAAGTAGAGGTGACAGTGGGTGGTAGTGTGAGTGAACACTTAGTGAAGGTTCAGATGGACTGTGGGTGGTGGGGAGAGGTGATGGCAGTAAGTAAAAGTGACAGTGGATGGTGGTGTGTGAGTGAAGTTTTAGTGAAGGTTAAGATGGACTGTGGGTGATCGGGAGAGGTGGCACCTGTAATTAAAGGTGACAGTGGGTGGTGGTGTGTGAATGAAGACTTAGTAAGGGAACAGATGGACTGTGGGTGATGGGGAAGGTGACATCAGTAAGTAGAGGTGACAGTGGGTGGTGTGTGGGTGGAGACTTAGTAAAGGTTCAGATGGACTGTGGGTGGTGTGGAGAGGTGACGTCAGTAAGTAAAAGGGACAGTGGGTGGTAGTGTGTGAGTGACGGATGTATGTCGTTACAACGCATACTTTTACTCCGCGTACCATTACAACGCGGTATTTACAACGCATACCGCTACAACGCATAGCGCTTTGGGGTGCTGGATAGTGGTAAGTATAATTTACTATTCTAACTCCAGTCCCCGTGGACCCTAGGGAAGGTGTTGGATAGTAAATTCAACTTACCTCTTATCCTAGAGCGCCCCCCAGCGCAATGCGTTGTAACGGTATGCGTTGTAATGCCCGCGTTGTAGTGGTAGTGCGGAGTAAAAGATGCGTTGTAACGGGTGAATACCGTGAGTGACCACTTAGGATTCAGATGGACTGTGGGTGGTGGGGAGAGGTGACATCAGTATGTAAAAGTGACTGTGGATTTTGTTTTTTAATCTTGAATTTATTATGTTTTCTATGACATTGGGTGGTAGTGTGTCGGAGTAATGCAGACTTACTAAAGGTTCCGATGGACTGTGAGTGCTGGGGAGAGATGACCCCAATAGGTAAAGGTGACAGTGGGTGGTGGTGTGCGAGTGAAGACTTAGTAAAGGTTCAGATGGACTGTGGGTCTTTGGGAGAGATTACGTCAGTAAGTAAAGGTGACAGTGGGTGGTGGTGTTTGAGTGAGGACTTACCAAAGGTTCCGATGGACTGTGGGTGGTGGGGAGAGATGGTGTCAGTAAGTAAAGGTGACAGTGGGTGGTGGTGTGTGAGTGAAGAATTAGTAAAGGTTCAGATGGACTGTGGGTGGTAAGAGGTGACATCAGTAAGTAAAAGTGACAGTGGGTAGCGGTGTGTGAGTGGCCACTTAGTAAAGGTTCCTATGGACTGTGGTTTGTGGGGAGAGGTGACATCAGTAAGTTAAGGTGATAGTGGGTGGCAGTGTGTGAGTGAAGTCCTAGTGAAGGTTTAGATGGACTGTGGGTGATGGGGAGAGGTGACATTAAGTAAAGGTGACAGTGGGTGGTGGTGTGTGAGTGGCCACTTAGTAAAGATTCAGATGGACTGTGGTTGGTTGGGAGAGATGACGTCAGTAAGTAAAGGTGACAGTGGGTGGCAGTGTGTGAGGGACGTTTTAGTGAAGGTTCAGATGGACTGTGGGTGATGGGGAGAGGTGACATTAAGTAAATGTGACAGTGGGTGGTGGTGTGTGTGTGTGTGGCCACTTAGTAAAGATTCAGATGGAATGTGGGTGGTGGGGAGAGGTGACGCAAGTAAGTAAAGGTGACAGTGGATGGTGGTGTGTGAGTGAAGTCTTGGTGAAGGTTCAGATGGATGGTGGGTGATGGGAAGAGGTGAAATTCAGTAAAGGTGACAGTGGGTGGCGGTGTGTGAGTGAAGTTTTAGTGAAAGTTCAGATGGACTGTGGGTGATGGGGAGAGGTGGCGCCAGTAAGTAAAGGTGAAAGTGGTGGAGGTGTGTGAGCGAAGACTAAGGGAAGGTTTTGATGGACTGTGGGTGGTGGGGAGAGGTGATTTCAGTAAGTAAAGGTGACATTGGATGGTGGTGTGTGAGTGAAGACTTAGTGAAGGTTCAGATGGACTGTGGGTGATGGGCAGAGGTGACATTAAGTAAAGGTGATAGTGGGTGTTGCTGTGTGAGTGAAGACTTAGTAAAGGTTCAGATGGACTGTAGGTGATGGGGAGAGGTGACATTAAGTAATGGTGACAGTGGGTGGTGGTGTTTGAGTGACCAATTAATAAAGGTTCCGATGGACTGTGGGTGATGGGGAGAGGTGACGTCAGTAAGTAAAGATGACAGTGGGTGGTGGTGTTTGAGTGACCACTTAATAAAGGTTCCGATGGACTGTGGGTGATGGGGAGAGGTGACGTCAGTCAGTAAAGATGACAGTGGGTGGTGGTGTGTGAGTCAAGACTTAGTAAAGGTTCCGATGGACTGTAGGTGATGGGAGAGAGGTGACTCCAGTAATTAAAGGTGACAGTGGGTGATGGTGTGTGAGTGAAGCCTTTATAAAGGTTCAGAGGGACTGTGGGTGCTGGGAAGACGTGAAGTCAGTAAGTAAAGATGACAGTGGGTGATGGTGTGTGAGTGAAGACTTTATAAAGGTTCAGACGGACTGTGGGTGCTGGGAAGACGTGAAGTCAGTAAGTAAAGGTGACAGTGGGTGGTGGTGTGTGAGTGAAGAATTAGTAAAAGTTCAGATGGACTGTGGGTGGTGGGAAGAGGTGACGCCAGTTGATAAAGGTGGTGACTCGAAGTGATGCAGACTGTCACTAAGGTATGTGGTGAAAAATGATGGTTGTAAACAAAGGTGAGGATGAATATTTTAGGTGAGGGTCTAACACTATGCTGCATGTCACAAGCAGATGGAGCATATTTTTAAAACAAATGTAAATATAATGTTTTTCTAGTTCCTTGGGGTCAGTATGTGCTGCTCTGCCAGGCTGCCACTGACTCAACATAGTCATTGCTTTTGATTTTCTTTTCTCAGGATTGCAGAGTTCAAGGATCTTCTGGGTGAGCCTAAGATCAGCCTTCGGAAGCTGCGAGCGCTGTGCTTTAATGGTGAGCCCCCCCCACCCACTTTAAACTCTGTTAAACTCTACTTCATGGTACTCGCAAACCTTTTCCCAGAAGCCTAAAAGTATGGTGTGTGTTGTGTGACCAAGGGCCACATTGATGCCCGCAGGGTGTAGGACATGGGGCAGTGAAAGTTGAGCGTATTGGAAACAAAGCAGGCATAGTGTGCACAGTGGCTTGTAGAGTATTTTTAGGGTTTCATCCTTCGCTTCCCTCTAAACTAAGCTCCTAGTCTCTAGAAAAGTAATAGATTTGGTAATACTGTCTTAACCTATATATTAGCCGCTATCCCTTTACTACACCCTATGATGAGCCTTCTCTACTTGCTATCATTGCCTTTGGCGAGTCAAGTTGTAGTGTAGTTCTTATATATTCCCAATAGGCTCTGTGCATTGGAATAATATACACTATAGATTTGACATAGGACTGAGGTCAATATGTCTCTATCAAGTATACTAAACTCAATTGTGTGTGCCAGCTAACTCGGAGGTCACTAGAAACGTTATCGAATAAACAAGAAGGAATTCGTTTCTGACAACCGCATAAACATGACAACTTTGTTTCCCCTAGAATCAAAACTATATCTTCAGAGTCATGGAAACAATAGATAACTATTTCACTCAGTCAATCGTGCAAGCTTCGATTCTACAGAGTTTGCACAGGAAATAGAGAAACAGGCGTTTCAATAAAAAGGGTTTATTGAACAGTCTTCTTTCTCATGCAAGAGAGGTGAACTGCTACAATCGTTAGACAGAATGCGAAGTATAATGCGTACAGCGTAAACAGTAATATAAAATAATACTGTAATAGCATTGTCTGTTGCCATGACATATATAAAAAATACATACATAAATAACACAGGCTAAAATACTCAACTGGTGCTTCTAAAATACGCCTACCCCAGTGTACCTAACCTAGGTCTAGTACGAGGGAAGAAGTAGGTGTTGTCTTTAGCATAGGTTTAGTTTTGCCAAGAATTGCCAAAGGTTTCTCTATGTTCTAATCAGCTCCATACCTTAGAATGAGAGAGGTTGGTATCTCTTTCCCGGGACTCGATTTCCCAACACCCGCAAGGGGAGTCAGAAACGCTGGAGCTGGATTCTCGGCAGGAGGATGACAGCTTCTAGTCAGTGCGTCAGCTGGAAAGTTGGCTACCTTCGGCACTTGCTGTAGCGAGCTGCATTGTGCAAGTAGGTAGTCGAACTGCACCGAACCACACCATGCTTTGCCATAGCAAGTGAAGGTATATTTATACCTTGAAGGTGTTTAGGAATGCCAGAATTGACGTAAAAGTCGGGCATATGAACGTCATGAATGAACCCCTAAGGAAAAGATGTTCATGCATAATAAATGAGTTCTTGGAGAAATCAATATCCAGGCCAGGGGAAGTCCCTTCAGCTTAAGAGTCTGGTTTTCCAAGAAATCGTTGTGACGTAGATGAAACGATGGGAATAGCCATGCCTGTATTTGGGTAGCATGGGCTTTGCCTAAATAAGGACTGGATATCTATGCCTATATAAGGGCAATGTGAAATGTACCTATATAAGGGCAGGAATCAGGAAATTCATTCCGAATCTAAAATCGAACACAACAATGTGTATTACTACTAGACAACTTGATTATTGAATTGGAATGAAATAAAATCTTCAGCCTCACTAACGTCTTGTGTCTTTAGTCTGTTTCATGTAAAATTTCCCCACTCATTTTGTTTATTCCTATTCAGTCCACTATTCCTATCAGCCGACAGCACAGGGCAGGCAGTCACACTTCATTGCAAAAGGTGTGTAGGGTGGCTTTGCTTTTTTCTATTTCTTTATGTATGTGTTGCTCAAGGCAGGCCTCAGTCTTTCCTGCTATAAATTATTTTGTCTGGTCCAGTGCATAATTAGCAGTGGTCCCTCTCCCTTCTTAAAGATGGAGATTGGATTACAGATATTGCACTTGGCTTTACAAAACCTTGTGGAGAGATGGGGAACTGAGGAGTAGGGTAAGGGGTACATAGAGCGAGTGGAGTCTGCAAGCTCCGCCTACCACTTATACTCTGGAGCACCTTATAGCCCTTTGAGAACCCCAACGCAGGTGCATCATCTCCCAACCACTCTTTCATCTAGATGACAAATTGGCCACCAGAACAGTGAATTCCTTGGAAGGATGCCTACAGAAAAGGGCTTGAGGACAGTGACAAAATTCAGTAGCAATTAGGATAAAACCGGGCACGACTGGGCTAAACATGGTATTCTGAAATTGGGAGACCTGTACGGTTCAGGCGGCTTTTTACAATTTGAAACTCTGAAACTTTTGTTTAAATTGCCGGAAATTATGCGATTTAAATATATTCAAATAAGGGACTTTTTAATACGTAAGATGAATCTGATAGCAGTAAGTAGTTCAGATCTATGGACTTGTTTCTACTCTGCAAACAGGAAATCATTAATTAGCGTGGGATACAAGTGTTTAAGCCAAAATAGATCAGATGAAGCCCCTAGATTAGCGCTAAAATGGTCTTCTAGACTAAGACTTAATGTGACTGCCCAGAATGTTACAGCCGCCCTAGTAAATATCAACAAAGTGACTCACTCATCTCGCTTAATGCTCCAATCGTACAAGACTATCTGTCACTTATATTATACACCATTAGGAATTTCCAAAAGGTCACAAAATAACTTGAGCAGTGACCGTACCAAATGTCCTAAATGTGGTCTGGTGGCAGCAGACCTCATACATATGATTTATTCTTGTCCGTCATTAACTGGGTACTGGTCAGCAATAGAAAATATCTTACTTGAAAAAAAATGACAAATTTTGCATTGTCTGCAGCTTCGGTTTTACTGGCTATACATCCCACTAGCAATACTAATACAGATTTGTTAAATATTCTTCTGACCTGCGCCAGATTGGTTATAGCGAGAGCTTGGATCTCTCCAAACCCTCCTTACACGACTGAATGGTGGGCTCTTGTTAATGAAATTTATACTATGGAAGGTTCACTTGCAAAGAATCGGGGACCAAAAGCAACTGGGAAGTTTGTTAAGATTTGGGGTAATTTTCTGTAAAGCTTGTACTGTTTTGGACCACTGATGTTTGGAGTAGACGATGTTCTTAACGGCTCAGCTGTGTCCTTCCTCCCCTAACTTCGTTTTATTTCTCTTAGGCCTCTGTTGTACTTTATGTTTTCAGGTCCTCTTCCGGTTAAACACAGACCACTGGCAATGTTAGGAGCTTGTTGTTATTTTATTTATATTTTGATCTGTATCTGCATTATATTTTTGTAAAGTGAAACTGCTAATCACCTTGACTTGCTTGTCAATAATAAAAAATAAAAAATAAAGCAATTAGGATATTAACCGAAATTTACAAATGCATAAGTATGATAACAGCACAAAGCAGTCTCCTGGCTGGAGACGCCTCCAATTTATTGACGTAATGAATACAGAGTATTCTAAAATAAATTGTGAAAAGCTTACACTGCCTAGTACAATCAAGAAGTCAACTCCTCCAATTTTATGCAGTGTGATGATGTGTTTTTTTCCCGGCAACTCTCAGGACCGGGGAGCAGCCGGGGAGTGCATCTGTGGTTCAGGAGCACAGGCCCTTGTGCAATGCAGTTGCAGCTTTTTGATCAGGTTGCAGCATAGGTTTCTGCAGATCACTAAGTGACCTTTGCCCTGAGTAGCTCCAGCTGTCCTCCACCTCACATTGTTGAGATGAATAAGGAAGATCAAGAACCGCTGAACACCTTACTCACACCAGATAGCTAGTGCGCTTCGTGCCCACCCTGTAGCCTGCATCCAAGATGAGGTAGATGGCTTCAGTCCATAGGTGCCTGATGCTGGCTTCACAGAATCCACACACTGCAGTGGGAACTATGTTTTTTACAGGGCACCGTCCTTCACCATGGATTCTACACCAAGAGGCCCTACTGATATCACGGGAAGCCTCCTCAACATGAATTTGGACACCAAACATAGGAAGATGCCCTTGACTTTGGTTAGATCTCACCAAATGTTTTAGTTTAGTTCAGTATTTGCATGGCAAGTGTATCTTAGATCAGCTTCCTCAGCACTGGAATGCAAGCTGATGGTATCACACCAGCTCTATAGGTCACATTTGTTCTTTGCGAAGATGAAGGTTTGGACCAAGAACTGTCCTCCTTATGAGCCTCTTGCAGGGTTGCGGAGATCGCTGCTTTTACTGTTGACGCTGAGAAAGAAGCAGAATTTCAGTGAGTAGAGAGTCTGAGTTCAAATTCAGTGACAAGAACATGGAAGCCCTGCCAAGCTGCTGAATGCCTGCTGTGAAGACCCACTGCCCCCTGGTGTGAGGAGCCCATGGTGAGATCACAACACTGCCGTCGCTGCCTGACCCTACTCTGATGATTTCCCAGCAAGGACATCCTTTCAGTGCCATTTTACTTGATGAGGCCCACGACCTTCGAGGGAAAATCTCAGGAGACCTCTGATGTTACCTCCTGTTTTTATTGTGGATTTCTGGAGTAGCTCTTCCTCCAGTGCAATCTTTGACATTTCACCTCCCATAAGAGGTCTTCTCGCTCTCTCTGCGGAGGCTGACCTTGAGATGTACGAACAAAAATGTTGCATCATCACAGAATGCTGAAGTTCCTTACTGGCCCTCGACTGGAAGACCTTCATCTCTAGACAAATATGCTTCACACAAACATCAGCCAGAGGTATCAGAATGCTGCGGTGGATAAAGGATGCAAACAAAAGAAACAACAACTTACCAAGAGGATAGTTGAGCCTGGTGCAGCCAGCATCCAAAGCACAGGTTACAGCAGGATGGTTGAGGCTGCTAGATCAGATCCAGGACGGCTAAGGCTGCTATGTCAGATCCAGGATGGCTGAGGCTGCTATGTCAGATCCAGGATAACTGAGGCTGCTATATAAAACCAGCATACCTAAGGCTGCTAGATCAGATCCAGGACGGCTAAGGCTGCTAGATCAGATCCAGGATGGCTGAGGCTGGTAGAGGCTGCTAGGTCAGATCCAGGATAACTGAGGCTGCTATATAAAACCAGCATACCTAAGGCTGCTATGTCAGATCTAGGATGGCGGAGGCTGCTAGATCAGATCCAGGATAACTGAGGCTGCTAGCTCCGATCCAGGATTTCTGAGGCTGGTAGAGGCTGCTAGATCAGATCCAGGATGACTGAGGCTGCTATGTCAGATCCAGGATGGTTGAGGCTGCTATCTCAGATCCAGGATGGCTAAGGCTGCTGTGTCCGATCCAGGATGGCTAAGGCTGCTATGTCAGGTCTAGGATGGCTGAGGATGCTATGTCAGGTCCAGGATGGCGGAGGCTGCTATGTCAGGTCCAGGATGGCGGAGGCTGCTATGTCAGGTCCAGGATGGCGGAGGCTGCTATGTCAGATCCAGGATGGCTAAGGCTGCTATGTCAGATCCAGGATGGCTAAGGCTGCTATGTCAGATCCAGGATGGCTAAGGCTGCTATGTCAGATCCAGGATGGCTAAGGCTGCTAGATCAGATCCAGGATGGCTAAAGCTGCTATGTCAGATCCAGGATGGCTAAGGCTGCTAGCTCCGATCCAGGATTTCTGAGGCTGGTAGAGGCTGCTAGATCAGATCCAGGCTGGCGGTGGCTGCTAGATCAGATCCAGGATGTCTAAGGCTGCTGTGTCCGATCCAGGATGGCTAAGGCTGCTAGATCAGACCCAGGATTATTGAGGCTGGTAGAGGCTGCTAGTTCAGATCCAGGATGACTGAGGCTGCTATGTCAGATCCAGGATGGTTAAGGCTGCTATGTCAGGTCCAGGATCGCTAGGGCTGCTATGTCAGATCCAGGATGGCTAAAGCTGCTAGCTCCGATCCAGGATTTCTGAGGCTGGTAGAGGCTGCTATGTCAGATCCAGGATGGCTAAAGCTGCTATGTCAGATCCAGGATGGCTAAGGCTGCTAGCTCCGATCCAGGATTTCTGAGGCTGGTAGAGGCTGCTATGTCAGATCCAGGAAGGCTAAAGCTGCTATGTCAGATCCAGGATGGCTAAGGCTGCTATGTCAGGTCTAGATTGGCTGAGGATGCTATGTCAGATCCAGGATGGCTAAGGCTGCTATGTCAGATCCAGGATGGTTAAGGCTGCTATGTCAGGTCCAGGATCGCTACGGCTGCTATGTCAGATCCAGGATGGCTAAAGCTGCTATGTCAGATCCAGGATGGCTAAGGCTGCTATGTCAGGTCTAGATTGGCTGAGGATGCTATGTCAGATCCAGGATGGCTAAGGCTGCTATGTCAGGTCTAGATTGGCTGAGGATGCTATGTCAGATCCAGGATGGCTAAGGCTGCTATGTCAGGTCCAGGATCGCTAGGGCTGCTATGTCAGATCCAGGATGGCTAAGGCTGCTATGTCAGGTCCAGGATCGCTAGGGCTGCTATGTCAGATCCAGGATGGCTAAGGCTGCTATGTCAGGTCCAGGATCGCTAGGGCTGCTATGTCAGATCCAGGACGGCTAAGGCTGCTATGTCAGATCCAGGACGGCTAAGGCTGCTATGTCAGATCCAGGATGGCTGAGGCTGCAATCTCAGATCCAGGATGGCTAAGGCTGCTATGTCAGATCCAGGATGGCTAAGGCTGCTATGTCAGATCCAGGATGGCTAAGGCTGCTATGTCAGGTCCAGGATCGCTAGGGCTGCTATGTCAGATCCAGGTTGGCTAAGGCTGCTATGTCAGATCCAGGTTGGCTAAGGCTGCTATGGCAGATCCAGGATGGCTAAGGCTGCTATGTCAGGTCCAGGATGGCTGAGGCTGCTATGTCAGGTCCAGGATGGCTAAGACTGCTATGTCCGGTCCAGGATGGCTAAGGCTGCTATGTCACATCAAGATGGCTAAGGCTGCTATGTCAGGTCCAGGATGGCTATGGCTGCTATGTCAGATCCAGGATGGCTAAAGCTGCTATGTCAGGTCCAGGATCGCTAGGGCTGCTATGTCAGATCCAGGTTGGCTAAGGCTGCTATGTCAGATCCAGGATGGCTAAGGCTGCTATGTCAGGTCTAGATTGGCTGAGGCTGCTATGTCAGATAGAGGATGGCTAAGGCTGCTATGTCCGGTCCAGGATGGCTAAGGCTGCTATGTCAGGTCTAGGATGGCTAAGGCTGCTATGTCCGGTCCAGGATGGCTAAGGCTGCTATGTCCGGTCCAGGATGGCTAAGGCTGCTATGTCCGGTCCAGGATGGCTAAGGCTGCTATGTCCGGTCCAGGATGGCGGAGGCTGCTATGTCAGGTCCAGGATGGCGGAGGCTGCTATGTCAGGTCCAGGATGGCGGAGGCTGCTATGTCAGGTCCAGGATGGCGGAGGCTGCTATGTCAGGTCCAGGATGGCGGAGGCTGCCATGTCAGGTCCAGGATGGCGGAGGCTGCTATGTCAGGTCCAGGATGGCGGAGGCTGCTATGTCAGGTCCAGGATGGCGGAGGCTGCTATGTCAGGTCCAGGATGGCGGAGGCTGCTATGTCAGGTCCAGGATGGTGGAGGCTGCTATGTCAGGTCCAGGATGGCTGAGGCTGCTATGTCAGGTCCAGGATGGTGGAGGCTGCTAGATCAGATCCAGGATTGCTCTAGTAGTAAATACTTGTTCTCTTTGTGTAGTCAAAATGGTGTAGTTGGTGAGGCTAGTTTGAGATGAGGACTGGTGAAAAGACTGACCCTTTCTGGTTCCAGCAGAACTGCAACTGACATTAAACTATTGTAGACACAGGCAAGAGCTGGAAACACAGAAGCTATTGAGAGCAGTGACCTCTAAAGATCACGCTGAGTTCCAGTTGCGGCTGTGTGTAGACATCTGGCCCTTGGCACAGCGAATAATGTTCTGCCGGTGTTCACATTTGAATCTGCTTGATGCCTTTCCGTACATAGAGGACTTTTCACCTCATAAAGATGGAGCATTGACAGATCTTCCAGTTCATTGCAAGTAATTCATGGGTTAACTGTACCTGGGTTCCAAACCTAAAACACCCTTCAAGAGTAAGTCTTGGACCTCTGAGAATCAGAGTCCTACTAGGAGGTTCCGAGAGATGCCATCTCTGGAGCCAGGGATGAAAGGCAGCATTTCACACAAGGGTTGCCTAGTCCCCCTTTGCCCTCAGGATCTCGAGAGGGGTCCCCCGACTCCCTGTAATCTCCACCCCCATTGGCCATGTCCCGTGATGAGATCAGGCCCCGTTACCACAGTTCAGTGTTTTAGTGACCATTCCTCATACCCTTCACATGCATGTTTCGGTGGCAGCGCTTCGTACCCTTCACATCCATTTTCTATTGATGCTTTCCTATAATCATTAGTGCAACCATGTTCAGAGCCAGCGCCACATAAGATTGACATGATGTTGGAGTGTCCAGACCCCTTACCCATGTTTAGTTGGCCACATGCCTCATCACACTTTTGTTTAATTGGCGATGCCTGCTACTCTTGAACACATGATTGGTCTGGAGCACACCCCTTTCTTGCTCTCGCTCCCAGTTTAAATGTATCTTTTTACCAGCAATATTTTATTGATTCAATATTGAACACATTGTGAACCCATAGCTTTCCTTGATTTCTTCTACTCCCCCGTTTCCTTGGTCTCTGAATGAGTTTCAGACCCTCGTCTTGAGTTGGCATCGCACAAGGCTTGGGAACAAAGAAGGAGTCTATTTGTGACCCATCTCCTTGCGCTCTCTTTCTTGCAGGAATCCCCTTTGAAGGAGGTCTGCGTTGTCTGTGCTGGAAGGTGGGTGCTGCCTCTTTTCTTTTTATGGTTCTGACCGTCAGAGGGATGGGAGGGCTCTGCTGTCTCTGCTGGAAGGAAGATGCTTTCTTCTGTTTTTATGATTCTGCCTGAAGGAGATGCTGGCATTGGTTTGCAATGCCTGGGTACCTCTTGGCAGCTGCCAAGAGGCTGATGAGAGGCGTCAGCTGGTGTTTGAGTGTGTCAGGCACAGTGCTTAGATGGAAACAATTGTCTGAATGTATTTATGTGAATAGTTGCCTCAGGATCTCTGCCAGTGTCATAGAACGTTAGCCACTATGTGTATGGGGCTTGCTGTAAAGCGGGGATCATGGCCAATCGGCTAGTCTCACTTAGGGTGTCTGATGGTCTGCAGGTCTGCTGCAGTGTTACCAGTTGCTGTGAGTGGACTGTGCTCTGAGGGTGTCTGACAGTCGCTGGTCTGCTGCAGTGTTGCCAGTTTGCTGTGAGTGGACTGCCCTCTGAGGGTTTCTGCCAGTCAGCGGGTCTTCTGCCGTATTGCCAGTTTGCTGTGAGTGGACTGCTCTCGGAGGGTGTCTGCCAGTTGGCTGGTCTGCTGCACTGCAGTGTTGCCCAGTTTGCAGTAAGTGGACTGTGCTCTGAAGGTGTCTGCCAGTCGGTGGGTCTGATGGGATGTACCATGTTACAACGCATACCATTACGACTACCTACTGTTACAACGCGACCATTACAACGCATACCATTACAACGCATAGCGCTTTGAGGTGCTGGATAGTGGTAAGTATAATTTACTATTCTAACTCCAGTCCCCGTGGACACTAGGGAAGGTGTTGGATAGTAAATTATACTTATTCCCTATCCTAGAGCGCCCCCCAGCGCAATGCGTTGTAATGGTATGCGTTGTAAAAGTTGCGTTGTAACAGTAGGTAGTTGTAAAAGTTGCGTTGTAACAGGTGTATACCGTCTGATGCAGTGTTGCCCGTTTGCGTGAGTGGACTGCCCTCTGAGGGTGTCTGCCAGTCAGCGGGTCTTCTGCCGTATTGCCAGTTTGCTGTGAGTGGACTGCCCTCGGAGGGTGTCTTCCAGTTGGCTGGTCTGCTTCCATGTTACCAGTTTGCTGTGAGTGGAGTGCCCTCTGAGAGTGTCTTCCACTTGTCTGGCCTGATGTCATTTTGCCAGTTTGCTCTGAGTGGACTGCCCTCTGAGGGTGTCTGCCAGTTGGCTGGCCTGATGCCATTTTGCCAGTTTGCGGTGAGTGGACTGTCCTCGGAGGGTGTCTGCCAGTTGGCTGGCCTGATGCCATTTTGCCAGTTTGCTCTGAGTGGACTGCTTTCTGAGGGTGTCTGCCAGTTGCTGGTCTGCTGGCATTTTGCCAGTTTGCTCTGTGTGGACTGCCCTCTGAGGGTGTCTGACAGTCGGCTGGTCTGCTGCCGTTTGCGTGAGTGGACTACCCTCGGAGGGTGTCTGCCAGTTGTCTGGCCTGATGCCAGTTTGCTGTGAGTGGACTGCCCTCGGAGGGTGTCTGCCAGTTGGCTGGTCTGCTTCCATTTTACCAGTTTGCTGTGAGTGGACTGCCCTCTGACGGTGTCTGCCAGTTGTCTGGCCTGATGCCAGTTTGCTTTGAGTGGACTACCCTCGGAGGGTGTCTGCCAGTTGGCTGGCCTGATGCCATTTTGCCAGTCTGCTCTGAGTGGACTGCTCTCTGAGGGTGTCTGACAGTCGGCTGGTCTGCTGCCGTTTTGCCCGTTTGCGTGAGTGGGCTGCCCTCTGAGTGTGTCTGCCAGACGGCGGGACTCCTGGTTCACTAAAGGGGTCCATGCTTGGCTCCTGAGTCTTTCCTGCTTAACGGGGAGTTTATAGGGTGATGAAAGTTGTAGGCCATGTATGTCTCTTCACATGATAACTCTGAGTAAGTGTCCTGGCAGTGTATTTTTGTGACTTAATAAAGACTTCTGGGTCTTGCCCCTCGCCCCAGACGGGGGCTGGCTGCTGGTCTAATAGCCCGGGCTGTGCTTGGACAGGCTTTGCAGATGGGGGCAGATCGAAAATTGTGCTTCTCTTTGCCTACCTCTTATTCACTCTGTACTCCAAAACCATGACTCTTTAACAACTGTTTCTTATTAATTCAACAAATGATCCTCTTGTGAACTTTTTCTTATCCCCACAGATTTTGCTGAACTACCTCCCACTGGAGCAGGCTTTGTGGGATTCTGTGCTGAAGAAACAAAGGTGCGTGGAAGTGACAATGGGAGCATCACAGGTGCCCACTCTGAGTTTGAAGCCTGACTTTACATCTTCATAACCAATGGCTGCACCCTCTCTAGTCGGTGCAGCTGTCCGCTGTCTCAGTTGTGGTGGTGTTGGCGGGGACGGGGGGGACGGGGGGGTTGGAGGTTGCAGTTTAAGTGGAGCCTGTCCTGTTCAGCCCGGACATGGTTGCTTTCTCGCTGCAATAGAATACTGCAGGTAGGGTTGTTGCCCTCAGGGTTGATGACAGTGAACAGTCAGTGCTCTTTAAACATTCCTGCTAAGACAAAGCAGGATCCCGAGGAGCAACGGTCACCTCACAAGGACCATCACCATCCGCAGGCAGCAGCTCACTGTTCTCATTGATGGAAGTCCAACAAGAAGCTGAGGGGAGCAGGTTGGGAAAATTCCCCCACGCCCAAACCCGTGGTAACAGCTGGATACTGCGCTCTCGTTTGAGGAGCATGCTAAGTCTGTGGCAAGGACCTGCTTCGGTATTTTGCGCAGACTTAAATCCATCTTGGGTCTGTTTGACCCTCACACTCGGCAGCTGGTGGTGCAAGCCACGATCCCGGCTAGGTTAGAAGACTGTAGCAGCCTTTTGTTAGGTGCTAACAAATCCGCCACCAATAGGCTCCAATGCACCATGAATGCGACAGCTCGCACCTTACTTGCACTGCCTAAGTATAGCTCTGTCACAGGGGTGCTTCGCCGACTCCACTGGCTTCCCGTGGAGCTAAGAGTCAGGTTCACAGCACTTAGTGCTACTCATAAAGTTTTGACTGGCTCCAGCCCTGCGATTCTCAGAAACCTTGGCCACCACTATGTTTCCTCCCGTGCTCTGCGAATTTACATCTGATGCGGTGCCTAATTTCCGTGGAGCCAAAGCCGGAGGCTGTTCTTTCAAGATGTTAGCTCCTGTTTTGTGGAACTCGATGCCTCTCCCTATCAGGAACATTCCCAATCTCTTGGTGCTCAGAAAGGCAGTAAAGGAGTGGTTATTTCAGTGGCTTTATCATCTCATTCATCTCTCTCCCTGTTCTTTAGCGCTGGGACGTCCCTTTGCTGGGACAGCCATGCGCTCTGTAAATCGCATAACATAACAGGTGTTTAGAAGCATATTTCTGAACTTAGGTACATATAACTAATACATTTCTGTTTAATAGAACACACTTTCAAGATGCAAATGTTAAATATTTTGTTTTTAGATTCTCAGTACCATTTCACCAACGTGTACAGGTCTTTGCTATTTTCTACAAATCCCCTAATGACACCTGTCCTCTGAGGGTCATAAAAACTGGTTTCTCACTCTTAAATCACTCTGTCATCTCCCTCCTTTTCTTTGTTAAAGCTTTATTTGTTGCATTTTCGAGAGAAACATTAAAGGCCAGTGAATTGCAGAACTGATGGAACATACAGGGATATATTGTCCAGTAGTAGGCGGCATCGTTCAGATGAGCAAATGACAGTCAAAGGCAAATTGAATCAATATTAGTACCAGCGCCATTCAGTTAAATTCCAGGTATGGCATCAAAGCGCAGGGCACACAATGTGATTTATCTTCCGTAACATACTGAAAGTAACATTCAAGCCGTCTCTTCTGGGTGTACAAGCAGATAGGAACCAAGTGGTTGCCATATGTTTTTGGGTCTAGAAGTTGGCGGTTGCATAGAGGCGTATATGTCGCTAGTAGTGTCGCAATATATTAGTTCCTTCAGTCAGAATTTAATGGCTGGGAGCACAGGACTGCACCAGTGCCTAGAGATCTGTCGTTTGGCTAGGAGCAAGGCGATAGCTGAAAAAATACGCTCACCGGCTGAAGGGGTTTCACATAACCCAGTACCGCCATTAATGGGGACAGTGTCAAGTCAGTCTCAATCATCTCCGCGTGGTAGCGGAAGATTTCGGTTCAGTACGCTAGCACTGGTGCACAGGTCCATGCCATGTGGGAGAAGTTGCAAAAAACACAGTTGATGGACAGAATGTAGAACAATGTCATACATTCACCCCCGTACAAGGATCTGGGCCTAAATCCATCATTTTCTTGCACTCCACGCCACCCTGGGTTAGACACTGGCTATATGCAAATCCGCTCTGACCCTGTGCCTCTTGGGAACAGTCCAGTCCGAACTACCAAGCCATGTCTTTCCCAGACCGGAATCAAGCATCCAAGGACCGGTTTCTGGCTATCAGCCTTCATCAGCCTGGATAGCTTGACTCCAGTGGTGTGGAGAGCCTGGGACTCACGTCTGATTATACCCAGCACACTCGGGGTGAAAATTTCAAAAAACACAGTTGATGGACAGAATGTAGTACAATGTCATACATTCACCCCAGTACAAGGATCTGGACCTAAATCCATCATTTTTTTGCACTCCACACCACCCTGGGTTAGACACTGGCTATATACAAATCAGCTCTGACCCTGTGCCTCATGGGAACAGTCCAGTCCGAACTACCAAGCCATGTCTTTCCCAGACCGGAATCGAGCATGATTAGCCAGAAACCGGTCCTTGGATGCTTGATTCCGGTCTGGGAAAGACATGGCTTGGTCAACTGTGTTTTTTGCAATTTTCACCCTGAGTGTGCTGGGTATACTCAGACGTGAGTCCCAGGCTCTCCACACCACTGGAGTCAAGCTATCCAGGCTGAAGAAGACTGATAGCCAGAAACCGGTCCTTGGATGCTTGATTCCGGTCTGGGAAAGACATGGCTTGGTAGTTCGGACTGGACTGTTCCCATGAGGCACAGGGTCAGAGCTGATTTGCATATAGCCAGTGTCTAACCCAGGGTGGTGTGGAGTGCAAAAAAACGATGGTTTTAGGCCCAGATCCTTGTACTGGGGTGAATGTATGCCATTGTTCTACATTCTGTCCATCAACTGTGTTTTTTGCAATGTGGGAGAAGTTAGCAGCCTCCGCAGCACATCTAGGGCAAATGTGAGGCTTGGTGGGGTCGATCTTAGCCAATAGTTTGGGTGTGATGTACGCTCTGTGTATATACTTAAAATGTAGTAACTTGTGACGATGGTTAAGTGAGACGTACCTGATCTGTTCACAAAAATAGGTCAATGTTTTATCGGGCAGGGGGTGGCCCAAGAAGTTTTTCCAAGCAGTTCACGCTCCAGTGTCTGCTTGTGGTCTGTGTATTCTAGCCAGACGGTAGAGCCTGGAAACCAGATGGGTGCCAGAGGGAGAGGTAATAACGAGTGAAGCGGCGGGAAGCTCATTGGCACTGTTGTGGATGTAATGAGTGCAGCTGTCAATGCATTGCATGTTCTGTGTTTTAGAAACTTGTCCATTTATGTTACCTCCTGTTCGCCTGTTAAGTCATGGGTAGATCTTATTTGAGTGTTTTGAAAAAATTGTCTGAGCGTGTGTAGCCTACACTGGGATAGCGTTCTCTTAGTCAGAGCTTCCATGGTTGGAGAGAGCAATGGGTTGTCGTGCAGTGGTATGTGTGGGGAGTATAAGAGGTCGAAACAAAGGTATAAGCAAATTTGTGTCCAGGCCCAGAATGTTGAATGGAGTATTTGTATTTCAGAGGGTACTTTAGGCACTCCGTGCGGTATAAGGGTGGAGAGTGAGTAGGGCCTAACATACAATGAGAACGCTCCCTCAGGGCCTATATTTCTATTATCATAACAACTGAATCGCTTTGCTCTCGAGCGGAGTGGTCGCTCCCCTGCTTCGCTGGTGACTCGTGGTATCGTTGCTCCTCATTTACTTTATTCACTGCCTCATAATTGTTTCCTGCAGTCTGCCCTGCTTGCCGCTTGACTCGTTTTACATTTTTTAAGCGCTATTGCTTATTTAACTAGTATTGCGCGTTTCCCCACAAGCGCTCCGCTCTGCTGACCCCTCCGCCTCCATTTTGATTGTTGTGGTCGCCCTCTGGAGCCCGCCCCGCCTCCCAGCTGAGACGCCCTCCCACTAAGCACATACAGCGCTCCGTTACCTGAATCGCGCTGTGACTCGCTTTGCTCTCGAGCGGAGTGGTCGCTCCCCTGCTTCGCTGGTGACTCGTGGTATCGTTGCTCCTCATTTACTTTATTCACTGCCTCATAATTGTTTCCTGCAGTCTGCCCTGCTTGCCGCTTGACTCGTTTTACATTTTTTAAGCGCTATTGCTTATTTAACTAGTATTGCGCGTTTCCCCACAAGCGCTCCGCTCTGCTGACCCCTCCGCCTCCATTTTGATTGTTGTGGTCGCCCTCTGGAGCCCGCCCCGCCTCCCAGCTGAGACGCCCTCCCACTAAGCACATACAGCGCTCCGTTACCTGAATCGCGCTGTGACTCGCTTTGCTCTCGAGCGGAGTGGTCGCTCCCCTGCTTCGCTGGTGACTCGTGGTATCGTTGCTCCTCATTTACTTTATTCACTGCCTCATAATTGTTTCCTGCAGTCTGCCCTGCTTGCCGCTTGACTCGTTTTACATTTTTTAAGCGCTATTGCTTATTTAACTAGTATTGCGCGTTTCCCCACAAGCGCTCTGCTCTGCTGACCCCTCCGCCTCCATTTTGATTGTTGTGGTCGCCCTCTGGAGCCCGCCCCGCCTCCCAGCTGAGACGCCCTCCCACTAAGCACATACAGCGCTCCGTTACCTGAATCGCGCTGTGACTCGCTTTGCTCTCGAGCGGAGTGGTCGCTCCCCTGCTTCGCTGGTGACTCGTGGTATCGTTGCTCCTCATTTACTTTATTCACTGCCTCATAATTGTTTCCTGCAGTCTGCCCTGCTTGCCGCTTGACTCGTTTTACATTTTTTAAGCGCTATTGCTTATTTAACTAGTATTGCGCGTTTCCCCACAAGCGCTCCGCTCTGCTGACCCCTCCGCCTCCATTTTGATTGTTGTGGTCGCCCTCTGGAGCCCGCCCCGCCTCCCAGCTGAGACGCCTTCGCCCCTCCCCCTCCACTATCCATATATGACAGTTCTTCCCGCGCGCAGCGTTCACGCGCAGCGACCGCGCCCAACCCGCGCCGAAGGTGCGCCAAAGGTAAGCCCGTCTACGCCCGTCCGCGCCTGGACCGCGCCCAGCGCCAGACCCCCTGCCCCTCGCGCTCCCCAGCCCTCCCGCATTACCTACGATGCCGCCACCCTCCTAGCCCCTAACCCCGGTCGCGCCCCCAACTGTTTCCAAGCCGCTCCTTGACACACCCATGGACCTTTCTCCTGCTACTCTTGCAAATTCAGCGGCACCGACAACATCTCCGCTACGATCACACCACAGACTCTCGACCCCAACCACCTACAGTGCATCCTTCTCAACACCCGATCGGTCCACAGACACGCCATTGACCTTTGGAATCTACTAGACCCCATCTCTCCAGACGTCGCCTTCCTAACAGAAACTTGGATGAACGCTTCCTCCGCCCCAGACATCACCATTGCCATCCCTGAAGACTATAAGATCACACGCAAGGACCGCACCGACCACACAGGAGGAGGAATCGCTATCGTCCATAAGAAATCAATCCGCATCTCAACCAGCTCTGACGCCAACCTCGCTAACTCCGAACACCTTCACTTCCAGATCCACATCGACCCCAAGACCACACTCAGAGGCACCCTCCTCTACAGACCACCAGGACCCGGCGCAAAATTCAGTGAAGACATCACGGACTTCATCACCCCACACGCGCTCCCCTCCAAAGACGACATCCTTCTGGGAGACCTCAACTTTCACCTCGAAAAGATCAACGACCGCAACACCGCCACCCTCTTAGACAACCTCGCCAACCTCGGACTTAAACAACTAGTCACTTCCCCCACCCACATCGCAGGTCACACACTCGACCCCATCTTCACCTCCAGCAATCATGTCTCCTTCAGCCACACTACGGACCTCCTCTGGACTGACCACAGCTGCGTTCACTTCACCTACAACAAGCCGAAACCCACCAACCACCTCCAACCAACTCTGCAAAGAAACTGGAACAAAATCACCACGGACCAGATCTCCGCCTCGCTCCTTCTAAACGCCCCAGCCCACTCTTCTAACGCAAACGAAGCCGCCGCCAACCTCACCCTATGGTTATCCAACTGTTGGACAGGCCACATGACGGGCCGCTCTCCCCCGGCTCGACCAAGCCCGAGCCAGTCACACAAGCACCACACCCCACCATTGCACGTCCTACGTCCCCTCAGGGACACCTGCCCTCGAGTATGATAACCTCGTGGGTCCGATCCACTGCCGACCCATGCGCCCAGCCAGGGCCGCCATCTTGGACACTTCGCCACGAGGCCGCCTGGCCCCCGATCGACCTCACCCCTGGGCCTAGCCCGGCCTCAGACATTCCGGCACCACCCTCCACCCAGGAGGTGAGCGAGCTACTTGGCCAGTCAATGGGAGAAAGAGGTGTCGATGGTTCTCCCCCGGCCAGTGCCGCTCGCCCATCGCCTCCCCGGGCGCTGGCTCCACCCCCCTGCTGGGTGTCTGGACTCCCTCATCCCGGACCTCCCGACCTCCAAGTGCGAGGGTCCGGACATCAAAGCACGCCAGCCCTATAACTGGGGCAGCTCCAGAGCAGGAAGGCAGTTGTATCTTGGAGTCGAGAGACGAAAGAAGAACTCATCCTGGACGGCCTACTGGCGCTGCCGTAGCCCTGTCCTGTGCACCATCATCCTGCCTGTTGGCGCTGCCACAGCCGTCGTAACCTTCATCCTTCACCGTCGTCCGGATCTGCTGGCGAGGCCGCGGACCGTTGTAACCGTCATCTGCATCGGGACCTGCTTGGCTTCTCCACGGCCCGTCGACCATCCTTCATCCATCTCGGGACCTGCTTGGCTTCTCCACGGCCCGTCGACCATCCTTCATCCCTCTCGGGACCTGCTTGGCTCCTCCACGGCCCGATCAGCAAACACGCCGAGCTCGAGGATTGAGAGCTATTGAACTCATTGGTAACTAAGACTGTCCCGCTACCCTTTTCCTCATCCAGAGATCAGAACCGAGGGGACCCCTGAGTCCAGACCTCCTTGTATGATATCAACGTAACCTAAGAATTGCATATAAAATCTCGTTAACCTTCAATCTTGTGTGGTGTCCGTCTGTGGGGGGGAAGTTACTTATCTGTACAGTCGTTGGAGTCGGCTCTCCCTGGAGACCTCTCCCCGTAAACTCGGCCGACCCTCCCGGTCCGTCTAACATTGGTGGCCAGCGGCGCGATCCGAATCACCGCATAACGTACAGAGAGTAGCTCACCCCACAACGAACAACAATGTCGACTAAAGAGAGCGGAGCAACTGAGAGGTTCCAAATGGAAAAACTAGAGGAATACAGCCATCGTGAACTAAAGCAGTTCTGCATCGAACTAGGTATCGCTACCACCGGACTAAGTACCAAGGACGATTTTAAGCATGCCCTAGAATCTTGGGCAGAGACCGGGGATGTCGAAGCCCCTGAGCAAAACACCGCGAAAAAGACCAACACGGCCCCTGAAGAGCAAAGAACGGGTCTCTCGCAAGACGAGATCCAAGAAAGAGAAAAAGGCCGACTACACGAACTCGAAATGGCCCGACTCAAGATGGACATAGAACTCAAATTGGCCGAGCAAAAAATAAACTTAGAGCACCTTCGCCTCCGAGAAGAAAGAGAGGAAAAACAGAGGCAAAGGGAGCTCGAGGAGAAAAGACTAACGTACGAGCACGAGCGGAACCTAGCCGAGATCAACCTGCGCAAACAGAATAAAGAGTTAGGGGTGCCCGACAGACCGTCCACCCCAGGGACCACGGACAAAAAAGTGCACATCCCCAAGGATGTGGTCCGAGAATATTTTCGAGAAGACGACATCCAGCAATGGTTTAAGGCATATGAAATCGCGATGACTGCGCACCGGATCGATAGAGCCGACTGGGGAGCCGGCCTATGGGGCAAATTCCTCAATGAGGGCCGCGATACTCTGTTACAGCTCCCAGACCACCAGATGACCTCCTACGACCATATGAAAGCGGCCCTCCTCACTCGCTATGGCCTCACGCCCGAGATGTACCGGCAGAGGTTCCGAGACTGCACACGCATTCCAGGTACCACTTGGGTGGACTATGTAACGTACTTTAGCCGAGCCTTCGAAGGCTGGATCAGAGGGAACAACGTCACGACCTACGAGCAGTTGTTCAATCTGATGGTATGGGAGCATCTGTCCAACAATTGCTTCATTGAACTACGCCAACACCTCCTCGACAGCAAGTTAACCGATCCCCGGCAGCTCGCAGCTGAAGCTGACCGGTGGGAGATCACCCGAGTGGGCCGGAATGGGTCCTACGAGCAGAACAGGAACAACAATGGTCACCACCGATCCAGAGGAGGAGGAGGGGGCCAAGGACGAGGAAGAGACATCACTCCGGCCGCCCCCACTGCCAGCACCACCCCCCCGGCCAACCGGGGCAGCACCCCGGCGCGACCGGGATACAGAGCCAATGTTACATGTCACCGATGCCAACGAGTCGGCCACTATGCAAACGACCCAAGCTGCCCGCAGTATCAGAGTCCAAGACCCCGCCAGGTGGCCGCCGCGGCACTAGGGGAAGAACAGATCTCCGAGGAACAAGAAACAGACGAGCAAGAGTATCAAGAGTGGGAGCCAGCCGCCATGACTCTCGCGTGCTTAGGGGGCAGAGACATGGTCCCGCGGGTCCCCCTACCCGCTAACACCCAGAAGTACAGCCAATGGGTGAGCATCAATGGACAACGGGCCGAAGCCCTTCGAGACACCGGGGCCAGTGTGACAGCCGTCCGCTGTCATCTGGTGACCCCAGAACAATATCTACCGAACATTCTCTGCCCTGTGCGATCAGCCGACAACTCGGAGAGTCTGTGTCGGATGGCCCGCGTCCCCTTTGAGTGGGGAGGGGTCTCCGGCATGTTAAGGGTAACGGTCCGAGACGACGCCCCCGTGGACTGCCTCCTCGGAAATGACCTGGAAAGCTCCCCGTGGGCAGCCGTGGAGCGAAAAGCACACTTGGGGATGTTGGGCGTCCCAGACTGGGCGTGCGTCACCACCCGGTCCATGGCCGTCCGTGCCAACAATCACCCGGAAGAACCAGAATGGCCGGCGCCTCCGGTCGCCCCCGCCGAGACCCCCGACCAGGGCATCCCCCTCGAACTTGCTCAACCTTCCGACCTTGCTAATCTTGACCAGTGGGCTCAAGAAGGGGGACCCACACAAGAACAATTTCGTCAGGAGCAGAAGACCTGTCCCTCCCTTGAGGGACTCCGACAACAAGCGCTCGCCCAAAGCGCAGGGGATACCTCCGGAACTCATTGGGTCTACTGGGACAATGACCTATTGTACAGCGAGCAACGAATCGCCGAGCTGGGGGCCAACCGAGTACTAGTGGTGCCACTCCGCTTTAGAGACTTCCTGCTAAATCTGGCCCACGATGTCCCCCTGGCAGGGCACCTGGGACAAGATAAAACCTACAGCCGCCTAGTGACCCACTTCTTCTGGCCAAAAATGAGAAACGATGTGCACCAGCATTGCCGATCTTGCCCCACGTGCCAAGCCAGTGGGAAGAGCGGCCGCAAGTTAAAGGCCCCCCTGCAACCCTTTCCCGTGGTCACGACCCCATTTGAGAGGGTCGGAATAGACATTGTGGGACCCCTAGACCCACGTACAAGACAAGGCCATCGCTTCATCCTAGTACTAGTGGACCACGCCACCCGCTACCCTGAGGCTATTCCTCTCCGGACCGTCACAGCCCCAGTGGTCGGCAGGGCCCTGATGGGGATCTTCTCCCGTGTGGGGTTCCCCCGAGAAGTCGTCAGTGACAGAGGCACGAACTTTATTTCCAAATATATGAAGTCCCTCTGGCAACAGTGTGGGGTCACCTACCGCTTCACGACCCCCTATCACCCCCAAGGAAACGGACTTGTTGAGCGGTTCAATCGCACACTAAAAGGGATGATCGGGGGATTGGAAGAACCCCTCCGTCGCCAGTGGGACGTGCTGCTGCCGTGCCTCCTCTTCGCCTACCGGGAGGTCCCACAGAAGTCCCTAGGCTTCAGCCCATTCGAGCTGCTCTATGGGCACCCAGTACGGGGGCCACTCAGCCTGATCAAAGAAGGCTGGGAGATGCCTCCGGCCAAGAGTCCTCCAGATGTCTTCCGGTACCTCCTCACCCTCCGCAACCAGTCCCAGCGGTTCCGAGACCTAGCAAAAGCCAACCTAGAGGCCAGTCAAGAGGACATGAAGAAATGGTATGACCAGAACGCCTCATCTATTGAATTCGAGCCGGGGCAACAGGTCTGGGTAATGTCCCCCACAGAACCGTGCGCTCTCCAAGACAAATGGACGGGACCCTTCAAGGTAATCGAGCGCAAGGGTCCTGCCACCTATCTGATCGATATGGAGTCCGCCCGGAATCCGCTCCGAGTCCTCCACACCAACAGACTGAAACCCCACTTTGCACGAACAGAACTCAGCCTCTTGATGGCCACAGACAACGGGGTTGAAGACGACTCCGAGCCTCTCCCTGACCTTTTGCGGACCCAGGAGCAAGACGGCTCCGTGGATGGGGTCCGACTCTCGGAAACCCTCACCCAGGAACAACGCCAAGAGTGCCAAGCCCTCCTAGTCCGATTTGCCAGCCTGTTCTCCCTCACCCCAGGTGTCACTTCCTGGTGTGTGCACGATGTAGACACCGGAGACAGCCCTCCTATCCGCCACCGGGCCTACCGCGTACCTGATCGGGTACGGGCCTGCATCCAGGCGGAAGTAACTAAGATGCTCACGCTCGGGGTCATCGAGCCCTCCGACAGTCCATGGGCCAGCCCGGTCGTACTGGTCCCCAAAGCAGCCGCCCCCGGAACCACACCCGAACTCCGGTTCTGTGTCGACTACCGGGGCCTGAACGAAGTCACCAGAACGGACGCACACCCCATCCCCCGGGCAGATGAACTGGTCGACCGAATGGGCGCTGCCCGCTACCTCAGCATCTTCGATCTAACGGCAGGCTATTGGCAGATCGGCCTCACACCCCGAGCACAAGAACGTTCTGCCTTCTCCACCCCCGATGGCCACTATCATTTCACGGTCATGCCCTTCGGCATGAAAAATGCCCCAGCGACTTTCCAACGGCTCGTCAATCAGGTCCTGGCGGGGCTCGAAGAGTTCAGCGCCGCCTACCTGGACGACATCGCTGTGTACAGCCACCACTGGACCGAGCACCTCCACCACCTCCAAGCAGTGTTGCAGGCCCTTCAGCGAGCTGGCCTCACGATCAAGGCCAGCAAATGTCAAATCGGACAAGGGTCAGTGACCTACCTCGGACACCAGGTGGGAAGCGGTCTAGTGGCCCCTCTACAACTGAAAATTGCCGCCATCCAGAACTGGCAACCCCCTGTCACTCAAACTGAGGTGCGAGCCTTCCTGGGCCTCACGGGCTACTACCGAAGGTTCGTGAAAGACTATGGTACCATCGTGGGGCCCCTCACCGAACTCACGTCAAAAAATCAGCCCAAGAAGGTGAACTGGACCCCAGAGTGTCAAGCGGCCTTCGAACAGCTAAAGGCCGCCATGTGTTCCGCTCCTGTGCTCCAGGCCCCAGACTACAGCCGGGAGTTCGTCGTCCAGACGGACGCCTCCGACCAGGGCATTGGGGCGGTCCTGTCCCAGGTGAACACCGAAGGCCTTGATCAACCGGTGGCCTTCATCAGCCGGAGACTCCTACCACGGGAACAACGCTGGAGCACCATAGAGAGGGAAGCCTTCGCTGTGGTATGGGCCCTCAAGAAGCTCCGACCCTACCTTTTTGGCACCCACTTTCGGGTGCAGACTGACCACCGACCCCTGCAGTGGTTGATGCATATGCGGGGGGAAAACCCGAAACTGCTACGCTGGTCCATCTCCTTGCAAGGTATGGACTTTACCGTTGAACACCGGCCTGGATCCAACCACGCCAACGCGGATGGCCTGTCCCGGTTTTTCCGCCTCGACGAAGAGAGTCCCCAAGAGGATGGGTAACTCTCCCCGCCTTCAGCTGGGGGGGACGCATGTTGGACAGGCCACATGACGGGCCGCTCTCCCCCGGCTCGACCAAGCCCGAGCCAGTCACACAAGCACCACACCCCACCATTGCACGTCCTACGTCCCCTCAGGGACACCTGCCCTCGAGTATGATAACCTCGTGGGTCCGATCCACTGCCGACCCATGCGCCCAGCCAGGGCCGCCATCTTGGACACTTCGCCACGAGGCCGCCTGGCCCCCGATCGACCTCACCCCTGGGCCTAGCCCGGCCTCAGACATTCCGGCACCACCCTCCACCCAGGAGGTGAGCGAGCTACTTGGCCAGTCAATGGGAGAAAGAGGTGTCGATGGTTCTCCCCCGGCCAGTGCCGCTCGCCCATCGCCTCCCCGGGCGCTGGCTCCACCCCCCTGCTGGGTGTCTGGACTCCCTCATCCCGGACCTCCCGACCTCCAAGTGCGAGGGTCCGGACATCAAAGCACGCCAGCCCTATAACTGGGGCAGCTCCAGAGCAGGAAGGCAGTTGTATCTTGGAGTCGAGAGACGAAAGAAGAACTCATCCTGGACGGCCTACTGGCGCTGCCGTAGCCCTGTCCTGTGCACCATCATCCTGCCTGTTGGCGCTGCCACAGCCGTCGTAACCTTCATCCTTCACCGTCGTCCGGATCTGCTGGCGAGGCCGCGGACCGTTGTAACCGTCATCTGCATCGGGACCTGCTTGGCTTCTCCACGGCCCGTCGACCATCCTTCATCCATCTCGGGACCTGCTTGGCTTCTCCACGGCCCGTCGACCATCCTTCATCCCTCTCGGGACCTGCTTGGCTCCTCCACGGCCCGATCAGCAAACACGCCGAGCTCGAGGATTGAGAGCTATTGAACTCATTGGTAACTAAGACTGTCCCGCTACCCTTTTCCTCATCCAGAGATCAGAACCGAGGGGACCCCTGAGTCCAGACCTCCTTGTATGATATCAACGTAACCTAAGAATTGCATATAAAATCTCGTTAACCTTCAATCTTGTGTGGTGTCCGTCTGTGGGGGGGAAGTTACTTATCTGTACAGTCGTTGGAGTCGGCTCTCCCTGGAGACCTCTCCCCGTAAACTCGGCCGACCCTCCCGGTCCGTCTAACACCAACACCGCCGACACCTTAGCACCACTGAAAAAACGTCAAAGCAAACCTGGCAGCAAAAAGGCCTCATGGTTCAACGATGATCTTAAGAAGTCCAAGAAACTCTGCCGCTCCCTTGAAAAGGCCTGGAAAAAAGACCCAACTACTAGCACCAAGGACGCCTTCAAAAACGCCACCCGCACTCACCACCAACTAATCCGAAAGGCCAAGAAAACAGCATTCAAGGATCGACTTGACAACAACGCCCACAACAGCAAGGAACTTTTCAACATCGTCAAGGAATTTTCCAATCCCTCGGCCAACTCCAACGACATCACCCCCTCTCAAGCCCTCTGCGACTCCCTAGCCTCATTCTTCCACAACAAGATTGCAGACATCCACAACAGCTTCGACAACCAACCCGGAAACCAACCCACCCTACCATTTGCTGAACATTCTCCCCCCGTGAACACCCTTAACGACTGGAACCCAATCTCCACTGAGGACACAATCCGCCTGATGAACTCCATCCACTCAGGATCCCCCACAGACCCATGTCCTCACCACATCTTCAACAAAGCAGACTCCGTCATAGCACCGCACCTCCGAGACGTCATCAACTGCTCCTTCAACTCCGCCACCTTCCCGGAAGACTGGAAACACGCTGAACTCACCGCCCTTCTGAAAAAACCCACAGCGGACCCCACCGAACTAAAAAATTACCGCCCCATCTCGCTCCTTCCATTCCCGGCCAAAGTCATCGAGAAAGCTGTCAACAACCAGCTCGCCGCCTTCCTCGAAGCCAACAAATCCCTCGACTCCTCACAATCCGGCTTCCGAGCAAAACACAGCACTGAGACCGCCCTCATCGCAGCAACAGACGACATTCGAACTCTACTGGACAATGGAGACACAGTAGCCCTCATCCTCCTCGACCTCTCTGCAGCATTCGACACAGTCTGCCACAGCACCCTTTTACAACGCCTCAATAACATCGGAATCCAAGGAAAAGCACTTGAATGGATCACCTCGTTCCTCTCCGGAAGAACCCAGAGAGTCCGCCTTCCACCATTCAAGTCCGAGGCCACTGAAGTCATCTGTGGCGTACCACAAGGATCCTCACTCAGCCCCACCCTCTTCAACGTATACATGAGCCCCCTCGCGACCATCGCCCGCCAACACAACCTCAACATCATCTCTTACGCGGATGACACTCAACTAATCCTTTCTCTCACCAATGACCCCAACACCGCCAAAACTAACCTACACGAAGGAATGAAAGAAGTTGCCGAATGGATGAAACAAAGCCGTCTGAAACTGAACTCAGATAAAACAGAAGTCCTCATCTTAGGTACATCCCCCTCTGCATGGGACGACTCCTGGTGGCCGGAAGCCCTCGGAAAAGCACCCATCCCGACTGACCACGCACGAAACCTAGGCGTCATCCTGGATTCTTCACTCTCAATGAACAGACAAGTCAGCGCCGTATCCTCTTCCTGCTTCAACATTCTTCGCATGCTCAGAAAAACATTTCGCTGGATCCCCACCGAAACAAGGAAAACAGTCACCCATGCTCTGGTCACGAGCCGACTGGACTACGGAAACACCCTCTACGCAGGCACTACCGCTAAACTCCAGAAGAAACTCCAACGAATCCAAAACGCCTCAGCCAGGATCATATTAGACATCCCACGCAACGAACACATCTCTGGTCACCTTAAAGACCTCCATTGGCTACCCGTCAATAAGAGGATCACTTTCCGACTGCTAACCCACGCACACAAATCACTCTACGACATCGGACCAGAATGCCTCAACTCTCGACTGTCCTTCTACACCCCCTCCCGCCAACTACGTTCTTCCAGCCAAGCCCTCGCCACGGTACCTCGCATCAACAAGACCACCATGGGAGGCAGATCCTTCTCATACCTGGCTGCTAAAACATGGAACTCACTCCCCGCTTACCTTCGCCTTACCCAGAACCACCTAGCATTCAGAAAGCAACTTAAAACGTGGATATTTGACAAGTAATCCTCCTCCCCTTTCTTAGCGCCTTGAGACCCTCTGGGTATGTAGTGCGCTATATAAATTCTCTGACTTGACATTTATGGGCTCAATAGTCAATTAAATTATTTCAGTAACACTAGCATAATATAATTATCATTATTTATTTAATTTCTTCATATATTTTATAACAATTAATTTTTTCCATCATTAAAACTTTTTTTTATGTATATGTTACAATAAGTAGACAATACTGTTGTCACATCAAATACAAAAACATATATAATGTGTTATTAAACAAGGAAACCCCCGTAGAAAATCAAATGGATGGGGCCTAGCCTGGGTCCAATCTGGTCAAAAATACTGCAGATGGGTGTTGGGTGGTACCAGCAATAGGCATAGGTTGCTTGTGCAGCTAGAAAGTACAGATAAATGTTAGGGCCTCCGAGTCCACCACGTTGATACGGCATCTTTAATATCTGCCAACTGACGTGCGGCTGCCCTACCGCCCAGACCAGTCTAATGAGCACACCTCGCAGCGTGTCAAAGAATTTAGAGGTGAGTGGGATGGGCATATTTAGTATTAAATGTTTTTATTCAGAGCAACAAAAAACTCCGGCCCATGCATGCTAAGGCACCGGTCACACATTCACAGTTGTAACGAAATTCTTGGCTGGCATCAGTATTGTTCGGTATAAAGTAACACAGCAAGCCGCCTACAACCCTGCCGGGCCGGCCGCGTCAGACTAATGGAGCATGAGTCGTATGCCGTATCAATCTGTGCAAAACGGTAAAAACCCCAACAAACCCCAACAGCCCCCCCCCCCCGTCCCGTGCCCCACCCCCCTTCTTGTCCGCTAAAGTATGCTGGCCTGACCCCTACTAATACAGCTCATCTAGTGAGGTGGTACCCGCGCCCTCCCGCCTTAAAGTGCGTTCCCCCGAGTCTTGGCCCGAGGTTCCGGGATAGGAGTATCTGCCAAATGCAATAGACGTAGGTAGCGAGGGCAGCTCAATTCCCTAAATTCCCCAGTGAGCAGCGTCAGAAATGGTCGCCAGATGTCTGCGAACTCCTCACCCCGCCCCGCTGCAGTCAGGGACAGCTTCTCCATCCCCAACACCATCCAGAGCCTATGAAGCCAGCCAAGGTGCATGGGGGGTTGCGGGTCTCTCCAGCGTGCCACTATATTTTGTATCGCGGCACCCAACGCTATAGCAATCAACCTTCCTCTCATGGATTTCAGGGGGTACATCAGTGTATTCGGCAGGCCCAGTAGCACATGCAGGGAATCGGGGGAGTTGCGTGTCTAAATGTGCGTCTATGAGATCTAGGATGGTGGACCAGTATTGCTGCAACTTCTCACAGCTCCAGAGTAGGTGTTCAAGTGTGCCTCGTTCCCCACACCCCCTCCAGCAGCGATCGCTTGTCTTGGGGTCCCGTCTATGTATGCGTGCCGGGGTGTGGTACCAATACATGGCTACTTTCGCCAGGGTCTCCGTGAGGCCAGTTTGGTAAGCCGAGTGTCTGGCTCTATGATAGATTCCCTCCCATTCCTTCCGTGTGAGTTGCCTCCCAAGGTCCTCCTCCCATCTTGCCTTCCCTGGGTGGTAGGTGTGTAAGGAGTAGGTGTTGGTACAAGTCGGAAAGCAGTTTCTTCTCGGACGTGCGGGTGAGAAGCCATTTTTCAAAAGGCGTGAGGAATCTTTGCGCGCCCGGACGAACGGACGGATGCAGGACCCAATGCCGGACCTGCAGGTAGGGGAGCCGATCCGCCTCCTGTATCCCGTAATCTTCTCTCACTTTCTGAAAGGAGAGGACTCCCTCCAGGTTAAACATATGCCCCACCTCCCTGCAGGGGTGGCCCACCATGCTTTGAATGCCTGCGGATCCAGGCCGGGTGTAAAATCGGGGTTCCCAAAAATGGGCGTCAGCGGGGAAGGGAATGAGGTGAGTTCATTCCGCACCGCCACCTGATCCCAGATTTTCATCACTGTACTTGTGATATATGACGCGTAAAGATTCGGGGGTCTGTGACACCTCGGCAGGAAGGGTACACCCTGGAGGGGGCGGCCAGCCACCGCCTGGTCTTGAAAGAGCCAGTGCTTGCTGGATTCAAGTTGGTACCACTCAACCAGTGTGCGTAGCTGTGCCGCCTGGAAGTACAAGGTGAGGTCCGGGACACCCACGCCCCGTGCGCCGGTGTGAGAGACGCTATTCGCTGCTTGAAGCGGAGACGGCGCCCGTTCCAGACATAGCGCGTCAGGTCTGCCTGGGTCTTCTGAAGCCAACTCGTTGGTGGGCGTAGTGGGAGGGTTTGAAAGATGTAGAGAATCTGCGGCAATAGCGTCATTTTAATTGCCACCACGCGCCCGAGCCAGGATAGAGTGAGGCGGTTCCACTTTCGCAGCGTCTCACTGATTTGCCTGCCCAGTTTGGCGTAGTTAGAGTCGGCTGTTCCCCGCACCGTAGGTGCCAAGAGGACCCCCAGGTATGAAACCGTGGACGCTGTCCACTGCACGTCGAATTCGGATTTGGCGTCCGCCAGAATGTCAGCGGGTAGGGACACGCTCAGAGCCACCGACTTGTCAACGTTGATTTTAAAGCCTGACGCTTGCGCGAAGGAGTGCAACTCTACCAATAGAGCCCGTAGCGATTGCATAGGGTCCATCAGGGAGAGTAAAACATCATCAGCGTACAGGCTGATCTTGTGCGTGTCCCCCCCAAAGGGGATGCCCCGGATAAGAGGATGGTGCCTGACCCTTTGTGCCATTGGCTCCATATAGAGCGCGAACAGGAGAGGGGAGACCGGGCAGCCCTGTCTGGTCCCCCTGCCGATCGGGAGGCGCGGCGAGGTGTGTCCATTGACCCTCACTGTCGCCGTGGGCTGGCGGTAGCAATTAAAGATTCGAGTATGGGTGGTATCCCCAAAGCCGAATCTCTGAAGGGTCTGCTCAAGATAGGGCCAGTGCACCCTATCAAATGCCTTCTCGGCGTCGATGGTGAGCAGCATACATCCCGGTCTCGTGCGAGAACCGGCCTCTATTAGATGGAGAACGCGCCTGGTGTTGTCGCTCGTTTGCCGCTGAGGGATGAAGCCGGCCTGGTCTGGATCGATCAGCTGTTGCATATACGGTGCCAATCTGCCAGCGATAATACCCGTATACAGCTTCAGATC
This sequence comes from Lissotriton vulgaris, assembly GCF_964263255.1. Taxonomy (NCBI): domain Eukaryota; kingdom Metazoa; phylum Chordata; class Amphibia; order Caudata; family Salamandridae; genus Lissotriton; species Lissotriton vulgaris. The sequence continues at coordinate 2,024,193,904 of NC_141693.1, read as the reverse complement.
CACATTCAACAGAGAAATGGGTCTGTAAGAGCTGCATCGAGAGGGGTCTCTCCCGTCCTTGGGGATCACAGATATTGCCGCCTCCAGCATTTCGGGGGGGATAGTCCCAGCCTTATCGAAGGTGTTGAACAGGTCCCGTAGCAGGGGGGCCACCTGCTGGCAGAACTTTTTGTAAAAAGCCGCCGAGTAGCCATCGGGCCCCAGGGACTTCCCTAGTTTAAGTCGGGAAATCGCGGAAATGACCTCCTCCAGACCGATGGGTCTGTCAAGGAATTGAGACTGGGCCTCAGTCAAAGTCGGGAGAGTTGCCCCGTCAAGGTAGTCGCTGCCGTGCTGCCAGTTCAAGTCGTCTGCATCGTACAGGTCGGTGTAAAAGGCCCCAAAGGCTGCCGCTATGTCCGCGCTGTCTGTGATCAGATCCTCCTGATTGGACTGGAGGGCCTAGACATGTCGGCGTTGCCTTTGTTCCCGCAGTTTGCACGCCAACAGCTTCCCACATCCCCCCCTGTATAGTAGGCATGCTTCAGGCGTATCGCGGCAAATTCCGCGACGTCCTGGTCTAACGCCGCTAGCATCTTCCGTTCTGTGCACAGTTGGCGCCACGCCCTGGCTGCTCCGGTGCGCTGATGTAACTGCTCCAGCTCCCGGACCCGCTGTGAGAGGTCAGCCCTCTTCTGTGCGCGCTCCCTATTGTTGGCCGCTGCCAGAGAGATAAATTCGCCACGAAGGACGGCTTTGAGCGCGACCAATTGGGTGGCCTTGGAAGTGTCCTCGTTAGCATTGTGCCGGAGAAAGTGCTCGATGGCCGTCTTAATCTTTCCCACGAGGGAAGGGCTCTGCAGCAGGCCGTCTTGCAAGCGCCAGTGTCGTTGCGGGCTCGGTGCATCAGGCACCAAGAAAGTTGCTGATATCGGGGAGTGGTCAGAGAGCGAGGCCAGTAGTATCCCTACTCCTTGGACGCGCGCAGCAAGGAGAGTCGAGCAAAGCAGGTAATCTAGTCGCGCGTAAGTCTTGTGGGCTGCGGAATAGTGGGTGTAAGTCGTGTTGTGAGGGTGAAAGTGTCTCCACAAGTCGAGCAGTCCCAGATCAGTGAGATGAGCGTGCCCCTCCGCTGACAAGGCTCCCACCTTGCCCACCCTCTGGCTGGAACGGTCAGTGACATTATGAAAGAGTAGGTTGAGGTCTCCCCCCAGGAGCAAGTGTTGGTGCGTGTTGGCCGTGGCCTCATCCAGCGCCGTGCGTAGGAACCTCTCCTGACCCTCATTGGGCGCATATATAGAGCCAATTAGAAATGTCTGCCCCGCCACCTGGAAGCGGTGGAGCAATAGCCTTCCCTTGATCTCCGCCTCCTTTTGCAGCACCTTCCCCTTAAAGGACCTCGCTACCAATATGGCCACTCCCGCCACCTTCTTAGAGGTGTACGAGAACATCTGCTCGGGAAAAGCCCGGGACCTAAACCTATGGTGATCTTTGGACAGCAGGTGCGTCTCCTGCAGGAGACAGATGTCAGCTTGTGAGCACTCTAGGAAGGAGAGGATTGCCTTGCCCTTGTTCGGGCTGTTGAGTCCCCTAGCATTTAGGGAAAGAACGGTCAAGTGATACATCAACCTGGATGCAGGGCGTGAACTCGCTCATGGTCAGTGCGGGTCGGTGGCCTAACAGATAAACATTCAGTGCCATCCCGTGGCGCCAGCGGACAAGATGGTCCCCACCCATCCCCCCCCAAACAACTGCCCCCCCTGTTTCAGAACCAACAAATCCCGGGGGCCCTCCCCCCACCCTCACCCCACTGCCCTCCCCGTCTTCCTCCCTCTGGGGAACCCCAACTTGGAACCAAGTGAACTGAACCATAGTCCCGGTCCTGTTAAGCCTCACAGGTCCGTAGAAGAGGGTCTATGGGAAACGTGACAGTGGCGGCCCACTCCCGGCCCCCCGACGCCCCCCTTTTCAAAGCGAGGTGTGAGCAGTGGCCCTCTCATGCTGCTCACGGGGCTACAGTGGTATCTCGCTCCACTTCCTGTACTGCTGCCGCCTGTTCCTGAGCTATCGTTTCAGGGTCTGGTTTCAAGCGGGCCCCCTGCCTGCGTCTCCGTCTGACTTTCCGCCAGTCACCCTGACCGCGCTGCTCCGACCCTGCCTGAGAGCCATGTTGCATGTCATCCTCCGAGTCCGAGGGATCCGGCAAGTCCATGTTCATAAGGGAGCAGGTGTCCTTGAGGGAGCGAAGTTGGTGTAGCTTCCCTTGCCATTTAAAGATGATCCGGAACGGTTGGCCCCAGGAGTATGGTATTTCTTTCTCACGTAAAAAGGCGGTCACGGGTTTGAACTCGCGCCGCTTCTGCAGCGTGATGGCGGACAGGTCGTGATACAGCGCCACGGTCACTCCTCGGAATTGCAAAGGTTGCTGCCGCCGGGCCTCTTGGAGAATCCGTTCCTTCAACGGGAAGTCCGGGAGATAGGCCAGTATGTCGGGCGGGGGGGCCGGTGCACGTCTCGGCAGTCCCACTCTGTGTGCACGGTCTATGCGAACGGGAAAGTGCTCCGCTTCCCCCAACACCGCACGAAAGAGGGCCTGCAGGTATCCAGCAACACTGTTCCCCTCGGCACCCTGTGGCACATTCCGGACCCTAATGTTATTTCTTCGTGAGCGGTTTTCCAGGTCCTCCGCGTGTGCCTGGAGGCCTACATGCTGCTCTTGAAGGCGGAGGACCTCTTGTTGCAAGTGCGTGAGCTCGTCACTGCGAGCGTGGCCGGACTCCTCCACCGCCGCTACCCTCTCTCACAAGCCATCTAAGTCTCGGCGTAGTTCCCGCTGTTCCCCTGCAAGGTCTTGCTTGAGAGCCTGGAAGTCATCTCAAAGGGTGTTAAATAGTGTCTCCAGGAAGGTGCGCGTGATGGGAGCCTCCCGCTCTTCCTGCTGCTGCAAACTTGTGGCTGCTGGGGTAGAGGGGGGTGTCTGCGCTTTCCCTCCCTTGCTAGTGGGTTTCGCGAGCATGTCTGTGATGGTGCGGTTGGTTCTGCGGCTCGAGCTGGCCATACCTCCTCCTGCCGCAGGTCCGTGGCTCGGTCCGTTCCGGGGGGAAGTCCACTCCCGACTGCACTCGTCCAGCGCGAGGCCACCAGCAGAGCCCCCGCGGCCTTCGACCCTCCCCCACCGATATCTCGGGGCCACTCCTCTCCGCAGGGCTCACCGACCCCCGCTCCCAGATCCTCTATTTTCTCGAGTATTCCTCACCGGGGGCTCGATCACTCCAACCCCCGAGAACCGCGGCCCGGCCCGCTCTGCCGCTGTGGTCTCTTGGCACCCCGGGCCTCTCTAGTAAGCCGTGTACTTGGGGGCACTGTTCCTGCTTTCGCCGGCCCCACCCCACCTTCAATGCTCCGGCGGGGGGGCCAGCCTCTTCTCACTAGTGCCACGGGGCCCAGGTCACCCCATCGGTGCCGCACCCGGCCGGTCCTCTGCTCCGCAGCCTCAGCACGCCTCCTAACCGAGGCCGGGCAACCACGTGGCCGGGGGTCCATCCGCTCAGACCCCGTTTCCGCTCCTCTAGGCCCCGGGTTCAGTGCTCCGCATTCCGGACCCTATGCTAGGCCTCACCCGCACCACCCGGGGCCCCCTGCTGCCTGCCTAGTGCCCTCAATCCGTCGCCGCGGGGCCCCAGGGACGCGCTGGCTTACCTGTGAGTGTTCTGGTCGGGTCGGACCTCAGTGCTGCGGGGGGGCAAGGGCGCCCCCCGGCGAGCCCCCTGTTGCTCTCTGCTTCCGCCGAGTCCGTCCGCCGCCTACTACGTTGGCTGTGCCGCTGCTGCTCCAGTCTGCCGCACCTCGCTGCCGCCACCAGGCCCAAAGCCGGGGCCTCGTCCCGGGCAGTGCGCCGCTGTAATGCCCGGCGGAGATCGCTCCCTGCCGCCACAATCGCCTCTCCTCAGGTATGGGGCCCAAAGCCCCCGTTCAGGCCGCCCGACACGTCCCTCGGCTCCCGCCTGGTTTCTCGCTGTCTCGCGGGTGATGGCCAGGGACGCCCGTATAGGCCCAAGCCGGGGCCTCAATTAGCGGCGGTGCAGACGTGCACCGGGTCGCCACCTCCCACTTCGTTGCAAGGGCGGGCGCTCCACCTCCGCCAGCCCCCGGAGGTTTATAGGGTGCTACTAGGGGCACAGTAATGTAACGTAATTCACTACAACTCTAGGGCAGCTATAACTGTGTGTATGTAGGTTTTAAACTCTCCCCCAACTCCAAGGCCTGCATTGACTGCACTTTGATGAACCTAATAGACATATGGGACTACGAGGCGAAATTCTGTGGCCTAGCACCACAAGACTCCCAAGTCATGATCAGGGCCAGCCAAAGGGTCAGTCCCAGTCCTATTCTGGTCCAGTAGTCATCGGAGTCGATCCAGAGGCCAATCATTATGGCGCTCCACATCATAGCTTAAGTCGACGCAGACACTTAAAAAGTCCAATTGGAACTCCGCCCCTTCCCAACATTCTCATAATGTAGAGAAGGCACAAGGGCTTAGCCATGCTTCTCAATCTTGCTCACAGATTCGGCCACGTTGGACACGGTCCATCAACAAGTCCGGCATAACCTGAGTTTCCGCTGCTGTCTGCGACACCGAGGTAGATCAAAGAGTTTTGGGAGGCTACGCTCAAACTTCCGATCTCTTCCGACTCCCTCTGGCTTTCCCAGCAGGCCCCACAGAGCAAAGATGCTCTCTTCCCTCCCCCTTTTGTATACTGTTAGTGGGTTCATCCTCCGTGCCAGGTGGACCCTATTACACCTTCTTTGGACCTCCACCAGGGCCTTCATGGACTCTGCTTTTGACTCCACACCATTGCTCAGTGCACAGACGCCGAACGATGAGATGCTCATTGGGCTCTCCGACTCCAAGTCGGACACGCTACGATCTTGGCCTAGGCTGCGCCTAGTTTCTATCGAACCACAACCTGCGCACAACATTCCTTCTCCACCAGGATGATCCCAAATTGTGCATTCTTTGTTTGGCACTTATTCGGACAATGATAATGACACAGGTGACGAGATTGGCCCACCATACCAACAAGATAATTAGTATGATAATCATCAAGGTGCGAGTGGCCTTGAAAGCTCTCTTGACTCTGGCCTTCTCACATCCCCAGGGTCCTGCCACTGAAGACAATGCTTCTTTGAGGTTGTTAAGTGGGGTGCGGCCAAAGTTCTTGACCTGCCAACTTCCCACCCTAGAGTTCAACACCAATGTTTTGTCTGAGGTTCTCCAGCTAGGGTAAACCACTGGTGCACCCAGTCTACCTTTTAACGAGGCACCAACTGGTATCCTTCTAGTGGCATGGGCCAAACCTAGCTCTGGCTCCCCAGTAAATCTCCAAACGGCAAGATGCCACCAACCTTCCCCGGGCGCCCTGGCATTACCTCAGCACCCCTCTCTGGAGTGCTTAGTGATGCAAGCATCTACTAGCCAGACAAATCCAAACACTTTTCAGACTACTTCCCCCTGTGAGGGAACCCAAAAGAGTGGAGACCTTTGGGAAGGGTGTATTTTCTTACACCAGTTAAGCAGTCAGGCCCATCAGTGCATGTTGCCTGCTGGGCCCTATTTCCATGCTCTTAAGATTCAGTGGCTTAAGTCCTTTTAAGTGTTATCCTGTCCTGACCCAAGCTATACAGGATGGTTATGACGCAGCAAAGTTCATGATTCGTTATGCCCTAGACACTACCAATTTCATTGAGTGAGCCATTGGCACCCGTGTCTCCATTCGCTGCCACTCCTGGTTGCGGTCGACAGTCTTTTTTGACTATGTCCAGTCATCCCTTATACACATGCCCTTTGACGGGACTCGTCTTATTGGGGATAAAGCAGATTCCGCCCTGGAGCTGGGTCACAACATGCTCCCTGGGCTTATCTGCCCGCTTCGCCAGCCACTTCAGCTTCCCGGTTCCTTTGCATGTTCGGCAATGGTGACCCCTACCAGCAGCCACTTCACCAAGGGTCCGGCATTTCTCGTGGCCGAGGCCATGGCATCCAGTAATCCCACTGACCGAGTCACCGACCCAGTGAGCCCACAGCCCCTACTCCCTGAAGCCCCACCTGTCATGCCCCTCTAGCATGTCCTTAGTAGAGCACAGCCACCAGGTAGGATCCAACGATTCCTGACAGGCCATAGTATCGGACAGGTTCGTCCTTTCAATGGTCCGTAAGCAGTACTCCTTACCCTTCATAGCCACTCAGCTGGCACCTCCTGCCATCCCAGGAACAACTGTTGAGGACGACCATCGGTCCATCTTGCCTTAGGAAGTGCAAGCTTGGGAGAGGAGTTGGCCTAACGGCTAGGCGGTCGACTCACATCTGTGGCACCGGGTTCCAGTCTCAGCAAGGACGCGCAACATCCTGTGATTTTGGGCAGATCACTTAATCTCCTAGTGCCTAACAAAAATGAATGTGTCCCCATGTAATGTAACTGGTGCTCGTGTAAAGCGCTCTGATACATTCAGGTCAAGTTCGCTCTATATAAAACCCCGTAAAACCATTTCCAGACTATGAAAGAAATCATGTCATTTGGGTGTCACTATCAACGTGCTGAAGACACACCTGAATCCTTCTCTGACGCTCCCCTTCTTTGTAGCTATTCTAACACAGTTCAATTTGTACCTTTATCCCGCGGACCACACCCATAAAGGAGAGTCCTGGGCCTTCAGAGTATTACCGATCTTTTAGCCTCGGTCCTGGGTTTCAGTGAGGTCAACTTTGAGGCTGTTAGGGCTAATGGTCTCCTTCATCTTGCTGGTCAAACATGAGGTGGCATATGCGGGTTCTGCAGGGGGATATGAAGCCTCAGCGGGCCCAACAGCAAGGGGACCGCTCAGACCATGTGCAAGCTTCGGAGTAGACTAAAAAAGATCTGCAGTGATGGTTGCTGGACCACGATATGGTAAACGACAGACCCCTCTCAATACTACACTCAGCGCTGGCAGTGGTGACTAATGTGTCACTTCTGGATTGGGGTGGCTGCCTGGGAGAGGTGGAGATCCGAGGCCTCTGGTCTGTGGCGGAGCCCTGGCTCCATATCAACCTTGGCATTGAAAGCCTTGCTGCCGTCCATCTAAGGGAGGCTGGTGCAGGTGCTCACATACACCACCAGGGGGAATTACAACTCGCTTGAGAAGTGGGGCCCTGGACCCTGTGTGAGGAAGGAATCTGCCTCTGTTAAAGGCTGGCCCACCCATGAACCTCCCTGGTGGTGAACCCCTTGGCAGCATCTTTGCATGCCAGGGCAGGTGAACTCAGTCACCAACGCCTAGAGGATCACAAGTAGCGGGCGCGTAATGTCAGCAGTTTTGCATGTTGGAGTTTCCAAGGCGTCTCTCGCTAGGAGATGCATTTCGTCTAGCATGGGACTCTGAAGTTCTGCATGCCTTTCCACTGATACTGCTTCTGTCACCAGTTCTGAAGCTGATCAGGACTGACTGAGCCCAGATCCTACTAGGATTTGACACCGAGAGTACTAGGTATGAATATCTGTTGCCTGATCAGGCTACCCCTCTGGGAGGACCTCCTGTCGCAGCAAAGGTTCAAGGTTCTGCACTCAGGCCTTCGTAATCTCCACTTTCATGCTTGGAGATTCAGTAGGTAGTTGTCATGTAGGTGTCCCTTGGCAAAGACAGTATATGCTCTACCGGGAAGGGCATTTTGCCCGCTCCGTTCTACAGGGCGTTTTGGTTTGAGTTGGTTTGGTTTGAGTTAACTTCTTAGTTAGCTATTCAAAAGGTGATGAAACTGCAGTTCAATAAGTTAACTTCCCTTCAGTAACGCTCCTTCTGGCAAAGGCTCTAACTGCAGATTCCTCACGGCCCCTTCAGTCTCCCCGTTCTGTGAATTTGACTCTACCCATTTATAGGATCCCAAGTCTAGGAATCTGCACACTGCTCATGGGCGGCTTGCTGCTGGAGCTCTCTGCCTGAGGGCATAGACCGCCTCAAAAGTAACTCACATCAGTGAGTGGGAGGGGCCTATATAGGCTCCTCAAGTCAGTTATGTAGCGGAATGGCAACATTGTGGAGCTGCAAAGCGCCACCTACAGAGGTACTACTCCAAAAAGTTTCTGGATCCAGTCTGACGCGTGGGGACTCTGCTGCTAGATAGAGTCTCTATCAGAAGGAGCGTTATTGAAGGTAAGTAACTTGCTCTTCATTTATAACACGTACCTATTGGCATAGCAAATGCTGGTTGCGGTCTAGTGCCCACTGTTTACAGAAAGCGCTCTATGCGCATTGTTCATGGTCTTCTAAAAGTAGAAGTTTGTACCTCTTCTCAAGTCTTCCTCTTGGCTATTTGACCTTCTACTGTTTTTGCCTGAGTATAAGGGGGCACTTTTGCCCAGGAAGGGGGCGGCGGCCAGTCTCAGATGCCCCTTTTAATGCATTGCACGGCCAGGAAACCCCGGAGAGGCGGGTTATGAAGGACTGTGTGCAAAGGGTTGGACTTCTTGACGCTCGCTTCAAATGAACATGGAAGGCCGGATGCGTGGCCTTGTTTGAGACTTGCACCTCTTGTTTTGTGCTGCCATCACTGCGGGTGCTCAGCTCCACATGGGTTCATTATTATTTTTTTTTAACTTTGTTTTTTGAAAAGCTTTGTCAGTCAACCTACAGAAAAGCAGTTGCAAAAACCATAAGGGAGATTTAGCATACATAAATCGAGTCACGTGTCAGGGACATACCTGGACATATACAAGTATTTGGTCACTTGGAGCATCTTGAATCCGTACACACCACAGATGAGGTATGAGCGATCAAAGAACAAAGCAAGATATTATACATGTGCCGTCCCCATTTGCACTTAAAGTGCTAGAACCAAACCATAGCGAACAATGAGGAATGGGTAGGAAGAGCTGAGGTAGTAGTTGATTTGCATATGGAGGAGCAGGTGTTGACATGCCTTAAGGCGCAGTGTCGTCCACAGAAGGGGGTTCTAATAAATATGTCTGCAATGGGCCCTAAATGTCACGGGGGCTGGAAGAGCAGGGGAGGAGTTCGGTATACGTGTTCAGTTGGTTTTGCCAAAGTATCAAATCCAATAGCCAGTCCTTAAATTTGGGCGCCCTCCCTCTGCCCCATCGACAGGCTATGCGCCGCTTTGCAAGCACCAGGTAGAAGGACACCCAGCGCCGATGTTTAGCAGGAAGTTGCTCAGTGTATCGCAAGAGAGCTAACAGTGGAGATCTCGGGAGAGGTATAGTGGCCATGGAATCAAGGGCCGTGAGGACATCATCCCAGTAAGCGTGTATATCAGGGCAATCCCAGGCAAGGTGCAGGAAGTTTGCATGGTCTACATTACATCTATCACATCTGTGTGTGTCTCTTAGGCCGAATCTATGAAGTGTAGCTGGGGTATAGTAGCTGCGATGTAGAAACCTATGTATGATGCGAAGTCTACTATAAGCTGATATCTGCCCAGTCTGTCCACAGCAATACAGCCACTTCACATCTGTAATGTCGTGGCCCAACTCAGCTGACCACTTGGCGCGCGCCTGGCATGCGGGATATTCAATGTCACCGTAAAGGCCATGGTAGAGTGTGGACACCAAATGAGAAGCGGTTGGGGCGCGCAGGGCATTATGCAGTGGGGCAAATGTAACGGGCTCGGAAGGGTACATGTCAAAGCACGCCTGTATACCGCAGCGGAGTCGAGCATACAGAAACGTCTCCATAGTGGATGGTGGGGGGTCAGGACATAGCTGCTGGAGAGAACGGAACTTGCCGTCTCCCCAACATCGAATGCCTCGTTTACGTGCTGTGTTTTTGAAGAGCCCCTTCTGTAGGAGTGTTAGTTCAGGGTGATAGGTAAGCGGAAGAAGAGGGGAGTATAGACTAGGTTCCTGCATGTGTTTGGGGGCCAAGATGACACCATCTAGGAGAAGGAGGTCTGCAAGCCAGTGTTCCGTAGCGACATATGAGCTGTGTATCGGGGTGGGTGAAACCAGAAATGGGCGTAATGGGCTTGTGATCAAAGGTAATAAAGCTCGAAATTTGGAATGTCAAACCCCCAAGAGAGTATGGTCGCATCATCACATTCCACTGTATACGTCGTTGCTTTCCACCCCATACAAGGCAAATCAATTCCGACTGGAGAGTGGCGAAGAAGTGTCGACCAGGGTCATATAGAATGTTTAAAAAGGGTATAAAAATTTTGGGAGGATTACCAATGTTATAAGGGAGATGCTCCCAGCCATGGTCAGGGGAAGGGCAATCCATCGGGTGATGCAGTCTGTGACGTGCTCCATTGCACATCCATAGTTGAAGCGCATCAATTCGTCCCTGTCTGAGGTCACTCGGATCCCTAGATATTTAGCATCATCAGCACACCACTTGAGCGGGTAGTCGGTCGTAAATGAAGCAACCTAGGCAGTTAAGGGGAATATTTGCGATTTGGACCAGTTAATGTGTATCCCAGATAGGCCTCCGAATCTGACAAACTCACGCAGCAGTGTATTGAGATTATGTTGGGGATCTTTAATATAGAGGATCACATCATCCGCGTATAGGGAGATGAGTATCGGGCGAAGAAAACAGCGTAGACCCATGTGGTTTTGATGTTGCCTGACTCTCGCTGCAAGGGACTCCATAATCAGAGCGAAGAGCAGGGGGGAAAGTGGACACCCCTGACGAGTTTCACTGGAGAGAGGGATGGGTGGTGAGGTGTGCCCATTAATCAAAACCCTCGCAGTGGGAGAGGTATACAAAAGTCTTATCCATGTGAGGAATCCAAATGGGAGGCCTATACACTGTAAAACAGTAAAGAGGTAGTCCCACTCCACTGAATCAAAAGTCTTTGAGGCATCAAGGAACACAGCTACCAATTGTAATTGTGGGTCTGCAGCGTGCCAGGTTTTAATAAAGAAGTGATGAGTGCCTCTCTTATGGTGCCAGAAAGGGTAAGCGCCTCATGAGCCTCGAGAAATACTTTCTTCAGCACTGGGATTAGCTGATCCATGTACATTTTGTAAAAGTCAATTGGCGCCTTCCCAGGTGTCATTTGCATAATGGCTTCCTGACACTAATCGTCCTCAAATGGGGCCGCTAGGAACTCGCGTTGGGAATCTTCCAGCCAGCCCAGGATTATGTCACAAAAATAAGAAAATAAGTCAGGGGGGTCAAACGGTGTGAGCCGTAATGTTCCGCATAATATGTAGTGAATATATTGAGGCTATCTAATCTGTCTCCCACGTCCAAAATGTGATATGAGAAGCGGGGCTTTTTTATAGTACTCGCAAGTGCCCGACCAGGTCTTTCACCTTCGACATAGCGAAGGGCAGTATAATACATACCTCTGAATTTCACCGCCCGGTTTGCAGTGTCAGTGTACTCTGTTAAAAGTTCGCGGAGGGCAGCCCACTTATCTCCAGAGCTGGTCGCCCACATGTCCACCTCCAGCCATTTAATTTTGGGTTCAAGGTGTTTCAAATCCCTCCTAAGGTTGCGGAGCACCCCAAAACTCTTGACATACAGACACCTCTATTGGTCACTTTAAAGGCTTCCCAGAGCAACCCAACGCTGTCAACAGAGCCGTTGTTTCTGAGAAAGAAATCTTCTATCTCTTTTCTCACTTCAGTTTGGAACGCAGTGTCTAGGAGAGACTCCGGGACGAGCCTCCAGCAACGGGGAACAGCCACTGCATCAGGCGGTAGTAATTCAAGACGCACTGGAACGTGATCAGAGTAGGTGGGACGACACCCCGGGAGCACAACCAATAATTAATCTTGACCAGGCAGAATGTCCGTATAAAAAGTACCTTCCGTGATGGTGGGGTGTACATGCCGCCAAGCATCGACAAGACCGTTCTCCGCCAGCAACCCTGAGAGGACCTTCCACACTTTTGTGTAGTGATGTGGGAGAGGGTTAGAGCGATCCATGGAAGGACAAAGGACTTTGTTGAGGTCCCCGCCCCGTATAACATGTGTGGAACGTATCTTAAGCACATGCCCCCAGAGCGTCGTGAAGTAGTCTGGATCATCTGTATTAGGGCCGTAACTACAAACAAGTGTGACCGATTGTGTGGCTAAGGTGCCCCAGATGAAACAGCTGCGGCCGGAAGTGTCAGTGTTGGAACAATGTGTTTTTCTTTATTAAGATAAGCGTGCCTCTGGAGTATGAGGAGTAGGAGGAAAAGGCTCGCACAGAGGCCCATCGGGGAGCCAAAACATGAAGGTCGTGCAGGATCAATGTGTGTTTCCAGGAGCATAGCAATTTGTATGTGGTGTCTGTCCAAGTAAGATAATATCTGCCGGCGTTTGCGTGGGTCACGGAGACCCCCAACATTCCACGTGAGTCGATTAATGCATGGTGAGACTATCTATGGTGTAGGTGCGGGGAATTTGTCATTTTACAATAATATTGTCGGCGCAGTATATCAAAGGACTCAAACGTGTAATAGCGTAGATGAGAAGCATTGTGACTCAAATGTATATGTGAGTGATGTAACCAGCATCTGTCTCCATCAGACCCTGTGGAAAAACGTAACATAGGTGCATTGTCTCCAGAAGAAATTAACAATCCCCCCTACATCGGCACCCCAATTGTGCTGGGATACTTCTTCCCACCCAATTTCCCAATTAGAAAAACTGGCCAGTCCAGTCTAGCAGGGTTGGGCTTCGGTAGCAGTTAATGTAAAATCAAATACAGTGTAACAGGAATAATTTGCATTGGGGGATTTCCCATGAAAGGAGGCACTAGATGGCAGTCCTCCCTTCCCTCGGCTAGCCTCCAACCAGCTGCAATGCAGTCCCCAGGTTACAACCCATGCAGGGGAGGAAGCGGCCTAAAAAGGGAAAGGGTGCTTGGCATAGTGTCAAAGTTCCACTCCTTAGAAAACAACATAAACCAGCAACAGGCAAGTAAAAGACAGGGGTGGGGAGCAGAAAAGGGAACACGTTACTGGGTATAATTAGCGTAGCCTATCTGGCACTTATCTATCTGAGTCGATCTGGGCATGATGACAAGGTCATGGCAAGAAGTTGAAAACATCTATTGCTCCACATCGGATGTGAGTCAACTGAGGGCATCGCACTGCGGACCACTTAAGCAGGTCGCAGTTCGCTATCCCTTATAAATGAAGAACAGGAGGCTCCACCGTAGGCTGGGCTAGTCATTGGCCGAGGAGGATGGACTGGAGCTGTGACACAGACGGGGCGAGCGCCGTACAATGGTTTTTAGGAAATCTTCCACTTGCTGCGGGTTGGTTCAGAATACATGCTCGCCATTATGCGTGATGCGGAGCTTTGCCCGGTATAGAAGGGCATATTCCAGTTGTGCTTTACGGAGCTTCTGTTTAGCTGTGAGGAATTTCCGGCGTGCCTCCTGGACCGCAATCGTAAAGTCATTGTCAAGGCTTTTCCCTCGAATTGTAATGGCTTCAGCTCACAGGCTTTCTGGAGTGCAACGTCGCAATCGTAGTAATTGAGAAGGTGCGCAGTGATGGGGAGAGGGGTTTCTCCAGGGGGCGGCCTCTGGCCCTGGGGGCGATGAGCGCGCTCCACCACCAGGTGTGGCGAGAACGATTCCGCGCCAAAGGAGCTTTGAAGGAGACGCTCAAAGTAGTCCTCTATCCGGACGGTGTTTGTGCTCTCCGGTATGCCTAAAATACGGACATTGTTGCGGCAGCTCCTGGCCTCAATATCCTCATTCTTGGCCGCAATCACTTTCAGTAGTTTGTCCATCTGTGAGACCTGTGTTTGCATCTGGGTGGTGATGTCCTCAGTCTCGGAGCGAGGTTGGCGACCGTCGGGCTTACCCATTGCGTCCCGCTGCCCACGACAGACAGGCGTCTCTGAAGTAAGATGGAGTAAATGCCGCTTGGTGTGTGTTTGCAGCAGGAGAGTAAGTTTGTGATGGTTCAGTGATGCAGGACTGGTCCACAGTGATATGGCGTCAGCAGAGCGCACCGCGGGAGGAGGGCACGTGCCTCGCAGCAGGTCAGCATAGAGCGCGGTAATCAAGGAGCACGTGGAGCTTGCCGCACCAGGTTGTAGGCGTTTAGACCAGGAACAATGTAATTTACATGCGGCAGTAGATGGTGCGTGTAGAGCGGTGGTGGAACATAGGGCAGTCAGGGCAAACAACGCCGAGCAGGTTGAAAGATCGCGGGCAGCACCCCTCCACAGCTCCCATGGGCCTTCACAGCAGTATAGTCAGTCCACAGAACAGTGGGGGTGGTACCAGCAGCACTAGTATGGGCGTGCAGCGCCCAGGAGTCCAAAGAGGCACCTCAAGAAAAAGAAGACCAGCAGGGACACCGGTATATTGCATAAAAGGGTACACAAGAGTCACTACAAAGCACGGGGCGGAGCCAACTCCCGAAAGCCCCCCGCTGGATGACCACGACACACCGCCCTGTGTGAGGCCCGGGCTCCTATCACACCACCACAGCCCCTCAGGCAGTCGGCCCCGCGCAGCACAAGTCATCAGGGGAGCGCTAGTCTTCCTGCAAAGACGCGGCCCAGACCAAACGTCCTCAACGACCCTCACAGAATTATGGTAGATGCCTCAGGCAAGCATGTATATGGCGATGGGGCGGCCTATCAATGTCCGCGACCCCGCCGTCTCACATGCGAACTGGGCACTAGGGTCCCAGGCCGCAAGTTGAAGGATGACTGCCGCGGAGGTTAGCAGCAGGATTCAGCGCCGCCGTTGGGGTCCCACAGAGCCCACGTACGCAGCAAAGGTGAGGAGGCAGCCAACGAGGGGGGCAATGCTGGCAAGCAGTGGGTGGCGAGATCACGGACGAGTATGGGCCCACCGCAGTCCTACCTGCAGATATCACAGTTCCTCACTGCAGTCAAGGGTCCGCGCGGTCGGACCGCCAGTAGATATGCCTGCGGAGCACTGGACCAAAGTAGAGAGCAGTAGGAGGCCAGAGCGCCGCAGGCGGGCAGGGTCTCCGGAAAGGGCCCAGCGAGGCCCAACACCACGTGTGCAGGCACGGGCTTGAGCAGCCGCAGTCCCCAGGCAGGCGTCCAGCAGCATTGGTCAAGTCGGCCCAGGCAGCAGTCCGCTCCCCGCAGCTGGGCTCACAGAGACGCTAATGCTCCAATTCTTTTACCGCCAAGAGCGGAGACCACAAAGGAGAGCTGGAGCACAAAAGTCAGTGTCTATCTGGGATAGAAATCAGGATTATTGCCGGATGTTGATGCCAAGCTTCCAGAGCCTCACAGGTGTGTGTCCATCTTGGATGTGCACCACCTTGCGCCCCCAAATGGGTTAATTTTTACATCCCAAGTAAGAAGCTACACTTTGAAAGATGGCACAACATGTAAATGAAGTTCTAAATACTGGCTACATGTATCTACAAGGCTCCCTGTTTTCATACGTAGGCACTAAGATTGTTACGTGTTTTTTTTAAGTTGCACGTCACCAGTTTTGTGGTATGTTCCCACTCTGGTGCAGAGGCCATCCCTGGTTGTAGCATAGCCCATAGAGGTGCCACGGGTGGGTACCCACGTACAGGCCATGACCATCTTACTGAGGGTGGTGAGTATATTCCTTGCAGATTGAAACACTCGGGTGTAGGTGCTATGGTATCTGTTTAGTTGTTTGTGCGAGGTGTGTTGCACCGGAGGGTGTGAGGTTTCTGAACCCCTTGCTGAACCGAGCCAGCGGTACAGGGGGTCTCACCGGACCCCATAGTGCATAAACAGTGGAGTGAGTTACATTATAGTGATGTCAGTACTAGGAATAGATCACAGCCTTTAATTTTATCCTTGACCCTGACCTACATTAAAGGGGTTTGATGGCTGGTAAGGAACAGACCAGTTCTCAACTGGTTAGTACCTCAGAGTCTACAGGGCTGGTAAATAGTCAGTAGCCTGAAATTATTAGGTACACGAACAGACTGTAGACAGTGTACCCTGTAGAGGCCTAGCACCTGACCCGCTGTCCCTAGTTATTATCTGTCAGAAGGGATCCCCCATCACTGATGTGTGCACACTGTAAATGCACCCACTGCCACGGTGTAATCCAATACAGGATTCACAGTTTTCAAACAAAACGCAAAGGTGCACCACTTAACAATAAATGAAGAAATAACTGGTCCATATCCATAAAGTCTTTCTTTTAGACTCAAAGCCTGGATTTGACGGTGGAACGGTTCCGCAACTGCCTTACAGCACTGATGGCATGGATGAACACTGATTTTCTAAAAAATTATACGGAAAAAACCATGGTTGTATAGTTCAATCCGAAACCTTCGGTTTGGAGCCAACTATGGTGGCCCCCTGAAGCCGGTACGTGTCCTGCCCCTGTGCTCAAGACTAGAAATTTAGGCTTCCTGATCGATAAAGATCTAACGCTTGCCCCACAAATAAATCAATTATCTTCTGCTTGTTTTTTCACGTTGAAAGTTTTGCCTAAGATCCTTCCATTCATTCCTTTTTTATTAAGGAAAACGGTAGTCAGAGCACTAGTTCTGTCAAGAGTAGATTATTGGAAAGCTCTATACCTGGGAGCAGGCGCAAGGCAGTTTTCTAAACTCCAGTCACTGCAAAAATGCGGCCACGCGAGTATTGCTTGATCTACCTAAACACCATCCTGCATCTGCTAGCATAGAACAGCTCCACTGGTTTCAGTGCGATGGCGAGTGGATTTTAAGACCCTCTGCCTAGGACACAAAGCCCTATATGGAGGAGGTGCAGAGTATATACAATCACTCTTTCCTCGATATATACCACTACGCTGCCTAAGGTCGACTAACACCGGACTGGTACATCTCCATCAGAAGGAGAGGAAAGGGTTTCTCATTCCAAGCCGCTAAACTGTGGAACTCCCTCCCCGTACAGATGAGATTACAGTCGAGCAGGATTTGTCTCGTATTTATTATACAGTTAATTAAAACCGTAACGTACAAACTTCATAGTAATACTTAATAAAATTTCAAAGATTAAAAATTGTATACACATTTATAAAATCTAGCAATACGAAAAATGCAATTCCAAAAGCAGCATTTCTAGTTGATGGCAATATATCCCAATTAGCCGATTAGTCCAAAAGGTAGAGTATATAGCGTGAGACAATAACAAAATATCACAATACTTATTACTGATAGTTAGCTTTCATTAACGTTCGTTTGTGCTTGTCTTCTCTTAGGCATTATGCAGTTCAGTTAAAATAATGTTAACAAACTTCCCAGCCCTTGCTAGAACTTGGGCTGAATTATTACTGAAGCACAAATCAGATGCTTCCCTGCAATGTCTCAGTAGTTTTTCCTGATAGACTGGGAGCAGTAGACATCGACGTTCGTTGGCAAGATGGGGGCAACAACATAGCAGATATAACCAGGACTCATGTGGATAATTGCAGAGCCTACAAGTTAGCTGACCATTCCTCCCCGTAGCGGGTTAAAATCATAAGTTGGAAGGGCTAACAGCCTCATATAAAAAATGTTATTGCAAGTCTGTGATTTGAGAGAATAATTAAAATATGACTGAGGTTTTCCCTTAATATACGAGGCATCAAGAGCTGTAAGGAATGTTTTTTTGGGAAGCCGAGCAATGTCTCTCTCGAATGACACTAAAGTGATTTTGCTTTTTATCGTTTTTTCCACGTTGACAGGGGAATGATTGAATTCGAGAGGCTTGAGAGTTCAATCTTCAATGTGGAAGTGGCCAGGTGCAGCTGTCTGTGCCAGGGAGAGAGTTTGTCCGTGAATACTGATTGCAATTGTTCTTTCATGGATTGAGCTGGTGCACGCAAAGTGTAGATATAGAATTTAATTAGGTCTCCTAAACAGTGAATATCTGCACTTGTCAAGCCCAGCGTAAGTCTCAGCCTCACCCTCCTTGCATGCTGCGGAGCCGAAAATATGTTCTTATAGGCCATTATTTGATAATTCACTAAAAATGAGTCGAACAGGATTCTTTTTAGAAAAATTATAAAAACCTGGCTCCTTAACCAAGCTCTAGATCTGATTAGCTTCTCTGGGATGGCACACATCTCCACGGCAAGGCGCCTCGGCAATAGTGCGCTTTATAAATATTCAGTCAGTCAGACTGCTGCTGCCTCTTTTGTAGGGGTCTTCTGATGGAAAAGCTTGCACTGCCGCCTCCTCATTCGTAGGGGTCTTCTGATGGAAAAGCTTGCACTGCCGCCTCCTCATTCGTAGGGGTCTTCTGATGGAAAAGCTTGCACTGCCGCCTCCTTATTCGTAGGGGTCTTCTGATGGAAAAGCTTGCACTGCCGCCTCCTCATTCGTAGGGGTCTTCTGATGGAAAAGCTTGCACTGCTGCCGCCTTTGGTGTACCTTTCCTCTGAAGAGGGAAGCTTGCACTGTTTCTGTCCAAGGTGTGTCACTTCTGTGAGGAAGAGGTTTTTCCGCTGCTGTTGCCCCATCTTAGGAAAATATGAAGGATATATTGAATGCACTTGTATGACCTGCCCAGTGAACCAGGGACTGCTTCACAATATTTGATGAGAGATGTCAAGACTTATCATTAGCACTGAATTTTTTTGACAGAAAAGAGAAAGAGGGTCCTTTGCACAAATTACTATTTTTAATCTTGTGGCATAGAGACAATAAAACACATTTAACCTCCCCTACATGCAAATTTATTGTAGGTCTAAGAGTTTAAGAGCGGGATAATATAAATGTGGACATTAGGGACATAACATCGCCTAAACTATGGAATTGATAACGGGGAAACTGCATGGCCGATACAAAAAGCAGCACTCTATGCTAGATGTGTGGACCCCTGATGAAGCGTGCCACTCTAGGTAGGTGAGGGTTCATCATCCTATATGAGTCCAGGAATGTATTGAAATTCCATAAAAGATTGGGCTCTCTTTTCCAGGCGTTTTGTACTTTGCTTATGCCTGTTTACAGAGCGTGCACTGCAGTTCTTTAAGTCCTCTCGCTGCCTCTTTAGTGTGTTAGCTCCCTCCGCTTTCCTTGTTCTCTGTGTCGCAGAGTTGTGTGATGTTCCTTCTTTCCTTCCCAGATCTGACCCTTGGATTCTACTTCAGGCAGAAGAGCTTGCCTGAAGTGTTGTCAGACTGGCTTTTCATGCGAGTGAGCGGTGCGAACTCACTCGGCCATTGTGCTCTTTTATGCACGTGACGTATGTTTGAATTGTATGCTGTTAGTTATTCATATATGACACACACTAAAGTTTGAGTTGGGGAAATAAGGCCGATTTTTTTTTTAACTACTCTTCTCTTTAAATGTAAGGTATTAACTAACGCTGCCACCACAGTCTTGGGGCATCAGGAGTGCTTCATGCATTTGCACCCTTGCCTGTGCTCCTGGTGCTTGTTGGTGTTCCAGATCGCCTCAGCCTCTCTTGCCCACCCCACCTTTATTCACACTTCTGGGTGCAAAGTTACTTCTAGTGTAATATTTGTAGGGCGTATTCACTTATTTATGTAGGTTTTCAATACTTGGCATTCATGCCCATTCCAGAAACCAGGACCATTGCTGTCACCAATGCAATGGGAGGTGAGGCATTTATACATACCAATGAGGAAGGGATCTTGGGGAAGTAGAAATATCCTTAAGTGGGGGCACAGGGACAAGTTGTAGGCATAATAGAGAGTGGGTTAATGAAAGTAGAGCGGTACAAGATGTTTGTAACATCGTCCTGAAGCAGAGGGGGCGTAGACGGGTCAGACAAGCGAGGCCCTTTGCCTGCAGGCAAAGGGCCTAAACCATACGCAGCGCTAAAGAGGGGACGTGCTGAACGTGTGCCACCTGGTCAGCACACCTGAGAGGGCACAGGGACTTCTAGGGCCCTTCCTTCAGTGCCATGGCATCTCTGCGCTGCCCTTGTCCAATGGGAAGTGGATGTCTTAATACCAACTTGCTGGGCACACTGGTACCCTCATCTATCCTCACTTTCAGATGCCACAAGTTGAGCCGCTGCTACTTGGTCGTGGTTGCCATCTTCTGCACATGCGCTGTTACACCGAGCTGAAGCTGATGAGACCAGGGTTTCCGTCTGGTCACTGACATGCATGGTTCCAGGCGTTCCTGGTTTAGGTGCATGCAAGCAGACGCACCCCTTGCATCGCACTTTAACACTACAGCCCTTGGTGTGTTGGGCACAGTTTGGATCACGAGAGCCAGAGGGCTCTATCTGCACGTGGGGTAAGACGTCTGTGCCTGTCAGGTGAAGGCGCAGGGTGGTCCGTTCTCATCTCCATTTCCATTGACAACCACGCCTTCATCATATAGATCTTTTTGTCTTATTTCTGTGCCATTAGTGATGACCAGTCTTTTTTGACTGTCTGTGTGCTGTTCTTGCCTCTCTCGTCCTTTACTCGCTAACCCTTTATCCTCCTACACAGAGATGTCTACTGTCAGTTCCTGAAAGAGATGATAATCCAGCCGGGTATCGCCAAAGCCAACCTAGGAGTCTCCAGAGAAGATGTCACCTTTGAGGACCACGTGAGTACAGATATGGGATGGGGCAAGGTCACTGAGAGCGCCAGGTTAGGGGAGTAATAACTATGTTACTGCTGAGATGGAGCAGGAAGATGGGCCGGAAGGAGACCTACCTGAGAGCGCCAGGTTTGTGGGGCAGGGGGAGCCAGGTGGCTGCTGTGATGGAGCAGGAAGGTGGGGTGTGAGTTGAGTTCTCTTGGAGCTCCATGTGAGTGCCAGGGGTGTGGGATAAAATAAAATATCTACCTTTCCCTGAAGCAGGTTGCGTCATAAATCTACTTGTCCTGTAACAAAATCCACTTGTCCCTTTTGTGGCATGTAATGCGGCAACAAATTATGACAGCAATCTCAGTATATAAGAGCTCTGAAATAGCCTCTCTGATTATGCCAGGGCTCCTTCCATAGTAGGGTTTGAACAGTTGTAATCTCCTTATGTTGCCACGTTTCCACAGACCTACAGACTGGGGCTGAAGGTAGTGGTAACCAACAGTTCCAGGGTTGAAATGCCCTTTTGTGTTTGTGCCAGCCTACTAACTTGCATGTTTTAAGGGTTTCCACCAACTCTTCTCTAATCATTTCCCATTCTGAGAGAGGTTGGAAATTTACTCTTGACAATGACAGACATAAAACATCTTCAAAAGTGGTTAGAGGGAAAGTGAACTTGCAAAGAATCAGATTTTGCTTGAGCAAATCTACACCTGGATATTTGCTCATGCTAAAATGCAGTTCACAAATATTTTCTAGGAGTACTATTTCATGGCCTACTTCTGTAAAGTCTTGTGAATTCACAAAAGCTGTATATCTGCACTTAATGCAAGGACATGGGTGCACTTTTGAGATTTCATTTAATAATTGTGCCCCTAATTAGGTCTGGCGTTAACCATGACCTTTTTTGTGTTTATTAAAATTCTCTCTGTCTATCAGCTAGGTTCACTGTAAGTGGCAGTATTCTGTTCTTTCACAAGGAGCATATTGACACAGTCATTTTGTTCAAAACAATTTTTGCTTTAACCAATATTTGTTGGGTGGTGGCCTGCCAGCTCCCACACTAATAAGGTTTTACAAAAACTATGCCAAAACAAGTCACACATTGACAAAACCAAAAGGCTGACCAACAATTTCAGACCTACTGGCTCTACCAAGGCTTGTTTATTCTTGTTTCCCATAATCTTATTAAAACTGGATACACTGATTTTCCATTATGAATAGTTCTAGGAAATACTATCACACATCAACACATTTTACTAAATGATGCTGCAAAGAGATGCTGCCTAAAGTTTACAGTAGTTTAGTGAAATGATTTTCTCTTTTTTATTGTGAACATTTTATTTTGAAAGCAAAGAATCATCAATCCTGCTTTCAAGTTTCTGCAAATATTCGCATTGAATCAGAGAGCATTATGGGAGTGTCTACATAGCCTCATATCACTAAACATTGAAAACGTGTATACACCTTTTAATACTGGAACCACTGTCAGTAGTGCAGTCTGAGCTTACAACATTAACTTAAAGCGCTCACCCTGATAATAAAGACTTTGCATTAATGAACCATAAATACAAGTTTGAACAGTGTTAACATATGGACACAAATATTACCTCAACTTCAGACAGTTCCCTTCCCTGGTCCTTAATGTGATACTGCAAACTGGCAGCCAATGGGTTTGTGCTGCAGGGGGCTGGGCCTCCTTGTCCCAAGGACAAAATACACATGAAAACGTGTTGCCCTTGACCCCAAACAATATGTCTGGGGCGTCCGGCTATGGGAATTCCACGTCCCTAGGGTGCTGAGATGAAGCCGGAAGATGAGACTGCAGAAGACCACTTTGAGATTAGCAGGTCAAGGCGGGAACGAGCCAAGTGAGTGCTCAGATAGGGCAAGAAGATGAGGCTAGGCTGAAGGTAGCACTCAGATTTCCAGGTTAGGGAGAAATAACCAAGTGAGTGCTGAGATCTGGCATGAAAATGTGGTGTGAAGAGAGCTCCCTGAGAACGCCAGGCAAGGAGAACGAGGCTAGGTGAGTGATAAGATCTGGTGGGAGCAAAGGTCTTTGAGAGCTCATGGTCAAGGGTGAACTAGCCAAGTAAGTGCTGGTATAGGTCAGGAAGATGCTCGCTGCGACCGGTAGGTCAAGGGAAATCCGCTGTGAGGTAGGGCTGGCGGAGAGCACTCTGACAGCACCAGGTCCGGGTGGAATAAGCAAAACGAGTGATGAGATCGGGTGGACACAGCCTTTGTTGAGCAAAAGGCCAAGGGCCAGTGAGCTATGTGAGTTCTGCGACAAGGTGGAAAGAGTGCTCTTAAAAGTGGCTGGTGAGGGAGATGGGAGAGCACTTTGAGTGTGCGGGGTGATGGGTGATTCAGCCATGAGAGTTCTGAAATATGGAGCATTGATCTTGAGGGGCAGTCAGAGTGCTCTCCTGAAGGGTACGGTCAAGAGAACCAGCAATATAGAGGTTAATGTAGTTGATGGAGAGCCACCTCAGAGCTCCAGGTGAAGGGGAGGCTGGCCTGGGGGCTGAGGTAGGAGGAAGGATCCCCGAAACCTTCCACTCCGATGAGGGTCTCCGGACTAGTCTGCTTAGAATGCAAGGAGGGGTGAAAGGCCCCTTGATAGTTTCGCGGATCTGTGAATGGAGTCTCCTCACACACTCCAAGTGCCTCAACATTAAACAAGTACAACATCAGACAAAGATGTACTTGGTTTGTCTTGTAGGAGTGCCTCAGGGTTTAGTTTACAGCACCACTGTCACAATATTCTGGTACAAGAGTGCTCTGGTCTATCATTGGCATCAAGCAAACAAACAGTGCAACACGAAACGACACAGAGAAGAAAAGTGAACACACATTGTGACACACAACTAATACTGTCGTACTTGTTGAGCTACATCTCTCCACCCTGGGGATGCAACAGGGCTGTGTCCCTGGCACCACTTCTTGCTCTGCAGCGCATTGTGTGGTGCCTTTGTTGCCTCCTTTGTCTTTGCACATCATCTCTGCTGACATCCGACTGATGCTCACCCTCAACCCTGTGCCTGCCTGACTGCTAGCACCTCTCCAGGCTCTACATTCTCATGCTCATCTCAACATAGAAGACCGTGCACTGCAGAGCGTACTTAGTTATCACGCCCTCCCCTCGTCATCTCCTCAATAGTGTTCCTCTCAAATCCTGCTTAGATTTAGAAATGTGCTTGGAGCCTACCCCAACAAGAAAGTAATCATTTGCTAAAACATGCTGTTATCATTAGGCCGGGTCACAAATCCACCTCTAAGTTCCCTTGTAGGATCGAATGTCCCTAGTGTGGTTGTTATGTGGCCTCTACTTCTCATTTCACCAATCTGGTCACCCCTGTATGTTTCCTGTGTGCAGACTCGTGTCACACGTCCCTTGACAGCTGCACTCCGCTTTACATATTGCTGATTACTAGGGGTCTAGACACTGTTGGACAGCAGAGTGCACCCAGAGCAGTTCTCCTTTCATCCTGGGTGACGTTTCTCCAAATGGCTAGGCCACGAGGCAACCAAGAGTCGGTGGTAGTTGACCTGTACTCACCGGCTGTATGCTGTTTTGCCTGACTCCACATGGGAGGATTGCCTTTTCTGGTCTTTTATGACAGGGTGTCCTCAATTACGCTTAAAAGTTAGCAGAGTGTATGTGGGGGAGAGGAGGTGGAGGCTGGTGCTTGCACACAGGACTAGTGGTGTGCCCAGCACTGGAGCTCCATGGTTGCAGGATGTCCTTGATTTAGGGTCACTTAGACGTCTGCTTTCTCCACTTTCTTACATGTTCCTCCTCACTGCCTCCTTCTTTCTCTCATTCTCCAAAGCTGCCACTCATCCACTGGAAGTCAAATGTCTGTGTCTGGTTTTGAAATGAAACCTCATCCTCAGAAGCAGGATTGTCTCTTTGTGTGCGCTCCACATCTGTGATTCAGACTAGTTCCACCTTGTAAGCCTGTGAGGCGAAGTGCCTGGACACAAGACCGTTTCCAACGGCATGGTCACTAAAATACCTCTTCATAAGCGCTGAAATCCATCCCCCACATCTTGTGCCACAGGCGAATAACAGTACCTGATTGGCTGGAGTGTGTGTTGATCCAAACACATCGCTGTGGGATGGAAGTGGGACACCTGTTATCCACAAGAGGCACCAGTTAGAAAGCTGGCTCTGCTGAACCTCAACATTTTCTGAAGGCCGTGGCTTGCGCTGATTGCTTCCCCCAAATGTTTGGAGTCAACCTTGAATTTGATTGGCCACTGTAAGAAAGTGACTCTGTATATACTGGACCAAAGTAAGGTACAGTGTGTATAGAGTCCACAGTCCCCAGAGGTACGACAGAGGCTAAAGTTAGAGATAACCTGACTCTCCAAAGTGGTAGCTTGGTCGAGCAGTAAGGCAGTATCACAGGACAGTGTAAAGCATTTGTTGTACACACTCTATCAGCAAAAGGTTTCACACACTCAAGAACTGAACTCCAGGCCAATTATTTGGTATCAAAGAAGATATACTTATTTTATTTTAGAACCAACAAGGTATCATAATATACTTTCTCAGAATGAATTACTTTAGTTAAATACTTTTCAAATAGGCAATAGACTTTGTGATTACAATAGTTACAGTTTGTTGCAATAGGCAACACAATTTCAAGCACAATGCAACATTGAGCTCAATGGGAATTTCTAGTTAAATGCAATTAATTACTTTATGGATTACTTTTCTAACCACAGGACTGGATCCTAGATTCAGTCCTGGGACATGTGCTGTAAACAGTTAAGTAAAAGCGTTTTGGTTACAGTAGTGGTTTTTTAAGGAATATTATTGTATTTTAAAAGTTGAAACTTTTCCAGGTGAAATTACCAATGCTATCCTATGGAAGGAAATTCAGTTTGCAGGTGATTGCGTTACTTTTGTAATCCTGTGCTGGGCTCCTAGGTTCATCACTGGGACATCTATCTAACGGGCAAGTAATCATGTTTAGGTTTTGCCTGGGGCACGGAGCTTTAGCTCCGCCCCCAGGAGAAATCTGTAGTTTTCAGTAAGGGACACTTGAATCCGCCCTCTGTTCCATTGGCTAGCTCCATAAATGGAGGCTAGCCATTGGAACAGAGATCTGTCCGTCAAGGCCGGACCAGATTCGGGGGCATACCCGAGATTTTTTCCATGGGCGTGGTTATCTTATGTGGGATCGACTTTGTTGCACGTCATTCTGGCCAAACACGCCCCCGAATCGCCTCGCCTTCCTGCTTCCTGCTAATCCATTAACACTAGTGCTGTCCGTCAACGCGGACCAGATTGGGAGGCGTTCCTGTGTTTTCTTCCGTGGGCGTGGCCACAGAAGGAGGATTGGCGTGGCCACAGAAGAAGGAAGCCGTGCGTTTGTTTTCGTCATTCCGTGACGACGAAGTCCAGGTGAGTGCCTTGGTTGTTTACCCTCCGTGCTGGGGCTAGGGGAGGCTCCCTCCCGCTATCCCTGTGTACGTTCCCGCCCCTGCACCCCTCCTCCCGCTCTCCGTGTGTCCGTTCCTGCCCCGGCACCCCCCCCTCCCGCTCTCCGTGTGTCCGTTCCCTCTCGCCGATTCTCCCTCCTTCCCTCTTTCTCTCTCGCCCCCTCCCCTGGTGGCCCTGTCGTGGAATGGGGTGTATGTCGTCCGCAAACACCATGAGGCAGCGGCAGGGACGAGCACACAGCACCCCTTAAAAGCGTGCATCCGTGTATGACCCTTGCTGCGTGGGGGGCCGGTGAGCCGACCGATGTGAGAAGGGCCGGAAGTCCCGCCCACGCAGCGAGAAGCAGAGGCGGCTGAAGAGGCAGGCGGGGCTCCTGTGTTTGGAAGAAAGCCCCGCGCTGCCCACAGAAGATGGAAGCCGGTCCCACCAGCGGGAGAGAGCCCCGAGGTGCGGGAGCTCTCCTGTGTCCCAGCAGCAGAGAAGAGCCGCCGTGTAGCCGAGACTCGCTTCTCCCGGTGAGTGCTGACGGGGGGAGGGG
Organism: Lissotriton vulgaris; assembly: GCF_964263255.1. NCBI lineage: Eukaryota > Metazoa > Chordata > Amphibia > Caudata > Salamandridae > Lissotriton > Lissotriton vulgaris. The sequence continues at coordinate 2,024,167,501 of NC_141693.1, read as the reverse complement.
GCGCCTCCACTGTTCTCCCCTGCCCAGGCAGCATAATCCATGTGCTCCTCCCCACCCGCTCCATGAGGCTGTGTGTGTGTTTCTTTACTTTTCGTACGCATGTTTGCGGGTGCTTTTGATTGTTCCTGCCTCCCCTCCCTCCCGCTGTCCGTGTTCCCTGTTCCCTCCCCCTCCCGCTGTCCTTGTGCCCGTTCCCGCCCCCCCCCCCAGCAACCTCGTAAATAACCTTTTCAAATCTTGAGGGTTCCTGAGAACTTTGTTTTATAAAGGTGTGCAGCGGTGCCGAACCCGTGATGCAGCTGTGTCCTAATTAGGTTTGATGAGCTGGTACCGTGGACACGGTAGGGTAGGGCTCAGTGCCCTGACGTGGACTGCTGTGTGTCGTCTGTCCATGTGCACGATGTGCTTCTTTCCCGACCGTTTGATGGTAATGGTGCCGCTGCCTCCTGCACCCCTATCCGTTCTCTGCATCGGCCCGCATCCCTCTGTCCCGTGAATTGTGCTTGTCACAGAGCGCCTGAGGGTGATTGGGGCAGGTACGCGGGATTGGAGTCAACCCATCAGCTCCCCTGCACAGGGGGCCTCTAGTTATCACAATGGGTCGGTTTGTGTCGGGATAGAACCGAAAGGAAATGACCCCCCCCTCCCTTCCCTGTGCCGATAATCGCCATAGCTCTATAGGCCAGTGTCCTGCCCTTGTACGAACCATCATGCATCACCCCGTGGACGGTGGTGTTTGTGCTGTCCATAAGTTGGATAAATATAGCACTCTCAAATATTTGGGTTGGGTAAGTTCGTTGAACCCTCACGAGAGCAATGATAAGAAAGGGCTCCATGTCCTCTGGAAGCAATCTGTGGTTTTATTTAAGGTGGAGGAGATCCGTTCCATCCCCAAAATGAACCACAGCCTATTTAGCCAGCCTGTATGGGTGGGGTGTGTGAAGGTGCCCCATTGTGACAATATGTTTTGCAGTGCCGCCCCCAATGCCATCCCCATCTGGCGACCTTGCTTGCTTTTGAGAGGGAACGTGATGGGGTTGGACTGTCCCAGGATAACATAGACTGGTAGTCTCACTTTCTGTGTTTTAAAGAGCTCGTCTACCGTGTCTAGGATTCTAGATCAATAGTCTGTTAGTAGAGGGCACTCCCATAGTATGTGTAGAGGGCTCTGGGGGCACTGCTTAGTTTTGCGAGCCCAGAGAGGCTCGAGAGCAGTTTCTTCTTTCCCCCCCAAGTATCCCCATTTGATTTCGAGTCCCGAGAGGCTCCTGACCGCATTTCTCATTTTGAGCCCAGGGGGGGCTCGGGCCGCATTCTTTGTTAAAGAGCCCAGCGAGGCTCAAGGCGGCATCTTATTGGTTAAAGCCCTAAGAGGGCTCCGGGGGCATTTGTAATTAGGAGCCCCGAGGCCCCAGGGCCACATCGTTGTATTGAGAGCCCAGGGAGGCTCTAGGGGGGGCATTCCTTTTGGCCAGAGCCGCGCTTCTCCCCTGCCTGTCCATGTTATGCTGCCCTCCTGTACGTCTCCCCCAAGAGTTGCTTTCTAATCCATGTGCTCCTCCCCACTGTTCTTTCGCCTGTTGCTTCCCCCTAACCCCGACCTCCATGTTACTTTCCCCCGCCCGCATCCTCTGTGTTGTTTCCCCACCCTCATCCTTTGCGATTCTTCATTCCACCTGCACACTACATGTTGTATCACCCTACACCGCTATCATGGGGTCTCCTGGCCCACGACACAGTACCCCATCACCCAGCTCACCACTGCCATCCTCAGGAGAGTGAACGAGGCATCCGGCCTGTACCAGATGTTCGAGGTCCTAGGGGAGGTGGTACTTCTGAGCCTTGTACACCTGATGTTACACAAAGAGCTTCTCCCACCCAAACCTACCCATTATCTACACACTCCCTCTCAGACTTCTTGCTGTAGACAACCCTTTTCACACTCCTCTTTTATCTGCACAATCCCTCTCTCTCTCACTCCTACATCATCATCATCTCTCTCCCCAGTCTGTCACCTTTGAAGTCCTTTTTACACCTGTTGGTTACCTATGAGGTTCATCTCTAACAACAGTGTATAACTTGCACAGGGGGGCTCGCAGTGTGTGGAGGGCTCTGTGTGGGTGTGTGGAGGGCTCTGTGTGGGTGTGTGGGGGGCTCTGTGTGGGTGTGTTGAGGGCTCTGTGTGTGTGTGTGTGAGGGGCTCACAGTGTGTGGGGGGGCTCTGTGTGGGTGCGTGGGGGGGCTCTGTGTGGGTGTGTGGAGGGCTCTGTGTGGTTGTGTGGGGGGCTCTGTGTGGTTGTGTGGGGGGCTCTGTGTGGGTGTGTGGGGGGGCTCTGTGTGGGTGTGTGGGGGGGCTCTGTGTGGGTGTGTGGGGGGGCTCTGTGTGGGTGAGCTCTGTGTGGGTGAGCTCTGTGTGGGTGTGTGGGGGGGGGCTCTGAGTTTGAGGGGAGGCTCTGTGTGGGTGTGTGGGGGGCTCGCAGTGTGTGTGGGGGCTCTGTGTGGGTGCTCTGTGTGGGTGCTCTGTGGGTGTGTGTGTGGGGGGCTCTGTGGGTGTGTGTGTGGGGGGCTCTGTGTGGGTGTGTGGGGGGCTCTGTGTGGGTGTGTGTGTGTGGGGGCTCTGTGTGGGTGTGTGTGGGGGCTCTGTGGGTGTGTGTGTGGGGGGCTCTGTGTGGGTGTGTGTGTGTGGGGGCTCTGTGTGGGGGTGCTCTCTGTGGGTGTGTGTGTGTGCCATTTGCGAGAGATTAAGCTATTGGCATTGTAAATGACAATGCCATTTATTTATCGGTTTTCAAAACGAAGACATAAATAAAAAAATTGTCATTTACAATACTAATAGCTCTAACTTTTCCAAAGGCAAAACCGTTGCATTGTAAATGCTTGTTTTATCATTGGCACGAATTTTAAAGAATATTTGTAAGTTTCAAAAATCGACACTTAGAAAAAAGTACTGAGCTAAAAGATTCAGCACTGAGGTCTCCCCTGATAACAGGTGAGTAAATCGGAATTCTTGGTTCGGCAGATTTTAGGTAAATATCTTAAATTTCCAAAACTCCACACTTCCAAGTGAAACCAGTCAATGCTAGCTTATGGAAGAAAAGTGAGTTATCGGCTTTTAGGTAAGTACTTGACTGGGAGAGTTAAGGTTCTGGGCATAGACTCAGGGGTCTCCTAGGGTCAGGTAGGTACAGTTGGTTCACCCACAGCGGCACAGGGGCAGCCGGGGGCAAAGGTAGTTAGGCCCAATGTTATCGTAAGGAGGACAGGGGGCCTCCGGTTGGTGGCTGCTGGCTAGCAGGCCACGCGGCTGTGGGAGCTGGGCTCCTGGTCACTTGCTCAGGGCAAATGGGGAAGTAGGATAGGGTATAGGTTGCCCTGCCAGGGGCACTCATGCGGCTAGGTGCAGGGTTCTTTTGAGCCGTCGGGTGCTCAATGTTATTCAATGGAGAACTTGAAAAGGGAACACAGTCTGCAGGCTCGGGGACGGAGGATCTTCAGGCGCGACCAACACTTCGAGGGGTAAGTTGGGAAACTTGGAGGATAGGTAGGCAACCCGGAGTTGGGCACAGAGGGCCGGAGGGCGCCGGAGTTGGGCACAGGGGGCCGGAGGGCGCCGGGTGCAGGGGTGTCTTTTGACGTCGGGAAATCTTACCCTCTGCTGGTCGCGGTCAGAGGGATCCTCTGTCCTGAGGCTGCAGGCGTCATCTGGGTCATCGAGGAGGGTCCTTGGGCACTGGATTCCAGGTCAGAATTGCCGGGGGGATGTCCTCAGGGTCTTTGTCCACTTGGGCACAGGCCGGGCTCGGCGGGTGCAGAGTGTGCAGGATTCGCGGTTCCTGGCTGGCACCAGGGGAATTGTTGTTCGAGCAGAGCCTCTGCTCATGTTAGTACCAGTCTCTAAGAGGGTTAAGGCAGGCAGGTCCTCCGGGGTTCTCGGGGTTGCTGTCCGCACGAGACGCCGGAATATAGTAGGAGCAGGTTCAAGGATCAACAGGCCTGTAGGGCTGGGGCCAAGTCAGTTGGTATCGTCCTCTTGTTAGCAGCTGCACAGCAGGTCTTCTTCTTGGTCTTCTTTCTTGTTTCGAAATCGGGATGTGCGGAAGGAAGGTTCAGGGTGCCCCTAAATACTAAAGTTAGGGGCGGTACAGGTAGGGGAAGGGCAGGGACCAATAGGTCCCTGTCCTGGGGTGAGTACACCCCCTATCCTGCTCCTCTCCTGTGGGAGGGAGACAGGAGCCTATCTCTGATTGGGCAGGACTCCCCATCCGCAAGATGGCCTGAGCCCGGAGTTGTGCTTCACCTCGCCTCTCCCACCTGAGGGGTGGGGTTGGCACAGGCAGGCAAACCCCCTTTCCTCACATAGGGTTTCCCGTCAGTCTTCCCGCCAGAGTGGGGGTCAGAACCAGTGGGGGCCAGTTGCTGAGTACAGCAAGTGGTCTGCGTGCCTTTGAAGCTTCCCCCTGCCCATCCTAGGGGAGGAGACATAGCACCTCCCCCAGGATGTCATTGTTGCAGGCCGTGGATTGTATGCTAGGTTTCAGGGGGCATCTCTAAGATGCCCTCTGTAGTGCATTTTACATTAAATCCCACACTGGCATCAGTGTGGGTTTAATGTGCCGAGAAGTTTGATATCAAACTTGTCAGTCTTCAGTGTAGCCATTATGGTGCTGTGGAGTTCGTAATGCCAACCTCCTAGCACCATATACTCTTAATGGCATCACTGCACTTACAGTGCCCAGGAATGGCCCTGGGCACTGTAGGGGCACAGGGCTCATGTACCTGTACCCGCACCACTGGCATAGGGCCCCCAGCTAGAGGGGTGACTGATGTATGCCAGGGCAGTGGATTCGTGGGCATGGCACACAGGGATGTGTGCCATGTCGACTCTTTGTTTAGTTCTGCACCAGGACACACAGCCTGCAAAGGCAGTGTGTGTGTGTGTGTCAGGGTGCAGGGCCCCTAAGGGTGGCACAATAAGTGCTGCAGCCCTTAGGGGTTTTCTCTGGTCACAATGCCCTGGGTACCTAGGGTACCATTTACCAGAGGCTGACATGTGGCCAGAGATGCCACTTGGGTTTTAGCTTCAACATAGTTTTAGGGAAGGAACTCAGGACCTGGGCACCTGATTGGCAGGAGCCCAGGGCACACTCAGTCAAAGTACATCAGCAATTCAGCAAATAGTGGGGGCAAACCAATGCAAGAAAGATGGCACTTTCTCACAGCCACTTGCTGCTGCTTTGAGATATAACCCGCAGCATTGGGCCTTATACTGCTAGGAGGTATGTACACTGGTGCAGATGAACAAACCAATCCAGGGAAGGGGTGCCTGCTCTGACCCCTGAAGGAGTAGCGGTGATTCCAAGGACAGAGGAAAAGTCTGCTTTTGATGCCTAGAGAAAAGGAGGTAAACTGTGGTGTGAGCCCAGAACCTGCCTCTTCTTCCTGGAGAAAGTGTCTGCCTCGACCGTCGCCCACTGTTCGTAAATGAGAGACACCGGAGTGCTGAGTTTCCTGCCTTATGCTCACATTGTCCTACCTCTGCTGGCGGAGGGTCTCTCCACCACAGCTCCACCCCTCCCAGAGAGAAGGGCTTTCTGCCGGAGACACAGGTGGTCCTCAAGAAGCCTCCAGTCCTGGATGACAGCTGCAGGTCTGGCCAAGAGGTCTTCCCTTCTCATGGAACGCGCTCCCCGTGAACATCAGACGCTCGCCTACCCTGCACACGTTCAGAAGGGACCTCAAGACCTGGTTCTTCAACTGATCCGGAGGGCCCCCCAGCGCCTTGAGACCCTCACGGGTGTGTAGTGCTGATTGATTGATCATGTTTGCATTTGAGCGCTTCATGGTGTGGAACAGGCAGCGCCTTCAAGCTGCACTGTTGTCTGCTTATCACACGCCTGTGCCGTCGTGCTGAGAGCTGTTCTTTCCCCCACTGATGTAGCAGTGCTGTGCAATGCCACTGTCCTCTGGGTTGATTGTACCCTGAGCATGAGGGCCCCATGCCACTCTTCTGCCTAAGTGCCCTGCCCAACACTGGGTGAAGGGACAGAGGCGTGCCCAAAAGTTCCCAACACCCCTAACCTCCACTCCAAGTCTAAACCAGACACACTTCACTTACTTGCTGCACCTGTTCCCTGGTTCTTAGATAAACTTTTGGGTAAAGTCAGTAACTCCCTACTCAGCATGGTAGACATTGCGTGTGCACTTGGCTGTCCAACTGAAAGTGCATAAAAATCAAAGAAGTAGATGTGGCAGCCCCTTCATTGTGCACTATTGACGCGTAGACTAAACTGAGTAGCCACCCCACCCCGCCTTCCAGAGTAAATCTTGATGGTTCATCCTTCTTACTTCCTGAGGGTCAAAGCCTCGAAGGGAGATGCCTGGCAAACGCAGTGAGTCTGCAGTAGTATGTAGCCCGAGGGACAGCAGCAATGCTTGTTTCGAGGAGCCCCTAGTTGTCTTTGAGTGTGCCCGACCGTGGTCAAGAAGCAGCTTGGCTTCTAACTAAAAGACCAGGCACAATCCCTTGGTGGTCCATAACTGCATGGGCATGAGGGCAAAGCCCATGGAAATCAGTGTAAATAAGTAACTTTAATCTGTGGTGCTGCAGCGTTTAACCCATCACCTATTAACTCTGTGCCAGCCTGTTGTGCACCCACACACGCCGCTGCCAAGTCCTTTGCCCGATCAGTCGTTGCCTTGTGCAGCGCCCCTTGACGGACATGCTCTGGCTGCTCAGTTAATAAATTATGACCACGACCTGAGCGATCAGTGCAGAGAAACCACCACAGGAGTTTTGTCCTGAGATGGAACATAAAAGAGAGACATGTGTGCCCCTACAGCACAAACACAGCAGAAACCAAAGGCGAGCGGAGAACCTGAGCACTCAAGTGAGAGTTTGGGAACAAACAGTGGGGCCATGTTTGTAAAAGTGCAAGAAGGCTTGGAACAAGTCACTGGAGGCAGGAAGAACATGGTAAAGCCAGCCCTCCCCAACTCACAGTAATCAGGACTCTTAAGGCCCGCAAAAGACTTGTGAGACAAGACAATAACCTTGAAAAGTAAAAGAAAGATTGGGGCCGGTGCAGGGAGACCAACAGCAACCCCAAGAAGCCTGTGGGGTTCTTCAACGGACACCCCGCAAAAGGTGGTGTGAATGCTCTTCGACAGGGGAAGAGCTTAGAACTGAGTAGTGGCCTCAAACAGCGAAGAAAAACAAAGGTACTTCAAGCAGGAAAACAGGGTGCACCACCTTCAGGCCATGGTGCTGCAGGAAAACACAAGGATCACAAAGCTACACGGGGGCAAGGGGCACTCTGAGCTGGAAAAAAGGGTGCACCACCTCCAGGCCATGGTGCTGCAGGAAAACACAAGGATGCCGACCTGAAATCACAAAGCTACACAGGGGCAAGGGGCACTCTGAGCTGGAAAACAGGGTGCAACTTGATGCATTGGGAGTGCACAGGAAAATAAAGGGCTCCTCTGAGCTTGAGAAATGGGTTCCAAACTGAAGTCATATGACGTCACAGGAAACTAAAATGTTAAATGTTAAATGTCGTATACTTGTAAAGCGCACAGATGCCCCAGCAAAGGGGCGTCCCGGCGCTGTATACCGCTGGGGAACCCATCCTGGCTTTCCCTGTGAGATGGTCCCTCCTGGGCATCTCCAAGGTGAAGACAAGCATCCCCGGCGCTGATGGGGCCGTTAGTAGAGATTAAGCAAGGTATTGCCCAGAGTTGCTGAGTGGGACCCATGGTTGGAGTAGGCACCGAGGCGAGACTTATCGAGTCTGCTGACCATGGCCCAAGACCCTGCCGCGTCAGGAATCGAACCCTGGTCCCGGGCCGACCTCTGCTTCTGGGTCTGCCACCTCTAACCAGTGAGACACACCACTCCACCAAGTGCTCTGAACTGTTGCATGCCTTAGGGGTGCACAGGTCAGTCTGAGATCTGAAGTCATGGGGCTGCACAGGAATGCACGTGTGTGCATGATGGTGGCTGTGTTCACTCATGATGGTATGATGGTGGCTGTGTGTGCACATGATAGCTCTCTGGGTACTCCCGGGAGTCATAATCCGCTTCGGTGCTGACACTGATGCTTGTTTAAGCAGTTGCAGCCTCCACCCAGGCAGATGCACACCTTGAGGCAGTTGCGGCCCGGCCGTGGCCTGCACACTCAGCTAGTTAGAAGCATCCCAACCGTAGCAAATATACATAGCAAGGCAGCTGCAGCTTGCATTGGATGGCTGTGCAAATGTATGTAGACTTTGCACTTCTCGTTGGGAAATCTGCTACATGGCCGGTCTCCTTTGGCTTCACTCTTTGAGGCAGTGCACTTCCTCTGAGTGTTCTTCAGGTCAGGGACAGGGTTCTCATCTGGGACAGTTTCCCCTTCTGCAGGGCCAGGCACAGCAGGCAGCACTGGTGCTGCCTCCAGACTGGTGCTGTCACAGCAGGCTGCACTGGTGCTGCCTTCAGACTGGTGCTGTCACAGCAGGCAGCACTGGTGCTGTCTCCAGACTGGTGCTGTCACAGCAGGCTGCACTGGTGCTGTCTCCAGACCGGTGCTGTCACAGCAGGCAGCACTGGTGCTGCCTTCAGACTGGTGCTGTCGCAGCAGGCTGCACTGGTGCTGCCTTCAGACTGGTGCTGTCACAGCAGGCAGCACTGGTGCTGCCTCCAGACTGGTGCTGTCACATCAGGCTGCACTGGGGCACTGCCTCCAGACCGATGCTGTCACAGCAGGCAGCACTGGTGCTGCCTCCAGACTGGTGCTGTCACAGCAGGCAGCACTGGTGCTGTCTCCAGACCGGTGCTGTCACAGCAGGCAGCACTGGTGCTGCCTTCAGACTGGTGCTGTCACAGCAGGCTGCACTGGTGCTGTCTCCAGACCGGTGCTGTCACAGCAGGCAGCACTGGTGCTGCCTTCAGACTGGTGCTGTCACAGCAGGCTGCACTGGTGCTGTCTCCAGACCGGTGCTGTCACAGCAGGCAGCACTGGTGCTGCCTTCAGACTGGTGCTGTCACAGCAGGCAGCACTGGTGCTGCCTCCAGACTGGTGCTGTCACAGCAGGCAGCACTGGTGCTGCCTTCAGACTGGCGCTGTCACAGCAGGCAGCACTGGTGCTGCCTTCAGACTGGTGCTGTCACAGCAGGCAGCACTGGTGCTGCCTTCAGACTGGTGCTGTCACAGCAGGCAGCACTGGTGCTGCCTCTAGACTGGTGCTGTCACATCAGGCTGCACTGGTGCTGCCTTCAGACTGGTGCTGTCACAGCAGGCAGCACTTGTGCTGCCTTCAGACTGGTGCTGTCACAGCAGGCTGCACTGGTGCTGCCTTCAGACTGGTGCTGTCACAGCAGGCAGCACTGGTGCTGCCTCCAGACCGATGCTGTCACAGCAGGCAGCACTGGTGCTGCCTCCAGACTGGTGCTGTCACAGCAGGCAGCACTGGTGCTGCCTCCAGACTGGTGCTGTCACAGCAGGCTGCACTGGTGCTGTCTCCAGACCGGTGCTGTCACAGCAGGCAGCACTGGTGCTGCCTTCAGACTGGTGCTGTCACAGCAGCCAGCTCTGGTGCTGCTTTCAGACTGGTGCTGTCACAGCAGGCAGCACTGGTGCTGCCTCTAGACCGGTGCTGTCACAGCAGGCAGCACTGGTGCTGCCTCCAGACTGGTGCTGTCACAGCAGGCAGCACTGGTGCTGCCTCCAGACTGGTGCTGTCACAGCAGGCAGCACTGGTGCTGCCTTCAGACTGGCGCTGTCACAGCAGGCAGCACTGGTGCTGCCTTCAGACTGGTGCTGTCACAGCAGGCAGCACTGGTGCTGCCTCCAGACTGGTGCTGTCACATCAGGCTGCACTGGTGCTGCCTTCAGACTGGTGCTGTCACAGCAGGCAGCACTGGTGCTGCCTTCAGACTGGCGCTGTCACAGCAGGCAGCACTGGTGCTGCCTTCAGACTGGTGCTGTCACAGCAGGCAGCACTGGTGCTGCCTCCAGACTGGTGCTGTCACAGCAGGCAGCACTGGTGCTGCCTTCAGACTGGCGCTGTCACAGCAGGCTGCACTGGTGCTGCCTTCAGACTGGTGCTGCCTCCAGACCGGTGCTGTCACAGCAGGCAGCACTGGTGCTGCCTTCAGACTGGCGCTGTCACAGCAGGCTGCACTGGTGCTGCCTTCAGACTGGTGCTGTCACAGCAGGCAGCACTGGTGCTGCCTTCAGACTGGTGCTGTCACAGCAGGCAGCACTGGTGCTGCCTCCAGACTGGCGCTGTCACAGCAGGCAGCACTGGTGCTGCCTTCAGACTGGTGCTGTCACAGCAGGCAGCACTGGTGCTGCCTCCAGACCGATGCTGTCACAGCAGGCAGCACTGGTGCTGCCTTCAGACTGGTGCTGTCACAGCAGGCTGCACTGGTGCTGCCTCCAGACTGGCGCTGTCACAGCAGGCAGCACTGGTGCTGCCTCCAGACTGGTGCTGTCACAGCAGGCAGCACTGGTGCTGCCTCCAGACTGGTGCTGTCACAGCAGGCAGCACTGGTGCTGCCTTCAGACTGGCGCTGTCACAGCAGGCTGCACTGGTGCTGCCTTCAGACTGGTGCTGCCTCCAGACCGGTGCTGTCACAGCAGGCAGCACTGGTGCTGCCTTCAGACTGGCGCTGTCACAGCAGGCTGCACTGGTGCTGCCTTCAGACTGGTGCTGTCACAGCAGGCAGCACTGGTGCTGCCTCCAGACTGGCGCTGTCACAGCAGGCAGCACTGGTGCTGCCTTCAGACTGGTGCTGTCACAGCAGGCAGCACTGGTGCTGCCTCCAGACCGATGCTGTCACAGCAGGCAGCACTGGTGCTGCCTTCAGACTGGTGCTGTCACAGCAGGCTGCACTGGTGCTGCCTCCAGACTGGCGCTGTCACAGCAGGCAGCACTGGTGCTGCCTTCAGACTGGTGCTGTCACAGCAGGCAGCACTGGTGCTGCCTCCAGACCGATGCTGTCACAGCAGGCAGCACTGGTGCTGCCTTCAGACTGGTGCTGTCACAGCAGGCTGCACTGGTGCTGCCTCCAGACTGGTGCTGTCACAGCAGGCTGAACTGGTGCTGTCTCCAGACTGGTGCTGTCACAGCAGGCTGAACTGGTGCTGTCTCCAGACCGGTGCAGTCACAGCAGGCAGCACTGGTGCTGCCTCCAGACTGGTGCTGTCACAGCAGGCAGCACTGGTGCTGTCGCATCAGGCAGCACTGGTGCTGCCTCCAGACTGGTGCTGTCGCATCAGGCAGCACTGGTGCTGCCTCCAGACTGGTGCTGTCGCATCAGGCAGCACTGGTGCTGCCTCCAGACTGGTGCTGTCGCATCAGGCAGCACTGGTGCTGCCTTCAGACCGGTGCTGTCGCATCAGGCAGCACCTGGCGCTGTCACAGCAGGCTGCACTGGTGCTGTCTCCAGACCGGTGCTGTCACAGCAGGCAGCACTGGTGCTGCCTTCAGACTGGTGCTGTCACAGCAGCCAGCTCTGGTGCTGCCTCCAGACTGGTGCTGTCACAGCAGGCTGCACTGGTGCTGCCTTCAGACTGGCGCTGTCACAGCAGGCTGCACTGGTGCTGCCTTCAGACTGGTGCTGTCACAGCAGGCAGCACTGGTGCTGCCTCCAGACCGATGCTGTCACAGCAGGCAGCACTGGTGCTGCCTTCAGACTGGTGCTGTCACAGCAGGCAGCACTGGTGCTGCCTTCAGACTGGTGCTGTCACAGCAGGCAGCACTGGTGCTGCCTCCAGACTGGCGCTGTCACAGCAGGCAGCACTGGTGCTGCCTCCAGACTGGTGCTGTCACAGCAGGCAGCACTGGTGCTGCCTCCAGACTGGCGCTGTCACAGCAGCCAGCTCTGGTGCTGCCTCCAGACTGGTGCTGTCACAGCAGACAGCACTGGTGCTGCCTCCAGACTGGCGCTGTCACAGCAGGCTACACTGGTGCTGCCTTCAGACTGGCGCTGTCACAGCAGGCAGCACTGGTGCTGCCTTCAGACTGGTGCTGTAACAGCAGGCAGCACTGGTGCCGCCTCCAGACTGGTGCTGTCACAGCAGGCAGCACTGGTGCTGCCTCCAGACCGATGCTGTCACAGCAGGCAGCACTGGTGCTGCCTTCAGACTGGTGCTGTCACAGCAGGCTGCACTGGTGCTGCCTCCAGACTGGCGCTGTCACAGCAGGCAGCACTGGTGCTGCCTCCAGACTGGTGCTGTCACAGCAGGCAGCACTGGTGCTGCCTCCAGACTGGCGCTGTCACAGCAGCCAGCTCTGGTGCTGCCTCCAGACTGGTGCTGTCACAGCAGACAGCACTGGTGCTGCCTCCAGACTGGCGCTGTCACAGCAGGCTGCACTGGTGCTGCCTTCAGACTGGCGCTGTCACAGCAGGCAGCACTGGTGCTGCCTTCAGACTGGTGCTGTAACAGCAGGCAGCACTGGTGCCGCCTCCAGACTGGTGCTGTCACAGCAGGCAGCACTGGTGCTGCCTCCAGACCGATGCTGTCACAGCAGGCAGCACTGGTGCTGCCTTCAGACTGGTGCTGTCACAGCAGGCTGCACTGGTGCTGCCTCCAGACTGGCGCTGTCACAGCAGGCAGCACTGGTGCTGCCTCCAGACTGGTGCTGTCACAGCAGGCAGCACTGGTGCTGCCTCCAGACTGGTGCTGTCACAGCAGGCAGCACTGGTGCTGCCTTCAGACTGGCGCTGTCACAGCAGGCTGCACTGGTGCTGCCTTCAGACTGGTGCTGCCTCCAGACCGGTGCTGTCACAGCAGGCAGCACTGGTGCTGCCTTCAGACTGGCGCTGTCACAGCAGGCTGCACTGGTGCTGCCTTCAGACTGGTGCTGTCACAGCAGGCAGCACTGGTGCTGCCTCCAGACTGGCGCTGTCACAGCAGGCAGCACTGGTGCTGCCTTCAGACTGGTGCTGTCACAGCAGGCAGCACTGGTGCTGCCTCCAGACCGATGCTGTCACAGCAGGCAGCACTGGTGCTGCCTTCAGACTGGTGCTGTCACAGCAGGCTGCACTGGTGCTGCCTCCAGACTGGCGCTGTCACAGCAGGCAGCACTGGTGCTGCCTTCAGACTGGTGCTGTCACAGCAGGCAGCACTGGTGCTGCCTCCAGACCGATGCTGTCACAGCAGGCAGCACTGGTGCTGCCTTCAGACTGGTGCTGTCACAGCAGGCTGCACTGGTGCTGCCTCCAGACTGGTGCTGTCACAGCAGGCTGCACTGGTGCTGTCTCCAGACCGGTGCAGTCACAGCAGGCAGCACTGGTGCTGCCTCCAGACTGGTGCTGTCACAGCAGGCAGCACTGGTGCTGTCGCATCAGGCAGCACTGGTGCTGCCTCCAGACTGGTGCTGTCGCATCAGGCAGCACTGGTGCTGCCTCCAGACTGGTGCTGTCGCATCAGGCAGCACTGGTGCTGCCTCCAGACTGGTGCTGTCGCATCAGGCAGCACTGGTGCTGCCTTCAGACCGGTGCTGTCGCATCAGGCAGCACCTGGCGCTGTCACAGCAGGCTGCACTGGTGCTGTCTCCAGACCGGTGCTGTCACAGCAGGCAGCACTGGTGCTGCCTTCAGACTGGTGCTGTCACAGCAGCCAGCTCTGGTGCTGCCTCCAGACTGGTGCTGTCACAGCAGGCTGCACTGGTGCTGCCTTCAGACTGGCGCTGTCACAGCAGGCTGCACTGGTGCTGCCTTCAGACTGGTGCTGTCACAGCAGGCAGCACTGGTGCTGCCTCCAGACCGATGCTGTCACAGCAGGCAGCACTGGTGCTGCCTTCAGACTGGTGCTGTCACAGCAGGCAGCACTGGTGCTGCCTTCAGACTGGTGCTGTCACAGCAGGCAGCACTGGTGCTGCCTCCAGACTGGCGCTGTCACAGCAGGCAGCACTGGTGCTGCCTCCAGACTGGTGCTGTCACAGCAGGCAGCACTGGTGCTGCCTCCAGACTGGCGCTGTCACAGCAGCCAGCTCTGGTGCTGCCTCCAGACTGGTGCTGTCACAGCAGACAGCACTGGTGCTGCCTCCAGACTGGCGCTGTCACAGCAGGCTGCACTGGTGCTGCCTTCAGACTGGCGCTGTCACAGCAGGCAGCACTGGTGCTGCCTTCAGACTGGTGCTGTAACAGCAGGCAGCACTGGTGCCGCCTCCAGACTGGTGCTGTCACAGCAGGCAGCACTGGTGCTGCCTCCAGACCGATGCTGTCACAGCAGGCAGCACTGGTGCTGCCTTCAGACTGGTGCTGTCACAGCAGGCTGCACTGGTGCTGCCTCCAGACTGGCGCTGTCACAGCAGGCAGCACTGGTGCTGCCTCCAGACTGGTGCTGTCACAGCAGGCAGCACTGGTGCTGCCTCCAGACTGGCGCTGTCACAGCAGCCAGCTCTGGTGCTGCCTCCAGACTGGTGCTGTCACAGCAGGCAGCACTGGTGCTGCCTTCAGACTGGTGCTGTCACAGCAGCCAGCTCTGGTGCTGCCTTCAGACTGGCGCTGTCACAGCAGGCTGCACTGGTGCTGCCTCCAGACTGGTGCTGTCGCATCAGGCTGCACTGGTGCTGCCTTCAGACTGGTGCTGTCACAGCAGGCAGCACTGGTGCTGCCTCCAGACTGGTGCTGTCACAGCAGGCTGCACTGGTGCTGCCTTCAGACTGGTGCTGTCACAGCAGGCAGCACTGGTGCTGTCTCCAGACTGGTGCTGTCACAGCAGGCTGCACTGGTGCTGTCTCCAGACCGGTGCTGTCACAGCAGGCAGCACTGGTGCTGCCTTCAGACTGGTGCTGTCGCAGCAGGCTGCACTGGTGCTGCCTTCAGACTGGTGCTGTCACAGCAGGCAGCACTGGTGCTGCCTCCAGACTGGTGCTGTCACATCAGGCTGCACTGGGGCACTGCCTCCAGACCGATGCTGTCACAGCAGGCAGCACTGGTGCTGCCTCCAGACTGGTGCTGTCACAGCAGGCAGCACTGGTGCTGTCTCCAGACCGGTGCTGTCACAGCAGGCAGCACTGGTGCTGCCTTCAGACTGGTGCTGTCACAGCAGGCTGCACTGGTGCTGTCTCCAGACCGGTGCTGTCACAGCAGGCAGCACTGGTGCTGCCTTCAGACTGGTGCTGTCACAGCAGGCTGCACTGGTGCTGTCTCCAGACCGGTGCTGTCACAGCAGGCAGCACTGGTGCTGCCTTCAGACTGGTGCTGTCACAGCAGGCAGCACTGGTGCTGCCTCCAGACTGGTGCTGTCACAGCAGGCAGCACTGGTGCTGCCTTCAGACTGGCGCTGTCACAGCAGGCAGCACTGGTGCTGCCTTCAGACTGGTGCTGTCACAGCAGGCAGCACTGGTGCTGCCTTCAGACTGGTGCTGTCACAGCAGGCAGCACTGGTGCTGCCTCTAGACTGGTGCTGTCACATCAGGCTGCACTGGTGCTGCCTTCAGACTGGTGCTGTCACAGCAGGCAGCACTTGTGCTGCCTTCAGACTGGTGCTGTCACAGCAGGCTGCACTGGTGCTGCCTTCAGACTGGTGCTGTCACAGCAGGCAGCACTGGTGCTGCCTCCAGACCGATGCTGTCACAGCAGGCAGCACTGGTGCTGCCTCCAGACTGGTGCTGTCACAGCAGGCAGCACTGGTGCTGCCTCCAGACTGGTGCTGTCACAGCAGGCTGCACTGGTGCTGTCTCCAGACCGGTGCTGTCACAGCAGGCAGCACTGGTGCTGCCTTCAGACTGGTGCTGTCACAGCAGCCAGCTCTGGTGCTGCTTTCAGACTGGTGCTGTCACAGCAGGCAGCACTGGTGCTGCCTCTAGACCGGTGCTGTCACAGCAGGCAGCACTGGTGCTGCCTCCAGACTGGTGCTGTCACAGCAGGCAGCACTGGTGCTGCCTCCAGACTGGTGCTGTCACAGCAGGCAGCACTGGTGCTGCCTTCAGACTGGCGCTGTCACAGCAGGCAGCATTGGTGCTGCCTTCAGACTGGTGCTGTCACAGCAGGCAGCACTGGTGCTGCCTCCAGACTGGTGCTGTCACATCAGGCTGCACTGGTGCTGCCTTCAGACTGGTGCTGTCACAGCAGGCAGCACTGGTGCTGCCTTCAGACTGGCGCTGTCACAGCAGGCAGCACTGGTGCTGCCTTCAGACTGGTGCTGTCACAGCAGGCAGCACTGGTGCTGCCTCCAGACTGGTGCTGTCACAGCAGGCAGCACTGGTGCTGCCTTCAGACTGGCGCTGTCACAGCAGGCTGCACTGGTGCTGCCTTCAGACTGGTGCTGCCTCCAGACCGGTGCTGTCACAGCAGGCAGCACTGGTGCTGCCTTCAGACTGGCGCTGTCACAGCAGGCTGCACTGGTGCTGCCTTCAGACTGGTGCTGTCACAGCAGGCAGCACTGGTGCTGCCTCCAGACCGATGCTGTCACAGCAGGCAGCACTGGTGCTGCCTTCAGACTGGTGCTGTCACAGCAGGCTGCACTGGTGCTGCCTCCAGACTGGCGCTGTCACAGCAGGCAGCACTGGTGCTGCCTCCAGACTGGTGCTGTCACAGCAGGCAGCACTGGTGCTGCCTCCAGACTGGTGCTGTCACAGCAGGCAGCACTGGTGCTGCCTTCAGACTGGCGCTGTCACAGCAGGCTGCACTGGTGCTGCCTTCAGACTGGTGCTGCCTCCAGACCGGTGCTGTCACAGCAGGCAGCACTGGTGCTGCCTTCAGACTGGCGCTGTCACAGCAGGCTGCACTGGTGCTGCCTTCAGACTGGTGCTGTCACAGCAGGCAGCACTGGTGCTGCCTCCAGACTGGCGCTGTCACAGCAGGCAGCACTGGTGCTGCCTTCAGACTGGTGCTGTCACAGCAGGCAGCACTGGTGCTGCCTCCAGACCGATGCTGTCACAGCAGGCAGCACTGGTGCTGCCTTCAGACTGGTGCTGTCACAGCAGGCTGCACTGGTGCTGCCTCCAGACTGGCGCTGTCACAGCAGGCAGCACTGGTGCTGCCTTCAGACTGGTGCTGTCACAGCAGGCAGCACTGGTGCTGCCTCCAGACCGATGCTGTCACAGCAGGCAGCACTGGTGCTGCCTTCAGACTGGTGCTGTCACAGCAGGCTGCACTGGTGCTGCCTCCAGACTGGTGCTGTCACAGCAGGCTGAACTGGTGCTGTCTCCAGACTGGTGCTGTCACAGCAGGCTGAACTGGTGCTGTCTCCAGACCGGTGCAGTCACAGCAGGCAGCACTGGTGCTGCCTCCAGACTGGTGCTGTCACAGCAGGCAGCACTGGTGCTGTCGCATCAGGCAGCACTGGTGCTGCCTCCAGACTGGTGCTGTCGCATCAGGCAGCACTGGTGCTGCCTCCAGACTGGTGCTGTCGCATCAGGCAGCACTGGTGCTGCCTCCAGACTGGTGCTGTCGCATCAGGCAGCACTGGTGCTGCCTTCAGACCGGTGCTGTCGCATCAGGCAGCACCTGGCGCTGTCACAGCAGGCTGCACTGGTGCTGTCTCCAGACCGGTGCTGTCACAGCAGGCAGCACTGGTGCTGCCTTCAGACTGGTGCTGTCACAGCAGCCAGCTCTGGTGCTGCCTCCAGACTGGTGCTGTCACAGCAGGCTGCACTGGTGCTGCCTTCAGACTGGCGCTGTCACAGCAGGCTGCACTGGTGCTGCCTTCAGACTGGTGCTGTCACAGCAGGCAGCACTGGTGCTGCCTCCAGACCGATGCTGTCACAGCAGGCAGCACTGGTGCTGCCTTCAGACTGGTGCTGTCACAGCAGGCAGCACTGGTGCTGCCTTCAGACTGGTGCTGTCACAGCAGGCAGCACTGGTGCTGCCTCCAGACTGGCGCTGTCACAGCAGGCAGCACTGGTGCTGCCTCCAGACTGGTGCTGTCACAGCAGGCAGCACTGGTGCTGCCTCCAGACTGGCGCTGTCACAGCAGCCAGCTCTGGTGCTGCCTCCAGACTGGTGCTGTCACAGCAGACAGCACTGGTGCTGCCTCCAGACTGGCGCTGTCACAGCAGGCTGCACTGGTGCTGCCTTCAGACTGGCGCTGTCACAGCAGGCAGCACTGGTGCTGCCTTCAGACTGGTGCTGTCACAGCAGGCAGCACTGGTGCTGCCTCCAGACCGATGCTGTCACAGCAGGCAGCACTGGTGCTGCCTTCAGACTGGTGCTGTCACAGCAGGCTGCACTGGTGCTGCCTCCAGACTGGCGCTGTCACAGCAGGCAGCACTGGTGCTGCCTCCAGACTGGTGCTGTCACAGCAGGCAGCACTGGTGCTGCCTCCAGACTGGCGCTGTCACAGCAGCCAGCTCTGGTGCTGCCTTCAGACTGGTGCTGCCTCCAGACCGGTGCTGTCACAGCAGGCAGCACTGGTGCTGCCTTCAGACTGGCGCTGTCACAGCAGGCTGCACTGGTGCTGCCTTCAGACTGGTGCTGTCACAGCAGGCAGCACTGGTGCTGCCTCCAGACTGGCGCTGTCACAGCAGGCAGCACTGGTGCTGCCTTCAGACTGGTGCTGTCACAGCAGGCAGCACTGGTGCTGCCTCCAGACCGATGCTGTCACAGCAGGCAGCACTGGTGCTGCCTTCAGACTGGTGCTGTCACAGCAGGCTGCACTGGTGCTGCCTCCAGACTGGCGCTGTCACAGCAGGCAGCACTGGTGCTGCCTTCAGACTGGTGCTGTCACAGCAGGCAGCACTGGTGCTGCCTCCAGACCGATGCTGTCACAGCAGGCAGCACTGGTGCTGCCTTCAGACTGGTGCTGTCACAGCAGGCTGCACTGGTGCTGCCTCCAGACTGGTGCTGTCACAGCAGGCTGCACTGGTGCTGTCTCCAGACCGGTGCAGTCACAGCAGGCAGCACTGGTGCTGCCTCCAGACTGGTGCTGTCACAGCAGGCAGCACTGGTGCTGTCGCATCAGGCAGCACTGGTGCTGCCTCCAGACTGGTGCTGTCGCATCAGGCAGCACTGGTGCTGCCTCCAGACTGGTGCTGTCGCATCAGGCAGCACTGGTGCTGCCTCCAGACTGGTGCTGTCGCATCAGGCAGCACTGGTGCTGCCTTCAGACCGGTGCTGTCGCATCAGGCAGCACCTGGCGCTGTCACAGCAGGCTGCACTGGTGCTGTCTCCAGACCGGTGCTGTCACAGCAGGCAGCACTGGTGCTGCCTTCAGACTGGTGCTGTCACAGCAGCCAGCTCTGGTGCTGCCTCCAGACTGGTGCTGTCACAGCAGGCTGCACTGGTGCTGCCTTCAGACTGGCGCTGTCACAGCAGGCTGCACTGGTGCTGCCTTCAGACTGGTGCTGTCACAGCAGGCAGCACTGGTGCTGCCTCCAGACCGATGCTGTCACAGCAGGCAGCACTGGTGCTGCCTTCAGACTGGTGCTGTCACAGCAGGCAGCACTGGTGCTGCCTTCAGACTGGTGCTGTCACAGCAGGCAGCACTGGTGCTGCCTCCAGACTGGCGCTGTCACAGCAGGCAGCACTGGTGCTGCCTCCAGACTGGTGCTGTCACAGCAGGCAGCACTGGTGCTGCCTCCAGACTGGCGCTGTCACAGCAGCCAGCTCTGGTGCTGCCTCCAGACTGGTGCTGTCACAGCAGACAGCACTGGTGCTGCCTCCAGACTGGCGCTGTCACAGCAGGCTGCACTGGTGCTGCCTTCAGACTGGCGCTGTCACAGCAGGCAGCACTGGTGCTGCCTTCAGACTGGTGCTGTAACAGCAGGCAGCACTGGTGCCGCCTCCAGACTGGTGCTGTCACAGCAGGCAGCACTGGTGCTGCCTCCAGACCGATGCTGTCACAGCAGGCAGCACTGGTGCTGCCTTCAGACTGGTGCTGTCACAGCAGGCTGCACTGGTGCTGCCTCCAGACTGGCGCTGTCACAGCAGGCAGCACTGGTGCTGCCTCCAGACTGGTGCTGTCACAGCAGGCAGCACTGGTGCTGCCTCCAGACTGGCGCTGTCACAGCAGCCAGCTCTGGTGCTGCCTCCAGACTGGTGCTGTCACAGCAGGCAGCACTGGTGCTGCCTTCAGACTGGTGCTGTCACAGCAGCCAGCTCTGGTGCTGCCTTCAGACTGGCGCTGTCACAGCAGGCTGCACTGGTGCTGCCTCCAGACTGGTGCTGTCGCATCAGGCTGCACTGGTGCTGCCTTCAGACTGGTGCTGTCACAGCAGGCAGCACTGGTGCTGCCTCCAGACTGGTGCTGTCACAGCAGGCAGCACTGGTGCTGCCTCCAGACTGGTGCTGTCACAGCAGGCTGCACTGGTGCTGCCTCCAGACTGGTGCTGTCACAGCAGGCAGCACTGGTGCTGCCTTCAGACTGGCGCTGTCACAGCAGGCTGCACTGGTGCTGCCTTCAGACTGGTGCTGCCTCCAGACCGGTGCTGTCACAGCAGGCAGCACTGGTGCTGCCTTCAGACTGGTGCTGTCACAGCAGGCAGCACTGGTGCTGCCTCCAGACCGATGCTGTCACAGCAGGCAGCACTGGTGCTGCCTTCAGACTGGTGCTGTCACAGCAGGCAGCACTGGTGCTGCCTCCAGACTGGCGCTGTCACAGCAGGCAGCACTGGTGCTGCCTTCAGACTGGTGCTGTCACAGCAGGCAGCACTGGTGCTGCCTCCAGACCGATGCTGTCACAGCAGGCAGCACTGGTGCTGCCTTCAGACTGGTGCTGTCACAGCAGGCTGCACTGGTGCTGCCTCCAGACTGGCGCTGTCACAGCAGGCAGCACTGGTGCTGCCTCCAGACTGGTGCTGTCACAGCAGGCTGCACTGGTGCTGTCTCCAGACCGGTGCAGTCACAGCAGGCAGCACTGGTGCTGCCTCCAGACTGGTGCTGTCACAGCAGGCAGCACTGGTGCTGTCGCATCAGGCAGCACTGGTGCTGCCTCCAGACTGGTGCTGTCGCATCAGGCAGCACTGGTGCTGCCTCCAGACTGGTGCTGTCGCATCAGGCAGCACTGCTGCTGCCTTCAGACCGGTGCTGTCGCATCAGGCAGCACTGGTGCTGCCTTCAGACTGGCGCTGTCACAGCAGGCTGCACTGGTGCTGTCTCCAGACCGGTGCTGTCACAGCAGGCAGCACTGGTGCTGCCTTCAGACTGGTGCTGTCACAGCAGCCAGCTCTGGTGCTGCCTCCAGACTGGTGCTGTCACAGCAGGCTGCACTGGTGCTGCCTTCAGACTGGTGCTGTCACAGCAGGCTGCACTGGTGCTGCCTTCAGACTGGTGCTGTCACAGCAGGCAGCACTGGTGCTGCCTCCAGACCGATGCTGTCACAGCAGGCAGCACTGGTGCTGCCTTCAGACTGGTGCTGTCACAGCAGGCAGCACTGGTGCTGCCTTCAGACTGGTGCTGTCACAGCAGGCAGCACTGGTGCTGCCTCCAGACTGGCGCTGTCACAGCAGGCAGCACTGGTGCTGCCTCCAGACTGGTGCTGTCACAGCAGGCAGCACTGGTGCTGCCTCCAGACTGGCGCTGTCACAGCAGCCAGCTCTGGTGCTGCCTCCAGACTGGTGCTGTCACAGCAGGCAGCACTGGTGCTGCCTCCAGACTGGCGCTGTCACAGCAGGCTGCACTGGTGCTGCCTTCAGACTGGCGCTGTCACAGCAGGCAGCACTGGTGCTGCCTTCAGACTGGTGCTGTAACAGCAGGCAGCACTGGTGCCGCCTCCAGACTGGTGCTGTCACAGCAGGCAGCACTGGTGCTGCCTCCAGACCGATGCTGTCACAGCAGGCAGCACTGGTGCTGCCTTCAGACTGGTGCTGTCACAGCAGGCTGCACTGGTGCTGCCTCCAGACTGGCGCTGTCACAGCAGGCAGCACTGGTGCTGCCTCCAGACTGGTGCTGTCACAGCAGGCAGCACTGGTGCTGCCTCCAGACTGGCGCTGTCACAGCAGCCAGCTCTGGTGCTGCCTCCAGACTGGTGCTGTCACAGCAGGCAGCACTGGTGCTGCCTTCAGACTGGTGCTGTCACAGCAGCCAGCTCTGGTGCTGCCTTCAGACTGGCGCTGTCACAGCAGGCTGCACTGGTGCTGCCTCCAGACTGGTGCTGTCGCATCAGGCTGCACTGGTGCTGCCTTCAGACTGGTGCTGTCACAGCAGGCAGCACTGGTGCTGCCTCCAGACTGGTGCTGTCACAGCAGGCAGCACTGGTGCTGCCTCCAGACTGGTGCTGTCACAGCAGGCTGCACTGGTGCTGCCTCCAGACTGGTGCTGTCACAGCAGGCAGCACTGGTGCTGCCTTCAGACTGGCGCTGTCACAGCAGGCTGCACTGGTGCTGCCTTCAGACTGGTGCTGCCTCCAGACCGGTGCTGTCACAGCAGGCAGCACTGGTGCTGCCTTCAGACTGGCGCTGTCACAGCAGGCTGCACTGGTGCTGCCTTCAGACTGGTGCTGCCTCCAGACCGATGCTGTCACAGCAGGCTGCACTGGTGCTGCCTTCAGACCGGTGCTGTCACAGCAGGCTGCACTGGTGCTGCCTTCAGACTGGTGCTGTCAAAGCAGGCAGCACTGGTGCTGCCTCCAGACTGGTGCTGTCACAGCAGGCAGCACTGGTGCTGCCTCCAGACTGGTGCTGTCACAGCAGGCAGCACTGGTGCTGCCTCCAGACTGGTGCTGTCACAGCAGGCAGCACTGGTGCCGCCTTCAGACTGGTGCTGTAACAGCAGGCAGCACTGGTGCTGCCTTCAGACCGGTGCTGTCATAGCAGGCTGCACTGGTGCTGCCTTCAGACTGGCGCTGTCACAGCAGGCAGCACTGGTGCTGCCTCCAGACTGGTGCTGTCACAGCAGGCAGCACTGGTGCTGCCTTCAGACTGGTGCTGTCACAGCAGGCAGCACTGGTGCTGCCTCCAGACTGGTGCTGTCACAGACTGGTGCTGTCACAGCAGGCAGCACTGGTGCTGCCTCCAGACCGGTGCTGTCACAGCAGGCAGCACTGGTGCTGCCTCCAGACTGGTGCTGTCACAGCAGGCAGCACTGGTGCTGCCTCCAGACTGGTGCTGTCACAGCAGGCATCACTGGTGCTGCCTCCAGACTGGTGCTGTCACAGCAGGCAGCACTGGTGCCGCCTCCAGACTGGTGCTGTCACAGCAGGCAGCACTGGTGCCGCCTTCAGACTGGTGCTGTCACAGCAGGCAGCACTGGTGCTGCCTTCAGACTGGTGCTGTCACAGCAGGCAGCACTGGTGCTGCCTTCACACTGGTGCTGTCACAGCAGGCAGCACTGGTGCCGCCTCCAGACTGGTGCTGTCACAGCAGGCAGCACTGGTGCTGCCTTCAGACTGGTGCTGTCACAGCAGGCTGCACTGGTGCTGCCTCCAGACTGGTGCTGTCACAGCAGGCTGCACTGGTGCTGCCTTCAGACTGGTGCTGTCACAGCAGGCAGCACTGGTGCTGCCTCCAGACTGGTGCTGTCACAGCAGGCAGCACTGGTGCTGCCTCCAGACCGGTGCTGTCACAGCAGGCAGCACTGGTGCTGCCTCCAGACTGGTGCTGTCACAGCAGGCAGCACTGGTGCTGCCTCCAGACTGGTGCTGTCACAGCAGGCAGCACTGGTGCTGCCTCCAGACCGATGCTGTCACAGCAGGCAGCACTGGTGCTGCCTCCAGACCGGTGCTGTCACAGCAGGCTGCACTGGTGCTGCCTCCAGACTGGTGCTGTCACAGCAGGCAGCACTGGTGCTGCCTCCAGACCGATGCTGTCACAGCAGGCAGCACTGGTGCTGCCTCCAGACCGGTGCTGTCACAGCAGGCAGCACTGGTGCTGCCTTCAGACTGGTGCTGTCACAGCAGGCAGCACTGGTGCTGCCTTCAGACTGGTGCTGTCACAGCAGGCAGCACTGGTGCTGCCTCCAGACCGGTGCTTCCTTCAGACTGGCGCTGTCACAGCAGGCTGCACTGGTGCTGCCTCCAGACTGGTGCTGTCACAGCAGGCTGCACTGGTGCTGCCTCCAGACTGGTGCTGTCACAGCAGGCAGCACTGGTGCTGCCTTCAGACTGGCGCTGTCACAGCAGGCTGCACTGGTGCTGCCTTCAGACTGGTGCTGCCTCCAGACCGGTGCTGTCACAGCAGGCAGCACTGGTGCTGCCTTCAGACTGGCGCTGTCACAGCAGGCTGCACTGGTGCTGCCTTCAGACTGGTGCTGCCTCCAGACCGATGCTGTCACAGCAGGCTGCACTGGTGCTGCCTTCAGACCGGTGCTGTCACAGCAGGCTGCACTGGTGCTGCCTTCAGACTGGTGCTGTCACAGCAGGCAGCACTGGTGCTGCCTCCAGACTGGTGCTGTCACAGCAGGCAGCACTGGTGCTGCCTTCAGACTGGTGCTGTCACAGCAGGCAGCACTGGTGCTGCCTCCAGACTGGTGCTGTCACAGCAGGCAGCACTGATGCCGCCTTCAGACTGGTGCTGTAACAGCAGGCAGCACTGGTGCTGCCTTCAGACCGGTGCTGTCACAGCAGGCTGCACTGGTGCTGCCTCCAGACTGGTGCTGTCACAGCAGGCTGCACTGGTGCTGCCTTCAGACTGGTGCTGTCACAGCAGGCAGCACTGGTGCTGCCTCCAGACTGGTGCTGTCACAGCAGGCAGCACTGGTGCTGCCTCCAGACTGGTGCTGTCACAGCAGGCAGCACTGGTGCTGCCTCCAGACTGGTGCTGTCACAGCAGGCAGCACTGGTGCTGCCTTCAGACTGGTGCTGTCACAGCAGGCTGCACTGGTGCTGCCTTCAGACTGGTGCTGTCACAGCAGGCAGCACTGGTGCTGCCTCCAGACTGGTGCTGTCACAGCAGGCAGCACTGGTGCTGCCTTCAGACTGGTGCTGTCACAGCAGGCAGCACTGGTGCTGCCTCCAGACTGGTGCTGTCACAGCAGGCAGCACTGGTGCCGCCTTCAGACTGGTGCTGTCACAGCAGGCTGCACTGGTGCTGCCTTCAGACTGGTGCTGTCACAGCAGGCAGCACTGGTGCTGCCTCCAGACTGGTGCTGTCACAGCAGGCAGCACTGGTGCTGCCTCCAGACTGGTGCTGTCGCATCAGGCAGCACTGGTGCTGCCTTCAGACCGGTGCTGTCGCATCAGGCAGCACTGGTGCTGCCTTCAGACTGGCGCTGTCACAGCAGGCAGCACTGGTGCTGCCTTCAGACTGGCGCTGTCACAGCAGGCAGCACTGGTGCTGCCTTCAGACTGGTGCTGTCACAGCAGGCAGCACTGGTGCTGCCTCCAGACTGGTGCTGTCACAGCAGGCTGCACTGGTGCTGCCTTCAGACTGGTGCTGTCACAGCAGGCAGCACTGGTGCTGCCTCCAGACTGGTGCTGTCACAGCAGGCAGCACTGGTGCTGCCTTCAGACTGGTGCACCCACAAAACGGGCCTAATGAAGTGTGAACTCTATGTATCTAGCTGTTAGGAGAAATCGGGGATCGACAAATGGGCAAGCCTGGCCGACGAACCTTCTCTCATGAGACAACGCAAACTCTAGTCCCACCTGTCACCCTATCATGTACCAAATGAAAGTTCTTGGGAAGAAACACCATTTCTAAAAGTAGCATTGTCTCCATCTTTCTCACTTCAGTGCCTGGATCACCACCCTCCAGCCACAGGTATGCAGGCAATGCACTTCCCCTGTCCAGGGCAGCTCTCCTCATCCTCCATCGTGGGCCATGCTAAACTAGGGGCAAACAAAATAGATCCCACTGTTTTCAGTACTTAGTCCTACACACACGCACGCACACGCATAGTCCTACTACTTCACATGTGCTACAGACATTCTATGACATATGCACAGAATGTCAGAGCAAGGTTCTTGGTTTTTACGTACCAGCTAAACTTTACACAGGAGATGCCAGTTGACTACACTCTCACAGACGCAGATAAAAAGGTCTTGTCATTTATGAGATCACAAAACACTGTATGCTGCCACGACCGCCTTACGTGCTAAACCCAGGCTACATCGACAGTCATCCTCTGTCCGCTCTGAGGGTGCGCTTGGTGCACATGACCGGGCCTGGGCATGAGGCATAGTCAGGCCTAAGCCTATTGAGCACACGCTGGATTAGCACAACACCAGGAGCACAAATACATCAGGAGACCAGTTGGGCAGTGGTATGTGCCCGTGTGCCATGCAGTGGACATTCCTGTTGCAACAGTGAGCATATGGGCGTCTGCTGGTGGGTGTGTTGGAGTATCATAGTGGTCGTGTAAGCTGTGGTCATTAATGATAGTCGGTGTTTGCCTGTTGGGGCTATGGGTAAATGATGATGGTTGATGTATGGGTTGTTGATGGTGGGTGTGTTGGAGTATCATAGTGGTCGTGTGAGCTGTGGTCATTAATGATAGTCCGTGTTTGCCTGTTGGTGCTATGAGTAAATGATGATGGTTGGTGTATGGGTGTCTGCTGGTGAGTGTGTTGGAGTATGATAGTGGTCGTGTGAGCTGTGGTCATTAATGATAGTCGGTCTTTGCCTGTTGGTGCTATGGGTAAATGATGATGGTTGATGTATGGGTTGTTGATGGTGGGTGTGTTGGAGTATCATAGTGGTCGTGTAAGCTGTGGTCATTAATGATAGTCGGTGTTTGCCTGTTGGTGCAATGGGTAAATGATGATGGTTGATGTATGGGTTGTTGATGGTGGGTGTGTTGGAGTATCATAGTGGTCGTGTGAGCTGTGGTCATTAATGATAGTCCGTGTTTGCCTGTTGGTGCTATGAGTAAATGATGATGGTTGGTGTATGGGTGTCTGCTGGTGAGTGTGTTGGAGTATGATAGTGGTCGTGTGAGCTGTGGTCATTAATGATAGTCGGTCTTTGCCTGTTGGTGCTATGGGTAAATGATGATGGTTGATGTATGGGTTGTTGATGGTGGGTGTGTTGGAGTATGATAGTGGTCGTGTGAGCTGTGGTCATTAATGATAGTCGGTCTTTGCCTGTTGGTGCTATGGGTAAATGATGATGGTTGATGTATGGGTTGTTGATGGTGGGTGTGTTGGAGTATCATAGTGGTCATGTAAGCTGTGGTCATTAATGATAGTCGGTCTTTGCCTGTTGGTGCTATGGGTAAATGATGATGGTTGATGTATGGGTTGTTGATGGTGGGTGTGTTGGAGTTTCATAGTCGTCGTGTGAGCTGTAGTCATTAATGATAGTCGGTCTTTGCTATGGGTAAATGATGATGGTTGATGTATGGGTTGTTGATGGTGGGTGTGTTGGAGTTTCATAGTGGTCGTGTGAGCTGTGGTCATTAATGATAGTCGGTCTTTGCCTGTTGGTGCTATGGGTAAATGATGATGGTTGATGTATGGGTTGTTGATGGTGGGTGTGTTGGAGTATCATAGTGGTCGTGTGAGCTGTGGTCATTAATGATAGTCGGTCTTTGCCTGTTGGTGCTATGGGTAAATGATGATGGTTGATGTATGGGTTGTTGATGGTGGGTGTGTTGGAGTATCATAGTGGTCGTGTAAGCTGTGGTCATTAATGATAGTCGGTCTTTGCTATGGGTAAATGATGATGGTTGATGTATGGGTTGTTGATGGTGGGTGTGTTGGGAGTATCATAGTGGTCGTGTGAGCTGTGGTCATTAATGATAGTCGGTCTTTGCTATGGGTAAATGATGATGGTTGATGTATAGGTTGTTGATGGTGGGTGTGTTGGAGTATCATAGTGGTCGTGTGAGCTGTGGTCATTAATGATAGTCGGTCTTTGCCTGTTGGTGCTATGGGTAAATGATGATGGTTGATGTATGGGTTGTTGATGGTGGGTGTGTTGGAGTATCATAGTGGTCGTGTGAGCTGTGGTCATTAATGATAGTCGGTCTTTGCCTGTTGGTGCTATGGGTAAATGATGATGGTTGATGTATGGGTTGTTGATGGTGGGTGTGTTGGAGTATCATAGTGGTCGTGTAAGCTGTGGTCATTAATGATAGTCGGTCTTTGCCTGTTGGTGCTATGGGTAAATGATGATGGTTGATGTATGGGTTGTTGATGGTGGGTGTGTTGGAGTTTCATAGTGGTCGTGTGAGCTGAGGTCATTAATGATAGTCGGTCTTTGCCTGTTGGTGCTATGGGTAAATGATGATGGTTGATGTATGGGTTGTTGATGGTGGGCGTGTTGGAGTATCATAGTGGTCGTGTGAGCTGTGGTCATTAATGATAGTCGGTGTTTGCCTGTTGGTGCTATGGGTAAATGATGATGGTTGATGTATGGGTTGTTGATGGTGGGTGTGTTGGGAATATCATAGTGGTCGTGTGAGCTGTGGTCATTAATGATAGTCGGTCTTTGCTATGGGTAAATGATGATGGTTGATGTATGGGTTGTTGATGGTGGGTGAGTTGGAGTTTCATAGTGGTCGTGTGAGCTGTGGTCATTAATGATAGTCGGTGTTTGCCTGTTGGTGCTATGGGTAAATGATGATGGTTGATGTATGGGTTGTTGATGGTGGGTGTGTTGGGAGTATCATAGTGGTCGTGTGAGCTGTGGTCATTAATGATAGTCGGTCTTTGCTATGGGTAAATGATGATGGTTGATGTATGGGTGTCTGCTGGTGGGTGTGTTGGAGTATCATAGTGGTCGTGTGAGCTGTGGTCATTAATGATAGTCGGTGTTTGCCTGTTGGTGCTATGGGTAAATGATGATGGTTGATGTATGGGTTGTTGATGGTGGGTGTGTTGGGAGTATCATAGTGGTCGTGTGAGCTGTGGTCATTAATGATAGTCGGTCTTTGCTATGGGTAAATGATGATGGTTGATGTATGGGTTGTTGATGGTGGGTGTGTTGGAGTATCATAGTGGTCGTGTAAGCTGTGGTCATTAATGATAGTCGGTCTTTGCCTGTTGGTGCTAGGGGTAAATGATGATGGTTGATGTATGGGTTGTTGATGGTGGGTGTGTTGGAGTATCATAGTGGTCGTGTGAGCTGTGGTCATTAATGATAGTCGGTGTTTGCCTGTTGGTGCAATGGGTAAATGATGATGGTTGATGTATAGGTTGTTGATGGTGGGTGTGTTGGAGTATCATAGTGGTCGTGTGAGCTGTGGTCATTAATGAAAGTCGGTCTTTGCCTGTTGGTGCTATGGGTAAATGATGATGGTTGATGTATGGGTTGTTGATGGTGGGTGTGTTGGAGTATCATAGTGGTCGTGCGAGCTGTGGTCATTAATGATAGTCGGTGTTTGCCTGTTGGTGCTATGGGTAAATGATGATGGTTGATGTATGGGTTGTTGATGGTGGGTGTGTTGGAGTATCATAGTGGTCGTGCGAGCTGTGGTCATTAATGATAGTCGGTGTTTGCCTGTTGGTGCTATGGGTAAATGATGATGGTTGATGTATAGGTTGTTGATGGTGGGTGTGTTGGAGTATCATAGTGGTCGTGCGAGCTGTGGTCATTAATCATAGTCGGTGTTTGCCTGTCGGTGCTATGGGTAAATGATGATGGTTGATGTATAGGTTGTTGATGGTGGGTGTGTTGGAGTATCATAGTGGTCGTGTGAGCTGTGGTCATTAATGATAGTCGGTCTTTGCCTGTTGGTGCTATGGGTAAATGATGATGGTTGATGTGTGGGTTGTTGATGGTGGGTGTGTTGGTTTAGAGTGATGAGTGTGTGGACACCTGATTTGAAGTTTTGAAGTAATCTGCCTGGCTGCTCTTCCTTTCTCCTCAGCATCTGTCAGAGTGTCTGGTGTGTCCTACTGCCTGTGGATATTAGGAATGGTTCTCATCAAAATGGTAAAACTTCTCTGATGGTTTCAAGTTCTTACAGTCTCTTTAATGGTACATCTCCTCATCCCCCAAGTATTTCCCTTTTAGAAAGTTATGGCTCTCTGCTTGGAAGATCCAGACTGGGAATTGGACGCTTCTTTCTATAACTTCTTTGTCCTGACTCTTTTCTGCTTCATCTTCCGTTTGTACATATGCATTATTGTTTTAGGTAGTTCTGCTTCCGTTTGTTCCCAATCTACCTTCAGCCTCTGGCTTGTAGCCAGGAGAGCTGCATCACTCCTATTTTTACACGGTATCGTAAGAAACTGGCTCTATATTTACTGCACCAAGGGGAGGTACAGTGTGTATAGAGTCCCGGTAATCTCAGAGGTTTGGCAGAGGTTAAAGTTAGATATAACCTTACTCTCTATAGTGGTAGCTGGGTCGAGCAGTAAGGCAGTATCAGAGGGCAGTGTAAAGCATTTGTGGTACACACTCAGTCAGCAAAAGAATTCACACACTCAACAACTGAACTCAGACCAATTGTTTTTATATCATAAGATATAGTTGTTTTATTTTTAGAACCAAGCAAGTCTGGCACAGGTAAGCATTAAATACTTTTCAGTAATAAGTTACTGGATATAGAACAGTTTGAAAATGCAGTAGAAATTGCACTTTGTTTGATTTCCAGGGGAGCAGTAGTATGCAACACTTAGCAAATACAGTACATTGAAATAAATAGGATTTTTGCAGTAAATTACAGGTAAGTTGCTTTTTACGTTACTAACTCAGTGTTGGATACCTAGATTCAGCACTGGGACATTTCCTGGAAGCAGGTAAGTAATTACGTTTTGGTTATTCGCATGATTTTTAAAGAATATTTTCAGATTTCAAAACTCCACACTTAGAAACATTTTGGAGCAGTACATTGAAAAGAATAGGCTTTTACAGTAAATTGCAGGTAAGTTACTTTTCACGTTACTTTTCTAACTCAATGCTGGATACCTAGATTCAGCACTGGGACATTTCCTGCAAACAAGTGAGTAAACACTTTTTGGTTATTTGTGTGATTTTAAGCAATATTTTTAGATTTCAAAACTTTAGAAACTTTTTGGAGAAAAAGTGTCAATGTTATTTTATGGTAGGAAAACCGGTTAACGGTTCACAGGTAAGTAATCGACTGTGGGAGTTAAGACTGGGGTTAGACTCAGAGGTCCCTCAGGGTCATTGATGCACTGTTGTTGCACCCTCAGCTGCACTACGGCAGCCAGTTGCAGAGTGTTGAGGCCCAATGTTATCCAATGGGGGGTAGGGGGCCTCCGGTTGATGGCTGCTGGCAAGCAGGCCACTGGGTTGTGGGAGCAAAGCTCCTAGGGTTTAGCTCAGGGCAAATGGGGAACCCTCAGAGGCACTTGGGTGGCCGGGTGCAGAGTGCTGTTTCAACGTCAGGCGCCCTGTTATTTTCTATGGAGAACCTCCGGTTTGCAAAAGCACTGCAGGAAGGGCGGCAAAGGACTTCTGGGTGCGACCACCACTTGGAGAGGTAAGTTGGAAAGTTAAGGGTTGGCTAGGCACCGTTGGTGTGGGCACACAAGGCCGTGGGGCGTCGGATGCAGGGGTGCCTTTTGGGATCGGATCTTCTTACTAGCTCCTAGTTAGGGGGGGCCTTCTGGATGTAGGCTGCAGGTGTCGGCTGGAGGCAGGTCAGGGGTTGCCGGATCTCTTGTCAGGATCGCCCGGGGGACCTCCTCATGGTGTTTTTCCACTCGAGCTCAGGCCGGGTTCCGCGAGTGCAGAGTGGTCTGGATTTGCGGTCTCTGGCTGGCACCAGAAGCTTCGGTTTGAACAAATCCGGTGTTCACTGAAGATGCAGTCTTTAGAACTGAAGGCAGACAGGTCCTCCGAGTTTCTTGAGGTTGCTGGCTGCAGGACATGAGGAAATATAAATTTTTGGTCATGTTATGTTCCCTAGCGCGTACCCCACCGACTCCATGTACCAGCTTAAAGTGCATGTAACTTCCCTCCTGTGCCAGCTATGAAGACGCAAATACATTTGCGTCCAACGTTAACTTGTCCTCTTTCAGATCCACCTTGAATGGATTATATAGTCCGTTCCTAAGTATGCTATGCCACCGTCTTTTTGTAGTACACTTTACATGTTTTTCCTGCTCTGGCAGAGTAGGCCCTGAATTTCTGCCATCGAGCCTCTTTTGGCTCCTGACTCTGACAGCCTCTGCCCAGGCTACCCCTGTACCCGTGAACTCTGACTTACATTCAGCGCGGCCCCTCGCGCTCAGCTCAGCCTGCTTTCTGCCAAGACTGACTATAACCTTCGAGTTATCTGTTCCGCTCCTCGAGAATGCATTCCTGCCTACTAGCTCCCGTAAACATCCTCTCCAGCTGCAGAGCCAAAGGGCCGACCTGTCTCAGTGCAAGTAATTCATAGCCTCTGTTACCATGCTTCCATGGAAGGCCTCGTGCCCCCACGCTTCTCATGCAGACACTTAGGCGCTTATACACGCATCCACAGTTAGCATAGAATAGCTTCTGCCCTAGAGACCTTTCCGCCCAGATAGTATGGTTCCTAAACATCAGATATCAGATACGATAAAAGTACAAGTTGATCTGACATGCCAGACTTCTGTCTCTTTCCGTCAGTGTAAATGTCAAGTCCCCTGCACCCCTCCAGTTACACGTCATGCAGCTGCGCGCGCATCCAAGCTTCCGATTTCTGCTGACATTGCAACAATTCTGTTAGCACCACCCCTTGGTGCCACCCACTTGCGTCACCTATCAGTGACGTTTCTAGCACACACCTCTAGTTCACGCCTAGTTCACACCTCTTGATTACGTACTAGTAACACGTGTATACTGTTATCTTGTCTTCTCTCAGCTGTTACGCCTACTACACTACTTCCTATGGTATAAATCAAGTATATAAGCTATGTAATGTCAATAAAGTTTGCTCTATCCCTTCTGACACCCCTGTGGTGGTCAGAACATGATATCCTGGTCACGACCATTCCTTTATGAGGAATAAAACCCTTAGAAACTCTAACACCACGGACTCTGTCTTTTTTCATTCCGATTGAGTTGTTATTGATTAAGTACTTACCTGCATAGAAATTAAGAGAGTAAATTAATTATTTACGTCATTTTGGCGCCCGAATAGGGACCCCTCCCCCACCTCACGCGCCGGTTGGCGCATTGCAAGCTCTGTTCCCTGCCGTCAGTTAGACGGAACCTACGCGTACCGGCAGGATTTCCTGCATCTCCCTCTGACTCAAGGAGGTGACGAAGACTGCGATCAGTGCCCAGACGAGGCGGTGAGGAGTGCGGAGGATCCCGACCAGAGCCTAGCCGAAAGAAGCAAGGTCCGAGGTGTCAAGAGGCCCACCAGGTTTCCGAAGTTTTCCGAAGTTTTCCGAAGTTTTCCGAAGTACCGAGTCGAGTCCAGTCGAGTTTTCCGAGGCCTTCTGTTTCCGTGCTTCCCGGTGAGTACCATTGCTGGGTCGTATCTAGACGGGTTTGGGTACGCAAGTCCGGTCTGCACTGTTTTTAGGCAGTGTATCTGTACTGTTTAGCAGTATATCTAGTATTCCGAATTTCTGCACTGTTACACCAGTGTATCTGTACTGTTGAGCAGTACATCCAGTATAGGGGGTTAGTCATCTATGTTTTAAATGTCTTCTTATGTGATTAATGTCGTGGTATGAATGTGACCGTTTAATGTGCATTTTTGTGTTTCTCGTATAAACTAGCTGTCAGCAGTATTAAGGAATAAGGATTGAGCATTCAGTAATAAGTAAGCAAAATGCCGTTTTTCAACAAGTTAAAGCAGATAGGAACTAGGAAAGGGATACTGGAGGAAGAAATTCCTATTCCCCCTAGGGACACTCCAGGTAACTTTATGTACCACAAACATGGCAAAGACGCCATACTATATCTAGATTTATGGGCCGATTACACCAAACACCTAGACGAAAGACACAGATGCCTGTTACCGGAACATGGGATGCCGAGTGCATCATGAAGGTAGAAGAAGCATTATGGAAAAAGAAAGCTAGACAATCCCAGAAAGACGCCATAGAATTCTGGCGTAAGGAATCCCATAAGCGTGCTGAGAAAGCACTCCGTAGAGAGGACAGACTTAAAGAATCAGAAAAAGCCCAAGAAAACGAATTAGTTATTGAAGGAATCCGAGTAAAAACAGAACAAATAGACCGTGCCCGAAACAATCTTGTAAACGGAATGTATCTCGCGGCCGAAGGTACACCTGAGGCCCTATCAGAAATACCGAAAAACTTACCGCCACCATTAGTTCCAACTAAAGTAATGCATAAAACTACTAAAGACATATTCCTAAATTCATATCTGGAGGATGTAGCACCAGCTTACGCCAATCTGCCTGTTCGTGCCCTGCCCACTGACAGGGACGGGGGTGGCACTACGCCCCCAGATCATGTTCCACCAGTACCACGACAGACCTCCCCTGTTCCGCCAGCTCCGCCACTTCCCGCACCCAAGATTGACCTACCGAAACAAGTCCTACCTGATCCTACTAAACGACAAATTCAAGTTCAGATCCAGACTCCGCAGGGAGATAATGCCCAAGCATCAGCCTCAGGAGGTGCGACTGCGGGTCTTCGGACCCCGCCATTAACACGCAGATTCAATTTCAGGGACACGCAGAGTCTCCCTACGTTCCAGTCCCCCCGCCTTGACGCACTAAAGGAAAACATGTCAGTTTGCAGATATGACCCAGTACCCGGAAGAAACGATCTAATGATATTGGCATCCCTACGATTAAGATCTGCCACTGATATCTTGCTATGCTATGTAGGAATGAAGGAGCGTCTCGATAGAATATATGAGTTTGTTCAGACAGGGAAAGACCCTGACAGTATCAAAGATGCCATGGATAAACAGAAAGTTGACATTCAAGCACAGATATTACGATTATTTCATAAATTGTCTAATAAGAGAACGAGACAGACCTGAGACAGATCAAAGTGAATTAGATGCACTAACAAAGTGGGGTCAAAATATAGCCGAAGGAAAACATGACAGGGGGGCTTGCATAGCCAGTATGTACCAGAAAATTAGAAGGGCAGTGATAACGGCACACCAGAAAGGGAATGAAAAAGTTTCCTCCGAGGAGGAAGAAGAATTTGCAGAACCAGGAAGGTCTACAGATACTATAGCGTATGTAGGTAAGGGAAACTACCTTAGGAAAGGCATCCGTCCGGAAAACAAGAGAGTTTTTCTCTCTGCTTTAACAAACCGAATTCTTCTGAACATCAGTTCCAGGAAACTGATAAAAGGCTTCGAGACCGAATGGGGTACCATGTACTCAATTCTATGGATGAACAGGAACTAGCCCGGTCAGCCGTGTTATGGGCCGAAAACCCAGACATATATAATGATGATACGTTAGCGCAGACATTCTTGAACCTTTCCCCAGACGAGCAGAAATTAGCAGGTGTATACATGATTCAGCACCTCCTCATCAAGTTCAGAAACCACCATTCCGATCCAGGTCCCTTACACGAAACATTAGAAGCACTACTCATGGATAGATGGAGAGGTTTCAGTACCAAGTTAATACAAATAATTCTAGAACAGCGGCATAAATACAACACCTTCATAAGTTCTGAATATGTTCCCGCTCCGCCCCCAGAAAGGAAAACGTATCACATGCAATGCCTGAGTAGCATTGAAAGTCAGAATCCCTTACGAGAAGTGCACCCAGTTATGGGTGAGGATCATACCTTGAAACGTGTATATGTGCACACGCCACTGACTAAGTTAGAACTGTTAGAAATGAAGAAACTAGTTCCGTGTCACGACAAAGACCCTGCAGGTTTTCACAGAGAGCTCAAAGACATGTTACTCATGGGGGATTATACGTATGATGATATTATGAAAATGTTAAAAGTACTGTTGCCCACGGGCATTTACGAGAAATTAAAGGAAAAAGATTGGGAGGTGGGGGAGGCAAAGATAGCATGGGCAGAAATAGAAGACGAAGAAAGCAAACGAATCCCAAGGTTAGGCCTTGGGGATAGGACTAAAGCATTACCCGGATTAATAGTACAGGTTTTGCCAAGATTATTGACAACTAGAAAGGAAGATTGGGACGCAATCTCGTCCTGTAAACAGAAACAAGATGAAGATACTAGTGACTTCTATTCAAGATTCGAGAAATGTTTCATTATAAATAGTGGCCTACAACCAAGTAGCGAGTCATATCCACACCTTTTCGTATCAAAATTAGTCGAGAATTCCCTACCATTAGTTAAAAATAGAGTGTACAAAGTTGAAAGTACTTGGCAGGCAACTACGCCATCCCAGATGTTACAAATGTTACAATATCATCAGAACAGAATTAGAGAAGAACAAGATCAGGAACAGAAACGTATGAAAGACACAAAGATGAAAATGTTAGTAGCTCAGACGGTCCCAGCCGACGGTCAGAGAAAAGGTGGGGCCCAGACAAATCACACTACAGCTCCCGTTAAAGGGACATGTAATTATTGTAAACAGCCAGGTCACTATGTACATGAATGCCCAGTCCTGAAACATAACATCTCAACAGGTAAAACTAAAGAAAGACCGCATCCGCCTAGACACGATCAGGTCCAGCAACAGACCTCACAAAATGTACAGCCGATGCAGAACACACAGCCTATGCATGCTCCATCCCACACAGCACAGACAGTAGCAGTACCACAGCCACAGCCCATTGCCGCGACTCAGCAAGTATCGCAACAGATGTACCAGTATGCCCAATCTGCATATCCAGATTACCCCCGATATACATGAAACAGCCTAGAGAGGGAAGGTGGTTTGCCTCTTATTGAAATTCCTGTAGATCAAGAAGGTCCTTATGTACACAGTCACGTATTGGGAAAAGACAGAAAGTTTTTAATTGACACAGGGGCAAGCCGCACTACAATCAGTCATAATGAAGTCCCAGGGGCACCCCTCTCAGGCTCACAGAATGTTTCCCTTGGTTTTTCAGGACAGCCTATTGTAAATGAAGTATCGGAACCAGTACCATTGGCTGTGGGTCCATTATCCAGAGTTACAGATTTGTTACTTACGAAATCATGCCCAGAGAATCTGTTAGGAATTAAAACACTGAAGGCTCTAGGAGCTATAATATGCTGTTCCCCGGAGGGAGTTAGACTCTTTCTACGGGATTTCAAGGGTCATTATGTTTTACGAGATTTTGATGTCAGATTGAAAAATGTACCAGATCACCTATGGGCAAAAGGCCCAGCTGATGTAGGTTGTATGCATATCACTCCATATCGTGTTACACTCAAGACAGGAGTTGTTCTACCCAGAATCAGACAATACAAGTTACCACCCGATGCTGTAGTGGCTTTACTGAAAATCATTGAAGAGCTTATTGCCCAGGGAGTGGTCGTAGAGACCGACTCCAATGTCTGTAATTCACCCATCATTCCAATTCTTAAACGTACCGACCCCAATGCACCGCCAGTATATCGGCTGGTGATTGATCTTCGAGAACTGAACAAATGTATTGTACCACAGTATCCTGTGGTCCCCGATATCTCTTCCCTATTGACTGCCATTGATTCAGAAGCAACGTTCTTTACCGTAATTGACCTCAAGAACGCTTTCTTCAGTGTACCTATTGATCCGGAGAGCCAATATCTCTTCGGATTCAGTTTAAATGGACGAAGTTTTAAATTTTCCCGCGCACCTCAAGGATTCACAGAAAGCCCCAGCATCTATAGTCAAGCACTGAAAAGACAACTAGATTGTATTCAAATGCCAGTTAACACCGCTTTACTGCAATACGTCGATGATCTACTGATCACCGCACGAAGTGAGCCCGAATGTGAACAAGCATCATTGACAGTTTTACATTTCCTGGCCGACAAGGGACACAAGGTGTCTCCTTCGAAGCTACAATTCTGTGTTCAGCAAGTTGTGTACTTGGGTCACTTGCTGTCCAAAGTGGGGAGACAGCTCACTCCCGATCGCATTCAGTTAATTGTAAATATGCCACGACCCCAGACACAAAAGGAAGTGCGGGCCTTTATAGGCCTCACCTCGTACTGCAGACAATGGATTCCTCAATATGCATTTCTAGCTAAACCACTCATCCAGTTAACAACGCAGGAGGCAGCAACATCGATTGCCCTCCCTTGGACTCAGGAACATACACAAGCCTTTGAGGAATTAAAGAAAGCATTATGCCAAGCACCAGTTTTAGCGACACCATGTTACAGCAAACCGTTCACACTTTTTGTTACAGAACGTGATGGTACAGCATTGTCTGTCCTCACCCAAGACCAAGCAGGTTCACATAAGCCTTGTGCTTATTTTTCAAGTACATTGGATTCAGTAGCCCAGGCACTCCCTGCGTGCTTAAAGTCAGTAGCAGCAACAGCGCTAGCAATCAGACAAAGTGACTCAATTGTTTTAGGTCATCAGTTAACAGTACAAGTCCCACATTCTGTAGAGGTTCTTTTAAACAGAACCCAGACTCAACACTTGACTATAGCACGACTGACAGGTTACGAATTGACACTATTCCAGCCACACATAGAAATCAGACGCTGCAGTATCTTGAACCCAGCAACACTGTTACCTACAATTATGACAGATCCAGCTCCGCATGATTGCATAGAGATCATTAATGCAGTAACAAAGCCCCGACGAGATTTAACAGATGTTCCATTGACAAATGCAGACCTGACACTTTATGTGGATGGTTCATGTATGAGAACAAGTACAGGAGAGTTAGTGGCCGCGTATGCCGTGACCACTGAAACTGAAGTTAAAGAAACACATCGTATTGATACACTGTCTGCTCAAGCGGCAGAGCTCATCGCTCTGACCCGAGCCTGTATTCTAGCCAAGAACAGAAATGTCAACATATACACTGATTCCCGTTATGCGTTCGGAGTCGTACACGACTTCGGCATGCTGTGGCAAGAACGAGGTTTCTTGACCTCTCATGGTGCCAAGATCCAACACGGTCCCCTCATTCAAGCACTGTTAGAAGCAATACATCTGCCTTCAGCCATATCCGTCATGAAGTGTAAAGCACATACTAAAGTCACAGATTCTGTTTCCCAGGGTAACGACCTGGCAGATCAGACAGCAAAACATACAGCACTGACTCACACTCAGACAACTGATACGACAAAGACAACAGATCCGACAAACTGTATGACAGTCAGGGATCCCACACTAGATGTTATCGACATTCAGACACATGCTACTCCAGAAGAAATAAAGAAATGGATTGAACTAGGAGGGATCCAGACAGATCAAGGTTGGATGACGAAGGGAAAATCTACATGGTTTCTCCCTGACTCTATGGTTCAAGTCATGATAAATACAGCACATAGTCCTGCACATCTAGGAGAGAAAGCGATGTTAGACAGTTTACAAAATCTCTGGAACAACAAACACTTACGAGCAGCCGCAAAACAGAAAGTGCGTACTTGCATGATCTGTTGTCAGTTCAATCCAGGAAAGAGCGTCCCTGTAGAGCAAGGTGGATTTCATCCTCCCGATCACCCTTTTGAAGTCCTCCAGATGGATTATATCCAGATGGACCGTTGTCGAGGATTTAAATATGTTCTCGTAGTTGTCTGTGCTCTGTCCCGCTGGACCGAAGCATACCCAGTCTCAGATTACACTGCTCCGACCACTGCCAAACAGCTGGTTCGTGAATTCTTCCCACGATACGGCTTGCCTCGTGTCGTGTACTCAGATAACGGTCAGCCATTCTCATCTGCATTAATGAAAGAAGTTTCTTTATTACTAGGATACCAGTGGAAATTCCATTGTGTCCGACATCCCGAAGCAGCAGGCCTTGTAGAAAGGCATAACCAGACACTAAAGATCCGCCTTGCCAAAATATGTCAGGATAAAGGGGTCGACTGGATAGTCGCCCTGCCAGTGGCACTATTCTACATGAGAATGGTCGCCCATTCGAGATCAGGGCTATCCCCGTACGAGGTGGTCTTTGGCAGACCACCGAATATGTGGGGGACGCCCATTCCGAAAAAGATTACTGATGTTGATTGTAATATGTTGACAGATTACCTTGCCTCCTTGATGTCTGCACTCCAATCATGTCGTTCACAGGTTGCCGCAGCCTTCCCTGACAACACTGATGTAAAGCCACACGACGTCCGTCCTGGCGACATTGTGCTAGTTCGCAACTTCGACAGAAAGAGTCCGCTGGAGCCCCGCTGGAAGTCCCCGAAGACCGTTCTTCTCACCACGAGGACGGCCGTGAAAATCGAAGGAAGAAAGGGGTGGGTTCACACGAGTCATGTGAAAAAATTCTTTGGACTGAAACCTGATCGAGACTCGTCCACCCCCACCAAAGACTGTGTCGAACCAAAAGACTTTACAGAATCTGAACGAGAAAAAACTCCTCAAGAACATTATCGCATGAAACTCCGATCTAGCAAGTCAGACAGTTTAATTGTTTAAGTCCTCCCCTAGGTGAATCGGTTAAAAAGTTTCTGACATGTATCCCCTAGATCGAGATAGAGAGAGAGAGAGAGAAGCAAAGAAACGTACATATTGTAAATCACTTCGTAGTCACTGTATAGTGACACTATTAATCATGTTTATTCTGAGTATTCTAATTATTGTTGCTAGCATCCTATTACCTATCTATTACCCTATTTTCAAGCGTGAACAATCTGTCTATAATGTATCTGCTGAACACACTTTTAGTGAGTTACCTCCGCACGAACTTTCCTACAGACTTGCGCTGCGCAACAATACATTCATTAGTATGCTACATCATTCTCATCAAACTAACAATGCTACAAATTGCTGGATATGTGGCCGACTCCCTCCCTACCAGAATTACAAGGGAGCTCTGCCCCTCTTTCCGTACCCATTCACTCACAATGGCTCCTGCGGAGCATGGTTTAAAATAATTAACTCCTTAGATCCTGATATTGCTGTTTTCGATGGAGGCTGGGTTTGGGGAAACTTGAACTTGGTCCTGCTCGACGTCTGTTACCCAGATAAGGAGGGACTCCCCACTAGAATAGGAACTGATCTAGAAAATGAAGTATATGGATTAGGTAATTATACAATTAGCCTTATGATTCTTACTGTTGAGTCCGAAGCTGCGCCAGTTCTACCCATTATGTCAGTATTGCCAGTTACTGGTGAACTATGTATCAAGAAGAAAGGTTCAGTACACTTAGGTCATAGTAAATGCACTACTGTGGTCGAATTCAGTGATCATGGAAAATCGTCCTTTAAAGCTATTAGTCATTCTTACTTTGTTTGTGGTCATACCGCATACATACGCCTACCTCCAGATTGGGATGGTACCTGTTACATTGCATTCCTTCTGCCACCTGTTTTCCTAGCTCCCCCTGATTACCATAGAAATACCAATCTAGTAAAGAATAGACCCAGAAGAGATATCCCACTTGTCGACTACACAGAAACGGCATGGGAACAGTACACCGACTTTAATAAAGGATTCTTTTTCTTTTTAGGACCTGTTCAGAATAGTAAATTAATACGCAGATTAACTAGAACACTTGAAGCAGTAGTGAATGAAACTGCCTCCGCCTTAGGTAACTTAACAGAAGAGCAGTCCGCCATGCGGGTTGTTGTCCTTCAGAACCGTCTTGTTATTGACGTCATCTTGGCAGATAGAGGTGGAGCCTGTAAGGTCATCGGGTCAAGTTGCTGTGTTTTCATACCACAAAACGCACCATCTGTATATCAAGCTATCACCCGTCTCCATAAAATTGCAAATCAGATACATCAGAATCCAGGCACCTGGACTTGGTCCGGTTGGTTCTGGACAACGTTAACAGCTTGGGGATGGAAGATCCTATCCTTCCTAGGCATTGGCCTAGTCCTAGTATTCAGTTGCTGCCTGTGCCTGCAGTGTGGGCCAGCGATTTGTGGACTGTGTGCCACGTCATGTATTGAACACTCCAGTTTTCTCTCAAAACGTAAACGAAAGAAAGAAGAACAAATGATGTTACAAGAACAAACTGATCGATTCATGAGGATCGATATTTCATGAAGGGTCCGTAGGGAACAAGGAGGGAATGAGGAAATATAAATTTTTGGTCATGTTATGTTCCCTAGCGCGTACCCCACCGACTCCATGTACCAGCTTAAAGTGCATGTAACTTCCCTCCTGTGCCAGCTATGAAGACGCAAATACATTTGCGTCCAACGTTAACTTGTCCTCTTTCAGATCCACCTTGAATGGATTATATAGTCCGTTCCTAAGTATGCTATGCCACCGTCTTTTTGTAGTACACTTTACATGTTTTTCCTGCTCTGGCAGAGTAGGCCCTGAATTTCTGCCATCGAGCCTCTTTTGGCTCCTGACTCTGACAGCCTCTGCCCAGGCTACCCCTGTACCCGTGAACTCTGACTTACATTCAGCGCGGCCCCTCGCGCTCAGCTCAGCCTGCTTTCTGCCAAGACTGACTATAACCTTCGAGTTATCTGTTCCGCTCCTCGAGAATGCATTCCTGCCTACTAGCTCCCGTAAACATCCTCTCCAGCTGCAGAGCCAAAGGGCCGACCTGTCTCAGTGCAAGTAATTCATAGCCTCTGTTACCATGCTTCCATGGAAGGCCTCGTGCCCCCACGCTTCTCATGCAGACACTTAGGCGCTTATACACGCATCCACAGTTAGCATAGAATAGCTTCTGCCCTAGAGACCTTTCCGCCCAGATAGTATGGTTCCTAAACATCAGATATCAGATACGATAAAAGTACAAGTTGATCTGACATGCCAGACTTCTGTCTCTTTCCGTCAGTGTAAATGTCAAGTCCCCTGCACCCCTCCAGTTACACGTCATGCAGCTGCGCGCGCATCCAAGCTTCCGATTTCTGCTGACATTGCAACAATTCTGTTAGCACCACCCCTTGGTGCCACCCACTTGCGTCACCTATCAGTGACGTTTCTAGCACACACCTCTAGTTCACGCCTAGTTCACACCTCTTGATTACGTACTAGTAACACGTGTATACTGTTATCTTGTCTTCTCTCAGCTGTTACGCCTACTACACTACTTCCTATGGTATAAATCAAGTATATAAGCTATGTAATGTCAATAAAGTTTGCTCTATCCCTTCTGACACCCCTGTGGTGGTCAGAACATGATATCCTGGTCACGACCATTCCTTTATGAGGAATAAAACCCTTAGAAACTCTAACACCACGGACTCTGTCTTTTTTCATTCCGATTGAGTTGTTATTGATTAAGTACTTACCTGCATAGAAATTAAGAGAGTAAATTAATTATTTACGTCAGACACACCAGGATTTCGCAGGAGCAGGTTTGAGGGGGAGTTAGTGGGCGTCGTCCTCTTGTTAGCTCTGCACGGCTCTTCAGTCCTTATCTTCTTTCCTTTCTGGATCTGATTTCTTTTTTTTTTTTTGAACCTTTATTTGTAGTACATGCAGTTACAGGTATGGGCCTACAACCATCCCGGCCGGCCGCTAAACATAGCTGGAGTAAAGCCAGCACTATACGTAATTATAGCAGTTCGAGAACAGGGATTAGAAAATAACAGTACAGAGCTTGCAATCATACACAACAGTTGAAAATCAGGATTCGAGAGGTTCATTTTTCAAATAGGAAACTAAAGAAGTGTCGCACAATCTTACTCAGTCCCTCAATAATGTGCAAAACAGGATATCTGCAAACAGTAGTGATATGAAGGAGTCATCGGGGGCAAGATATACAAAGCAGGAGAATGGTAGCCACAGCCCCATCGGGTAACCAGTCTAACCCCCCACCCCTCAACACCAAACAGATCGCAAAGAGCATGAGTGACGACGACACTGAAAAGGAAAAAAAGACTAAAGGGCCATAGAAACAAATATCGATCAAAACCCCACCCCACAACCCCCACCCTGCACACCCGCAGAAGGCCATGGCCTACCCCCCTAGCCGCGTGCCTGTCGCCCTAATAGAGACCCGAAATATAGAAAGACAGAGAAAGAACGCAAGAAAGTAAGCGGAGGAGGGCCCTCATCATGCCGCTCAGCCCCGCCCTTCACCCCTACACAACGGAAATCACAGGATGGAAATAATACTGTACTGGAGAGTAACAAACCCCGAGCATAAGCACGATGAGATATCAATCGAACCTATCCACTGCACCGTCTGTCAATAATATTACCACTTTACCATTAACACATCATCCCTGACCCTGTCCGGCAGTGGCCCCGCCAGAAATCCTCTCGGTAATCAATTTAGAGCACAATCCTGAGGGTCCAAACAGTATGAGCGAGTCCGGCAGGGGCGCAGCCATAGAAGAGTACAACAATCCAAGCCCATCAAGGTATAAACAGCAAAGATCCGATAATATCAACGCCGGTCCCGGGAGCCTCCCGAAGCTCACAAACAACCACGCCATCAAGGAGAGGAAAGTCACACAGTCCAGCCACCGCTGCGACACGACCAGGCCAGTCCAAGAGGAGAAACAGCACTCCACCCCCAGCCGCCAGCTGGACAAATGTCCCGAGGAGACAATCAGACGAGCGATAAAGTCAGCCCGCTCGGGCACGGGAGCCCGATCCTCAAGCGGCCCCCGGTGCCCCCGCGGAGCCGAAACTTCCTCCATGGGCTCAGCAGTAAGTTCACCGGCAGTCCTGTGGAATCGGGGCGTGGCCGCCAAGGACGGCGAAACAACAATGGCGTCCATTCTTCCGCCCAAGTCTCGAGCAAGGCAAAGCATAGTCTCGTGCAAAACTGTTAAGGCAGCCATCACGTCTCGGGAAATGACCTCCTTTGTGTGTTGCGAGCCTCCTGGCCCCATCCGTACATCAGCCGTCCGACTTGGACTCAGGTCGTAATGGAGGGCACCAGCCGCCAT
The DNA here is from genome assembly GCF_964263255.1 of Lissotriton vulgaris. NCBI lineage: Eukaryota > Metazoa > Chordata > Amphibia > Caudata > Salamandridae > Lissotriton > Lissotriton vulgaris. The sequence continues at coordinate 2,024,122,951 of NC_141693.1, read as the reverse complement.
CTTGATCCAGCAGGCCCCGTCCCTCTTCCACACTCGGGGACTAGGCCACACCACGGGGGCGCCACGGAATGTGTCTCCAGGGCAAACAAACTGTGTGGCAGGCCCCAGAAAGGAAAGCCACCAAAAGGCTAAAGTCCCAGCCGGGCCCCGGGAGTCGCCCGCCAATATCGGGGGCAAACCTTGGTTATGCCCGGGCAACAAAGTTTGGGGAGGGGGGCAGAAGTCAAGCGCCTCCTCCGACACAGTGCCACCCCACCGCTCCTCAAGGTTCGCCGCCAAGCGGACCGGGTCTTTGCCGCCAGAAGCGGTCTTTCACATCAATGGCACCCACTGGCAGGCCCCTTATCGACAGCAACGGCCGTTGATGCTGGCGCCGCGGCCGGAGGCCCCGCCGAGGCAACGCCCCGGTCCCATCACCGCGTAGGCCGCGGAGCAGACGGGGACAGTTCTCAGGATCCGCTGCACACCGGAGCTCCGGGAACAAACGGTAGGTTATGCCCGGGCAACAAAGTTTGGGGAGGGGGGCAGAAGTCAAGCGCCTCCTCCGACACAGTGCCACCCCACCGCTCCTCAAGGTTCGCCGCCAAGCGGACCGGGTCTTTGCCGCCAGAAGCGGTCTTTCACATCAATGGCACCCACTGGCAGGCCCCTTATCGACAGCAACGGCCGTTGATGCTGGCGCCGCGGCCGGAGGCCCCGCCGAGGCAACGCCCCGGTCCCATCACCGCGTAGGCCGCGGAGCAGACGGGGACAGTTCTCAGGATCCGCTGCACACCGGAGCTCCGGGAACAAACGGTAGGTGTTCGTTTTCCTTCTCCTAGCAAAGTATGCCTTCACTGCTCAGGATAAACTTCAGGATAGACGCGTGGGGCGAAAGGGCTTGCGGAGCTGAGCGACTATGCGGCCATTTCGAATGCCCGCTTGGCTCCTCCTCGAGGATCTGCTTTCTTTGTTCAGGGCTGCCCCCTAAATACTGTATTTAAATACTGTATTTGGGGCCTTCGGGGTCAGTAGCCAATGGGCTACTGACCTTAGGATGACTACACCCCTGGTGTGCTCACCCCACAATCCCTAATCTGGATTGGGAGTGCCTGCCATCTGCAAGATGGCGGGCACTGGAGAGTGGGCTTCACCTCGACTCCCCCACCTGAGGGGTGGAGTTGGCAGAGGTGGGCACGCCTCCTGCGCTGGCTAGTTTTTCCCGCCTGTCTTCCCGCCTTAAGGGAGGGGAGACAGGAAGGGGGCCTGCTCCTGATAGTAAGAGAGGCTGGGGTTGCATTACAAAGGCTGCCAGGCCTTTGAAGCTCCCCTGCCACAGATGGCTCTTCCTGGCCTGGGGGAGGTGTGAACACCTCTGCCCAGGAAATGCTTTGTTTCCGGGCTCAGGGAGCGTAGGCTTCCACCCTAGGGGTCCATAAACATGTCTTGTGGTGGCAGGCTGGTGTGTACCAGACAGGGAACCCACCAGAGGCTGGTCGTTTTTCAGGGGGAATCTCAAAGATGCCCTCTGGCATCAGTGTGGGTTTAATGTGCTGAGAAGTTTGATACCAAACTTCTCAGTTTTCAGTGCAGCCATTATGGTGCTGTGGAGTTCGTAATGACAAGCTCCTAGCGCCATATATATTCTCTTAATGGCATCACTGCACTCACAATGCCAAAGAATGGACACTGTAGGGATACAGGGCTCATGCACCTGTACTCTCACCTCTGACATAGGGCACCCAGCTAGAGGGGTGACTGATCTATACCAGGGCAGTGGGTTGTAGGCATGGTTTTGTTCTGCACCAAAACACGCAGTCTGCAAAGGCAGTGTGTGTATGTAAAGGTACAGGGCCTCTAAGGGTGGCTCAATAAGTGCTGCAGAGCCGTTTTCCCCTAAAACGACCCGGAAAGACGGATCGACACGCGCAGGAAGAAATTTGCAAAGCCCGGAGAGCCGTCGAAGAATAGCAGATCATCCTCCCAACGACAAGGAGCCTTGTCAAGCCAGAATCTCACGCCGCTCCGCCGCCTCCGGGACGCTGGCGGGCGCAGACGGGCAGGACTCTGGCAAGACTCAGGCAAAGAGAAGGCAAACCCGCTGCGCGATCCCGCTGCGCTAGGGGTACTGGTTGAAATAGGGCCTCCAGGTGAGGTGCAAACCGCCCCACCAGGACGCTCAAGATGGCGCTCAAAAAGCGTCAAAGCCCTTCCCACGATGGCGCCCAAGTTACACAAGACAGGCGAGGCAAAACACCACCAACCCCAGAACCGGACCCGCTAAAACAGCGGTGTATAACCTATTATGGTGCAAGTATAGGGCCAGCTCCCAGGTAAGATCAGGGGAGAATAAAACAAAACTAACAGAAATAGAAAAACAGGCAGTTTTAAAAACACGACGCGCTAGTCACGCAACGCTAGAGACAATGCAGAGCTGCCAAACCTGGCACACGATTCCAACAAGGTCTTACTGACCTTGTCTCAAAATGTAAAGCGCTCTGATACCCCTGGGTCCAGCCAGCGCTATATAAAACCTCTAAATAAATAAATAAATAAGTCTTTGAACTCTCTTTCCCTGAAGCTCCGTAGCCTTCAAAACCCTACTCAGTTTAGGAATAAACTCAAAACGTTCCTATTCAATTAAACTGCCTCTATCTCTGTACTCTGTTCGTGGTCTCTCAGGGCTCACGCCGGGACACTCTTCCGAGTAGCTGCACGTGTTCTAAATCACCACTAACATAACATAACATGGATCCCTTTGCTAAGCGGCAGATATGAATCCCTTTGCAAAGCTGCAAATATGATTCCCTTTCTTAAGCTGCAGACATTTTTCCTGGAGAAGCTCATGAGTGTCTCTCTCCTCACTAGGTCTGTGTGGCATTTTGCAGTCAAGTGAAGTACTTTGGTGCAAGGTTAAAATCTGTAGCCAGGAGAGGAAGAAAAGATCTAGCAGCAAAGAGCTAGGTGCAAACAGAGCCATAAAGTGCCAGCTGGGTACTGGCTATGGTAGTTCAGTGCTCTCAAGACTGTGTGGTGTAGTTGGCTGCTCTGGTTTATGCACAATGGACTAGACCGACGTGTGTAGCAACATAGAGTCTTCTGCATGCGGGAAAATAAAGTGCTTGAAGTACGTGTTCTCAGACTAGGAACTAGCTACGGGTGATACAATGTTCAACTCTAGTGACAGCAGTAAAAAGGTCATTTAATAGACTGGGTACTATGGGACATGTAGGAGGCGATGGACAAAAAATTGCCAAAATCTTAGCTGGCCTGTACGTACTCCATTTTTATCAACCTGGGAAATTATAAAGATAAGATGGTCTATTGGCTTGAGGCTGACTGGCGGTGCCCAGCCAGTTCCAGAGCAGACTATTTCTGAAGACAGTTTATTGCCTTTATCTGCCTCTTTGATGCACGATTGCGTAAGGATAATGTATTTGTCAAATGTGGTCAATTCCCTTGGCTCTGTGAGAGTGAAAATCAAGTTTGTGCCTTGGTGCACATTCGTAGGCCACAGGCGAGAAAGAGTGGTTTTAGTGTGTGGCGTGGGAGTAAAAGAGCCAGGCAACAGCATGATAAATGATTAAAAGACTCATACTGGTAGGCACAGAACCAACAACTGACTGTTTTGGTTGGTGACTGCCACCTGGGGTTTGCTTCTTTGGTTTGCAGCCCCATTAGCCTTGCAAGCATTCTTTGTTTAAGGCAGCCTTTGCGAAATGCACAGCGGAGATATATATGGTTAGGGTCTAAGGCAGTCAGGCTGGGCGTTGGCATACGATTAACCCACGTTGTAGTAGTTTTGGTTTCCTGAGATTATCCATATCACTTGCCTTTGATGGTGTTTTTATTTTTGTTTTTCCGCGTAGCTTTAATAGAGGCACAAAAGCTGCAGGTTGTTCAATCCGCTCTGATCTATTTGGAGATCGACGATTGATCTTTGGAGGTATTGCGACCAGGGATTCCTTTCTAGCGTGAAGATATTGTGGAGGACCATTTTCATGGTGTTAGACGGAGCTTTTTTAATCCTATAGTAGTAGTTCACAAAAGACTCCATCCTTTCTCATGTCTGGCCCTCCAGACTGAATTCCATCCTTATTAGGGAGTTCTGGGGGTGTGGTGGTAGCCTGAATATCATTTTGTATGTCTTGAGCTGGGATTTGTCCATGCTGTTAGCTAATTGTCCCGGGTAAGCTTCATGGCTGTTCTTATTCGTTGGTAGGAGTTTTGCTGCTAGTACTCGTCTTATTGGGATGGTAGATGGGCTTTCCAGGGCGTTATTTAGCTTGCATGTGCCAATTATTATTAATTTTGCCTTTCCTCCGGTATGCCACAAGTGCTTTTTTTGCTCCTCCCTTTGCTGTTATCCAATCCCCCAGGTATCTACAGGCATTAGAAGTTTCACATTTTTTTTAACAACACATTTTATTGGGTTATTTTGCATTATGAGGGGCACAGGCCCTGCGGTGACCAGTATGGATGGAAGGATTATATTTGCATTGGTAACCACATTTATGATAATACACAATACCTGCCAAACATGCAGGTAAAACAATACGAACATTCTGCAGACAGTTTTCGATCTCCTCAGTAAGACACATGGTACACCGGATTCAAAATATACATTATAGCAGAGCAGCAGTAATGCATAACGATCCAGCATAGGGTGATACGTATCAGGGGTCAAGGGGTGCCACTTATGGACCCACCTCAGACAGGGGCGGCAGGTCGATTCCTCCATATGTCGCCCACCGGGTCCAAATCTTACGATGTTTCAAGGAGCAGCCCCTGGCCTCGGAGACAGCAATCTCGGCCCCCATACATTTATCTAGCTCAGAGTCTTCCATTTGCCTATGGTCGGGGGAGATGTCGCCTTCCACCCCTGCGCAATATCCCTTTTGCGATAGTAAGGGCCAAGAAGAACAGATGTCGTTTATACCAGTGCCCCCCAAAATCATCAGTGGAATGTAATTGGAAAAGCTGTGGGTCAAGTGGAAGCACCCATGCCAGCGCTTCATCAAGTCATGACCGAACCCTACGCCAAAAGGGCTGCAAAGCTGTGCAGCTCCAAACTGTGTGTAGGAATGACCCTTCCTCCCTGTCGCATCTCAAACAGGTAGGGGACTGGATGACACCCATCCGCCAGAGCTGCACCTTAGTGTAATATACTCTATGTAGATATTTGAACTGGATGAGCCGGTAGCGTCTGGAGACTGCCGCACCCCTCGGGCCGGCGATCGCTGCGGCCCAGTCGTCGTCGTCGGTTAATTTTGGAATGTCAGCCTGCCTGGCAAGTCGAGTCTAGTCAAGGGTGGTGGTTGTGTGTGTCGTCAGTGTCTGATATATTTGTCTAATCTTGTGTAGACCAAGATCCACCATTCGCAGGCGGCCCTCCAAGGGCTGGAGCTCTGGGAGAGTCTCCAGGTTGCGGATCTGGGGGTGAGTGCGTGGCAAAGCTGAAGGAATTTAGCAGTTCCAATTTTTACTGGACTCAGGCTCCAGATAGGTAGATGTTTTGGGTGTATTGCTGAAGACTAGTACTTTAGTCTTAGAGCCGTTTACCACTGTTTTGTTGGCCAAGCTGTAATTGTGCAAGGCGTTGAGGGCTCTCTGTAGCCCCGTTCTGGAATGGTCCAAGAGGATGATGTCATCTGCATATTGAAATATTGTGACCTTGGTGCTTCAAATTGTAGGCGGGATGTGGTGCACTTGTATCCGCAGTGTAGAGATTGAATAATAGGGGTGCAAGCACACAGCCTTGCTTAAGGCCGTTATCCGTCTGGATTTTCCTGGTGACCTCTGCCGGTGTTAACGTAACCCTCAGCCAGATGACAGTGTAGGGATATAATGGCCTCGAGCAGGTTGTCCGGGATGCCCCAGCCTATCAGCATTCTCCATAGGATGTTCCTATCAATCAGGTCCAAGGCGGCTTAATAGTCCACAAAACAGACTAAAGAGCGGGAGCTGCGTCGTGCTCTTTGCCCGATGGGTTATATAGGCAAGGGCCTCTGTGTTATCGAGTGTGGAGGAATTTGCCCTGAATCCTGTTTGACTGTATGGAATGATATCTTTCACTTCTGCCCAAAGTTCCAGGTCTTTCAAGAGGTCGGAGGCATACACATTGTGGCTTCAGTGTCCAGGAGAGGGCAGTAGGCGATACTTTGAGGGATCCTTCCCCTGCCCTTCTTAAAAATTGGGTTTAAGATGGAGCCAATACAACTCCCCGGCAGGTTTGGTAAAGCGGAAATAATATTGCAGATCACAGGTCTATGGAAGACCTGGGCAGGGATGCCATTTGGGCCTGATGCTCCTGTCATTCTAAGTTTCTTCAGAATTTTAGTGATGGTATTTTCAGTTCGAAGCACCCCTGGGGTTCTGGGAAGGCACTCAGAGCATCCAAATCGTATTCAGTTACAGTTGTTTTTACTGCGTATAGGTTTTGTACATGCAGGGTCCACTGAGTTTCAGTGATGGCATTTATTCTGGTTGTTGCTGGGCTAGTTGTGTTCTGAAGATACCTCAGTAGGTCGCCTCGCCCCCGTTTACTCATCAGTGTGTGTGTTGCATCCATTCTGTTTCCCTCTATTTACAGTTTGCTGCCCAGACCATCTGTTTATTTAGAATCCAAAATCTAGTTCAGCTTTTGTTTTTTTTTTCATGTTCTTTTTTTTACAGACTTTTTGGGGTCTACGAATCTTCAATTTACTGGTGGTTATGTGCTTTTTGTTTTTTGTTTTTTTGCTGCCAAATACCTGTGTTTCATTAAGGATTAAATCCCAGTTGGCCAGTAGGATTTTACTGCTCTTGGTCTTGAGGTGCGGGCCTCTGAAGGATTCCATGCTTGCAGATTCCGCAAGTTCACTGGTCCCCATTTTATCCTTCCGATTAAATGCCAGCTTTCCTCTCTAATTGAATCTGCTACTATTTTAAGATTTTTGTGCATGTTGGAGCTGATTATCATGGAAGTAAAGAAGTGAATTGATACTTGTATAGCGCACTACTCACCCGCAAGGGTCTTAAGGCGCTTGTACGAATACCGCTGTGGAACCCATCCTGGCTTTCCCTGTGAGGCGTCCACTCCTGGGCAACCCCAAGGTGGAGGCCAGGCATCCTTAGCGTTGTGGGGGCCGTTGTGGAGATTAAGCAAGCTATTGCCCAGAGTTGCAGAGTGGGACTCCATGATTGGAATCGGCACCGAGGCGAGAATTATCAGGTCCGTGGAATTTTGAGCCCAAGACCCACTGAGGCGGGGAATTGAACCCTGGTCCCGGGCTAGACCTCTGCATCAGGGTCTGCCGCTCTAACCATTGAGCCACACTTCTCCACAGAAGGTGAGCTGATCACTCAGGACGAGTCGTGATCTCAAAGCTCGCTAGAGCATCTAGGATTATTGTGCAAGTAAACACATAGTCACAAGTACTTGTCCACTTAAAAGATTTCTGGAACTTGGGTGCTGAAGGTGAACTTTCCATTATATGCTGGATCAATTCTAGACGGTGGTTGTTAAAGAGCGTGGCGAGTGGACTGGTGGCATGGCTCGCTATGAACTCAATGGATCATTTCGTCTTGTGTTTTGAGTGATTTGAGTTTCAAATCCAGACCCAGGCTTACATAGCTTGGGAGGCCACCTGCAGGTTTCCCAAATGTATTAGTTTGCTGCTCCATGCAGTCCAGGGATTATGGTGGAGCAAGTTGCCCATGTTTCCTGGAAGCAAATTAGACTGACCGGCTGGATAAACGCATTTGCAACTAGGGATTTGAGTAGCTTTTATAGTCCTGCTACATTCCATGATATGAGATTTATGTTAGACCTTCTTTTGGGGTTTGCCAGGCATGGATAGCTATTTGAGCTAGGAATAATTTCTTGTATTACTCAGGAGTGTAGTTGATAGACAGCCCCAGTCAATTCCTTGTTTTGTTCTGTCAGTGAACTCTAAAGATGTTCTCCTTAAGAATGTGATATTTGCAGCGTGTTCTAAGACCGGTAAAGTAGGGAGTTTCCTGCCCCTCTGAGGATTCTGAGTTGGTGTGCATACGGCCTTGACTGCTCTCCTGGTGCCTTCAGCGGGTGAGCGTCTTTGGGTCCAATGGTTTTGTAATCTCTATTCCCCACTCTTCAAGAGTCTGATTCCTGAACATTAGTTATTGAGTGGCCCTAGACTGAGCTTGCGACACAGTGGGGCTTCTAGTGCCTCCTTATGTTTATGTGAGTTTACAAGGTGATCAGGTGCTGGGGGTAAAGTGTGCTGGTTGCTGGGTGTTGATTTGGTGCCTGCGTGCCTGCTATCTTCTTTGGGGCTGTGTTCCCCTTGAAGATGAGGTACAGGGTGACTGAGTTGTTACGTGTACAGTTTGCCGGAGTTTGGAGCACAGGGTTTTGTAAGACTTGTTGACCATGTTTTACAGCTTCATTGTGAGACTTTTTCAGTCTTTTCTTGATCTTTTGAAGACAGAGCGTGTGCATGACTATTCGACTGTCTTACTGTGCCTTGGGTACCGCCTTGAGATTGGCTACCATGTGTTGCCATTGCACGGTTGTTGGAATCAATTGGATTTGCACTGAAAGAGCCTTCACTCGTTGTGGGGACATCCAAGACCGGTGTAATTGGGGATGGGCCTGCATGGCCCAGCACTTTGGGTTGCATTCGGTAGCTGGTTCGCGTTGTGCTGGTGGTAAACGATGTACGGCTGTGTCAGGCAAAGCTGCACGAGAGAGCAGCACTGGATCAGGAGTTTGAGAGCTTGGTTTAACCGGCCATTGGAAAGCCTGTTTCCAATCCGTTATCATGGTGGATAAGAACTCCAGCAGGGTCAATTTACAATCTGGGTGGCAGGAGCAAGCAATTTCACCCTTCCCAGCTGAACTGGCACGTTGTTCCCCTAGATGCAGAGCATTTAATTTACACACCAGCTTGGTTGTTGAATCTCCAGTTTGTCTGACTTTCATGTCTGAGCATTTATCATGGCGATTAAGGTATAATTAATTGAGGCCAGTAGATTACCCTGCTAAATGTTGGGCATGAAGGTGGGTTGGTCTGTTTTCTTTTGACTGTTTTGAGTCTCTGTCTGTCTGAGATTCCGCGCAGTTGTTGACCAATGATTTTGATGCATGGGGACTGTAATGCTCGATCCGCGATTAGAACTTAAGAGGCACTTTGTTGGGTAACATTGCCCAAATAATTATGGTTATCGAAGGCCTCGGACCACTCTGGCATACTCCTCTCCAAGTCCGGATGTCCCTATGTGTTATTCTGTGGGTAGGGATGAGCCTCACTAAGCCCAGGTTTTCCACCTATAACCAGTAAGGCTGTTTGACGTGAGGAGGAGAGAGCGGCAGAGGACGCCTGGCTTTTCTCCTTGCTTCGATCCCTGGCTTCTCTCCTCGTTCGATCACTGGCTCCGATCCCTGGCCCATCTCCTCTCTTCGATTCCTGGCTCCTCTCCTCAGTCGATCCCTGGCTCCTCACCTTGTTCGATCCCTGGCTCCGATCCCTAGCTCCTCTCCTTGCTTTGATCCCTGGCTCCTCTCCTTGTTCAATCCTTCTCTCCGATCTCTGGATCCTCTCCTTTCTTCAATCCCTGGCTCCTCTTCTTGTTCAGTCCCTGGCTTCTCTCCTCATTCGATCCCTGGCTCATCTCCTGGCTTTGATCTCTGGCTCTTCTCCTTGCTTCAGTCCCTGGCTCCTCTCCTCATTCGATCCCTGGATCCGATTCCTGGCTCCTCTCCTTGCTTCGATCCCTGGCTCCTCTCCGGGCTTCGATCCCTGGCTCCTCTCTGCGATTCGATCCCTGGCTCCTCTCCTCATTTGATTCCTGGCTTCGATCCCTGGCTCCTCTCTGCGATTCGATCCCTGGCTCCTCTCCTCATTCGATCTCTGGCTCCTCTCCTTGTTCGATAGCTGGTTCCTCTCCTCGTTCGATCCCTGGCTCCTTTTTCCTCGATCCCTGGCTCCTTTTTCCTCGATCCCTTGCTCCTCTCCTCGCTTTGATCCCTGGCTCCTCTCCTCGGCTCCGATCCCTGGCCCCTCTCCTCGCTTCGATCCCTGGCTCCTCTCCTTATTCGATCCCTGGCTCCTCTCATCACTTTGTTCACTGGCTCTGATCCATGGCTCCTTTCCTCGCTTTGATCCCTGGCTCCAATCCTTGGCTCCTCTCCTCGATCCCTGGTTCCTCTCCTCATTCGATCCCTGGCTCCGATCCCTGGCTCCTCTCCTCGCTTTGATTCCTGGTTCCTCTCCTCGGTCGATCCCTGGATCCTCTCCTCATTCGATCCCTGGCTCCCCTCCTCGCTTTGATCTCTGGCTCCTCTCCTCGTTCCTCTCCTCGGCTCCGATCCCTGGCTCCTCTTCTGGCTTCGATACCTGGCTCCTCTCCTCATTAGATCCCTGGCTCCGATCCCTGGCTCCTCTCCTCGCTTTGATTCCTGGTTCCTCTCCTCGGTCGATCCCTGGATTCTCTCCTCTTTCGATCCATGGCTCTAATCCCTGGCTTTTATCTCGCTTCGATCCCTGGCTCTTCCCCTCATTCGATCTCTGGCTCCTTTCCTCGTTCGATCCCTGGTGCAAAATACCTGGCTCCTCTCCTCACTTCGAACCCTGGCTCCTCTCCTCGTTCGAACCCAGGCTCCTCTCCTTGCTTAAATCCCTGGCTCCTTTTCTCTTTCAATCCCTGGCTCCGATCCCGGGCTCCTCTCCTCCCTTTGATCCCTGGTCTTCTCCTCCCTTCGATCCCTGGCCTTCTCCTCCCTTCGATCACTGGTTCCTCTCCTTGCTTCGATCCCTCACTCCTCTCCTTGCTTCGATCCCTCGCTCCTCTCCTTGCTTCAATCCCTGGCCTCTTCTCCTCTTTCAATCCCTGGATCCTCTCCTCGATCCCTGGCTCCTCTCCTCGATTCGATCCATGGCTCCTCCTCGCTTCGATCCCTGGCTCCTCTCCTCGCTTCGATCCCTGCCTCTGATCCCTGGCTCCTCTCTTGGATCGCTCTGTTCAGCTCTGCTCTGCGCAATGGCGGCGTCTGACGTCACAATGAGTCAAAATGAAAAGTGTACAGTAATCACTTATACACATCAGGAATAAACATACAATTGTTAACAACTAGCAGTGAGGTTATGGGAGAAGAGGGCATTGGGTCATAGGTCACTGCTTATAGGCATAAAAGGAGCTAGATTCTAAACTAGCTACCCCTGTAGATCCAGCATTGACTGCAGATGCGGGTTTACTGGTCACTGGTCTGGTGGCTACAGGGCTTGTGGACTGTTTCACAATTCAGTATAAGAGTAGGAATCCTTTTGTGTAATTCTGAGACATGTCGTCAGAGATCTGCACCCATGCCGACTGCTTAATTTTTCTTCTTTGACCTTGGGGTTCCATCTCTGTAGAGGAGCTCAGTATCAGCATCGAGAACATATGGAGAAGTGTGGCTCACTGGTTAGAGCAGGCAGAGCCTGAAGCAGAGGTCAGACCCGGGACCAGGGTTCAATTCCCGACGCGGCAGGGTCTTGAGCTCAAATATCCACGGACTCGATAATTCTCGCTTCGGTGCCTGACCTAATCATGGGTTCACACTCTGCAACTCTGGGCATTAAGTTTGCTTAATCTCCACAACGGCCCCCCGCTGCGGGATGCCTGGCTTTCACCTTGAGGATGCCCTGTAGGGGCTATCTCACAGGGAAAAGCCAGGACGGATTCCCAAGGCAAGCGCTTAGAGACCCCTGGGTGATAAGCGCTATATAAAATCCAATATACAATACAATACAATACAATACTTCGGCAGGTTGAGGAGACGGGCACTTCAGCGGGTTGAAGACACGAGTCACTTTGTTGGGTTAATGACACGGGGCCCTTCGACTGGCTGAAGACACAGGGCCCTGGCCCTTCACCAGGTTGGAGGTACTTGTCTCTTTGGTGGGTTGAAGACACGGGACCCTTTGGCGAGTGTAAGACGCAGGGCCCTTTGGCGGGTTGAAGACTCGGGCCGTTTGGCAAGTGGTAGATGCAGGGTCCTTCAGTGCGTGGAAGGCGTGGGGCCCTTTGGCGGGTTGAAGACGTGGGGCCCTGTGGCAGGTTGAAAACGTGGGGCCCTTTGGCAGGTTGAAGACGCGGAGCCCTTTGACGCGTGGAAGACGCGGGGCCCTTTGGCGGGTTCAAGACACGAGGCCCTTTGGCAGGTTGAAGCCAAGCTGCTCTCTTCAATGCATGGCATAAGCCCCATAGTATCTCTGTTTCTAAACTTATGGACTCTCCTGCAGGAAGGACATGCATTCCGCGCACCAGATGGCAGGGGTTACACGCTGCATGTACTTCTATCCACATAAACCAGTCGTTACACTAGGGAGACCCATCAGTGGAAGGCCTTTTCTCCATTATTATACTCTTTTTGTTTTCTTTCGAATACATCACTTTTTTCTAGTCCCAAAGGTAACAATTTGGATGTGGCATTGAGGTGGTTGACAGTGTATTTACTGTTGGGAAAAATGAAACGATATTCAGTGAACAAGTAGTAGGCTCTGGCATTAGGGTTTCTGACACTAAGGAGTTAGGTCCTTAACTATGAAGTCAGCTGGACCATCAATTAAATGTGTACAAAAAAATTGCCAACTTCACCTTACTTGACACCTCCCAATTGAGGAAAACAAACCAGTATTACTATATGGTCTGTTTGGTATATTTACTTAATACCTTTTTGCTTTTTATTTCATTATATTCAAAAAAGTTTAGGTACAAAAAAGACACTTAAATACATTCAACAATTCCAACATACATTTTCAAAACAGATTACATTCCACATTGCATATATAAACACCACATAAATTACATTACATATATAGACACCATATTCTTTTTGATCAACAATTAGACTCACATAAATGATATCTAACTAAACAAAGGACAAAGGGAACATTTAGATACTATTATTCAACAAGTAGCAAATTAGTGCATATTAAATTTGTCAAAGTCATTAAATGTACTGCAAATTAATGCATTCCTGATTCAAAAGCCGACGCGTTTCGAACCCATTCCTGTCACTTTATGGGTTCTCATCAGGGCTCTGTCTCTTTTATTTATCTACAGGATATATGTAAAAAAAGAAAAAGATTCTATTTTAGTATTTGGATAGAATTCTTGTCAATCACCTCTCTACCATTCGCGGAATGACGAAACCAGTACCTGAATCGTTGCTGGTCGTATGCTCTAGTATTCACTTTCTAGATCGTGTGTTTCTTTATCTATAATGTAAAGTATCATTATCAGGATTTTTATTTTCTTTGGGAGCTCGGGAGTTCGTATGCAAAAGCATTGCTACACAGCCTACCTTTTACGATCTTTGTCTTCGTGTTTGCACCCTTATCGATTTTTTTTTATTTCGTAATGTTTACGATTACTGTGAAGAAATGGAAACATTTAATTTAATATAAGTTTTTCCATTGGATTTGTTTGTCTACTAGTTCTCCCATAAAGGCGATTTTAAAGGCATACCTCTTTTTGCTTCAGCGCCTTCATGCGCGGGGTGCTGCACGTCTCGGATTTATTTTATGCAATGGAAGGAGTGGTCCTCGTGTTCCTACAAATTATTCAAAGACAAACGGTGGAGAGTTCTATCACCCGTGTGCACTCATTTTATAGAAGTGTTACCGCATTGCTTCTAAATCGGTTAGGCATACCTGCTTTCTTTAGATGCGCGGTCCCGCGCTGTACTTAAAAAAAAACGTCTTGTTTTACTTCGCAATTGCTGTGTTCCCCTCCATCGCTGGTCTCCTGTGATTACACGGAAACACGAATTAAGTGTCTGATGCATGTAACTTAGTATCTATTCGCATAAATGTATCGCGCATCTTACCTCTTTGTTGTGTATGCCGAGTATAAATTTGCTGTGTCCATTGACCTCGCGGCCATCTTGTAACGTGTTATTTATATGCATGCCTACAATGGATGGGAGCCATCTTGGAACGGACTAATTTCCAAGTTTGCAAGTGTGTTGTATTGCTGTACCCACCTTTTATTATTCAGTATTCCAGTAATACCCCATACTTTTCAGTGTACATATGGCAGTCTACAGAAGTTGATTTATCAGATTAGTTCGGGGGTCAGTCATTCATTATAATCGCGAAACCTCAGACAATGTATTCAGCCCGGTTAAAGCGCTGTTAAATTTCAAAATCAGATAGGCTTCTTTATGCAGAAGTAACTTTTCTGAGTCAATGGGGCATTTTAACTAATTTACAGTGTACAAGACCGACCATTTAAAATCTGTCTCCCCATGCTGCTTATCAATAAAGTGTTCAACCATAGGGGCTGATATCACCTTGTTTTTAATGCGTGACCGGTGCTGTGTTATTCTTACATTTATTTGTTGATTAGTCTTCCCTGTGTAAATTTTTGGACAGCGACATGTGACTACGTGCACAACATTTTTTGTTCGACAATTGGAAAAACCATCATGTTTCCATTTGATGTTATTATGTTCGAATTCCTTCCCCTTGATCGTGTTAGCACGCAATTTCCACACTTGTGGTCCCCTGCAATAGGTTTTAACCCCCATTTAGATAAAAGGTCGCTTTTAGGTTTAGCTAAAGCGATTTCAGCACGGACTACAGTTTGGCCAATGCTTCTGCTTTTTTTATATGCAAACAGTGGGCGAGGGAAGGGGCATTCCAAGTTCTCTAGGAGATGCAAATTTTTTAAAACCATTTGTCTGATCTTATGGGTGTCGGAACCAAACGTAGTCACACAGACTAGTCGATTCAGTTCTCGTTTTTCTTTAACTTCCAACAGGCATTCGCGTGGTGTACAGCGAGCCCTTTTATAGGAATGTTTTAACATTTTGCGTGGATAGCCTCTGTTCTGCATTTCCTCAAAGAATGTTTCTGCATAATGGTCATACTCTCCAATTTGCGTACAATTCCTCCTGATTCGGAGTAGCTGACCATAAGGCAGGTTAGCCTTCAGGCTCCTGGGGTGAGCACTCTGATGATGTAGTATCGTATTTTTGTCAGTTTTCTTCTTATATAGTGACGATTGCAGGCAGCCGTCAACACATACAATTTGTACATCCAAAAAGGTCATTCTTGTACCACTTGACTCTACAGAGAATTTTATGTCTGGGTACCTCGAGTTGAGCCATTCATGAAACTGCATCAATTTATTGTTCCAATTCATAAGCCAACACGTGTTTCATCGCAGGGAACAAGCTGCGAATCTTCAGGGCTGAATGAGGAAAAACTTTGAAGACTAGAAAGAATCTGTACAGATCTCTAGGTCCGTACCTGGAACACGGCAACCGGGAACCTTGAAAGAGGGAGACTAACACTGACAAAAACGTTTGTCGACGTTGACGAGACGGCGCACCCGCCTCCTTCGCAACGCTTTTCTCCTCCCGGTATACGCAACTCACGGTGCAGAACAAGATACCCATTTAACGATTTGGATTTTGACCGGAGTTTTCAAGCAACGCCCGGACTGGGCGTTACCTTTTGACTGATCATCCCGTAAAATATTTTCTACGAGGACATAGAACAGAGCCGTGTACCTTCAACAACCTAATTTGAAATGACAAATGACTAGAGATCTGTACAGATTCTTTCTAGTCTTCAAAGTTTTTCCTCATTCAGCCGTGAAGATTCACAGCTTGTTCCCTGCGATGAAACACGTGTTGGCTTACGAATTGGAACAATAAACTGAAGTACCCACACTAAGAACGAACTGTGTTTCTACTGATATCACCCACACTCAGGATTATGAACTCTTTCTCGAAGATGTATTACATGTTTGGATTTGTATGAAAACAATAACTGTCAATTGTGAAATACTTCTATAACAATCACTACCTGTCATCACATAAATGTCTAAGTGCAGGGGCATAGCTGTTTTTCTATAGTTTTAGTTGATCACTTTCCTGGTCAACGTTTTGAGCGGTTTAGAGGTACTACCGCCCGCCTCATTGCCTAGACTCATTAAAGCATTCTGAATAGTACTTTGCGGATACTCAGGAAGTGCGCCCACCTATCTCTGGAAACCAAAAGACCTCTTAGTTGTTCTCATGAAACTGCATCAACTCTGTGTGACTCCCCTGCCACAGGAGCCACACGTCGTCAATATAGCGCAGCCACTGAATTATATGTCAAATGTGTGGATTATTGTTATCCACAAACTTCTTTTCATATTCGGCCATGAATAATACGGACATTTCTGGGGCATAAGGACATCCCATGGCTGTACCTTTTGTCTGCATAAAGAACTTGTCATCAAATTTAAAACAGTTTCTTTTCAGGGCGATTTCAGCTAACTTAAGGATAAATTGACTGGGGACTCTATGCGGTCTTTCTCGAGCATCTAAATAGAGCTTCATCACTTCTAACGCTTCCTCCTGGGGAATCTGAGTATATAAGGACGTTACGTCCATGGTTACCATCAGTTGTTTTTCTGGATCAAACGAGGTTCCTTCCACCTTATTTAAAAAATCTACGGTGTCTCTCAAATATGACTTTACCTGATTTGTGAAGGGTTTTAAAAAGAAATCTACATATTTAGCTAGTGGTTCTAAACATGAGTCACATCCGGAGACGATTGGATGCCCCTGGGGCTCATGTAAGTTTTTATGATTATTTGGGAGGAAATAAAGGAGGGGGGTCCTCGGGAATTTCTTCACCAAGTACTCACCCTCCTTTAGTCCTACAAAATTACTTTCTATACCTTTTTGAATGATTGGCGCTATAATGCCTTGTATCTCTTTTGTGGGATCTTCATTTAGCTGCCTATACCACATTCGGTTGTTTATTTGTGAAAAAGCTTCAGCTAGATATTTATCCCTTGGCCAGATGACAACCGCTCCGCCCTTGTCGGCCTGCTTTAGCACGATCGAGGTATCATCTTTTAGATTTTTTAATGCAGTTCTTTGGCCCTTCGTGATGTTTTGTTGAATGTATTTTCTGCTTTTTTCTAGTTTATTTATTGAGGACAGCATGGTTTGCTCAAAAGCAAGTACCTGTTTGGGTATATTTTGATTTGGTACACCAGTGGTTTCAATTCCTATGCTAGGCGATTGATTGGCAAAAAAGACTTTAAGTTTTATTTTGCGACAAAACTCAATGGTTTCAAGCTTAATTTTAGTAAAATCTGTTTGTTGGCTTGGGACGAATTTTAGTCCAAGATTCAGGACAGACTCCTCCTCTCTCGTTAATTCTCTGGATGACAGATTAACTGGCATCAGGGTTAGCATATGGATTGGAAAGTGTCATGCTGCCTTGACTGTGAGAGGGGCTGGCACTGTGTCCTAAATGGAGGCTGAGAGGTTTCAAGTACAATCTAGTGAAACTTGCGATAAATGCAAGTGCCTTTATTTCAACTGTTTACAGCTCGGGGCATATAGCCATAAGATTATTGGGCATTTCATGATGTAAAGTGTCACTACTTTTGTCCTCCTGTATTACCTTCCTGCTGAGAACAGTGTAATAAGGACAATAGTGTTCTTTAAAGGCTTGTTTTATGCCTTGAAAACGATTAATGTTTGATTACAATTCTCTTTACAGCCCCTCAATCCGAACCCTGACAGTCAGTGGAATACCTACTTCCGGGACAACGAGGTGCTGCTCCAGATTGATAAAGATGTGAGGTAAGTGCTGCTGCTGAAGCTCAAGGCAGGGCTGGGAGGGTGGTGGGGGGGGGTAACGTGGCTTCATGTGGGCGTAGGGCTCACAGACAAACTTAATATCCAGTCAACATTTCACTTTCTGAAAAAGGACTTTTAAAGCAGCCATGTAAAAGATACTCTTAACAATATGGTCAGTAAACTGCTTCTGAAGTGCTAGGCACTTTTTGCTCCAGGGAAAAAAAGCCCAACTATTATTGTACCCCATGGACACTCCCCGCTAGAGGACGATTTAAAATGGATCCGTCTGGTCAGTGTTGGTGTATGGGAATGCTTTGAGTCCTCTCTGTCCAGTTCGGAAGCACTCGAGTCGTGTGGTGGTTTGAGTGGCGTGATGCAGGAAGGCGTGCTGGTACCCCGGTTAAACTGTAGCAGCTGCTTTTGGTAGCGAAGGATGCTCCATAAAAAATAGTGCCACCCTGAAAAATCAGGTCCATGTGATAGCGTTAAAATGACAGTCTCATAACGCCCACCCAAACTTCATGACTACTACCCTTAGGCCACCTTGGCATTTCCTTTCTGTGGCCATATTGTTGCCCCCAACTGACCATTAGGGGGTCCCTGCCTTTTCTATCGAAATTCTGATCCCCTCTGAGCTGGCTCCGAGCTGGGGACACTTGCAGGTTTAATGGGCCTGCTGCCACTAGATGGCCCAAAACCATGAGGCACTGCGAGGGCCTGTTTCTCAAAACCATACAGCATACTCTAAGATCTATGCATCATAATCTTCTGACGGTGCCCAGAATCAGACGTTAACGCATTGAAGGGGCCCGGTTCTCCTTTCTCGGTCTGAAGCTCTGGAACGCACTTCCTAACTCCCTCAGGCTTGAGATTGATTATCTGTGGTTCAGGAAAGGACTTAATACCTGATTGTTAACCATGGCCTATAACTAGATGCTACTCTGCCTAACTCTTCCCCTCTCCGACTCCCCAGCGCCAAGAGACCTGTCGGTGTACGTGCGCTATATAAATACCCACGTAACATTACATAACATACTTTTATGGGAAGTGTGGTCTGCCGGAGCTAGGGCAGCCATGCGGACCAGGGGTCCCGACTGGGAGTAACGGTTGCACCGGAGGGAGGGGGTGGGTTCCTCTCTATCAGGAGAAATCGTATCTAGACAGAGAAAACTGGCAGACTACCTTCCCCACCCACCGGGTGGGACACGAAATGTATTCGTACATTCATGCACAAAGGAGACCACCAGTTTGTGTAGCACACTTGTGCACTCAAACTTGCAGACACATACATGTGAAAGCACCTGTTCCTGCGTCTCACACACATCACTGACACCTTTCGTGCAGGACCCGGATATGATGAGGATTAAGGTCTGATTATGGGACTATATTGGACTTTCAGTGGGGTGTCCCACATAGAGGTACCGGGAGAAAGGCCTACGTCTCTGACTAAAACTCATGCTACCACCACCCTCAGTCCCACATGGCCTGGCATAGAGGGCGGGAGCCACTCTCCAAAAGGTGTTCACTTTGGGTAACTCCTGACAGAGCCCAGTTCTGATGTCAATAGAGAGGCCCATTTTAAGGAGCACCATCCAGCCAGCAGGTACAGGAGAGCTCACCTTTCCACAGCCATGCTGGGTCCTTTCCTTCAAGTAAAGGACTGTTCTTTAAAGCTGGGTGTGACACTGTGGAGTTTGTTCTGGGAGTGTTCGGTAGGACCGGAAATCTGTTCTTTGGGGGGTGGCAGAGATTGGGGGGTTCACTCATTTATCTGGGGCTATGAGTTGGACAGCCAACCTCCTCTCCAAGGCTGGGCATTGCACAAAAGAGTCTTTTCTTCGAGTCGGGGTGTTTGGCAGGGATGTCTGGTGAGATTGGGTGTAGACTGGCAGGAGAGGTGTCATTACTCTGAGAGTGTGCAGGAGCAGTGGTCAGTTCTTGAATCCCCGGTTTGGGGGAGAGGGGCTGTTCTTCAAACCTTGATGTCAGAAAGGGAGGTTGTTCTTTAAGACAGAGTGTGGGGTAGTGTATCTGCTCTGGGAGGCTATGCATGTAGCAATGGATGTCTGTTTTCTCAGGCTGTCTGTTGGACAAGAGACCAGTACTCCATGGCTTGTGCAGGATAAAGGAGTATTACTCAGCTGTGGGTGTGGGGAGGACTGGGTTGTGTCCTCTGATGTGGGACATGATCTCTCTTTTCCTACTCGGTTTGTTTGACATTGGGATCAGGTTAGCAAGGTGAGGTATGGGACTGTGAGTCTGTTCTCAAAGGCAAAGTGTGGAGCAGGAAGATCTGTGTTTGAGGCATGTGTGGCTGTAGATAGGCATGCTGTGCATACCTCCCCCATCTAGTGTTCGGTCCGGATGTGTGCAAGTTGTTTTTCTTCGAAAAAGTCTTTAGATTCACGAGACAAAGTGACTCCTCCTCTCTGTGATAATGCGCATGGGCATCAACTACATTGTTAGATTTTTTTCTTTCTGCCGTCAGGTTTGGACGTGTTTTCTAGCAATGCGTTTCAACAGTTTCAGGCTCCCTTCGGTTCACTGCTCATTTCCTAAACTCGTTGGTATTGTTTTGAAAACCATTTCCATTGTCATGTACTGAAAAACAAGGAAACATTCGCCCAGCGATTCAATATGCCCCATTCGCGGCCTTCGCAAAAATGCGCTGCTGATGAAACAGACTCCATTTTGCTTCTGTTCCAGTTGCTACGCAAAGTACCTGAGAACCAATTTTCATCAGGTTTGCAACTTATGTCTTTTTCCAGATCATCAGGAAGAGGCCTGTGAGGCCTGTCGATCTTTTTGATTGAAAAGACTTTGGGAGACTGTTGGGTGTATTGCAGGGAGATGCAATGCAGTGGCATAGAGGAAACACCCGACATCTTCAGACAACAAGATGTCCTGGAAGAAGAGGTTCGTGAGGCCTCTGCGGCTGAGGAGGAGGCCTTTTCCATAGGCACTCCAACATTGCGATCGATCTCCAATTTCAGGATCTTTCTTCCTGGTCAGCGTACCATGAGTACCCATGCCTCTTCCCATTGGCCAAAACACACACTGTTCAGACCAAATATACGGTTCCTCAGACCACCAATGCAAAAAGAGCATAGTAGGCACCGACTATCTGCTATGGACACCCAGCCCCAGGCTCAGCACCAAAAGCAAAGCTGAAATCCCTCCCTTCGGCATTGAGTCGATCAGCCTCTGTGCCGAGCCAACCAGCTCCTTCCTCGGCACTAGCCACCCCGGCCTACACCGCTTCAGCACTGGCCACTTTGGCATGGAAAACCAAATCCATTTTGGCACCAAAACTCTCGACATCAGCACCAATGTTGCCTCGGAACCGGTCCCCCAAACTATGCAGGAGTGGCTCGATTCGAAGCAGAAAAAAGTACAGATGCAGTCTCTCACTGGACATATTTTACCAAAGGCTGTGCAGCCGGTGCCCCAAACATGTTAGCGCACTCTCTCTTTTGAAGAGACTTTAGACTTACAAGTACCCCCTAAGAAGAAGAAGAAGGACATATCCACCAGTCCTCTCCATCCTTCGCTTCCTGCTTCTCCACCACCTCAGCCACCTTCTCCACCACTACCATCACCACATCATTTACATACCGACCCAGTGGACCTTACAAAACAGGGGTCTCCACAGTCCCCCACTGGGAATGATGGGGGGAGATGATTCTTATCCACAGCCCACAGATTCCATTGATTCCCCGGGTGACACTGATGCAGATTTCTACCTGGTCAGGACATCGCCACCTGAGGATGCCTCATCTGATCACTACTGCATTTCTAGGGTGGCAGCATATCACCAGGCCCCTTTACACAAAGACCATATAGAGGACATTTTTCTTTTCAAAACACTGTCCAGCACAAATAGGGCATGCCAATAACTCCCCATATTCAATGGCATGCTGCGCCACTCCGATGAGATCTTTAAAGATGCTATGCGACACGTATTGTTACCCCCAGGCTGGCACACAATGTAAAGCGGCAGATCCTATATACATCAGGCCAGCTTTATTCAGGTTTCCTATTGTTCTCTAATGCCTGTAAAAGACTTCAGCGGACGCTCCTCCACCTGACAAGGAGTCTAAGCTTAGTGACGCAAATGGGTGGCAGCGCAATCAGCCAATTACTGACGCATCGCCAGTTGTCAAGCTTTATTCGCGAGGTACGACAGGGCACATTGGGTTGAGATGGTGGAGCTCCTCCAATCCCTCCCTGGGGAGTGCAAAAACGAGGGCAGGAAATTCTAAATGAAGGAAAACTCATATCCAGTAATTCAATCAGATGCGTCCTAGACTCAGCGGACACGGCTGCCCTGGGGCATCAATACCAGTGTTTTGTCGTGTAGACCTGCTTGGCTTCGTGGATCCGCCTCAAGCCAGAGGTGCAGCAAACACGGATGAATATGCAATTAGACAAGAAACATCTGTTTTGTTCCCTGGTGGACCAAGCATTACAAAAAATGAAAAAGGATACTGTCAGGGGGTCCCCTGCTCGGCCCAAGCTGAGCTAACAGATTCTCCGTCTCACCAACAGGCGGACTGCTACGGGCCCTTTAAGAACAGCCTTTGTTTTCATGAGGAAGGCCTCGCCCCTGGACCACATGACTTTGTGGGCCTATCAGGATCTACCTCTCGTCATATGAGGGAAGACCCGGAAGACGCCGTGTCTCGTGTGGCCGAGAAGGACTCGTCGTGGGAGGAGGACGTGAAGCGCCAGGAGAGCAACGCGAGCTGGACCGAGGAAGCCGAGACCAAAACGACGGGACCGGGAGTCGAGACCAAGGCGGCGGAGCCATTCCCGAGAACCGACACCGGGTGTGGAGAAGGCGCCAGGACGGGACCGGAGGAGAACCAGACGCCGGCAGCTGAACAGCCAGGAGGCCAACGATACCGCGTATCGCCCAGCCACGCAAAGGAGGACGCGTGGCTTCTCCAGGTGCGTGCTCGTTTAGGTTCACTGCTACGATTTAAGAGTGGAGGGACCGGGTAGGAGACAGGAGGGAGCGCCTTGGCACCGCGTTTCTTGTGCACGATACACGAGTCTCTGTTACTGTTGGTGGTGGTTCTGGCTATTCCCTCACACTCCCCTTCCTTGCAACTCTCTAAGAAGTGACCAGCCCATTAAAAGCCTTGTTGTTTTCTTTTTCTTTCATGCGCTGGAAAAACCCAGACCTCCACCCAAGGGACTGAACCTGAGAACCCACAAGAAGGATCCTGGACCCTTGTTGTTTTTGTGTTACTAAGTACCTTTTGATTTGGATAACTCAATAATAGAGTTAAAACGTCGCCCTCCAGTGTTGGCTCCTTCCATTCTTGTGACCCAAAGGTGACAGATACCAAGGTAGCTAAATCAATACAGGCACTGCAATCCCGTTTCCTGTTGCCCCTTTCAACATCCCTCATACGAACACAATGCCAAAACTACATCTTCTGATACCTCTACCTCCTCATACAGACAGCAACATCAGACCTCCTCCTCTAGGGGATACTACAGAGGTGCATATAGAGGAAACAGTTTCAAGGGTCTCTGTAAGGGTGCCTCCGCACGCACCGCAAACTCCACCTCAAAGCAGTGACTCCCTTCTCCTTCACCCCCAACTATTTAGCACCTGTTGGGGCAGACTACAGCATTTCATCTCCACTTGGTAAAATATAACCTCAGATTAGTGGGTGTTGTGCTGACACCCCCACTCGGAATCCTGAATGTGTGGGTAGCGAATGATCTCATAGACATTGAACAACAATTCACCACCCTGGGATAGCCCCTGGTTAAGAGAGCCATGGCTATGACATGGGGGGCTGCTGTAAAAACAATGAATCAATGAACAAAACCTGCCAGAGTAGAAGAGTTTACAAATAATTACTCTCCCAGTGCGAACTCTTATAATCCCAAGTCCCAGGGCTGCACACATAGGCAGGAGACTGCTGATAGTTGATGTCTGTACATCTCAAACGACCTCCGGCCCAGTGTGATTATTTTTTAATATAGGACTGGTGAATGTTTTGTTCATTGTTTTTATTTCATGTATTGTCCCACAATTCGTAATTGTTTTTGTAAGCTATGTCAAATTGTTGAAATTGTGTTCCTTAACATGACATGGTGTTAATGTATGTTTTGTTTCTCAAAAAATATAAGAATAATAGTGAAATAAATCACATGAGCTTGTGGATTGAAAACACCGGCTCGTTATATGTTGAATTGTGCATTTAACCTTTGCCATTAGAAACCTTTCTTATATAAAAAATATTTGTGGTCCTTTCTGGTGTGCCTTTTGGACCCAAACCTTCCATAGGTTTATAGCAGTGGCGGCAGCACATCTTCGCAGTCAGAACATTCATGTCTTCCCATATGTAGACTACTGGCTCATCAAAGCCAGTGCACCTCTCATGTGTCGACAGCACACTCAAACTACTCACAATATTCTACATCAACTAGGGTGTACTATCGGCAATACAAAAATCACACCATCAACCTTTACAGATTCAGCCGTATTTAGGGGCTGTGCTCAACACTCAGTTGGGTGTGGCATACCCAAATGTAGCCAGAATTCAACACAATCAACACATAAAAGTCAAAACAGCTATGCAACTCTTGGGCATGATGGCATCTTGGCACAACGGCCTCAGCAGCGCTTGGATATCTGGCTTCACCTTGGGGGTGCCCAGGAGTGGACATTTCACAGGGAAAAGCCAGGAAGGGTTCCACAGCTGTATGAGTGCAGCGCCGGAAAGCCCCGTCGCTGGGGCAGCCGTGCGCTTTACAAGTACAACACATTTACATTTACATCTTGCATCGCAATAGTACCGCATGCTCAACTCCAGGTGCGCCCGCTGCAAGAATGTGTGATGCGCCAATGGACTCAACCACAGGGTCAGTTACAGGATCTAGTGTTTGTAGACAGCGGCACTCATCATTCTCTGCAGTGGGGGAACACACAAAACCTATCGAAAGGGCGGCCATTTCTCCATGCGGAGAATACAAAATGCCCACACTTTGTCTCCAGATTCCCACACCTTCTATCCAAGGGCAATGTTCTATAGATGAACTGGTCATGGACATTTGCTTCACTTTTCCACCTCTCACTCTTCGTTTGTGGTTCGGAAGCTCAGATACCCAAATCCAAAGGAGCTCAACCTTGCGATGCGGCTCCTGAGGTCATAGAATTCGGTTACCTGAATCTCCCACCTAAATGTATGACCATTCTTAAAGAAGCGAGTAGGCGCACAACTACAGCGTCCTTTGCAGCAAAGTGGAAAAGATTTGATTTGTCTTCTACTGTCATAGTAAACACATTGATCCATTTAAGGCAACTGTGCAAAACATTGTCTGCTACCTTCTTCATTTACAGACCTCTGGTCTTGCTTACACTTCAATACGTCTATACATCAGCGGTTGCTGCCTATTTACAAAATAAGCAACACATATCTTTGTTCAAAGTACCAGTTATTAAGGCATTTGTGGAAGCCCCTAAAAGAGTCATTCCACCTAGAGATCCACCTGCACCTGCGTGGATTCTCACTATAGGTCTTACTAGACTCATGGGTCCACCCATTGAACCTTTACATCACTGCACATCCCTGCACCCTCCGATTCTTATCTTGGAAGGCTGCTTTTTCAGTGGCCATTACCTCACTTCGACGTGTCAGTGAGCTCCAGGCATTAGCCTTGGAAGAACCTTTCTTCCAGATACATAGAGATAAGGTGGTCCTTAGAAACAACCCAAAATTCCTTCTAAAAGTGGTTTCATGGTTCCATCTAAATCAGTCAGTTTAATTAAATGCATTCAGGCTTGTTATGCCAAAGCTAAAAGAACTTTTCCTACAAAACCTATGGCACACTCTGCCCGTAAGATAGGGGCTTCCATGGTTTTTCTGGGCAATATCCCAATAGCTGACATGTGTACGGTAGCTTCATGGTCTGCACCAAACACTTTCACCAAACATTATTGTGTAGATGTCTTAGCACGCCGACAAGCCAGTCTAGCTCAGGCAGTGCCACATACTCTCAAACAACTACAGCCCCTACAGGTTAGCCACCGCTTTTGGAGAGGGACTGCTTTACAGTCTATTCAAAGTGTGTGTATCTACAGCTACACATGCCTTAAACGGAATATGTTACTTACCCTGTAAGCATCTGTTCATGGCATGTACAGCTGTAGATGCTCATGAGCTCCCCCTCCTCCCCGGACACCTGTGGCAGTTGCAGTTCCTTTACACTACTTTACTTGCATGGACATCTCCTTACTGAGACTTACTTCCACTCCATTCTCACCGCCGGCGTGAAAACACTCTAACAATGGAGTTGATGCCCTTGTGCATTATCACCCCGAGGAGGAGTCACTTTGTCATGTGACTCGAAAGACTTCTTCGAAGAAAAACAACTTGCTCACATCCAAACCCAACACCAGATGGCGGAAGTATGCACAGCATGTGTGTCTACAGCACGACATGCCTCGAACAAATGCTTGCAGTGTAAGTAACGCATTCCTTTTCAACGTGGTGTGGAAGGGGGATCTATCTTTTGAAGACGAGTAGGCACAGGGGATGGCCTGGTTGTGGGATGTAGGGTCATTTCTCTGAGGATGGATGTGTGGCGTTGTGGTTCTGTTCTTTCTGCTGGGTGTGATTTAGAATCTGTTCTGAGAGGATCGGTGTGCGGTGTGGGAAGGCCTGTTCTCTACAACGGGAGTATAGGGTGTGGATAGGTCTGTTCTGAGGGTGGGCTTTGGACATGAGTTGTTGTCTGCACTTGGACTGTTCCGGCGAGTCTAATTGTAGCATATAGGAAGTCTATTTGCTGGCCGTTTACTCCTTTCCTTCCTTCTCCCCCACAGGAGACTATACCCAGACATGGCCTTCTTCCAGCGGCAAACCGAGTACCCTAGTCTCCTAATTTTGGATCCGCAGAATGAGTATGAGACTCTGCGAAGGCGAGTGGAGCAGACAACACTGAAGTCGCAGACAGTGGCACGAAACAGGAGCGGGGTGACAAATGTGAGCGCCTGCCACCAGTGCCCGGATGGCTTTAGGGGCTAGAGAGGGCATTTTGTGGGGTGGCTGAAGGGGACTAGCAGTTGTTTGACAGCTGCATGATATGGCATTGTGTGTTCAGTGAACTGCAACGGGCAGCTTGTGGGAAGCTGAAGGGCAGGAGCATTGTATGGACATCTGGAGGGCAGGAGCATCTTACTCCAGTTTCAGTGCTTTCATAATTTCACATGCATGAATCATTCTCTGTGGTCGAGATGAGGGTCCCCGGTATCTCAAAATAGCAAACGAAAGCCAGTAAAAACCAGCAACCAGGCCTAGGCCCATTTCAGTTTTGGAATTTATCTCTATTGTTTGTATTGTTTTGGGTAATCCCTCTCACGTCAACAGTGCCGCTGACAAAGTCCCTGTTAGTGATGCAGATACTGGTGGTATTTCAGACACCATAGTCATCGGTTTTCTCACCGTGGAAGTCGCTGTTGCTGTCCACGTTTTAGTCATAGTCGTCATCATCGTCGATGCAGTCATCATCGCTGGTCTCAGCGAGGATGTAGTCAGCGAGGCAAACAACGGCGATGAACCTGAAGCTTTTAATTATGATAGTGTCGTCAGGAATGGTGTCTACCGTGGAGACGCACTGGCCTTTTGTGTAGATGCTGGTGGGCATCACAACTCATCGACGACAATGTCACCGACGATGGAGATTTCGTCGGCGGTATTTCCTCAGAAGGGACAGGGGAAGGCTTTTTTAAAGAATGCCTGTATGAGAGGGTGTTGAAGAAGGCTCAGAGCTTGTCTTTTCTGGTCTTCACTGTCCCCAGAAAGAATGTCCTTTCCAGGTTTGTGAGGAGGTTTAGAGGGACTGCGCCTATGAGATCAATTAGAGGTCCGTCTTTGGCTTTCTTTGGACACTCGCTGGAAGAATGAGCGTGAGGTGACCTCCCCTCTTATGAGACCTCTTAGATGATGAAGAAGATGCCTCATCACTGCCTCACTCGAAAGCAATTCCTTCCTGGCCTTTCGTTTCTGAAGCCAGATTAGAAGGCGCCCCTCACGATCCCTCAAAGTCTTACTTGAAAAGGTACGACATACCTTACAATCTTTTCCATTATGGTTGTGAAACAGGCAATTCATGCAGTCACTGTGAGGGCCGTCTGTATGAAGCCTCTTCTTAGAGCAGGTGCACAGGCTCTGAAGAGACCCTTCTTTTTCTCCTTATCTGACATGACTAAGTCAGAAAAGTTGAATCAGACCTGAATAAGATGTTATTTCAGAATTGATTGTAGAAACAAAATTGGTTTTAAAACATCTGAAGTAGTTGAGCTGAGCAGAGCTCACTGGAGACTCCCTAGCAACATATGCAGTAAAAATCGGACGGTCTAAGGTTCTCTCCTGAGAGGTTCTGATTTGTTCAGGCTTAATATTGGTCACTTTTGCAAAACAATAGAGATAAGATACAAAACTGAAGTGGCCTACTCCGGGTGTCTGGTTTGTGTTGGCTTTACATTGCTCTTTTGATATAGCGAGGACTCCCCATCTCCATGGCGGGTAATGAATCAAGCATGTGAATCTATGAAAGATTCCAATACTGGAGAACTACAGTTACAGGTAAGTAAGTAAGTTTCCTTATGGGCAGCTGAAGGGCAGGAGCCTTGTGGTCGGGGGTGCTGGATACAATGGCATTGTTTAGGCGGCTGGAGGAGATGGCATTGCGTGGGAAGCAGTTGTGCAATGTGTGTACAGTTGACTGGGAGGTGCAGAGTGTAGACAGATGGAGGGCAGGAGCATTGCGTGGGCAGCTGGAGAATATGGTGACTTTGTGGGCAGCTGTGTGCAGCTAGAAGAGATGATCGTTGTCTGGGCAGCTGGCAGAGTTCACATTGTGTGGTCAGCCGCAGGTGATGTCATTGTGTGTGCTGCAGGAGGAGATGGCATTGTGTAAGCTAGTAGAGGAGACAAGTCATGTGTGGGCATTTGTGAGAGATGAGCAGTATTGGGCAAACAGGTGACGATAGGTGGGTGGACAAATCAGTGTGGGCAGCGGGAGAAAGGACAGGCTGAGGGCAGCTAGAGGAGGCTGGCAGCACATCGGCAGCAGGAGGGGATGGGAAGAGTGCATGCTTGAGGGAGGGGGTGGTGGCTATGTTTGGTCATCCAGAGCAATGTTCATTGCAAGCTTTCCGTGCAGAGTTCTAATGTCTGAGGTGCAGGCATGTGTCTCACATGGACACCTTCACGCCTGAGCACCGCTTGGCATGTTCTAGGCATGCATCTGCTCACACGCTGTGCCTTAGCACCGCCTGGCATGTTCCTAGGCATGCATCCACTCACATGCTCCACCTGAGCACTGCCTGGCATGTTCTAGGCATGCATCCGCTCACATACTCCGCCTGGCATGTTTCTAGGCATGCATCCACTCTGCATGTTTACTGTGTGCCTTTGGACTCATCCCTGATTGCTTTGACTTTGCTGTTTGCAGGTGAGCTCCCCCATGAAGACGGCCACTTCCAATGCCTGGAATGAGTACGAGCTCCTGCCCAATGGCTGCGAGGCGCACTGGGAGGTGGTGGAGAGGATTCTTTTCATATACGCCAAACTGAACCCTGGGATCGCCTACGTGCAGGGGATGAATGAGATTGTGGGACCGCTTTACTACACCTTTGCTACAGACCCGAATAAAGAGTGGAAAGGTGAGCGGGGGCAACGGAGGGGCCTTGGCTGAGGGGGAGCAGCGGAGGGGCCGTGGGTGAGCGGGAGCAGCGGAAGGGCCTTGGGTGAGCGGGAGCAGCGGAGGGGCCTTGGCTGAGCTGGAGCAGCGGAGGGGCCTTGGGTGAGTGGGAGCAACGGAGGGGCCTTGGGTGAGCGGGAGCAACGGAGGGGCCTTGGGTGAGCGGGAGCAATGGAGGGGCCTTGGGTGAGCGGGAGCAACGGATGGGCCTTGGGTGTGCAGGGGCAACAGAGGGGCCTTGGGTGAGCGGGAGCAACGGAGGGGCCTTGGGTGAGCGGGGGCAACGGAGGGGCCTTGGCTGATCCCATAAGGGGTGCGGTGGCACCAAGGAGCCTTGGAGCTGGCCAGTAGCCATTATCTAGGCACCGGGCAGTGCTTGAGAAGGACAGATGGAAAGGACAGCCACCCAGGGATAGAAAGGTTGTTATTTATAGGGGACAGAGAAAGAAGTCTGTGTCACAGGGCATGATATTTATGGAGATGCAGAGTGACCACTCCTGGACTGCACCAGGCAAAGATCGGTTCTAGATCATGTGATACCCTCTGTGCGGCCATTGAACAGTCAGGCAACAGATACCACAATACTGTGATGTTTATGGCAAAAGTAGATCAACTGTATTGGTTTGTTTTTTTAAACATATTTTTATTGGCATTTATCATGTAGGCAAGAGAGCAGACAGGTTATCAACATTCTCAAGCCTCATTACATTTTTCTATTTAGAACAAACATTGTAAGGTTCATTCCAGTCCTAGCATATATCTATAAACTCGTTATATGCTTGTTATGTAGTGCCAGGATGTTATCCCTTTTCTCCCACATTTCCAGCATAGATCGTGGCTTTACAGTGTGCAATATGGGCTTTGTATAGTCGCATCCTTTGCAAGGTTGATCATTTAAGCTCAGAAAAGGGAATATGAAATGCCATCTGTGCACAGTAATCTAAAACTAAGACCAACGTATGGCATACTGTGTAGTGAGCGTTCGTACGAGGGGGGTACAATGACAGTACCAGCATGTGAGGGGCACCCTGACTCTTTTAGATCAACTGTATTGTTGGTGTAAAAACTTTAGAGAATGATGTATTGACCCAGGTGAAATTGTAAATAAATTTGCAAATTGAGATTTAAAAAAGAAGCGGTGACTGCTGGAGTGAGTATCGGAGCAAAAGCCAAGAACGCCAATATCTGCTGAGATGTGGATGGCAGAAAAATAATGAAAAAACTTTGATTGAGATCAGGTTGCATCTATAGAGGAGTCTTTGCTACATTGAATTCTGTTCAATGTGTGAATGGATAGCCAGGCAGGCTGGGATGTGAAGGACTAGCGAGCAGGACTAGATGTAAAGGGCAGCCGAGCTCACAAAGATGTTAACTGAGGGAATGGAGACTACGTAAGCTACATATTGCTAGTGTTTCTTATAGTATGAAAGTAACGATGCCTTTGGAAGATCGAAGAAAGATAAAATATAATTGGTGGTTCATGATAAAACACGTTCTAAAACAAGGTGTTCAAGGCATGTGGGCTGCTGAATTCATATCTGTGCATAGATCGCCGCCTAGTGTTGGGTCCGGATGATTGCACATTGTTGTCCTGGAAGAGTCTTCGAAGTATCACGAGATAGGTGGCTCCTCCCCTGGACTACAGTGCGCATGGGCATCCTCTCCATCCTCAGATTGTTTTTTTCCGCAATTGGGTTTGGATGTACTTTCTTAACTCAAGTTCGGAATTGACGGAAAAACTTTTTCACAAGGCCAAAAGGCCTTCGGGGCGTCGGTATTGTCTTTTTGTTTGGTGCCGCGTACTCTTTCCAGTTCTTCGAGCTGGACGTTAGAAGGCCGCATGGATTTTTCGACACCAGAGGCCCCATCAACGATCGACGATGGAACGGAGCACGTTCAAACGATGCCCCGTTTGCAACTCTAAATACCCTCACATCGATGTGCACCCGGTGTGCAATAAATGCCTATCTCCAGACCACGACGAGGCCAGCTGCATGGCCTGTCCTCGGTTCAGGTCAAAGAAGACGCTTAGGCTTCGACGCGCCGCGAGACAGTCGGCACAGAGAACAGCGCCCGACCGGAGAACATCTTCGAGGCTGAAGACGACGAGGGCGTCGATGAGGAGGATCCTGAACAACAGTCGGATCCTGCTTCAGAGCAGAAATCTAAATATGATGAAGACGAAGAAGAGGCCTACGTTGATGATGAAGACGTCGTCGAGGTAGGGGACGACGCACAGGCCATCGGAGCCGTCGATGACGACTTGAGCGATGAGCAAGGCCCACCCGTAGTTGCGGGGGCCGATGATGACACTGAACTTTCAAAGGCTCAGGTCGAGGCATCGCCGGAAGGCCTTAGCCAAGATCTTCAACAACATTCTATAGCCCGCGTCAAGGCCCGGCTAAGAATATATCTAAGGAGCCATTGGTCGGTTATCCACAGTCGATGGTGAGATTGAAATCGAAACCAACAGAATCAAAATCTAAACCGAAACTGCTAAAGACAGTCCTCGGATCGACGACTTCGGATTCATCGGATCCAATAAAATGAAGTGTCATCGACCCTTCGGGGTCACAAAAGGGTGTCGGCCCGAAGATCGGGGCGCCAAAGCCTGTGACTACGGTCAAGCATGTCGGACTGACACCGTCGACGTCAAAAGACGGCGACACAAACAAGGGGCTCAAGTCTCAGAAGATTCTCGATCCGAAGCTTCCAGCCTCCAAACCACTGATAGTCAAGACCTTCGAGTCGAAGAGCAAGATCGGCTCGAAAGAGCACATCAAGTCGAAGCAAAAGAGCGTGCCTGCCGCGCACCAAGTGCTCGAGTCGACGCTAGGCCAGAAACAAACTGGTGACAAAATTAAGTCGGTCGGATTGAAGATGGCGCCACCCTCGAAGAAGGTCAGTCCGTCTCCGATGCTTATGCCACTGATTAAATTCGGACTGCCCCCGACCGCACCACCTAAGGCGTTCGAGCCAAAACAAAGCATCGAAACGACCAAAAAGGTGTCAATGGTAAAAAGGACTCAGTCCATAGAAGTGGACGTTGTGTTCCAAGCGCCCTCCTATGATAACCAGTCGAAACTGTTCATCGACTCAGATTCTAGCAGACTCACTATTTATAAAAGAAAGATCATTCCAGAAAATACTATGGAGTCTTACAAGATCCCACTCAAAAAGAAAAGGGACTCTGCCACCTCACCTGTTTTTTTTGAGCCTGTGGAGTCCTATGGACAGGAATATATATATTCACCCACACGTACTGATGAGGATGTAGGGGAAGGCTACAATGAGGAGGAATTTAATTATCCTGTTGACACAGATCAAGAGGAGTCTCAACCCTGGACTGACCCTGTTGACCCGGGTGAGCCACACACCACACCTGACACTCAATCCTACACGGGCAAAACCTCGCCAACTGAAGATACAGCTGCGTTTAATGCGTTAATTGAAAGGGCAGCACATAATCATGATGTAGAAATGCATGCTGACCCAATAGAGGAAGACTTTTTGTTTGACACTTTCTCAACTTCAGAAAGATCAGTAAAAACATTGCCTATGCTGATGGGTGTCCTTAAACACGCTGGTGACAGCTTCAAAGAAACCACAAGGGCAAGGGTTGTGAACCCAAGAATTGAAAGGAAATACCGGCCTGCGCCTGTAGACCCTACGTACATCAAGGGCCAGCTGCCATCGGACTCCTTAGTGGTGGCTAATGCTCGTAAGAGAGCGAACTCTCAAACAAGTGGTGATGCTCCTCCTCCGGACAAAGAATCCAAAATCTTGGAAACTTCTGGAAAACGAGTGGCGGCTCAAGCAGCAAAAATTTGGAGAATTTCAAATACACAGGCCCTATTAGCCAGATATGATAGGGCTCATTACGGCACATTAGAGCAACTACTACAACACTTGCCTGATGCGTATAAGGAGGGAGCAGAAATGCTGATACAGGAGGGGAAACTGATATCAAATGCTTCCATTAAATGTGCGCTAGATGCAGCAGACACAGCAGCTAGGGCCATCAATACAAGTGTCATGCCCAGGAGACATGCCTGGTTACGCATCTCTGGATTCAAGCCTGAGATTCAAACCACATTATTAAATCAGCCTGTGAACCCTGATTATTTATTTGGTCCTGATGTGGACACAATCCTAGAGAAGATAAAAAAGGACACTGAGACAGCCAAATCCATGGGGGCTTTGCAGTCACAACAGTTCAGGAGAGGTTCCTTTCGTCGCTCCGGTAAAAGGGGGAACCTCTAGCGGTCAAGCATCCCAGCAAGCCCAATACAACAAAGGAGGCACACAGACCACCTATAACAAGAACAATAGGGGTGGATACCGCGGCAACAGCACCAAAGGCAGAGGACGAGGAAATGATAATGCCAGATCCTCCGCCAACACTAAACAGTGACGTCTTGTCACTGCCCCCAGACCATGTAACTCCGGTCGGTGGAAGACTTCAGCAGTTCCTGCCAGTCTGGGAAGACATTACCACAGACAGGTGGGTGAGACAACTTATACAATACGGCTATTGTCTAGAACTAACCTCCACTCCACCCAACATACCCCCAAGGCACCGTCCTATGTCCGCAGAGCACATGCACTTATTGCAGCAAGAGGTCATCTGTATGCTGCAAAAAGGGGCCATAGAACTCGTACCTATAGAGCTACAGGGGTGTACTCAATGTACTTCTTAATCTCAAAAAAGGACGAGTCTCTCTGGCCAATGCTGGACCTCAGACCCCTAAACCAGTACATCTTGTCAGAACATTTTCGCATGTTAACTTTGCAGCAGGTTCTACCATTGCTCAGTCAGGGAGATTTCCTAGCAACACTAGACCTGAAGGACGCATATTTCCACATTCCGATACACCCGGGATACAGGAAATATCTCAGGTTCACCATAAACAACCAGCATTACCAGTTCAAGGTCCTGCTTTCGGGGTCACAACAGCCCCCGAGTGTTTACCAAGTGCTTGGCGACAGTAGCTGCGCACCTTCGGAGACAACACATTCATGTCTATCCTTATCTGGACGACTGGCTTATCCAAGCAAAGTCAGCCCAGCAATGTGCCAGCCACATGTCCCACACCATTCACCTCCTACACAGTCTAGGTTTTTCACTGAATTATCCAAAGTCTCATCTTCAACCCGCACATGTACAACAGTACCTAGGAGCGACAATAGACACTCTGGCAGCCAAAGCAAAGCCAAACTCAGTCAGAATCAACCGCATGCAATTGCTGATTCAGAGATTCAGACCCCAACACTCACTCCCAGCGCAAGTGTTTATGCAGCTGATAGGCATGATGGCCTCCTGCATCTTCATAGTCCCTCATGCGAGACTACACATGCGTCCGCTTCAGGAGTGCTTAGCACGACAGTGGAATCAGGCTCAAGGACAGCTAAAAGACCTAGTGTTGGTGACCGGTCGTGCATACAACTCTCTGCATTGGTGGAACCCACAAAACCTTTGCAGGGGACGACCGTTCCAGGAGCCTGTACCACAAATAGTGCTGACGACGGACGCGTCTCTCCAGGGATGGGGAGCTCATGTACTCCACTACACGGTGCAGGGACTATAGACGACACAGCAAAAGAAGATGCACATCAACCTGCTGGAACTAATGGCAATCTTCATGGCAATGAAGGCGTTCAAAGTGCATTTGTGTAACAAAGTCATGCTGATCCGGACGGACAACATAACTGCCATGTACTACATTCACATCCAGAAGCAGGGAGGGACACACTCTCCACAGTTGTCACACCTAGCTCAAAGCATGTGGAAGTGGGCCATTTAAAGAAACATGTGTTCGAGGCATGTGGGCTGCTGAATTCATATCTGTGCATAGTCCGCCACCTAGTGTTGGGTCCGGATGATTGCACATTGTTGTCCTGGAAGAGTCTTCGAAGTATCACGAGATAGGTGGCTCCTCCCCTGGACTACAGTGCGCATGGGCATCGCCTCCATCCCCAGATTGTTTTTTTCCGCCATTGGGTTCGGATGTGTTTCGGTTCCCTCTATCGGAACCGATAGTTGTTCAACTTTTTACTCGAGACCAAAAGGTCTTTAGGCTGGGCGTCGGTATAGTTGCGTTCGGGTTTCTTACTGACTCTCAGCTCCTATCTCTTACTGCCCTTCCACGTGCATTCGACGCGGACGGGCCTACACTACACCCTTTGCTATGGAGCGGACTCCATTCAAGAAGTGTCCGCTGTGTCACTCTAAATATTCGCACCTCGACGTGCACCCCGTGTGCAATACATGCTTGTCACCGGATCACCGTGAAGACACCTGCATGGCGTGTTCGAAATTTAGAAGTAAGAAGACTTTAAAGATTCGCCGGGCTAATCGGCTCCAGGCTCAATTGTCGGCTTCGGCACCCCCACCTGATGACATCATCCAGGAATCGGTCGAGGGAGAAGACGACGTACAAGGGTCTGACTCTGGCCCCGCGTCCGAGGAAGAGACCTGCGACGCGGGTGAGGAGGCCTACGACGAAGTCTCCGACGAGGTAGGGGACGACGAACTGGCTTGTGCCACGATGGGAGATAGCTCGGAGGAAGAGCATCCCCAACCAGACTCCGGGGTTACTCCCCGTCATACGGCCCAGGTCGAGGGATCGCCTTCGGGCCTTACGCAAGATCTAACTATGAGTCCTACGTCCCCGCCTCCGGGCCCGGTCACGGACATTTCTAAGAAGAAACCGAAAGTGAAGCCAACTGGTCTCGCACCCTCGGATGCGAAACCGAAACCGAAAGTGGCGTTGGTGAAGAAGGTTCTGGAGGCGTCAACTTCCACGAAACCCAAAATGGCCGACTTGAAGAGCCACGCCAAAATGGCCGACCAGAAGAGCCACGCCAAAATGGCCGACCCGAAGCCCTCTGGGTCGGCGCCGAAAGTGAAGGCCTCCGACGCGGCTGCGTCGGCACCGAAAGGGGTCGTGGACCCGAAGACGTCTTCGAAGAAGCGTCACGCCGACGGTGCGCCTAGCCATGGGGCGTCGGCCCCGAAGAAGAGGCCTACCGGCGATCGGGCTCTCGGAGACGAAGAGTCGCTCGAGCCGGTTCAGCCCTCGGCATCCCTTACAAAGAAGGTGGGGGAATCCTTAAAGCGGATCCAACAGTCCACTGTGGTTCCCAGCCAGGACACTGTAGTGCCTAGACCCACGCCGAAGCCTGCTAAGGAACAAACGCCCATTCGTTTTACCCTTCCACCCAAAACGGCGCCGAAGGCCTTCGCGCCGAAACAAAGCGGACACTCACAGGAGGTATTGACGCCGAAAGCTGCCCTGGTGGTGTCGAAGCTTCGGCTCCAGCCGCTTGCGGTGGAGGAACGTCGTGAGGTGATCATCGACGCCAACACCGGAAAATTGTCGCTCCTCAAACGAAAGATTGCGTCGGAGCCGGCCTTGGATCCTTTTAGGATTCCACTCAAGAACAAGAGGTACTCTGCGGACTCTTCGGCTCTGATGGAACCTCTGTCTCCACAAGCCCTGGAACATTCGCCGGCCCATTCCCCCGCGCCTGATGTGGACGAGGATGAGGACGAGTACACCTATCCTGCCTACTCGGATCCGGAAGAGGAGCATGTGCCCTGGACAGCAGGTGGCGACGCAGACGACCCGCAGTCGGGTCAGGACACTCAATTTTTCGCCGCAAAGACGTCCCCGACGGAGGACTCGGCGGCCTTCAATGCCTTAATAGAGAGAGCTGCAGCGAACCATGACGTCGAACTGCACTCGGACCCCGTGGATGCGGACTTCTTAGTCGACACCTTCTCGGTAGCCGAAAAACAAGTCAAGACACTACCGATGCTTAAAGGGGTGCTGAAGCATGCACAGGAGGTATTCAAGGAGCCCACCCGGGCGCGGGTGGTCAATCCTCGCATCGACAGGAAATATAAAGCGGCGCCCACGGATCCCACGTATATTAAGGGACACTTGCCATTGGACTCCCTGGTGGTTTCCAACGCTCGAAAGAGGGCGAATTCGCAGACTACTGGTGACGCTCCTCCCCCAGACAAAGAGTCCAAGATCTTTGAGGCATCAGGCAAACGCATTGCTGCACAGGCAGCGAACATCTGGAGGATCTCTAACACTCAAGCCCTGCTTGCACGTTATGATAGGGCCCATTATGACACATTAGAGGCCATCCTGCAACACTTGCCTGACCAATACAAGGAGGCGGGGGAGATGCTCATTCAGGAGGGTAAACTCATTACAAATGCATCCATCAAATGTGCCCTAGATGTGGCAGACACTGCCTCCAGGGCTATCAATACAAGTGTGTTACTTAGACGCCATGCCTGGCTTCGAATTTCGGGGTTCAAACCCGACATACAAACCACAATATTGGGTCAAACAGTGAATCCTGACCATCTGTTCGGCCCTGAGGTGGATGCCTCCCTAGAAAAGATGAAAAAAGATACAGAAACTGCCAAGTCTATGGGGGCTTTACAAAGTCAGCAGTTTCGGGGTGGTTCCTTTCGCCGCTCCAATTCAAGAGGCACCTCGAGGGGCCAGGCATCCCAGTCCACGCAATACTACAAGGGTAACACCCAGTCCTCGTATAACAACAACAAGGGCATGGGTGGCTACAGAGGCAATAATATCAAAGGCAGGGGACGTGGAAACAATGCCTCCAGGTCCACCACCACCAACAAGCAGTGACGTCTTGTCACTTCCCCCCGATCACACGACACCTGTCGGGGGGAGACTCCAGCAGTTCCTGCCGGCGTGGAGGTCCATCACCACGGACAGGTGGGTGAGGTCTCTTATCCAGTACGGGTACTGTCTAGAACTTACGTCCATTCCACCGGACATACCGCCAAGAAGCCGTGCTATGTCCGACGAGCACTTGACCTTGTTGCAGCAAGAAGTTCTGGTCATGCTGCAAAAAGGGGCGATAGAGCTCGTTCCATTGCAAGAACGGGGAACGGGGGTTTACTCCCTGTATTTTCTGATCCCCAAAAAGGACGGATCACTCAGGCCGATCCTGGACCTCAGGCCCCTGAACTGGTACATCAACTCGGAGCACTTCCATATGCTCACATTGCAGCAGGTGCTTCCCCTGCTTCAACGGGGGGACTTCCTAGCAACGCTGGATCTGAAGGATGCCTATTTTCATATTCCCCTGCATCCTTCCCACAGAAAGTATCTCAGATTCACGATCTTAGACCAGCATTACCAGTTCAGAGTCCTGCCGTTCGGGGTCACCACGGCACCGAGAGTATTTACGAAATGCCTAGCGACTGTGGCGGCGCATCTCCGTCGCCAGCACGTCCATGTCTTTCCATACCTAGACGACTGGCTTATTCAGGCAAAGACGGAACAGCAGTGCGTAGACCACGTGTCACGCACCATTCACCTCCTGCACGATCTGGGATTCTCTCTGAACTACCCAAAGTCCCATCTCCAGCCCGCCCACGTGCGACAGTATCTGGGCGCGACAATCGACACTCTGGCAGCCACTGCGCAGCCGAGTTCAGTGAGAATCGCCAGTATCCAGGCGCTGATCCAACGATTCAGACCCCAACACTCACTTCCAGCGAAGGTGTTCATGCAGTTGATAGGCATGATGGCCTCCTGCATCTCCATTGTCCCGCACGCGAGACTACATATGCGTCCGCTTCAGGAGTGCCTGGCACGTCAGTGGACTCAGGCTCATGGGCAACTGACAGACCTAGTGTTGGTGAGCGGTCGGGCGTACAACTCTCTGCATTGGTGGAATCCACAAAACCTTTGCAAGGGCCGACCATTCCAAGAGCCTGTCCCACAGATCATCCTGACGACGGACGCCTCTCTCCAGGGATGGGGAGCGCATGTACTCCACTACACTGTGCAGGGACTATGGACACTTCAGCAAAGGAAGATGCACATCAATGTGTTGGAACTGATGGCAATCTTCATGGCCTTAAAGGCGTTCAAAGTACATC
Source organism: Lissotriton vulgaris (assembly GCF_964263255.1). Lineage (NCBI taxonomy): Eukaryota > Metazoa > Chordata > Amphibia > Caudata > Salamandridae > Lissotriton > Lissotriton vulgaris. Next base: position 2,024,083,697 of record NC_141693.1, on the reverse strand, counting down.
TGTGCAACAAGGTCGTGTTGATCCGGAAGGACAACATGACGGCCATGTACTACATCCAGAAGCAGGGAGGTACACACTCTCCACAGCTGTCTCATCTGGCTCAGAGCATGTGGAAGTGGGCCATTCAGAGGAACATCTTCCTCATGGCAGAGCATCTCCCGGGCAAGGACAATCAAATGGCGGATCTGCTCAGCAGGCACAGCCATCAGATGCACGAGTGGGAGATACATCCATCAGTACTCCAACCGTACTTCCAAAGGTGGGGTCATCCAGAGATAGACCTGTTCACCACAAAGGAGAACGCAAAATGCCAAAGCTTCGCCGCCAGATTCCCACACCCCCAATCACAGGGCAATGCGATGTGGATGAACTGGTCAGGCAGATTTGCGTACGCTTTTCCCCCAGCACCTCTGATACCGCTGGTGGCACGCAAGCTCAGGCAACACTCGATGACGCTCATCCTGGTTGCTCCAACGTGGGCTCGCCAACCATGGTACACCACGTTTCTGGAACTCTCCGTGGTACCGCATCAAAGGCTTCATCTCACTCCCAGCCTTCTGACGCAGAGCCATGGCGACATTCAGCACCCAGATCCGCAACAGCTCAACCTGGCGATCTGGCTCCTGAAGTCCTAGAGTTTGGCTACCTCAATCTTCCTCCCGATTGCATGGACATCATTCGGGAGGCAAGGAAGCCCACTACTAGAGCTTGTTATGCGGCTAAATGGAAGAGGTTTGTCATCTACTGTGTGGACCACAGCATTGACCCGCTAGACGCTTCCATTCAAAACATCATATGTTACCTCTTTCACCTGTATCGTAGTAATCTAGCTTACTCTTCCATCCGCATTCACCTGTCGGCTATGGCAGCATACCTCCAGAATAGGCAGCACCTGTCACTCTTTAAGGTCCCTGCTATCAAGGCTTTTCTGGAAGGACTCAAAAGGGTCATTCCACCAAGGACTCCACCAGCTCCAGAATGGAACCTCAATGTGGTTCTTACAAGGCTGATGGGTCCTCCCTTTGAGCCACTGCACTCTTGTGAGCTCCAGTTTTTAACTTGGAAGGTTGCGTTCTTAGTAGCAATCACATCGCTACGGAGGGTTAGCGAACTGCAGGCGCTCACCATCCAAGAACCTTTCTTCCAGGTACATGCTAACAGGGTGGTGCTCCGCACTAACCCTAAGTTCTTACCCAAAGTGGTCTCACAGTTTCACATAAACCAAACAATTGAATTGCCGGTGTTTTTCCAAAACCCAGAGACGCTGGCGGAGCGTATGCTCCACACCCTTGATGTGAAGAGGGCCTTGATGTACTATGTGGACAGGACAAAAGATTTCCGCAAAACCAAACAACTTTTTGTTGCTTTTGCCACACAACACAAGGGAAATGCAATCTCCAAAGCAGGAATCGCTAGATGGATAGTAAAGTGCATTCAGATCTGCTACGCTAAAGCTAAGCGCACTCTCACTATCCCACCAAGGGCCCACTCCACTAGGAAGTTGGGGGCCTCTATGGCTTTCTTAGGTAACATTCCCTTAGAAGACATCTGTAGAGCAGCCACATGGTCTACCACTCATACTTTCACTAAGCACTACTGTGTAGACGTGCATTCCAAACAACAGGCAGCTGTTGGTCAGGCTGTTCTAAAAACGCTTTTTCAGACTGCTGCAGCTGGCACGGGCGGCCGGCGCTAATGGAGGGACTGCTATGTATTCCATGCACAGATATGAATTCAGCAGCCCACATGCCTCGAACTGCAAATGCTACTTACCAGTATGCATCTGTTCTTGGCATGTAGGGCTGCTGACATTCATATCGCCCACCCTCCTCCCCGGCGCCTGTAGCAGCTGCAGTATGTATTCATATACACACATATGCTCATAGCATGGTCATCACTCACTTTCTTCACTCCATCTCTGCCAATGGCTAAAAACAATCTGGGGATGGAGGCGATGCCCATGCGCACTGTAGTCCAGGGGAGGAGCCACCTATCTCGTGATACTTCGAAGACTCTTCCAGGACAACAATGTGCAATCATCCGGACCCAACACTAGGTGGCGGACTATGCACAGATATGAATGTCAGCAGCCCTACATGCCAAGAACAGATGCATACTGGTAAGTAGCATTTGCATCCTCATGGCAGAACACCTCCCAGGCAAGGACAACCAGATGGCGGACCTGCTCAGCAGGCACAGCCACCAGATGCACGAGTGGGAGATACATCCATCAGTACTCCACCCGTACTTCCAAAGGTGGGGTCATCCAGAGATAGACCTGTTCGCCACAAAGAAAAACGCAAAATGCCAAACCTTCGCCGCCAGGTTCCCACACCCGCAGTCTCAGGGCAATGCGATGTGGATGAACTGGTCAGGCAGATTTGCGTACGCTTTTCCCCCGGCACCGCTCATACCGCTAGTGGCACGCAAACTGCGACAGCACTCAATGACACTCATCCTGGTTGCTCCAACATGGGCAAGGCAGGCATGGTACACCACGTTCCTAGAACTTTCCGTGGTGCCTCATCAACGCTGCGGCTCACACCCAGTCTCCTCACTCAGAGCCATGGAGACATTCAGCACCCAGATCCGCAACAGTTGAGCCTTGCAATATGGCTCCTGAGGTCATAGAGTTTGGCCACCTGAACCTGCCCCCTGACTGTATGAATATTATCAAGGAGGCAAGAAGACACCTACAACCAGGGCATGCTATGCGGCAAAGTGGAAGCGCTTTGTCATTTATTGTAACAATAATGACATAAATCTGCTAGATGCATCAACTCAAAACATTATATGTTATTTGTTACATCTATACAGATGCAATCTGGCATATAGTTCCATACGGATACAATTAGCTGCAATAGCAGCTTATCTTCAGAACAGGCAGCACCTTTCCCTTTTCAGAGTGCCAGCCATTAAAGCTTTTATGGAGGGACTCAAACGAGTGATTACTCCTAGACACCCGCCTTCACCTGTCTGGAATCTGAACGTAGTTCTGACCAGACTGATGGGACCACCTTTTGAACGACTACACTCTTGTGAGTTACAATTTCTAACATGGAAAGTGGCCTTTCTAGTAGCGATTACGTCGCTAAGGAGAGTTAGTGAGCTTCAAGCCCTAACTATTCAAGAGCCATTCATACAGATTCATGCTAATAGGGTAGTGCTATGTACCAACCCTAAATGTATGCCTAAGGTAGTGTCACAGTTCCACATTAACCAAACGATAGAACTGCCAGTATTCTTCCCAAATCCAGATTCAATGGCAGACAGAGCTCTGCACACTCTAGATGTTAAAAGAGCTCTCCTGTATTACATAGACAGGACAAAGGATTTCAGAAAGACTAAGCAACTGTTTGTTGCCTTTTCATCACAGCACAAAGGCAACCCCATTTCCAAATCAGGTATAGCCAGATGGATTGTTGAGTGCATACAAATTTGTTATCAAAAAGCTAAACGCACAATAACAGTTCCCCCAAGAGCGCATTCAACACGCATGTTAGGGGCATCCATGGCTTTCCTAGGTAACATTCCTCTAGAGGATATATGTAGAGCAGCCACATGGTCCACCATACATACATTTACCAAATACTACTGCGTGGATGTACACTCCAAACAGCAAGCTGCTGTAGGACAGGCTGTTCTCAGGACTCTTTTTCAGACTGCTGCAGCTGGCACGGGCAACCACAGCTAAAAGGGAGACTGCTATTTATTATATGCACAGATATGAATTCAGCAGGCAACATGCCTCGAACGGAATATGCTACTTACCAGTATGCATCTGTTCTTGGCATGTAGGGCTGCTGACATTCATATCGCCCGCCCTCCTCCCCGGTGCCTGTCGCAGCTGTAGCACTCAGAATTAATCTCAAGCATGGACATCACTTACTGTATCATACTCCATTTCTGCCACAATGGCGAAAAACAATCTGAGGATGGAGTGGATGCCCATTCGCACTGTAGTCCAGGGGAGGAGCCACCTATCTTGTGATACTTCGAAGACTCTTCCAGGACATCAATGTGCAATCATCCGGACCCAACACTGTGCGGCGATCTATGCACAGATATGAATGTCAGCAGCCCTACATGCCAAAAACAGATGCATACTGGTAAGTAGCATATTCCTTTAAGACCTATAATGGGTAACAGCGTTCAGCTTCCTGCATTGCCATGAACAGATTTCCAACTTGTAGAGGAAAAGGTAAGAAATCAGCTGAAGTATTTTGCAAAGGTAAACACCTGTGTCTGCCTAGTTACACCCAAAAGTGTTTGGGTATAAAGTGCTGTTTGATCAGACATCATCTGCCTGGGCTACAGCCAAAGTATTTTAGGTATAAAGTGCTGTTTGGTGAGACATCATCTGACTGGGCTACACCCAAAGTGTTTGTGGTATGAAGTGCTGTTTGGTGAGACTTCGTCTGCCTAGGATACACCCAAAATAGTTACGTACGAAGTGCCATTTTGTGAGACATTGTCTGTCTGGGATACACCCAAAGTGTTTATGGTGCGAAGTGCTGTTTGGTGAGACATGGTCTACCTTAGATACACCCAAAGTGTTTATGGTACGAAGTGCTGTTTGGTGAGACATGGTCTGCCTGAGTTACACACAAATTGTTTATGTTATGAAGTGTTGCTTGGTGAGACATAGTCTGCCTGAGATACAAACAAAGTGTTTGTAGTACGAAGTGCTGTTTGGTGAGACATGGTCTGCCTGAGATACACACAAAGTGTTTGTGGTACGAAGTGTTGTTTGGTGAGACATCTGTTGCTAATTTGTGGACAATGAAGTAGACCTCAGTCGGCACCAGAGGGGCTGATATGGGCTGATATATAGAAAGGGGTTGCAGGCATGGACTGGGGTGACCACGGGGTACTACGTCTGCTTCAATGCCCATATTGGGGTTGAGCACGGGGTAGCATGTAGGCGAGGACCTGGGCAATCCAGCCTAAATCAATCCTATTCCACATCAGTGGAATAGTTACAGATCTTACCAAACTAACCTGCTGAGTCTTTGAGTTAAGCCAGGAGCGGGGACCTTGAAAACCGTGTGGAAGTTCGATGCTTGGGTTTCAAATGAGTTTGACACAGAAGTTAAGATTGAAGTTTAAACTTAATGCAAATGGATTTGTTGATCGAATGCGGAAATGGAATGTGGAGTGTTCTGTTCCATAAAATATTGCCCCTCATTGGCCAGGCGTGGGCTTGGTGGGCGTCAGACGGTCTTGTGCTGGTGATGAAGTGAGTGTAGCAAAGCTTGAAAAGGAGATGTATGTTTCAATGGGACCTGGAATGAGCCGCCTTTCTTCTCTTCCAGAGCATGCGGAGGCGGACACGTTCTTCTGCTTTACAAACCTCATGGCTGAGATCCGGGACAATTTCATGAAAAGCTTGGATGATTCTCAGTGTGGCATCACCTCAAAGATGGAGAGAGTGTACTCCAGCCTGAAGGAGACCGATGCGGAGCTCTACCTGCGCCTGGTGAGCACCTGGGAGGCTTTGGGAGATAGAGCCTCAGTGCCCAGACTGAGGGGAACTCAGAGCCTGGTTAGCCTGGTATTCTCGTGCAGTCCCCTCAGTCTGGTGTAAGCTCTTTTCAGAGGTCACATGTGTGTTGACACTAGAAAAAATGCAGAAACAGTGGCCGTGGGAGTTCAGAAACACATGAGGCACTAGAGGCTCAAAGACCAGGGTCTCACCTGTTGTTGTGACTTCAATGTTCTTGAACCCCCTATGGAAGTAGTTGTGTGGAATCTTCTGAAATGCAGTAGTAAGATGAGTTCATCCATGTCTAAGGAGCCCATTAGATTGATGAACAGTGAATTCTGGTGGAAAAGTAGAGAAGCAGTGTGATCTAAAGGCCTAATCAGCCTGAGCAGGATGCCCACAGGAAGCAGCGGTCTATTCCTGCTTTTACCAACTTTCTCAAAGAAAACATTCAAATAGTAGAGGCTTCTAGCCTCAGATTCCTCACCTTAAAAAATTCCCCAGGTGTCAGAATGGATCCGAAAAACCTTGAGCAGTACCTTTGTGTGCCGTCCAGCATCTCTGCGTCTGCATCGTCCACACGTCAGAAGTGATGCGTGCAGTGCCTATAAAAGCACCACCCCTGCACTCTGGCATCAGTTCCTTTCTTTCTGCACCAACAGTGCAGATCCGGGGATCCACCGCTGTCATTCTTCGACCACTTTCTTGTCCTTTTGTCAGTTTCTTTTAGGGCTTTACTACGAGTGTCCATGGGATATTTCCCCCAATAAGCACACAGGATTTAAGCCTTGTGAGCAGTATTTCAGACAGATGACAGTCTCTGATCCCCACTTAATTTGTCTGTGGTGTTTGGGGGTCCGTCCGCAACTCCTGGGCTTGCTCCGACTGCAAGTTGATATATCCCACGGCTATTGGCGAGCAGCCGATGAAGCTCCTAGCAGCGCGGCAGAAGGGTCAATGCCTTTCTCGGTACCAAGTCTCACAAGGGGAGCTTGAGGAGGTTTGAGGACCAGCGGGAACCTGCTCCGCCCTCATTAATATTATCACAATAAAGGTTCCCGGGTCCAGTTAGCTAAGGGGGTAGTTCCGCGGAGAGCTGAGTGTACTTTTACGTGCAACAGGGGATTCCCTTTTTAGGACGGTTCCCCTCACACACCAGAGGTGTCATGCTTCATCATAGGGGTGCCTCCTCACGTGAGAGACCTAGTCTCTACGCGGGCTACAACCCCCTTGCTGCGAGGGAGGAGCTCAGGGATGTTTTATTACGAGGTCAGCAGGTGTACTAACACTATGTGAGCCTGGTGTGTTGTGAGATCGTGCAGTGCTATAATGTGAGTGATTTAAAACTAACTACAGGGTTAGCTCTGCTGTAACTTTTAGTCCGCTACCCGGTGTCAGGATTAAAAACAGAATCTTGCTGGTAACACAGGTGCCGACATTAGAGGCTTCTGTGTTGTATCAAGACCAACATGTTTCGGCCTACAGACCTATAGAAAGTGTCACAGCCTTCCTCAGGATCAATGATCTAGCTATCTGCAAATAGAAACATGTGAGCTACGTGAAAAAAACTAGAACAACATGCGCAACAAATAATGGAGTAATATTGAACCACTGAGTTTTAGCCTGTTTAGTATGTTCAACGCACAACCTATGATGGAGACAGAAAAAACGTCATATCAAGAATTGTGTACCATTATTAAACAATCAAACGACTTGGGAAGGGGGAGATACGGGGAGGTCTGGGTTGGTGCAAAAGGAGGGATCCGGGAAAATGCTACTGAAGAAAACCAGTGGACGAGGTAAATGGAAAAGGAGCGGCTAGTGAGAGAGAGCAGTGGGAGGAAAGAGTAAAACATGGGAGAGGATGGTGAGAAAGTGGGGGGTTGCATAGAAGGAGGCTAGCGAGGTGGGGGGGTGAGTGCTGGGGAAAGGAGGAGGCTGGTAGAGAGGACACTGGGGGGGCAGAGGCTCGTGACAGAGTATGGGGAAGGAGAGGAGGCATTTCAAGCAGCTCGAGTGTGAGGGCAGGGGTAGCGGTAGCCCGGAGTTGTGTTGAAAGTTAAAAAAAAACGAGACACGGCCAGCCGTGAATAATTAAGGGAGGAGAAATCCTTTGAAGAGCTGCTGGCGGCACCAAGCTGGGGAACAGATGGCTGGCGATTTGATGCTGTGCACGCGTATGTTAACTCATTGCGCTTGCGCATTGACCTAAAAGCGCACGTACACTGCATCAAATCGCCACTTTGGTTAAACTCGGATAAGCCCTATATCTCTCGCCAGCTCGAATGCGCCAGCGCATCAGCAGGCGAGACCTAAAAAATCCTAGCCTTAAATACAGTGGCTCATGGATTAGAGGCCGAGCCAAATGCAGTGCACCTGGAGCGACCAGAAACGGTGTCGCGATGGGAATTGCAGTTCTAGCTGGCCCGGTGGAACTACAAAAAGGCCGGTAGTGCCTGAGGAAAAATTGCCGTTAGGCCATCTCTGCCAAGAGTCCGTGTTGGAACAATCGAGATCCCACTCGACATCAAAGTCAGGTAAGTCGAAGAAGAGCAAGAAGTCATTGATGCATTCTTCTGCTTTTGTCAGCAAGTGCCGTGCTTCTAGTTTCTGCTCCCGCATTCCACCAGTGGAGTGGTGGTCAGGTCTTTTCCATGCTTCCCAAAATTCCCCACAGTTGTAGCGTCTCCCTGTGCAAGGAGTTTTATCCAGGCGGAGCCACTCGGCCTTTCATCCTTCTGAGGTCGATAAAATGAGTACCATTGAGTTGGGTAACAATAAACATCCGTTATTCAGTGTCAAGATACACTTGGGTGAACATGTGCTTTACAAATACATGTTATGTTATGAATTCACTCCCAGATCTGCACTGATGCCGATACCGGCACCAACACCTATTCCAGTTCCAGTCCCCTCTACGCCTTATCCGGCACCGCCAACACTACTGGATGAAGAGGAACCCATCCTCCTTGATGCCGCTCGACATCAACACTAGCGCAGGTCGGACTGTATCAGCGCACCCTGCTGCCTCCCTGCTAGAGGTACTGTTGTTTGTGTTATCCTTAACCCAGCAAGATCTTGCCTGGGGCACTGTTACAGGGTACTTGTCTGCGACCTCGCACTTCTTACAGTTGCCAAATTAGCCCTCTTTGTTTCAGTCACCTGTTGTGGCACTTTTTCTTCATGGCTTACAGCATCTGTCCCTACTTACCCCTATTGTTATGCTCCAATGGGACCTTAATTTGGTCTTAAAGTTTCTCATGTGTTTCCTTTTTGAACCCATGCACAGCTGCCCTCTGAGCCTTCTGACCTTTAAGATGGCCTTTTTCGTGGTGACTACTTGGGAAGGAAAGAAATTGGCCTTTAAGCTCTTTCTGTTAATCCTCTTCGGACAACGGCCTCTTTCCTGACGAAAGTTGTAAGCCATTCCATGTCAGCCAGCACTCCATGCTGCCGATATATTTGGCTCCACCTCATCCTTCCAAGGAGGAGGAGAGGCTCCATCGTCTGGACCCTAAAAGAGCTCTTTCCTTTTACTCCAATCATTCCAAAGACCTGCAGATGCGATCCATAAGGTTTGCTGGAGTGAAAAAGGCAAAGAAGTGCAGGAGTGGACCATATTCCGTTAGAATGTGCTTTGCATAAAAATCTGCTACACTTTGGCTAAGATGCGGCCCCTGAAGGCTTGCGTGTTCATTCCAGCAGAGCCAAAGCCGTCACTACGTGTTTGCGCATGGTGTGCCTGTCCTGGACATTTATCAGGCTGCACGTGGACGTCACTCCACATGTTCACAAAACACTACTGCTTGGACAGTCAAGTCTATCGACACTGGCACTCTGCCCATTCAGTCCTTTAGGACTTTCTGGTTTAAGCCTGTTTGCAGACCCACCCCGAGGAGGTTTTGATTGGGTATCTATTCCTAGGTGAGAAATCGGCAGTTAGAGGCCTGTGTCAAAATTGCAAGTGACTTACCTTCTGTAACGCTTGTTCTGGTAGAGACTCTATCTAGTTGCATATTCCTCATTGACCTTCCCATCCTCCCCGCTCTGTGAAAGGGGCTCTTCATCCAATAGATCGTGTTACTTTCTGCTCACTGGTCACACATAATTCAGTCATTGCTGAATGACTTTGGCATGGAGTAATCACAAATGAAACTGATGTCAGAGTGCGGGGGTGGCGTCTATATGGACGACACGCACATCACTGCGATACGGGTGACGTAGACGCGGAGCCAGTCAACGCCACCTACCGACACGCAGAGGTACTGCTCAACATTTTAAGGATCCAGTATAATGCCTGGGGAATATTGTAAGGCAAGGAATCTGTGGTGTGATGGAGTCTGTACCAGAAAAGGCGTTACCGAATGTAAGTCCCTTGTTCTGTAGGACACTGCAAAACTGAGCCTGAGTTCTCAACTTCTGAAGTTGCAGCTGCTGTGAAGGTGAGTTCCGTAGCGACCTGGAGAATTCCGTTTGCTATGGGTGGAAAAAAGGAACTTATTGTTCGAGGCATATGAGTTATTTTTCCTTCTTTAAAAGCTTTACCCACTTCAGGATTACATCCTGCGTTCATTTCCATTTGGCTATTTCAATACATGACTTTAACTGTGCCAAATCGGTTGTCTCTAATCTAGATCACCACTAAGTGTGGTTCTTTTATCTAAAATCTTCTATGTTGCTTCAACCCAAAGTACAAAAAAAAATCCAATGCGAGTTGCACACCTTTTTTTCATATAGTTTGTTTGTGTTTTAACACAGTATACAATACCAAAATAATTCCATGCTTACCACATACCTTGTATGAATGATCCACCAACAAATCAGCAAACTCCCTGCACCCCTTTGCTGCGGTCTGTGGTCGCCCTCATACATTTGCTGTACCATACCAATAATAGCGCCTATCGTCATTGAGGCCATCCATGGTCACCCACCACGTGTGTACGTTGTGCCCTCTGCAGAGAATATGTAAATGTAAATGTGGTATACTTGTAAAGCGCACAGCTGCCCCAGCAACGGGGCGTCCCGGCGCTGTATAACGCTGTGGAACCCTTCGTGGCTCTCCCTGTGAGATGCCCCTCCTGGGCACCCCCAAGGTGAAGCCAGGCATCCCAGTGTTGTTGGGGCCGTTGTGGATATTAAGCAAGCTATTGCCCAGAGTTGCAGCGTGGGACCCATTGTTAGAGTAGGCGCCGAGGCGAGAATTATCGAGTCCGCAGACATTGAGTCCAAGACCAATATCCACAGACCCAGGCAGTCCAAGCCATCACGAGTCAATCATACCGCCCCATCCCTCTTGATCCAAACAGTTTGTCAAGTCGCTTTGTGCAGTTCTGTGATCACCCTTTTACGTGTGTCTGGGCGTGAAGGGGGTCCCTCAGTGCATCCAACATGGCCGACCACGCTCGTAAATCATCCTTGACCCTGTTGTTGCATCTGCTCTGCTTCATGTGCATTTCTTCCTCCACCACCCACTCTATGTCCCTGAGCCACTCTCCCACCCTGGTAGGGTCCTGCGCCACACAAAGCACAGAAACGGCGTGACGCCCTCTTAGCATGCATAGAGAATTATCTCCCAGGCCCTGGTTATGTTTTCTCACCTACCTACAGCTAGCATCCCTACAACAAAACAGGCAATTCCAAGAGTTGGATGAGGCATGCTCACTCACGTAATGTTCACCATTATAAACTAATGGGGTAACCCAATCACTGTCTGCGGACCTGGGTGTCGTTTAGTATAAATAACAGATGGTCCTAGACTCTTTTATCACGCATCAAGTCAAAGACGTTTAGAATTAAAGTATAATTTGTTGCATGAATAAAATCAGCACATGGTAATTAATACATGAAAAAATAATATTTTCAAATATGCACCTGGAAAAAAAGAAGGCACACACTTTTTGTAGAGAGATTTATATTTTTATTCATAAATAAATTGAAAAGCTAAAAACATTACCAAGTGTATACCAATGAAAAGGTTGCTCGAAAAGAAGGGGTGTAAAGAAATAGTGCTCTTGTGTGCAGTAGATGGAAAAAGATTACAATGTGAAGATAATTGAATGGAAGTAATTACAACAATTTTACAATCTACACTGTTTTTAGTAGAATTAACACTAATAACATATTCCTAGGCGACTTCAATTTACACTGGGACGAAAATAATGACAAACAGATCAGCGCACTTAAAGACTTTCTAACAGATCTAAACCTTACTCAAGCCTGCACACAGCCAACCCACTCGAAAGAGGCAACCTTAGATTGGGTCATTTCAAGGAGTAAAGATGTTACCATCCAATCAATCAACCCCACCGCCGGCACCAACGACATCACTCCCTCCCAAGACCTCTGCGACTCCCTAGCCTCATTCTTCCACAACAAAATCGCCGACGTTCGAGGCATGTGGGCTGCTGAATTCATATCTGTGCATAGATCGCCGCCTAGTGTTGGGTCCGGATGATTGCACATTGTTGTCCTGGAAGAGTCTTCGAAGTATCACGAGATAGGTGGCTCCTCCCCTGGACTACAGTGCGCATGGGCATCGCCTCCATCCTCAGATTGTTTTTTTCCGCCATTGGGTTCGGATGTGTTTCGGTTCCCTCTGTCGGAACCGATAGTTGTTCAACTTTTCTACTCGAGACCAAAAGGTCTTTAGGCTGAGCGTCGGTATAGTTGCGTTCGGGTTTCTTGTCTGACTCTCAGCTCCGTACTCTTGCTACCCTTCTGCGTGCTTTCGGCGCGGACGGGCCTACACTACACTTCTGCTATGGAGCGGACACCGTTTAAGTGCCCGGTGTGTAACTCCAAATATTCACACCTCGACGTGCACCCCGTGTGCAATACATGCTTGTCACCGGACCATAACGAAGACAGCTGCATGGCGTGTTCGAAATTCCGGTGCAAGAAGACTCTGAAGATTCGTCGGGCCAATAGGCTCCAGGCTAAGTTCTCGGCTACCGCGGCGCCCCCACCAGACGACATATTCCAAGAATCTGTTGGAGACGAAGACGACGTACAAGGTTCGGAATCTAGTCCCGCGTCCGAAGGGGAGACCTACGACGCGGGTGATGAGGACTTTGACGAAGTCGCCGACGAGGTAGGGGACGACGATCGGGCTTTTGCCACTGTAGGGGATAGCTCAGAGGAGGAGCATCCCCAACCAGACTCAGGGGTCAATCCCCTTCATACGGCCCAGGTCGAGGGATCGCCTTCGGGCCTTACCCAAGATCTACTTATAAGTCCTACGTCCCCGCCTCCGGGCCCGGTCACGGACATTTATGAGGCGCCACTCCCGTTGAAGAAAACGAAAGTGAAGCCGTCTGGTCACGCACCCTCGGATGCGAAACCGAAAGTGAAAGTTGCGCTGGGGCAGAAGGTTCTGGAGGCGTCAACTTCCAAAAAATTCAAGATGGCCGACTTGAAGAGCCACGCCAAGATGGCCGACCCGAAGCCCTCGGGGTCGGCGCCGAAGGCGAAGTCGACCGACGCGGCTGCGTCGGCGCCGAAAGGGGTCGTGGACCCGAAGACGGCTCCAAAGAAGCGTCAGGGCGACGACGCGCACAGGGCCATTGGGGACTAGGCGCGTGGGGTGTCGGCCCCGAAGAAGGTGCCTGCCGTCGATCCGACTCTCGACGCGGGAAGATCGCCCGAGCCGGTCAAGCCCTCTCCGGCCTTAACAAAGAAGGTAGCGGAATCCCTGCAGCGGATACGGAAGGACAGTGTGGTTCCCGATCAGGACACTGTGGCGCCTAAGCTCACGCCGAAGCCTGCGAAGGCGCAGACGCCTATCCGTTTTACCCTGCCGCCCAAGTCGACGCCGAAGGCTTTCGCGCCGAAACAGGGCGGGCCCTCAAAGGAGGTATTGACACCGAAAGCTGCCTTGGTGGTGTCGAAGCTTCGGCTCCAGCCGCTTGCTGAAGAGGAACGTCGAGAGGTAATCATCGACGCCAATACCGGGAAACTGTCTCTCCTCAAGAGGAAGATCACCACGGAGCCGGTGTTGGAACATTTTCGGATCCCTCTCAAAAATAAGAGGGACTCTGCGGAATCTTCGGCTCTGGTAGAACCTATGTCTCCACAAGCCCTGGGACACTCGCCAACGCATTCCGCCGCAGGCGATGCGGACGAGGAAGACGCCGAGTACAACTATCCGGCGTACTCGGATCCGGAGGAGGAGCACGAACCTTGGTCGGCCGGAGGCGACCCAGAGGACCCGCAGTCGGGCCAGGACGCGCAACTTTTTGCGGCCAAAACGTCACCGACGGAGGACTCGGCGGCCTTCAACGCTCTGATCGAGAGAGCTGCGGCTAACCACGACGTCGAGCTGCACTCGGACCCCGTGGATGTGGACTTCTTATTTGACACTTTCTCAGTGGCTGAAAAGTCGGTCAAAACGCTGCCAATGCTTAAGGGGGTGCTTAAACACGCAACGGAGGTCTTCAAGGAGCCCACCCGGGCGCGTGTCGTCAACCCTCGCATTGACAGGAAATATAAGGCAGCGCCCTCGGATCCAACATACATCAAGGGACACTTGCCATTGGACTCGTTGGTTGTTTCCAACGCTCGGAAGAGGGCGAACTCGCAGACCACTGGTGACGCTCCTCCCCCAGACAAAGAGTCCAAGATCTTTGAGGCCTCAGGCAAACGAATTGCTGCACAGGCAGCTAATATTTGGAGAATCTCTAACACACAGGCCCTACTTGCACGCTATGATAGGGCTCATTATGACACCTTAGAATCACTACTGCAACACTTGCCTGACCAGTACAAGGAGGCAGGAGAAATGCTGATTCAGGAAGGAAAGCTCATTACGAATGCATCCATAAAATGTGCACTGGATGTGGCAGATACAGCCTCCAGGGCGATCAATACCAGTGTGTTGCTTAGACGGCATGCTTGGCTTAGAATTTCAGGGTTCAAACCCGACATTCAAACTACAATACTGAATCAAACAGTTAATCCTGACCACCTGTTTGGCCCTGAGGTGGATGCGACACTGGAAAAGATGAAAAAAGATACGGAAACTGCCAAGTCTATTGGGGCCTTACAAAGTCAGCAGTTTCGGAGTGGTTCCTTTCGCCGCTCCAATTCCAGAGGCACCTCAAGGGGTCAGGCATCGCAGTCCACGCAGTATTACAAAAGTAACACCCAAACCTCGTACAACAACAAGGGTAGAGGTGGCTACAGAGGCAATAACGTCAAGGGCAGGGGACGTGGAAACAACAGCTCCATGTCCACCACCGCCAACAAGCAGTGACGTCTTGTCACTGCCCCCCGACCATACAACACCGGTCGGGGGGAGACTCCAGCAGTTCCTGCCAGCGTGGAAATCCATCACCACGGACAGGTGGGTCAAGTCTCTTATCCAGTACGGTTACTGTCTGGAACTTACTTCCATTCCACCAAACATACCCCCAAGGAGCCGTCCTATGTCCGGCGAGCACTTGACCTTGTTGCAGCAGGAAGTTCTAGTCATGCTGCAAAAAGGGGCAATAGAGTTCGTTCCATTGCAAGAACGGGGAACAGGGGTTTACTCCCTGTATTTTCTGATCCCCAAAAAGGACGGATCCCTCAGGCCCATCCTGGACCTCAGGCCCCTAAACTGGTACATTCTCTCGGAGCACTTTCATATGCTCACGTTACAGCAAGTGCTCCCCCTGCTTCAGCAGGGGGACTTCCTGGCTACGCTGGATCTGAAAGATGCATATTTTCATATCCCCCTGCATCCTTCCCACAGGAAGTATCTCAGATTCACGATTCAAGACCAGCATTACCAGTTCAGGGTTCTGCCGTTCGGGGTCACCACGGCGCCAAGGGTATTTACAAAGTGCCTAGCGACTGTGGCGGCGCATCTCCGTCGCCAGAACGTCCACGTCTACCCCTACCTGGACGACTGGCTCATTCAAGCAAAGACAGAACAACAGTGCGTCGACCATGTGTCACGCACCATTCATCTCCTGCACGATCTGGGATTCTCTCTGAACTACCCAAAGTCCCATCTCCAGCCCGCCCACGTGCGACAGTATCTGGGCGCCACAATCAACACTCTGGCAGCCACTGCGCAGCCAAATTCAGTGAGAATCGCCAGTATCCAGGCGCTGATCCAGCGGTTCAGACCTCAGCACTCGCTTCCAGCGAAGGTGTTCATGCAGTTGATAGGCATGATGGCCTCCTGCATCTCCATTGTCCCGCACGCGAGACTACATATGCGTCCGCTTCAGGAGTGCCTTGCACGTCAGTGGACTCAGGCTCATGGGCAACTGACAGACCTAGTGTTGGTGAGCGGTCGGGCATACAACTCTCTGCATTGGTGGAATCCACAAAACCTTTGCAAGGGCCGACCATTCCAAGAGCCTGTGCCACAGATTATCCTGACAACGGACGCCTCTCTCCAGGGATGGGGAGCGCATGTACTCCAGTACACAGTGCAGGGACTCTGGACACTACAGCAAAGGAAGATGCACATCAATGTGTTGGAACTGATGGCAATCTTCATGGCCTTAAAGGCGTTCAAAGTACATCTGTGCAACAAAGTCGTGTTGATCCGGACGGACAACATGACGGCCATGTACTACATTCAGAAGCAGGGAGGCACACACTCTCCGCAGCTGTCTCATCTGGCTCAGAGCATGTGGAAGTGGGCCATTCAGAGGAACATCTTCCTCATGGCAGAGCATCTCCCGGGCAAGGACAATCAGATGGCGGATCTGCTCAGCAGGCACAGCCATCAAATGCACGAGTGGGAGATACATCCATCAGTACTCCAACCGTACTTCCAAAAGTGGGGTCATCCAGAGATAGACCTGTTCGCCACAAAGGAGAACGCAAAATGCCAAAGCTTCGCCGCCAGGTTCCCACACCCGCAATCACAGGGCAATGCGATGTGGATGAACTGGTCAGGCAGATTTGCGTACGCTTTTCCCCCAGCACCTCTGATACCGCTGGTGGCACGCAAGCTCAGGCAGCACTCGATGACGCTCATCCTGGTTGCTCCAACGTGGGCTCGCCAACCATGGTACACCACGTTTCTGGAACTCTCCGTGGTACCGCATCAAAGGCTTCATCTCACTCCCAGCCTTCTGACGCAGAGCCATGGCGACATTCAGCACCCAGATCCGCAACAGCTCAACCTGGCGATCTGGCTCCTGAAGTCCTAGAGTTTGGCTACCTCAATCTTCCTCCCGATTGCATGGACATCATTCGGGAGGCAAGGAAGCCCACTACTAGAGCTTGTTATGCGGCTAAATGGAAGAGGTTTGTCATCTACTGTGTTAACCACGATATTGACCCGCTAGATGCTTCCATTCAAAACATCATTTGTTACCTGTTCCACCTGTATCAATGCAATCTGGCGTACTCTTCCATCCGCATTCACCTGTCTGCTATGGCAGCATACCTCCAGAATAGGCAACACCTGTCACTCTTTAAGGTCCCTGCTATCAAGGCCTTTCTGGAAGGACTCAAAAGAGTGGAACCTCAATGTGGTTCTTACAAGGATGGAACCTCAATGTGGTTCTTACAAGGCTGATGGGTCCTCCCTTCGAGCCACTGCACTCTTGTGAGCTTCAGTTTCTGACTTGGAAGGTTGCTTTCTTAGTAGCAATTACATCGCTACGGAGGGTTAGCGAGCTGCAGGCGCTCACCATCCAAGAACCTTTCTTCCAGGTACATGCTAACAGGGTTGTGCTCCGTACTAACCCTAAATTCTTACCCAAGGTTGTATCTCAATTCCATATAAACCAGACAATTGAGTTGCCGGTGTTTTTCCAAAACCCAGAGACGCTGGCGGAGCGGATGCTCCACACCCTTGATGTTAAGAGAGCCTTGATGTACTACGTAGACAGGACAAAAGATTTTCGCGAAACCAAGCAGCTTTTTGTTGCTTTTGCCACACACCACAAGGGAAACGCTATCTCCAAAGCTGGGATCGCTAGGTGGATCGTGAAATGCATTCAGATCTGTTACGCTAAAGCTAAGCGCACTCTCACTATCCCACCAAGGGCCCATTCCACCAGGAAGTTGGGGGCCTCTATGGCTTTCCTAGGTAACATTCCCTTAGAAGATATCTGTAGAGCAGCCACATGGTCTACCACACATACTTTCACTAAACACTACTGTGCAGACGTGCTTTCCAAACAGCAGGCAGCTGTTGGTCAGGCTGTTCTCAAAACACTTTTTCAGTCTGCTGCAGCTGGCACGGGCGGCCGGCGCTAATGGAGGGACTGCTATGTATTCTATGCACAGATATGAATTCAGCAGCCAACATGCCTCGAACTGCAAATGCTACTTACCAGTATGCATCTGTTCTTGGCATGTAGGGCTGCTGACATTCATATCGCCCACCCTCCTCCCCGGCGCCTGTAGCAGCTGCAGTATTCATTCATATGTATATATATATATGCTCATAGCATGGTCATCACTCACATACTTCACTCCATCTCTGCCAATGGCTAAAAACAATCTGGGGATGGAGGCGATGCCCATGCGCACTGTAGTCCAGGGGAGGAGCCACCTATCTCGTGATACTTCGAAGACTCTTCCAGGACAACAATGTGCAATCATCCGGACCCAACACTAGGCGGCGATCTATGCACTGATATGAATGTCAGCAGCCCTACATGCCAAGAACAGATGCATACTGGCAAGTAGCATTTGCAATACATAACAGCTTTGAAAACCAGTCCGGAGACCAGTCCACTCCACCCACCTCCGAACCAAAACCCCCCTCTAACAACCTTTGCGCCTGGAACCCAATCACCACTGAAGACACCATCCGCCTGATGAACTCCATCCACTCAGGATCGCCAACCGACCCATGTCCCCACCATATTTTCAACAAAGCAGACTCCATTATCGCACCCCATCTCCGAGACGTCATTAACTGCTCCCTCAACTCCGCTACCTTCCCGGAAAGCTGGAAACATGCCGAACTCAGCGCCCTTCTGAAGAAACCCACAGCAGACCCCACTGAACTTAAGAACTACCCCCCCATCTCGCTCCTCCCATTCCCTGCCAAAGTCATTGAGAAAGCCATCAATAGTCAACTCGCCGCCTTCCTCGAATCCAACAAATCCCTCGACCACTCACAGTCCGGCTTCCGAGCCAAACACAGCACCGAAACCGCCCTCATCGCAGTAATAGACGACATTCGAACACTACTGGACAACGGAGAAACAGTTGCCCTCATCCTACTTGACCTCTCCGCAGCCTTCGACACAGTCTGTCATAGCACCCTCATACAACGCCTCAGCAACGTCGGAATACAAGGAAAAGCATTGGACTGGATCATCTCATTCCTCGCCGGAAGAACCCAGAGAGTCCGCCTCCCCCCTTTCAGATCAGAGGCCACCGAAGTCATCTGCGGCGTACCACAAGGATCATCACTCAGTCCCACCCTCTTCAACGTATACATGAGTCCCCTCGCATCCATCGCGCGCCAACACAACCTCAACATCATCTCCTACGCAGACGACACCCAGCTGATCCTCTCCCTCACCAAAGACCCAAACACCGCCAAAACCAACTTACACGAAGGAATGAAAGAAGTAGCCGAGTGGATGAAGAACAGCCGTTTAAAACTGAACTCGGACAAAACGGAAGTCCTCATCTTAGGTTCATCCCCCTCTGCCTGGGACGACTCATGGTGGCCACCGGCCCTGGGAACCGCACCCATACCTACGGACCACGCACGTAACCTGGGCTTCATCCTGGACTCCTCCCTCTCGATGACCAGACAAGTCAACGCCGTCTCATCATCATGCTTCAACATCCTACGCATGCTCAAAAAAATCTTCCGTTGGATCTCCACCGAAACAAGAAAGACGGTCACCCGCGCACTGGTCACAAGCCGCATGGATTACGGAAATACCCTGTTCGAGGCATGTGGGCTGCTGAATTCATATCTGTGCATAGATCGCCGCCTAGTGTTGGGTCCGGATGATTGCACATTGTTGTCCTGGAAGAGTCTTCGAAGTATCACGAGATAGGTGGCTCCTCCCCTGGACTACAGTGCGCATGGGCATCGACTCCATCCCCAGATTGTTTTTTTCCGCCATTGGGTTCGGATGTGTTCGGTTCCCTCTGTCGGAATCGATAGTTGTTAACTTACTTTGTTTAAGACCAAAAGGTCTTTAGGACTTGCGTCGGTATTGTCTCTCGTTCGGGTTCGTAATTTCCTCGGCTCCGAACTGGCATTGCCCTTCCGCGTGCTTACGGCGCGGACGGGCCTACTCGACGCTCCTACCTCTTCCATCATGGAACGAAGTCCATTTAAACGGTGCCCGGTGTGTGCCTCGAAGTATCCGCATATCGATGTACACCCGGTGTGCAACAATTGCTTGTCGCCGGACCACGACGAGGCCAAGTGTATGGCCTGTTCCAAGTTCCGGTCCAAAAAGACACTCAAGCTCCGCCGAACTGCGCGCCTGGAGGCCCAGCGATCTGCACCACCTCCTACGGACATCTTCGACGCTGAGGATGTCGAGGACGACGCTATCCAGGAGATCACAGAATCTAACCCAGCGTCGGAGGTCGAGGACGACTACGACGCGGAGGACGAGGATTTCGGTGAAGTCGTCGAGGAGGTAGGGGACGACGACGGGGCCCTTGCCACCGTAGAGGATAGCTCGGACGAGGAGCTTCCTCAGACTGACTCCGGGGCCATCCGCCATGATGAGGCCCAGGTCGAGGGATCGCCTTCGGGCCTTACCCAAGACCTTGATTCCCGTTCCACGGCCCTGCCTTCCGGCCACGGACATTGATACGGCGCCACTCCCGGTGCCGCCAAAACCGAAAGTGAAACCAACGGTCTCGACGCCAGACGTCTCGAAACCGAAAGCACGGATCCCGCTGGTCGGGTCGAACACTTCGGAGGCCTCGGCGCCGAAGAAATCTAAGACGGCCGTCGAGCTCAAGAGCCACGCCAAAATGGCCGACCCAAAGGCTCCTGTATCGAGGCCGAAGGTTAAAGGGTCCGACGCAGCTGCATCGGCGCCGAAGACGGTCGACGCAAGTAAGGGTCGACTCGATTCCAAAAAGAAGGTCGACGACCATAAGAAGTCCACTCTCGACCCGAAGAAGCGGCAGGACGACCCCAAGTCCCTCACTGCCTCACTTCCACTTGACAAGGCCAAGGGGGCAACGGCGTCGACTCCGAAGAGCGCATCGTCGGTCGCCACCCCGAAACCAGCTGCAAAAGACTCTCTCGAGCCGGCGCGTCCCTCCGCCTCGTTCACTAAGAAGGTGACGGAGTCCCTTCAACGGATTAGGGAGGGGACCACAGCAGTCGAGCCAAAAGACCCTGTGCCGCCCAAGCCTCTAGAAAAACCGGCGAAGGAGCCGACGCCGATTCTCTTCACCTTGCCACCGAAGACGGCGCCGAAAGCTTTCGCAGCAAAATCAGGGGCCGGAGTACCCGTGAAGGTGTCTTCCACGCCAAAGCCAGCGTTGGAGGTCCCCGGCCCGCGGCCACGGCAACTGACGGAAGAAGAGCGTCAAGAAGTTTTCATCGACGCCAACACGGGCAGTCTCTCTCTCCTCAAGAGAAAGATCACCCCTGAACCACAATTAGAGCCTTACAAGATTCCACTTAAAAGAAAGATGGACTCTGCTGGTGCCTCTGCCCTTATGGAGCCCGTATCACCACAAGCTCAAGAACTTTCACCCACTCATTCCCATGTTGAGGAAGGGGATGGCAACGACGAGGATGAGTATAGCTACTCCGTCTACTCAGACCCAGAGGATGTGACTGAACCATGGTCTGCAGGTGGCGATCCTGGAGACCCGCATTCAGGGCAGTAGCCTCAGCTTTTCTCAGCCAAAACTTCCCCAACTGAGGACTCTGCGGCTTTCAATGCCCTCATTGAGAGGGCGGCAGCCAATCACGACGTCGACCTCCATGCTGACCCAGTGGACGTCGACTTCCTCTTTGACACCTTTTCGGTCTCTGAAAAAACTGTAAAAACTCTGCCGATGCTGAAAGGGGTGTTGAAACATGCGGCTGAGGTGTTCAAAGAGCCCACCCGGGCAAGAGTCACCAACCCACGAATCGACAAGAAGTACAAGGCAGCGCCCACCGATCCTACTTATATCAAAGGACAGTTGCCTCTGGATTCCCTGGTTGTCTCCAATGCACGCAAGCGAGCCAACTCACAGACTACGGGTGATGCTCCTCCCCCAGACAAGGAATCAAAAGTCTTTGAGGCTTCTGGGAAGAGGGTGGCGGCGCAGGCAGCCAACATATGGCGCATATCCAACACACAGGCGCTACTAGCGCGTTATGACAGGGCACACTATGATACTCTAGAGACCCTTTTACAGCACTTACCCGTTCAATATAAGGAGGCGGCAGAGATGTTGATACAGGAGGGGAAGCTTATCACCAATGCTTCCATTAAGTGCGCTCTGGACGTGGCTGACACTGCCTCGCGAGCGATTAACACTAGCGTGCTGCTTCGTAGACATGCATGGCTAAGGATATCTGGGTTCAAGCCGGACATTCAAACTACCATCTTAAACCAGACGGTCAACCCAGACCACCTGTTTGGCCCCGAGGTTGATACCACCCTCGAGAAGATGAAAAAGGACACCGACACTGCGAAGTCTATGGGTGCCTTGCAATCCCAGCAGTTTCGGGGTGGGTCCTTTCGTCGCTCCAATACTAGAGGCACCTCAAGGGGTCAACTTTCACAGTCAACGCAATTCTACAAAAGCAACACCCAAACTTCTTATACCAACAAAGGTCGGGGTGGATACCGTGGCAACAACGTCAAAGGCAGAGGACGTGGGAACAACAGCTCCAGGTCCTCCACCGCCAACAAACAGTGACGCCTTGTCACTGCCCCCCGACCACGCAACACCGGTCGGGGGGAGACTCCAGCAGTTCCTGCCCATGTGGAAGTCCATCACCACGGACAGGTGGGTCAGAAAACTTATCTAATACGGTTATTGTCTGGAGCTCACATCCACTCCACCCAACATACCCCCAAAAAAACGTCCTATGTCCGGCGAGCACTTGCACTTATTGCAGCAAGAAGTCAACGTCATGCTGCAAAAAGGGGCAATAGAGCTCGTGCCCTTGCAGGAAAGAGGTGCGGGAGTTTACTCCCTGTACTTTCTGATTCCATAGAAGGACGGATCCCTCAGGCCCAATCTGGACCTCAGGCCACTCAATTTTTACATCCTCTCGGAGCATTTCCACATGCTCACGCTGCAGCAGGTTCTTCCACTGCTTCAACAGGGGGACTACCTGGCAACTCTGGATCTGAAGGATGCGTACTTCCACATTCCACTACATCCTTCACACCGAAAATATCTCAGGTTCACCATACAAAACCAGCACTACCAGTTCAAGGTTTTGCCTTTTGGGGTCACCACGGCACCCAGGGTTTTCACAAAGTGCCTAGCAACGGTGGCCGCGCATCTCAGACGTCAAAACATTCACGTCTACCCCTATCTGGACGGCTGGCTTATTCAAGCGAAGTCGGCCCAGCAGTGTGCCGACCACGTGTCCCAAATCATTCACCTTCTGCACGATCAGGGGTTCTCACTGAATTACCCAAAGTCCCATCTCCAGCCCGCTCACATACGGCAGTATCTGGGTGCGACCATAAACACTCTGGCGGCTACAGCACAGCCGAATTCAGTGAGGATCAACAGCATTCAATCGCTGATCCAAGAATTCAGACCTCAACACTCGCTTCCAGCAAGAGTGTTCATGCAGTTGATAGGCATGATGGCCTCCTGCATCTCCATTGTCCCGCACGCGAGACTACATATGCGTCCGCTTCAGGAGTGCTTAGCACGTCAGTGGACGCAGGCTCACAACCAGTTGAAAGACCTAGTGTTGGTGAGCGGTCGGGCATACAACTCTCTGCATTGGTGGAATCCACGAAACCTTTGCAAGGGCCGACCGTTTCAAGAGCCTGTGCCACAGATTATCCTGACAACGGACGCATCTCTCCAGGGATGGGGAGCTCATGTACTCCAATACACGGTGCAGGGACTATGGACGCAACAGCAAAGGAAGATGCACATCAATGTTCTGGAACTGATGGCGATCTTCATGGCCTTAAAGGCATTCAAAGTACATCTGTGCAACAAGGTCGTGTTGATCCGGACGGACAACATGACGGCCATGTACTACATTCAGAAGCAGGGAGGCACACACTCTCCGAAGCTGTCTCATCTGGCTCAGAGCATGTGGAAGTGGGCCATTCAGAGGAATATTTTCCTCATGGCAGAGCATCTCCCAGGCAAGGACAATCAGATGGCGGACCTGCTCAGCAGGCACAGCCACCAAATGCACGAGTGGGAGATACATCCATCAGTACTCCAGCCGTACTTCCAAAGGTGGGGTCATCCAGAGATAGACCTGTTCGCCACAGAGGAGAACGCAAAATGCCAAAGCTTCGCCGCCAGGTTCCCACACCCACAGTCGCAGGGCAATGCGATATGGATGAACTGGTCAGGCAAATTTGCGTACGCTTTTCCCCCAGCACCTCTGATACCGCTGGTGGCACGCAAGCTCAGGCAGCACTCGATGACTCTCATCCTAGTTGCTCCAACGTGGGCTCGCCAACCATGGTACACCACGTTTCTGGAACTGTCCGTGGTACCGCATCAAAGGCTACATCTCACACCCAGCCTTCTGACGCAGAGCCATGGCGACATTCAGCACCCAGATCCGCAACAGCTCAACCTGGCGATCTGGCTCCTGAAGTCCTAGAGTTTGGCTACCTCAACCTTCCTCCCAATTGCATGGACATCATTCGGGAGGCTAGAAAGCCCACTACTAGAGCCTGCTATGCGGCGAAATGGAAGCGGTTTGTCATCTATTGTGCAAACCGCAACATTGATCCGCTAGATGCTTCTATTCAGAACATCATCTGTTAACTGTTACATCTATACAAGTGTAATCTGGCCTATACTTCCATTCGCATTCACCTGTCTGCGATGGCTGCATACCTCCAAAATAGACAGCACCTTTCACTTTTCAAGGTGCCTGCCATCAAAGCATTTCTGGAAGGCCTCAAAAGAGTCATTCCGCCACGGACTCCACCAGCTCCTGAATGGAACCTCAATGTGGTTCTTACAAGACTGATGGGTCCTCCCTTTGAGCCACTACATTCCTGCGAGATTCAGTTCTTGACATGGAAAGTGGCTTTCCTTGTAGCAATTACATCACTACGGAGGGTTAGTGAACTGCAAGCCCTCACAATCCAAGAGCCTTTCTTCCAAGTTCATTCAAACAGGGTAGTGCTCCGCACTAACCCTAAATTTCTACCCAAGGTTGTGTCTCAGTTCCACATCAACCAAATCATTGAGTTGCCGGTGTTCTTTCAAAATCCTGAGTCACTGGCGGAGCGGATGCTCCACACCCTTGACGTTAAACGGGCCCTAATGTATTACATTGATAGGACCAAGGATTTCAGAAAGACTAAGCAGCTTTTTGTCGCCTTTGCGCCACATCAGAAAGGTAACCCTATTTCCAAGGCTGGTATTGCTAGGTGGATCGTGAAATGTATCCAGATCTGCTATGCAAAGGCAAAACGCACTCTTACCATTCCACCAAGAGCCCACTCCACCAGAAAGTTGGGGGCCTCTATGGCTTTCCTTGGAAACATTCCCTTAGAGGACATATGTAGAGCAGCCACATGGTCTACCACACACACATTTACTAAGCATTACTGTGTAGACGTGCACTCCAAACAGCAGGCAGCTGTAGGGCAGGCTGTTCTCAAGACACTTTTCCAAACTGCTGCAGCTGGCACTGGCGGTCGCTGCTAATGGAGGGACTGCTATGTATTCTATGCACAGATATGAATTCAGCAGCCCACATGCCTCGAACTGCAAATGCTACTTACCAGTATGCATCTGTTCTTGGCATGTAGGGCTGCTGACATTCATATCGCCCGCCCTCCTCCCCGGCGCCTGTAGCAGCTGCAGTATTCACATATATACTCATAGCATGGTCATCATTCACTGAGTTTCACTCCATCTTGGCCACAATGGCTAAAAACAATCTGGGGATGGAGTCGATGCCCATGCGCACTGTAGTCCAGGGGAGGAGCCACCTATCTCGTGATACTTCGAAGACTCTTCCAGGACAACAATGTGCAATCATCCGGACCCAACACTAGGCGGCGATCTATGCACAGATATGAATGTCAGCAGCCCTACATGCCAAGAACAGATGCATACTGGTAAGTAGCATTTGCATTACGCCGGAACCACAGCCAAACTACAGAAAAAACTCCAACGCATCCAAAACGCCTCAGCCAGACTCCTACTAGACATCCCCCGCCAAGCTCACATTTCCGGTCACCTGAAAGACCTCCACTGGCTCCCCGTCAACAAGAGAATAATGTTCCGTCTCCTCACCCACGCACACAAAGCCCTCTACGACCTAGGATCCGAATGCCTCAACACGCGCCTGTCCTTTTACACACCCACCCGCCAACTACAATCGTCCAATCAAGCCCTCGCCGCAATTCCGTGCATCCATAGATCCACCATGGGGGGAAGATCCTTCTCCTACTTAGCGGCCAAAACCTGGAATTCTCTCCCCACCCACCTCCGCCTTACACAGAACCACCTCTCCTTCAGAAAGCAACTAAAAACTTGGATATTCAATAAGTAAAGTACCCCCTCCTCCCTCAAACGCCTTGAGACCCTCTGGGTGAGTAGTGCGCTATACAAATTTTGAACTTGAACTTGAACTTATAACCTTCCTGATACCCACAATAAAAAAGAGCAAAACCGAGCAGCCGGTCAAACTGAAAAAGTGGACCCGGGACATCAAAGACCCTAATATTGAGCTACTAATAGCAAGATGTGAAAAGGAACTAAGGGCTAGATGTAGGTAATTGTAAATTACCGATTCGAAAATACCGAATGTTACCGATTCGGTATTTTCGAATCGGTAATTGCAATGTAGATAATAATTCGGTAAAAAATACTGAATCAGAAAGATTCGGTATTTACAGAATCGGTATTTACCGATTCGTATTTGCCATTGATTCCTATGGGCCTGGAGGCAGCCCTGGTTAGTGCTGGTGTGCACATGTGGCACACATACATGCCCTAAGGGCACGTGTGTCTGCCACATGGCACTGGTGTAAATGCACATTTATGCATTCACATAGGAATTCCTTATTTACCACCAACTAATAGTTGGTGGTAAATAACGAATTATTAAAGCCCAGAAGCACTGTTTACAGTGCTTCCTACATCTCATTTACCGATTCGGTAAATACCGAATCGGTAAATGATGATTCGGTAAATACGCAATCGGTAAATACCGAATCGTTAAATACCGATTCGTTATTTACTGAATCGGTAAAATAGCCTCCTGCATAGGAAAAGGCTTTTACCAGTCGGTAATGGACGATTTCGGCTGTTATCTACCGGTAAAAGTCTACCTACACCTGGACCAAAATCCGCCCAACAGCGTACTGAACGCTAACGAACTCACTGAGCACTACACTAAGTCAATGACGAACATAGTCAACTCCACCATACCACTAAAACTAAAAAGAATATCTGAGAAGGATAAAAATCCATGGTTTAATGAGACACTGAATGAAGAAAGGCATGAACTAAGACTTGCAGAAAGAAAATGGAGACAGCACCCATCATACCCCCAGCTTAAAACACTCAGAAACACCAGAAACGAGTACAACAAAAAAGTACTCAACTCCAAGAAGGAATTCTTTAGATCGGAACTAGACAGCGCCATAAACAGACCGGGGAAACTATTCGAGATGTTAAAGCAACAATCAAATAGGTTGACTAAATCCGCACAAGAAACTACTAAAACTCAACTGAGCTGCAAAGAATTCTCTACATTCTTCACTGACAAGGCCATCACGCTAGAAAGAGAGCTCAGGTTGGCAGCCGACAACCTTCCTAGACAACTACCAACACAAAGCAATAATACCACGACAAACGATCATGGTAGATTGAAAAACAATGCACATTGGGCAAACTTCAAGCTATATGACCAGAATACCATTGACACAACTCTTATCGGATATCAAACCTAACAACCTCTACAATGACCATCTCCCCTCTAAATGCTTGAAAAGAATCAATCATATCGTCGTCCCAGTATGGACAAAGATAACAAATGCCTCACTAACTCAAGGGATCCTACCAGAAAGCCTAAAAACAGGTCAAGTCCTCCCCATCATCAAAACACCTACAGCGGACCCGGCAGAGCCTTATAACTTTCGCCCATTAACCAATATTCCAATACTTGGCAAACTAATCGAGAAATGTGTACAAAATCAACTGAGCAACCAAATCGCCAATTTCAAGCTGCTGGGCGACTGCCAATCTGGATTCAGACCAGGCCACAGTACAGAACCCGCAATCTTACACATAGTAGATGATGCGCTGCAGGTCCTAGACCACAATCAACCTTGCCTAGCAGTCCTTCTTGACCGGTCGTCTGCCTTTGACACGGTAAACCATGAAAAATTGCTAGCCAGGCTTCAAGACAAGATGGGACTATCTGGAATTCTGAAATGGTTTGAATCCTTCCTCCCGAACAGAACTCAAAGATTCCTAGTCAACCAGACGCTTTCCCCATCATGCCCAAATTCGATTGGAGTCACTGAAGGATCTACACTATCCCCATCACTATTCAACCTTTATGTCGAACCCCTCACAGAAATTCTCCGAGACGCATGCATATCTTATCACATGTACGCGGATGACACTCAGATCTACATCAAGATAACGTCATTGAAAGACACAAAATGGAATTCCTATTAATATCACCACAGAAGGAACCCACAGAAGTGAAGGAATGGACCAAACTGATCACGGCGCTAAACTGCACCCCAACACTAGTTGAATCTGCAAACTCACTGGGTATCACGCTTGATAAGAACCTAGACATGAAAGCCCACATCAAATCAATGACAAAAAGTGCCCGGTTTCACCTGAAGTATATTAGAAAAACAAGCATTGGAAATGCAATAGGTCTCGCAGCATTAGAGTTAGTGCTTTTAGAATTGTTTATGGGGTTTTTTTGTACATCTTTAGCATTTTTGTTTCCTGTAGCCAATGCTAAAGAATTACAAAAAAAAAAGGCATAAACATTTCTAAAAGCTCTAACTCAAATGCTCCGAGACCTATTGCACTGTGTGAGGGTGAGGGGTTGAGTGAGAGTGAGGGTGAGTGAGGGTGAGGGTGAGTGAGGGTGGGTGAGGGGTTGATGTTGAAGGTGAGGGGTTGAGGGTGAGTGAGGGGTTGAGGGTGAGTGAGGGTGAGGGTGAGTTAGGGTGAGGGGTTGAGGGTGAGTTAGGGTGAGGGGTTGAGGGTGAGTGTGAGGGGTTGAGGGTGAGTGAGGATGAGTGAGAGTGAGGGTGAGTGAGGGGTTGAGGGTGAGTGAGGGTGAGGGGTTGAGGGTGAGGGGTTGAGGGTGAGTGAGAGTGAGGGTGAGTGAGGGTGAGGGTGAGTGAGGGTGGGTGAGGGGTTGATGTTGAGGGTGAGGGGTTGAGGGTGAGTGAGGGGTTGAGGGTGAGTGAGGGTGAGGGTGAGTTAGGGTGAGGGGTTGAGGGTGAGTGTGAGGGGTTGAGGGTGAGTGAGGATGAGTGAGAGTGAGGGTGAGTGAGGGGTTGAGGGTGAGTGAGGGTGAGGGTGAGGGGTTGAGGGTGAGGGGTTGAGGGTGAGTGAGGGTGGGTGAGGGTGAGGGGTTGAGGGTGAGTGAGGGTGAGGGGTTGAGGGTGAGTGAGGGTGAGTGAGGGTGAGGGGTTGAGGGTGAGTGAGGGAGAGTCTCATTGTAGGTACATGGCTTTAGTAGGGTAGCGGGGAGAGGGAACAGACGGAGGATAAGGGGAGGGGGAGGAGAAATGTGACACAGCGGGCAGGGGAGGGGGCGGAGCGGGGGCCTGGAGTCCGGCTGAGGGAACTGATGTGCACGCGCTTTTAAGCTCAATGCGCATGCGCATCCGCATTGAGCTTAAAAGTCACGGGCACTGCAAGGAATCGCCACGATTCCTTGCAAGTTGGACAAAGAGTGGATAAGCCCCCATAGTCTCGCTTGCTCGATGCGCATGCACATCGACAGGCGAGACCTAAAAACAGCAGGTAACAAGAGCGATTGTCCAAAGTGGGAAAAGGGGATGTTAGACTGGGGCATCGTAGATATCATTCACTCTGCGCCCGAATGTAATAACTATAAGGCTAAGCCCCCTAACCCCTGATTGCGTGTGCAAACCAGGTCACAGCATCACAGGATCAGTATTTGCCCACAACAAATGGCATCCAGGGACCAAGTTCACATGTAGGGCAATAGAACAATGTCAACAAATATGGGATGCAAACATACAGAGATATACATGGACAGGAACTAACACACACCCTTGAATAGCAATGGAATTAACATAATTTTCTTTGTTTCAGAGGAAATGGGGCAGTAAAGATGGGAAGCAACCTCAATTGTTACACCACCATGGACGATGCGGACATACAGGGGCACCGCTGGCCTGATGGATCACTTTAGTCAGTGCAGGACACATGCAACTACCCCCAAACTGAATGACTTCTGTACACTTGTAACTCTACATACGCCTACCCCCGTGATACCAGAAGTGGACCTCTCCGACTTGCATAACCATCCCATGGGCCGTTATAGTAATGGACCGTGGTTTGATTTTTGTAAACGTTATTTTACCAACATCACTTCTCGTGTTATCATTGATGTCACATTTTGCGACATATCACGTTTTGAACTGTTATCAAATATATGACCAAGTTCTCACTCCTACAGATTTTCAGATCTTGGGAAGCTGCAAAAGAGCAAGTTGGGC
Source organism: Lissotriton vulgaris (assembly GCF_964263255.1). Classification (NCBI taxonomy): domain Eukaryota; kingdom Metazoa; phylum Chordata; class Amphibia; order Caudata; family Salamandridae; genus Lissotriton; species Lissotriton vulgaris. Next base: position 2,024,053,400 of record NC_141693.1, on the reverse strand, counting down.
TGTAAAAAGTAAACTAAGGAGCACGCTTTAAGGCAGATCACCCTGCAACTGATGAACTACCCACCTCGGCAGTGTAGTCCACCTTCACTTTCGTGATGGTCCAGTAGCAAGGGTCTTCGCTGCTCTGCAGCCACGACTTGCGGGTCACAATCCGCCCGATGCCGAAGTGACGCAGCCCGCTGAGCAGGGCAAAGAGGCGGCTTTCGTTGCGAACGTCCTCCCAAGCCAGCACGGGTAGCCGCTTTCCAGTGAAGGGTCGGGTCATGGTTTGGTAATCCAAGGCATAGCGCTGCGAATCACGCGGGCGATTCTTTAGAGCCCGATACTCGCGAATCTTGCGAGCCATTTCGGCAATCAGCCGCAAGCGCTTCTTCCGAGCCATCGCTAACTCGAAATGGCCACGGACACACAATCAGAAAACACTACGATAAGCCTCAAGCTTTGAAATGTCCCGCTGTAGCTTTCACTTAATAACCTGATTTCTGGCTTGCGCTATGATAGGACACAGAATAACATCGTATGTGACGGTAGGAACGTTCCATCCGAATCTGTTGCAGAAGGAATGGCAAACCAGAGTACCCGCATCTATGGGTTGAAGAACATGCTGTTGGTGGAAGCAGCCATTGTAAGGTCATTAAGGACTGTGCACCCGCCTAAACAGACCGACTGTGAAACGGAAGCTCAAGGTCGCTAAGGATTGGTTCCCCCCAGGTGACTATCACGGAAAATAAGTTAGCCTCTACTCATAGGTGCACTTTATTTCGCGCCGGAAGTAGGCGGGTTCTTTGTCTTAGTGTAGTAGGTTTGCATTTCTCAAGAAATAAAGCATCTTCAAAAGACGAATTGAGTAGCCATGTTGGAATGGGGAACTCAGCGTATCGTATCCTATACTTATAGTGAAGTAATCCCCATAGTGCTTTATATTCCACTAAAACACCTTAATGAAAACTTAGAGCTTTCGATAATCAACAGACCGCCCAGTTAGAACAGTTACTACATCAACATTTTCAATATTCGTCTTATGTCTGTACGCCATATTTGAGTTAGCCGTCGAGTAACTGATGTGTGTGAGAGTAAGTGTGTCCCTTCGGCACCCAGACCCACTTCACCGGTTCCACATTATAGTCAGTGAGAAAATTCCACACGGCGATTTTATGGAGTTTTAAACACGTTTCGTTCGGCAGCACGGGAAATGAAGAAACTGGGCTTCGATGCAGACAAGCGAGCAGCAGGAACTCTGATCAACGGAACCGTAGTTGGATGCAATTTTATGCGGGTTGCGGAAAGAAGCAAATCAACGGAAGTGTGTTTGTTTTTGGTGATTTGAAATGACACCGTCTGAGCCATGAACCTAGACATCAAATAGTTGTGTTCCCCCGAACCTTCAAAGGCAGAGCTGCACTGCTCATGTGAGCAAGGAATTTCAACTAATTGAAGAAAAAATAAACTCAGCTGACAGTGGCGGACGCATACAATCAGTGCCGATGTGCAACTAAAATCCATTGGAATTGCCTTGCCAACAGTTCAATGTATGCCCAAAACCCATTACGCAAAATACATCTCGTAACAAGACGGAGGGAAGAGAGGGGAGGGGGGAGGAGAAATGCGACACGGCGGGAAGGGGAGGGGGCGGAGCGGGTTAAATTAAACTAACAAGACGGACGGAGGAGAGGGGAGGGGGGAGGAGAAATGCGACACGGCGGGAAGGGGAGGGGGCGGAGCGGGTAAACAAAGACGGACGTGCACGCGCTTTTAAGCTCAATGCGCATGCGCATTGAGCTTAAAAGTCACGGGCACTGCAAGGAATCGCCACGATTCCTTGCAGTGTGGATAAAGAGTTGATAAGCCCCCATAGTCTCGCTTGCTCGATGCGCATGCGCATCGACAGGCGAGACCTAATGAAACCACTCATCTCTACGGTGGACCTCAAACTGGCAGGCCAGTCCTTAGTTATTTCAAGGATTGAATATGGATGTACAACTCTAGCAGGTCTGTCAAACATTTCCATGTCTCAATGAGGCCGCAAGACTCATTACTGGATCCAGAAAATACGACCATATCTCCCTTCACCTGATAGCATTAAACTGGTTACCATACGAAGCCAGAATTCAATTAAAACTGGATGTACTACACACAAAGCACTTACAAAACTCAAAGTACCTAGCTCAGAAAATAGAGCTTTCAGGGGGAAGCAGACCCGCTAGGAGTGCCAGAGAACTGCTGCTGAAACCACCCATCTTTCGGAAGAAGAAAACGTACGACAGAGCTTTCTCCGCAGCAGCCCCCAGAACATGGAACTCACTCCCTCCAAATATTAGGAAAATTACAAACATAGCAACATTCAAGAGGGAAGCAAAGAGCTTCCTAATGAGCGAGTTTCTTCCATAAGGCTAGACTGTTCACTGTAGCATCGTGTCTAACACCCAAACGTCGATCGTCAACGTGTCTGACGGAGAACTCTCTGAAAGCAGCTCAGAACCATGTGTATAGAAATACCGTTACACCTTGTAAAAATTGTTTATGCTGAAACCGATAAGAAAGTCATGTACAGGAATATTATATGTAGTAATGCTGCTATTCGCACTGTATCACAAATGTTCCAAATGTAACTGTGAAGCGCAACCCTACAAGCGCAAGGTCAAGTACGCGCTATATAAAACTCTATAAATAAGTGTAGATATAGCCCCTCCATCTTTTTTTCCACATGTCCCATGCCTCTGACATGCCACGTCAGTATTTTTGTGGTGTTACCTATCATAGCTTCGCGTCTCTCCATCAGCAGTATTCCCACTGCTGACTCCTATGTGTCCCCATCACATACACATCACATACGAGCAGTTTAAAATTACCCTAAACAAAACTCTAATACAGTACTGAATTCTCCCCAACTCCCACCTTCCATTGGGCAGCACGTGCAACAAACCCACCCCTGCAACTAGCAGTTTATGGCAACTCATCCACTACCCCATCCCCTCCCACGAGAACAGAAAGACTCCCAACTAGTGCTTGTGCTTAGCTGATGCACCGCTTATCAGTGGGAGTGGCGAAGTCCGTGGTTCTTGAGCCCCTCACCCCTTGCAGCAGGGTTTACGTTTGCTATTGCCTGCGGAGCGCTCAATTGATCTACATTGGTTATTACACATTTTGCACAGGTCTTTCCTGTCCATTTTGCACAGGTCTTTCTTGTCCTTACCCTTCCATACTCTCTGACCAGTAGCTGCAGGTTTGACTGGAGCGGCGTGCCCATTATTTCTACCCCATCACCATCAGGTCTACCAGCGTGAGGGCACATCCTCTTGCCCCCAGATCGCTTTCCGCACCCCTCTGGATGAATGACATGAGTATAACTCACAATTGTGTTTGCCTATTACGGTTTGGCTGATTTGTCCTTAACCATTGTGAAATACAGTCCTGGGCAGCTCTCCGAGCCCACTGCTGCTAGCTGTCTCGGGTCCCCTGCATTCAACCAGTATGGGTGGCGCCTGTACCTTGTCCTCTTATGGGGCAGTCCTCCGGCCCACGGTGGCTGTTCTCTCAAGGGTCACTCCCTTGGCTCCCCTATGGTATGTCACCTTTCGTTTGTGTTGTAGCGAGGGGGCAGCTTCAGGGTTCCTTGGTTTTATCAGTCTTGGGTTTTTTTTATTACTTCCTTCCGGGGGGGTAGGATGGTGCCCCTGTCTTGCTCCCTCTTAGGGCCACCCTTGCTCCTCAAAAGCTCACTTCGCTTGCCTCCCTACATGGGACCCCCTCTCACTGCTTCAAAGTGGCTGTGTTCCCGGGGCCTTCTCCGTGTATTGCATCGCTCGAGTCATGCACGCCACGGCCTGCCATTCTTCTCAGAGTGCTGCGGTGCCTCCCCACGTGTCGCCTGGGTCCCATGAACCTTGACCGCTTCAAACCCCAACTTTCACCAAATGGCAACTCACATGGATTGATCCTGAATACCGATCTCATCCTCATGGAATACACTCCCAAAAACAAATAAGCCTGGCGTTGCCTCTCTCTTCTAAAGCTAGTGAAACAGTATCTTCTAGGAGCTACTTGAGGAATGCTTTTCAAGCCCTCTTACTCGTGTATGTGGATGGTGGAAACGGCCTGCTCCAGGACCTTTCAGACTCCACACGGACACGCCTCAAGGGCATCCTACCCAGAAGCATGTCTCATTCAGGCCTAAGGAAATATGGTCACGTCACCCCGACTCATATCCAACTCCCTTGGCTCCCCACGCTGTCATGCACCATCTTCAGAACCAGCTGCATCATCTACAAAGACATCAGGACCAGCACCCCGCTTATCTTTCAGACAGGCTCCTCACCTCTGGTGGCTCTCGACACACCCGTGGCCATGCGCCATTAGGATGCAGACTTAAGAAGTGTTAAGAAAAGAAAAGACAAGGCAGGCCTTTTCCATCGATGCACTCTGGATCGGCGTCCCATGTCCATCAGGACCGCCCCTACGCTGCTTCAGTTCATGGAAGAAGTGAAGACTCGCATTTTTGGAGAACACAAAATCACAATGCCTTACCATCCACAACTCAACTTCCTCTCCTATTACTCACCACTCGAAGCTGATGAAAAAGATGCAGATCTTATGGATGTAAAGCGTGAGGTGGTACAAAAAGGCTGCTCTGTCCCTAGAAGTGTGTGGCAGGATTAGACACCCTGACGAATGGGACCGGATGTTGCTCAGACCACAATCTTGACATCCTTTGTGAACCACTGTAGGAGAGTAGGGTCTGCTATCCTATGGTCACCCCAATTTTTGCTTTTTGCTTCACTGGTTTTCGACTTAATGTGGCTGTGGGCCTGCTAATCAGACCCACAGCCTGCTGTTCTCTCTCTAAATTCACATACATGTACTATAGGTACATAACCAATTTGGTACTGGACATCTTGTCAGCCCCTATACAGTGCACTATAGGTGCCCAGGGCATAGGTGCATCCAAGGCCTACTAGGGCTGCAGCATATCTTTTGCCACCCGTGGCTGGTCCTTAAATTGGCACAACTGGCTGATCACTCAGCTGGGGCAAGGTGGTGTAATCACCTTTTGCTTGGATATAGTATACCTATATCTAAACCTATATCTGGACACATGTATACTAATAAGTCACTCCTATGGCAGGCCTTAACAATCCTGGAGGCAGAGTGATTGGTTTTATGTGAGATGGTGCTCTAGCATGAGCTGAGCCTGTCTGCAGCTGTCGGGACCAACTCCCTTAGCTGTTCCGGGATATTGCCATACCATATACTCTTAAATGCATTATAATCCTCTTGGTTATGTGCTAACTTTGGTTTGGCTTTATCAAAACATGTCGTGTAAGGTGTCATACGATTTGGAATACTACCCCCTCACCAGTCCTGGCGACGGGGGTAGCATTCCACCCTTCTAGAGGGAGAAGACATGTTACTTTGCTAAAACGCGGTTAATCCTAACCAGAGCCTCAGCAACACAAAATGGATGCTGCTGCCCCGACACAAGTCTGACCTCCTGCTGCTGACCGAAACTTGGCAGAGGAGGCCTGGACAAAGGGTTTCCCGTCGCGGGGAGGTGCTACCTTACTCCAGACAGGAGATAGTGGATTGGAGCAGGGAAGGCTGAAAGAAGCTAGACACTGCGTGGGGAGCACAAGGCTTCCCCTTGCAAAATCCAGTCAAACCGGTTCTGGGGCACTCCAGCCCCAGTCCTGGTGCGAAACTGGACAAAGGGAAAGGGGTGTAACCACCCCCTTCCCTGGTCCCACTCATAGGAGGGACCTAGCAGGTAATCCAGCCCACAGATTTGTAATAAAGGTGGGAGCAGTGCCAGCGCACATCAGATTATCCTGACTGAAACTTTGATACAGAACTCTGGACCCTTCGACATCCCACTCGATGTGGAAGACTGAAGAATCTCCCTTGTGGTCAAGGAGTGACCACCCTGTGCAAACAGGCACCATCCAGCGCCTCACCGTTTGCTTTGTTGCAGTTCCCGCCGGAACTCGAGCGACAGAGATCGACAAGACCCAGCTTTCCCACCTTCCAACAGCCCGATTCACAGTCCCAGCGAATCTGAGACCCGTGGAGGCGACCTGAAGCGTGGGGCCGGCCATCTTGGAAAAACCACGAAGTGCTGACGGTGCAGCTCCCGAGGCTCTCTCGACGCTGTGCATTGGGGTTTGAGAAGCCCGAGCAGCTTTTGCACCAAAGCTCACCACTCCACACTCTCCGAGTGCTGCGTGGGGCCCTTCTGCATTTACCTGCTCGACGCTTTGGTCCGGTCGCTTGCCCGTTGGCTAGCGGCCCCAGTATCGACGAACCTTTGAATTTGCTTTGCCAGTCCGGTTGCTCTGGACTGGCCCTCGCTCCCCTGAAAAGGAGCACACGCTCTGACCTTGCTGGTCCGAGTAAGAAGCGATCTTCGAATCCTGCGTGGGTTGCGCTTGCCAAGGTTTGTTTGCTCCAATCCGGTAGCCGACACCGCCGACAGCGAGAGCTTTCGTGGGACAGCTCGTGATCCACTCCTGGACATCCTCGGTGTCCCAGAGTCCACATGGCAGCGGAGACAAGCTTCATGACAACCACCTGATTGCGCCTGACATTGCCTGGTTCCTTCTTGGTTCCACCCTGGTCACTGCTGAGTGACCCAGACTCTGTCCCCTCTGCTTTCAGGTACCCTTCAGCTTCGATCCACCCTTGGATCGCACCGGACACTTCTCTTCTGGCCGCCTGCAGCATCATCATCTCCAGGCTCCATAGATCCACACGACGAAAGACGACACAACTTTGCACCTGTGCACCCGCTTCCTGTGGGTGAGGTAACTCTTGAACGCCGGTGCTCCTGTATAGGTATACACCTCTAGTGTCTAAGTCTAAAGTTTGGTCATTCTAGTCCAGTCGGAAAATTCCTAAAACAGTAACTTTGTAACTTTTACGCACCATTGACTTTGCATTGGTGCATGCTTGTGCTTTAAGCGCTGCACCCGAGTCCCGCGGGCTTTTACCGACTTCACCACTGCTAGTCCCGAATAGCCCCAGCGATTCCCAAGGCCTCAGGCCTTACCACTGTTCAATTAGTGATACTAATACCACTATTTTAGTATATGGTTTGAGTGGCCCCCGGCCTCATCCATAATTGTGCAACTTTCATATGTTTCACTGTGCTTTTGTTTAAACGCTTGTGCCTCTGCACTCATAAAGAGTACAGAGGAGTATTCTAGTAATAAATACATATATTTTTATAAGATATAACTTGTGTGGTGTCCTTTCATTTGATATTACAGGATTGCATATGGTAAAACAGCTTGCTTCACATGCCTTCTTGAGTTTAGCCTAAGACTGCTTTGTCCATGCTACCCCTAGGATTGCTTGTCTATAAGGTTGACTTACAACCACCACCATAGGGGATTGTTTGGACTGATACAAGGTGCCCACAGAATTGGAGACATCATATATCAGGCCAACTTCTCACAACCACACTCAGCAAAACATCCAGTACCGTTCCTTTGTGTGTTAATGGCATGTTACGAATATGCGAAAAACGTTTGTATTCCCCCAAACTGTGGCCATAGCTGAACGTTTAGTCATGCCAGTGAAGCCTTGCTGCTTTGTAGCTCAGGAGTTGGAGGCTAGGCCTCCAGAGGAATGTACTCATCTGATGCGAAATGGAGTTTTTAAAATCGTGCTTGCTTTTTCACAACGTGGACGTCTATTGCTACATGAGCGTTTCTCGCACAACTACTTTTAGTGAGGCAATCGGCTCTGGACTTGAGGTCATGTGATCCCAGCAGAGGAACAGTGCTGTCCCTCTCCCAGGTCTGATGAATTCAGGAGGCAGGGTTTATGGATTCTCCCGAAGCAAAAGAAGACACATGTCCGGAGTTTGTTATGAATCTCTTGGGATTAAGAGTTATGCCTCGCAGGAGATCTTGCGGGGATGGTGAACACCGGGATGCTGCTGGGCGCCCTCATGGGTTCCAAAGGAGGGAGGTGAGGAGCCTGATGACGCCATGTGTGTTATCCTCATCAGAAGTCCTCATCCTGGGACAGTTCAATGCATTCAGTGTGGTTAAAGAAATATTTATCAACCTGTAGAATCGAGGAACATTGAGGGAAAGTGTCTCTTCCGTGGGATGTCCGTTCAAGGAAGTAATGAGCTCTGGACACCTGGAGCGAGCTTCCTCCTCAGTCTCCTGACAGAAGATGATTATAATTTGTAAAGTCAAAGGGCATATATTTTTTGTCCAGACTGATGACATGTTTTCACGAGGTCAAACATTCATCGTCACCGATTCGAGATCACGCCCATGTCTCAGGGGCACCGAAGAGTTCAGAGCCTGATGGACCGGGTTCACATCTGCGAGTCTCTGGTGTGCTTGTGGCTTGTATTTCCAGATGCTGAGTACCAGAATACTGTGCTACTAATTTAGAGTAACCAAACATTGACCATAAAAATGCTAAATCTGTAGACTAGGGAAACCTCCTTTACATCGCGGTGATTACACTGCAATGCATTTAGAACTTGCACTGGAGGGCGCTATAACCTAAGGACTAGTAAGATTTACTATTCCAACACCTTGCCTACTGTAGGTAGACTGGTGTTGGAATAGTAAATCGTACTGTCCCTTAGTCCAGCGCAAGTCTTTGTAACGACTTGCGTTGTAAAAACTGCGATGTTACATACCGCAATCATTTTGATCGCGTTGTAACATCACATATTCTTAGAATATGCTGTGTTTTTATTACAAATATCTGCATATCATTTTTTTGTGTGCAAATACAGTATACATGTAGACACTATAATTCTAAAACACCTATCATGTATTAAAAATAAGCCAGCACATTAGCACACCCCTAGAATGAACCAATCCTAGCTCTGAATCCAACCCTAGCCCCAGAACATACCTAAAACCTACCTTGATACATGCATGTTGATGCAAGTGCACACAATATCTTTCTCCTGACTATATTCGCAGAACAGTACTTTAAAAGGACATTTTGCTGGTTCACCATATTCGTCCTCCTGCAGATAAAACCAAAGCTGGCTCTGTAGCAGTTCAAGGGCATGTTTGCCCCACTGAAGACCACCCTAGCTCGACTGCTCCTTAGAATCATCCAGGCCCACAGCATTCCAGAGCTGGTGCTGAAGTGTGTGAGATGCAGAAGTAAACACTGTCTGTAGTGACTGCTGCACTCTTCATCCCTCTCCCCAGATACAGCCACTTGTCATGGTCCTAGACTCTAGAGCAAGGACTGGGTGCAGAGGAGGAGAATAAGAGTGTCCTGGCAGGACATGACAGGATGACAGCTCTGCGGTGTCCTTAGTCCCTTGCAGGGACTGAGCGCCTCATCCTTACTATGGAACTGGCTGTGGGACTGAGAGTGTGTTGAATGGCTTTTTGTTTTTGTGTCGAACACTCAACCCCTTGCCAAATTGGTGGAGTCATATGGTGTTGCAATAGTCTCCTATGCAGACGATACACAACTGGTGATCAACCTGTCCCGTGATCCAGTTGTGGACGCTGAGAATTTCTCGGCCTGCTTGGTGGCACTTGACGGCTGGATGAAACAGAACTGTCTCCGCCTTAATGGTAATAAGACAGAAGTTCTTATCGTAGGTCCCTGTCCTTCCATCTGGACCTCTGCCTGGTGGGCCATTGAACTGGGCTCTGTCCCGGCCCCGGTAGACACAGTTAAAAACCTTGGCTTTCTTCTTGACTCTAATCTAGCCTACACCAATCATGTTGGTAAGGTTGCGGGAAAATGCTATGGACTCCTGAAGGTCCTGAGGAAAATCCTGGACCTATTGCCCCCCAGCTCCAGAAAAACCATGGTACATGCCCTGGTCACCTCCCATTTAGACTATGGGAACTCCCTCCTACGTGGACTTAGCAAAAAAGGCCTAACACAGCTACAACGCGTCCAGAACGCAGCTGCTAGGCTGGTCCTTAACCTCCCGAGGAGAGCCTCGGGGAAACATGCATTACGCTCCCTTCACTGGCTCCCAATAAAGGAACGAATCAAATTTAAAACTATGTGCATCACCCACCGTATAGCTCACAAAAAAGCACCTCCATATCTTCAGGACCTGCTTCCAGTCTATCGCCCCTCACGTCCTCTGAGGTCGATGGGCAGCATGCTATTAGTGGCGCCTCGGATACATAGAGCAAGGATGGGAGGACGTTCCTTTAGACACCATGCCAGCAATGACTGGAATAACCTACCCATCGAACTGAGGATGGAGCCGTCTGAAACCAGGTTCAGACAGAGGCTGAAAACCCATCTTTTCCCCAAGATAAATTCAGCATAGTATGCCCCTGTCCCTTGCTCACCCTCTGTGAGCTAAGCTGAAGAGATGTAGGTAGAATTGTCAGCGCGGGGACGCACTGTTCTCTGTGCAACCAAGCGCTTAACAAATGCCATTAACTTAACTTAACTTAACTTCAAGCCCTAGACCAGGCCTCATGAATCATGTTGGTCCTCACATTAGCCAGTAGCCGTTGCCTCGTGACTAGAGAGCGCCGATTGCCTGGGAACCCATCTGACGATGTTTACCTCTCTCCACAGCAAGAGCAGAACATCAAGCCGCAGTTCTTCACCTTCCGCTGGCTGACGCTTCTGCTGTCGCAGGAGTTTTTGCTGCCTGACGTCATTCGCATCTGGGACTCCCTCTTCTCTGATGACCAGCGCTTCGAGTTCCTCCTGCTGGTGTGCTGCGCCATGTTGATGTGAGTGTGAGGTGCAGACGTCTTCCCTGGTGATGTCTGTGTGAGTGCTGCTGGTGTGCTGTGCCACGTTGATGTGAGTGTGAGGTGCAGACGTCTTCCCTGGTGATGTCTGTGTGAGTGCTGCTGGTGTGCTGTGCCACGTTGATGTGAGTGTTGAGTGCAGACGTCTTCCCTGGTGATGTCTGTGTGAGTGCTGCTGGTGTGCTGTGCCACGTTGATGTGAGTGTGAGGTGCAGACGTCTTCCCTGGTGATGTCTGTGTGAGTGCTGCTGGTGTGCTGTGCCACGTTGATGTGAGTGTTGAGTGCAGACGTCTTCCCTGGTGATGTCTGTGTGAGTGCTGCTGGTGTGCTGTGCCACGTTGATGTGAGTGTGAGGTGCAGACGTCTTCCCTGGTGATGTCTGTGTGAGTGCTGCTGGTGTGCTGCGCCACGTTGATGTGAGTGTTAGGTGCAGACGTCTTCCCTGGTGATGTCTGTGTGAGTGCTGCTGGTGTGCTGTGCCACGTTGATGTGAGTGTGAGGTGCAGACGTCTTCTCTGGTGATGTCTGTGTGAGTGCTGCTGGTGTGCTGCGCCATGTTGATGTGAGTGTTGGGTGCAGACGTACTCCCTGGTGATGTCTGTGTGAGTGCTGCTGGTGTGCTGTGCCACGTTGATATGAGTGTTGGGTGCAGACGTCTTCCCTGGTGATGTCTGTGTGAGTGCTGCGCCACGTTGATGTGAGTGTTAGGTGCCGACGTCTTCCCTGGTGATGTCTGTGTGAGTGCTGCTGGTGTGCTGTGCCACGTTGATGTGATTGTGAGGTGCAGACGTCTTCCCTGGTGAGTTCTGTGTGAGTGCTGCTGGTGTGCTGTGCCACGTTGATGTGAGTGTGAGGTGCAGACGTCTTCCCTGGTGAGTTCTGTGTGAGTGCTGCTGGTGTGCTGCGCCATGTTGATGTGAGTGTGAGGTGCAGACGTCTTCCCTGGTGATGTCTGTGTGAGTGCTGCTGGTGTGCTGTGCCACGTTGATGTGAGTGTTGGGTGCAGACGTCATCCCTGGTGATGTCTGTGTGAGTGCTGCGCCACGTTGATGTGAGTGTTAGGTGCCGACGTCTTCCCTGGTGATGTCTGTGTGAGTGCTGCTGGTGTGCTGTGCTGCTGGTGTGCTGTGCCACGTTGATGTGAGTGTGAGGTGCAGACGTCTTCCCTGGTGAGTTCTGTGTGAGTGCTGCTGGTGTGCTGTGCCACGTTGATGTGAGTGTGAGGTGCAGACGTCTTCCCTGGTGATGTCTGTGTGAGTGCTGCTGGTGTGCTGTGCCACGTTGATGTGAGTGTGAGGTGCAGACGTCTTCCCTGGTGAGTTCTGTGTGAGCGCTGCTGGTGTGCTGTGCCACGTTGATGTGAGTGTTAGATGCAGACGTCTTCCCTGGTGATGTCTGTGTGAGTGCTGCTGGTGTGCTGTGCCACGTTGATATGAGTGTGAGGTGCAGACGTCTTCCCTGGTGAGTTCTGTGTGAGTGCTGCTGGTGTGCTGTGCCACGTTGATGTGAGTGTTAGATGCAGACGTCTTCCCTGTAGAGGTCTGTGTGAGTGCTGCTGGTGTGCTGTGACACGTTGATGTGAGTGTGAGGTGCAGACGTCTTCCCTGGTTATGTCTGTGTGAGTGCTGCTGGTGTGCTGTGCCACGTTGATGTGAGTGTGAGGTGCAGACATCTTCCCTTGGGAGGTCTATGTGAGTGCTGCTGGTGTGCTGTGCCACGTTGATGTGAGTGTGAGGTGGAGACGTCTTCCCTGGTGAGTTCTGTGTGAGTGCTGCTGATGTGCTGTGCCACGTTGATGTGAGTGTGAGGTGCAGACGTCTTCCCTGGTGATGTCTGTGTGAGTGCTGCTGGTGTGCTGTGCCACGTTGATGTGAGTGTGAGGTGGAGACGTCTTCCCTGGTGATGTCTGTGTGAGTGCTGCTGGTGTGCTGTGCCACGTTGATGTGAGTGTTAGATGCTGATGTCTTCCCTGGTGATGTCTGTGTGAGTGCTGCTGGTGTGCTGTGCCACGTTGATATGAGTGTGAGGTGCAGACGTCTTCCCTGGTAAGTTCTGTGTGAGTGCTGCTGGTGTGCTGTGCCACGTTGATGTGAGTGTTAGATGCAGACGTCTTCCCTGTAGAGGTCTGTGAGAGTGCTGCTGGTGTGCTGTGACACGTTGATGTGAGTGTGAGGTGCAGACGTCTTCCCTGGTTATGTCTGTGTGAGTGCTGCTGGTGTGCTGTGCCACGTTGATGTAAGTGTGAGGTGCAGACATCTTCCCTGGGGAGGTCTATGTGAGTGCTGCTGGTGTGCTGTGCCACGTTGATGTGAGTGTGAGGTGGAGACGTCTTCCCTGGTGAGTTCTGTGTGAGTGCTGCTGATGTGCTGTGCCACGTTGATGTGAGTGTGAGGTGCAGACGTCTTCCCTGGTGATGTCTGTGTGAGTGCTGCTGGTGTGCCGTGCCACGTTGCTGTGAGTGTGAGGTGCAGACGTCTTCCCTGGTGATGTCTGTGTGAGTGCTGCTGGTGTGCCGTGCCACGTTGCTGTGAGTGTGAGGTGCAGACGTCTTCCCTGTAGAGGTCTGTGTGAGTGCTGCTGGTGTGCTGTGCCACGTTGATGTGAGTGTGAGGTGCAGACGTCTTCCCTGGTGAGGTCTGTGTGAGTGCTGCTGGTGTGCTGTGCCACGTTGATGTGAGTGTGAGGTGCAGACGTCTTCCCTGGTGATGTCTGTGTGAGTGCTGCTGGTGTGCTGTGCCACGTTGATGTGAGTGTGAGGTGCAGACGTCTTCCCTGGTTATGTCTGTGTGAGTGCTGCTGGTGTGCTGTGCCACGTTGATGTGAGTGTGAGGTGCAGACGTCTTCCCTGGTTATGTCTGTGTGAGTGCTGCTGGTGTGCTGAGCCACGTTGATGTGAGTGTGAGGTGCAGACGTCTTCCCTGGTGAGGTCTGTGTGAGTGCTGCTGGTGTGCTGAGCCACGTTGATGTGAGTGTTAGGTGCAGACGTCTTCCCTGGTTATGTCTGTGTGAGTGCTGCTCGTGTGCTGTGCCATGTTGATGTCAGTGTTAGGTGCAGATGTCTTCCCTGGTGATGTCTGTGTGAGTGCTGCTGGTGTGCTGAGCCACGTTGATGTGAGTGTTAGGTGCAGACGTCTTCCCTGGTGATGTCTGTGTGAGTGCTGCTGGTGTGCTGTGCCACATTGATGTGAGTGTGAGGTGGAGACGTCTTCCCTGGTGAGTTCTGTGTGAGTGCTGCTGGTGTGCTGTGCCACGTTGATGTGAGTGTGAGGTGCAGACGTCTTCCCTGGTTATGTCTGTGTGAGTGCTGCTGGTGTGCTGTGCCACGTTGATGTGAGTGTGAGGTGCAGACGTCTTCCCTGGTGATGTCTGTGTGAGTGCTGCTGGTGTGCTGTGCCACATTGATGTGAGTGTGAGGTGGAGACGTCTTCCCTGGTGAGTTCTGTGTGAGTGCTGCTGGTGTGCTGTGCCACGTTGATGTGAGTGTGAGGTGCAGACGTCTTCCCTGGTGATGTCTGTGTGAGTGCTGCTGGTGTGCCGTGCCACGTTGATGTGAGTGTGAGGTGCAGACGTCTTCCCTAGTGATGTCTGTGTGAGTGCTGCTGGTGTGCTGTGCCACGTTGATGTGAGTGTGAGGTGCAGACGTCTTCCCTGGTGATGTCTGTGTGAGTGCTGCTGGTGTGCTGTGCCACATTGATGTGAGTGTGAGGTGCAGACGTCTTCCCTGGTGATGTCTGTGTGAGTGCTGCTGGTGTGCTGTGCCACGTTGATGTGAGTGTTGGGTGTAGGCGTCTTCCCTGGTGATGTCTGTGTGAGTGCTGCTGGTGTGCTGTTCCACGTTGATGTGAGTGTTGGGTGCAGACGTATTCCCTGGTGATGTCTGTGTGAGTGCTGCTGGTGTGCTGTGCCACGTTGATGTGAGCGTTGGGTGCAGACGTCTTCCCTGGTGATGTCTGTGTGAGTGCTGCTGGTGTGCTGTGCCACGTTGATGTGAGTGTGAGGTGCAGACTTCTTCCCTGGTGATGTCTGTGTGAGTGCTGCTGGTGTGCTGTGCCACGTTGATGTGAGTGTGAGGGGCAGACGTCTTCCCTGGTGATGTCTGTGTGAGTGCTGCTGGTGTGCTGTGCCACGTTGATGTGAGTGTTGGGGGCAGACGTCTTCCCTGGTGATGTCTGTGTGAGTGCTGCTGGTGTGCTGTGCCACGTTGATGTGAGTGTGAGGGGCAGACGTCTTCCCTGGTGATGTCTGTGTGAGTGCTGCTGGTGTGCTGTGCCATATTGATGTGAGTGTGAGGGGCAGACGTCTTCCCTGGTGAGTTCTGTGTGAGTGCTGCTGGTGTGCTGTGCCACGTTGATGTGAGTGTTGGGGGCAGACGTCTTCCCTGGTGATGTCTGTGTAAGTGCTGCTGGTGTGCTGTGCCACGTTGATGTGAGTGTGAGGGGCAGACGTCTTCCCTGGTGATGTCTGTGTGAGTGCTGCTGTGCCACGTTGCTGTGAGTGTGAGGTGCAGACGTCTTCCCTGGTGATGTCTGTGTGAGTGCTGGTGGTGTGCCGTGCCACGTTGATGTGAGTGTGAGGTGCAGACGTCTTCCCTGGTGAGGTCTGTGTGAGTGCTGCTGGTGTGCCGTGCCACGTTGATGTGAGTGTGAGGTGCAGACATCTTCCCTGGTGAGGTCTATGTGAGTGCTGCTGGTGTGCTGTGCCACGTTGATGTGAGTGTTGGGTGCAGACGTATTCCCTGGTGATGTCTGTGTGAGTGCTGCTGGTGTGCTGTGCCACGTTGATGTGAGTGTTGGGTGCAGACGTCTTCCCTGGTGATGTCTGTGTGAGTGCTGCTGGTGTGCTGTGCCACGTTGATGTGAGTGTGAGGTGCGGACGTCTTCCCTGGTGATGTCTGTGTGAGTGCTGCTGGTGTGCTGTGCCACGTTGATGTGAGTGTTGGGTGTAGGCGTCTTCCCTGGTGATGTCTGTGTAAGTGCTGCTGGTGTGCTGTGCCACGTTGATGTGAGTGTTGGGTGCAGGCGTCTTCCCTGGTGATGTCTGTGTGAGTGCTGCTGGTGTGCTGCGCCATGTTGATGTGAGTGTGAGGTGCAGACGTCTTCCCTGGTGATGTCTGTGTGAGTGCTGCTGGTGTGCTGTGCCACGTTGATGTGAGTGTGAGGTGCAGACGTCTTCCCTGGTGAGGTCTGTGTGAGTGCTGCTGGTGTGCTGTGCCACGTTGATATGAGTGTGAGGTGTAGACGTCTTCCCTGGTGAGGTCTGTGTGAGTGCTGCTGGTGTGCTGCGCCACGTTAATGTGAGTGTTATGTGCAGACGTCTTCCCTGGTGAGTTCTGTGTGAGTGCTGCTGGTGTGCTGCGCCATGTTGATGTGAGTGTGAGGTGCAGACGTCTTCCCTGGTGATGTCTGTGTGAGTGCTGCTGGTGTGCTGTGCCACGTTGATGTGAGTGTTAGATGCAGAAGTCTTCCCTGGTGATGTCTGTGTGAGTGCTGCTGGTGTGCTGTGCCACGTTGATGTGAGTGTTGGGTGCAGACGTCTTCCCTGTTGATGTCTTTGTGAGTGCTGCTGGTGTGCTGTGCCACGTTGATGTGAGTGTGAGGTGCAGACGTCTTCCCTGGTGATGTCTGTGTGAGTGCTGCTGGTGTGCTGTGCCACGTTGATGTGAGTGTGAGGTGCAGACGTCTTCCCTGGTGATGTCTGTGTGAGTGCTGCTGGTGTGCTGTGCCACGTTGATGTGAGTGTGAGGTGCAGACGTCTTCCCTGGTGATGTCTATGTGAGTGCAGCTGGTGTGCTGTGCCACGTTGATGTGAGTGTGAGGTGCAGACGTCTTCCCTGGTGATGTCTTTGTGAGTGCTGCTGGTGTGCTGTGCCACGTTGATGTGAGTGTTAGATGAAGACGTCTTCTCTGGTGATGTCTGTGTGAGTGCTGCGCCACGTTGATGTGAGTGTTTGGTGCATACGTCTTCTTTGGTGATGTCTGTGTGAGTGCTGCTGGTGTGCTGTGCCACTTTGATGTGAGTGTTAGGTGCAGACGTCTTCCCTGGTGATGTCTGTGTGAGTGCTGCTGGTGTGCTGTGCCACGTTGATGTGAGTGTGAGGTGCAGACGTCTTCCCTGGTGAGGTCTGTGTGAGTGCTGCTGGTGTGCTGTGCCACGTTGATGTGAGTGTGAGGTGTAGACGTCTTCCCTGGTGATGTCTGTGTGAGTGCTGCTGGTGTGCTGTGCCCCGTTGATGTGAGTGTGAGGTGTAGACGTCTTCCCTGGTGATGTCTGTGTGAGTGCTGCGCCACGTTGATGTGAGTGTTTGGTGCATACGTCTTCTTTGGTGATGTCTGTGTGAGTGCTGCTGGTGTGCTGTGCCACTTTGATGTGAGTGTTAGGTGCAGACGTCTTCCCTGGTGATGTCTGTGTGAGTGCTGCTGGTGTGCTGTGCCACGTTGATGTGAGTGTGAGGTGCAGACGTCTTCCCTGGTGAGGTCTGTGTGAGTGCTGCTGGTGTGCTGTGCCACGTTGATGTGAGTGTGAGGTGTAGACGTCTTCCCTGGTGATGTCTGTGTGAGTGCTGCTGGTGTGCTGTGCCACGTTGATGTGAGTGTGAGGTGTAGACGTCTTCCCTGGTGATGTCTGTGTGAGTGCTGCTGGTGTGCTGTGCCACGTTGATGTGAGTGTTAGGTGCAGACGTCTTCCCTGGTGATGTCTTTGTGAGTGCTGCTGGTGTGCTGCGCCACGTTGATGTGAGTGTTTGGTGCATACGTCTTCCCTGGTGATGTCTGTGTGAGTGCTGCTGGTGTGCTGCGCCACGTTGATGTGAGTGTTTGGTGCATACGTCTTCCCTGGTGATGTCTGTGTGAGTGCTGCGCCACGTTGATGTGAGTGTTTGGTGCATACGTCTTCCCTGGTGATGTCTGTGTGGGTGCTGCTGTGCCACGTTGATGTGAGTGTGAGGTGTAGACGTCTTCCCTGGTGATGTCTGTGTGAGTGCTGCGCCACTTTGATGTGAGTGTTAGGTGCAGACGTCTTCCTTGGTGATGTCTGTGTGAGTGCTGCTGGTGTGCTGTGCCACGTTGATGTGAGTGTGAGGTGCAGACGTCTTCCCTAGTGATGTCTGTGTGAGTGCTGCTGGTGTGCTGTGCCACGTTGATGTGAGTGTGAGGTGCAGACGTCTGCCCTGGTGATGTCTGTGTGAGTGCTGCTGGTGTGCTGCGCCACGTTGATGTGAGTGTTTGGTGCATACGTCTTCCCTGGTGATGTCTGTGTGAGTGCTGCGCCACTTTGATGTGAGTGTGAGGTGCAGACGTCTTCCCTGGTGATGTCTGTGTGAGTGCTCTGCCACGTTGATGTGAGTGTGAGGTGCAGACGTCTTCCCTGGTGATGTCTGTGTGAGTGCTGCTGGTGTGCTGTGCCACGTTGATGTGAGTGTGAGGTGCAGACGTCTTCCCTGTAGAGGTCTGTGTGAGTGCTGCTGGTGTGCTGTGCCACGTTGATATGAGTGTGAGGTGCAGACGTCTTCCCTGGTGAGTTCTGTGTGAGTGCTGCTGGTGTGCTGTGCCACGTTGATGTGAGTGTGAGGTGCAGACGTCTTCCCTGGTGAGTTCTGTGTGAGTGCTGCTGGTGTGCTGCGCCACTTTGATGTGAGTGTTAGGTGCAGACGTCTTCCCTGGTGATGTCTGTGTGAGTGCTGCTGGTGTGCTGTGCCACGTTGATGTGAGTGTGAGGTGCAGACGTCTTCCCTAGTGATGTCTGTGTGAGTGCTGCTGGTGTGCTGTGCCACGTTGATGTGAGTGTGAGGTGCAGACGTCTGCCCTGGTGATGTCTGTGTGAGTGCTGCTGGTGTGCTGCGCCACGTTGATGTGAGTGTTTGGTGCATACGTCTTCCCTGGTGATGTCTGTGTGAGTGCTGCGCCACTTTGATGTGAGTGTGAGGTGTAGACGTCTTCCCTGGTGATGTCTGTGTGAGTGCTGCTGGTGTGCTGTGCCCGTTGATGTGAGTGTGAGGTACAGACGTCTTCCCTGGTGATGTCTGTGTGAGTGCTGCTGGTGTGCTGTGCCACGTTGATGTGAGTATTGGGTGCAGACGTCTTCCCTGGTGATGTCTGTGTGAGTGCTGCTGGTGTGCTGTGCCACGTTGATGTGAGTGTGAGGTGCAGACATCTTCCCTGGTGAGGTCTATGTGAGTGCTGCTGGTGTGCTGTGCCACGTTGATGTGAGTGTGAGGTGCAGACGTCTTCCCTGGTGAGTTCTGTGTGAGTGCTGCTGGTGTGCTGTGCCACGTTGATGTGAGTGTGAGGTGCAGACGTCTTCCCTGGTGAGTTCTGTGTGAGTGCTGCTGGTGTGCTGTGCCACGTTGATGTGAGTGTTGGGTGCAGACGTCTTCCCTGGTGATGTCTGTGTGAGTGCTGCTGGTGTGCTGTGCCACGTTGATGTGAGTGTGAGGTGCAGACGTCTTCCCTGGTGAGTTCTGTGTGAGTGCTGCTGGTGTGCTGTGCCACGTTGATGTGAGTGTGAGGTGCAGACGTCTTCCCTGGTGATGTCTTTGTGAGTGCTGCTGGTGTGCTGTGCCACGTTGATGTGAGTGTTAGGTGCAGACGTCTTCCCTGGTGATGTCTGTGTGAGTGCTGCTGGTGTGCTGCGCCATGTTGATGTCAGTGTGAGGTGCAGGCGTCTTCCCTGGTGATGTCTGTGTGAGTGCTGCTGGTGTGCTGTGCCACGTTGATGTGAGTGTGAGGTGCAGACGTCTTCCCTGGTGATGTCTGTGTGAGTGCTGCTGGTGTGCTGTGCCACGTTGATGTGAGTGTTAGATGCAGACGTCTTCTCTGGTGATGTCTGTGTGAGTGCTGCTGGTGTGCTGCGCCATGTTGATGTCAGTGTGAGGTGCAGGCGTCTTCCCTGGTGATGTCTGTGTGAGTGCTGCTGGTGTGCTGTGCCACGTTGATGTGAGTGTTAGGTGCAGACGTCTTCCCTGGTGATGTCTGTGTGAGTGCTGCTGGTGTGCTGTGCCACGTTGATGTGAGTGTGAGGTGCAGACGTCTTCCCTGGTGATGTCTGTGTGAGTGCTGCTGGTGTGCTGTGCCACGTTGATGTGAGTGTGAGGAGCAGACGTCTTCTTTGGTGATGTCTGTGTGAGTGCTGCTGGTGTGCTGTGCCACGTTGATGTGAGTGTGAGGTGCAGACGTCTTCTTTGGTGATGTCTGTGTGAGTGCTGCTGGTGTGCTGTGCCACATTGATGTGAGTGTGAGGTGCAGACGTCTTCCCTGGTGATGTCTGTGTGAGTGCTGCTGGTGTGCTGCGCCATGTTGATGTGAGTGTGAGGTGCAGACGTCTTCCCTGGTGATGTCTGTGTGAGTGCTGCTGGTGTGCTGTGCCACGTTGATGTGAGTGTGAGGTGCAGACGTCTTCCCTGGTGATGTCTGTGTGAGTGCTGCTGGTGTGCTGTGCCACGTTGATGTGAGTGTTAGGTGCAGACGTCTTCCCTGGTGATGTCTGTGTGAGTGCTGCTGGTGTGCTGTGCCACGTTGATGTGAGTGTTGGGTGCAGGCGTCTTCCCTGGTGATGTCTGTGTGAGTGCTGCTGGTGTGCTGTGCCACGTTGATGTGAGTGTGAGGGGCAGACGTCTTCCCTGGTGATGTCTGTGTGAGTGCTGCTGGTGTGCTGTGCCACGATGATGTGAGTATTGGGTGCAGACGTCTTCCCTGGTGAGGTCTGTGTGAGTGCTGCGCCACGTTGATGTGAGTGTGAGGTGCAGACGTCTTCCCTGGTGATGTCTGTGTGAGTGCTGCTGGTGTGCTGTGCCACGTTGATGTGAGTGTTAGGTGCAGACGTCTTCCCTGGTGATGTCTGTGTGAGTGCTGCTGGTGTGCTGTGCCACGTTGATGTGAGTATTAGGTGCAGACGTCTTCCCTGGTGAGGTCTGTGTGAGTGCTGCGCCACGTTGATGTGAGTGTGAGGTGCAGACGTCTTCTTTGGCTATGTCTGTGTGAGTGCTGCTGGTGTGCTGTGCCACGATGATGTGAGTGTTGGGTGCAGACGTCTTCCCTGGTGAGGTCTGTGTGAGTGCTGCGCCACGTTGATGTGAGTGTGAGGTGCAGACGTCTTCTTTGGTGATGTCTGTGTGAGTGCTGCTGGTGTGCTGTGCCACGTTGATGTGAGTGTGAGGTGCAGACGTCTTCCCTGGTGATGTCTGTGTGAGTGCTGCTGGTGTGCTGTGCCACGTTGATGTGAGTTTTGGGTGAAGACGTCTTCCCTGGTAATGTCTGTGTGAGTGCTGCTGGTGTGCTGTGCCACGTTGATGTGAGTGTGAGGTGCAGACGTCTTCCCTGGTG
The DNA here is from genome assembly GCF_964263255.1 of Lissotriton vulgaris. Taxonomy (NCBI): domain Eukaryota; kingdom Metazoa; phylum Chordata; class Amphibia; order Caudata; family Salamandridae; genus Lissotriton; species Lissotriton vulgaris. The sequence continues at coordinate 2,024,032,359 of NC_141693.1, read as the reverse complement.
ATGTCTGTGTGAGTGCTGCTGGTGTGCTGTGCCACGTTGATGTGAGTGTGAGGAGCAGACGTCTTCCCTGGTGATGTCTGTGTGAGTGCTGCTGGTGTGCTGTGCCACGTTAATGTGAGTGTGAGGTGCAGACGTCTTCCCTGGTGATGTCTGTGTGAGTGCTGCTGGTGTGCTGTGCCACGATGATGTGAGTGTTGGGTGCAGACGTCTTCCCTGGTGAGGTCTGTGTGAGTGCTGCGCCACGTTGATGTGAGTGTGAGGTGCAGACGTCTTCTTTGGTGATGTCTGTGTGAGTGCTGCTGGTGTGCTGTGCCACGTTGATGTGAGTGTGAGGTGCAGACGTCTTCCCTGGTGATGTCTGTGTGAGTGCTGCTGGTGTGCTGTGCCACGTTGATGTGAGTGTTGGGTGTAGGCGTCTTCCCTGGTGATGTCTGTGTGAGTGCTGCTGGTGTGCTGTGCCACGTTGATGTGAGTGTGAGGAGCAGACGTCTTCCCTAGTGATGTCTGTGTGAGTGCTGCTGGTGTGCTGTGCCACGTTGATGTGAGTGTGAGGTGCAGACGTCTTCCCTGGTGATGTCTGTGTGAGTGCTGCTGTGCCACGTTGCTGTGAGTGTGAGGTGCAGACGTCTTCCCTGGTGATGTCTGTGTGAGTGCTGCTGGTGTGCTGTGCCACGTTGATGTGAGTGTTGGGTGCAGACGTCTTCCCTGGTGATGTCTGTGTGAGTGCTGCTGGTGTGCTGTGCCACGTTGATGTGAGTGTGAGGTGCAGACGTCTTCCCTGGTGATGTCTGTGTGAGTGCTGCTGGTGTGCTGTGCCCCGTTGATGTGAGTGTGAGGTGCAGACGTCTTCTCTGGTGATGTCTGTGTGAGTGCTGCTGGTGTGCTGTGCCACGATGATGTGAGTGTTGGGTGCAGACGTCTTCCCTGGTGATGTCTGTGTGAGTGCTGCGCCACGTTGATGTGAGTGTGAGGTGCAGACGTCTTCCCTGGTGATGTCTGTGTGAGTGCTGCTGGTGTGCTGTGCCACGTTGATGTGAGTGTTAGGTGCAGACGTCTTCCCTGGTGATGTCTGTGTGAGTGCTGCTGGTGTGCTGTGCCACGTTGATGTGAGTATTAGGTGCAGACGTCTTCCCTGGTGATGTCTGTGTGAGTGCTCTGCCACGTTGATGTGAGTGTGAGGTGCAGACGTCTTCCCTGGTGATGTCTGTGTGAGTGCTGCTGGTGTGCTGCGCCATGTTGATGTGAGTGTGAGGTGCAGACGTCTTCCCTGGTGATGTCTGTGTAAGTGCTGCTGGTGTGCTGTGCCACGTTGATGTGAGTGTGAGGTGCAGACGTCTTCCCTGGTGATGTCTGTGTGAGTGCTGCTGGTGTGCTGTGCCACGTTGATGTGAGTGTTAGGTGCAGACGTCTTCCCTGGTGATGTCTGTGTGAGTGCTGCTGGTGTGCTGTGCCACGTTGATGTGAGTGTGAGGTGCAGACGTCTTCCCTGGTGATGTCTGTGTGAGTGCTGCTGGTGTGCTGTGCCACGTTGATGTGAGTATTAGGTGCAGACGTCTTCCCTGGTGATGTCTGTGTGAGTGCTCTGCCACGTTGATGTGAGTGTGAGGTGCAGACGTCTTCCCTGGTGATGTCTGTGTGAGTGCTGCTGGTGTGCTGCGCCATGTTGATGTGAGTGTGAGGTGCAGACGTCTTCCCTGGTGATGTCTGTGTAAGTGCTGCTGGTGTGCTGTGCCACGTTGATGTGAGTGTGAGGTGCAGACGTCTTCCCTGGTGATGTCTGTGTGAGTGCTGCTGGTGTGCTGTGCCACGTTGATGTGAGTGTTAGGTGCAGATGTCTTCCCTGGTGATGTCTGTGTGAGTGCTGCTGGTGTGCTGTGCCACGTTGATGTGAGTGTTGGGTGCAGACGTCATCCCTGGTGATGTCTGTGTGAGTGCTGCGCCACGTTGATGTGAGTGTTAGGTGCAGACGTCTTCCCTAGTGATGTCTGTGTGAGTGCTGCTGGTGTGCTGTGCCACGTTGATGTGAGTGTGAGGTGCAGACGTCTTCCCTGGTGATGTCTGTGTGAGTGCTGCGCCATGTTGATGTGAGTGTGAGGTGCAGACGTCTTCCCTGGTGATGTCTGTGTGAGTGCTGCTGGTGTGCTGCGCCATGTTGATGTGAGTGTGAGGTGCCGACGTCTTCCCTAGTGATGTCTGTGTGAGTGCTGCTGCGCCACGTTGATGTGAGTGTGAGGAGCAGACGTCTTCCCTAGTGATGTCTGTGTGAGTGCTGCTGTGCCACGTTGATGTGAGTGTGAGGAGCAGACGTCTTCCCTAGTGATGTCTGTGTGAGTGCTGCTGCGCCACGTTGATGTGAGTGTGAGGAGCAGACGTCTTCCCTAGTGATGTCTGTGTGAGTGCTGCTGGTGTGCTGTGCCACGTTGATGTGAGTGTGAGGTGCAGACATCTTCCCTGGTGATGTCTGTGTGAGTGCTGCTGGTGTGCTGTGCCGCGTTGATGTGAGTGTGAGGAGCAGACGTCTTCCCTGGTGAGGTCTGTGTGAGCGCTGCTGGTGTGCTGTGCCACGTTGATGTGAGTGTTAGATGCAGACGTCTTCCCTGGTGATGTCTGTGTGAGTGCTCTGCCACGTTGATGTGAGTGTGAGGTGCAGACGTCTTCCCTGGTGATGTCTGTGTGAGTGCTGCTGGTGTGCTGTGCCACGTTGATGTGAGTGTGAGGTGCAGACGTCTTCCCTGGTGATGTCTGTGTGAGTGCTCTGCCACGTTGATGTGAGTGCGAGGTGCAGACGTCTTCCCTGGTGATGTCTGTGTGAGTGCTGCTGGTGTGCTGTGCCGCGTTGATGTGAGTGTGAGGAGCAGACGTCTTCCCTGGTGATGTCTGTGTGAGTGCTGCTGGTGTGCTGTGCCACGTTGATGTGAGTGTTAGATGCAGACGTATTCCCTAGGGGATCACCTTTTAATGTGGGTCATCCATGCTGGCATGAAGTGTGCAGACTAGTAGGGGTTTCACTTTACTGAATCTGACCCTGGTTTCCTCTACAGACTCATCCGGGAGCAGTTACTGGAAGGAGACTTCACCCTGAACATGAGGCTGCTGCAGGTAAGTCTTGGAGAAAGATGCCTGGCAGGATCTGCCATCTCTGTATCTCTTGCCTCACTCTTCCATGTCCTGGACCTGTTTTCATTCACACGGAACCCTTCTGGGCACATTAGTGTTTTTAGATTTCTGTCCCACTCCCAACCCAGATCCTGTGACTCCTCCTCTTCGAGGTAATGCGCATGGTCATCAGCTCTATCTTCAGATTTGTTTTTCTCAGCCGTCGGCCTTGGATGTCGAAGCTGGAGGCCTTACAGAACCGGACAAGTTAACGCAGTTGGCGAGAAGTCATCTTGCGATGCAGTCAAGACATCGATAACCAGTCTCCAAGGAATAAACACATCCACTTCTTAGCGCCTTCCATTAGGGGCAGAGAATATTCTAGGAAAGGACTGGATCGGACCCGATTTAGGAGGGGTCCTCAGCGCAACATACCTACACAACGATCCACGCAAGGTCTGTAATTTGTGCCTCTTCCCTGAACACAATGACTAGGATTGTGCGGCGTGTCAACAGTTTAAATCAAAAAACACTTCCTATCACACATAATGACTTTCCCACATTATGAAGACCACCGCAGAATAGGAGTTTTCGGATGGAGAAGAGCTCATCTGCGACAAGGAAGAATATAAAGGAGGTGAGTCAGCAGGTAGCCTGCAGTACGTCCCATCTAGAAGCTCTGACATCGATACCAGAGGCGGAGATGACAAGGGCCAGTCATTTTTCTCCTATCAGAAGGGCCCAACGCTGAGCCGGAGCCAACCACAAGCCGAATTCTATACCATTGGTCATTGGCGCTGGGACGCTTACGGGCAGCCATGCGCTTTGGAAATCTTTTAACATTATCATTAACATACTGTTGTCCCTCCAGCCCATGCACCCGAAGCATGGTTGCAAGACTTGCTGGAGCCATGCCCTAGAGTGGGTCGGCCCAGCGGCCCACTGCTTAACATAGTCTTGGTGCTCCATGACTAAGTGGTTCCAGTCGAGAAAGGATGAGGGGTCTCTGGATCCTAATTGTGCACTTAACCACCAGAACAGCCATCAATCTCAGAGAGCTCGGGACATCAGGCCTCTCCAGTGCCACCGGCACCGAAACCCTCTGTCTAAGCCTCCAGTGCCAAAGCCAGTGGCGCCAAAATCATCCGTATCGACAGAATAGTCACAAAAGGGTCATTCCAAAAGCCCTCACAAGGACAGTTTGGAGCCAAAACCAAAGCCGGCTCAGAAACATCAGGCTGCAGAGGAACAAGAGGGCCCAATACTTAAAAAGCTTCATAAGATTCCGGGCAAGACGGACGGGACAGTTGACCCAAAGACTGGGAAACTCTCTGCCCCAAAGAAGAGGCAACTAGAGTTTGAAGAACCTTTACTGCTTCCACCACCAAAGCGGCCTATGGTCAGCAAAAGCAGCAGTTCACCCCCACCCACACTACCATCGGGCTCGCCAACACGTTCACTCTCATTGCAGCCTCCGACACATTCTACTACTGGGAGTGTAGATCCCTGTTCCCCAGGGGGTGATTTGGAAGGGCCTTCTGATTACCCACAGAGCCCTGAAAATCCTTGGCAAGGCTTTTCCGACCGACCGGAGGACCCATATTTAGAGCCCATCCCTTTAAGGCATCCCCTCCAGGCAACACCACAAATGATCACCTCGTCATATAAAGAGCTGCAGCAGAACACAAAGTAAATATGCATTTCACCCCGGAAGAGGAGGATTTTTTAGTAGAGACTTTGTCCATAACGGATGCAAAAACCATAAAAGTAGATTTTTCAAACACCCCGTTCAAAGCAAGGGTACTCACACCTAGGGTAGAGAGAAAATATAAACCATCACCCTCGGATCCATTATACGTTAAGTACATTCCTCGCCAGATTACCTAGTGGTGGCTACCTCACAGAAACGGGCAGCAGCACAAGCAACAGGAGACTCCCCTGCTCCTGACAAGGAAAGTAAAAGAATTGAAGCAGAAAGAAAGAGGTGGCTGTAGGCAGCCCCAGTCATTGGCAGATTGCCAACTCCAAAGGCCTCCTTTCTCAATATAACCGAGCATAGTGGGACAAGATCGAAGACCTCCTACAGCAACTCCCACAAGAGTGTAAGAGGGAGGGAGAGGACAGTTGCGACCCGTTCTCACCGGTTGACCCACAAGAAGAGTGTCTGACAGGCTGAGCAAAGTTCACCCTGACATACTCTCTTCATTTTCAGGTCAGACAGCCAGGAGCTAGAGATGTAATAAATGCACAGGCCCCTGGTTGTCTCAGCTAAACTTTGGTGGGCTGAGGATGTCTTAGCTCTTGTGTGCGTCACTCATTGCCTCGCACCTCGACACTTCCATTTCAAGCCCAGAAGTGCCCAGGTGCAAGTGTCAATCAGTGACATCTCAACACAGAGTGGGGTGGGGTCAGCAGTATTACTGATCCCATCCCACTCTGTGAAGAGGTAGGGACTACTGCCTACTCTCATTGGCTGACCGAAGGCTAGTAAATGAGAGTAGGCAGTAGTCCCAACCCTCCTGGGACCTCCGAGGCTTGGGACTGCTGTCTTCCCTCATTGGTTGGCCTAAGGTCACCCAATGAGGGACGACAGAAGAACCAACCCTCCTAGGCAGAGCTGCAGGTAAGTTTGGTTTGTTTATGTTTGAATATTTGGTGATGAGTATTGTGAATGGATGTGTGTGTGCACATGTATTTGAATGCATGGGTGTGAGTGAGTGTGTGTCCCGTCCTACCCCTCTCTCATAAAATTACCAGTCGCACTGGAAGATACAGAGAACTAATGTTTTTTGTGCCTCGGTGAGAACATGGTGCTGATCATGGGGACATCTTTCAGAGCAGGACATGTTGATATTGTTCACAGTAGAGCATGGTGTTATGACGTTCTTCAGAGTAGGATACGTTGATATTGCCCACAGTAGAGCATGGCGTTATGATCTTCTTCAGAGTAGGATATGTTGATATTGCTCGCAGTAGAGTATGGTGTTATGATGTTCTTCAGAGTAGGATATGTTGATATTGTTCACAGTAGAGCATGGTGTAATGAAGTTCTTCAGAGTAGGATATGTTGATATTGCTCGCAGTAGAGCATGTTGCTATGACGTTCTTCAGAGTAGGATATGTTGATATTGCCCACAGTAGAGCATGGTGTTATTATGTTCTTCAGAGTAGGATATGTTGATATTGCTCGCAGTAGAGCATGTTGCTATGACGTTCTTCAGAGTAGGATATGTTGATATTGCCCTCAGTAGAGCATGGTGTTATGATGTTCTTCAGAGTAGGATATGTTGATATTGCTCACAGTAGAGCATGTTGCTATAACGTTCTTCAGAGTAGGATATGTTGATATTGCTCACAGTAGAGCATGGCGTTATGATCTTCAGAGTAGGATATGTTGATATTGCTCACAGTAGGGAGTTATGATCTTCAGAGTAGGATATGTTGATATTGCTCACAGTAGAGCATGGCGTTATGATCTTCAGAGTAGGATATGTAAATAAATGTAAATGTACATGTATTTATATAGCGCAAATCACTGACCGAGGTCGGTATCTAAGCGCTTGCTTAGGGAACCCGTCCTGGTATTCCCCTGTGAGATAACCCCCGACAGGGTATCCACAAGGTGAAAGCCAGGCATCCCGCCGGGAGGGGCCGTTGTGGAGATTAAGCAAGCTATTGCCCAGAGTCGCAGAGTGTGAACCCGTGAGTCGAGAAGGCACCGGAGCGAGAATGATCGAGTCCATGGAATTTTTGAGCCCAAGACCCGCCGAGGCGGGGAATTGAACCCTGGTCCAGGGCCGATCTCAGCTTCCGGGTCTGCCGCCTCTAACCCCTGAGCCACACTTCTCCACATTATATATGTTGATATTACCCACAGTAGAGCATGGTGTTATGATCTTCAGAGTAGGATATGTTGATATTGCCCACAGTAGAGCATGGCGTTATGAACTTCAGAGTAGGATATGTTGATATTGCCCACAGTAGAGCATGACGTTATGATCTTCAGAGTAGGATATGTTGAAATTGCTCACAGTAGTGCATGGTGTTATGATCTTCAGAGTAGGATATGTTAAAATTGCTCACAGTAGTGCATGGTGTTACGATCTTCAGAGGAGGATATGTTGATATCGCTCACAGTAGAGCATGGTGTCATGATGTTTCTCAGCGTCGGATATGTTGATATTGCTCACAGTAGAGCATGTTGTTATGACGTTCTTCAGAGTAGGATATGTTGATATTGCTCACAGTAGAGCATGGTGTTATGACGTTCTTCAGAGTAGGATATGTTGATATTGCTCACAGTAGATCATGGTGTTATGATGTTCTTCAGAGTAGAATATGTTGATATTACTCACAGTAGAGCATGGTGTTAAGATCTTCAGAGTAGGACATGTTGATATTTCTCACAGTAGAGCTTGGTGTTATGACGTTCTTCAGAGTAGGACATGTTGATATTGCTCACAGAGCATGATGTTATGATCCTCAGAGTAGGATATGTTGATATTGCTCACAGTAGAGCATGGCGTTATGATCTTCAGAGTAGGATATGTTGATATTGCTCACAGTAGAGCATGGTGTTATGATCTTCAGAGTAGGATATGTTGATATTGCTCACAGTAGAGCATGGCGTTATGATCTTCAGAGTAGGATATGTTGATATTGCTCACAGTAGAGCATGGTGTTATGACGGTCTTCAGAGTAGGGTATGTTGATATAACTCACAGTAGAGCATGGTGTTATGACGTTCTTCAGAGTAGGATATGTTGATATTGCTCACAGTAGTACATGGTGTTATGACGTTCTTCAGAGTAGGATATGTTGATATCACTCACAGTAGAGCATGGTGTTATGACGTTCTTCACAGTAGGATATGTTGATATTGCTCACAGTAGAGCATGATGTTATGATCTTCAGAGTAGGATATGTTGATATTGCTCACAGTAAAGCATGGCGTTATGATCTTCAGAGTAGGATATGTTGATATTGCTCACAGTAGAGCATGATGTTATGATCTTCAGAGTAGGATATGTTGATATTGCTCACAGTAGAGCATGGCGTTATGATCTTCAGAGTAGGATATGTTGATATTGTTCACAGTAGAGCACGGCGTTAAGATCTTCAGAGTAGGATATGTTGATATTGCTCACAGTAGAGCATGGCGTCATGATCTTCAGAGTAGGATATGTTGATATTGCTTACAGTAGAGCTTGGCGTTATGATCTTCAGAGTAGGATATGTTGATATCGCTCACAGTAGAGCATGGTGTCATGATGTTTCTCAGCGTCGGATATGTTGATATTGCTCACAGTAGAGCATGGTGTTATGACGTTCTTCAGAGTAGGATATGTTGATATTGCTCACAGTAGAGCATGGCATTATGATCTTCATAGTAGGATATGTTGATATTGCTCACAGTAGAGCATGGTGTTATGACGTTCTTCAGAGTAGGATATGTTGATATTGCTCACAGTAGAGCATGTTGTTATGACGTACTTCAGAGTAGGATATGTTAAAATTGCTCACAGTAGAGCATGGCATTATGATCTTCATAGTAGGATATGTTGAAATTGCTCACAGTAGAGCATGGTGTTATGATGTTCTTCAGAGTAGGATATGTTGATATTGCTCAGAGCATGTTGTTATGATGTTCCTCAGAGTAGGATATGTTGATATTGCTCAGAACATGGCGCTATGATCATCAGAGTAGGATATGTTGATATTGCTGAGCATGGTGTTGTGTTCTTCAGAGTAGGATATGTTGATATTGCTCAGAGCATGGCGCTATGATCTTCAGAGTAGGATATGTTGATATTGCTCAGAGCATGGTGTTGTGTTCCTCATAGTAGGATATGTTGATATTGCCCACAGTAGAGCGTGGTGTTATGATCTTCAGAGTAGGATATGTTGATATTGCTCAGAGCATGGCGCTATGATCTTCAGAGTAGGATATGTTGATATATGCTCAGAGCATGGTGTTTTGTTCCTCAGAGTAGGATATGTTGATATTGCTCAGAGCATGGTGTTGGGTTCCTCAGAGTAGGATATGTTGATATTGCTCACAGTAGAGCATGGTGTCATGATGTTCTTCAGATTAGGATATGTTGATATTGCTCACAGTAGAGCATGGTGTTAGGATCTTCAGAGTAGGACATGTTGATATTGCCCACAGTAGAGCGTGGTGTTATGATCTTCAGAGTAGGATATGTTGATATTGCTCAGAGCATGGCGCTATGATCTTCAGAGTAGGATATGTTGATATATGCTCAGAGCATGGTGTTTTGTTCCTCAGAGTAGGATATGTTGATATTGCTCAGAGCATGGTGTTGGGTTCCTCAGAGTAGGATATGTTGATATTGCTCACAGTAGAGCATGGTGTCATGATGTTCTTCAGATTGGATATGTTGATATTGCTCACAGTAGAGCATGGTGTTATGATGTTCTTCAGATTAGGATATGTTGATATTGCTCACAGTAGAGCATGGTGTCATGATGTTCTTCAGATTGGATATGTTGATATTGCTCACAGTAGAGCATGGCGTTATGATCTTTAGAGTAGGATATGTTGATATTGCCCACAGTAGAGCATGGCGTTATGATCTTCAGAGTAGGATATGTTGATATTGCCCACAGTAGAGTATGGTGTTATGATGTTCTTCAGATTAGGATATGTTGATATTGCTCACAGTAGAGCATGGTGTTATGATCTTCAGAGTAGGATATGTTGATATTGCTCACAGTAGAGCATGGTGTTATGATCTTCAGAGTAGGATATGTTGATATTGCCCACAGTAGAGTATGGTGTTATGACGTTCTTCAGAGTAGGATATGTTGATATTGCTCACAGTAGAGCATGGTGTCATGATGTTCTTCAGATTAGGATATGTTGATATTGCTCACAGTAGAGCATGGTGTTATGATGTTCCCCAGAGTAGGATATGTTTATATTACTCACAGTAATGCATGGTGTTATGATGTTCTTCAGAGTAGGATATGTTGATATTGCTCACAGTAGTTCATGGTGTTATGATGTTCTTCAGAGTAGGGTTCCTGGATTTCCCTTAGGGGGGGATCAGCCAGAGCTTAGTTCTGCCTCAGGAATCACGTTGCCTTTCTTTTGCAGGACTACCCCATCTCAGACGTTCATCTCATCATTAAGAAAGCCAGAGAGCTGCAGGACTCGAAATAGCAGAAGTCTGCCTAGTGCCTCTTGGAGATGATGAGACTGCGAAGCATCGTAGGAGACGATGCATCCATGTACTAAGGGAGATCTGCCTCTGCACTCTTCAGGCCGGGCCCTGACCATGGATATCAATGCCGCTCTTTTGATTTTATCAAAGACTCATCCGGCCGGACAGTGCTGCTGGATGAATTGATTTTTAGTCACATCTGTAATCGCCTGAGCACATTTCATCTTCTCCAGTGTCTATACTCCAGTAAGAATCAGTAAGGCTGCTATCATCAAACACAGTATTCATGCTGCTGTCCGGCTTCCGCCACATCGCCTCTAACCTTACAGTCCTTCACGCAGTGTGCCCTCCCTACCACTATCCTACTGTCACTTCTGCACATCTAACCTATCAACCCCTCATCTCTTCCAGGCACTCCCTGCTGCTGCCCTACCGTCACTCCTGCACCTCTAACCTTGCAACGCCTTCTCTCTTCCTGGCTCTCCCTTCTGGCCTACAGTCACTGCACCTCTAACCTCACAACCCCTCACCTCTTCCAGGCACTCCCTGCTGCTGGCCTACAGTCACTCCTGCACCTCTAACCTCACAACCCCTCATCTCCTCCAGGCTCTCCCTTCTGCTGCCCTACAGTCACTCCTGCACCTCTAACCTCACAACCCCTCATCTCCTCCAGGCACTCCCTTCTGCTGCCCTGCAGTCACTCCTGCACATCCAACATTACAGTTTTTCTTATCCTCCTCGCACCCTTATAGAGCTCGTCACACGACCTCCTTTCTTGCACACGTGCACCCACTACAACCATTTCAGCACCTTTCACCCTGCTCCCCATGTACACTACATATCCACCCAAGCTACGTTGCAACTCTTGCAGTTCTATACAGACATCTGTATCTATGGACACACTGTGCTGATCCTAACGGTCGCACGAGTGTCCGCTGCTCTTAAATCTCTTCTCTCATCACCTCCACATGCTATCCTGTATAGGTGTGCCCCTAGCTGCTCTTGCACACATACGTCTGCACCCTACTACTCTCACATCTGTTCATCCATGCTGCTGTCACACTCCTACAACAGTATTGTGCAGTGTAACTACGATAATGCTGCTCAGAAGCACTTACGTGTACCTGCTGCTCTTACCCATACTTGCATCCTGCTGCTACTGTTCACCTGTGCACACCGTCCCTGTCCACCCATAGGCTCAACTGCTCTTACACTCCTACACATGCACGCTGTAGATTTTACAGTTATTTGTGCATCGCACTGCTCAAAGCTGCACGAATGTCCTGCTCCTTTTTGGCACCTCCATGCATGCCTGGATATTAGAAGACATGTAACCACACTGCTTATTTACAAACATGACTGTCTGTACTGTTCCTCCAAAACCAAGGCCTGTTGCATTCCTTACAATGCCCTCATCTCACATCACATTGACTCCTGAGCAGCTTGCATGTTCCTCAGCAGCCACTGAGGGAGTTCTTGTAGCATGACCCACTGTCAAGGTTCTGATGGGTGCAGGCTGGGTCACATCTACATCTGAGCACCGCACAGAAACGGAGGCTTCACAACTTAGAAGAGTACAAGTACTTCTTGGATAAACACATGCAGCAACCACGAGGAGATGCCGAGAACTTTGGCGCTCAAAACCTCAAGGTGGATCGATGGAGACGCCTGGAGCAATGTACATGAGTGAGTGTTGAAGGTGGGTGGAGACCATTGCTCGCCCTGTCGCTGCTTTTCTTGTAACTTTAGACAGCCCTACTCCTCCTTCTAAAACAGCTTATATTTCAATGGACTAGATTTCCAGGAGGTGAGAGGAAGGGCGGAAACCTTAGGTCGTGGAAATCATGTACTGGTTGCAAATGTCGCTTTTGACAAAGAGCTGTAACTTTGTGTTTCAAGGGGGCATCGCTCCAACGAAAGATGCTGCTTGGTCGAGGTGCCAAACAAGCATTATTGACCCACTCCGAGTGGCGCTGCAAGAATATTAACCGCGTCATTGACAGCTCGGAAACACTATTCTAGTACGCTTGTGGACTTTGGATCGTAATGTCTGCATACTCTACATGTCAGAGACCTGCACCCTCTCAGTTTCATCTGTTATCTTGTGGGGATCATGTGCAGTTCAAACACATCTCAAAAGGATTACAAGGCTCCAAGGACCTCTTGACTGTTCTTCCAATCCTGCATCCATTGCAGACCCCAGCTGTACCTGTACCGCTTGAAACGGCTAGTTATGTATTTTTGTGTTTGCTGGGACGCACCACACCCTGCTGCCCTCCACGCTAGAGTAGAATCAAGAATCCTACCTCATAATCAAAGCTCGCTACTGGGGCACTACGTGTGGCCCGCCAGTGGTCTAATCCAGTGGTCATGGACAAGAGGCGAGGAGTCTCATTCAATGGTCAAGAATGAGCTACTGCCAATGGTTTTTTCTGGCTCCCTAGCGCAGGGCTCTCATTCTGTGGCCGTGGGCAGGTGTTATGGTCACTGGTCTCACCCGGGGGCCCTGGGCAGGCTTCATAGATTGGTGAGGAGTGGTATCATTCACTGGTCAGAGGCAGGCGTCCTAAACCAGTGGTCTTAGACTGGCTTCCTAGGACAGTGCTTTTTATCGGTGGCCGTGGGGAGGTGTTATGAGACAGTGGTCTCACCTGGTGTCTGTATGCAGGACTCTTGGGTTGGATGCCAGCCATGTGTCGATTCCCTTGTCTTCGCTGTGCAATCCATGCCTGCAGAATGGTTGGGAGCTTCAGGCGAATACTCTGGTACTGTGCAGTGAGGTGAAGCTGAGCCCACAGTCATGGAAGTGTTGGAGATACTCAGAGTGCTGGGAGTGAGGTTCCGGGGGAAGCCGAGAGTGGAGTGGTGGGTTGTAGGGGCTCAGGTGGTAGCACATATTTGTGAGAGATTAGGATGACATAGGGAGGCGCACGTGGGAGGTGGTCAGGTGACTCGTGCGAAGATCATGTAAGAGGTAGGTGAGAAAGTGCAAGAGCGGTCTCAGTAGAGGAGGTGAAGGCTCTGGTTTTGAGACTTGAAACAGTCTGGAAGTTAGTATGGAGCGGTTACAGTAAAGCGGCGCTTAGCAGCGGGTGCTGTACAATGACGTCCCTTTTTCATGTCATGCTCTGCTCTAAGCGTTTGAAGTGCAGCCATGGGGTCGGCGCAAGATAAGTAGAAGGTATTGCAGTGAGGGGAAGAGGCAGACACCGCCATAGACAATTCTGTGCAGTAAGGGGTATAGGAGCACCATCCTATGGCCAGAGCTGCTGAAGGTATAATACAGACATTCCAGGGCCAGCGAGCGCCCCAGGAACTGGCACCAGGCTTACAGGGTTTAGAAGAGAACTAACATTTACTCTCAATGTCTGCGCTGTAGGAAGCGCCTTCTGGGGGGCAGTCTACGCTGCAGGAAGTGCCTTCTGGGGGCGTTCTGAGCTGCAAGAAGCGCCTTCTGGGGGCAGTCTGCGCGGCAGGAAGCGCCTTCTGGGGACGGTCTGCGTTGCAGGAAGCGTCTTCTGGGGGGCGGCCTCTACATGCTCTTCCACTTTGTGTAATTTCTGGCTGCTTGCCCGTGAGGCTCGTGGACTGTTCCCCTAAACCCAATTATGTTTTGTGCAGTTCTTTGTTACACTTTGTCCTAATAAATTGATTTTGTTTTTCAATTTGGGTTTCCTGTTGATGCTTTTTTTTTGGAGTGTCCTCGTTTGTGCAGTAAATATAGAAGGTCAAAAGAGCTTGCTTTCTAATAATGCAAGTTCTAATCTTCCAGCTCTTTCAAAGAACAGAAGAGGGAAGATCACTCACATGGAAGAGACCCGTACTCTTCATCCGCGACCTTAACGCCAAAGGGAGGCTCCCGCATGATTCCACTTCAAAACTCCAATATTAAGGCGTATTGCTTAGATGCATAACCACTGGTCAGGTTCTCTCTGTAACTCATCTCACTTATTATTTCATCGTAATTTATGCCGTAGTTCCCACATATCCCAAAGATGATGTCCTCTTAGTGTGGATGCTGCTACGGTCCAGTCTATTGACCCTTTGAACTGATGCTAAACTTTCCCATCCTAACAGTGGTCATTGGAGCACCCACTTAATACATATCTCCCGCCTTGCCAATAGTATCAATGCAATAATATATATTTTTGGTTTTTATTCAATTTAATCGATAGCCCTCCACCATTTGTGACCCCAAAAAACACTAGTGCTACGCTTACCTCCACTTCTTGACCCCTAGGATGTGTAAGCACCTTCCCCACGTCTTGCCAATAATTCTGGGTCTGAAGACTACTCCAGAACACGTGGATATCATGCACCTTTTCTTTGTCAGACTTACTGCATTTCTTCGCCTCTTGGTTACTCAACTTCGACAACCTTTTCGGCGTCCAGTAACCTCTGTTCGCTTTAAACAGATGATTTTTTCTGAGAGGTGCAGATATGATTGTTGCCCAAAGAGTAGACATTGATATTTGCCACACGTTTTGTACATCCAGCGTCGGCAGGTCCCTCATCCAGATCTCTGTTTCAATGTAAATTCCTGTTCTCCAGCAAGTACTAACACCCAGTGCCACTTTGATACCTCTTTTCTTGGGCACAGATTTCGTTGTAGCTTTTCTTCCCATATGAAGTTCCCTTTCCCGTCTTTTCCAAGACCCCTTGTTTAACTTACGAGTTGCTCTTTGTGATAACCAGTAAGACTTCCCAGGAGAGTAGAGTACACTCCTCCACCAAATGACCCCACTTTGTTACTCCTTCTATCAATGGGGTTGATCACCTGTCTTTCAGACATTCTGGGTTTCCTGGGGAGTCCTATATTGGGGCAAAGGTGCTGTAGTTGGGTATCCCTAGTGTTCGCCTGATTTCATACCATGGCATACCATAGCTTACATGAATCTTGTAATGTCTTCAGTCAAAAAATGTTTTAAGTACTTTGGATGCCTGAATTTATAGAGAAAATAGTTGCCCTCCACTGGTAAGCTCTTTGTCATGGCCTGAAAGTGTGGGGTAAAAGCTAAATTCTCTACGAGTAGAGACCTTGAGTTCTTGAACTAAAATGTTCAGCAGTACTGATACAAGTCTGGGCTTGTAATGCCCCCTTGCTCTTTTTTCCTACGTAGCTTCTTCCAGGTAATTCTCACTCCTTTTGAGTCCCAAAGGAAACTACTCAAATCTTCCTGTAGTCTATTAAACCATTCTAACGTAAACTCTAATGGTATTGCGTTAAAAATTAACGTGAGGGGCATGGCCAAGATGGCGGCGAAGTAAGACGTGCTTCGCCGACCGCTGACTTTAAGCACCGACCGGAAGCCGTGCTGGTGGCGTTGGCTGTCCCCCCGTGCTGTAGCACCAGTGTCCTCTGAGGCCGTGGTGCGTATCCAGTTGGCTGCCACGCCGGCCCAGATCGTTGGTTTCCTCCGGCCCGGCTGTCTTGTTCCTGCCGGTGGGTGCCTACCCCAGCCTGCGTCCTGTCGCTTCGCCTTCCGTTGGCCCCTGTTCTCCACATCAGGGCCGACGTGCCTGGAGCTGAAAGGTGAACAGCATTGGAGGGGCGCGGCCTCTCCCAGCAGTGGCTGCGCCGCTTTGCCTTGCCGGCCCTCCCTTGAACCAGCTGCCCTGACCTACTTGGTGGGAGCCCACTTTGAGGACGGCAGACTCTACTCTTCACTGCCGGCCCTGAGGTGTTTGCTGCGTGGCCGAGAGCCGGGGTGGACAGGCCCCCTCCCCCCCCGGTTGCGCTCCTGTGACCCCGACGGCAATCGGCGGCGGGACCAACAGCCACATGGTCTGCCTGGCTGGCTGATTCCAGTCTGCCCTGCAGAGTGACCTGTGGTGAGTGACCTGCGGACCGTGGGATCCAGCCCGGAGGAGCTTAGAGCACACCTGCTACTGCCCGTCTCTCCTGCTGGGGCCTATCTGCGCCTGAGGTGTCCCGCAACCTAGCTACGGGGCCCGCGACAATGCCAGAGGGGTTTGAGTACGAGGGAGAGCCGTGCTGAGGAGCCGGCGCTGGACTGCATTCACGGCGACTCGAGGTGAGGGGGTTGCCAACAAGACATTCCATACTCCTGGGGACACCCTCTCTGACTAATCTTTCGCACGGATGAAAATCAATTTCGCTCCTTGGCAGAGGCCGGCGGGGTCCTTGGGGTTGCTCTCCCAGAGGAGGAAGAGGGGAACCGTGGCTCAGGCGATGCTGCGGAGTCCTCATCATCGGGTTGGCGGAGACAGCCACGCCGACGACGCTCCAGGCGACCGGACCCAGCAGAAATAGCACTGAATCAAAAGGCCGCCTTGGAATCCCTGCCTGAGACTCAACCCTCATGACTCTAAGCGGGTTTATCTGCTCTATGTTTTCCTAAGACAGGGAGGTGGGTACACTTGGCCACTCGATGGACCCCTTATTGATCTTTTCCGATATTTCCTGGGATGACAGACTTCTAAGTTCCAGATGTTGGCTATTAGCGATGCTCCCCTCCCCCAAGGGGAGTTTATCTCCCTCAGTTCCCCTCTGGAGCTGTTTGAACATTGCTTCTATTCAGAACATTATGGTTCTTATTCAAGTTGGGGGTTTTTCTCCTCTTTATTGTTCTTTTGGCTTTTTCTCCCCTCTTCCTCTTTGCGCTTCCCTCCGATCTCCCATCTTTGCCGACATTGGCTCTCCGCCCTGGCGACAAGTGCCCCGCGCCCTTCCTAGGCTGCGCTCGGCTCTGCCCTAGACTGCGCACACTCTCAATGCACGATTCCCCCCGCTGTAGATGCCTCCCCATAGTATGAAAGTCCGTACGTTAAATGTGAGGGTACTTAACTATCCCGTTACGCACCGTGCGGTTTTGGCTTATTTGGAGAGTTCCGGGGTTGACGTCTGTTTGTTACAGGAAACGCACTTGCTGGCCAAGGACTGCCACAGACTTCGGTCCTGGGCTTTTCCGATTCAGTTTTTCTCCTCCGGACCCTCGAAATCTGCTGGGATGGCAATTCTGATATATAGGGCTTTTAAGGGGAAAGTGGTGCAGAAAGAGGCTGAAATTAAGGGCAGGCTTCTCACATACCAACTCGTGATTGGGGGCCAGACACTGATCCTAGGGTCCCTCTACGCCCCTAAAGATGGACAGGACCGGTTTCTCCATGAGGCGCTCACTGAGGCTACTGCCACACTGTAGCGCAGGCTACTCTTGGGAGTGGATCTCAATCTCTTCCTTAACAACGAGTTAGACAGATCGGTGCAGCGCTTCGGCCAGGTGGGTGCCCTTTCTCGTGCTGGTCTTGCTATGCAGGGAGACTTGGGCTTGATAGATTTGTGGAGGGACCTTCATCCGAGTGCTAGAGAATACTCTTATAACTCGACCACCCACAAGACCTACGCCCGGTTAGATTACTTCATGGGCACCAAGATGATTAAGGAAAACACACTCTCTTCCGATATTCTCGTGGCCGCCCTATTGGACCATGCTCCGGTAGTAATTACTTTGGCTTTGCCCCCGTCCGGCCCTCTACTAGACCGTGGCGTTTCCGTGACACCCTCTTACACCTCGCAGACACGGTTGCCCAGATCCAACATGCGCTCGATGATTATCTCTCTTACAACGACAATGCTGACACCCTCATCTTCACTCGATGGGAAGCCCTGAAAGCAGTGGTCAGGGGTGCAATCATCACTGTCTCGTCGGCAAATAATGCAGAACGGAAGCGCAAAAGGGAGGACCTCACCCAGAAAGTGTGCAAGTTAGAGCTGATCCATCAACGGACTGGAGCACCGCATATTTTGGCGTCAGCTGAAAGTGGCTAGAATGGAGTTAGCTGCCATAGATCGTGATAAAGCAGAATATGCGTCTCTCCGCCTAAACCACTCCATTTATGTTGGCAGCGACAAATGAGGCAGACTCCTAGCACACAAACTACGGGAGTCCCTGCTGCGCGACGGGGTACAAGAGATTACTGATCAGAAAGGCTGTGTGCATACTAACAACACCAATATAGCCGAGGCTTTCCACAACTTTTACGCTCATCTGTTCGATGCACAACGTCTGGGGTCGAAGGACATAGATACCTATCTGAATCAGGTCACGCTTGTGAGAAGTTTGCCTGGTATATGATGTCCACTATTCTAGTGGGCACCTTGCACCAGTCCAAACGACCCTTATTGATGGTAGGTTGTAAAGTCACCTTATAGAAAGCTATCCTAATGGTAGCTGTGGAGAGAAGCCGTCAGGCTAAGACTTAGAGGTGAGTTAAGCAAGTTGTTTTACCAATTATAATCTCTTGAATGAGCAAATGAAAGCACACAAGGTATATATCAAATATGCAGCTGCTCCTTTTCCCATACTGCGGCCAAGCTTTGGAACTCTCTCCCGCTCTCCCTTCGAGAGAATAACAACTGTATGTCCTTCAGAAAGGCCTTAAAAACTCACTTGTTCGCAAAAGCGTGTTGATCTACCCTGAGCTCGCCACAAGCAATCAGACAAAAGCGCTGCGAGGCCTCCGGGTAGTTACACGCTATACAAGTGCAATTTTTCATTTCATTTCATATATATGTATTTAATCTAAACACAACCCCTCGGGTCTCTGTAGAACCGCTGGGATTACCTAGAACCACCCAAGATTAGGATATAGGGGGACGCGTGCAGTGTCTAAACACAGCCACGGATCACCATTGACTTTCTGTTGAGAATGATCAAGTTACAATTTTAAAGATTAAGGGCACTTAGAAGTTATCTACGATGGAACCCTTTTAGACTTAGACACTTCGAGAGTCAAGACCCACGGGGTTACCGGAGTACTCGAGTTACCTCACCCACCGAAGCCTGGTGCATAGGTGTCTTTTGGTGTCGGGTTTCGTCGTCGATTCTAATAGAGAGCTGCGAAGAAATGCTGCAGACGACCAGAGGAAAAGTGTCCGGGTGGATCGGAGATCTGAAGAACCTGAAAGCAGAAGGGACAGAGTCTCTGTCAGTAGCCAGTGACCAGGATGGCGAGAAGATGCCAGCTGGTGTCGGGTGATTTCAGGTGAAAGAGGTGAAGCTTGACTCTTCAGCCATGAGGTCCAGGAGGCATCGCCGACGACCAGGAGCTGGATTCGAGCTGTCCCACGAAGTATCTCGAGTGCTGCAGCGTCGGTATCCTGATTGGTCCCAACAAGCCTTGGTAACAGCAATCCACGCAATATGACAAGATTGGCTTCGGTTCAAACCAGCAAGGTCTGAAGTACTCCTCCTTTGTAGAGGAGTGAGAGCACGTCTGGAGCAACCAGAAAAGCTCAAGAAACAAGTGATTGCACTTGATGGGGGCTCACTAGCCAACGGACTAGGAACCGCGTAGGAGCCTCGAGCGGAAATGCACAAAGCGGGCCCACAGGACACTCTTGGAGTGTAGGCCTCTGAGTTTCTGTGCAAAAGGTGTTCAGGGCAGGGGCTTTAAACACCCCAATGCACAACTTCAGGATACCTCAGGAAGTAGGTGCAGTTGCAAAAATGCAGGATGTCCAGGAGTTCCGGTCCCACGTTTCTCGTGTCCGCTACGGGTCTCAGCTTTGCTGGGAGCTTGGGTCAGCGTCAGAGATGTCTAGAAGTCTGTGTCCTGTGTCGCAGATTCTTCGGGATCCGGCGGGAGCCTCGAAAATGCAGACTGGCAAAGATGCTAATGGTGCCTGTTTGGACAGGGTGGTCACTCCTTGACCACAAGGGAGATTTCTTCCGTCTTCCAGTCGATATGGAATGTCGAAGGTCCAAAATATATGTTGCAGAGTTTCGTCCAGGGTAATCTAAAGTCCTAGGGACTGGGATCCTATTCTTATAGCAAGTTTAGGGGTTGGACTAACTCTAGGGTCCCACCTATGGGAGGACCTGGGGAGGGGGTGGTTACACCCCTTTCCCTTTGTCCAGTTTCGCGCCAGAGCTGGGGCTGAGTGCCCCAGCAACCGGTTTCAACTGGGAAATGCAAGGACCACCTAGTGTGCCCCAGGCAGTATCTGAAAAACATTCACTGAATGCAACCCAACCTGCCCCAATACACCAAAGCCTGTCTGGGGAGGTGCTGGCACCTCCCTGGACAGGAAACCTATTGTCCAGGCCTCCCCTGCCGGAGTTTCGTCCAGCAGCAGGAGGGCAGACTCGTGTCTGTGGCAGCAGCATCCATTTTGTGATGTTGGGGCTCTGTTTAACTTTAACCGGGTTTAACAGTAACTACATGTCTTCTCCCTCCAGAAGGGTGGAATGCTACCCCTGCCGCCAGAACTGGTGGGGGGGTATGGGGGGGGGGGGTTATATTCCAAAGTGTTTGACACCTTACACAACATGTTTTGATAAAGCGAAACCAAAGTTAGTGACGATAATGGAGTTGTGCACTACCAGGGTATCCAAGCGATAATAATGCAACTCAATCAGTTCCTTCGTTGCAAAAGTCTTTAATGATATAATTCCAAAATGTAAAAACAACAGCCAACGCGTTTCGTTCTTAGAACTTCGTCAGGGCTGAGAATAAAAACATAAACAACATTCATGAGGATCCAAACTCATATAGTGCAGACCACAATGCATATAAGAACATTACAGTTGTTTAAAAAAGAAGGCCAACACGATTGTATTAAGGCCTATCTGGAGTAACCACTCCTGGGTTTTGTGCTGTGCTTACAACAAACAAACAAACATTACATACTGTACATTTGTGATAAAACCAACATTTAGTGACAAAATGCCATCAACAATCCCAATTTTTGTAATTTTTAGTTTTATAGTTTCTATGTATCTGGTGGGTCGTAGCCCAATTCTGGGTGTATTGGATTATTATGCTGCACATTCCATGCGTGGAGAATGGAAAAACGTCAGGAGAATAGTGGAGAATGACTATGGGATCTTCGAGGGATTGATAAAGGATTAATATTACGGGGACTCCATTTTGAGTTGTGTGGATCTGACCCATGCTTAAGCGGAGACAAAACATTATATCTTTTTGGGCTTATCCCTTCTCTCTTTCTGTACATTCCCTACTCACAATCTTAATGGAGCAGAGTACTACTATTACTAAGTTGACCGAATTATTCAGAATATAGCACTATCTTAGTAATTCCACATAGTTTGAAACAGATCATGGCAATGTATTGCATTTATATCAAGAACTTTCTTCCAATTTCAAAATTGGTAAGGTAAAAAAGACCTTATGATTTTACACATTCTATATTTGATTATGTAAATCTCTCATATACACATTATATCTTATAAGGGTCAGGTCCAACCATTTCACATAGTTTCCATAACATTGATCATTTTTGACCATGAAAATGAAAGAATTACCAGAATTGCTTGAATATCTTACATTACCAATCAGTCATTATCACAGGCCTATTTGGAAGCTTATAGTCAATAGAGTCAATTAGTACCTACCAGTCAGTAAAGTTGAACAATGATCGTCTCGATCTATCATGCCTTGGACGTCGTGGAGTCAAGTGGTCTTTCAAAGACGTGCGCCACCATGATAAGGGCCACGTTATAGAACTGGAAATGTGAAAATAGTAATATTCAAAGTTCAGTGGGTTAAGAGAGAGAAGAGATCGATATTGTAAACGAGGTATCGAATCCACAACATCATAACATCCAAAATGTCCCCGTAGTTATCAGGAAGTCCTCGCATGTGGGGGCCAAGGGGTTTTACTAGGCAAGAATGCCAGGTAGGAGCAGATCCTTCTCCTACCTGGCGGCCAAGACATGGAACACCCTCCCCATCCACCTCCGGCTAACCCAGGACCACCTCTCCTTCAGGAAGCAACTGAAGACCTGGCTGTTCGAGCAGTAGCGAACCCCTACCCCAAGCGCCTTGAGACCCTCCCGGGTGAGTAGCGCGCTATACAAGTGTCATGATTGATTGAAGAATAAAGAGTACTCGTACAGGGCATCCCACATGCTGTGCAAACAGTGGAAGCGGCTATACATCATCCTATTTTAAAGTGCCCTTCATAAGTAAACCGCCTAGATCTCTCTACACCAGCCAGCAAAAAGGATACAGTTGAACTAGGCTGTGTAGTGTTCACAGCGTGCAGTATCATCTATCGTTGGGCCCGTTTCAATTTTTAATTTTTAAAAAGGTGTCAGGTTCCAGCAATATTTATGCAAAGAAAATGTTAAAGCGCACTAACAGGGCGGCGGTTTGGGGAAACTACAGAGCCTCATAGCTGCTATGGAACGTCCAGCTCCAGTGCTGGACGTTCCATTGCGCAGGTACAGTTCGAACGTTCAACGGCCGACTGCAGCACTCCCGAGGTAGTGGTGCCGTCGGCCGGTGAACGTGCGCAGCACCTAAAGGGTTAAAGCATGAATCCCCTCTAAGGAGGAAGAAGACAAGCGAGCAACGGGGCCACGTTATGAAATCAGCTGTGTCAACTCATACCTGTTCATCAATCGTCTCGACGAGGTGCCGGGTATCTCCTGGATCACCGGTTAGTTTACCGGAGGGTGTTTAAATACCCTGTCCTTTGGCGCGCAAAGTTCAATTAAGGCATAATCATAGAAGAAAGACTCCATTGGCCGAGTGCCAACATGTGTAGTTCTCTTAGTGAGAAAAGAATAGAAAATTATATACATATCCGTGTGCAATCTCGTTTGAAATCCTTATGATCATAATCCTGACACAGGTGTACCCCGAGCTGGCTTAATATAATAAATGTTTGCCAAAATCAGGTAATAAACAATTAAATTTTTTGAACAACTCCTAAAATGTGTATGCTTCTCACAGGAGAATCGAACCGAGTATGCCTACTGAATTCCATGGATGGGAGGTAACGGCCCGAGCTATCATCGGAATCACCGGTCACGAGCTAAAAAGTCCCCATCTTAACTAGAAACTGTGCGACACTTGTCGGCCTGCATTGTAGCCCCGACGGAACCGGAAAGTGGAGCCAGAATCTGTCCCCGAGATTCATTACGTAATAAGTACAGAAATAAGTTGAAAACAAGAATATATATAAATTAAAAATAAGAATGGGTTAGAGTGCACATGTAAGTTAGCATTAACCGCGAGGATTATAATGCACTTTTTAAGGTTTTACGGTTTTATTAAATTAGCACAGTTAATTAAAACCATTGCTATAGAGTGTCAACATAGCACAAGTATCACGTTAAAAGAAAAATCTAAGAAAACCGTCAAGGTTTAAGTTCCTATACATATAACTAAAAAGGCAATCTTGTAGTTACCATTGTAATCACATAACAGGATTCCAAGGCCTAAAATAAAATAAATTAGTACAGGAATACAAGGGACGAAAAAAGTCTGTGATAAGTTTTTTTTGAGGGGGGACTGGAAGAGCAGGGGCCAAGGAGGGTAAAAAGAAATTGTCCAGGAGTCTCACATATTTTCCAGTCCTTAAAAGCACTTGAGTGTCTAAGGAAGTAAAGCAAAGGGCCGATGCCTCCCAACATGTTCTGATGCCCCATTTTAAATATAGGGGTTTTAAAAGAAGTCTTCTGGGAGTGTCAAGGGCGGGACAAAATCCCAGAAGATGCAACCATGATTCGGACCTGTAGTTGCACAGTCTGCAGGCCCCATCCTCACTCGTTGGAGCCCATCGGTTGAAGGTAGTGGAGCGCAGACCTAGAAGACGCATGAACATTATGTTCTTCCGAGCCACTGCGTTCAGATTTTCCAGGAGGTAAGATTGAGGTACCCCAGGGAGGTATGAGGTGTTATGGGGCAGCAAGACAGTTGATGTTTTTAGAGCATGGGTGTCCATCCGGTGGGAAATTTGTCTGACCTGCTTATTGATAACCTTTTTCCAGACTGTGTATGGAATAGTGTCTGCGGTTAGTAATGAGTTATCGATGTCTAGCGATCTTATGGCCTTTATGTTTTGATGATTCCACGGATTCCCAGGGCTGGCAAGAGTTTCTTTTAACCAGGCTTTTAGGGTGTTGTCTGCTGCTTTTAGTGTCCTTATAAAGTATTTCAGGGTATCAGCCTCACAAGAGATAGATTGTCTTTGAAGCCCCAGCTCCAGACGTAGTCTTGCCCTGTGGATGAAATTCGGAAGATGCAATATTTTTTTATAGATGGAAACTTGGGCTTGGTCGAGACTGGCCGAGCATGCGCCAGGGAAGGCCTGATGCCCATAATTTAAGGTGGGGAGAAGAGTGGCTTTAACACCTTCAGAATGGGTTCTGCAGAAGGACTACTCAGGGACTGGTTAAGTCGGGTCAGAGAGTATGTTATTGCTCCAGCTCTCTTTTTCAAGGCGGCTAGGTGGACTGATGGTCTAGAGGACTCGCTGAACCAGACCCCCAGGTAATTACACTTTCATGTTGTTTTGATCTTTGCGGGCCCAATGTTCCACTTTAAATTGTTCTTGTTCTTGCAGCAGATAAATATCGAAACCTTTGTCTTTTCCAGGTTGATTTTTAGAGCGTTAGCAGTATTATATTTGTGGATCGTGCTTAAAGCTCGTTGAAGGCCAGATTTTGCCTGCTCCATTATAACAATATCGTCAGCATATTGCAAAATGTGCAGGTTCGTTTTTGCAAAGCCCAGTTTTGGCGGAAGGAGATTGCTTTTCTCCAGGAATGTTCCCAGGTCAGCGGTGTAAAGGTTGAACAAGA
Source organism: Lissotriton vulgaris (assembly GCF_964263255.1). Taxonomy (NCBI): domain Eukaryota; kingdom Metazoa; phylum Chordata; class Amphibia; order Caudata; family Salamandridae; genus Lissotriton; species Lissotriton vulgaris. The sequence goes on along the minus strand of NC_141693.1, from coordinate 2,024,007,500 downwards.
GGGGGGCGAGAACGCAACCTTGCTTTAGGCCGTCTGAGGTTGGAATTTTTGCAGAGTCTGTCTTTGGGCCAGTTTTAATCGTACCCATGTGTTCTTATGCACGGAGATAAGGGCTCCTAGCAGACTCTGAGGGATCCCCCACTTATCTTATTTCCTCCATAAGGTGTTACGAGACACTTTATCAAAGGCAGCGCTGTAGTCTATAAAGCAGCAATAAAGAGGGAGATGATTTTTTTGTGCTGCTTGTTGACTTAGGATCGCTAGAGTGGTGATGTTGTCTATTGTGGAGGCCGAGGGTCGAAACCCAGTTTGAAAATATGGTAGAATGTTGTTTTCTGCTATCCATTTGCACTTAAGAGTATATGGTATGGCTATATCATAGAACAGCTATAAGGAGATGGTTCCGAAAGCTGCAGAGGGGCTCAGCTCATGCTAGGGCACGGTCTCACACAAAACCAAGCACTCTGCCTTCAGGATTGTCAAGGCCTGCCATAGGAGTGACTTGTAGGTTAATAATATGTATGTATGTGTAGATATATACATATATATATATATATATATATATATATATATATATATATATTCGCTCCAAACTTCCGTGGTATGCCCCCGCAAAGAAGACAAGCACTCAGGGTGGCAAGCTCTAAAGTTTTATTTCTGAGCTCACGGTGTCCAGACGCGTTTCGGCATTCGCCTTCGCCGATGGTAACATGGCGGTGCCGAAACAGCTGTTTTTTATGTTTACAATTCATTGACACTGTTAATGGACCACATAACCCATTCATGGTCGCCATCTTTAAACATGCAATCAGTCATAATGCATCGAAGCGTTGCAGATCGACATACTCATTATGACATATTAATCAATAGTGGCATCGTTTTTTTATAATCGGGACACATTTCATCATAATGTGCACAATTTGCCAAACTCGTGCAACTATATTGCCCGCAAATACTGCCCACAGATGGGCTGTCGAAAGTACTCAACATTTGCTTCCAACATCGTTATCATCTAGCCCATGAATGGGCCTGTACCATGTCGAAATCACTCTCTCCATGCAATCCTGCTCCTAAATGGGCAAATAATGTCCATGTATTCAGTGTCCTATACCTCCATCAACTCCTATTTCTCCATTAAAATCTCTTCATTCCAATCAATCAAGTTTTTTATCAGTTTCAAAATCCTTCTTCACAGCTACCTAGTCACCCAAATGTACAGCCAATTCCTCATGTGTGTTCAGACCCCCTGGTGTCTTCGTCTGGAAGTCAATTATGTACCTAGTTTCCAACCTTCTACGGGTCATCAGTCTGTCCCCCCCTAGGGTTTAGTGGTACATGATCCAAGCAAAAATGTTAACAGGTCCCTGTTTCCATTGTGCAAAGCCTTAAAATGCCGCGCCACCGGATATGTTACATCGCCATTTGTTATGGCCCTGGCATGTTCTAATACTCTTATCTTAGCCTGGTGTATGGTGCTCAATCAATCAATCAATCAAAGACATTTGTAGAGCGCACTACTTACCCGGAGGGTCTCAAGGCGCTTGGGGGGGGGGGGGGTGCTGCTACTGCTCGAACAGCCAGGTCTTGAGCTTCTTCCTGAAGGAGAGGTGGTCTTGGGTCAGGCGGAGGTCGGTCGGGAGGGAGTTCCAGGTCTTGGCGGCCAGGTAGGAGAAGGACCTTCCTCCTGTTGTCGCTCTTCGGATGCGGGGGACGGCGGCGAGGGCGTGGTTGGTCTATCGGAAGTGGCGTTTGGGAGCGTAGAAGTTGAGGCGGTTGTTGAGGTAGCTCGGGCCTTGGTCGTGTAGGGCTTTGTGTGCGTGGGTGAGCAGACGGAAGGTGATTCTCTTGTTGACGGGGAGCCAGTGCAGGTCTCTCAGATGTCCGGAGATGTGGCTGCGTCTGGGGATGTCGAGGATGAGTCTGGCTGAGGCGTTCTGGATCCGCTGGAGTCTCTTCTGGAGCTTGGCGGTGGTTCCGGCGTAGAGGACGTTGCCGTAGTCCAGTCGGCTGGTGACAAGGGCCTGGGTGACCGTCTTCCTGGTCTCGGTGGGGATCCACCAGAAGATCTTCCGTAGCATGCGCAGGATGTTAAAACAGGACGCGGAGACGGCGTTGACTTGTCTGGTCATGGAGAGGGAGGAGTCCAGGATGAAGCCCAGGTTGCGTGCGTGGTCTGTCGGTTTGGGTGTGGTGCCCAGGGCGGGGGGCCACCAGGAGTCGTCCCAGGCGGAGGGCGAGGAGCCCAGGATGAGGACTTCCGTCTTGTCTGAGTTCAGTTTCAGGCGGCTGGTTGTCATCCACTTGGCTACGTCTTTCATCCCTTCGTGAAGGTCGGCTCTGGCGGCGGCGGGGTCGTTGGTCAGGGAGAGGATCAGCTGGGTGTCGTCAGCGTAGGAGATGATGTTGAGGTTGAGGTTGTGTTGGCGTGCGATGGCCATCCTTCCGAATTTCATCCACAGGGCAAGACTACGTCTGGAGCTGGGCCTTCAAAGAGCATCTATCTCTTGTGAGGCTGATACCCTGAAATACTTTATAAGGACACTAAAAGCAGCAGACAACACCCTAAAAGCCCGGTTAAAAGAAACTCTTGCCAGCCCTGGGAATCCGTGGAATCATCAAATCATAAAGGCCATAAGATCGCTAGACATCGATAACTCATACCATTTCTTTAACATTTTGTGGCATTCCCCAATACTTTTAACATATACGTCTCTCTTTACTTTAGCATAGGACTCGCTGTTATTCAATTGTCTCAATGCTTCTCTATTGTATGCCTCCACCGTCTGCAATACAATATTTCCCCCTTTGTCAGAGGGTTTCAAAATTAATAAAGGATCATTTGTCAAATCTTCAATTGCTTTATATTGTTCTCTTGTGAAGTTGCAATCACTCTTTCCTCTGACATCACAGTCACGCATTTGCATCAGGTCCTTAGTGACCCTTTCCACAAAAGTATCAACAATGTCATTTGGCATCTGTGGAACATAAGTGGATACTGGCCTGAGGTTCGTTAGGGCACTCCATTGATCTATACTTGCAAATCCGGCCGGAATTGCATCCTCCACCGATTCCCTGTGCAATTCCTCAAGTACCTGTATCGCTGAAATGTCCCGTACTGTTAAGATGTCTGTGTCGTGTGGAGTCTTTCTCCTATCCCGCCCTTCCATTTTCTTAGGGCGTAACTTAAAGAATTTATGCAACTTCCTGGCAAATTTGAAAAGATTGATACGTGTTTGCGTATATTCAATTTTCTTCTTGGGGCAAAAAGTCAATCGCAGCTGTAGTACATCCTCCTCAGTCTTCGTAAGTACACGTGGGGTCAAATTGATGATTGTCAGGTTATCGGAGGCATCTCTGCTCACCGTCGCCTGTTGAACTTCTTCCTGCTCTTGGTCATCATCGGGGAACCTACTCCTTCTGTTCCTGTACCCCCCTCTCCTGGTTTTCCTGCGTTTCTTTGCTCCGGGGGTTTCCCCCTTGCATTGTGTTGCCATGATTGTCTGATTATTTGAAACTCGTCCTGAAAAATCCCTTGTTTCTTCCCTCCGCTTCTCCCTTGTTGGTTCTCCTCGTCAGATTGCTCAGATATATCTGCATCCGACTCACTTGTTGCCGGTTCTTCAGCTGCTTGTGATGTTACTTTATTGCACAGTGCTTTTCTTGGTGCGTCATACTTTTTAGCAAATGTCAGTACCCTCCCTGATGCATAATCGCGCTTGTCCCGCTCAAACTTCTCTTGTTTGCGGGTACGGATTTTTCCTTCATAGATTTTAAGGCATTTCCTCATCCCTTCTCTTAGAGTGTCTTGCCTTGCTGCATCAGTGTCCAGGCTTATTTCGCTCTCCAGTTTCTCTATCATTTCGCGTACTTTTTTGTGGTCGCTCCAGGCAAACTGAGTATCAACAGCATCCCTTTACATGAATGCGCAGTGTGTTCCGACCATTTCTCAAGGAGCAGCAGGTCAGGGTTCTCGTAAGCGGGAACTGTGTATATTCTGAGGCCCTGTGGGACCCTCTCCACCTCCACATAATTTTGCAGCGATGTCCCTTCCCACCTCTTACAAATTTCGCGCTCGTAGAGTCGCTCCAGAGCCACGAACTGGCATGTCAGGGTAGTGGGTTTCTCCTTGTCTTCTCGGGGTAAACCTCCCCCGGTTGATGGTGTTTTCTTTTTGAAAATTTCCAAGGCCATTTTGTCACGATCCACGTCACAATACATTTTTCGGTGTATCCCCTTCACCGGTTATCTCCAAAGTTCGTCTCCGGGAGATTCAGCCACCTCGCCCTACCAACGGCTTGGTATTGTCGAGACCGTCACCCTGTGGGTCCACGCCGTCTCTCCATCTGATTCCTTCCTCGTTTACGCGGTGCAAGGAAACAATTTATTTGCTCCAAAATTGCACCGAGTCCTTGCACTCACGGGTGGGTGCTTTCCAGCGGATGGTGCCCTCCGCAAATATATTGGCTCCAAACTTCCGCGGTATGCCCCCGCAAAGAAGACAAGCACTCAGGGTGGCGAGCTCTAAAGTTTTATTTCTGAGCTCATGGTGTCCAGACGCGTTTCGGCATTCGCCTTAGTCGATGGTAACATGGCGGTGCCGAAACAGCAGTTTTTTATGTTTACAATTCATTGACACTGTTAACGGACCACATAACCAATTCATGGTCGCCATCTTTAAACATGCAATCAGTCAATTACATAATGCATGGAAGCATTGCAGATCGACATACTACATACTCATTATGACATATTAATCAATAGTGGCATCGTTTTTTTATAATCGGGACACATTTCATCATAATGTGCACAATTTGCCAAACTTGCGCAACTATATCTAAGTAAGGGGTGATTACACCACCTTACCCAGGCTGCAGGTGCAGACCTGTGGTGTCAGTTTGGAAAGCTAACCAGGGGTGGCACAATACATGCTGCAGCCCCTGGCAGGCCTCTGGGGCCTCTGGGGTCCCTATGCCCTGGGTACCTAAGGTGCCATATACAGGGGCTCACAAGGGTGATCCAGTAACCAATCTGGTATGTACCTAAAGTACATGGTATCAATTTAGAGAGAGAACAGCTAGGCTGTGTGCCTGATCCAGGACACACCCATGGACCCTTTTCCTGCATCTCCTGCAAGTTCGACGGCACCAAGAACAACTCCTCATCTACGAACACACAACAGATATCCGACCCCAACCACCTACAATGCATCCTGCTCAACACCCGCTCGGTCCACAGGCACGCCATCGACCTCTGGAATCTACTAGACACCATCTCCCCGGACGTCGCCTTCCTAACAGAAACATGGATGAACGCCGCATCAGCCCCAGACATCACCATTGCCGTCCCGGAAGGCTATAAGATCATTCGCAAGGACCGGACCGGCCACACAGGAGGAGGCATCGCTATCGTCCATAAGAAATCCATCCGCATCTCAACCAGCTCAGACGTCAATCTCGCCTACTCTGAACACCTTCACTTCCAGATCCACATCGACCCCAAGACCACACTCAGAGGCACCCTCCTCTACAGGCCACCTGGACCCCGCGCACAATTTAGTGAAGACATCACGGACTTCATCACCCCACACGCGCTCCCCTCCGAGGATTACATCCTTTTGGAGACCTCAACTTTCACCTTGAAAAGAACAACGATCGCAACACCACCACCCTTTTGGACAACCTCGCCAACCTCGGACTTAAACAACTTGTCACTACCCCCACCCACATCGCAGGTCACACACTCGACCCTATCTTCACCTCCAGCAAACATGTCTCCTTCAGCCACACCACAGCTCTCCTTTGGACGGACCACAGCTGCGTTCACTTTACCTACAACAAGCCCACATCCAACAACCACCCCCAACCCACCCTGCAAAGAAACTGGAACAAAATCACCATCGACCAGATCTCCTCATCTCTTCTTCAAAACCCCCCAGCCCACTCCTCAAACCCCGACCAAGCAGCCACCAACCTCACCCAATGGTTATCCAACAGCGCCAACATCCTAGCTCCACTGAAAAAACGACAAATCAAACTAGGCAGCAAGAAGGCCTCCTGGTTCAACGATGATCTTAAGAAATCCAAGAAACTCTGCCGCTCCCTTGAGAAGGCCTGGAAAAAAGACCCAACCGCCAGCACCAAGGACGCCTTCAAAAACGCCACCCGCGTACACCACCAACTGATCCGGAATGCCAAGAAAGCCGCTTTCAAGGACCGACTAGATAACAACGCCCACAACAGCAAGGAATTATTCAACATCGTCAAGGAATTCACCAACCCCTCAGCCAACTCCAACGACATCACCCCCTCTCAAGCCCTCTGCGACTCCCTAGCCTCTTTCTTCCACAACAAAATTGCAGACATCCACAACAGCTTCGACAACCGACCCGAAGACCAACCCACCCAACCCCTTGCAGGACCCCCACCCCCACTGAACATCCTCAATGACTGGAAGCCAATCTCCACTGAGGATACCATCCGTCTGATGAACTCCATCCACTCAGGATCCCCCACTGACCCTTGCCCTCACCACATCTTTAACAAAGCAGACTCCATTATAGCACCGCACCTCCGAGACGTCATCAACTGCTCCCTCAACTCCGCAACCTTCCCGGAAAGCTGGAAACATGCCGAACTCAGCGCCCTCCTGAAGAAACCCACCGCTGACCCCACCGAACTCAAAAACTACCGCCCTATCTCACTCCTTCCATTCCCGGCCAAAGTCATCGAGAAAGCGGTCAACAATCAGCTCGCCGCATTCCTCGAAACCAACAAATCCCTCGACTCCTCACAATCCGGCTTCCGAGCCAAGCACAGCACCGAAACCGCCCTCATCGCAGCAACAGACGACATTCGAACTCTACTGGACAATGGAGACACAGTCGCCCTCATCCTCCTCGACCTCTCCGCAGCCTTCGACACGGTCTGTCACAGCACCCTTTTACAACGCCTCAGAAACGTCGGAATCCAAGGAAAAGCACTGGAATGGATCACCTCGTTCCTCACCGGAAGAACCCAGAGAGTCCGCCTTCCACCATTCAAGTCAGAGGCCACTGAAGTCATCTGCGGCGTACCACAAGGATCTTCACTCAGCCCCACCCTCTTCAACATATACATGAGCCCCCTCGCGGTCATCGCACGCCAACACAACCTCAACATCATCTCCTACGCCGACGATACTCAACTGATCCTATCACTCACCAGAGACCCGCACACTGCCAAAATCAACCTGCATGAAGGAATGAAAGAAGTTGCCGAATGAATGAAGCTCAGCCGTCTGAAACTGAACTCAGACAAAACAGAAGTCCTCATCCTAGGCACCTCCCCCTCCGCCTGGAATAACTCTTGGTGGCCAGAGGCCCTTGGAAAAGCACCCATCCCAACGGACCACGCACGGAACCTGGGCGTCATCCTGGATTCCTCACTCTCGATGAACAGACAAGTCAACGCCGTTTCTTCATCTTGCTTCAACATTCTCCGCATGCTCAAAAAAACATTTCGCTGGATCCCCACCGAAACTAGAAAAACAGTCACCCATGCTCTGGTCACGAGCCGACTGGACTACGGAAACACCCTCTACGCCGGTACCACCGCAAAACTCCAGAAAAAACTCCAACGCATCCAGAACGCTTCAGCCAGGCTCATATTAGACATCCCGCGTAAAGAACACATCTCTGGTCACCTGAAAAACCTCCACTGGCTCCCCGTCAATAAGAGGATCACTTTCCGGCTCCTAACCCACGCACACAAGGCACTCTACGAAATCGGACCCGAATGCCTTAACACACGACTGTCCTTCTACACCCCCTCCCGCCAGCTACGATCCTCCAACCAAGCCCTTGCCACTGTACCTCGCATCAACAAAACCACCATGGGAGGTAGATCCTTCTCCTACCTGGCAGCTAAAACCTGGAACTCACTTCCCACTCACCTTCGCCTTAATCAGAACCACCTAGCATTCAGAAAGCAACTTAAAACGTGGATATTTGACAACTAATTCCCCACCCTTCTTCAAGCGCCTTGAGACCCTCTGGGTATGTAGCGCGCTATATAAATTTATTGACTTGACTTGACATTAGCAGGGCCACAGCCATACTAAAGTCGAAAAACCAGTGAAACACAGCAAAAAGTGTGGGAAACCATAGGAAGCAGACCCTACAATGCTCCCCTGCCTGTACCAGGTGCAAGCTGACCTCATGGAACGGGAGATTCGCTCGGACGAAGTAACCTCTGCCATCTCGCGCCTAACAGTGGCTAAACCACCAGGCCCAGATGGCTACACTGCAGCATTTTATAAACAGTTTTGCCCCACACTAACTCCTCTTCTCACACGCCTCTTTAACTCCTCCGCTTATTCAGGGGCGCTCCCACCTTCCATGCTTCAGGCGGATATAGCAGTCCCCCACAAGCCCGGTAAGGACAAGAAACTTTGCGCGGCATACCGGCCTATCTCTTTTAAATATCGACCTTAAGCTCTACACCAGCATCCTTGCGACTCGCCTAGCTCTCTACTTGCCTGGGTTAATCGACCCCAACCACGCCTGGTTTATCCCCCAAAAACAGACCAGTGACCAGACGAAGTGGGTGCTTCACCTCATCGAAAAAGCCTCCCGAATCCGAGGTGACTATATACTCCTGGCCATCGATGCTGAAAAGGCATTCGATTGCGTACACTGGCCCTACCTGGAGCAGGTGCTATTCCATTTTGGCTTGGGGGAAAGGACGAGGACCCGTATCCTTAACTGCTACCGGAGTCTTGCGGCTGTGGTGCGAGTGAACCGACATTTGGCCACCCCCTTTCAGATCCACAGAGGCACTAGACAGGGGTGCCCTTTGTCGCCCCTGCTCTTTGCCTTATACATGGAACCCCTGGCGCAACGAGTCCGTGAGCAACCGGGAATTCCGGGAATACACTTTGGCAATGACACCCACACTATTAGTTTGTATGCAGATGATGTTCTGGTCACCTTGACGGAACCTGCAACGGCCTTAGGCACCTTCTTGGAGGAGCTGGACTCCTTCGGGCGTCCTGGTTCAAAGTTAATATCACCAAGTCCACTGCTCTAAACCTTTCCATGCCACCCCAGATGCTGGCAGATCTACAGACACGCCATCCCCTACAGTGGTCTGTCGATACAGTCCCTTATTTGAATATCCAGCTAGCCCCCACACTACAGGCGATGAGGGTGGCCAACTATACCTTCCTGCAGTCTCTCATTCATGCGGACCTACGACGCTGGAAACACTACCCAATCTCTTGGCTTGGCCGTGTCGCCGCGGTCAAGATGACGATCCTCCCCAAACTTTTCTACCTATTTCAAACGCTCCCTCTGCAACTTGCCCACTGCTGGCTCCAGTGAGTACAGATGGAACTCTCTCAATTTATCTGTCAAGGTCGCAAACTGAGGATGAAGCGGCTGGTCAGTTTCTTCCTTTCAGACGAGGGGGGCATAGGGATTCCCGATGTCGTGTTGTACTATAGGGCCACCCAACTCCGGCACTTAGTGGAGCCGAGCCGAGTCCGAAAAAGACAGGCTCTTTCAGGACCGGGCTATAGCGGGCACTTCCTTGATGAAGATCGCTTTTCTTCGAAAGACCCAACGCCCACAAACCTCTACGCTTCTCATATAACCCGCACAACCCTGTTAGTCTGAGACCAGAAGAACAGGCGACACGGACTGACGACCTTCCCTTCCCCACTCACTCCAACTTTCGGCAACTCCGACTTCGGACCAGGGATGTTCGAGACCTACTTCCCTCTTTGGAGAACCACCAGCTGCTGTGCGCTAGGTCCCCTTTATGATGCAGAGGGAGTGGTACCCTTCACACAGCTACGTACGGATTATGGTCTCCCGGAATCTAAGCACTTGCATTATTTTCAACTACGGCATTGGGATTTACATCCAAACATTTGATTACGGACCCATAGACACCTCACCCAGTATGAGAGATGGCTGATCACACGTACCTCAGACAAGAAGCTCATCTCAGACCTGTATAGGATGCTCCTATCTCGCTACACTATAATAATAAATAATAATAAATTGATACTTGTATAGCGCACTACTCACCCGCAAGGGTCTCAAGGCGCTTGTACGAATACCGCTGTGGAACCCGTCCTGGCTTTCCCTGTGAGGCGTCCAGTCCTGGGCACCCCCAAGGTGGAGGCCAGGCACCCTTAGCGTTGTGGGGGCCGTTGTGGAGATTAAGCAAGCTATTGCCCAGAGTTGCAGAGTGGGACTCCATGATTGGAATAGGCACCGAGGCGAGAATTATCAGGTCCGTGGAATTTTGAGCCCAAGACCCGCCGAGGCGGGGAATTGAACCCTGGTCCCGGGCTAGACCTCTGCATCAGGGTCTGCCGCTCTAACCATTGAGCCACACTTCTCCACACTCACACATCTCATGCAGGGCGGGCCCGATGGAAGAGGGACCTGGGCCGTGATCTCACTAGCAAAGAATGGAAGGGGATTTGCTACAGGGCGCAACACACTGAGACTCATGTAGGCCTCACCGAAACCTTCACGAAACTTGCCTACTATTGGCATTATACCCCTGAGCGCATGCACCGCATCAACAGCGCACATAGTCCGGTCTGTTGGAGAGGGTGTGAGAAGACAGGGAAACACTTTCCCTCTCCTATGGGAATGCGAACACCTGACACACTATTGGACCCAGGTGCTCGACATTGTTGACAAGTGTTTAGGTACAGAGATTCCCCGACTTCCTTAGGACGTGCTTCTGAGTACGTGCCGCTCACGTACCCGCTGAAAACCATGAAGTGGGAAACAAATGGCCCTCGCGCTGGGCTCTGCCACACAAAACATTCTCACCCATTGGAAATGTACAAGTCCTCCAACACTCACAGGGTGGCTCCACCGCTTAAGGTACATTTTGGGCATGGAGAACATTTCGCTCACCGCGGCTGGCAAGGGCTCAGGCTTTAACAATCTATGGCAGCCCTTCCTGACCCTCCTGGCGCAGGACTTTAGGGAGCTGACATGCCTGAGATACCTTCTGCGCTTGACACTGTGAACCCTGCAGTCTAGTTGCCACCTGTCTTTGGAAGGGCGAGGTTGGGGGTGCGGGTAAGGGGGTCCTGTGCCTCTCTATTTTCTTCTTCTATTTTTCTATTTCTGGGTTAGGGTGGGGGGGGGGGGGGGGGTTTATCACTTTGGTTTTATCTTGTTACATTTTTTGGCAATCTTGCATGCTAATCGTTTGCATTGGATCTCTGTGGCCCAATTGATCGCACTGCTGTTTTGCAGGTTTGCAATACATGGCATTTATTTCAATAAAAAGATTTACACCATAAAAACTTTTTAAATAAAAATAGTAATGAGCGTTAGCTTCGGTAGTATTGGCATTTTAAAAATATCTGACCTTCCTATACAGGAGAGTGGGCGGCCTCCCCACACTTTTAATAACTTCTTAGTCTCAATCACTACTTTCTTAAAATTCAACTGGGCTACAGCATCCTGATCTTTCACCAGCTGAACTCCCAAATATCTTATTTTCTCGTGTACCAGTGGACTGCTACTGCTGGAGTTCCATTCCATGACCTGTGTTTTTGTTGGTTAACTAAGTAACCCGATATGTTCCCGAAGTGTCGCAGAGTGTCTAAAATAACCAGGAGAGAACCTGCTAAGTCGCTTGTAATATCATTAGGTCATCAGAAGATAGGGCTACTTTTTTCTTATAACCCTGATATTCAAACAGGATATTTTGGTTTGCCCTAATTACGTCTGCCATAGGTTCAATATATAATTTAAAAAGCAACAGTGACAGTGGACAACCTTGACCTGTCCCTCTTTTGGTATTTATCTTTTCAGTAAGATTGCCATTTACTAGTATCTTTGCGGTTGGGTGTTTATATATTGACCCTACCGCCCTTGAAAAAACCTCCCCCAAGGCATACTGTTTGATCACACTTTGCAGGAAAGGCCAGTTTACCCCATCAAAGGTTTTAGCAGCGTCAAAAGTGAGTACCGTCAAAGGGATCTTTTCTTGAATGGCCAAATCTATTGTTCCAATCAGATCATGTCAGTTCCTGAAGTTGCCTCCCCTAAATAAAACCTTTTTGGTCTTCATGAATTAGTAGAACAATCACCTTCTCTAACCTCTTAGCCATGATATGAGTATATTCATTTATTTATTTTATTTATAAAGTTTTATTTAGCGCGAACATGACCCCGAAGGAAATCAGAGCGCTTTACAATTGGAGGGAAGGAAGGTAATAAATGCAGTACCAGCATCAAAGTACATAGCGAATTAGGAGGGGAGCAATCTTTTATAATCACTATTCTATAACGAAATTGGCCTATAGTACTCACATAATTTAGGATCTTTGACTGGTTTAAGAATTATACTAGTAACTGCTTCGTCCCATGATGTTGGTGGCTCTTGCCCTTTAAGAAAACCGCATTCAACAATTCTGTCAAGAAGAGGGCCAACTTATCTTTAAGAGCAATATAAAACTCATGCGGAAGAATATCTGCCCGGCTGCTTTCCCTCTTTTTAATTTGTGAATTACCTTAAGCACTTCTTCAGTACTTATTTCTGAGTTTAAATCTTCTCAGGTCTGCTTGTAGTGTCTTCTGACACTTTTAGGTCTTCTATGTACAGCTTTTTAAAAAAGAGTGAGGGGGGAGGAGCCAAGATGGCGGACGGGACGGACGTTTGAGCTCCCGGCTCCGCGAGCCGTCCGGTTCCATTTCAAAATCCTGATATTTATCCTTACCTACGCCGCCCTACAACCAGGACATGACAGCGCTGATGTCACTAGCGTTCTTTGGATACCTTTGCCGGCTGAATCGGTGGTAGACTCGCTGTGTTCGCCGACCTCCGGCGCTGCCCCTGGACCCTGTGCCGATAGCCGCCGCTGGACGCCGCAGGGTGTGGACGGCGAGACGAGCTGGAGAAGTGCTGGTGACTGCGGGGGCGTGGACGATTGCCGGGATGACCGGAGTTGGACCCTTTCATTGGGGTTAGACTCCCCTTTGTGCCGGCGGTGGTGCAGATGACGCTGGAGCCCCTCACGAGTCGCTTTCCTCTGCCACTCGGTCGAAGGACGGGCGGACTCCATCTTGGTGCGCCTTCCCTGCTGCGGATCGCCAGCGCTAACAGGAGACGGGGGGGCTCTCACCCTGTGCCGCCCCCGGGTTGTGAGCTGCGTTTTCTCAGTGGCTGCACTGCTGTTCTTCCTGTTAACGCGGTCGCCCCCTTCCCACCATTGTTTGCTCGCCGGAGGAGTGGTAATGGCGCCTGCCCCTCCTGACGAGACGGTGACTGCTCCCATGTCTCCAGTACCTGTGGTCTCGCCTGCCCTTGAGCCGAAGGCTGTACCGAGGGAGCAGCTGTGTAGTGCGGACCGGCTGCCACTGCAGAGAGATCTGACCTGCGGCGATATCCTGGTTGCCCTCGCCGATTTGAGGGCGACATGGCGGCGGTCCGCCCGAGCACTGGGGCGGAAGATTGAGGGGGCAGTATCTGACATAGGGCGACCCCGGCTGGCTGGCCCCCTACCGCCTCTGATTAATCCTGAAGTGGATGCAATGTTGCGGAATGAGGGGACGGAGGAGAGTCGTTTTTCTTGCTACAATGTTGGGTGTTTACTCATCGACGATGCTACAGTTGCAGAGGCTCCCTTCACTTCGGAAGCTATGACTTTGCCTACGCAATTTCTACCATGGCCCTGCTGCTCAATTTCCCTGTCGCATACCCCCCTCGCTATTTCTGCCACTGGAGCCTCTGTGTTACATTGCTGTAGTGTGGGTAACCCTGCGACAAAAGGAGTCTTCGTCGTTTTGGACATCGGACTTGTTAGTGCCTGGGAACATTTATCTTCCCCCCCTCTGCTTCCCCTTCCTCGAGAGCGGCCATCTTGCTCCTTTCTTCTGCCTGAAGGTGGCTTGCAGCGGTGGCCATGCCTGGAGAGATTTCGCCGTCCCGGACAGGGTTGAGGGTGTGCCCTTTGTTGGTTTTGCTGGATCCGCTGGCGGGGACCCGGACTGGAACGCTTTCTGTTACAGTAGCTGAGTTGAATTTACTGTTCTGCTTTTTCCCACTTCATGTTGCAGTCGATGTATCCTGATGTCTATTCTTGCTGCTGGGGGGCGGATTTGTGTTGGCCCGGGGTTCTGGGTGTTATTGATTCTGGCCCTATGGGTTCGAAGTTCTTCGAATTTATGACTGTGCACGGCGTAGGAGCTATTCACGGCGAGGGAGTCCGGGAGTTCTGATGTTGGGTGGGCTCCTCCCCGCTTTTCCTTTTCCTGGGAATCGTAGATTAGTTTATTCTTTTCTCACTCCCTATGTCTCAAATGTGATTTTATGGAAATCTTTTTCTTTTCTCTCTTTACTTGTCTCTACATTTCGGGTTCTCTTTTTGGGGCGACAGACACACTGCTAGGGGGGGGTAGGCCATAGCCTCTGCATGCGTGTTGGGTGGGGGGTCTTCTTTGGTTCGTTTTTGTTTCTATTGGCCTTATTTTTCTCTTTTTGTGTTTCCTTTCCTTTTTTGCTTTTTCCTGGGTCAGTGGGTTGGTCTGGTGTTAGGAGGGTAGCGGCTGGCGTGCACCACCCGTTATGTTCCATCATCCTGTTGTGCTAGCTCTGTGCCGCCATTTTGGCTATGTTTATTGTTCGCTGGATTTATTGACAGACGTTGCCCGCTTATTACTTAGATGGATGTTCTGCACACTGATCCGTTCTAGCTTCTGTATCTCCTTATATAAAAAATCATTTGAAAATTAACCTTAACTTGTCCTGACACTCGGTGCTCGTGGAATATGGTGTAACACATGTTGTCCGCTTTTATGTGCTGACGTGTCATCGAGTTGACGTATATTTTGCTACAAAGCTTACGAAGTGTCGAGGCCGGCCGGCTGGTTGTAGGCCCGTATTTGTTTTCTGAAAGTGCAAAATAAAGGTTTAAAAAAAAAAAAAAAAAAAAGAGTGAAAGTCTGCTCTATCTCCTGATGTTCTGTACTTATTTTACTAGTATCATTTGGATGGCTTGAATCCAGTTTCGAGTTTGCTCTCCCTTACTTTTCCTCACCAATAATTTACCACACCCTTCCCCCTATTCGTATTGGGAACGCTTATTTGCTTACCACCTTCTCCTAATTATGGCGTCTAAGGCGTTGGCTAGATAACTCATGGCACACTTTATTTTCTCTACACCTGCCAAGTTTTTTAGGTCTCGCCTGAGCCAGAACATGCGCTGCTTTGGCGAGGATCTCAGTGAGTGGGCTTCAAAAAGCCGACCACAGCTTTTTGTGCCGCCTAGAGCATGCGGTTACGAGCACAGGCGCCATCCGGCTTTCCTGTCTCGTCATGGCTCATTACACCCTTACAGTTACTTTCACTTTCATGCCTTTGCGGCCGCGTCACTTTTACAGCTGCGCGGCCAATGCTTGTTTTTCCTCAGATTATCTGTCCGGCCAGCACCTCTTGGAGACCTGTGGAGACACCCCTCACCAAACAACGGGCCTCTGCCCGATCACTCACAGAAATCTACTACGACAACAGACTGTCTGACGTGTATCCTACTAGGCGGTGAGCTCCAGAATGTTAACATGTACGTATGATGGTGCGTGCGTCAATCGAGTCATGTCCTATGACGCAGTAAAAATACCTGCAGATGTCGGCTATCTCCAAAAATGTGTAAAGTGCATGTTGTATCCGTGAGTATGCATTGGTGGCAGAACCTACTGTCCCTGTAAATACACTGCTGTCTAAATTTGCCTCTGTACATGTACGTACGTCTTCTGTCGCTGTTAGCGACGCACTGGTATCTATTGTCTCCTTAAATATACTTTTCTTCTTCAATCAAAGGGGGTGGGGAGAAGGAAATTCACGATCCAACCAGTTTCCTTTGGCTCAAATCTTTAAATCAGTGGGGGGTTGGATCACTTGTCCTGCCAACCTGGATTACTCAGGTGTTCGGTACGTCCCTCTGTAAAAAACTCTCATACACTCGAGATGGAATCGTGGGTAGCGGTATATCTTGATTCTCCGCTGAATTTATCGAGTGTCTGCATAATCACAGGGTTCTTTGGTATGCAGCCTCCGCCCGGAGGTAGTCATCCAAGGTTGTGTGCAGTAGTGTCCAGTGATTAGTGAAAGTGGTGATTCTAAAATAACTCGAAGAGCCAGAGTGTGAATTTTATTATTCTGGGTTCGAGCCAGTGAAGTTGAAAATATCGTTGGTATGCGTTTCTGAGAATTATTAGGGTTCTCTACGCTACCTATTTTCGTGAGTTAAAAGGTCGACATGTTTCAGCCCTGATTTGTCAAAGTGATCGTCGGGCTTTCTTCAGGACCAGGTGAGGAGGTGAGAAGGGATCTTTTATGTCCCCTTTCTTATGAGGTCAATTTTTGTGCCTGTAGAAAAAGGGGAATGTGTCAGTTCAAGGGAGGGTATTATACGGGGCGTTTTCTATATATATTAATTCGCTCTGTGCTTACGGTAAATTAAGTCCTTTGTTTACCATTCATAGCTTCGCCGCAATCTTGTCTTGGGTAACCACATACTCAAAAATTTGCCAATTAAATCTCAATCCTTTTAAGTCACATCTTGTTCTGTCATCAACCCTCATTCAGAAATGAAGTTTCTCATGGTTATACACCAAAATAAATTTCACAGGATTCTAATATCATACCCCTATTTGATGTTATCATTATCCACTAAGACTTCTTTAACTCTACTTCATAACTTTCTTTAGTGTGTTTAGGGCTTGCCGTTCCGCTGTGGTCATGTTCTGGAAGGGTTTGGTAGTTTCTTTGCTCAAGGTGTCTAATTCTTTCATGAGAGCTTGTTCAAATGTGCCGATTTCTATCGATACCTGGGAATTTAGTTGGCAGAATTTGGATTTTGGACGTAGTTTGGTATCTCCGTCACTTATTTGGAGCATCTGGTTGGAGAAGAAAGCTTTGAGTTTCAGTTTAACAAAATTCCGATACTTCACATTTGGTTTTAAAGATGTCAACTGTTGGTGTTGGTACATATCCTAAACCTTTGTTTAGGATGTTTGTCTCTTCTTGAGAGAGTACACGATCTGTAAGGTTTACGATGAGGGAGCTGTGCTCGGTCCTGCCTTTGCTTTTGTCACGCTCCTGGTTTGATACTGGCGTGATTGATCTGACCATGTCACTCCTCTGCGCCGTTGTCTCTGTGGTGCGCGGCCTCCCCCTAAAAAAGGAATCCGTTGGTTGAAGTTTAATCCATTTCGTGGTTGGTATTGTTGGGGAAGGTAATAAATAGTATTTATTATTTGAAGATATTGTAATTATGCAGCTTCCAGGACACCAGACTAAATTCAGACCAAGCATTGGCATAGCAAATAGGTCTCACCTTTGGGACCTTATAAGTATTTAATTATGCAACAGTTGATGTTGATGCACCAAGAACATTGTGCTGCATAACTAAATACTTATAAGGTCCCAAAAGTGAGACCTATTGGCTATGCCAATGCTTGTTTAATCTTCTTTCTAGTTTCCTTCCTCTGTAAGGCCGCTAGGCTGATTACTCTTTCTCTTATGACTGCCTTGTAACACCCCAAACTATCTGGAGGAGGGGAAGGGGCTGCGTTTCTAATTAGTTGGAAATACTCTCTTGTTTCCTGCTCTAACTGTTCCACTATGTGCTGATCAAGAAGTAGGGCTCGATTTAACATCCATCTTGGTGAACTAGGTGGTTTATTTATTCTCAGCTCTAGACAGACAGACGAATGGTCCGATAAATGGCCAAATATATGCGCCACTTTTTTTGCATTACTACCTATCCTATTATCTACTAAGAAAAAATATATTCTAGAAGAGTGCCCATATTTTTTTATATCTAAAGGTAAGCCTATGTCCTTTGTCTCCCATAACCCTCCAAATATCTACAAGTCCCTCATCCTCCATATCCCGTTTTAGCCATGCTCTCATTTTGGATGAATTAACTGCCTTCCCTGTGGTGGATTTATCAAGCATAGGATCTATTAGTGCATTAAGATCTCCTCCTGCTCTTCTCTACTGTTGGCGAGGTCACTGGTTCACTCGTCGCCCACTACAGAGCCCCACTTTCTCCACCTCCACCATGAAATCTTGCGGAAACACTAGTAAGTACGTTTTTACATATCCTGAAAGGGAAATTATTTTTCCACGATACTGCTCGGCGCTCACGATCGAATCCAGTCCTGGTTTTGGAGAGAGCGGAGCCGCAGACGGAGCTGCAGCAGCTGAGTGGGGAGAAAGCCTGACACCCCTGCCCCCGCCATTTCCCTCGCTCTTACCGCTGAATCGCCGGTACTGCTTCGGCAGCCACTATAGTCCTGGTTGCCAGACGGGGGTCGGCGTGCGGTTCTTGCTGAATCGCCCAGGCTCCGGGTGAGGTGGCGTGAGGGAGAAGTGGATGTGAACCGGCGCACTACGAGGTGGTGGCGACGACGAAGGACCAAGCGGGACTTTTACACCCTTGTACCCAGGGCTTTAAGTGGGATGAAAAAACTGGGGGGTCTCTAAAAGGGGCGTGGCCAGTGTAATAGGGGCGTGGCTTTAAGTCACTTACGCAAAAAATGTGTGCTTAGCATAGTGTGCTGCCCGACTAGTATTTGGCTGTTTCTGTCACTGCATCCAGATATTTGATACAAGTAACATCATACCTACAATAAGTAAGGAATATTGGCTTTGTCAATGGTTATTAGTTGCATAAGCTGCAACTATGACTTGTATATAATATTGACAAAGCTTCCAATTAAATCCCTGTTGACCCTACCACAATGTTGCTGCTCTTGCGTTTCAGAAAGAGAAGGGAAATCCAGAAAGAAAATGACTCGTAAAGGATTTCCCTTCCCCCACAACGCTCCCCTGGCATGACGTCATGCTGTAACTTCTCTACTACTGAGAAGTGAGCAGTATGGGCGGCGCACATCCATGTGCCTGGTGCTGTCTAGAAACGGGTCTCTACCAGGCTTTGTTTTGCGCCCTGGCACTTTTTCCGGACTGCAGTGACAGCAAACTGTGGTCACTGCAATCTGGAAAAAAACGGGCTGCCTGTGTCAGGGCTCAAAACAGAGCCCGATAGAGACCCGTTTCGAGGCCCCCTGAAAAAAACTGCCGGTGCTCAGACCCCTTGAGACCCGGCCCACTTAAAGCCCTGCGTTGTACCCCCTCACCCAGTGACCCGGCGACCAACAACCGGCACACTGCAACTTGCCCCGAGCGGAGAGCAGAGTTAGAGCCGTGAGTGCCTCGGGCATAACGGCTTCTTTTTAAACACTCTAAGCATTGTAACATCACGGAAACTTCTCTGAAGAGACTCGGACCTGCCACAGGAGTGGGAGCGGTTCAGGGGTTGCGAGAGTTGCTGTGGATGCCGCAGTCGTTGCCGTTTGCTGCCGCAGGCGCTAAGAAGCTAGGCCATAAACCCTGCCAAAGAGTCCAATTTCAATTTAACTTTAAATTTTCAATTGCTGTAAGCGCCTCAGGCATACCGAGTCTCAATCATTGTAAACATTCCAACGTGCCTTTGCGGAAGCGACTCGGACCTGCCGCGGGTGTTGCGGCGAGTGTTGGCGGATGCTTCCGTGTGCGCAGCGAATACTGCCATGAGGGTTGCTATGTCATGGTAACCTTCTCCCCCGAGTTAGACTGATTTCTGACTATACATACTGGGAGGTCTTAAGCAACTTTCAAACAGCCTCCTCAAGGAAGTAAATACCTGTTCTAAACTACCATCATTACTATCATTTATATCTCGAACACGGCTTGCGGACGCAGGGGTGTGTTGGGGTTGAGCCCTAAGTCAAGGATCTCGCCCCCCTGTCGCTTTTGTTGGACCTTCATTCTGGTGGATGTTACAATAGTTTCTGGTTTGTCCCACCCCTAATTTACATTCAATACATGAGCGTGTACTGTTAATATCGTGTACTGTTAATATAAGTAAACTAGCAGTAAGCAGCACCACCAGCACCTACAATTTAAATTAATCTAACCAAGATAAAATAACTGCTGCTAGATAATGCGCTCTGGCAAAGAAAGATCAGTGGGCTCCCCTAAGAAACGAACTCGAAGAAATCAAACATCCAATCCACAAAAAAAAGGCCCGAGTAAAAGCGCAAATAAAGGGGGCCACTCAGTCACTAATTTCACCTATAGCAAGGATGTTTGAAAAATCGACTAAAATCCCACAGAAATTTGATTTCATGAAAGTTCCATTAACTGCTCTTATGACTTTGCCTCTGCAATCAGAGCAAGATTTTAAATCCTTACAGTGCCCACTTAAACCAATAAACGGAACGAAACCAATGAACGGGGTCTGGGATCTAAACATCGAGGTTGGAGTTAACTCACCAGCTAAGCTCTACGATAATTCTGAGGGAACAGACCCACATACAGACCTAGGAAATGACCATCTATTGTGTAAAATATTTGTGCAAGAACCGAAAAATGGCCCAGTGGAGAGAGCAGAAAGCTTATCAGAGTTCATTAATCAATCTAGTTAGCGCCAAGAAACTGCTAGGTGTACGAGCGCTATATAAATCCCTTCAAATTCAAATTAAATTAACATCATACAGGCACCTTGTTATGAATCTGTTCCGATACTGCTGGAGGCCAATGTGGTCATAAAAAACAATCAAGCTCTTACTCCCATTGATTTGCTATTAGCACCTAAACCAGGTTTTCAAAATGTTTTAGAAGGAGCAAAGTTTGTAAAAGTATCAGGAAACCAACATACAGACGTAAATGGTCAATTCTTAACGCAAAAATATGATTCTCAAGAATTAATTGCGCAGGAAAATAATAGTCATTTACAGATCCTAGAAAGTTCTATCAATGAAATAGGAAGTAAGCAACAACAATTGTCTGGAAATGGTACTGCATTAACAAAGGGGTCTGCAATAAAAAAACAACCAATACTAATAAACGGATCATCGTCCATAAAAGAAAATGCTGCTTTCCAACAGAGTGTGCGATCTCCAAAGCACGCATTGTCAATTACACACGAAGTAGTCTTGACAATATAATAAACGATGTAGATAACAACAGTACCTCATATAGTAAGAACAAAATCTTGACCTTAATTCAAAACAAACAGGGAAAATGGATGCTGGAACAATATGGGACATACATTATCAAACTTCAGTATTAACTCTGGAAGCTTTAGCTTATCAGTCTAAATAAATGGACATTCAAATTGACATTTTGGGCCTTATGGCAAATGCAGTCGCAGGAATTGAGAACAAATTAGCCGACCTAAACAATTTAATAATAAAAGTTCAAGAGGAAAAAGCGCCAACCTGCATAGAATGCACATGTGCGCCAATAATAAATAAATTAGTATTAATTCCGGATGTTGTCAATTCAAGATTGGAGGACGTCAAACATGCTATTTACAAACAGAATGCAGAAGATAGGAAGGGGCTTGAAAACCAATTTAGGAAAAACTCAATCTCTGTAAGCAACCAGGAGCAACCGACCGTACTATCCATTAAAAATAGTGATAAGTCAAATATGATTAATCAAGCAAAATCAATCGATGACTCGAGTAAAATAAAGGCAAATAATAGTTCAGGAGTCTCGACTAGTATCCAAAACAAAGAAGATGAGGTCGTAGTGGCGTTTGAACTAACAAAAAGACAGAAAAAGAAACTAAGGAAAGCAAGAAATAGGATAAATAAGGAAAGCATCCTATCTAGTTAAACAGATATAGCCGAAACCCATAAAGGAAGAGCTACAACTCCAGATCCCAAATACAGTAGAACTACAATTACTGCAAACCAAAATAATGAACAGAAAAAAACAACAAACGGGGGAGATATTAGGATGCCACAAACTAAAATGGCAGAAAACAATGTAGAAGAGAACACTATTCTCGCAAACCAAAAAAAAGACGAGAATAAAACATTAAACATTTCGAGACACTAGGAGGTCTCAAACTATAGTGACGAAAGACACTGTTGAAGGGATTTCATATTACGACTTCTTCGCCAAACCGTCCGCTCTCAGACTAAAAAAAGATCGAATGAAAGTAAAATAATTAGTATCACTGAAGCCTCCGACCTAACCTCCGGACTACGTGAGGTCGAACATAAAACATTACAGGAGGCGCAAACATTAAATAGGATTAACCCAAATGGATGCATAATAAAAGATCTTACTCTTTACGGAATCCAAAACGACCAAACCCAGAGCATGATTGATGAAAACAATCTCAAATCCTCAAGAGATTTAGGAACCATATTACCTAATGTGAAGGACGTACAAAGTCACATGCATCAAGATAACCAAACCCGGACCGACCACAACCAAAACAACTCATCCTGTCTATTGAGTACCTGTAAAAAACATGATGTTCTCTCGGCACGAAATGAACTGGGCCGTAAAGGCCTAATAATAAACTGCTCCAAACGAGAAGAAACGATTGATGACCAGAATCATAATAAAATGCAAGAAAATGTACTTATTGTAAAAAAAGGAAGAGCAAGCAGATCACCTGCATGGAAAACAGAATAAAGATGGGGAAAAAGGGGTAATATCTCCAACTAAAAAAAGGACCACTCAAATAGGCCTCAAGCCAGTATATGAATCAAGAGGCCCTCGTGACATTTTAAATAGAGGAAACCTCCTCCGCTTAATGAAAAACCTACCAACTCTTGACAGTATATCATCAGAAGATATTGAAACAGTAGGCTTCCAGCCAAATCCGGAAGTCACTCTGCCACTAACACTGATATCAGTACCAAGAGGCCCACTAGCGGACTCCATGTTGAAGGAGCATGGTCCCTTCCGGGAATGGGGTATATTAATAAGTCAACTCCCGCCCACATACTGGAAGTAATGCAAAAAAAATTCAGTATGTTGAACGCAACCCTGTTTTTTCCGTATTAAAAACCCACTGGGGAAAACAAACCATGAAGCTAAATCCTGTTCTATCCCAATAATCCTCGCTCAGAGGCTGACGATTTCTGGAGGCTCCAGAAACACTAGAGGCACAAACAATCTTTTGCTAAAGCCCCAAAAATTCTGCAAGGAAAAAACCTATAAACGCTCCTTCTCAGGAATGGCACCCATCTGGAACTCACTCCCCCCTGAAACCAGGCTCATCTCCTCCACCATACTTTTAAAGAAAGAAGTAAAGGCTATCCTCATGGCTAAATACACTTGAATTATCACTAGGGAAGTTTTTTACAAACGCTGAACCATCCTGCTCTATTGATCTTTTTGCATTTTTGTATGACTTGTGTTATTGACTTACCTGATTGTTTACGCTGCCACCTATTTTTATTTGTATCACCATTGATGTATCTATCTGACTACGCTCCTGCATTTACCCTCCCCACCCCAATTGTTATTTACTCACATGTTGTACCCTTCGTCTGTAAAGCGCTCTGATATCTGCAAAGATCTTGTTCGCGCTATATAAAACTTTCAAAATAAATAAAATAAATAAATAAATAAATAAAATGGTTAGAAATGAGGTAAACAACCACTGTATTAAGGCATCTCTTCATTGCTCAAAGGACCATTGACAACCTACCGCAAGACCAACCTCAAGAAAATCCTAGGGTATTGTCTAAATTGAAGCTATGCTCATGGAATATTAATGGGATCTCTGGTCAGTGGAAGGAAGCTAAAATCCAAAGTTTTTCAACTCAAACCCATATAATTTTATTGCAGGAATCATGGGCTAGAGACCCATTTATGTTAAAACATCATACGGGATAATTTGAACCAGTGGTAAAACATCAGAAATTTGGACGGCCCTGTGGAGATTTAGCAACTTTCGTATCGAATGATCTGGATGCGAAACATGAGATAATTCAAACAAACAATTCTAACCTTCTTGTATTAAAAATTCATTATAAACCCTGTAAAAATATACTTTCCAAAATTTTGACTCTAATAAACGTCTATATACCGCCGAATAGGTCCACAAAGAAAGTTCTGATTAATGCCTTAAATAACCTATTACTTGAGCAAATATTGGACGAGCCACTGGCTGATTATATTGTTACAGGGGACTTCAACACCAATCTGTTAATGCCCTTGCTACGGAGTGAATTTGTCCAATCACAAAATCAGCAATGGGCAATCCCAGACCCAATAATGGCACCAAAAAACACCAGTCAACAAAATAAAAGAGGGATAAAACTGGTGAACGACATGGAAGCGTTAGGCCTTAGAATACTGAACGGCAGATTCTCAACTGACTCTCCACCGGCTTGTTCATTTCACTCAAAAAACGGCTCTTCACGAATTGACTACACCTTGACGTCTCTTTCAATATTCCACCAGGTGATATCTTATTCCTTGAATAAAGTGACGGAAAGTGACCACAGCCAGCAAATCATCTATATAAACATATTATGTCCAAAATCAGATACCTTTAAGACAATCCCTGGAGAGATCTGTACTATTAATTACACAAAACTTATATGGAAACCCGAAAA
The DNA here is from genome assembly GCF_964263255.1 of Lissotriton vulgaris. Classification (NCBI taxonomy): domain Eukaryota; kingdom Metazoa; phylum Chordata; class Amphibia; order Caudata; family Salamandridae; genus Lissotriton; species Lissotriton vulgaris. Next base: position 2,023,983,061 of record NC_141693.1, on the reverse strand, counting down.
TAAGGATGAGATTGTCGCAAAGGCAAAAAAGCTGGTGACAGAATCTATGGTCGAAAACAGTACAAATCCCATTGAACGATGGGAAAATTTTACACACAAAGTAGTTACTGATAATACTTTAACAACAAGTGCTCATGGAAGGAAAGGTCCATATAGAGAAAAAAGGGAAGGCGCAGTAAACTACGTCTTCCTTCCATATGCTGTAAGGAAGCTCAGATGCCTTTGGAAACAGGCTGAGGAGACAGCTAATGAGGTCTCTGCTTAACAAAGTTACAGCAGTTTCACTGAAGAATACCAACCGTAAATTAAAGAAAGTGATATGGAACTGTTAGAACTGGCTATTTCTGTTAGGCTAAGGCTGACGCCAAAGCCAGGCAGAAACCACCATTCTCAGATGCCCTGAGTCCAATGTCAGGGCGCGCTGCCAAGCAGCGCCAGTCCAAAAGTACAAAAGCCTAAACGTGGCAGCTGCCCACAAAGTGCTGGGCAGCTGGGGAACAACAAAACTGCGCCAGGGCCCTCACTGGCCCTTAGGCGCCAACTGCGCCACTGCTGGAGCTACACAGGCTGTGGGCATATCACACATGCCCCAGACGTTGGAGCTCTCAGGCTCTAAAAACAATGGTGCCCCCATGAGCCTCACCGGACTCTAACCCTCACACTCGGAGGCAGGAGGGGACGGGCACCGACAATGTGCCCCGAAGCCCCCTCTATCGAATATGGCCCTCTCTGGGGCCAAACAGGCTCGGAAACATAATATGGCCCCTCTGAGCCTCTCTAGGCTCACGCACGTTGGGGCGACCCACTGCCAGCTGGGGCCGCCCTTGAAGTCCTCGTGGCTTCCTACTACAAGAAGCGCGAGCTCGCGCTACTGGGGAGGGGCGGACACCGACAATGTGTCCCGGCGCCCCTCCCTTCTCTTCCGCCCCCTCGTTGGAGCCTTGCAGGGCTCAACACAAACACTGGCCCCCAAGCCCCTCACAGGGACTTCTGCAACAACTGCGGGCCCTCAAGAGCCCCTCGCGGGCTCTACAACCACGGTGGGGCAACCCACTGCCATTCGGGGCCGCCATTCCTCGGTGCCTCGACCGGCACCAACCGCAGCCACACGGAGCCCCCCCCCCCCAGCCCTGCCGACTCACCGGGCTCTCAGGGGCGGGCTCCTCCGGGCGGCGGCTCAGCTTCACTGGCGGTGGGGGCAGGCACCGACAATGTGCCTCGCGCCCCCTCCGCTCCGCTCCTCTCAGCGCGCCACCTCCTCCTTCTCCGGGGCTCCCTCAGGTCAGAGGAGCCCCGTAACGGCCGCCATGCTTCTCTCCTTCCCCCCGCCTCCCAGGCTGCGGGGCGGGACTTCCGGCCAGCCGCGCTGTGATTGGCCGGCCGGCCAAGCACTTCCGGTCGTCGGGGGCAGGGCGGCGGCCCGTTTCCAGACAGGCAGGCGGGCAGAGATTTTCCCGAGGAGTGGGCTCCCTCGTGGAAAGTAAAATTGCGGCAAAGTCCCTGGCAGGGTAGGCACCTGCCAGAGGGCACATAAATCAAATATAAGCGAGACGGGCACTTGCATGCCACTATAATAAACCCACGAACAACATCGCAGGGTAGGCACCTGCCAAGTCTCACGCATCGGGCGTGAGGCGCCAAAAAATGCTCGTATTTCAGATAAAGCGCCCACGAGGCACTGGGGGGGCCTAGTAATCACCCAAAAAGGCCCCCAGCAAGAATCCCCACAGCAAGGAGGGTCCCAGTAGCTCAAGAAGTCCAGAGAGGGAGCTCATAGCCCCCAGCAGGAAATGACCCCTACAGCAAGAAGGGTCCAAAGAAATGCAGCAGACAGGGGGACAGCCAGGAAGAGTCCCCCCAGCAGTCCATCAAATGTCCAGGAGCTGGGCAGGGCCCAGGGATTCCCCTGAGCCCCAGCAGCAGCATGCCCCTGGCAGATTCAAGTTAGAAACAAGAACATTTTGGAAGGGGACACAGCCCCTTCTTATACACAGAAAAGTCTTTGAAGTCCTTTGAAGCAGGCAGTGTGAGAACCAGCCAGAACTGGTTACAGGGAAGTCCCTTCAGTATCAGGGACCGAGGTGACAGTCGCCCAGCGGGAGGTGGAGCCAGCTTTGTAGTTAGGCAGGCACAGCCCTTCACTATCAGGTGCCATCTCCTCCCACTTCCCTGGCAGCAGATGCTGCCTTTCATCCATGGGCTGACTTCAGACAACCTCCTGGGCTCTCTAGCCCCTGTCATCCCCAAACCAGACAGTCAATCCACAAGTAGGCCCAGGCACTCTGGGCCAGGCTCACCAGCCAATCACACGCCAGCAACTACTTACACAAAATATGCCAACTTCCGAAAGTAGTACTTCTAGACTAGACACCGTCATGCCGCATATATCATTTTGCAGCATTCATTCTCACGGGTTCATACATACCAAACTCGCCCCTGCACTCCCCACACATCAGGAACTACCATGGGCATACATATTCCCCATTCATTCCTATGGGAGGGCAGGTCACTCACCACTCATTCAAAGAGAGCTCAAGCACTTTACACTGTACCACAGTGAAAAAGTGCGCAGAGGCCTAAAATCACCAACACCAGGTTCCATAAACAGGATAGGAAAAAGCAAAAAGTCTAGGGGTGAACCTGCCCAACGGGCCGGGTCCAACAGGAACGAAAAGAATAAAGCCAGGCAAGACCTATGGACAAAAATATTCCATGCAAGTACATTGGCAAAGTCAAGGGAGTTCTGGAGAATCATTAATGGCTTATCTAGACCAAAGAATCTTGGAATTGGGACAAGCCTATCTGAAGAAAAATGGGTGACGTTTCTTAAAACTCATCTTAACCCATATCAACTGACTCTGATGCAATCCAATGTCGACGTTTCTGTAACAAAGATCTGCAATGAAGGAGATAGTGAGATAATTATAACAAACAGTCAAAAAACAAAAGGATGGTGCCCCTGGTCCGAACGGCATTCCTTTTGCACTCTTTTAAGAAGCGCCCGACTTTTGGTCAGTTCATCTTACAGATCTTTCTAACGATGTGGTTGAGAGAAAAGAAATCCCGAACTCATGGAAAGGATCGCTTATAATACCCATATTTAAGAAAGGCGACTGGCAACAGTCAGAAAACTACCGATTAATCACGCTATAGGATACAGATGCAAAGTTGTTCGCCTGTATTCTCCTGATGAACCTAGCAGACTGGGCAAAAGAAGAGCAGGTAATTCCCCCAAACCAAACAGGCTTTGTCAAAGGCCTCGGTACGACCACAAATCTTTTAATCTTAGCAATACTAATAGAGAAAGCAATACTAGCTAAATTACCCTTATATTTGTGTTTCGTGGATTTTAAATCTGCCTTTGACTGTGGGGATCGAGAACTTCTGATGGTCAAGCTTGCAAAACAAGGAATTTCAACAAAGCTGTTAACGATGATTAAGCTCTTGCACTCATAAACTTGGGCAGGGTGAGGACGGGTATCGGCTCAACGCTAACCAAAATAATCCCAACATCACGGGGGTTCAAACAGGGTTGTGTGTTGGCTCCCTTACTTTTTAATTTATTTTTAGCTGATCTTACTTCCGAACTAAACGCCATTAACGCCCACCCACCTAGGTTAGCTCAAACTCAGATATCCAGCTTATTATATGCGGATGATGTTATACTTATGAGTCATACAAAGGTGGGGATGCAACGACTGATTGACGGCATCTCTAAGTACTCCGAGGAAAACGGTATGCATATAAACTATGCCAAGACCAAAGTGATGGTAATTACAAAAAACGTGCGACTAAAGCACGCACATACCTGGTTCCTGCAAGGAAAAAAACTGGAACAAGTAAATGACTATAAGTACCTGGGAGTAACTTACAGTGATAATGGCAAGTTTGTGACGCACAAGCAAGATATTACAAGGAAAGCGAACTCCCTTATTGGCGCATTTAGATCAATTCAGAAATCCATTGGGGATTTATCTTATCGTCCCTTATTAAAATCTATTGCAGCAAAATTACTACCTACTCGTTCATATGGTAGTGAGGTGCTCAACTGGAAAGATGCAGAGATTATCAACACCTCGTTTGCAAAAACGTATAGACTTTTATTTTCTCTCCCAAAGAATGCCTCACAAACCCAAGTGAGATTGGAATTCGGTGTAAACAACCAATCTTGTGCAAGAAAAGGAAACCTAATTAAAGTATGGAACAGAATAAAAAACGATTACGACAATGATATGTCTCGTCTACTTTGGCAAGAAATAAGTCATAACTGCTCCTCAACTACCGCCTCCTATTAAAATCAAGCAATTAATGAGTATGGTATAGCTCCTATCTGGAATCCATGGTTAAGCAGGAGAGTTTTAAAAAGACAGTAAATAAAATTACAGACTATCTCTCCTTGATAAAGGACAAAGATAACTTTGTTAAAAGACAGCATGCGTGGCCAATCGTAAACGGTTTTAAGAAAAAGAAGATACAACCCTATATGGAAACATCTTGGTGGAAAAAAAAAACAAATTTTTATCAATGCAAGGTTTGGTATCTTTCCAGGCTTATGCCATCTGGCACCATGGAAAAGAACGGATGATATCTGTTTGTATAGGCTATGTAAATCTGGTCAAGAAAACATCTTACACTTAATGTGCCTTTGCCCGAATCTGGAAGCGGAAAGAAAAAGTATTCTTAAGAAACTGTTTAATGAACGAGGAGTAAGGACTTGTAGACAGGCACTAATGGCAACCTTAGATCCAGAAGACTTATCAATGAATTCAGCTTTCGTGAAAATTCTTATATTGTTTCAAAAAAACGTTGGAAGCCTGTCTTTGAATAGACTATAATCAGTGTCTAGATGATTTTACTAAATTAATAATTTTAAAGCTCAGAATATTTTATTGTCTTACGAGTAATATTTGAATATATGCATTGTGTTAGCATTTTATATTTGTATTAGTTTTAGCTGTTTTGTAAGATTTTAATTAATCAAACAAATAAAAACAAATTGAAATGTCACGCACATTTAACTCATTAAATCAGTGGTTCCCAAACTTTTTCGACCTGCATTGGCCATTGCCAGTGGCACCCCACTGTTACTTTTTTTTGGAGGGTGGAGTGGATGTAAGCTATAATTGGGATGAAGCTGATGAAGGTATTATAATCATATATACGGTGCTCTGTATTACTAAGGCGGCGCCTTTAATGAAATATTCGTAGTTACACTTCTTCGCCCATGCCTTTTTTAGAGTACCCTCTCAAACTTTTTTTATCCCACATACAGTGCTAGATAACACCCCTATGCATGTAGGCCCCCTTCCCAAAGTGTTTCTGTGCTTGAAGAATATTTGCATGCACTTCCATTTCTATCCATGTCATACGTGCCAACACACCTGACTCACAATTTTTTAAACCACATACCGCTTTATTTTTGGTGTCTCCTCCCTAAAATTGACTCCAAATTAATGCAAGTAAAATACATTTAAATGTCCCTCAATACTTAAGAATAGTGTGTTTAATAGACAGGACAACTGTACTTTCCTGATAACTTGCATTGGTGTAAAATGCATTTGGAAAAAAATTAAACCATTAACGAGTCTAACAAAATAAATCAGGCATCTTTGAAACGGTGATAATGAGACTCACAAGACAGTACAAAGACATATAAACTGTTTGCACATCGTCATGTTACCGTCACAATCTTAGAGGTTAATTAAATACTTCATATGTGACCATCATTTGGCCCCATGTCTTGTGAGTCTCATTATCACCGTTTCGATCATGCTAGAGGCATGGTTTTGATAAATTTTCAGCACCACAACCACTGAATCACCTCTGATTTTTTAATATAATATAGACTCAAGGGTTGTGTATTTTTTAACCTATTCTTTCTTTTCGTACCCCTACAGGATTTTTAATATTTAACACAGACCAATTAGGTGCTGTAAATGTGTTTTGTATTTTTATTACCACTATTGTTTTCACTGTAACAACAGGAATGGGAGCATCATTTCTCCTTTCTAGGTCCTGATGGAATGCCTTGGGGTAGGGCATGAAACTAGTCGACCTTCTAGGGAAATATGTATTCACGCCTAGAGTTTTTCTCGCGTATCCCCCAGATTTTAGTATACCATTTTAGGGGTATGCCGAGAATCTACTGCTTGAACCTCCCACTTTCAAGAAGGAAAGAACAATGGCCCAATCCTTTTCAGGCAACGCAGTGAGAATCTGGAACTCGTTTCCGCCTGAGCTCCGGACCACCGCCTCCTCCCAGGCCTTCAAAAGGGACCTCAAAGTTCTCCTCCTCCAGAGACACCTCCAAAAGTAATTCACGTCCTCTTGCTATTCGGAGGAAGACTTCCCACTACTGATATTTTCTACTTTCCATGACCATGGGAGTGCCTTCCCAGTGTTTTCCTGTGGTGGGAGTGTCTGCCCTTTTGCAGTATTCTCCATGTACTTGTGTTCGGTGCCCTTTTGTAACATGCACACAACACTTTGCCCTTGTAACACACGGTTGCTACCTCTCACATGTTTTTACCTTTGATACTTGCACAAGTGCCACCTTGCCTACGTAACGCCTGTTCTTGTGCCTAGCACTTATTGCAGTATTATACCTCAAATTATACTCTGTTTTCTCTTATAACTGCCCACTTGTCACTTTTCCTCTTGTGCACTTTTGACTACCTCATGTATTTTTGGTTGTTCACAATTTTTACTACCTCAAGTATTTTGTTTGCTCACAATTGTCACTATTACCTTTACTACCTCATGTATTTTTGGTTGCTCACAATTTTTACTACCTCAAGTATTTTGTTTGCTCACAATTGTCATTATTACCTTTACTACCTCATGTATTTTTGGTTGCTCACAATTTTTACTACCTCATGTTTTTTGTTTGCTCACAATTGTCACTATTACCTTATGTAAGTAACGTATGTTTTAGTAATCTGCTCTTCTGTAATGTTTCTCATTATGTTTCATTTCTGTTCCTAATGTGAAGCGCTCTGACGCCTTCGGGTAAAGTCCGCGCTATATAAAAATGCATAAATAAATAAATAAATAAAAAGTAAGAAATGAAGCTGTTTTGATCCCACTAATTTGGTATTTTTAACTATTTTTTCACACTTCAAATAAACCCCCCCCCCCCCCATCTTCATTCTAATACAGCATCGGGGTATAAGGACACCCCCAATTTTCCAATCAGGTGCTCCCGCCTATTCGTTGGTAGCAGCACGCCCCTGTCCGTAGAGGGCAGGGATGGACGGACCCTATGATGAAGCATGCCACCAAGGGGAACCCGGCTGGGTGAGGGTTATTTGAAAGAGAAAAAAATATATATTTCTTTAAGTTCCTGCAAGGGTCATTTTTCCTCCTCCTCTGACATGGAAAGGACTCTTTTTGGTTATTTGCGTAGGTAAGAGATGGCCTAAATTGGAAGGTAAGAAATGCGTGGATTGGAACATTTGGCGATGAAGACGCCTTCTCTTGTTTGACCAAATGGTTTGATCCTGGGCAGATCTTGTACTTCCAGACCTCTGAGGGGTTGTGGGCGGGGCCTTGGGCTGCAGGGGCCAGTGACCCGCCCCTGATTGGCCCCTCCGCACAGGCCCACATAATGCCCCGCCCCCTACTAAACCTCGCCCAAGTAATGTAGATTCCAACGTCCCTCCACGCATGTGCAGTTATTTTAAGCAGGGACCTTTTAGCAGCTCGGGTCCACTGTAACCGTAGAGGTAGAGGTAGGACTCGCCGTGCAGCGACCTCTCGGAGAGGTCAGATGGCGGCCATCTTGGATCGGGAATGGAAGTCGGCCCTGGAGCCGCCCACGCTTTCTCGCCTCCTCTCCCCTCGTTGTTACCGCCAGGGCACCGCGCCCCCTCCCCAGAGACCTGCGCGGGCTGCCTCTCTCCCCGGTGGGGCTGTTACACGTGGTTACTCGGCCCAGGCGTATTAACGCCAATACCGCTGTGCATGCTGGGACTTGTAGTCTCAATGCTCACCACCTCAGGCATACATTCACTGGTCGCAGCCTCACGAGGGCAGGTGGGCAGCGCGTGGAGGGGGAGGAGCCGGGATAGGAGGCCCCAGAGGCGGCCTTTATTGTCACTCCCTCCTGTCAGCCCGCCCGTGGCCCCAGGAGGAGCCCCAGGCCGCCCTCTGTGTCCCTGCAGCGACTGACCTTGATGTGCCCAGGGTCACACGCCTCTCAGCAGCGGAGCCGGGATTGGAAGTGGTGCAGCCGGGCCCAGAGTGGAGCAGGAGGGGCTGACGCTGGGTCAGACAACATGCAGAGCTTTCAAGGGCTGAGGGCAGGGCTTGAGTTCAGTGCGGTGATTTATGGGTGCCGTAGAGCTGAGCTCTGGGTTCATGCTGTTTATATTGCAGTGGTTTCTAGGTGTGGACCTGCTGGGTACAGGCTGTAGTGTTTGCAGTTCAGTGCATTGATTTTTTAGGTGGTGTAGAGCAGTGCTTTGGGTGCTTGCTGATCTTACTGCAGTTTGCAGTGGTTTTCAGGTGTGGACCTGCCGGGTACAGGGTGTAGTGTTTGCAGTTCAGTGCACTGACTTTTGGGTGTGGTAGAGCTGTAGATTGCAGTTGTTTTAGGTGCTGTAGAGCTATGCTCTGGGTTCATGCTGTTTATATTGCAGTTGTTTCTAGGTGTGGACCTGCTGGGTACAGGCTGTAGTGTTTGCAGTTCAGTGCATTGATTTTTAGGTGGTGTAGAGCAGAGCTCTGGTGCATGATGACAATCCTGCAGTCTGCAGTGGTTTCCAGGTGTGGACCTGCTGGGTACAGGCTGTAGTGTTTGCAGTTCAGTGCATTGATTTTTAGGTGGTGTAGAGCAGTGCTTTGGGTGCTTGCTGATCTTACTGCAGTTTGCAGGGGTTTCTAGGTGTAGACAGGCTGGGTAAAGAGTGTCGTTTTTGCAGTTCAGTGCACTGATTTGTGTATGTGGTAGAGCTAAAAATTGCAGTTTGTGGTGGTATAGAGCTGAACTCTGGGTTCATGCTGATAATTCTGCAGTTTGAAAGGGGTTCTAGGTGTAGACAGGCTGGGTATAGGGTTTAGTGTTTGCAGTTCAATGCAGTGATTTTTAGGTGGTGTAGAGCAGAGCTCTGGGTTCATGCTGATAACACTGCAGTTTGCAGGGGTTTCTAGGCGTAGACCGGTTCAGTACACGGTGTCGTTTTTGCAGTTGACTGCAGTGATTTTCAGATGGTGTACAGCTTCGCTCTGGGTGCATGCTGACAATATTACTTTGTTCTAGGTGTAGTACTGCAAGATTGTAGCCACAAGCCTCACAGTGTGGGGTGGGCTCTATGTGCAGTGTAAGCTTTATGTTTCAGGGGCTCTGAATTCTCTACCTGGGGATCTGTGAAGGCCACAGAGATGCATGGGCTCCGGGGTGGCAGGGCGTTGTTGCTCTCGGCTGTATCAGTAGCTGTTGGGGCAGGCCTGGGAGCTGGAGCTGTGAGCTGGCAGCACTGGGCTAATCCTGAGCCAAGACTCTTCACTGTCCAGGCTGCCACTGAGCTGGTCTCTGGGGCTAGCCTAATGAAGTATGGCTTCCCTGGAGGCCTCTCCCAAGTGCGAAGTCGTGAGGGTTACGCACTGGCATACGACCCTCGTCTCCGAGGTGCTGCATGGGTCATCGAGAGGCTGGACACAGAGCGGCTACAAGGTTCTTCCACCCGCAAGGCTTGTGAATTCCAGGAGGACAATACCATACACATCTACCATCGGGCCACCAATGCTGACTTCAAGGGTAGCGGCTTGGACAGGGGGCACTTGGCAGCCGCTGGTAACCACAAGTGCAGCCAGAAGGCTATGGATGAGACCTTCTACTTGAGCAATGTTGCACCACAGGTATTGGTCGCAGATCCCCTTAGTCCTGCTAGCAGTGTTGGGTGACGCCGAGTGCAGTTTCTGACTGGTCTCAGTTCTTACATGAGCCATGCATAGCTTGCATTTAAAGAGTACTGAAGTACCTCTACCAGACCTTTTTTTCTACTCATCGATGAGGAGTTGGGAAGAGCATTTTTTCTTTAGGGAAAGGAAAGGCTGTAGTTTGAGGTGTAGTTTCTGCACACCATTAACCAAGTAATTCAGGATGTAAACATACGTTCTGCACTGAGTTTACCTACCAGGTTGTTTTTGCAGTGTACACAAGGATCGATTCCCACAGGGGTTAGGAGACCTAACCCCCACGCTCTATCACATCGATGTATGTTGGATGGCTATTCTTATCTGCTGCGCAGACAACACCCATATTCACATGTTTTGTATGAAAATTGCCAGCAGCCGTTGTCGAATTTTATGAATTGCACGGGGACCGGATGAGTAAGAATTCCCTCAACATGGACGAGACCAAGATCTCATTAATTTCTGGCCACTATTTTTCTCATGCTCTGTCAGATCATTTATGGCTCACCCAACTAGTGAACCTCCCACAGAGTCCCCTTTGCTGACCCCCAGCTTTGGGTTCTCAGGTTAATACACTGGCATCCTCCTACTTACTTCTATGCTTGACGCACAAAATTCTCCCCTACTTACCTTTTAATCTTGACGACTAGAGATTGACAACTTTCCACAGATGCCGAGTGTCAGACCCTGTTTAAGAGGCCGGATGGCAGCACGGGCTACTGGTCTTCCAAAGAGGGACCGAGGCTTGGGAGGTTCAGCATACAGGCCCCAGGTTGCTATGACAAAAGCAAGAGTATGCAGTCCCTAAGGAGGAGAGAGGGAAGGGAGTAGGGGAGGGGTCGAGTTGAAGGTACTAGTTGTTCATAAGAAAAGGGGAGGGGGAGTAGCTCTAATTAGAAGCAAGAGCCCTCACACACCCGAAAGGCGTCACGCTTCATCATTGGGCATCTCCTCGTTGGGCTGGCGCTGCAATGCCCAACAGGCCCCACCGGGGGGCTCTTTGTCTGTTTACCGATGTGAAACTGAAAGGTGGTGGTGGGGCATATGTGTAGTGAGTAGCGATGGGAGGAGGAAAGTGTGGTTAAAAATAGCCATGGGACTCCCCAAAAACGATTTTATTTGCTGGGTTCCTATGCTAAAGAGTTGTGGCTGAAGAGAGGAAATTATACCCGCTTGAGCTCAGGGTGATGTGTGTGGGGTGAAGGTGGAAAGAGGAAAGGGAGGTCGACATGTTTCATGCCCTAAATCGTCCAGAAGGATCTTGGCATTTCTTTAGGACCAGGGAACCCTCATCTACTCTTAAGGGTGACGGCCAGACGCGGGTCGGTACCGCGCTACGGAGGACCCCAAACGGAGTGCTTCCGCCCTTGCCATATTGCGAGTACCCCAGACAACACGGTTGAGGCCAATTGACCCTCCCTTCTCGGTATTGTCCAGACGGTATACCCCACTCGACTGTGTTTTAACTTTTTCACTCCCATGGAGGACTACCAAGTGAGTCCAGACTGTAGGGGACGGAACCTTCGTTACATACCGTCCCCTTAAGAGTCGATGAGGATCCCCTGGTCCTGAATAAATGCCACGATCCAACTGGACGATTTAGAGCTTGAAACACGTTGACCTCTCTTTCCACCTTAGGAACTGCATACTCTTGCTTTTGTCATCGCACGGGCTACTGGGCCACAACAGTGGGATGGAGGCCTTTTACCAATGTTGTCCCAAGTCCTGCCTTACTATGGCTCAGCAAAGTGGGCCAAATAGAACCCTTTCAGCACTTGACTCTCAGTAGTAGCAATGTCGAAAAGTTACAGGTTTCTCAGGAAGGTTAGTGTGAGGGTTAATCCGGCTCCATAATCAATACCACCCCCCCTGCAGCTCAATAGGATCAATATCCAGTCAAGTGCTTCTCTTTGTAGAAAAGACAAGAATTTTTATTACACAGAAAACAAAGAATTACAGTACATACGCAATAATAAACGAATTCCCGGTTCAAAGGTGCAAGTCTTTGTGCTCTAGCGGTCTTTGCTGTCTGGGCCTCTACCTGTCTTTAGTGCTGCCCCCCGGTTCCCTCTTTCCATGTTCAGAGTTTTAGGTAGGTCTATGGATAAAGCTCATGCTCTCAGAACGACCCAAAACCTCCCAGGTTTGTATTAGCACTGGCACTGACTTGCCTAGATCACTTGTGAACCGCACACTATCACGTTTAGCGCACACATACAGTGCACAGGATGTTGTGTTCAGGGTCCCGGGATCATCTAAAGCAGCAAACTTTAGAGGAATGGGCTTGTAAACATACATTCATGTCTCACAGCTCAAAGGTTGTCACAATTTAATTCTCTAGCGGAGTACGCTACCACCACTGCACCTCACTCGTGAAACCCGCCACTGGGGCGGGAGCCCTGATCATTATGAAGGTGATCTTGGTGTGCCTCTCTCGTTTCAGGAATAGGCCCAGAACGTATCATGGTCCAAAGACCAGACCTAGGTAAATGCACAGACAGGATTAGAGTGTGGCATGACCCCAGATCAAAAACCCAGGATCATAGGTATGCAGTCTGGGCCTGCAGGTTAGGGGACACGGCTGTACGTCCTGCCGGGACATTACCATCCCAACACCTTGATTAGCCTAATTCTTTTTTCCATGAATCCGTTGTCTACGTATTTCATTGCCATCAATACATACAGAACACAACCGCTTGCCTCACTCATTTTCCTATCAGAGTCTCCGCCTCTGAGGCGCAAGAGGTGTCACATTGGCTGCCTACTGCTCAAAGGGCCTCTCCTGAATCTGTGTTTGGTCTTTAAGGTCCACCATCAACAGTGACCTATTAATCTTCGTCAGAAGATCAGTCGCTCACAACATCCAATGACTTTACGTTTGAGATCCTGGTGATGGGAATTTTCTCTTCTTGCCACTAAGCTATGGAACTTCCTCCCGGTGAACCATCGCTCTCATATTTGTCTCATCTAGTTGTAAGGCTCTAAAAACCTGGCAATTCTTGTGTTTTTAGAGCCGCTGTATTTATTTGGTTCTCACCTCTTCGATCCAGCGCCAAGGCACCTTTTAGGTAGTCATGCCCGTTACAAATCGCCACTCAACCTTTTATAAGGAAGTCCCAGCTACATTGCAAGGAAGTATTTGTTAGATTCACCTAGATGCAATGTAAAAGGCAGTTACGGAAATATGCTGTTCCTCTGAAAGAATAGTTGCATTGTCCACACGGAGGCCATTAAAATGGCTGTAAGTGTTTTTAATTTCTTATGGACTTTTTCTTATTTTCGATGTCTGTGTTTAAAACAATAAATAGGTTTCAGCATAGATGCCCAACATTCTACCGTTAGGAAATAAATGACAGCCATAGTAAACCCTAGCTGTACGTTTCAACCTTTCTAATGACATTTATGATCCACCTTTATCGAACACAGCATGCTGGTCATGCGTCCTGACACCCTCCTCTGCACGCCACAGCACCAAAGACCCACAGTTAGAAAAGTGCTGTCAACTCCACTTAAATGGAGGTAGCCGGAGAGCTGTACTAATGGTTGAAGCTGCTGTAGACCTGCAGATAGTGTACCAGAATGACAATTACAGGGAACACAGGAAGCTATCCTGTTTTTAAAAAGATTCTTAAGTTCTACTTGGGCATGATGTACAAGAAACCTACTCATTTACACAGACACTTTAAACAAGGTCAAGGTGCACCACTTCAGAATTTACAAGAACTGATAACTTTGATGAGGTTAACAGCAATAATCACATTAGTTGTTACTTGTGTTCTTTAAGAGTTCTTTTATTGAGTTCAGTTGTAAGTAAAAAATCACACACAGGAGCTACAGCCGACGCGTTTCGTCCTCTTGGGACTTCTTCAGGGCGAAGTAAAAGATAGGATAGTGTCCTTATATCTTCTCCCGTGACTATCGGGGTGCGTGGAAATGTCTGTAACGATTTATTATGCTCGAAAGGGCATCCTGTTGAACAAAAAGTTCTCTGTGGAGGAATCTCGTCTGTCCGAGTCGTTCTTATTATTAGGCGATATATATCTATTTGTAGTCTGTACTGCCAAAATTCTCTTGGAAAGGTATTTCAATATTGTACATGTAAATATCATCAAAAATATGGATGATGGTCCAAATAGAGCTGGAACCAGGGTAGTAGAAAATGTAGGTACAGTCTTGCTATCTATTGTTGTTGATTTGTTATAAGGAAAGGGGTATTAATCCTTCTGCTTAGGCACTCTTAATAAAGTGAGCTAAGGCAACAGTTACTTAAATCGATATCAGTCACACATATAGACATGGTTGCAGAGGGTACATTGTACACCGGGACGGTGCATGTCGCTAAGTGGCAGACACACCCATCCCTAAAATAATTAGAGTAAATACCGGCACGAGCGGGTTAATCACTTAGGAATTGGTAATACCATCTGCTATAAATGTGTACAATGTACCCTCTGCAACCATGTCTATATGTGTGACTGATATCGATTTAAGTAACTGTTGCAGGACGTTGTTCCTGATGTATGCACTGTATCTGGTACTACCGTCCTGGTGCATGTGGTACAGTATCTCAAATGCACCCAACTAAATACCGGCACTAGCGGGTTAATGTCAATTTTAAACTTAGGTAATGTCATTTTTAAACTTAGGTAATGTCAACCTTACATTTATGCCCAGATCCAGTATCTAAATTGTCTCGATTTATAATAGAATCGACTGTCAAGGAATTGGTCTTTACAGACAACCCCTTATACAGACCCGAGCACAACGCAGGTTTTGTAACGCTCTAAGCCGATTGGCTGGGCCCGGGCGAGCCCCTCCGAAGTATCCAGCGGCTGCACCTCGCGGCCGTTCATTCACGGCATTGACAGCGAGGAGGCAGCGTTACGGAGACACACTGCAGAGATTGAGCTAACGGTGAGCAACTCCGAGGATCTGTTAACTATACAGAACTCTCGGCGCCACGGAAGGACATAATGAGACACTGCTCGAGTCTCTCCTCGTGGCGTTTTGTGCATGGCGATCACGCGATAGCACTTTAATTATTCACGAGTGTATAGACAGCCCAGGCACTATTAAATTTTTACCAAACTTTTCGGTGACTGCCATTCCCCTATTTTTTCGAACTTACCCAATACTATTCTTTGAAAAACCTAGTCAATCACGACCTTGCCTCATGTGAAAATCCTCTTTTAAGTCATCCTATATTGCATACTAAGGCCATTAATTTTTGGCTCTGGTTACTCTTGTTCTTCCCACAGAACCACGTGGGTTGTATGATTCCTACACCGCAACAGCGTTTGGCCTGGTGCGACCATTGTAACAACATGGTGTTTGAAATGGAAATGTCCTGTTCCCAGTAAGTACCCCTTTAGGTTATCTTGATATATTTGTCTATATACACGCAATTTACAATACCTGATAGTTATACGTACTCCCTTTTAGATAATTTGCAGAATGACAACCAGGAAGGAACCTTTGACGGTCCAATGACAATGGCCACCCAAGGGCCTCACAATAAGTAAGCATCCTCAACCGAAATGCTCCACTGGTGTGCACAATTTGACCTTATGCGCAATATGATACATTCATTCTATAATTGTTGTTATAGGCGCTCCTGTTTCTCTTGTCCTGAAGAAGACCCCAGCCTGAGGATTTAACTTTCCCGCCAATCAGGGGGTCGAAACGTAGACCAGACTTTACATGTTCTCTACGCATAGGAACAATTAACAAAGCAAAACGGATCCTATGCTTAAGAGTTTATTGGAACTGCAGATCTTATTTTAGACTGTAAAGGATGTATTTTATAGCACTGTGATTGTTTTAAGGTCACAACCACCTTTACCTAGTCCTCACCTCTTTCCCATCACACCTATCCCATCTAACTTTCCCTTTTCCATCACTTTGAGCGCGTTGAAATACGATGATTTGAAATTCACTGTGCTGCTTTCTTCTGATAAATTCCACATTATCAAATGTGAATTATGCTTCAAGGCAACTGTGTGATTCAATGAAGCAATTGAATACTGTATTTTTGATGTTTGAATTAAGAGACACTCAATACAATCCGGGTACTCAATGACTTGAATTGGGTACTTAAGCAATAATGTGCTTAAATAACGAATAAAAAGTGAAGCACACTTTGGACTGAGCAATCTTTTGCGTCCTACATAATTGTATGCATATATTACATTGGTTGTGTTATTGAATCTATAGACTCTGACCATTACTATTGTACCTACTTTTACTGACCCAGGTCAGAGAGTTCTTAGGGTATACCCCATTGTAACTCAATACTTTATTAAGATTGAAACACCACGATTGCATCACACCACAGATGAGAATTTTTACCGCACCACACAATCTTTCCATCTCAATTCAATCAAACGTCATTACTGCTGGGGGAAAATATTTTTTTGATGGTACAGTACATGAAACCACAATAGGTGTTTGGCATCAGTGCAGTGAGGCAAGGAAGTGGGACTGATCGTTCATAATATACATTTAAGCAGAGTTGTCTCATTCTGTCTGCAGGTCACTTATTGATGCAGAAATCAGTGTCAACAGCAGGGAATGGCTGGTACAGTCAAAGGGTTGAAAAGGGGTAAAGGTAAGAACTGGTACCGGAGAGACCGCTAGGATGTTGTGAAGCACAGAATTCCTTTTCAGTCCTGTTAGAAGAAAATTACCCAGTTGTCATGGAAACCTAAGAAAAGAAGCCAGAGTTTCTGAACAGTGGGTCTGTTCTGAATAATAGTTACATGTGTATAAACACGTTGTACAAGTTGTCTTACTAAAGCACACACTTTCAGATCTATTCAATTTAGCTTGATGTTCATGAGGACCTTATTAGCGAGTTGGTGTTATGATTAATTACGGACTACATGGTGTCAGTTCAAACTGGATTATTTGACACAGTATATTTCCCTTTTCATAAGAGTATTCAAATTTGCTTGAAACCCTAAATAGGCTAGAAGTAAAACCATATGTATATCTTACTATCGTTCCACACCGCATTAGGTGCACTGTATTTCTTGGTAAGTTTAAGTGCACAATGCCTGCAAGAGCCTTGAGAGAACATTAGTGTTTCGGCTCACATTCATCAAGTACGTTGATGCTTCTTCAGAACGTTTGGTGCTAAAAAATGGATTTTGTATTTTTCTTGAAAGAGTAGGCACTGTCCTAGTTTATCTAGAATGAAGCTAAAAGTGGAATAATATGCATGTGTATATATACATATATAGTAATCTGTGTTTTATATCAAACCAATCAATGTTCTAGAATAGAATATTCACATACCTTTCACAGAAATAAGATGCCACAATCATGTATACGGCGTCCCCTCTTGGGTTCAAATAGAGTTCTTGAATAACATGGTGATGGCCTTTTTTTAGAGAATTACTTAACTTCCAATATAAAGTGGTGTTTTCCCACATATGTATTGGGCTGAGATGAAGTGCCACTGTTATTGCATATCTTATATCATCATGATTTTGTGGGATCATGGGGCGGTCTGACTCAGTCTTATAATTGACCCAACGGTGTTGTGGGGCTTTTTGATGCTTACTTCGACTGCCAGCATTCCCCCTCAATCGCTCATTATCTTGGGGGAATCAACAGTAGATTTAAGGCTGAGACCACATGAATGTGACCAGCAGATGAATTCACAGATTGTTTTTTAGCCCTCCCAGGTAAAAAAGACACTATTCACACAATTGTAGCTAGATGTAGTTTTAAAAGATTTCCCGTAGAGATTTGCCACAGTGGGTGGTAAGTGTGGTTCCCGTACCAGTGCCCTACACATACATGTGCTATGAGGCACGTGATCTCTGAAAAGGAAGAAGTTGCACTAAGTACAATCTTAGGACCACCAGTGACGGGTTCTGTGCGTACATTTATGATGGATCTCGGGATCAACGATGGATGAATAATTGGACCTGCCGCGTTGCAGGCCTCATGTCCACGTTCCAGAGGAAATGCAATTCAAGGTGAATCACGAATGAGTAATTCCCATCTATTTTGAATGTGTATAGTAAAAAGGTTCTCCCGAGCTTCAGTGAGTTACACTAGGCATCAGCAGTGCAAGCTTCCCTCGCACACACAGAATATCACAGGATTCCCACAAGTCAATGCATGCGACACACACATGCACCCATAACGGATGTAGCACAGGCAGAAGGGGCTCGCTCGACCGTGCAAGGACAAATGCAGCCTGTGCAGTAGGACTGCAAGCTCTTACCACACAGGCACACAAGCTAGAGTAAAGGCAGCATTCCTGCAAGAATCGTTGACTACTACTTCAATTTTCAGAGCGCGCTGGCTATTTCCAATCACAGAATTCTTTGAGACGAGCAGACCTAAGAAAACTGTATCTAACTGTGTGCAGGCCTGCAACCGTTCATACCCTACTCCTGGCTGCTTCTTGCTTTGGTATAGCTATATGACCAGTGTATCCTGTTTGAAGGACATCTCTAAACCAATGCTTCCCACAAAGGCCACGCTCTTTCATCCTTGCCATTTGGAAGGGCTTCCAGCCGCCTGATCACCCCCAAAGTGCTTTGTGGCCTTAACACGGCTATGGAGCACTGCGTGAAGGCTGAAGTACAGCGCAGCCCACACTGCTTGGCACATACCTCTCTCTCTTACTGCTTCTGGAGCAGATCCAATGCTTCCAGATGGTGCACCCAGACTGCTCCTTACAACTCCAGAACATCTGGCGAGAATACTGCAAGTTGCTGAAACATAAAGCGGGGCAAGGGAGTGTTCAAGGTGAAAGCACCAGACTGAACTAACAGCTTAGCAGGTGGGAACATGGGGGATAGGGCGGGTCTTACTTAAAGTAAAATGGGGGACAGTGTGGGCTGGGCTGTCATCAGCTGCTGTAACCAGGTTTATAAGTCTCAGTGTCATCATTTTCCTTTCTGCAGAATCCTCACATGAACCAGAACGCCTGGAATAACCTGGAGAAGTACTGCCGGAGCCTTGCCAGGCACAATAAGAGTGTGTACGTCTGCACTGGACCCCTCTTTCTACCCAGGTAAGGACAGCGTCACCAACTCCTCCAGGGCCAGGCACAGTGAGGGCCAGGGTAACCCGAAGCAAGGGGTAAAGACAGGGGGCATCCACCGGTCCGTTCTATTCATAGGACCATGGTAGCCACATGACCACCAAATCTACAGAACCAGGGAAGCTTCAAGAGACCACTGTATGTACCAAACCAGGATATCCGTAGGACCAGGGTAACTCCACAGAGAGGCCATACGCCAGGATCCACACGCTCAGGCTATCCAGAGGACCAGAGTTACCACAGCCATCCACGAGATCACTCTATTCACAAACTCAAGCTGCCTTTAGGACCAGGCTTTATACAAGACATGCTGAACCACAGGACCAGGCCACACTAAATGAACACCGAGCTATCTTCAGGACTAGGGTACGCACAGGAGCAGGGTATTGTTAAGAGTAAAGTATGCACGCAATTAAACTAACATCAGAAGTACTCGCAGCACTAGAGAATTGCCTGTGCGAATGAATGGGATCATTTTAAAGGTGCCAGGCTACTTGCAAAGTTGTTAAACCCCACAATGCTATCGAACTCTAGACCCATCTCATTGTCTGCGGTTATCAAGGTGCTGGAGAAGTTGATTAATGGGCAGCTTTCGAACTGCCTGGAACAGTATATACTGCTACACCCCAGTCTATCAGGAATCTGCTGCCGTCACAACACAGAGGCGGCTTTATTGGAAGTGTCTGGTGCCATCAAAATGACTCTGGACCAAGATAGAAAAGCCTCCTTTTTAATAGATCTATCTGCAGCGGTTGATTCTGTAACGCTCAACAATCTTGCAAAGTTTCATTGATATTGGTGTTGGTGGTCAGGCACCGAGTTGGATTAAATCCTTTTTGTACAAGAGTGATCCAGCAGTTTGGAGGGCATCACTCTCTTTGGGAAACAAATCACAAAACTATGGGGTGCCACAGCGCTCCTCTCTGTACCCCACTTTATTTAATATCCACATGGCCCCTTTGGCTTCCTTGCTCGAGTCCTTTGGTATCCAGGTCATCTCATATGCTGACGACACACAACTGATCCAGTCGATTGAGAATGGGTCGGTTGCGGTTCAGTAATCCATCAAAGTGTGTTTAGTTAATGTACTGGACTGGATGCGGCAAAGAACCTCAAACTTAGTAAGACCAAATTCTTGCTGTTTGGATCTTTCCAAGATAACCGGTGGGAGAATTGTGGGCCCGCTGCTCTGCCTCTCCCACCTCAGCCTGCTACATCATTCGAGAATCTGGGCGGAAAATTGGTAATAAGCTTCGCTCCCAGTCACAGATTTCTTTAGTGATGAATACTTGTTTTGCTTTGTTCCAGTCTTTGAAGTTTTTTTTTCCTTTTTCCCTGTGAGTCTCAGAAGACAGCGGTGCACGCGCTATTTACAGCAAGATTGGACTGTGCCAATATTGTTTATCCGGGTTTCCCTGCCCATTGGATTAAGCATCTGCAGATTGTCTAGAATGCAGCTGCCCGCTTGATCTTGAGGACTTCCTGCCCTGCATCCATTTGAGATACTTCATCAATTCATTCATATTGTGTTCAGTCCAGAACTGATCATGCATTTTGCAGCATCGTAGCCATCCGGGATGTTTTGAGCCAACTCCACATCAAAAAGTTGCCAATCATTGACTGGAGGGCTACAATGGCAGAGTAACCCCCCCCCCCTCTTTCTGGAATGCTTGGATTTGTTTTGACTCTTCCTGGTGAAGTGGTGGGAAATGAATTGTGTTTCACCTCATTGATGGAAGCCGGAACCACAAAGCGTTCTGGTGTTGGGTGCTGCATCAAGAAGTCAAGGTTGCCTGGCAACTGCCCTTGGCTTCTGCCAACCTTCCTTCCTGATCACTGGTAGATAATAACAAGGGTTAGACCAGGTGCCCATAAGGGTGTCCGTCAGGGCTTCACTTAATGGAAGTGAGGGTTTGGATGGATTTCCACAGTTGTTCGTTGTAAATCCCATACCTCTGCCGCGGTTCGTATTAGCACAGCTAAGGAAGCGCTTTCTTCTGTTGACGGTCCAAGAGGAGAACACAGCCCAGTGTCTGGGGAAGTGTACAAACCACTTGTCTGCTCAAGTCCATGTGCAAATTATCATCACCGAATTGGGGTAAATAAACCCCCTCATCTCCAAAGGCGAACACTGGAAAACCTTCTCTAGGTAGCCATGCACCCTACAAGTCAATAATAATAATAATGTTCTAACCACTCGTCGCGCTTTCATTCGGTTCCTATTGGCTCTACTGCACAGTCAAGCACTCTGAAGTATCTGGTGCACCATACAACTCCCAAAATCAATGACATATTTACAGGTTCGAGGCATGTGGGCTGCTAAATTCATATCTTAGCATTAGATCGCCGCCTAGTGTTGGGTCCGGATGATCGCACATTGTTGTCCTGGAAGAGTCTTCGAAGTATCCTGAGATAGGTGGCTCCTCCCCTGGACTACAGTGCGCATGGGCATCGGCTCCATCCCCAGATTGTTTTTTTCCGCCATTGGGTTCGGATGCGGTCTCGACGTCTCTCTGTCGGAACCGAGAAAACATAACTTTAAACGGCCAAAAGGCCTTGTGTTCTTTACGTCGGTATTTTTTGCGTGCGGTCTCGAGTTCTTCCGTCTCTCGGAGCCGGAATCAGCGGAGTATTTGCACTCTTCGGACATCGAGGCCTTCTCATCGCGACTCGACAGCGAGTTTCCAACATGGAGCGGAGTCCGTTTAAACTCTGTCCGCTCTGTGGGTCCAAATACCCACATATAGACGTGCACCCGGTCTGTAACAAATGCCTTTCGCCAGACCATAACGAAGGAAACTGCAGGGCCTGTGCGAGTTTCAGGTCCAAGAAGACACTCAAGATTCGGCGCGCGGTGCGCCTTGAGGCCCAACAAACGGCCCCGGATCCAGATAACATCTTCGACGACCAAGAAGAGGAGGACCACAGCCATCATCTTCAAATCTCCCCGCCTGAGACGGAGGTCGAGGCAGATCCGGAAGACGACGACGGAGTCGTGGGTCAAGGCCTTGAATACGTCGACGAGGTAGGGGACGTCGAAGAGGTTTATGGGGCCGCGGAAGATAGCTCAGAGGACGAGCTATGCCCCGAAGTTTACGGACATAAAGAGCGGGTCACGGGATCGCCTGTCGGCCTTACCCAAGACCCCGTAGCGCAAGCCACGGCCCCGCCTTCGGGCCCGGCCACGGACATACTTGCTGCGCAGAGGGTATCGAAACCGAAACTGAAAGCTACGGTATCGACTACACCTAAAATGGCCGACCCGAAACCGAAACCGAAACTTAAGGACTCGGGCGTCCCTAAGATGGCGATCGTACCACCAAAAACGACTAAGCCTGCTGCCTCATCGACTCCGTCGACCTCCGGTCCACAGAAGTCGAAGAAATCTGGCGATTCCACGGTGTCGAAATCGGCGCCGGAGGAGAGATCCTCTAAGAAGGGTGGCACGCACAAGACAAGCGCTGCGACGCCGGCAAAGCCCGCCAAAGCCAGCGACACGGCTCCAGCTCCGACTGGGACTTCGTTTGTCGGACGCGTGGTGGAGGCAGAGCCGTCAAAGTCACACGGATCGAAGGCTGGCACATCTGCGCATCGGTCCAAGGACTCGGGGTCGGCGGACGTGGCATCATCGTCCAACCCTCCGAAGGACCAACAGAACGTCGGATCCGAAGGCAAGGCCTCCTCGTCGGTGCCAAAGGCCACTGTCACCGACGCGTCTCTCATTGCTTCTTCACTACAAAGAATTAGGGAGAAGGCCTCTGCTTCGTCGGCGCCGGCGCCATCGCCGCAGAAGGCGACAGACGTTCCGGTCAAGCCTGCAAGTAAACTCCTCTTCCTTCTGCCGCCAAAAGAGGCGCCGAAGGCCTTTTCATCAAAATCGACGCCAAAGAAGTCGGAATCTTCTACGGCAGGGGCACTTTCAGGGCGAGTACTCGACTCAAGAGGATTCGGAGTGCTTTATAGACGCAGAAACGGGCAAATTGACCCTTTACAAAAGGAAGATCACTTCACAGCCGGTGGAATCCTATGTCATCCCCCTGAAGAAGAAAAAGTTTCCACAGGACGCCTCAGGCCTCATGGAACCTATCCAGCCCCCTCCAAGAAGGAGCCCAACTCCGTCTCCAGACCACTCTGAAAGTGAGGGCTATGATGAAGATGACCAATACACTTTCCCAGTCAATGAACCAGGTGCACAGCCGGATTCATATGATGACATTGGGGACCGAGGCACCCAAAATGTGGGACAGGACCCACAGGCTTTCAGTACACGTGCATCCCCAACAGAGGATTCTGCAGGTTTCCATGCACTCATTGAGAGGGCAGCTGCTAATCATGATGTGGACATGCATGCTGACCCAGTTGAAGAAGACTTTCTATTCGACACTTTTTCAGTTTCGGAAAGAACTGTAAAGACACTGCCTATGCTCAAAGGGGTCCTCAAGCATGCTGCGGACATCTTTAAAGAGCCTACCAGGGCGAGGGTGGTCAATCCACGTATTGAAAAAAAGTACAGACCAGCGCCTGCAGACCCTGCATACATTCGGGGACAGTTGCCGCTTGACTCCCTGGTGGTCGCAAATGCCCGTAAAAGGGCCAACTCCCAAACAACGGGTGAAGCTCCTCCCCCGGATAAGGAGTCCAAAGTGCTAGAGGCAGGAGGCAAAAGAGTGGCTGCGCAAGCTGCCAATTTCTGGCGTATTGCAAATACACAGGCACTACTGGCACGTTATGATAGGTCACATTACGACACACTAGAGCAAATTGTGCAACACCTGCCTCCACAGTTTCAAGAGGGCACCAAAATGATTATACAGGAAGGACAACTGATCTCCAACGCGGCCATAAAGTGTGCACTTGATGCCGCGGACACAGCCGCTAGGGCCTTTAACACTAGTGTCATGCTGAGACGACAGGCGTGGCTCCGCATATCGGGGTTTAAACCTGACATTCAAACAACCATACTTAATCAACCAGTCAATCCTGATAGACTGTTTGGTCCAGATGTTGACACCACCCTAGAAAAAATTAAAAAAGACACCGAAACTGCTAAATCTATGGGGGCCCTACAATCACAGCAGTTTCGTGGCAATAGTTTTCGTCGCTCAGGTGCCCGTGGAGTCACCAGAGGACAGATGGGTCAGCAGTCACAATTCCCTAGAGGTGGAGCACAATCCTCGTACCCCAAACAGAACAAGAGGGGCTACAGGGGAAACAGCAACAAAGGACGCGGCAGAGGGAACAACAATTCACGCTCCTCTGCCCCAAGCAATCAGTGACTCTCTGTCACTGCCCCCCGACCACTTAACACCTGTCGGGGGGAGACTACAGCAGTTCCTGCCCGTCTGGATCAACATCACCACAGACAGGTGGGTGCGACAACTTATCCAGTACGGTTATTGTCTAGAGTTAAAATCCACTCCACCCAACATTCCACCAAGGCAAAGACCTATGTCCGCAGAGCACTTGCACTTATTGCAGCAGGAAGTGGTGGTGATGCTGCAAAAAGGAGCAATAGAGCTCGTGCCAGTGGGGGAGGAAGGCACGGGGGTATATTCCCTGTACTTCCTCATTCCAAAGAAGGACGGATCTCTCAGACCAGTTCTGGATCTCCGTCCCCTCAATCTGTATATACTGTCAGAGCATTTCCATATGCTTACACTGCAACAGATTCTTCCCATGTTAAACAAAGGAGACTTCTTAGCAACCTTAGACCTCAAGGATGCTTATTTCCACATTCCACTACACCCGTCCCACAGAAAGTACCTCAGGTTCACTATCCAAGGCACGCATTATCAGTTCAAAGTCCTACCCTTCGGAGTCACCACAGCCCCAAGGGTGTTTACCAAGTGCCTGGCGACAGTAGCAGCGCACCTCAGGAGGCAGAACATCCATGTCTACCCCTACCTCGACGACTGGCTCGTTCAAGCCAGGTCGGAACAACAGTGCGCCGCGGACATGTCGACTACCATTCACCTCCTTCACGACCTGGGTTTCTCGTTGAATTACCCAAAGTCACACCTTCAGCCGGCACATGTCCGGCAGTTTCTGGGTGCGACAATCAATACCCTGACGGCCAAGGCGCAACCAAACCAAGTCAGGATAGACAGCATGCAGTCTCTAATCCAAAAGTTCAGACCAAGACACTCACTTCCAGCGAGAGTGTTCATGCAGTTGATAGGCATGATGGCCTCCTGCATCTTCATAGTCCCTCACGCACGGTTGCATATGCGCCCGCTCCAGGAGTGCTTAGCAAATCAGTGGACACAGGCTCAGGGACAATTAACAGACCTAGTGTTGGTTACCAGTCGGGCATACGACTCTCTGCATTGGTGGACTCCACACAACCTTTGCAAGGGCCGACTGTTCCAGGAGCCAGTGCCACAGGTTATCCTGACAATGGACGCATCTCTCCAGGGATGGGGAGCTCATCTGCTCACTTACACGGTGCAGGGACTATGGACGACGCAGCAACAGAAGATGCACATCAACTATCTAGAACTGATGGCGATCTTCATGGCGCTCAAGTCCTTCATTGTACATCTGTGCAACAAAGTGGTGTTAGTCCGGACGGACAACATGACCGCGATGTACTACATCCAAAAGCAGGGGGGCACCCACTCACCGCAGCTGTCTCACCTGGCTCAGAGCATGTGGAAGTGGGCCATTCAGAGGAACATCTTCCTCATGGCAGAACACCTCCCAGCAGATACAGCCATCAAATGCACGAGTGGGAGATACATCCATCAGTACTCCAGCCGTACTTCCAAAGGTGGGGTCGCCCAGAGATAGACCTGTTCGCCACAAGGGAGAACGCAAAATGCCAAAGCTTCGCCGCCAGGTTCCCACACCCGCAATCGCAGGGCAATGCGATATGGATGAACTGGTCAGGCAAATTTGCGTACGCTTTTCCCCCGACACCTCTGATACCACTGGTGGCGAGAAAACTAAGGCAACACTCGATGACACTCATCCTAGTTGCTCCAACGTGGGCGCGCCAGGCCTGGTACACCACGTTCCTCGAACTCTCAGTGGTACCGCATCAAAGACTGCGCCTCACGCCCAGACTTTTGACGCAGAACCATGGAGAAATTCAGCATCCAGATCCGCAACAGCTCAACCTAGCGATCTGGCTCCTGAAGTCTTAGAGTTTGGATACCTCAACCTACCTCCTGAATGCATGAACATCATCAAGGAGGCGAGGAAGCCGACAACCAGAGCATGCTATGCCGCAAAATGGAAGCGTTTTGTCATTTACTGTGCAGACAATGACATAAACCCGCTAGATGCATCTATCCCTAACATCATTTGCTATCTGTTACACCTTTATAAGTGCAAACTAGCGTTCACTTCTATTCGGATACATCTATCCGCCATCGCAGCTTACCTTTAAAACAGGCAGCATCTCTCGGTCTTCAGGGTGCCTGCCATTAAAGCGTTCCTTGAAGGTCTGAAACGAGTCATTCCCCCAAGAACACCGCCAGCTCCGGTGTGGAACCTCAATGTGGTCCTCACCAGACTGATGGGACCACCATTTGAGCCACTGCACTCGTGTGAACTACAATTCCTAACGTGGAAAGTAGCTTTCCTAATTGCTATTACGTCACTAAGGCGTGTTAGTGAGCTACAAGCGCTCACAATCCAAGAGCCATTCATTCAGATTCATCCAAATAGGGTAGTGCTACGTACTAACCCCAAATTCCTTCCAAAGGTGGTGTCACATTTTCATCTCAACCAAACTATCGACTTGCCGGCATTCTTCCAGAACCCACAAACAGTGGCGGAAAGAATGCTCCATACGTTAGACGTACGGAGGGCGTTGATGTACTACATAGACAGGACACAACACTTTAGGAAAACAAAACAACTTTTTGTTGCCTTCTCACCACAACACAAAGGCAACCCGATTTCCAAAGCAGGAATAGCCAGATGGATTGTTAAGTGCATTCAAATCTGTTATCAAAAAGCCAAGCGCACTTTAACAATACCCCCAAGGGCGCACTCCACACGCAAATTGGGGGCATCCATGGCTTTCCTAGGAAACATTCCTTTAGAGGACATTTGCAGAGCAGCCACGTGGATTACACCACATACCTTTACAAAACACTACTGTGTTGATGTACATTCCAAACAGCAAGCGGCTGTAGGACAGGCTGTTCTCAAGACACTTTTTCAGGTTTCTGCAGCTGGCACGGGCAACCGCCGCTGATGGAGGGACTGCTATGTATTCTATGCTAAGATATGAATTTAGCAGCCCACATGCCTCGAACTGAATATGCTACTTACCAGTATGCATCTGTTCTTGGCATGTAGGGCTGCTAACATTCATATCGCCCACCCTCCTCCCCGGTGCCTGTCGCAGCTGCAGATATACTATTGTATTCAATCATTAGCTTGGACATCCTTTACACTTTTCACTCCATCCTCTGCCACAATGGCGAAAAACAATCTGGGGATGGAGCCGATGCCCATGCGCACTGTAGTCCAGGGGAGGAGCCACCTATCTCAGGATACTTCGAAGACTCTTCCAGGACAACAATGTGCGATCATCCGGACCCAACACTAGGCGGCGATCTAATGCTAAGATATGAATGTTAGCAGCCCTACATGCCAAGAACAGATGCATACTGGTAAGTAGCATATTCATTTTGTCTCACTAGGCTGATCAGTAGCGGCCTGTCTCCTGTCAAGGTGGGGGGGGTCTACCAGAGAAGGGAAGTGGGGAGGGTTTGGGCAAAAAAAAAAAACCAATAAACAAAAACTTACCTTAATGCTGCCACCGTCGCTGTCTCCCACGCACAGGATCTTCCTGCTCTGGGCACAGCCCTGTGGCCAATCCTGACGCTGCTTATGCATGAGAGCAGCTTAAAGATTGGCCCGAGCGGCGGCAACTTGCGCTTCCAGGCAGACTGGGAGCCTGTGCCTGCTCTCTCCAGCAACGCAGCTGAGGCTGGCAAGAGCTTCACTGCGCATGAGGGGTACCTCGTGCAGTGAAGAGAGAGCCTGCTACTCGCGCACCAGCAGTGTCACCCCCCCCTCCCAGACTCATTGTAGTCCTGGGGGCGGATCCAGGCGATTCAAGTAAAATTATATTAAAACAGGTTTAAAACCTGTTTTATTATCGTTTTATGTACTGGGGAGAGGCGGCACTCCTCGCCCTGATGGAGTGGCCGCCACTGAGGCTGATTGATTGACTCTGAGCATGTCCGGCAGTAGATTCTGCTAGAGGAGCAGTGGTGGTTGTGGATCAGTATATCGATCTACACAATATTCTGCTTTAATCATTTCATAGAGAAAATATCGACAACCACAATATTTTGAAGGCAAATATAGATTTGTTGTTCTTAACTCCACATCTAAATGCCTTGAAGAAAGATCTACATCTTCCAGCTACTTCAAGCTTAGTAGGGAGAGGTGTGGCGCCGCGGCTACGGCGACTGACTCCGGAATCTGGGGATCACGGTTCGATCACCGGCGGCAGATTAGCCCAGCACCATGTGACTCTGGGCAATAGCTTGCTTAATCTTCCCGACGGCCCCCAGCGCCTAGACACCCTTGCGGGTGATTGTTCGCTTTAGAAATGTGGATTATTATTATAAACATCTATACTTACCTGTCTACATCGGCTTTCACAGTGTTGTGGAAGCCAGTACTGTGGCTCTGATATTTATGTAGCAGAATATTTTGCATAGAATATTCATCTCAGGTTGCTCGTTTTGAGCTTCGGAACCCAATTCATTCAAACTTCTCCTGTCATCTGTTTGCTTCAGGTTTGTATGAAAACCAGAGAAGATTAAAAATTGCAACCACAAAGTGGCTTTGTGGTCTTTCTGTCTGCTGGGCCTACACTGCCAGTTGCAAACCCTGACGCACAGAAATCTTCCTTCAAAGCAGCGGCATCTTTATGGTGCTGCACAGCCTTGAGTTCCTGCTCCGAGGAGTCCTACAGAGTGAGCGAATCTCTACCCCTCTTCAAGCAGCTGCTTTGAAGCTGGGGACTCCTGTCTCCTGCCCTGGTCACCGCCTCTCACTGATGCCAACCAACCGGAGGAACAGCTCCTGGCAACTTCTCTCCTCCACAGCTCATCCACTGGAGAGACCCTGAGATGAATCACGTTGACCAACCCTACTCCGGGTTTAGATGAAGAAATGCCGATAAAGTCCACACAGGAAAGTGGAACCCCTCTACCTGTTCAGGTGGAGTAGACATTGCCCGGCTAGACTGTAAACTGGACCATCAGTAAAATTTAACAGCTTTATGTAGCGCTGATGCATCATACATAGAACAATATTTAAAAACTTGATAAGAGAAACAATTGAGATGTGCGAGGATCGAACAAATCCATTACGAATAAGAGAAATGTGTGTGGCACATCACAATAGTAGCTAGAAAGTTCCAGATGAATGTTTCTGCACCAGAGAACGATTGAGTTTATGCCCTTAAACTTTGGGACCTCCTGATTAAATGGTCTTTGGTTTGTAAAGCCTCTTTGCTCTTCCAAGACTGTAATCAAGCCCATTAGGCCGGGTGGACTCTGAGAATGCAGGGAGGCCGCTGACCAGACCTTAGTGCCCGGACTCTAAAGTGCATGTTGAATTGGCTGTACTCAAATGGAAATGGCTAACTTACCTGTAAGTCCCTAGTTAATGGTATACTGGTACCCAGGGCATGTAAGTTAGAGTGGTACCCTAGGGCTTGCAGCTCTAATTGTGCCACTTGCCTGTCCCCCAAGTATAACCAGTCCCCCAGTCCGCCAGTGCAGACTGGTAGAGAATTTGTGCACTGCAAGACAGACTTTACCATTAAGAGGAATGGCAAACCCACCGCTTCCCTGTACATGTGTGCAAGTCACCTCTGGCAGGCCTACTGAGCCCTGAAGGCAGGGTGCAACATATAACATAGGCAGGACATGTACTTTGCATGTCCTAACAGCAAAGCATGCAAAACAATTATTTTTACTGTGGAAAGATTTGTTTGCCCAATTGGTGAGTACAGGATTACATGCTGACCCCTCAGCTGTGCCACCTCCTGCACGATGCGACCAAAGTGGGCCCTCCAAGGTATCAAATAACTCGTTACATTAAGTCCGACTTGTATCAAGTCAAAATTACTGTAGCTTGTTGCAGTGTGCGACTTTAGCAAATCTGCCCCTTCGTTACTTTTAAAACTGCTGTGCCTGTCGGGCACACATGGAGCCAGCTCCACGAGACAGCTTTCTGCCCTCCTGGAGAGACGCGCCAATGAATGTCAGGAAGGAGAACAATGAGAGATTGCAGGTCTGGGCGGGGTAACCTCTCTCCTGCAGGAGGCCACTTGGGTGTTAACCCCAAAACGCAAGATCCAAAGGTGAGGCTGCCTTTGAAGAGCCAATGCGGGACACCAGGGGGAAGGGCTGCCTAATTGTTGAGGTAGACAGGCTGGAACTGGAAGCAGGGAAGGGAAACTAGTTGCTAAACCGGTTTTCCCAGGGACGTTTAGCCCTGAGTTAGCCACAGCCCAGGGGAGGGCTAGTGAGGTCTGTAAACCAGGCAAGGGACCTTGCCGGCTTGGAAGTGGGTATAATGGTGCATCCTGCGATAGCCAGATGCCACACTCCACAGGAAGTGGTCAAATGGTGAGAGGGAAGCTGGTAGCCTATTGGCTACCAACATCATCTTGCCTTGAGTGCAGTTTCTGAGCGTAAAGGGGGCACTCCCCTTCAGCTTAGGGCCGACCCTAACCTGTCCTCCTTCCGGAAGCAATTAAAGACCTTTCTCTTTAACGCTCACTATTAATTCCCCCAGCTGCTTTCCTCTGACAGCGATTCCACTTTCTTTTCTTCAGAACAAGCTGTATTGTCATATCAGGAAAGATTGCACAAACATTTCACCGTACTCCGAACCCCGGAGGAGCCATGAACAGAAAATCTAGGTATAGAGATTAGCAATCAATGCAGAATACAACAGAAATCAGTTTTGCCGAAGAACCCCCCAACCCTACCCCCCACAGAAACTACCCTCCACCCGGGTCCCCCCCTAACCCCAAACACGATGTCGGTCCATACTCGATAATACAGTCTATATACATGTGGCAGTACCCTCCTACCCTCGCCCAGGTCCATCCAACAGCTGCTCACTGACCGCATCCTGTTGTCCCGGCGGCTCCAGCCACAGTCCCTTATAGCTCGCCCACCTCTTCCAGATTTTGAAATGTTTCTTAGGGCAGCCTCGTGCCATGAACACCGGGCGTTCCAAACTCATATAGTAGTCCAATCCCTGTTTCCAAGCCTCTATCGGGGGGGCTCGAGTATTTTTCCAGGCACGGGCCACATCCCTTTTAGCCACCACCAGGCCTAGGAGTAACAAGTGTCTTTTATAGATGTTGCCTCCCACCTGCTCCAGAACATGTAAGAGACCTAGCTGTGACGTACGAGAGAGTGTACAACCCAGCACCTCATCCAGACAATCCCAGACCCGCCTCCAAAACCCCTCTAATTTTTTTTTTTTTTTTTAAATATATTTTTATTGCAGGAATCAGTAAAACAATACAGTAACGACCAGCATCGTATTATAAACAACTTATACAAGATATAGCCCACCGACCTCCTTCCATAACGTTGCTATATAGCCAATCCGCCCATATCCCTGGGGTTGGGCAGCAAATGCAGCTGGGGTCAGTAGGATGCTGGAGCTGGTCCGGATAACACACTGTCCGTCATCTGCTTTTCTAAACAAACCCCAAACCCCAAAAAGAAACCCCCCCCTCAAAATCCCCAGTTACTGTGAAACCCCCCCCTCCCCCCCCCCCCCCCCACCATCAGCGCCAGGGAGCTCATCAACATAGGATCCACTGCTTGACCCACGGGGAAGGTAATAGTGCTGTCAATGCTAATGTTTAACGGGACTCGGGTCGAGTTGCTTCTTCACTTTCGGAGTCGCTGGGGGTACAATAATCTCTGAGGGCCTGCACCAGCGTTTCCCATTCTAACGCGGCCTCCTGCGCCTTCTCATTGCCCTGCCTCCAAGCTAACTGATATCGCAGCGCGCTCTCACCCGCCGCCCATTTCAAAAGCTCACTGTGCCATCTGCTGCCTGTAGGACCAGCTCGTGCCTTCCAGTTCCTGGTCACCTCTCGCTTAGCAAGTAGGAGCCCCAGGTCGATAAATTTACTGGTGATTTTATTCCGGGGGGTATGGGGGAACCAGTGCAATAGCCCTACCGCCACATCGAATGATAAGTGCCTCCCCGTCACCTCCTCCAGAGTCGCCGCCACCTCCTGCCAGTAGGACGTCAGTCCTGGACAGGCCCATAGCATGTGTAGGAGGTCCGCCTCCTGAGCCGGGCACCTAGGGCATTCCGCCGAAGCCGTGGCAAAATAACGCCTGATCTTTACCGGGGTCAGGTACGCCCTATGGAGAACATAATAGTGGACCAGTTGGAAACGGGCGCCACGTGTGCCCTTCCAGGCACGTCTCACCAGCTGGGACCAGGTCGTCTCCGGGATCTCCCTACCAATGTCTTCTTCCCAGCGGGACTTCAGTGTGGCGAGAGGGACCAACCCTTCGGCAATCAACCTGCCGTAGAGGCAGGTGACCGCCTTCACCGTGCCCGCCGACATCATGACGTATTGGCACACCTGAGACAAATGAGGTTCTTCTAGCCCGTTTTGCCAGTGCGCCTGGATCGCTCGCACAATGGCCGAGTGCAGCAGAAAGTCGCCCCGGGGGATCCCAAAGCGGTCAATGAGATCCTGAAAGGACAGGAGCGCTCCGTCCTCGTACAGGTCCCCGACAAGCTGTAAACCGGAATCCTCCCAGTCCGCCAGTCGTGACCAATCTCCTCCGTGTGGGAGGGCCGTCAGCATCCCCAATGGTATTTCAGGCGCATATGGCGTCCGTAGGCGACCTCTGTTATGAGCCCGATTCCAACAGAGTCGGACAGTCCGCTCCTCCATCGACAGGTCCCGTAGGACTAAGCGCTGTCGCAGCGCGATAAAGGAGAGGACGTGCCTGGCCATCCCCGTCCCTCTACCGTCCTCCGGGCCTCTGAATTCCCTGGCTATCTCCTGGGTGTAGGTCTGGAGCTGCGCCGCTAGGTAATACTTCTCGAAATCCGGCACAGCGAGCCCCCCCTCGTCTTTCGGCCTCATCAGGGTATTGAGGGCCACCCGCCGTCGGCTCGTTCCCCAAAGGAACCCGACCACCATGGAACGCAAGCGACGAAACGTAGCCGGTGGGACCCAGATCGGCAAAGTCCGAAAGTAATACAATAGTCGGGGGAGCGCCACCATTTTGAGCAGGGCGATGCGTCCCGCCACGGAGAGCGGCAGCGTGGCCCAAAAGTCCATGCTACCTCGGAGTGCTCGTATGCAACGGGCAATGTTTCCATCCAGCAGGTCGGGTTGGTCGTGGTACACAAATACCCCAAGGTATTTAAAGCAGTCGGGCTCCCATCTGATCTCCTTACTTAGCGCAGGAGTGGGGGTACCCCTACGCATCGGGAAGAGGCAGGTCTTAGACCAATTCACGTGGAGGCCTGAGACCGCTCCGAACTCCGTTAGCGCTAATTCCGCTCCCCGTAATGCGTCGACCGGGTCCTCCAGGAAGAGCAACAGGTCGTCCGCATATAGCGAGACGTAATGTGGGCCCGCTGCCGTCCATAAGCCCGTATAGTGGGCTCCCGAGCGCAGATGTATTGCTAGTGGCTCCACCGCTAGTGCAAAAAGAAGCGGGGATAAGGAGCACCCTTGCCGCGTGCCACGCTCCACCGGATATCGCGATGAAATCAAAGGGCCCGATCTAACCCTGGCCGAAGCGGAAGCGTAGAGGACTGCTGTCCATTTGACAAATCCCTCCCCGAGGCCGAATTTCCGTAATACCGTGCATAGGTAGTCCCACTCCAGGCTATCAAAAGCCTTCTCCAGGTCCACCGATAAGACTACCGGGGACGGGGCATCCACGAATGGTTCCCCAAGCAAGCGGAACAACCTTCGGATGTTCATAGTCGTATTTCGTCGTGGGATGAAACCGGCTTGGTCTGTATGCACTAGGGAACTCATATGTCCCAGCAGCCTCGAGGCTAAGATGCTGCTCAATATTTTGTAGTCCACCGTCAGCATTGAAAGGGGACGGTAGGACCCCGGGTCAGACGAGTCTCGGCCTGGTTTGAGGAGAGGAACCACCAACGCCTCACACATCGAGCCAGGGAGACGACCCAATCTCTTCGCCTCCCTGTAGACCACCAGTAATCGAGGGGCCAAGAGGTCAGCGTAAGCTGCATAGAACTCCACCGGAAGGCCATCTAGGCCCGGGGTCTTGTTCCTCGCCATCCGTTTGATGGCCCCGCGGATCTCCCCTAAGTCGATGTCAGAACCCAGGGTTTCCGCCACTTCCTGTCCTACTGTGCGGAGTTCCAGTGGGCTAAGATAGTCGTCGAGCCGGTCCGGGTCACGTGCGGAGCGACTGCGGTATAAACTTTCGTAGTAATGTCGGAAGCAACTAAGAATCTCTGGTTGGGTGCACACCTCGGTCCCATCCGCCCCACGCATACTTGTCGTCGTTTGGGACTGGCGCGTAGGGTTGGCCAACCATGCCAGTAACGCGCTCGACCTGTCGCCCTCCGCAATAGACCGGACCGTATAGGCCTTATAATCGAAACAGCGGAGCCGTTCGACCTCCACCGCTACCTTCTCCCTCGCCTCTACCGTCTGTGTTTGCAATTCCGGGTGTCCGGGGCGGCTAATTTCGAGCTCGCGGAGCGCTCGGTCCGCTGTGTCTAAGTCAGCCAGGATAACACGCCGCATGCCCACCTTCTTAGAGATACAGTAGCCCCTCACCACCACCTTGAAAGCGTCCCATTCGAACGCCCTAGTACTCGCGGAGCCGCCGTTGGACGCAAAATAATCCGTGATTGTCTTCCCTAGGTCCGCCTTGAAGACACTGTCCTCGAGGATCTCGGGACGCATCTTCCAGGAGGGTACTGCCGGTGTCCCAGGGAACCAGCGAATGTCCAGTAGGAGGGGGTTATGGTCCGAGATGGTCCGCGATAAGTACTCCGATCGGACCGCTGCCGAAACTAATTCAGACGAACCAAGAAAGCTATCTAGTCTGACATGCAGCTCATGAAGGCTTGAAAAGTATGAATAATCTCTAGACGCGGGGTGATGCGCCCTCCAAATGTCCGTCAAACCCCAGCGGGTCTGCCAATCTTGACGGCCCTTAGCCGCCCGCCGGACCGGGGAATCGGGGAGTGGGGGATGCGAGCGGTCTATGTCTACATCCACTACGGAGTTAAAGTCACCCCCCAGCAGGAGGGGCCCGGCGAAAAAGTGGGCCAGCGAGCCCGATAACCTGGAAAGGAAGGCAGTCTGGTCCACGTTAGGAGCATACACACAGCAAACATTCAGGTCCCTCCCTCCTAGCGTGCCTGATATGGCCACGAAACGCCCCTCTGGGTCCAACACTGTCCTCGTGACCTGGAAGGGGACTCCTGCCCTAATCCATATTAGCGCCCCCCTGGCATAAGCAGAGTACGCCGTGGAAAAGACCTGCCCTCGCCACCTACGCTGAAGCGCCGCCCCTTCCGCCTTGTTCAGATGCGTTTCCTGCAGCAGCGCCATTTGCACTCCCCTACGCACTAAATAAGCATGGACCTTGTGACGCCTGGACATAGTGTGAAGCCCCCTCACGTTCCAAGTAATACATTTCAAATTAGCAACATCAGCCATTGTCCCAGAGTGTTCTCGCACAGTCTCCCCGTTCGGGTCCCCACAAAGAAAAATCATCAATCCTCCCAGCGCTGACGGCGGCCATTTTCCCCAACCAGAACCAAACCACCCAAAAACCAACAAAGCCCCCCCCCAACCACCCCAGAACAGGACCCAAACTACACCATCTAGATCCCATCCAAACCTCTACGGAGATCAACCCCAAAATCCCCACTAGTCCTACGGTCGCCACCGTAGGAAGGCCTTATGGGCCAGGTGCGGGCTGAGCGGAGGCAGTGGGCCCTCGTCGCCCAGGCTACCAGGACTTTTGTAAGCCCCCCCCTGTGCCAAAACCTTCCGGGGCAAGAGCAGCAGCCCCCCAACCCTCCCTCCTTCATTGTCAGCAATAAAGAACGGCAACCGCCTCCCCCCTGCCGGGCCCCCACCCAAAACAAGGCGGCACATCCCGTTACCCTTGTCCGTCCAAAAGGTCCTCCACCGATTTCGGTGTGATCACCGGTGTATGGGTACTGTCCGCCACTGAGTCTTCCGAGTCCGACGGTGCCCCCTGAGCACCCGGGTTTTCTTCCTCCTCCTCGATGACTTTGCCTCTTGCTCCCGACAGTTCCGACAGAACTTCCAACACTCCCCTCCGCTCCGATGATGTCTCCGCAGTCGAGGGCCCTCCCGTGCGGCCGCGGCGGTTCCTGACCCTCTTAGATCGCCTCCTTTGTTCCGGCTCCTCCGCCTGATGGGTCGAGGCGCTATAACCATCTTTCCCTGTCCGGTACAGTTCGAGCCAGTCACAGACCTCCTCCGGGGTGTCGAAGAACTGGGTTTTGTCGTCGACAATGACTCGGAGCCTTGCAGGAAATAGGAGTGAATATTGGATGCCCTCACTCCTGAGTTCACGCTTAACCGCCAGGAAGGAGAACCGCTTGCGCTGCGTCTCGTAGGTGTAGTCAGGGAAGATATTCACCTGACTGTTTGCAACCTGGAACGGGCCATTGTGCCTGGCGGCATTTAGGATCAGGTCTCTGTCCCGGAAATGTAGCAACCGCGCCACCACCGGCCTTGGGGCTCGTCCCTGCTGTGGGGGCCGTGCTGGGACTCTGTGGGCCCGTTCTAGAGTGTAAAAGGAGGACAGGCCCTCCGGGGCCACCGTGTCCCGGAGCCAAGTCTCTAAGTATCGCACCATATCGCCATCCTCGATTTTTTCCGGCAGGCCCACCACCCGAATGTTATTCCTCCTGTTGCGGCCTTCCGCATCCTCCGCCCTCCGTTCGAGGGTCTCGATTCGGGACATGGCATCCTTTATCGTCGCAGCTAGGGTTCTCTGCGCCGGCTCTAAAGTCTTCACCGTGCCCTCCACCTCCTTGACCCGGTCTGAGAGTTTACCATGGTCTGCCCTAAGGAGTCCCAGGCCGGTCGCCACCTGGGCAATGTCCTGTTGGAGGGCCGACCGAGTTGCCTCTATCGCTTCCAGTACACGGTCGAATTGTTGCTGGAGTGGTGCGCCACCAGGTCGTTTAGGGTCTCCATGCTCTTCCTTGTCCTGGGCTTCAGAATCAGAGGTGGTCTGGCTGGATCCCTTGGCTCCTTTAGGTTTCCCCATGCTGTCAGGGGCTCTCCGTGAGGATCCCGGAGTGGGCGCCTCCGTGTACAAGTGTCCAGCGCGACCTTCCCGGGATTTCGTTCTCAAGTCCGGTACGGGCGATCTCCTTCTCCAGAGCCTGTGGAGACTCCGCCGCTTCGGCTCACGCCACCGCCACGGCGTCCGAGGGCACCGATAAGGGGGCGGAGACAACCGTCGCCAAGTCGGGCAGGCCCGTTCACTCACTATAGCTCCGGGGCGAGGGCCACCAACTCCCTCGGTTGACCTGTGGCGCCAGAGTGTCGCGCCATCCATGTAGTTGGGCTGGCCAGGAGATCGTAGCTAGTTGCGGAGTCGCGGTGCAGACCACCGCCTGGAACAAAGGGCACCCGCATCCGGTGCCCTCTAGTGCGTGGGCACCCGCCCGGTCGTCTAATCGAGTGTGAACCCGTTGTAGAAGGTCCGAACCTGCCAATGTCCAATGTCTAAAACAACTGAGGATGGTGAAGCCGGGTGCCAAGCGATACCCACGCGACCTCCTCAACTCCGTGTTTTCGATCAAGGGGACAAAGGGGTCCGGGCGCCATGTTGGGTCGCACTCCGCAACTCCGCAAACTTCGGCATTTCTTCGAAGCCACCCCCGTCCAAACTCCACCAAGGCCCCCGGCAGGGTGTCGTCGCCTCGCTCAACCGAATGCGGGGTCTGGGGCGCCCCTCAGCCTCCGATGTTCAGGATAATTTCGGGCTTAGTCCCGGAGCCGAGCTCTCAGGCGACCATCGCCATCGGCGCCCAAGCCACGCCCTCCTCCAAAACCCCTCTAATGCCCCGCAAGACCACACCGTAGGCACAAATGTGCCCACCTCACGGTCACACCTCAAGCAGTCAGAGGAAGCAATCAGACCAGCCCTATGTAGTCGCTCTCTCGTGTAGTAGGCCTATGCAGGTATTTAAACTGAATGAAGCGTAATCGCACTGCAATAGCCGTCTCCCTTGGGGCTGCCAGGGCCTCTCTCCAGCTTTCCTCATCTAATTCCCCTACATCCCTTTCCTATATAGATCTCAGTCTGTCCTGGGAGGAGGAGCAGTGGGTGACGAGGGATTGGTAGATACAGGATATTTTTTTATCTTCCAGTTTCCCCCATGAACAAATTGGCTTCCAAGGGGCTGAATTCTGGCAAGGATTCCAGCCCCTCCAGGGCAGGGGAGATAGCGTGTCTAAACTGCAGATATTGAAAGAATTGGGAGTGCGGCATATCATATTCGTCCCTCAGAGCCGGGAACGACTTAAGAGTCGTCCCCCTCATAACCTGTCCCAGCGTTGAGATCCCTATAGCGTCCCAGCCTCTGAATCCCCGCAACGCCGCCAGAGCCGGCAAACGGCCATTGTGCCACAGGGGAGTCTCCTGCGTCAGTGTATTCCACCACCCCTAACGGCCCAGCGCCCTCCGCCACACCTGAAACACCACCTGTGTGACCATCGGAAGGTTCTTTCTTTTTGCCGCCGAGTAGAGGAGCTCATGCAGGGTATCAGTATCCATCAAGTACCGCTCCAAGGCATACGCCAGGTCGCTGCGGTCACCGTACCACCATTCGTTTAACACCAACAGGTGGGACGCTAGGTAATAAGACAAAATATTTGACGATGCCAGGCCGCCACAATATGTGGACAAGAAGCAGGTGCGAAGTGCCACCCGGACCGCGCCCCCAGCCCAGAGAAAGCGACCTAGCGCCGAGTTGACCTGACGGAACCATTGTGGCGCAACAGGGTATGGATGATTTTGTAGTTGATATAGGAGGCGCGGAAGGGCCACCATCTTAAATATGGCGGAACGGCCATAGATATTGAGGGGCATGCGGGACCGCGTCTTCATATCAGAACGAACGTTGTCCCACACCGGAACGATAGTGCGTTCCCACAAGACTCCCGGTATATCCGACAGGAATACCCCGAGATATTTAATGCCCCCGGCTGCCACCCGGAGGGCCGACGCCCAATCGCCAAGCGCCGCCCCATCGCCTATAGTCCATAGTATAGATTTCTGAATATTAAGATAGAGCCCCGAAACTTCACCAAAGATCTTCATTATTTCAAGAACTCTCGGGCCCGACCTATTAAGGTCAGTGAGAAAGAATAACACATCGTCCGCATAAAGAGCAATCCTATCCGATGGCCCAGAGTTGGAATCATTCCCTCTCATCTGCGCATCCATGCGGACCCACTCCGCTAAGGGCTCCATGGCGAGAGCAAATAAATATGGCGAGAGAGGGCAGCCCTGGCGGATACCCCGTCATATAGGGAAGACCTCCGAGATAGCCCCGGCCACCCAAACCGACGCCGTCAAATCGGTATATAGTAGCCGAACGTAGGAAAGAAAGTGAGGCCCAAGATTCAGCCGCGACAGGAGTGCCTGCAGGTAGACCCAGCTCAGGGAATCGAATGCTCGATCTATATCCGCCAGCAGCAACGCTGCCTGGGCTCCGGTACCTTTCATCATTTCGAGAGCAACTTGGGCTCGTCTGATATTGTGTCTAGTAGCCCTGTGGGGCTTAAACCCAGCCTGGTCTGGGGGGACCAGGGTGGTGATTAGTGGGAGGAGGCGATTGGCAAGGGCCTTGGCGAGTATCTTAGCTTCTGTATTTAGTAAAGAGATAGGGCGATAGGATTCATGGCGATCTGGGGGCCTCCCCGGCTTGCAAAAGACCACTATCTCGGCGTGCCTCCAATCTCCCGGTAGGCGGCCCGCCTCCCTTGCAGCCTCCAACGCCCTCCTATAGGGCGCCCCTAGCTGAGTATGATATTTCCGAAAGAACTCACACGGGAACCCGTTATGCCCGGGGGCCTTCCCTGCATTCAACTCTCCTAAGGCCATCCCCAGTTCCTCCGCCGATAGAAGAAGCTCAAGGCTAGCACGCTCAGCATCGGAGACTCCACGCGGCGGGAGATCTGCTAGAAATTTGTCAACCTCCGCCTCTGGAAGGGATTCCCTGGGGGAGTACTGATCCGTAAAATAGCGAGCGAAGCTGTCGGCAATCGCCTTAGGGTCTAAAAGGGAACCACCGGCTCCATCCCGTAGGGCTGGCAAAACCGGCGCCTGAAGCGCGCCCTGGCACAGCCTGTATAGCATGGTGCCCGACTTGTCCCCCCACTGGTAAATTCTGCTCTGCGTCGCAAGCCGCACCTGGCGTGATTCCTCCAGTTGCAGGGAAACAACATCCCGCTGCGCCTGCAATAGCCGCCGAACATCCTCTCCCTCTCCGGTTTCTGCACAGGAGCTCTCCAGGGCACGCACCCGGTCCGCAGCCCTCTCCAGCTCCGCGCTGCGCAACGTACGCGCCCTCGTACACCAGGCTATGTCTACTCCCCGGAGTGTGGGTTTCAAAGCTTCCCAGAGGGTCAAGTCGTCCAACCCCGATCCTGCATTATCAGACCAGCAGTGGGCTATTGCCTCCCGCATGTGGGATTGATACTCATCTTGCTGAAGGTGCCAGGTGGAGAGGCGCCATCGAAACGGCTGCCGTCTCCGATCTAGGCGGATATCCATAGTTATTGGGGAGTGGTCGGAGAGCCCACGCGGCAATACGACCGTAGATTCTATCCTTCCTATCATGAAGCAGGGAACAACCAGGTAATCCAATTGTGAGAAGGAGCCATGCACCGCGAGACATAAGTGTATTCCCTACTATTTGGATGTTGATAGCGCCAGTCATCCGTCCAACCCAAGCTCCGCACCATATCACACAACTTCGTAGACGCAGTCAGCAGCAACCCACCACCCAGTCGAAAGCGGTCCAACGCACCATCCATCACATCGTTCCAGTCCCCTCCAACCGCCGCCAGGGCATCCGGGATCTCAGACCACACAGCGAACAGTTTCTCCACCAGGGTCCACTGCTGCGGGGAGGGGGGGGGGGGGGCATACACACTTCCAAAAACAACAGGCTCCCCATCAATCGTTCCCTGAACAAACACATATCTACCCTGGGCGTCCACTGTGTTGAGTGTATATATGACACCCTCCGATGTTTTAATACCGCAACCCCCCGGGACCCTCGGACAAACCCTGCGTGGATGATAGCCAAATCGCTGTAGGCTAAGAGTCTTGGTTCCCAGGAGGTGGGTTTCTTGTAACAAGAGGACATCTGCTTTCTCCCTCTTCTCCTGCTTTAGCACAGCGCCCCTCTTAATTTTATCGAGCATGCCCCGAACATTCCAGCTCATGACCCGTAGCGCCACCCTGTGGAGCTCCGGAATTGGGCCTCTATCCACCATCATTCGAGCTCATGTATATTCGCCTGAGCATATGGAGGTGAGTCTGCCTACAATCTAGTAATCGAACCTGCTGGACCATCGTGTAGCAATAAACATTCCCTGAGTACCCCAAACACCCGCTGTCTCCCAAAGCCCCAACCCAAACCTGGGCCAAATTCAACTCCTCGAACCCCCACCACCCCCCCCCCCCCATACCTCAGCAACATTGAAGTATCAGTTGCGGTGTGGGCGAGCCACCGCCCCCAACGGGAGGTCAGTGGCCACCCGCTCCAATGGATCCCCATAACCCAACCCCACAACCTCTAACTAGACCCTTAAGGGGTCGATTACCACCCGTAGAAACCCGGGCGACTAGTACCCTGAGGCAAGTGTCCGCCCTACATCCCCCCCTCACCCAACATCACATATCAAAATCCATATCTTTGTCCAATGATGTCGGTGTGTTCCGGGGACACCTGTAATCCCGGCTAGGCGGCTCTGGGCCACCCACCGATCTCACCTCATTACACCAAGGAGCGGTGAGCCCCCATTCACGGATCCATAGTCTGATTGTCCGAAGAAGCGGTCCCTTCCGCTACAGTTTTCTTGGCGGGAGAGCGTTTAGTAGAGCGGGACCTCCAATTACTTCTACTCCGAGATAGTCTATGTGTATGCTTCGGCGCCGTCGAAGAGGATGAGTCTGAATCCCGAGCCAGCTGAGTGGGCGGCCGGACCCGAACCGTCTCATCCGTCCAGTTGAATACTTGCTCCGGAGAATTGAAGAAGAGAGTGCGGGACTGATAGATCACCTGCAGTCGGGCTGGATAGAGCAGGGCGTACTGGATCTTGAGGCCTCTCAGGCGGGTCTTGGCATCCGCGAAGGATTGTCTTTGGCGCTGTACCAGCTTTGTGTAGTCCGGGAATATTAGGATCCGTTGGTTCTCACACATGAGCAGTTCCTTCAATCATGCCTGTTTCAGGATAGTGTCCCGGTCGTGATAGTTGAGTAGCTTGGCAATCACCGCTTGCGGTCGCTCCCCGACTGGCGGTTTAGGGGCCAAGGCTATATGGGCTCTCTCGATAACGAAGCAGCGGGAGTGGGACTCCGATGGCAGCCAGCCCTCTAGCCAGCATGTGAGGAAGGCCCCCATATCTCCTTTTTCGCAGTCTTCCGGAAAGCCAACAAATCGGAGGTTATTGCGCCTAGCCCGCCCCTCTGCATCCTCCACTCGGAGCGCTAGGCCCTTCTGAATACCCTCCATGGCAGCTACCTTCTTTTTTAGGGTCACGACATCGTCCTCCACTCCGGTGATCCGCGTCTCAGCCTCCGTGATTCGGGCCACCGCATTGCGTAGGTCTTGGCGCAACAGAGTCACGTCCGCACCAA
The DNA here is from genome assembly GCF_964263255.1 of Lissotriton vulgaris. Lineage (NCBI taxonomy): Eukaryota > Metazoa > Chordata > Amphibia > Caudata > Salamandridae > Lissotriton > Lissotriton vulgaris. The sequence goes on along the minus strand of NC_141693.1, from coordinate 2,023,940,170 downwards.
CAGCCCCAATCTTTGCGTCAAGAGTGTCCCTGGACTGGGTAATGGCCGCCAAGAGCGTTGCATTATCTGGCCCCTGGGGTGGGGGGCCCCCGGAGGCACCAGCCGCTCCTCCTGCGCCGGTAAATTTGTCCAGTGCAGCCTGTTTTGAGGCCCCGCTGCCGCTCCCGCCTCTGGTCATGGCTGACGAACGGCGGGGGCAAGGCTACGATGACACCGTCTCGTGGGCCCACCGCAACACTTCCTCCACTCAAGGGGGGGCCCCCCTCCTCCAGTCGCCGAACCCAGGCCCCAGCCGCCAGGCCCCGGCACACCAGGTTCAGAAATACAGGCAGGTCGTCCACGCAATCCTCCAGCCGCCGTTGCACTTGGGCCCGTGCAGTCTCTCCACACCCCTAGGCGCGATCCGCGGCACACTCCAGGCCGCGCAGAGAAAAGGCCGGTGCGGCCCCCCAGGCCGGAGTCCCCCCGCTTCCCCAGTACACTCTGCTCAGGGATAAGGGGGCGTCGCTCCCGGTCCGCAGCACAGGCAGGGGGGGCCCCTCCCAGACAAGCACGCCGCGGCCCGACCCGACCACCGAGGCCCTGTAGGGATCTGCCCGGGCAATGAGGGGGACCAGCCACCTGCGTCGCTGCGGCCCAACCCGCCGCGCCCGACCTGACCGCCGAGCCCTCTGGACTAGCTTCACCACACCAATAGCACCAAAATGGGAGTAGGCTACCTTGTCTCGGGGCGACGTGTTGCGTGGGTCCTCCGCCCAGCCCCGGTCCAGCCGGTCCCAGCCTCCGGGCCTCGTCCTAGGCCCCAGGCGCTGTGTCAGGGTCGTCTGGGCTTGCTGCCAGTGCCAGTGAGTCTCCCGATATCCCGGAGGTAGAGGCAGGCCGCACTTTCACCCAGCCCAGCCGGCCGCCTGTGCTCGCCGCGTCCCCGGGGCGCCTCAAAAATCGAGGTCCCGGCTTCAGCGTGCGGAGTAGGCCTCACCACCTCCGGGGCTCGCCGCGCAGCCACACTGCCTCATATGCCGCCAGGACTGTCAGGGCGGCCGTCGGATGTCTTCCGCCACCTAGTCTATCGCTGGGGAGGGTCAGGTAAGGGGGGAAGGCAGGATAAAATGGCCAGGAGAGTTACGGCGGGACTGAGCTCCACTAAGCCGCGTCCGCCATGCCGGCTGTCGTAGCCACGCCCCCCTCGATTCCACTTTCTAGTTAGCGCTTAGACGTCCCAGGGCAGCAACCACGCTTTATAAGTTTAAGTTTCATTTCATTTCACTCCTGGCACCCAGATCTCAGATTTCGACTGACTTGGAAGAAGCACTGAAGTAGGACTGCCCTGCTGCACCGAGGGACCAGCCAAGAGAGGCTGAACCAATGAGGACTACACATGCTGTCTAGTAAAGAAGGGGATTGTGCCTACCAAGTCCTGCTCAGGGAAAGCTGTCTCCAGAGCCCAGCCTCAGCTAAGAGAACAAAATGAGCCAGCAGACTGGCCTCCTGATCACAGCACAGGGACACAACAGCTGAAGAAGCCTGTTGAGGGCAAGTTGCTAGCCCTAAGTCTTCAAGAAGCTACCACTGCGGTTGCACAGCAATGAGGACCAAGATCCGACGCACAGAGTTGCTCCCAAGTTCGCTGAATCTGGAAGTGCTGTTGGAAAGTTGCTGGGATCATCAGAAGGAAAGTCATCAATCCAGGAAGGATTGACCTGTGACCGGGACTGGTAGTCCTCTGGCAACTGAATTTTGGGCAGACCGGAGAGGATTTTGTGGAGTGTCAACCCTGCGACCAGAACACTCTCACTATCTCCTTGGACCGAGGAATCCCTGCAAGAAGACCCATTGACCGCGTCACATCCACAGCATCCTTGGGGCATCTTCAGCATCCATCATCCCTTGCATCAGGACCACTCTATAGGAATCCATTGCAAGAAGACCCATCGACCGCGTCGCATCCACAGCATCCAGAGCATCTTCAGCATTCTTCCTCCCTTGCATCAGGACCACTCTATAGAATCCATGCAAGAAGACCCATTGACCGCGTCACATCCACAGCATCCAGAGCATCTTCAGCTTCCTTCATCCCTTGCATCAGGACCACTCTATAGAATCCATGCAAGAAGACCCATCGACCGCGTCGCATCCACAGCATCCAGAGCATCTTCAGCATCCTTCATCCCTTGCATCAGGACCACTCTATAGGAATCCATTGCAAGAAGACCCATCGACCGCGTCGCACCCACAGCATCCAGAGCATCTTCAGCATCCTTCATCCCTTGCATCAGGACCACTCTATAGAATCCATGCAAGAAGACCCATCGACCGCGTCGCATCCACAGCATCCAGAGCATCTTCAGCAAGCTTCATCCCTCGCATCAGGACCACTCTATAGAATCCATTGCAAGAAGACCCATCGACCGCGTCGCATCCACAGCATCCAGAGCATCTTCAGCATCCTTCATCCCTTGCAACAGGACCACTCCATAGGAATCCATTGCAAGAAGACCCATCGACTGCGTCGCATCCACAGCATCCAGAGCATCTTCAGCATCCTTCATCCCTTGCATCAGGACCACTCTATAGGAATCCATGCAAGAAGACCCATTGACCACGTCGCATCCACAGCATCCAGAGCATCTTCAACATCCTTCATCCCTTGCATCAGGACCACTCTATAGAATCCATTGCAAGAAGACCCATCGACCGCGTCGCATCCAGAGTATCTTCAACATCCTTCATCCCTTGCATCAGGACCACTCTATAGAATCCATTGCAAGAAGACCCATCGACCGCGTCGCATCCACAGCATCCAGAGCATCGTCAGCATCCTTCATCCCTTGCATCAGGACCACTCTATAGGAATCCATTGCAAGAAGACCCATCGACCGCGTCGCACCCACAGCATCCTTGAGCATCTTCAGCATTTTTCACCCCTCGCATCAGGACCACTCTATAGGAATCCATTGCAAGAAGACCCATCGACCGCGTCACATCCACAGCATCCAGAGCATCTTCAGCATCCTTCATCCCTTGCAACAGGACCACTCCATAGGAATCCATTGCAAGAAGACCCATCGACCGCGTCGCATCCACAGCATCCAGAGCATCTTCAGCATCCTTCATCCCTTGCATCAGGACCACTCTATAGAATCCATTGCAAGAAGACCCATCGACCGCGTCGCATCCAGAGTATCTTCAGCATCCTTCATCCCTTGCATCAGGACCACTCTATAGAATCCATTGCAAGAAGACCCATCGACCGCGTCGCATCCACAGCATCCACAGCATCTTCAACATCCTTCATCCCTTGCATCAGGACCACTCTATAGGAATCCATTGCAAGAAGACCCATCGACCGCGTCGCGTCCACAGCACCCTTCATCCCTTGCATCAGGACCACTCCATAGGAATGCATTGCAGGAAGACCCATCGGCCGCGTCACATCCACAGCATCCAGAGCATCTTCAGCATCCTTCATCCCTTGCATCAGGACCACTCTATAGGAATCCATTGCAAGAAGACCCATTGACCGCGTCGCATCCACTGCATCCAGAGCATCTTAGGCATCCTTCATCCCTCGCATCAGGACCACTCTATAGGAATCCATTGCAAAAAGACCCATCGACCGCGTCGCATCCACAGCATCCAGAGCATCTTCAGCATCCTTCATCCCTTGCATCAGGACCACTCCATAGGAATCCATGCAAGAAGACCCATCGACCGCGTCACATCTACAGCATCCAGAGCATCTTCAGCATCCTTCATCCCTTGCATCAGGACCACACTATAGGAATCCATTGCAAGAAGACCCATCGACCGCGTCGCGTCCACAGCCTCCAGAGCATCTTCAGCATCCTTCATCCCTTGCATCAGGACCACTCCATAGGAATGCATTGCAGGAAGACCCATCGGCCGCGTCACATCCACAGCATCCAGAGCATCTTCAGCATCCTTCATCCCTCGCATCAGGACCACTCTATAGGAATCCATTGCAAGAAGACCCATTGACCGCGTCGCATCCAGAGCATCTTAGGCATCCTTCATCCCTCGCATCAGGACCACTCTATAGGAATCCATTGCAAGAAGACCCATCGACCGCGTCGCATCCACAGCATCCAGAGCATCTTCAGCATCCTTCATCCCTTGCATCAGGACCACTCCATAGGAATCCATGCAAGAAGACCCATCGACCGCGTTACGTCTACAGCTTCCAGAGCATCTTCAGCATCCTTCATCCCTTGCATCAGGACCACTCTATAGGAATCATTGCAAGAAGACCCATCGACCGCGTCACATCCACAGCATCCAGAGCATCTTCAGCATCCTTCATCCCTCGCATCAGGACCACTCCATAGCTATGATTTTTTATTGTTTGTAAAATCGATTTCTCCGGTACCCTCCGTTGAATCCTTTTTGCTCTCGTATCTAAAATCTTATAAAAATACAGTCTATATTTATAAATTGGTGTAAGATTTCTTGAGCATCTTTCGATTTCTTCTTCTGTTTTGGTGCTGTTCCTCTATGCAAGCCTTGCTGCTCAGAGCAGCAGCTACCCAAAGTTGAGCTGAGGGTTTCACAGAGGAAACCTACTAGACCTAAAAGGGTTGGTAAGTGTATTACATGGTGAAGTTGCTTGACCACACCCTCTAATACACCCCATTTCCTCGCAGACAATGACAACAGTCTGGCACAGGAGTGTATTTCAGGTGGAACTTGGGCCCTCTTTGGTGGAGAGGGGCTCCGTCGGCATACACTCCTCCTGCCACGCCCACTTTAAACTTCTCAGACAGGAGGCTAAGGGTTGGACTCATCGTACTGACTCCCCCTCTTCACATGCACAGATGTTGTGGCTCAATTTCACTGTCAACAGAATTCAGTCTCTCACACACATACCAAACAATCTAAAATGTGGGGCAGTACGATCTCTGACAGACCTAGAACACACCTAGGCCACAGTGCTGTGTAGTTCCTAGGAGACCCTCAGGACCTGCACGTTTTGAATGACCTAAACTGAGGTCTTGGTGTTCAAACCGCTTCCGGACACCCCCACAGGATGTGTCAGCCATTAGACCAGCTAGCTCTACAGTGCCGCTACCATCCCACCCCCTCTATCTTAACCGGTGTAGGTAGTTTCTGGCAACCACTGAACATGACAACCCTGATTCCTCAGGGATCGTGGAAAACTGTACAGTACTTTTCGCTCAGTCACTCATGCTTGCTTATTCTCAGAAAGTACACAGGGTGACGATTAGGACGTTTCAATAAGTATTTATTGGTCCAGCATCACTCTTATGTAAAACATTTTTGCTATGACAATGAGGAGACAGAAGAATACAAAAGAGGTCACAAGTACTCATGTAGTAAACAGTAGGTACATTTCTACCATAGTGCTAATAAGATGAACATATACAGTTCAGATAAATACAGTTGCATTTGCATAATCCTATAATGCCCCCTACGTAAATTGCCTAAATGCACCTAGCCTAAATATGTAGGAGTAGCATGTATATTGGTATACATGTATATAGCCAAGAATCCCCTAGGGAAGAACCATTTCCCTCACCTGACGGTCGAGAATGAAGGATAATTTTTTTATGTGAGCAGAACGAGCTGCATGGCCAGTATCAAATTCTCTTCCCTGTGGGTAAACACTAGCTTTATACTCATGTGAAGGGCAGGATTCCCAACCAGCCTCCCCGCTCAAGGTTTTAATGTAATCGGTCCAGGACCTCAACCCTATAATGAAATGTCCTAAATCTGCAAAGTTTGCACAAAAGTTGGGGGCCTGGCTTGGCCGGCTGCAAGATGGCCGCACCTTGAGTGGGCTCTGCCGGCCAAGCGTCTAGATCCGGTAATATCCTGCAGACATTGGCGTATCCTGCACACTGCTCAGCAGTGCACCTTCTTCTGAAGGTGTCCTGCACTTACCTGGCCGGGCCCGGTGTTCCTGGGCGCCTTCCCGGCGCGGTTCTCTGCCTCGTGGTGGGGACAGTGCTCCCGGGCCTCGGACGGCCTGCATCGTTGCTGGGTCTGTTGCTGTTCGGAGGGCGATCCTGTGCTGGGCGCCTCCTGCTGACCTCGCTGCTGGACCCCCGGTTACTCCGGTGAGTCGTGCCGTTGCCTGGGTACGGTGCCTGCGGGGGTGGGGGCTGCTGAAATGCGGCTTGGTGTTGTGGCGCTGCGGGGACCTGGTCTGTTCGCCTGGGCACCGCGCGGGCAGCGGCTGTCGACGCTCGGCTGGGGGAGCGGTGGACCCTCCTTGCCCCCTCTGCTGGGTGCCCGCCCCGTGGCTGGTGTCGGCCTCGGCGTTCCCCGTCCACAGGGCCTGCCTGCCGCCTCCGCGGGGCCACCCGCATTTCCCTGTCGGGGACGCCTGCTGGAGCCTGCCTGCCGCCGGAACCTCCCCGCTCCTGGTCCTGCCTGCACGGCGGGGAGAGGTGCCGTCTGCTGCGCTGCGGTCCCTGGTGGCGCTCCTGTATGCTGGGGGAGCCGGCCGCTTCTGGCGGGAGTGCCCAACGGCTGAAGCCAACCGACTGTGAAGCCTTGTCCTGGAACTACGTCCTACTGACTCTCATATCTGTGCCTGGTACTCCGGAGGTCTGTGGCCCTCAGCTGCGGTCTGTCTTCGTCCCGCGGCAGCGGCGGCCTCCTGCGGTTGCGACTGCTCGGACGGGCTGCCTCCGCCTGTGACTCTGCTCCCCCCCCCGGGCGTATTGCTATTGCGTCCTGCCCGGGGCTGGGTCGCGCTACTCTCCACTCGCCCTGGTGGTTCAAACTTGGGCTGACAAGTCGCTTGTTCCCATGCCACTGCTGCCCGCATTGGACTTTGCTTTCCTGCCTGTGTGCCGCCTTGAAGTCTAAGCTGCGGCCGACATTCAACCCTGCCCCTCAGGCTGTAACCGGGGTGTCTCTCGGGTGTGGTGGGCCTGCCGGCGTTCCCGCCCTCTCGACCACTGCGGCGGTGACCACCATCGACTGTAAAGCTGCGTCGGGGCTGTGGTTTGGTGAACTGGTGGTACTGTTTGACATTTGGCCTGCTGAATAGCTCTCCTTGTGGATTCCTCCTGGCCGGCGTACGGGGCGGTCCTGCTCTGGTGTGTGCTGTGGCTGACCCGGTAGCACCCGCGTCGTCGTTGGGCGCCCGCTCGCCTCTGGTTGCTGCGCTTGGTCCGCCTCTGGTATCCCCTCTGATCGGGTGCCCGGTGGTGCCTCTCCTATCTTGCTGCTGGCTTTTGGGGCTCCCCCATTACTGGCGCTCCCTTGGGCATCTGGGCTGCTGCGAGTTCATCCTTGCTTCACACAATGGGGAAGAGTGATCCTAAACAGCCCAAGATAGCCTTCGAGCTGCACAGATCTTCCCGGCAGGACGTCACAGGCGCCGAGGGTGCCGACTCTGCTGCAGGGGGCATGGAGGTCCCGTCGTCCCGCGAAGATGATCTCAAGACCATTATGCTGGGCGTCAAGTCCATTGTTACTAGAATCGCCACCCAGCTGTACCAGCTCTCGGCCCGCCTTGACCAGGTGAAGTCCCGTCTGTATTCTCACGACAACCGCCTGCTCCATGTGGAGTCCCAGGTCTTGAGTGTGGAGGACTCTGCCACCCAGGACCGGCAAAAATTGCTGCAGATGGACAAGCTCCTTGCCGTAATCCGGAAAAAGAACGAGGAAATGGAGGCCCGTTCTCGGAGATGCAACTTGCGTATCACGGGCCTCCCGGAATCCACGAACATTACGAAGATGGAGGACTTTGTGGAGCAGTTGATCATGGAGTTGTTTGGTGAAGTCTTGTCCACTGTCTTCATCGTCGAGAGGGCGCATCGCTCGCTGGGGCCCCACCCGCGCCCTCGTCTTCCCCCACGTCCTATTATAGCAAAGATCTTGAACTACCGGGACCGGGACGCCATCCTCTGGGCTGCACGCGAGAAGGGAACCATCAACCACCAGGGCACCGCCCTTTCTTTCTATCCTGACTACACCCTCTCCGTGCAGGCCGCCCGAAGAGAATTCCTCCCTGCTAAACGAATCCTTCTCAGGCATGAGGTCTCCTATTCGTTGGCCTACCCGACAAAACTATGAGTTCGCCAGGGGGCGAAGACGCTGGTCTTTCCAGATCCTAGGAAGGCCCTGGCATTTGCTAAAAAACTGGACAGGGAGGGCTCAGCCTCTTCAACATCTCAGCCTGATGGGTCCGGGCGCCTCAGTGACATTGAATAAGTAGTGCTGTTTCCAATGTCTGCTTGATTATTGTTCTCTTTGATTGATGTCTTCCTCTCTTAGGCTTGGCCACCCTGCTTCTCTGAAGGGACGTATGCTGGATCCTGCCATGCCCCCACTGGATGATTCCCAACTCTTCCATCTTGTCTTCGACTCCCGGTTGTGGGTCCCTGGGGTGGGGTGGGTGGTATTCTCAGCCTGATTGGGGGGTTGGAGTGGGTGGGGGGTGGCATAGGACTTATTCGTCCTATGCTAGGGGTGTCTCGATCCTGCTGAGTCGTGGCCTTCCCTGGCAGACCTCTCACGCCCTTGTCGATCCGGAGGGTAGACACATCATTTTGCATGGGGTATTGCTCGCCCAGCCTGTTACCATCGCTGCGGTTTATGGTCCGAATTCTGACGACACGGACTTTTTCCACCATAATGTCTAGCATCTGATTTCCTCCTGTGGCCCTGCGGCCGTGATCTGGGCTGGCGATTTTAATGTTACTCTTTATGCAGAATTGGACCGCTCGGGCTCTTATCGGTCTCACCCGCGTACTGCCACCGCTCTGTCTTCTATATTGACTGTTAACTCGCTTTTTGATGTTTGGCGTCATCTTCGATCCGGTGCCCGGGAGGGCACTTGCGTTACGGGTGCTAGGGGTTGCTGGTCGCGGATTGACCTCTGGCTTGTGTCGCCGGATATCCTTTCCTGGACTATTGACGCTGCCCATATGGCTTGCACTCTCTCTGACCACGCGCCTGTCCTACTTCTTATTCGACCTCCCGATTCTCTGCGACGCGCCTTCACCTGGCGTCTTTCTCCTAATGCCCTTCGAGATTCTGTTTGCTGTGATGAGATTCAGACCGCGATCACTAACTATTTTGAACTCTATGTCGGCTCCGTCGACTCTGCCTCTACGCTTTGGGAGGGTTTTAAAGTATTAATTCGGGGGGAGTGTATATCCAAGCAGACCGGTGTTCTCCGTGCTATCCGATTTACACTTGCTAGGCTGGAGGGGGGAGATCCAAGGCCTTGACGCCGCCCTTGCGAATGGCGCTGGCCCGATGCGCTGGCGCTTCTGCATCAAAAGCACTCTGAATTTTCGGATGAGGCTGGCCGCGAACTGTCCTTCCTGGGGAGGGAGGGCCGGGCACGCCGCTTCGGTGAGGGGGACCGCCCGGGACGCGCCCTTGCCAACCTGCTGTGCCCGCTACGTGCTGCTTACTACATCACGGCCCCCCGGGGGACCAGACCGTACCACGTCTTCGGAAGAGATCAAATCCCGCTTCCTTGCCTTCTATTTCCGACTCTACTCTGCCGGCTCCCCTCCGTCTTCGGAAGATTTCGACCAGTACTTTGAGTCCATCGCCCTTGTTTGGCTTGCGGACTACCACCGCAAATTCCTTGACGAACCTTTCTCGAAGGAGGAAATATTGGCGGCCATCAGCAGCCTACCAAGCGATAAGGCGCCTGGCTTGGGCGGTCTTCCTGCCTCCTTTTATAAAATGTATGCCTCAATTCTGGTACCACATCTGGCTGCCATGTTTAACGAGTCCTTTGACACTGACACGCTCCCGCCGTCTCTCCTCGAGGCCTCGCTGACTCTGCTCCTCAAACCGGACAAACCGGCTGATCGGTGTGACTCCTACCGCCCCCTCTCCCTTATTAACATAGACAATAAAATCTTCGTCAAGCTAATCGCCTCCCGTCTCCTTCTGTTAATGTCCACCATTTCCCTCCCCGACCTATCTGGCTTTATCCCCGGTAGGACAACCTCCCATAATCTTCAAACCATTTTCTCCGTCCTGCATCAATTTAACCCTGACCTTCCGGCTGTGGCTGCACTGCTTGATGCCACGAAGGCGTTTCACACGCTGGAGTGGCCCTTCCTTTTTTATATCCTATCGCGCATGGGGTTCAGTGCCCACTTTTTGCTGAATATTAAACTGTTATATACTAACCCCACCGCCCAGCTGCGTATTAATGGCCAGGTAACTGACCCCATCCGCATTACTCGCGGAACTAGGCAGGGTTGCCCATTTTCGCCCATGCTTTTTGCCATTGCTATGGAACCCCTAGCCGCCAGTCTACGGCAGCACCACACCCATAGGGGTATCGGCTTTTCGGCCCGCTCCCTCTTGGTCTCCATGTATGCAGACGACGTCACTCTTTACGTTCGCCATCCCCAGGAAAATCTAAGTCCCCTGGTGCGTGAGGTTATTCGGTTTGGTGGGCTCTCGGGTGTTCAGATCAATTGGAGTAAATCTGTACTTTTCCCCCTGACTGATGCCACCTTCCCGTTCGTGCCCGATTTTCCTATTGAGTGGCCGTCTGGTCGCACACGCTATCTTGGCATTTGGTTGAGCAGGGACCCAGACGAACTCTGGAGGTCCAATTTTGGCCGGGCTGTGGACTGGTTTGAATCTAAGATCCCTCTGTGGAGTCGCCGCTTTCCCTGGCTGGGCGCGTTGCCATTGCCAAGATGGTGGTCCTCCCCAAATTTCTTTACCTCTTCTCTAACATACTCATCCCCCTTACCGCTTATTTTGTTCGCAGGTTGCGTTCGCTCGTTGTGTCCTTAATCTGGGCAGGGCGGCAGCCCAGGGTTGCCTATGACGTCCTGACCCTGCCTATGTCAGCTGGTGGGTTGGGTGCGCCAGACTTCCGTCTCTACGCACTTTGTGCTCAGGCCAGCTTTCTTCACTTCTGGCTGCATCCCACCCCCTACCAGCCTCACGTTGCGGTGGAATCTGATGTTGCTTCCCCCTGGCCTCTTTCTACTGCGTTATTTGCCCCTGCGGTGCGACCCCGATCAGAGGTGAATACGGTGGAAACATTGCGCTGGGCGTGGTCCTTTCTGCGACGTCTAGCTGGTCTCTCTCTCCTATCTGCTGATGCCATGCCCATTACTAACCACCCGGATTTTCCGCCCCCTTCAGTCATCCTGTATGTCTCGGCATGCGGCGCTGCGGGGCTTCAAGACTGTGGCGGATCTTTATCCCGATAATTCCTTTTATTCTCTCCCCGAGTCGCCATCCTTGATGGATACACTTTTATATTACCAGCTGCATACCACCTGCTGGAAATTGCACCTGACCTTTCCGCAGCCCCCGCCCACTTTCCCTGCCCTGGATTTTGTATATACCTCAGCATCCCCACATAAACTTGTCACCAGATTGTCTGCCTTTGCCTTGTTATCTTCTCCCATCTCCTCGGCGCGGGCGTGTGAGGCGTGGAGTGCTGACTTGGGTGTGGATATTTCAGATGCCGACTGGCTTTATTGCTGTAACCAAACCACAAAACTTTCCCTGAACTATCGGCTCCGCTTGGTTCATTTCAAGTTTCTGCACAGGCTCTACAGAACTCTGCGGCAGCTTCATCGACTAGGACTCATCCCTGAGGATTCCTGTGTGCGATGTTCCGCTCCTGCTGCAGATTTCGCCCATTTGGCCTGGCTCTGTCTTCGGATGCAGGTGTTTTGGTTGGAGGTCTGTTCCGCGATCTCTGAAATCACTGGTACTGCCATCAATTCGGACCCCCTTCTTTGCCGTCTCGGGTTTGTTAAACCTTGCCCTGATGCTTCGCGCCGTCTGATTTCGATGCTCCTGGTACTGGCCAGGTGCAGGGTGGCTATGTGTTGGGGCCGCCGGCCTGCCCCTGTGGTGGCGGCCTGGCTGGAGGATGCTTCCCGTTGTCAAATGCTGCTGTCAGAGATTTGGGACCTGATGCCAGCTAGATCTCGCCCAGTTGATATTTGGGGTCCCCTGGTCGCCTACCTCCTTTCCCGCTCCTCCCCTAGCGAGCCTGCCTCCCCCGCGTCAGTGGTGGCCGTGGAGTTGGTCAGTGCGTAGCTCTTCTCTCCGCGTCCCAGATGTCCCTGCTGTCAGTGGGTTCCCCGGCTGGCGACTTTATTGCTTGCCCAGTTGGGGGGTTGCCTCTAGGACCACGGTGCTGCGATCTGGTCCGCCCCCACACTGTTACATGATGGGCCGTATGGTATCCAGCCACCACCTCATTTCCCTCCCGCTCCCGACGCCGCCTCTCCCACGCTCCCGTCGGCCCTTGGTCCGCGGCAGCCACCGGTGCTGATCGGTGCTGGGCTCCTTCCTACTTTTATTCCTGGTCCCTCCCGAGCTAGCCAGCCCCTCAGGGCTTTAATTATTTCTGTTCGCTAACCTGGGAGAAAGTGTAAGAAGCCGCCGACCTGACCACATATTGTTTTATGATGCTAATGCTGTCGTCATGCTGCTTACTGATATGGATGTGCCTTTGATGGATTATATCTTGCTACTCTGTACTGTGTCTTTGCATGGAACCTCTCTTTTTTTATTGTACTGCTGTACTGCAACTTCTTTAATAAAAACGTTTTAAAAAAAATGTTTGCACAAAAGTTCCATAATTTTGTCAGTTCTGTCTTTGTGTCCAAAAGCCTTTCTGCTTACTGGCAGTCTGTCTGGTAAGGGAATAAGTATTTCAGCAAGGTTTTCTTGGTGCTCGTGCAGGAGCATGTTTTCTGAACTTGCTGTTACAGCAGCTGGCACTCCGAATAGAAGTACAGCTGCAGTGAGAATGGAAGTAACAGTAAGCATAGAAGGGGTGCCAGCTGGCTTGTTAGTAGGGCTCATTCTTTTTGAAAATAGACACAGAAGACGTACTCTCATCTGCCGCATATAGCCCTGTGGTTCAGCGCGACAATTTATGCGCTTCGGTTCTTGATTCTACAAAATCCTGAACCTTTACGCTGTTTCTGTTCATCGTTTATAGTCTTAAGATTTGTAAAAAGACTTCACACTAAGCCTCATCCTCGTGTTTCAGACAAATATCCTGCAGGATTTTATTGTATTACAACTTGCCCTGAAGAAGGCCGTAACGGTGAAACGCGTTGGCTGTGTTCCGCAAATTTTGAATAAAGGTACTTACTACAGCATTCAGAATAACTTGCCTCTGTCATCGTGATTTATGGATTAACCCAAAGACCGTGTTTCAAATGTCTCTTTACTTATGCCTCTCTTATCTTTTGTGTTCATATGTTATATTCAAGACCACCAACGGTGGCTGGTTTTTAGCATTATGTTTAGACTGTTTAGAAAACAAAAAATATGTTTCCAAATCACTTTTTTTTGTATAACACCGTTTTTGATCCTGCACTGCATACCCTGCCACCGTGACTCAGTGTCTTAGAGTTCTTCTTACAGGCAGTCTGCTGAAATACTTATTACTAGACAACGTTTTCTTGGTGCTCGTGCAGGAGTATGTTGTCTGAATTTGCTGTTACAGCAGCCAGCACTCAGTATAGAACTACAGCTACAGTGAGAACAGAAGTAACAGCAAACATGGAAAGGGGGGGGTGCCAGCTGGCTTGCTAGTAGGGCACATTCACCTATTGCCTTTACAAGTGCTGGAGTTCAGTTTAAACATAAATCCATATCTCTTGCCCAGGATGTCCCTTGCTGTAGGCTGCAGTTCCAGACATTCACTGTTCTTCTTTTAGTCTTTTTTCCCTTGCTGTAGCTTCCAGTGCTTCGCGTTCTCTATTCTTTGTCCTAGGCCCAAGGTGTTCCCGCCCTGTAGATACCAGTTGCTACTGCATCCTGTGTGTAGTCCTTAGCGACTGTTGCAGTAGGTTGTAGTTGTCACTGTGGGCTCTTCTTTTTTTGGGTCTTCCCCTTGCTCTTTGTTGTATGTTTACCACAGCTTTCTTCTTTTTTTCCGCAGGATGGAAGCAGATGGGAAGATGTACGTGAAGTACCAAGTGATTGGTAAGAACAATGTGGCTGTCCCCACACATTTCTTCAAAGTTGTCCTCTTGGAAAAACCCAGTGGGGAAATCGAGCTCCGTCCCTACGTAATGCCCAACAGCCCTGTGGATGAAAAGATCCCATTGGAACGATTCCTGGTGCCAATCGAGAGCATCGAACGATCCTCCGGTCTGCTCTTTGTTCCCAATATCATGAAAAGGACAAACAGCTTGAAGGCCATCTCGGCCAGTACCCGATGAGGAGAGACAGCCGTGTGAGCAGGACAAGGGACACTGCGAGAAGAACAAAAGGACACTGGGAACAGGACAAGGGACACAGTGAGCAGGACAGGGGACACAGTGAGCAGGACAGGGGACACAGTGAGCAGGACAGGGGACACTGTGAGAAGAACAAAGGGACACCGTGAACAGGACAGGGGTCACAGTGAGCAGGACAGGGGACACTGCAAGAAGAACAAAGGGACACCGTGAACAGGACAGGGGTCACAGTGAGCAGGGCAAAGGACACTTCAGGAAGATCAAAGGAACACTGTGAGTAGGGCAAGGAACATTGAGAGCAAGGACAAAGATCATCTACAGGACAAGCACTGAATGAGCAGGACATGCCCTTCTATGCCTAATCTGCAATAAGCATTTACTCCTTGTGTAGATATGATCATGAAGAATGTAATCACAGAAATTGAACTGATTTAAATATGTTATTCCAAAGTTGAAGCAAACCATAACTCAGCTGCTGCTACTTTGTAGCCTGTGCAAACATTTGAGCGTCCTTATATGGTACCTCTTGCAGACGTTTCACCCACCACCACCTTGTACCTTGAGAAGGAACCGCAATAATAAATTATTGTTCTATGCTGTTTCTAAAATAACTATGTGCATCGTTTACTGCTGTAGCCTGAAGGATCGCACAGACTATTGTGCACATTAATGCATTTCCTCTGTGAGAGCCACCTGAAGACCATGTGGCTGCCTACAGTTCTACACAGTCAAAGAACTCAGACATTCTGGAGGAATCTACATGAGCCTGAAGAAGCCAGCTGCAAAAGTACGCTGTCTCAAACTGTGCAATACATCTCTGTGATATACAAATATATTCACTGAAAAAACAAAAGTTACAGGGATGTTATAGGTATGAAATAGAATTTAAAAAAACTTAAAAATTCACTGAGGGATGTTATAGACTTGCACCCCCGCAAAGCACTGCTTATGACATCACATATTATTTTACTCATGACATTGTCAGTGACATCACTCATGACATCATGCAGTGATTGAGTATTTTCGAAAAGTTAATGACTGTTAAATATATATATGTGGCTGTTACTATATGGGTGAGTGAGGGTGTGTAAGTGGTGTATACAAGAGTGAGTGGGTATGTGGGAGACTATACATGAGTGAGTGGGTGTGTAAGTTTTTGTGTGGGTGAGCGAGTGGGTGTGCCAGTGGTTGTGTGGGTGAGCGAGTGGGTGTGCCAGTGGTTGTATGAGTCAGTGAGTGGCTGTGTGAGTCTATGGGTTAGTGAGTTGGTGTGTAAGTGGCTATAATGGTGAATGAGTGGCTGTATGGGTAAGGGTACGGGTGTGTCAGTGGTTGTAAATGGTGAATGAGAGTGTACATGAGTGGCTGGATGGATGACTAAGCAGGTACATAAATGTCTGTATGGGTGAATGACAGAGTACATAAGTGACTCTGGGTGTATGAATTGGCATGTAAGTGGGTGTATAGGTGATTGATTAGTTGTATTGGTGTGTAAGTGGCTGTATCTGTGAGTGTGAGAGGTTGTATGGGAGAGTGTGTACTTGTCTTTTACTGTATAGATGAGGGAGTGGATGTGTTAATATATCTATGAGTAAGTGAGTGGGTGTGTGAGGAACTTTATAGGTGAATGAATGGATGAGTGAGTGCGTACGTATGTGAGTATTTGCATAGTTGACCGAGTATGAGAATTGCTGTGTGGGTGTATGAGTGGGCGTGTAAGTGTCTGTATAGCTGTATGACTGGATTGGTCAGTGAGTAGGTGCATGAGTGGCTGTGTATGTGATTTAGTGGTTTATTTAGTGGCTGTATGCGTGAGTGGCTCTATGAATCAGTGAGTAGGTATGTGAGTGTGGATGATGTCATCAGTGATGTCATTTGAGATGTCATCAGTGATGTCATATGTGAGATCATAAGCAGTGCATTGTGGGGCGTACGTTATAGTTAGCTCAGGTAACTATAACTGCTGAATGTCTCTGGTTTTGTACCACTCAAATGTCAGCCTAACTATAATGTCCCTGTAACCTTTGTTTTTTTCAGTGTATTTCTATGGTTTTTTTTAGAGGGGTGGGGCCTCCAACCAGCTCTCATGAATCCAGCTGGGTCACACTTGAGGTAATAGTAGGGCTTCTGGCCTCTACGGTCCCTCAGCTACAGAGGGGACTTCATCCCACAACCAGCAGTGCTCCAGGAGGCGTGTTTGCAGAGTGATGGAGAACGGGGACGTGGCCTCCGATGACCTCTCAGCAATCCCGCTCTGTGGGACTTACTGGAGGTAACAGGAGGTGTTGTTGGCCCTCATGGACTCTGGAGCCGAGGGGGCTTCCTCCCCCAACCAGCAGTTCGCCAAGAGGTGCGTTTGCAGAGTGGTGTGGAAAGGGAGCATGGCCACTGAAGTCCTCTCAGCAATCAGGCTGTTTGGGACTAACTGGAGGTAACAGGAGGGCTTGTTGGCCCCGAAGAAACAGAGTGCTGAAGAAAGGAGGCAAGGCCTCAGGTGACTTGCTGGTCTTGTCTTTTTTTAATTTATCTATCTGGTGAGGGGGCCGCATGGCTCGCTTTTCATGGGTCAATTTTGTCCCCAGGGACTCTATCCCGAAGGGCCAGGCCTATATTTAAAAAGAGGGGGCCCAGCCTTTAAAAAAAGAAGTCATACATTGTAAGGCACATCCTCCCACCCGATCCGATTTCAGCCACGGGGACCCCATCCCCTTGGACCTGGCCTTTTAGGTGTCCTGGTCCCACCCAGGGCATGCACTCCATTGGGGACCGCGGGGGAGCCTTAAGTCCCCTGCATTTCCTGCCGGCGCCTCACCTCCTGCGGAAGCCGGCATTATTTTGACAGAGAGGTAGCTGCTGAAGATGCAGCTCGCTCTCCGTCAAAGCAATTGCGCTCTGCTTTCAGCAAGTGAGAGCAAAATGCCCAAACAAAGCACAGTTTGCTATGGCTTAGCTGGAGCGATAAAGCTCCCACCAAGCCATAGCAACATGCTATGTCCTTGGGGTGCGCACCCCGGGACATAGCAGGAGCTGGCCCTGGGGGGTGGTGGTCCCCAGGGCCATGCATGGCTCCAGGAGGAGGCTCCTCCTTTCTTCTTTTTAGGTAGGGCCTGCTCCCGGGGCAGACAGCAGCCTGGGAGGGGGGTCACATGGCCCCCCTGCCATTAAAAATGAAATAATTTTGGCCCTGGGTAGGTGGTGGTTCCCGTGGAGCGGGGGTTTTAGACCCGGCCTTGTGGCGTGGTCCTCCCTGACCCGTGCACCACACCAGGCCCCTGACTATCACGGCCTACCCGGCCCACTCCCTCCATGACCCTACAGACCACACTGGACTTCCCCGTCCTCACCCCCATATCCCCGGCACCGGACGCACCCAAACCCCATCGGCCCCGAAGGCCTCCGGTGTCCATTCCCCTGCACCTAAGATGGCCGCCCCAGCGCGATCTCGGCCCTAGACGCGCCATGCCCGGCTGGGGGGTAGAGCGCTCTCAGTGAGCGAGAGAGGGAGGAGCAGTTTCTACCACACCTCCACCCTCCCCTTGAGAGATGGGTTTCGATCGCCCCTCCGGCCTCCCTGAGGGCTGGCTCCACGCCTGCTGTGTGTCTGGGATCCCTCCAGAGCCAATTTGAAAGGATAAAAGGCTGCGTGGCAGGAAACCCGCAACAAGCAACCCCTGCCTGCGAGGACTCCGGACATCAAAGAGGCGCAGACCTATAACAAGGGGAGCTATGGGACTATCGGGAGATTGAAGCCTGGAACTAAAAGAAGCCCTGCTGACGTGGTCGCGGCTCAACGGAAAATTCGGAGAAGAAACTACTCGGACCTTTGTCAGCCCTGCTGACATCGTCGCGGCTACCATCTGGCAGAGACTGACTTCTGCCTGAACCATCTGAGCCCTGCTGACGTGGTCGGGGCTCCCTTGCAACCTTGAGAATACCTGAGCCCCAAATACGGTGCTCCCCAAAAGATCGTAAGACCTCCGACATCCTTGCTCGAGCCCTGCTGACTTGGTCGCGGCTCAGAGACTGTTCTGGTCCGGCTGGACCCAAGATCGAATCGTATCCCCCGGCTCGAGGATTGAGAGCTGTGCGCCGGATACGCACCTACATTGACCCTAATCCTTAAGACTGTCCCGCTACCCCTACCCTTACCGGGACTTGATGAGCCCGTGCTCTACTTGTAAATACGAACCTTGCGGATCATAAAGATCCTGATATTTTACTAGATAAAGAATAAGTTCTTCAGAACCTACGGTGTGGTGTCTCTTTGTCGAGTGGTGCTAGCTCAGCTCGTACGATCCTAGATACGAGACCCTTCCGCAGAAGGATCTCCCGCCAGTGCTCGGCTGTAGTCCTAGGAGAGGTGGGACACAGGTTGGTCAGGTACCGATTCTGTCCTCCCCTGGGATCGCCCCTTCTAACATTGGTGGCAAGCGACAGGATCCGAGCCCACAATCTAGAGATTGTAGAGTGAGTGGCTGACGCACTACCGAACAAAGACCTCAGAAGAAATCACCATGAGTCCTATTGAAACCGACGCGAGTCCTACGTTCCGTGCGGCGCAATTAGAAGAGTATACGCACAAAGAACTGAAGCAATTTTGTAAAGAACGAAAAATCGCTATCACTGGTCTAAACACCAAAGAAGATATGCAGCAAGCCCTGAAAGCCTGGGTGGAGTCCGGAGCCCCCCTTCCCCAAACAGAAGGAAACGGCGGAGAGGCAGAGCAGCCGGACGAACCCGGACTCTTCCAAGCGGGAATCAGCAGCACCCAGGTACGCAGCAACGCACCAGATGGGGGCCTATCCCCAGAAGAGCTAGCGGACAGAGAGAGAAGCCGCAATCACGAACTTGAAATGG
The DNA here is from genome assembly GCF_964263255.1 of Lissotriton vulgaris. Taxonomy (NCBI): domain Eukaryota; kingdom Metazoa; phylum Chordata; class Amphibia; order Caudata; family Salamandridae; genus Lissotriton; species Lissotriton vulgaris. Next base: position 2,023,921,106 of record NC_141693.1, on the reverse strand, counting down.
CCAAACTCAAAATCGAGGGCGAAATAAAATGGGCAGAGAAAAAGCTAGCGGTAGAACAAATGCGAGTACAAGGGGAGATAGAGGAGAAGAAACACGAAGGGAAAAGACTTTAGCTGGAGCATGAGCGCAGCTTAAAGGAGATCGAGCTCAAGGCGAGGAGCGAAGAAGCCCGGCCCCCGGTGAACCTAGAGACCGTTCCCCCGGTAGAGCCGAAAGTCCACATCCCCAAGGATGTGGTCAAAGAGTACTATAAGAACAATGACATCCAGCAGTGGTTCAAAGCCAACGAGGCAGCCATGACCTCCCACCGAGTCCCGCAGAAGGATTGGGGGGCCAGGTTTTGGGGTCGATTCCTGAGCGAGGGGTGAGACACCTTGCTCAACCTGCCGTCCACCATGCAGACCTCCTACCGCCACATGAAAGAGGCCCTCTTAACTCGATACAGGCTCACCCCCGAGATGTATCGCCAGCGGTTCCGAGACTGCAAGAAGATCCCTGGCACCACGTGGGTGGAGTACGTGAACTTTTACAGTCGAGCATTAGAAAGGTGGATCAAGGGCAGCAAGGTCACCACCTTCGAAGAACTATTCGATCTCATTGCTTGGGAACACTTGTCCACAAACTGCTTTGTGGAACTACGCCAGCATCTGCTCGACAGCAAGCTGGCAGATCCAAGGAACTTGGCCGTCAAAGGAGATCGCTGGGTGAACACCCGGGTCCCCCGGGGCCCCGTAGGAGAATACCCCCGAAACAGTCAGGGTCCTTCCTGCCAGAGAGGGGGGGGGAACCACGGAAGACAGAGGGAATTCCAGTCAGGTCCCCAGCGTAGCCCCCCGAGAAACCAACCCCCAAGCTTCCCAGCCCCTCCTCCAGCCAATACCGGTCCTCCAGGTAGGCAAGGGCCCGTGTGAATATCACCTGCTTCCGCTGTCAAAAGCTCGGCCCCCCAGTGTCCCATGGCTCAGCGGTCCACCACGACAGTTCCCCCAGCCCGACAGATGGCCACCGTAGCCCTAGGGGAAGAGTTTGAGGACCCCCAAGAGTAGGAACCAGCTGCCATGGTCCTAGTCTCCCTAGGAGATCGAGAAATGATTTCCGGAGCCCCCCTACCCGCCAACACCAAGAAATACCGGCAGCTAGTGTCGGTTAATGGCCACCGAGTGGAGGCCCTTTGTGACACCGGGGCGAGCATCACCGGTGTCCTCGTCATCTAGTCAAAGAGGACCAAATCATCCCCAATGTCTTTTGCCCCGTAATCTCCTCCGACAATACAGAGAGCTTGTGTAAGATGGCCTTGGTACCGTTCGAGTGGGGGGGAGTGACCGGCAAGTTACGAGTGGCTGTCCGAACCTCACAACCTGTGGACTGTCTCCTCGGCAACGACCTAGAAAGTTCCAAGTGGGGACAAGTCTAACGCAAAACCCACCTAGGAATGATGGGCCTACCCGAATGGGTGTGCGCCACCACACGATCCATGTCTGCCCGACTGCCTTCCCTCGGGAGAGTTGAGGGTGAACCTCCCAGCCAAACCCCCGTTGACGAAGACAGGAACGGCTGAGCCAAGCCCAACGACCTCTTCCCAGGAGAAGAAACCGTCGCCGACGACGGACCCTTACTTCCCGATCCCGCACAGATCACGGAGACATGACATCGTATGCTGACGACACGCAGCTGGCGGTGACACTCAGCGGTGATCCCGAGGTGAACGCTCCCAGATTCCGTGCAGGACTCATAGCCGTGGCAAACTGGATGCGAACGAACTGTCTGCAGTTAAATGCCAAAAAAACCGAGGTTCTGATCTTAGGAAAGCAGGCGGAGCTCTGGGGAGACCAGTGGTGGCCTCCAGAATTGGGGGTGACTCCCATCCCAGCTGCCGAAGTTAAGAACTTGGGGGTCTGGCTGGATCCTACACTCTCCTTCACCAGCCACACGAAGAAGGTTGCAGCTACCTGTTATGGTATTCTGCGAGGGCTGAGACCGGTCCTCAAATTCTTCGACCCCCCTACTCGGCAACTGGTGGTCCAAGCCTCCATTCTTTCTCGGCTGGACTATGGGAGTGCGCTGCTGCTCGGAGTGAATCAGGCGGAGGCTACTAGATTGCAAAGGGTGCAGAATGCCGCGGCGCGAGCCATCGTTGGCCTTCCTAGACAGTGCTCTGTCTCTGTAGTTTTGACCTCTCTCCACTGGCTGCCGGTCAGACAGAGAATTAAATTTAAGGCTCTCTGCCTGACATTTAAAATCTTGAAGCTTTCCTCTCCTCCAGCCCTCGCTAAGCTTGTTTCCTCCTATGTTCCTACGCGGTCTCTTAGATCGGAATTTCTCCATCTGGCGGTCAATACACGGTTTAGACTGAGTAGGATGGGAGGTCGCTCCTTTCGAGTATTAGCGGCAGGATTATGGAATTCTCTCCCTGTCCATATTCGAGCCTTGAACAGCCTTACTTCCTTTAGGCGCGCCATAAAAACTTTTTTGTTCCCAATCGCTGACTGATTCCTTCCTCTCCTTCCCAGCATCGATTTGTTGTGTTGTGGTACCTGATCAGGCGCCGGGACGCCCCTTGGCTGGGGCAGCTGCGCGCCTTATAAAAACTACTAACATAACATAACAGTTAGGTGATCTGCCCGAGTTAGCACAGTGGCGCCACGAAGGGGGCCCCTCTAGAGAGGAGTTCTGCTGGGAACAAGCTACCTGCCCTTCCCTGGTCGGACCCCGGCAACAGGCCGAAGCCCAAGCTGCGGGCGACCAGTCCGGAACCCATTCGCTTTATTGGGAGAATGACCTCCTGTACAGTGAGCAGAAGTCTGCCGAGCTAGGGTCAGCCCGGGTGCTGGTGGTACCCCTACGCTTCCGAGACTTCCTCCTAGGCTTGGCTCATGACGTACCCCTGGCGGGACACTTGGGCCAGGACAAGACCTACAACCGCTTAGTTACTCATTTTTATTGGCCAAAGATGCGAGCCAACGTAGAGGCCCTTCACCTTGTATCAGTCCAAACAACCCTTATGGTGATTGGTTGTAAGTCAACCTTATAGCTCAGCTATCCTAGTAGCGTGGACAAAAGCAGTCTTTAGGCTAAACTCTTGAAGCCAGCTGTTTTACCACATATAACCTTTGAATACCAAATGAAACGGACACCACACAGGTAGTTATGAAAATAAACAGATATTTATTAACTAACATACACCTCTGAGCTCTTTATGAGGTCAGAGGGCTAAGCACATGACAATACTCAAAAAGAAATACGAGTTTGCACAATATTTACAAGTGCGCCCTAGGGGCACGGCAAACCATATACTCAAAACAATGGAATGCGAGGAAGGAAAGTACTGTAAGGAGATCCAGAGGCTGGAGGATCGCTGGGACTACGCTACAAACTAGGTAAGTAAGGAGCAGGAGGCCCACGGGACTCACGTGCAGAGTGGAAACCCTCACGCGGGATGCGTACCAACGTCTATGGATCGTATAGTTTAGAAAGTTACGGATTCCGGACGAACCCGGCTGGATGGAGGGAAAACAACAGTGGACCTGAACACTAGGATAGTGTACACAGGCTTCAGCACCTAGAAGCTTTAGTTACCTAACCCACAGGCTGCGGGTGCATAGGGCTGAAGTTGCGTCGGGTTTGCTGCGTTGACCCCGGTGATGCCTGAAACAAGGAGTTGCTGGCAGGCAGCCAGATGGAGGAGTCTGGCGGTTCCAAGGATGGAACTAGGAAGAAGAAGTCCTGAAAGGGAAGGGGACAGAGTCTCGGTCACTAGCCAGTGACGGTGCTGGAACCAGGAGGGAACCAGATGCTGTCGCCGCAGTCAGGTGAAGGAAGGGTCGCTTCTCTCTGTAGCTGTACGGACCAGGAGCTGCTCTTCACGACCAGGCTGGAGGCACGAGCTGTCCCACATAGTCTGCTGCTGTTGGCGGTGTCGGATCGTCGATCTGGACAACAGGCCTTGGCTAATGCAAGCCACGCGGTGGAACAAAGATGGCGTCTGGTGCGGACCAGGAGGGTCCGGGGTGCTTCTCGTTCACAGGGAAGCAAGGGCCAGTCTGGGGGACCAGACTAGCAGTGTTGGTTTCTTCGGGTCGTCGTCTCCGAAGTCACGAGCCAGCCGGCAAGTGACCAGACAACAGGACAAGCAGCAACCAGGCAAAAGGGCCCCACGCAGATCTCGTGGATGCTGGGGGGCTGGTCTTTGGTGCAGGAGCTGCGTCGGTGTGGGGCTTCTCGGACCCCAATGCACTCACTCGAGGATCCCTCGGCGGTCGTGCTGGAAGCGCTGTGCAGGTTTTCGCAAGATGGCCGTCTCCACATTGCTCGTCGCACCCACGGGTCCCAGCTGTGCTGTGAATGTGGGTAGAGGTCAGAGAGGTCTGGAGGTCCGGGTCTTGTGGAGCTGAGTCATCGGATTCCAGGATGGAAGGACTTGCAGCAAACCGCACAGGAGCTTGATGGTGCCTGCGAAGTAGGATGGTCATTTCCTGACCATAGGGGAGATTCTTCAGTCTTCTGGATTCAGGAGGTCGAAGGTCAAGAGTTCTTTGTGGAAGTTGTCAAGATTAATCTAATTTGGAATGGGTTCAGCTCCTACCTTTATTCAGCTAAAGGGGGCTGCACTACGACTAGGTCCCTCCTCTGGGTGGGACCAGGAAGGGGGGTGGTTACACCCCCTTTCCTTTGTCCGGTCCTGCGCCAGCTCTGGGGCTGGAGTGCCCCAGGAACTGGTTTGGACTGGCATATGCACAAGGACACCTTGTGTGCCCCAGGCATGTCTCATTCCTTTCAGCCCTGTCCTACCTAATACACAAAATCCTGTCTGGGGTTGTGCTAGCACCTCCCAAGGCAGGAAACCCTTTGTCTGAGCCTCCCTCGCTGGAAGGACTCCCAGCAGCAGGAGGTCAGACTTGTGTCTGTGGTTGCAGCATCCATTTTGTGATGCTGAGGCTCAAGTTAACTTTAACCGGGGTTCACAGTTACATCCATGTCGTGTCCCTCTAGAAGGGTAGAATGCTAACCCTGTCGGCAGAATTGGCGAGGGGTTAGTATTCCAATTCGTATGACACCTTATCCGACATGTTTTGATAATGCGATACCAAAGTTAGCATTTGACCGCGAGGTACATAATGCACTTAAGAGTATATGGTATAGCGTTATCATGGAACAGCTATTAGGACTTGGTTCCGCAAGCTGCAAATGGGCTCAGCTCATGCCAGAGCACCATCTCACATAATTCCAAGCACTCTGCCTTTAGGATTGATAAGGCCTGCCATAGGAGTGACTGATAGAAATATATGTGTCCATGTTAGGGTTAGATATAGGAATACTATATCTAAAGCAAAGGGTGATTACACCACCTTGCCCCAGCTGTCGTGGAGCCAGTTGTGTCAGATTTGGGTGGCCAGCCAGGGGTGGCATAATACATTCTGCAGCCCCTGGTAGGCCCTGGGTACGCCTATGCCCTGGATACCGAAGGTATGCTGTACAGGTACTGATAAGGTGGCCCAGTACCAATTGGTAAATGCACCTAAGGTACATGTGTGTCAATTTAGAGAGAGAACAGCTAGGCTGTGGGTCTGATTCGCAGGCCCACAGCCAGGGAAAGTCGTAAACCAGTGAAGCAAAAAGCAAAAATTGGGGGTGACCATTGGATTGCAGACCCCACTCTTCTACAACGGCACCCCGAGATCCACCCCAGGATGTGTTTTGATACACCTTGACCCTCCGAACCCAGACTCGGAAGTTCCGAGAGCTGGCCGAGGCCAACCTGGAGGCGAGCCAAGAGGAAATGAAACGCTAGTATGACCAGAATGCCACTCTGGTCGAGTTCCAACCGGGCCAGCAGGTCTGGGTGATGGCCCCGGTGAAGCCCTGCTCCCTCCAAGACAAATAGACAGGGCCCTTCAAAGTAGTGGAGCGGAAGAGAGGTATTGTACAGAATGAGCCATCTTGGAGAGCGTCATCTCGGTCGGGAGGGAGTTCCAGGTCTTGGCAGCCAGGTAGGAGAAGGACCTTCCTCCTGTAGTCGCTCTTCGGATGCGGGGGACGGCGGCGAGGGCGTGGTTGGCTGATCGGAGGTGGCGTTTGGGAGCGTAGAAGTTGACTCGGCTGTTGAGGTAGCTCGGGCCTTGGTCGTGTAGGGCTTTGTGTGCGTGGGTGAGGAGGCGGAAGGTGATTCTTTTGTTGACGGGGAGAGTGTCAGCGAGAGGTACTGTACAGAATGATCCGTCTTGGAGTGTGTCAGCGAGAGGTACTATACAGAATGATCCGTCTAGGAGAGTGTCAGCGAGAGGTACTTTACCGAATGATCCATCTAGGAGAGTGTCAGCGAGAGGTACTGTACAGAATGAGCCATCGTGGAGAGTGTCAGCGAGAGGTACTGTACAGAATGATCTATCTAGGAGAGTGTCAGCTAGAGGTACTGTACAGAATGATCTGTCTTGGAGAGTGTCAGCGAGAGGTACTATACAGAATGATCCGTCTAGGAGAGTGTCAGCGAGAGGTACTTTACAGAATGATCCATCTAGGAGAGTGTCAGCGAGAGGTACTGTACAGAATGATCCATCTTGGAGAGTGTCAGCGAGAGGTACTGTACAGAATGATCTATCTAGGAGAGTGTCAGCGAGAGGTACTGTACAGAATGATCCGTCTTGGAAAGTGTCAGCGAGAGGTACTGTACAGAATGAGCCGTCTTGGAGAAGGTCAGCGAGAGGTACTCTACAGAATGATCCGTCTTGGAGAGTGTCAGCGAGAGGTACTGTACAGAATGATCCATCTTGGAGAGTGTCAGCGAGAGGTACTGTACAAAATGAGCCGTCTTGGAGAGGGTCAGCGAGAGGTACTGTACAGAATGATCCGTCTTGGAGAGTGTCAGCGAGAGGTACTGTACAGAATGATCCATCTTGGAGAGTGTCAGCGAGAGGTACTGTACAGAATTAGCCATCTGGGAGAATGTCAGCGAGAGGTACTGTACAGAATGAGCCATCTTGGAGAGTGTCAGCGAGAGGTACTGTACAGAATGATCCATCGTGGAGAGTGTCAGTGAGAGGTACTGTACAGAATGATCCATCTTGGAGAGTGTCAGTGAGAGGTACTGTACAGAATGATCCATCTTGGAGAGTGTCAGGGAGAGGTACTGTACAGAATGAGCCGTCTTGGAGAGTGTCAGCGAGAGGTACTGTACAGAATGATCCGTCTTGGAGAGTGTCAGCGAGAGGTACTGTACAGAATGATCCATCTTGGAGAGTGTCAGCGAGAGGTACTGAACAGAATGATCCATCTTGGAGAGTGTCAGCAAGAGGTACTGTACAGAATGAGCCATCTTGGAGAGTGCCAGCGAGAGGTACTGTACAGAATTAGCCATCTGGGAGAATGTCAGCGAGAGGTACTGTACAGAATGATCCATCTTGGAGAGTGTCAGCGAGAGGTACTGAACAGAATGATCCGTCTAGGAGAGTGTCAGCAAGAGGTACTGTACAGAATGATCCATCTAGGAGAGTGTCAGCGAGAGGTACTGTACAGAATGAGCCATCGTGGAGAGTGTCAGCGAGAGGTACTGTACAGAAGGATCCGTCTAGGAGAGTGTCAGTGAGAGGTAATGTACTGAATGATCCATCTAGGAGAGTGTCAACGAGAGGTACTGTACAGAATGATCCGTTTAGGAGAGTGTCAGCGAGAGGTACTGTACAGAATGATCCGTCTAGGAGAGTGTCAGCGAGAGGTACTGTACAGAATGATCCGTCTAGGAGAGTGTCAGCGAGAGGTACTTTACAGAATGATCCATCTAGGAGAGCGTCAGCGAGAGGTACTGTACAGAATGAGCCATCGTGGAGAGTGTCAGCGAGAGGTACTGTACAGAATGATCTATCTAGGAGAGTGTCAGCTAGAGGTACTGTACAGAATGATCTGTCTTGGAGAGTGTCAGCGAGAGGTACTATACAGAATGATCCGTCTAGGAGAGTGTCAGCGAGAGGTACTTTACAGAATGATCCATCTAGGAGAGTGTCAGCGAGAGGTACTGTACAGAATGATCCATCTTGGAGAGTGTCAGCGAGAGGTACTGTACAGAATGATCTATCTAGGAGAGTGTCAGCGAGAGGTACTGTACAGAATGATCCGTCTTGGAAAGTGTCAGCGAGAGGTACTGTACAGAATGAGCCGTCTTGGAGAAGGTCAGCGAGAGGTACTCTACAGAATGATCCGTCTTGGAGAGTGTCAGCGAGAGGTACTGTACAGAATGATCCATCTTGGAGAGTGTCAGCGAGAGGTACTGTACAAAATGAGCCGTCTTGGAGAGGGTCAGCGAGAGGTACTGTACAGAATGATCCGTCTTGGAGAGTGTCAGCGAGAGGTACTGTAGAGAATGATCCATCTTGGAGAGTGTCAGCGAGAGGTACTGTACAGAATTAGCCATCTGGGAGAATGTCAGCGAGAGGTACTGTACAGAATGAGCCATCTTGGAAGAGTGTCAGCGAGAGGTACTGTACAGAATGATCCATCGTGGAGAGTGTCAGTGAGAGGTACTGTACAGAATGATCCATCTTGGAGAGTGTCAGGGAGAGGTACTGTACAGAATGAGCCGTCTTGGAGAGTGTCAGCGAGAGGTACTGTACAGAATGTTCCATCTTGGAGAGTGTCAGTGAGAGGTACTGTACAGAATGATCCATCTTGGAGAGTGTCAGCGAGAGGTACTGAACAGAATGATCCATCTTGGAGAGTGTCAGCGAGAGGTACTGTACAGAATGATCCATCTTGGAGAGTGTCAGCGAGAGGTACTGAACAGAATGATCCATCTTGGAGAGTGTCAGCAAGAGGTACTGTACAGAATGAGCCGTCTTGGAGAGTGTCAGTGAGAGGTACTGTACAGAATGAGCCATCTTGGAGAGTGTCAGCGAGAGGTACTGTACAGAATGATCCATCTTGGAGAGTGTCAGCGAGAGGTACTGAACAGAATGATCCATCTTGGAGAGTGTCAGCAAGAGGTACTGTACAGAATGAGCCGTCTTGGAGAGTGTCAGTGAGAGTTACTTTTCAGAATGATCCATCTTGGAGAGTGTCAGCGAGAGGTACTGTACAGAATGAGCCGTCTTGGAGAGTGTCAGCGAGAGGTACTGTACAGAATGATCCATCTTGGAGAGTGTCAGCGAGAGGTACTGAACAGAATGATCCATCTTGGAGAGTGTCAGCAAGAGGTACTGTACAGAATGAGCCATCTTGGAGAGTGCCAGCGAGAGGTACTGTACAGAATTAGCCATCTGGGAGAATGTCAGCGAGAGGTACTGTACAGAATGATCCATCTTGGAGAGTGTCAGCGAGAGGTACTGAACAGAATGATCCGTCTAGGAGAGTGTCAGCAAGAGGTACTGTACAGAATGATCCATCTAGGAGAGTGTCAGCGAGAGGTACTGTACAGAATGAGCCATCGTGGAGAGTGTCAGCGAGAGGTACTGTACAGAAGGATCCGTCTAGGAGAGTGTCAGTGAGAGGTAATGTACTGAATGATCCATCTAGGAGAGTGTCAACGAGAGGTACTGTACAGAATGATCCGTTTAGGAGAGTGTCAGCGAGAGGTACTGTACAGAATGATCCGTCTAGGAGAGTGTCAGCGAGAGGTACTGTACAGAATGATCCGTCTAGGAGAGTGTCAGCGAGAGGTACTTTACAGAATGATCCATCTAGGAGAGCGTCAGCGAGAGGTACTGTACAGAATGAGCCATCGTGGAGAGTGTCAGCGAGAGGTACTGTACAGAATGATCTATCTAGGAGAGTGTCAGCTAGAGGTACTGTACAGAATGATCTGTCTTGGAGAGTGTCAGCGAGAGGTACTATACAGAATGATCCGTCTAGGAGAGTGTCAGCGAGAGGTACTTTACAGAATGATCCATCTAGGAGAGTGTCAGCGAGAGGTACTGTACAGAATGATCCATCTTGGAGAGTGTCAGCGAGAGGTACTGTACAGAATGATCTATCTAGGAGAGTGTCAGCGAGAGGTACTGTACAGAATGATCCGTCTTGGAAAGTGTCAGCGAGAGGTACTGTACAGAATGAGCCGTCTTGGAGAAGGTCAGCGAGAGGTACTCTACAGAATGATCCGTCTTGGAGAGTGTCAGCGAGAGGTACTGTACAGAATGATCCATCTTGGAGAGTGTCAGCGAGAGGTACTGTACAAAATGAGCCGTCTTGGAGAGGGTCAGCGAGAGGTACTGTACAGAATGATCCGTCTTGGAGAGTGTCAGCGAGAGGTACTGTAGAGAATGATCCATCTTGGAGAGTGTCAGCGAGAGGTACTGTACAGAATTAGCCATCTGGGAGAATGTCAGCGAGAGGTACTGTACAGAATGAGCCATCTTGGAAGAGTGTCAGCGAGAGGTACTGTACAGAATGATCCATCGTGGAGAGTGTCAGTGAGAGGTACTGTACAGAATGATCCATCTTGGAGAGTGTCAGGGAGAGGTACTGTACAGAATGAGCCGTCTTGGAGAGTGTCAGCGAGAGGTACTGTACAGAATGTTCCATCTTGGAGAGTGTCAGTGAGAGGTACTGTACAGAATGATCCATCTTGGAGAGTGTCAGCGAGAGGTACTGAACAGAATGATCCATCTTGGAGAGTGTCAGCGAGAGGTACTGTACAGAATGATCCATCTTGGAGAGTGTCAGCGAGAGGTACTGAACAGAATGATCCATCTTGGAGAGTGTCAGCAAGAGGTACTGTACAGAATGAGCCGTCTTGGAGAGTGTCAGTGAGAGGTACTGTACAGAATGAGCCATCTTGGAGAGTGTCAGCGAGAGGTACTGTACAGAATGATCCATCTTGGAGAGTGTCAGCGAGAGGTACTGAACAGAATGATCCATCTTGGAGAGTGTCAGCAAGAGGTACTGTACAGAATGAGCCGTCTTGGAGAGTGTCAGTGAGAGTTACTTTTCAGAATGATCCATCTTGGAGAGTGTCAGCGAGAGGTACTGTACAGAATGAGCCATCGTGGAGAGTGTCAGCGAGAGGTACTGTACAGAATGAGCCGTCTTGGAGAGTGTCAGTGAGAGGTACTGTACAGAATGATCCATCTTGGAGAGTGTCAGCGAGAGGTACTGAACAGAATGATCCATCTTGGAGAGTGTCAGCGAGAGGTACTGTACAGAATGATCCGTCTTGGAAAGTGTCAGCGAGAGGTACTGTACAGAATGAGCCGTCTTGGAGAAGGTCAGCGAGAGGTACTGTACAGAATGATCCATCGTGGAGAGTGTCAGCGAGAGGTACTGTACAGAATGATCCATCTTGGAGAGTGTCAGCGAGAGGTACTGTACAGAATGAGCCGTCTTGGAGAGTGTCAGTGAGAGGTACTGTACAGAATGATCCATCGTGGAGAGTGTCAGCGAGAGGTACTGTACAGAATGATCCATCTTGGAGAGTGTCAGCGAGAGGTACTGAACAGAATGATCCATCTTGGAGAGTGTCAGCGAGAGGTACTGTACAGAATGATCCATCTTGGAGAGTGTCAGCGAGAGGTACTGAACAGAATGATCCATCTTGGAGAGTGTCAGCAAGAGGTACTGTACAGAATGAGCCGTCTTGGAGAGTGTCAGTGAGAGTTACTTTTCAGAATGATCCATCTTGGAGAGTGTCAGCGAGAGGTACTGTACAGAATGATCCATCTTGGAGAGTGTCAGCGAGAGGTACTGAACAGAATGATCCATCTTGGAGAGTGTCAGCAAGAGGTACTGTACAGAATGAGCCGTCTTGGAGAGTGTCAGTGAGAGGTACTGTACAGAATGAGCCATCTTGGAGAGTGTCAGCGAGAGGTACTGTACAGAATGATCCATCTTGGAGAGTGTCAGCGAGAGGTACTGAACAGAATGATCCATCTTGGAGAGTGTCAGCAAGAGGTACTGTACAGAATGAGCCGTCTTGGAGAGTGTCAGTGAGAGTTACTTTTCAGAATGATCCATCTTGGAGAGTGTCAGCGAGAGGTACTGTACAGAATGAGCCATCGTGGAGAGTGTCAGCGAGAGGTACTGTACAGAATGAGCCGTCTTGGAGAGTGTCAGTGAGAGGTACTGTACAGAATGATCCATCTTGGAGAGTGTCAGCGAGAGGTACTGAACAGAATGATCCATCTTGGAGAGTGTCAGCGAGAGGTACTGTACAGAATGATCCGTCTTGGAAAGTGTCAGCGAGAGGTACTGTACAGAATGAGCCGTCTTGGAGAAGGTCAGCGAGAGGTACTGTACAGAATGATCCATCGTGGAGAGTGTCAGCGAGAGGTACTGTACAGAATGATCCATCTTGGAGAGTGTCAGCGAGAGGTACTGTACAGAATGAGCCGTCTTGGAGAGTGTCAGTGAGAGGTACTGTACAGAATGATCCATCGTGGAGAGTGTCAGCGAGAGGTACTGTACAGAATGATCCATCTTGGAGAGTGTCAGCGAGAGGTACTGAACAGAATGATCCATCTTGGAGAGTGTCAGCGAGAGGTACTGTACAGAATGATCCATCTTGGAGAGTGTCAGCGAGAGGTACTGAACAGAATGATCCATCTTGGAGAGTGTCAGCAAGAGGTACTGTACAGAATGAGCCGTCTTGGAGAGTGTCAGTGAGAGTTACTTTTCAGAATGATCCATCTTGGAGAGTGTCAGCGAGAGGTACTGTACAGAATGAGCCATCTTGGAGAGTGTTAGCGATCATCCACAGATCCAATTATATACTACTTTACGGAAAATAAAAACAAAGGTTACTGGGACGTTATAGTTCAGCAGTTATACTTATAATTATATGAAGAAACTATAGCTTGTGCGGTTAAGTAACTTTAGGCCACGAGTATCAGTTTCTTAATAAAAGTAGATCTATAAGTATTTCTATAACTGCTGAATTTCTATGTTTTTTGGGGATAAAACGTGAACCTAACTATAATGTCACCCTAACCTTTGTTTTTCCCCCCAGTATATGCATATATAATCCAACATATAACTATATATATGTATAGATGACGTTGTCTCTATACTTCTTGCTATGTACCTGGGATTCTTCTTTCTTTTATAAGAATGTATTTATTTATTGAAGAATAGATCTTTCCACGTGCTTGACCATTCCTGTTGCTCTGAGAGCCTCTCATTGAACTGTGGGGGGCCACTGGGCTCCTCTTTGATCCCAACTCTTTTCAACCTTTATGTGCTCCCCTGGGCTGAAATTGTCCATTCTTTTGGGTTGTCTCTGGTTTCTTATGCAGATGACACCCAGCGGGTGATTTCCACCTCCCCCGATTCCAGCTCTAACCTCCTTAATCTGGCCCCCTGTCTTCTGGAAGTGGCCAGATGGATAGAAGGTCAATGAGGATAAGACAGAGGTCATGGTACTGGGCCATCATTTCAGTAAGAGTGTCCCAACTCCCTTGCCTGGCTGCCTGGAAGGTCTTAAAGAGGTGATATAGGGTCTGGGAGTGCGGCTGGACTACAGTCTGACCACAGAGCACCAAAATTACAAATTAGCAGCCAGCTGCTTTGACGTTCTTAGACTTCTAAGAAAGGTCCTTAATCTGTTACCTTTTGAAGCCAGAACTCATTGTCCAGGCTCTTGACATCTCTCGCTTGGACTGCGGTAATGCTCTCTATCTCGGCTCGCCTCCTATGTCATAAAAAGGCTTCAGACTATTCAGAACGCAGCCGGGGCTTGACTTCTAATGAATCGTCCCAGGCACTGAATGATCTCCACCGGCTCCCAGTGGATCAACGCGTTCAGTTTAAGGCATTTTGCACAGGTTTGGTCATAAGAGAGGTCCCACTCTGTTAAGATCGCGAGCTAGCCCGTACAATCCTGGAAGGTGAAAAGGATCCTGCTCTGCCCATCTGCTGCAGGTCCCCAGAATTAGAGGATCTCGCCGGGGAGGGGAGTCTTTCCCCCATCAGGCCTCTAAACTCTGGACTTCTCTCCCTCTGGTACTACGCCAGCTTTCCAAAAGCTGGTCTTTCATAAGGTTGTGAAAACTTGGCTTGACATTCCTTGTTGGCAGCAGGCAGTATGAGGAGGAGTCTAGCGCTGAGAGGCTCCCAGGTAGCTATGAGCTTTATAAGAACCACAGAATAGAATGAGTTAGGTAACAAAAAGAAAAAAAGAATTATTACACAGTCTAAGTATATTTATGCACAACACATATGTACATGTGTCACCATGTAAATATTACATGTATGTACATACAGGTGTGAATATATAGGAGGGTATGCATCTTGTATATAAAGTGTAATTGTAATGTGTTTATGCGTGTATGTCTACGTGTCACCTATATACTTGGATTTGACTCAAGACATGTAGATATTCATTTTTACCTATGGGTAGAGAAAACATTCTATTGTTTTCATTGAAGCCCCACCTGACTCTTAGTTAGCGACACCACAATGTTACATGGTCTACAACTTATTTCTCGTCTACTGGTCTGTGGTGAGTGACAGTTTGAACTTTTGTTGCAGACTCTAAGACTTTCTTTAACATTGGGTTCCTCGAAGACTTCTACATTTCACATTCATTTGAAGCACTGAATTGTGCCTGAGATGCTGTCCCGCCTTTGTTATTGTGGAGTATCACACCTGAGTGACTAACCTCAGTCTCTACTGTCCCTGGACACCTTGGTATCGGGAGACCCATCCCCTCTGCTGCCTACTTATCCCTTTGGTCTCTCGTAATCCTATAGTGCTCTAGCCTAATCAATCATGTCAGGTACTTGGCTGAACATGACTGGGGATAACTCTTATACTCTAACCTACCCCCCCAACCACTCCAAAACCGCTGCTAAATCATTCAAGCATTCCACCCTAAAAAGACACCCCGAGACGTTGATATCCGACTTGCATTACAGCGCGGACATCGGCACAGTCATTAATGGCCTTATCTTCTACTCCAGAAGAATTACCTCCTGGCGCAAATCCTTTGCGCACCTTCTCAATGTTCGCTCTACCAGGAAGATTCCATACGGCACTAAGCTCACAATAGCGCCCTACTCCACCCTGCGAGCCCACCTTACTATCACCCTCTACAAAAACGGCATTGTTCTAATCCAAGCCTCAACAAATAGCCTCAATAAATTCACAGACCTTTTCACCCTCCTCAGAAATCATGTGCACGACACTGACAGAGTAACTAACACCCGCACCAATGACACGCCGTCCCGCCAGCCTAACGTGCCTAGCCACCCACATACCCCATCTCCAAGAGCTTCTGTCACAGTTCATCCAATCCCCCCCAGCACGTCGCCTGACCCTGGCTACATAATCTCCCCAACACCTATGATCTCCGCCCACCTAGCACCCCACACTGTGAGACTAGTACGCTCCCAAAGACCTCAGATTCAGACAGAGCTAGCCCTCTAAAGATTCCTATCACTGATCACCCTAACCTTTATAGCACGTCCCCTGGCACCTCCAACAGAGTCCCCCCTAGTCCCCTGACCACCTACCTGCCAGCCATCCACCCGAGCCGTGAGTGTGATATGCCTTCAATTTCCCGCGTTTCAGCTCGAGCCAACCCTTCTCCCCTTCTACCCAACCATGCCGCCTGTACTGCTCCTGAACCTCTGCCTCCCCCCCCCCCCCCACCCCCTAGCACCTCCTGCTTATACTGATCTCGAAACCCTACACTCCAGAGCGGCTAAAATAACCAAGAGCATCCATATCTCCATTCTGGAACTTATGAATGTCCTTCACCTTGCTGAACTCTCCCTTGCTAACCTCAAGCCCCCGCTGATATCCACCCCCCCACTGCTCACAGTGCCTCCCAAGCACCCTCTACCGCTACCCTTGAGACATCTTCGCCCGTGCAAACAATCTTGCCACCTTTCAGAGGAGGATTCCCAAGCTCTTGCCCTCTCTTACAACTCTGCAACGGTCACCTCAACTCTGCAAAACCTCACGGAAAACGAAATCCTAGCCATCCTCCAAGACCACAACTCTGCCCAAATCATCCCATGTCCACGTGATGCGAGTCCCGAGCATACCATCAGCACGGTCACCATCAACCCACAACAGGCCAGCTACCCGCCGTAACAGAAGTGTGGTTAAAAGCAACCTTGCGCCTGTACTCCTGTCCTCCCAGACCCTTGACACTCCCCCAGACCCTCCCCCCCCCCCATCTGGTCTCTTAATCAACTGCTGATCGGCAGTTAAGCACGCCGCTGACATTGCTGATCTTATCCTGAACAAAAACTTAGATCTAGCAATGCTACCGGAAGCATGGCTCAACGAATACTCTTCTCCCTGTCTAGATCTATTAGTCCCTCCCAACTACAATATTGCTAGACTCAACAGGCAATCCAGCAGGAAAGGAGGAGGCATCGCCTGCATCTACCGCACCAGCCTCCTTGTCACGGAACTCACGGCGGACACCACTGACTCCTGCGAATACCTCGCCCGTTCCATTTGCAGCAACTCATTGTATCTGTGCAATTTGCACATCTTTTACCACCCCCCAGGTTCGAATGACTCTTTCACTGATCACCTCTTGGAAATCATCACAACTAAGATTTCCTCCAATGCTAAAGAGGTTTTCTTCGGCGATCTCAACCTGCACTGGAACTTCAGACCCCCAGGATATAGCGGCATTGATTGGCAAATTTAGCGGCACAAAAATGAAAATTTAGCGGCACAGAGATGGAAATTTAGCGGCATTTAGCGGCATTTTTTTTTTTTTTTTACAACAAACACAGATATCTTATTGTTTGAGTTATTTAACAACATGGAGCTATGTACATTTTGTTTATTTACAATTCAGCCCATTTGTTTTGGTTAAAAGGCATGTTAATCTTGACCATGTACGTTCAGTTCTTCAGAGCACTCCAAATCTACACCAGTATTGTGCTGCTGGTTATAATGTAAAAACAATAATGCCCGGATCAATTGCTCTGAAAGGGACCGTCGTCTGGATGAGAGAATAATTTTGTAGATGCTGTTGCTCCTTTCAGCATCTGCAGAACTGGTCACACAGTCCTTGTACACAGCTGCAAGTTGGGAAAGAGCTGGAATGCGGTCAGCCAGCCCACGCCAGAAGAGGTCCGTGTCAATTACTCCAGAAACAGATGCCTGCACTGCTTCTGGGCCTACATTTTCAAAGTAGAGGCGAAGCTCCTGATCGGGAACTTCGCTCAAACCAGGGATGGCTGAATAGGCACCCTTCTCATTGGGCAGGATGCAGAGTCGCGCAGGATTGATAAGGTGAACCTGCTTCAAGACTTGTATGCCTGGCTGGGACTCCCCCATGTATTTGCCCACCTTTTCCAGTGATGTTCAAAAGCGTCATTAAGCTGGGCGGTTATCCTTTTTTTCTGTGCCAGACTTAATTTTGCCCCTGCAGTGGTCTGTAGAAAGGGCTGTAGTGACTCCACAGTGAGGACTGAATTGTTGGTTAGGTTCATGTGGAGGTCCTCCAAATAATCATATACCTTCATGGTCACTGGTGTCTGACTCTGGAATAACTCCATCAGGTTTAAAATGCTTTGGCATTTTTCTGCCACAATGTCTAATTGGACTTTAATGCACTCCCTTTGGTCGCTGTGCAAAATCTTCTGTAGATTTTCAAGGGAATCTGGGGGCGACTTGCTGAGTTGCATCTCGGACTCAAAACACCCAGCATAGGCCTCGAAGTGCTTGCAGTGGTACTGGACAGCTGCAAACCAAGAATTCCAGCGGGTACTGCAAGGGTCAGGTGCCACCCGTGTTTTTATCCCATGGTTCTCAGCAAGATGGTGCAGGTACCTTCTCTTTCTGCTACCGGCCATGTAAAAAATGCGGGAGAAGTACAGAAGGAAAGCATTTAGCTCCACAAAAGGCTTCCTAAATGACTCTCCAACAAGATTCATTATGTGTGCCAAGCAGGTGATGTGTATGGAGTTTGTATACAGATTCCTCAACACCGTGTTGTAGGCCTTGAGCATGTATGCCGCGTTGTCAGTGCTAAAGGAAATAACGTTCTGGAAGTCTATGCTGTACTCTGTGAGCACCTTTACAACAGCTTGCGCTACAGTCCCATGGTTGCACTGTGATAGGAAGACTGTGTCCACCAGGTGGGTATGGATCTGACGGGCACCCTGCAGAGAGACTACTGCAACTAGCACATTCAAAACACACCGCCCTTCAACATCTGGTGTTTCATCAAAGATGACACTGATCTTCTGATCTTTCAATAGCTCTTTCAGCTCGTTCTTGGCACTTATATATCTCTCTGGGAGATAACGTTCTTGCAGCTGATGACTCCCAGGTATCGCTCCACCATTCCGTACTCGCTCGTGTAGGAACTTGCGCAACACAGGGTGGTCGGTTTTGCTCAGCGGAATGTTCAGAGCGGTGCAGACGTTAACCAACTCACTTATCATTTCATGGTTTGCGGCACCGGCAGCAGTAATCTTTGTGAATAACGAGTTCACAGTCATCTGGCGTGCACGTTTTGGCGAGGATTGAAGGTCAGGATCATCTGAACAGCACTTCAAGTGTTTTTGGGACCGCACCTGCATATCCCCAGTGTGTTTCCGGATGTGGTCCAACGCCACATTGCACACACTGCAAAACAGCACCCAAACGTCAACGTGCATCACGGTGCTGTAGTCTCTGGCCCGATCTGCTGCGGTTATCTGGGTGGGCAGATGTGATCGGTGCTTCACACCCTTTTCAGGCTGCAGAAACTTCTCCATCCTGCTTTTGTTGTGGTGGCTTGTTGCTCCCTTGGAATACAGAAGATCTCGCTGTTGTGGCGCAGTCAGTTAACTCACCTACAAAGATAGTTGGTATTATTAAATGCATCTCAAAGGGGGAAAGGCAATTGTTGAATGGGAAGTTCAGAAAGCGCTGGTGCTCAATGATAAGAAATGCATGCAACCCTGTAGCACAAGTAAAGTGACAAACTTGTTGGGCCATAACTGCAATGGTAAATGCCAGTCCCCGAACGGCGTTGAGCAAACAGACAGACAAATTGGACCAAAACGTGCCCGGTCAGCCACGTGCAGAGAAAGTGAAAGAATTGCCCAAAACCAAAACAAACAATTATGAAATTCCCCACAGGTGCCCAGAACCCCAAACTTACCAGTGCGCTGCGGCAGCTGGCCCAATGGCTCTTGAAACTGCAGTTCCTTTCCCCACAGAGAACACAACAATTGCCCAAAACCAAAACAAACAATTATGAAATTCCCCACAGGTGCCCAGAACCCCAAACTTACCAGTGCGCTGCGGCAGCTGGCCCAATGGCTCTTGAAACTGCAGTTCCTTTCCCCACAGAGAACACAACAATTGCCCAAAACCAAAACAAACAATTATGAAATTCCCCACAGGTGCCCAGAACCCCAAACTTACCAGTGCGCTGCGGCAGCTGGCCCAATTGGCTCTTGCAACAGAAGATTCTTCCCTGTGATGCTCTGCAAAAGAACCAAAATAAAGAGTTAGGAAACTCACCAGGTGCTCCAAAGCGTCAAGATTCAGGACAAAAATTCAGTACAGTGCAAGTAAAAATTCATGACAAAGGGTCAAGATTCTGTACATAAGTTCCAAATTCAGAACAATAATTTTGGCACAGCTTGCCCATCAGTTTACAATACAATTTCTTATGCAGGACTTAGAATATCAAGTCACAGCTACTGCCAGATTTTCACCAATTTCTATAGATAGCCTCCCATGGCACCTTTCACTGCATGCCCCAGATATTTTGGACAGCAATTGAAATATATATATCAAATCAATTTAAGTTTGTAGTCAGTAGAAACGAATGCACAGCCAGAGTACATTGCAAAACCTGCACAAATTAGAGAAAACATACCAAGATCATGCAGCACATTTCAAGATGTGGTAAATACAAGTCAAGTGCTTCAAAATCAATCCACCTAACATCTACAGTTGAAAGTGGTAGAGAAATAATGCTGATAAAACCTGCACAGCTAAAATATCAATTAATCTGTGGGCAACCCTGTGACAAAAAGCACCGGAAAGAAAGAAAAATGGACTTTGGGCCCCAAGGAATGCAATGTGGCCCCCCCGGGGCCCGCCGCGTGCCCCATGTGTGGCGGGCCCCCACAGAATGTGGCCCCGGGCCCGCCGCACACCGGGCACGCAGCGGTACCCGAGGCCAAACCAGCTTTTTCAAAATATGCCCCCCGGGGCCCGCCGCGTGCCCCATGTGCGGCGGGCCCCCACAGAATGTGGCCCCGGGCCCGCCGCACACCGGCCACGTGGCGGGACCCGAGGCCAAACCATCTTTTTTTTAAATATGCCCCCGGGGCCCACCGCGTGCCCCATGTACGGCGGGCCCCCACAGTTACTACACACTTACTACTGAAGCGGACACAAAAACTCTTCTGCAATGGAGAACTATTACTACTTTATCCCCTTTGACTTGAACTTGACCCTGCTTACCCGAGACCCGAGACCCGACGAGAGCCAGACGAGAGGAGAGTCGACGAGAGGAGAGCCGCGATGCAATATCCTGGGAGGGAGGCAGCAGCAGGCAGGAGCAGCAGGACAGGAGTAGGTGAGGAGGCCGCACAGGTGAGGGGGGTAATGCAGGGCGCACGGGATGAGAGAGACCCTTTGACCTGACCCCTTTCTATTGGCTCCGTGGTGATAAGAGCCACGGAGCCAATAGAAAGTGCTGGATTTTGCAAGCAGTTTTGTAAAAATCGCGCATTTTTACAAAACTGCTGATTTCGTGATTTTTTTTGCAAATTGCGAAATCGCGATATCCTGGAGGGTCTGCCTAAGGATCCCCACGTCAACGCCATCAAAGATTTCCTAACCGATCAAGCCCTGACTCAAGTTTGCTCTCTGCCAGCTCACTCAAAAGGGGCCACCCTGGACTGGATCATCGCCAAGGAATCTTCAATTCAGCTTATCTCCATTGACCCATGTGACTGGTCTGACCACCACGCCATTGCCTTCATTTTACCTGGGACCCACAAGACAAAGGCAGCACGACCGGTGATTACGAAACGCTGGATCAGAGACACCAAGAACCTCGACCACATGAAACTGGAGGCTCGCTGCAAATCTGACCTCCCCCCGCATATAAATACAGCCAGTGACCTCAACGATCATTACTCAGCGACTATATTGCACATTCTGGATGACCTTGCCCCACTAAAACTAAAACGAATACAAATCAAAGACAGAAACCCCTTTTACTCTGGATCCCTCAACATGGAGAGGAGATCCCTCCGGCAATCTGAAAGAACTTGGAGGCAGCACCCCTCTGCTGTGCATCTAAAACTTCTCCGCCAGGCAAGAAACTCCGATAACAAGAACATCCCCAATTCAAAGAAAGAGTACTTCAGATCGGAACTGGGGAATGCCACGAATATACGCCACAAGCTCTTTGAACTGGTCAAACACCAATCAAATAAACTGGCTAAAACCCAGAAAGAAGCTCCCAAGTCTCGAATATCATCTGAGGAATTATCCTCCTTCGCTGATAAAATCACTGCTTTAAGAAATGAACTCAGTACTGCTACATCTTCTCAACCCCTTCCTGCCATCCCCCCATTTCCACGCCACTCCCTCTGGCCTCTCTTAAAAACCAAGCACGTTGGACCGATTTCAAATACTATGACGAAGACTCTGTCGCTAAAATCCTATCCACCTTAAACCCGAATAACCACTTTAATGACCCTCTACCATCCAACTGCCTCGCTGCCGCCTCCCAATCCATTGTCCCTAGCTGGACTGCAATTATCAACGCCTCTCTCCAGCAAGGATCGATTCCTGTGCTCTGAACACCAGCCAAGTCCTCCCTATTCTAAAAAAAACCATCACTGGATCCTGCCTCCCCTGACAACTTCAGACCCATCTCCAACATTCCTCTATTAGCCAAAGTGTTAGAGAAGTGTGTTCAACAGCAACTAAGTCAACACATCAATAACTTCCACCTAATTGATAACTTCCAATCTGGATTCAGACTGGGGGATGCCCTCCAAGCTCTAGACCAAGGAAAAACCTGCCTTCTTACCCTCCGAGATCTTTCCTTGGCCTTCGACACGGTCAACCATGAAAATCTACTTGAACGCCTCAAACTTAGGGTGGGTTTGGATGGCTCTGTTTTAGAATGGTTTAGGTCCTTCCTCCACAACCGTTCACAGAGATTCTTAATTAACGGCAAACTATCAGCTCCCACCCCAGTCACGGTTGGAGTCCCTCAAGGCTCAACTCTTTCCCCCACCCTCTTTAATCTTTACCTAGAGCTGCTCACCGAAGTTCTTCGCACCACTAACATCTCCTACCACATGTACACGAACGACACCCAACTATACATTCAAATCTCTTCGCTCGAGGAGATCCTCTCCCTGGATGAGACCCTGAAACTGACCGTCCAATGGCTCGCCTCTAACCAACTCCAACTCAACGCAAAGAAAACTGAATTCCTCCTAATCTCCCTTACAAAAGCCAACCCAGAGATTCAGACATGGATCATGGCCATCACAGCCCTAAACTGTCCGCCGACCATCGTGGACTCGGCCAAATCCCTGGGTATAATCCTCGACAGCAACCTGAACATGCCGGACCGCATTAACTCGATGGCCAAATCAGCCAGGTTCCATCTGAGCTACCGAAGGATGCTGAAACCATTGACGCGCCTGACCTAAAAATGGCAGTATAAGCACTAATCATCTCTAGGCTAGAATATGGCTGTTCCACCCTCCCTCCGGTTTACCCAAGCTCTCCCTGGCACCCTTAAAAGCCTGCCTCAACGCCGCCGCTAGACTACTTACTGGCACCAGGAATTGTGACCATATTTACCCACATCTGAAAGCCTTGAACTGGCTCCCCCTCGAGGCCAGAATACAGCTGATGCTGGCATGCATCACACACAAGGCTCTATGCACAAACTCCCCTGCTTATCTGGCACAGAAACTAGTGGTATCTGGAAGAAACAGGAACTCTCGGTCCTCCAGATCCTCTTGCTCCAACCTGCCCGTTTCCCGGAAGAAAAAACCTACAATCGGGCTTTCTCTGGGGCCGCACCAAGAATTTGGAACTCTCTCCCACCTGCCATTAGAAGAATCCCTTCTTTGGCACGCTTCAAAAAGGAGGTCAAAACTTTCCTCATGGGTAAATTCCTCATATAAGCTCCGCCGTCGACCACTTCAGTTGTGCTTGAGTATTCTAAGACTACCGCCTTTGTCGCAGTTCACCTTTTCACACCACCAAGATTCGTTGGGGTTTTTACATTCTCTAACTGTTAACGTAACCATCCACTTGTGTTTCCTGTACTCCCCATGGTTCCAGCACCACTGCCCGCTCCAATATATTTATTTTTATGTATACTGCTGCACATATATGCCTTTTTGTTTGTTCTCTTCTGTAAACCTTGTACAGCGCTCTGATACCCTCACAGGTCAAGTTTGCGCTCTATAAAACACATAAATAAATAAATAAATAAATAAATAAATAAATAAATAAATAACTAGCTTGTTCCCATGTGTGCAAGCCCCTCGAGATTTCTTTGGGCTTCTAAGTTTTACCTGTACAATTCACCTGCCTATAATCAGAAGTGTTTTTCTTAGGAAAAGACAAAGCAGTTACTGGTCAAAGAGTGTTTCTGGGGGTGTAATAGTGTCTGCAAGTATCTAACCCCCACCCTACCTCCCTGAGCAAGCCTCGACTACTCACTCCTCCTCCCTTTAGGGAGTCAAGTGACCTACGGTAGTTACTTGGTCATTAGTTGGAGCGCATCTGTGTTGTGCCCATGTGACACCAGTCGTACTGGGCAGTACCCTGTGAGGGTACCAACTGACTACAGAGCACCTCATGTCCAGCTTGTGTTTGAGGGGTACAGGGCAGGACAACAGCGAAGGGGCGATTTGTTTATTTATTGAGGTTTCATATAGCACATACCAGACCGTGGAGTATCTGAGCGACTCGCGCTTGAATCTACACCTCTAAAGTTTGGAGAAGATAACAAAACATGAAAGCAGACAAACAGTAACAAACATCCGTCGAAGTATGCTGTAAGTATGCTTTGCTGCACAACTAATATTTACAGACTTTTGAGGAGCGTGGAATCCTTTGCCTCAGAAGTCAGCAGTTCATCGGAAATCAATGCAATTAGTAGCCAATATTGTCAGAGGATTGATGTCAAGACTTAGTTAACAGTTCAATATCATGATTCTGGGTCAAGTTATGCATTTTGGTCAATTGTCCCGCTTCTATCACGGGTGCAGAGAGTTTAAAGCTTGGCATTGTAAATGACAATGCCTTTAATTGATCTGTTTTAATAATTAACACATAAATAAAAGGCATTGTCATTTACAATGCCAATAGCTCAAACTCTTGTAAATGCGAGACCTATTTAATTTCAAAGCGATACTAAAGGGGATGTTTAATCCATCTATCATCCCCTTTGGTATCGCTCCGAGTTGATGACGGCTGATTAGCCAGAAACCGGTCCTAGGATGCTTGATTCCGGTCCAGGGAAGACATGGCTTGGCAGTTCGGGCTGGACTGTTCCCATGAGGCACAGGGTCAGACTGATTTGCATATGGTCATGTCTGAACTGGGGTGGCTGAGTGGGCTAAAGAATGGTGATGGATTAAACCCAGATCAGTTGACTGGGGGTGAGTGTTTGATTTGCTTCAACGCTCCGTCCATCATCCCCTGTGGTATCGCCATTTCATTTCAAAGCAGCGGCCGCCATTGTCCCAGGCTGCTTGGAAATCGAAAGTGCGTATGGCGTGCTGAATGTTGCAGAAAAGCATGTAGTGCCTGCAGTAGGAGAAACCATTAAAGAAAATAGTGCTTACAGAGTAAATAAGACATACAGTGTAACAACAGAAGTAAAAGGGCCAGTCCTCGTGGGAGGTTACAAATGAAGACAAGGCGGTACAAAGGAGGGACTAACAAGCCTATTAAGGAATCCGAAGCCAGCATTTACGAAGGACAATGACAAATATGGGCTGAGTGTGGGAGGGGCTTCAAGTACATACTACAATAAAGCATGCCTCGCAGAGCATCGCATGAGCTGCCCGGGCTCGACCTAAAAGCAGATGGTAGTAAGAAAACAAAGGCTTGTTTTAAGAATTTATTGCAAGATTCCATATATTATGTCATTATAAACCACTGCTGTAGCTCGCGGCTCTCATAGCGTGTCAGGCTGAAAATCACTTAGTTTACGATGTGACAGAACTGAAGTAAACATGGATTGTAACATCGCTGTAAAGACAAGAGGGTATCCTCAGCTGGGCATTCAGGGGCTTATTTCAGTAATAAGATAAACTCTAAGAGGATGCAGGAGAACTCTGGAGAAGGCTGGAGGACGCTGGAGGAGGCTGGAGGACGCTGGATGGCGCTGGAGGAGGCTGGAGGACGCTGGAGGACCCTGGAGGACGCTGGAGGAGGCTGGAGGGGGCTGGAGGACGCTGGAGGAAGCTGGAGAAGGTTGGAGGAGGCTGGAGGGCGCTGGAGGAGGTTGGGGGACGCTGGGGGAGGCTGGAGGAGGCTGGAGGAAGCTGGAGGAGGCTGGAGGGCGTTGGAGGAGGCTGGAGGGCGCTGGAGGGTGCTGGAGGAGGTTGGAGGAAGCTGGAGGAGGTTGGAGGACGCTGGAGGAGGCTGGAGAAAGCTGGAGGAGGCTGGAGGGCGCTGGAGGAGGCTGGAGGGCGCTGGAGGACGCTGGAGGAGGCTGGAGGGCGCTGGAGGAGGCTGGAGGGCGCTTGAGGAAGCTGGAGGACGCTGGAGGACGCTGGGGACGCTGGAGGAGGCTGGAGGAGGTTGGAGGACGCTGGAGGAGACTGGAGGACGCTGGAGGAAGATAGGACGCTGGAGGACGCAGGAGGACGCTGGAGGAGGCTGGAGGGCGCTGGAGGAAGATAGGACGCTGGAGGAAGCTGGAGGAGGTTGGAGGACGCTGGAGGAGGCTGGAGGGCGCTGGAGGAAGCTGGAGGACGCTGGAGGAGGCTGGAGGGCGCTGGAGGAAGCTGGAGGAGGTTGGAGGACGCTGGAGGAGGCTGGAGGAGGCTGGAGGAGGCTGGAGGACGATGGAGGAGGCTGGAGGACGCTGGAGGAAGCTGGAGGAGGCTGTAGGGCGCTGGAGGACGCTGGGGGAGGCTGGAGGACGCTGGAGGACGCTGGAGGAGGCTGGAGGGCACTGGAGGGCGCTGGAGGACGCTGGGGGAAGCTGGAGGAGGCCGGGGGAAGCTGGAGGGCACTGGAGGACGCTGGAGGGCGCTGGAGGACGCTGGGGGACGCTGGAGGACGCTGGGGGATGCTGTAGGGCACTGGAGGGCGCTGGAGGGCGCTGGAGGAGGCTGGAGGGCGCTGGAGGAGGCTGGAGGAAGCTGGAGGAGGTTGGAGGAGGTTGGAGGAGGCTGGAGGAGGCTGGAGGGCGCTGGAGGAAGCTGGAGGAGGTTGGAGGAAGCTGGAGGACGCTGGAGGAGGCTGGAGGAGGCTGGAGGGCGCTAGAGGAGGCTGGAGGAAGCTGGAGGACGCTGGAGGATGCTGGAGGGCGCTGGAGGATGCTGGAGGGCGCTGGAGGAAGCTGGAGGAGGCTGTAGGAGGCTGGAGGAGGCTGGAGGAAGATAGGACCCTGGAGGAGGCTGGAGGACGCTGGAGGAGGCTGGAGGACGCTGGAGGAGGCTGGAGGGCGCTGGAGGAAGATAGGACGCTGGAGGACGCTGGAGGAAGCTGGAGGACGCAGGAGGACGCTGGAGGAGGCTGGAGGAAGATAGGACGCTGGAAGAAGCTGGAGAAGGCTGGAGGACGCTGGAGGAGGCTGGAGGGCGCTGGAGGAAGCTGGAGGACGCTGGAGGAGGCTGGAGGGCTCTGGAGGAAGCTGGAGGGCGCTGGAGGACGCTAAAGGATGCAGGAGGACGCTGGAGGAGGCTGGAGGACGCTGGAGGAGGCTGGAGGAAGCTGGAGGAGGTTGGAGGACGCTGGAGGAGGTTGGAGGAGGCTGGAGGACGCTGGAGGACGCAGGAGGACGCTGGAGGATGCAGGAGGACGCAGGAGGACGCTGGAGGAGGCTGGAGGACGCTGGAGGGCGCTGGAGGGCGCTGGAGGAGATTGGAGGAGGCTGGAGGGCGCTGGAGGAGGTTGGAGGACGCTGGAGGAGGCTGGAGTAGGCTGGAGGGCGCTGGAGGAGGCTGGAGGGCGCTGGAGGAAGCTGGAGGAGGTTGAAGGATGCTGGAGGAGGTTGGAGGACGCTGGAGGAGGCTGGAGGAAGCTGGAGGAGGCTGGAGGAAGCTGGAGAGCACTGGAGGAGGTTGGAGGGCGCTGGAGGAAGCTGGAGGAGGTTGGAGGACGCTGGAGGAGGTTGGAGGATGCTGGAGGAGGCTGGAGGAGGCTGGAGGGCGCTGGAGGAAGATAGGACGCTGGAGGAAGCTGGAGGAGGTTGGAGGACGCTGGAGGAGGCTGGAGGAAGCTGGAGGAGGCTGGAGGAGGCTGGAGGGCGCTGGAGGAAGCTGGAGGGCGCTGGAGGAAGATAGGACCCTGGAGGAAGCTGGAGGAGGTTGGAGGACGCTGTAGGAGGCTGGAGGACGCTGGGGGACGCTGGAGGAGGCTGGAGGGCGCTGGAGGACGCTAGGGGACGCTAGAGGAGGCAGGAGGACGCTGGGGGACGCTGGGGGACGCTGGAGGAGGTTGGAGGATGCTGGAGGAGGCTGGAGGGCGCTGGAGGAGGCAGGAGGAGGTTGGAGGACGCTGGAGGAGGCTGGAGGAGGCTGGAGGAGGCTGGAGGAAGCTGGAGGAGGCTGGAGGGCGCTGGAGGAAGCTGGAGGAGGCTGGAGGAGGCTGGAGGAGGCTGGAGGAGGCTGGAGGAAGCTGGAGGGCGCTGGAGGAAGCTGGTGGAGGTTGGAGGACGCTGGAGGACGCTGGAGGGCGCTGGAGGAAGCTGGAGGAAGCTGGAGGAGGTTGGAGGACCCTGGAGGAAGATAGGACGCTGGAGGACGCAGGAGGGCGCTGGAGGAGGATGGAGGAGGCTGAAGGGCGCTGGAGGAAGATAGGACGCTGGAGGAAGCTGGAGGAGGTTGGAGGACGCTGGAGGGCGCTGGAGGAAGCTGGAGGACGCTGGAGGAGGCCTTAGGGCGCTGGAGGAAGATAGGACGCTGGAGGATGCTGGAGGATGCTGAGGATGCAGGAGGACGCTGGAGGAAGCTGGAGGACGCTGGAGGAGGCTGGAGGGCGCTGGAGGAGGCTGGAGGGCGCTGGAGGAAGATAGGATGCTGGAGGATGCAGGAGGACGCTGGAGGAGGCTGGAGGGCGCTGGAGGAGGCTGGAGGGCGCTGGAGGAAGATAGGACGCTGGAGGAAGCTGGAGGAGGTTGGAGGACACTGGAGGAGGCTGGAGGGCGCTGGAGTAAGCTGGAACACGCTGGAGGAGGCTGGAGGGCGCTGGAGGAAGCTGGAGGACGCTGGAGGAGGTTGGAGGATGCTGGAGGAGGCTGGAGGACGCTGGAGGAAGCTGGAGGGCGCAGGAGGGCGCTGGAGGATGCTGGAGGGCGCTGGAGGGCGCTGGGGGGCGCTGGAGGACGCTGGGGGAAGCTAGAGGGCACTGGAGGACACTGGAGGGCGCTGGAGGACGCTGGAGGAGGTTGGAGGACGCTGGAGGAAGCTGGAGGGCGCTGGAGGAAGCTGGAGGGCGCTGGAGGAAGCTGGAGGAAGCTGGAGGAGGTTGGAAGAGGCTTGATCGTCATTTGTGCTTGTTATTATTGTATTTCTTGCCCGTGTTAGCCCCTGTGTTTTCCATTAGTGCCTGTTTTTTTCTTTTTTTCCAGCTTGT
Source organism: Lissotriton vulgaris (assembly GCF_964263255.1). NCBI lineage: Eukaryota > Metazoa > Chordata > Amphibia > Caudata > Salamandridae > Lissotriton > Lissotriton vulgaris. Next base: position 2,023,892,408 of record NC_141693.1, on the reverse strand, counting down.
GTCCTTCCTGTTTGCCCGCCTACCTCGCCGCCCTCCGTCTTCCCTCCCCGCTTCCCGCCACCACCGCAGACCCCGCCCCTTTTTCTATTCTGTTCCCTCCCCGCTCCCGCCTCCCAGCTGCTCCGCCCACCCGCGCACTTCGCCTTTATATGGCGACCGTGCGAACGCGCAGCGGTCACGCGCAGCGGGCGCGCCGTTTGTGCGTTGAAGGCGCGCCAAAGGTAAGCCCGTCTGCGCCCGTCCGCGACCGGATCGCGACCAGCGCCAGGACCCCTGGCCCCCGAAGACCCCGATCGTCCCGCCTGACGTACTCCGCCGCCACCCTCATCGCTCTCAACTCCGGCCGACTCCCAGAATGCCATCAGGCCACACCACGACGCACCCACGGACCTTTCAGCTGCGACGCCTGCAAATTCACCTGCATCCGGACCTGCCTCACACCAGCACCCGCCAAGTCGAACACCAGCAGCACCCACCTCAAGTGCATCCTGCTCAACACCCGCTCCGTCCACAGACACGCCATCGAACTCTGGAACCTCCTAGACGCCACAGCCCCTGACGTTGCCTTCCTCACGGAGACCTGGATGAACGCCTCTTCAGCTCCCGACATCGCCATCGCTATCCCAGAGGGCTACAAGATCGTCCGGAGGGACCGCAACGCCAACCAGATGGGAGGAGGCATCGCCATCATCCACAAGAACACCATCCGTCTCACAACCAGCACCGACAACACCCTGACCACCGCCGAACACCTGCATTTCCAGATCCACACCAACCCAAACACCACCCTCAGAGGCACCCTGATCTACCGACCCCCTGGACCACGCACACAATTCAGCGAGGACATCGCCGACTTCGTCAGCCCGCATGCCCTCCCCTCCGCTGACTACATCCTCCTGGGGGACCTCAACTTCCACCTGGAGAACAACAACGACCGCAACACCACCACCCTGCTGGACAACCTCGCCAACCTGGGACTCAAGCAACTGGTGTCCACCCCCACCCACCTCGCCGGACACACACTCGACGCAGTCTTCTCTTCCAGCACAGACATCGACTTCAGCCACGCCACAGAGCTCCAATGGACGGACCACAGCTGCATCCACTTCACCTTCAAGAGAACGACGACCCACCACCTCCAGCAACAGGCCGCCCGCAGAAGCTGGAACAAGATCACAGCAGACCAGCTCGCCACCTCCCTGAGCCAGCACCCTCCTGCCAGCTCAGCGAACCCCAGCCAGGCCGCCGACAACCTCATGAAGTGGATCAGCATCTGCGCGGACGAGCTCGCCCCGCTGAGGACCCCGCCCAGCAGACCCGGAAGCAAGAAAGCCCTGTGGTTCACCGACGAACTCAAGAGCTCCAAGAAGAACTGCCGAGCCCTCGAGAAAGTCTGGAGAAGGGAACCTACACCGGACAACAGGACCTCCTTCAAGCTTGCCACCCGGAAGCACCACCAGCTGATCCGCGCCGCCAAGAAAACAGCATTCAAGGAACGGTTGGACAACAACGCACACAACTACAAGGAACTCTTCAACATCGTGAAAGAGCTTTCCAACCCCAGCGCAGGAAACAACGACATCACCCCATCGCAAGACCTCTGCAACTCCCTCGCTTCATACTTCCACAACAAGATCGCGGACATACACAACAGCTTCAACAACCAACCAACGCACACCATGACCGACCAATCACCCCCCACCACCACCCTCCACGCCTGGACCCCGATCAGCACCGAAGACACCATCCGAACGATGAACTCCATCCACTCCGGATCACCGACCGACCCCTGCCCTCACCACGTCTTCAACAAGGCCGACGCTGTCATCGCACCCCACCTGCGAGACATCATCAACACATCATTCGACACCGCCACCTTCCCTGAGAGCTGGAAACACGCCGAACTCAGCGCCCTACTCAAGAAACCAACAGCGGACCCCACCGAACTCAAGAATTACCGCCCCATCTCGCTCCTCCCGTTTCCAGCCAAAGTCATCGAGAAGACCGTCAACAAGCAGATGGCCGCCTTCCTCGAGACGAACGGATCCCTCGACCCCTCACAGTCCGGCTTCCGAGCCAATCACAGCACCGAGACCGCCCTCATCGCCGCCACCGATGACATCCGAGCCCTGATGGACAATGGAGAAACAGCGGCCCTCATCCTCCTAGACCTCTCCGCGGCATTCGACACGGTCTGCCACCGCACCCTAGTACAGCGCCTCAGCAACATCGGAATCCAGGACAAGGCGCTGGAATGGATCATCTCCTTCCTCGACGGAAGAACACAGAGAGTCCGCCTACCACCGTACAAGTCAGAAGCCTCCGAAGTCATCTGCGGCGTCCCTCAAGGATCATCTCTGAGCCCCACGCTCTTCAACGTCTACATGAGCCCCCTCGCGGCCATCGTACGCAAACACAACCTCAGCATAATCTCCTACGCCGACGACACCCAGCTGATCCTCTCCCTGACCAACGACCCTGCCTCCGCCAGAGCCAACCTGCACGAAGGGATGAAAGAGGTAGCCGAGTGGATGACGACCAGCCGCCTGAAACTGAACTCTGACAAGACGGAGGTCCTCATCCTGGGCTCTTCCCCCTCCGCCTGGGACGACTCCTGGTGGCCCCCGCCCTGGGCACCACACCCAAACCGACAGACCATGCACGCAACCTGGGCTTCATCCTGGACTCCTCCCTCTCCATGACCAGGCAAGTCAACAACGTCTCCTCGGCGTGCTTCAACATCCTACGCATGCTACGGAAGATCTTCCGGTGGATCCCCACCGAGACCAGGAAGACCGTCACCCAGGCCCTCGTCACCAGCCGACTGGACTACGGCAACGCCCTCTACGCCGGTACCACCGCCAAGCTCCAGAAGAGACTCCAGCGGATCCAGAACGCCTCAGCCAGACTCATCCTCGACATCCCACGAACCAGCCACATCACCGGACATCTGAGAGACCTTCACTGGCTCCCCATCAACAAAAGAATCACCTTCCGCCTCCTCACCCACGCACACAAAGCCCTACACGACCAAGGCCCGAGCTACCTCAACAGCCGGATCAACTTCTACGCTCCCAAACGCCACCTCCGATCAACCAACCACGCCCTCGCCGCCGTCCCCCGCATCCGAAGAGCGACTACAGGAGGAAGGTCCTTCTCCTACCTGGCCGCCAAGACCTGGAACTCCCTCCCGACCGACCTGCGCCTGACCCAAGACCACCTCTCCTTCAGGAAGAAGCTGAAGACCTGGCTGTTCGAGCAGTAGCGGCACCACCCCCCCCCCCCCAGCGCCTTGAGACCCTACGGGTATGTAGCGCGCTCTATAATTGTCACTGATTGATTGATTGATTGATTGGAGGAAGCTGGAGGAGGCTGGAGGAGGCTGGAGGGCACTGAAGGAGGCTGGAGGAAGCTGGAGGAGGTTGGAGGACGCAGGAGGACGCTGGAGGAGGCTGGAAGGCGCTGGAGGAAGCTGGAGGAGGCTGGAGGGCGCTGGAGGAGGCTGGAGGGTGCTGGAGGAAGATGGGACGCTGGAGGACGCTGGAGGAGGCTGGAGGGCACTGGAGGAAGCTGGAGGACGCTGGAGGAGGCTGGAGGAAGATAGGATGCTGGAGGACGCTGGAGGACGCAGGAGGACACTGGAGGAGGCTGGAGGAGGCTGGAGGGCGCTGGAGGAAGATAGGACGCTGGAAGAAGCTGGAGGAGGTTGGAGGACGCTGGAGGAGGCTGGAGGAAGCTGGAGGACGCTGGAGGACGCTGGAGGACGCAGGAGGACGCAGGAGGACGCTGGAGGAGGCTGGAGGAGGCTGGAGGACGCTGGAGGACGCTGGAGGAGGTTGGAGGAGGCTGGAGAGCGCTGAGGGGGATTGGAGGACGCTGGAGGAGGCTGGAGGGCGCTGGAGGGCGCTGGAGGAGGCTGGAGGGCGCTGGAGGAAGCTGGAGGAGGTTGGAGGACGCTGGAGGAAGCTGGAGGAGGTTGGAGGACGCTGGAGGAGGCTGGAGGAGGTTGGAGGGCTCTGGAGGAAGCTGGAGGAGGTTGGAGGAGGCTGGAGGGAGCTGGAGGATGCTGGAGGGCGCTGGAGGAGGCTGGAGGGCGCTGGAGGGCGCTGGAGGGCGCTGGAGGAGGTTGGAGGACGCTGGAGGAGGCTGGAGGACGCTGGAGGACGCAGGAGGACGCTGGAGGAGGCTGGAGGGCGCTGGAGGAGGCTGGAGGGCGCTGGAGGAAGATAGGACGCTGGAGGAAGCTGGAGGAGGTTGGAGGACGCTGGAGGAAGCTGGAGGGCGCTGGAGGAGGCTGGAGGGCGCTGGAGGAAGCTGGAGGGCGCTGGAGGAAGATAGGACGCTGGAGGAAGCTGGAGGAGGTTGGAGGACGCTGGAGGAGGCTGGAGGAGGATGGAGGAGGCTGGTGGGCGCTGGAGGAAGATAGGACGCTGGAGGAAGCTGGAGGAGGTTGGAGGAGGCTGGAGGAGGCTGGAGGACGCTGGGGGATGCTGGAGGAGGCTGGAGGGCGCTGGAGGAGGCTGGGGGACGCTAGAGGAGGCTGGAAGACGCTGGAGGACGCTGCAGGACGCTGGAGGAGGTTGGAGGACGCTGGAGGAGGCTGGAGGACGCTGGAGGAAGCTGGAGGAGGTTGGATGAGGCTGGAGGGCGCTGAAGGAGGTTGGAGGAAGCTGGAGGGGGCTGGAGGGCGCTGGAGGAGGCTGGAGGACGCTGGAGGGGGCTGGAGGAAGCTGGAGGACGCTGGAGGGGGCTGGAGGAAGCTGGAGGACGCTGGAGGAGGCTGGAGGAAGCTGGAGGAGGCTGGAGGGCGCTGGAGGAAGCTGGAGGAGGTTGGAGGACGCTGGAGGAGGCTGGAGGGTGCTGGAGGGCGCTGGAGGAAGATAGGCTGCTGGAGGACGCTGGAGGACGCAGGAGGACACTGGAGGAGGCTGGAGGAGGCTGGAGGGCGCTGGAGGAGGCTGGAGGGCGCTGGAGGAAGATAGGACGCTGGAATAAGCTGGAGGAGGTTGGAGGACGCTGGAGGAGGCTGGAGGGCGCTGGAGGAGGCTGGAGGGCGCTGGAGGAAGCTGGAGGACGCTGGAGGAAGCTGGAGGGCGCTGGAGGAAGATAGGACGCTGGAGGACGCAGGAGGACGCAGGAGGACGCAGGAGGACGCTGGAGGAGGCTGGAGGACGCTGGAGGAGGTTGGAGGAGGCTGGAGGGCGCTGGAGGAGGTTGGAGGACGCTGGAGGAGGCTGGAGGGCGCTGGAGGAAGCTGGAGGACGCTGGAGGAAGCTGGAGGACGCTGGAGGAAGCTGGAGGAGGCTGGAGGGCGCTGGAGGAAGCTGGAGGGCGCTGGAGGAAGCTGGAGGAGGTTGGAGGACGCTGGAGGAGGCTGGAGGGTGCTGGAGGACGCTGGAGGGCGCTGGAGGAAGATAGGCTGCTGGAGGACGCTGGAGGATGCAGGAGGACACTGGAGGAGGCTGGAGGAGGCTGGAGGGTGCTGGAGGAGGCTGGAGGGCGCTGGAGGAAGATAGGACGCTGGAAGAAGCTGGAGGAGGTTGGAGGACGCTGGAGGAGGCTGGAGGGCGCTGGAGGAAGCTGGAGGACGCTGGAGGAGGCTGGAGAGCGCTGGAGAGCGCTGGAGGAAGCTGGAGGGCGCTGGAGGAAGATAGGACGCTGGAGGAAGCTGGAGGAGGTTGGAGGACGCTGGAGGACGCAGGAGGACGCTGGAGGAGGCTGGAGGAGGCTGGAGGAAGCTGGAGGGCGCTGGAGGAGGTTGGAGGGCGCTGGAGGAGGTTGGAGGGCGCTGGAGGAAGCTGGAGGAGGTTGGAGGAGGCTGGAGGGCGCTGGAGGACGCTGGGGGGACGCTGAAGGAGGCTGGAGGAGGTTGGAGGACGCTGGAGGAGGCTGGAGGGCGCTGGAGGAGGCTGGAGGGCGCTGGAGGAAGATAGGACGCTGGAGGACGCAGGAGGACGCTGGAGGAGGCTGGAGGGCGCTGGAGGAGGCTGGAGGGCGCTGGAGGAAGATAGGACGCTGGAGGAAGCTGGAGGAGGTTGGAGGACGCTGGAGGGCGCTGGAGGACGCTGGAGGAAGCTGGAGGGCGCTGGATGAAGCTGGAGGGCGCTGGAGGAAGATAGGACGCTGGAGGAAGCTGGACGAGGTTGGAGGACGCTGGAGGAGGCTGGAGGAGGATGGGGGAGGCTGGAGGGCACTGGAGGAAGATAGGACGCTGGAGGAAGCTGGAGGAGGTTGGAGGACGCTGGAGGACGCTGGAGGAGGTTGGAGGAGGCTGGAGGAGGCTGGAGGGCGCTGGGGGACGCTGGGGGACGCTGGAGGAGGCTGGAGGAGGCTGGAGGGCGCTGGGGGACGCTAGAGGAGGCTGGAGGATGCTGGAGGACGCTGGGGGATGCTGGAGGAGGTTGGAGGACGCTGGAGGAGGCTGGAGGACGCTGGAGGAAGCTGGAGGAGGTTGGAGGAAGCTGGAGGGCGCTGGAGGAGGCTGGAGGAAGCTGGAGGGCGCTGGAGGAGGTTGGAGGGCGCTGGAGGAAGCCGGAGGAGGTTGGAGGAGGCTGGGGGGACGCTGAAGGAGGCTGGAGGAGGTTGGAGGACGCTGGAGGAGGCTGGAGGGCGCTGGTGGAAGATAGGACGCTGGAGGAAGCTGGAGGAGGTTGGAGGACGCTGGAGGAGGCTGGAGGGCGCTGGAGGAGGTTGGAGGGCGCTGGAGGAAGCTGGAGGAGGTTGGAGGAGGCTGGAGGAAGATAGGACGCTGGAGGACGCTGGAGGAAGCTGGAGGGCGCTGGAGGAGGCTGGAGGGCGCTGGAGGAAGATAGGACGCTGGAGGAAGCTGGAGGAGGTTGGAGGACGCTGGAGGAAGCTGGAGGGCGCTGGAGGACGCTGGAGGAAGCTGGAGGGCGCTGGAGGAAGCTGGAGGGCGCTGGAGGAAGATAGGACGCTGGAGGAAGCTGGAGGAGGTTGGAGGACGCTGGAGGAGGCTGGAGGAGGATGGGGGAGGCTGGAGGGCGCTGGAGGAAGATAGGACGCTGGAGGAAGCTGGAGGAGGTTGGAGGACGTGGAGGAGGTTGGAGGATGCTGGAGGAGGTTGGAGGAGGCTGGAGGACGCTGGGGGACGCTGGAGGAGGCTGGAGGGCGCTGGAGGACGCTGGGGGACGCTAGAGGAGGCTGGAGGATGCTGGAGGACGCTGGGGGATGCTGGAGGAGGTTGGAGGACGCTGGAGGAGGCTGGAGGACGCTGGAGGAGGTTGGAGGAGGCTGGAGGGCGCTGGAGGAGGCTGGAGGAAGCTGGAGGGCGCTGGAGGAGGTTGGAGGGCGCTGGAGGAAGCTGGAGGAGGTTGGAGGAGGCTGGAGGGCGCTGGAGGATGCTGGAGGACGCTGGGGGGACGCTGAAGGAGGTTGGAGGACGCTGGAGGAGGCTGGAGGGCGCTGGTGGAAGATAGGACGCTGGAGGACGCAGGAGGACGCTGGAGGAGGCTGGAGGGCGCTGGAGGAAGATAGGACGCTGGAGGAAGCTGGAGGAGGTTGGAGGACGCTGGAGGAAGCTGGAGGGCGCTGGAGGACGCTGGAGGAAGCTGGAGGGCGCTGGAGGAAGCTGGAGGGCGCTGGAGGAAGATAGGACGCTGGAGGAAGCTGGAGGAGGTTGGAGGACGCTGGAGGAGGCTGGAGGAGGATGGGGGAGGCTGGAGGGCGCTGGAGGAAGATAGGACGCTGGAGGAAGCTGGAGGAGGTTGGAGGACGCTGGAGGAGGTTGGAGGACGCTGGAGGAGGTTGGAGGAGGCTGGAGGAGGCTGGAGGACGCTGGGGGACGCTGGAGGAGGCTGGAGGGCGCTGGAGGACGCTGGGGGACGCTAGAGGAGGCTGGAGGATGCTGGAGGACGCTGGGGGATGCTGGAGGAGGTTGGAGGACGCTGGAGGAGGCTGGAGGACGCTGGAGGAAGCTGGAGGAAGCTGGAGGAGGTTGGAGGAGGCTGGAGGGCGCTGGAGGAGGCTGGAGGAAGCTGGAGGGGGCTGGAGGAGGCTGGAGGAAGCTGGAGGACGCTGGAGGGGGCTGGAGGACGCTGGAGGAGGCTGGAGAAGGCTGGAGGAGGCTGGAGGGCGCTGGAGGAGGCTGGAGGGCGCTGGAGGACGCTGGAGGAGGCTGGAGGAGGCTGGAGGGCGCTGGAGGAAACTGGAGGGCGCTGGAGGAAGCTGGAGGAGGTTGGAGGACACTGGAGGGTGCTGGAGGACGCTGGAGGAAGCTGGAGGAGGCTGGAGGGCGCTGGAGGAAGCTGGAGGGCGCTGGAGGAAGATAGGACACTGGAGGAAGCTGGAGGAGGTTGGAGGACGCTGGATGAGGCTGGAGGATGCTGGAGGAGGCTGGAGGAGGCTGGGGGAAGCTGGAGGAGGTTGGAGGAGGTTGGAGGACTCTGGAGGAGGCTGGAGGGCGCTGGAGGAAGCTGGGGGACGCTGGAGGAAGCTGGAGGAGGCTGAAGGAGGTTGGAGGAGGATGGAGGGCGCTGGAGGGCGCTGGAGGAGGCTGGAGGAGGCTGGGGGAGGCTGGGGGACGCTGGAGGAGGTTGGAGGACGCTGGAGGAGGCTGGAGGGTGCTGGAGGACGCTGGAGGACGCTGGGGGATGCTGGGTATCAGGTGCCCAGTGGCGTAAAGCATTTATATGAAGGAGCTGCATTAGAAGGGGCATATAAGAGACGCTGTCATTGGGACGTAAAATTACAACACGTATCACAGTGGTTTTACCAGAGAGTGGTGGTTGAGAGTGGAGGGGGATATAGAGAAAAGCACCATTCACACACTCTAGCATCCTTCCTTCGCATGTTCCCAGACCCAAAACAGACTGTTGTAACAGTTTCCATCAAGTTGCCTTATCCATTTCAACCATTGTGTGAGGCCTGTGACAGGCCCAGTGATGGCAAGACCATGCACACTTGTTTTACTCAGTTGTTCTAAAGAACATTCATAAAATCTTCAAAGCATGCAAACCTAAGCCGCCACAAATTTAACAACCACATCAAGATTGCCCCGAAGTCTATTCAGTGTGTTTCAGAATCAGGAACCAATGACAATGTATGTGATGACACGCGCAAGGCCTTCTGGGAGTTGGGATGGGCTGCCTACAAAAGCTAGCCTCATACTACAGTCTGCTGGTGCTCTCTGATCAGGGTAGTACCAAGTGAGTATCAAAAGATTATACCTGGAACAGATGGGTGAAAGTATCTCTAGTGAAAGGGAACACAGATTTGAAAGGCGGCAGACTCCAGCCTAGGCTCACATGTCACCCACTGCTTTTAGACAGTCTCAACCAACACCCCTCTTAAAACGGCCATGCAAGTCTGGCTCCACATGAAGTGCATAAGTAGTAAACAAGATTATGACTTTAACACCCATGGGTGGAGGAATCTTATCAAATATTCATGCATTGTGATTCTTGCCTATATATAGCATTGATATAGGGAAGCCATTTTTCATCCACCCTGCCACCTTGCCCAGACACACAGTGGCAGCAACCCTGGCACGAGGAAGGGCTCAGCGATGCAGAGGGAGAATGGACGTAAATCAACATAAGCCGGCACAGGGCTCCACCACAGTAGCAGAAGCACCGCTGTCGCGAACAGCCTTGGCCAAGCTCATGTCCTTCACATCTTGTGTAATGTTATGTTGTCCCTGTGTGACTTGAAGGAACCAACAGGAAGCATAAAAAAAACACAACAATAATGATGCCAACTCAAACTGCTGGCTGGACAACTTTGGACCAATCTAATCGAAGTGTGAAGAGATAGAGGAGAAAAATGGAAAGTGTCATTTCATAAGCACAGAAAGCAGCTGAGTAGAAACACAGAGCAAACGTCTGTAAACATGGGGGCATGGCAATCCGTTTAGGAGCTAGTAATACACTGGTTCATGGTCAAGCAGGCTGCCTAGAAAACTAAATACCCAGTAATCTTCGCATTAAAAACACATGTAATAAATAGAACGCGTCTACTTCATTTGTGTAGAACAATGGTAAGTATACAGAAAGGGACTATACTGGGATAGCCTTTAACCAGCTACCTTATTAAACAGAAAGGATAACATCCCTCTGACCTTCCACATACGTTAACTATGTGCAACAGGAAGTACCACAAATTCAAGATTCGAACACATTCTGCTGGTCATGAACAAATCCCAACTGAAAGCAGCACATACCAAGGAACAGTTACAAGATGCAGCGAGAATTGTCCCGGCTAGTTCCAGATATCTCCAAAACGCCGCATGCCGGGAGTGGATACAGCAAAAACCAATTAGAACTGGAATTTTTATCTTTTTTTGCAGAACTCTAAACCGTTCTCTACCTATACAATGCTGCTCGAGCAGTTGAGGCAACCATTAATACAAATGGGGTAGCCCAACTGGTCTAGGACCTGGGTATTTAGCAGTATTAGAAAACAATGCTCCAAAGATTAATATTTTATAAAGTCACAATTTTGTCAACGTTTCATAATTCACAGAGTGAAGAAATCGCACAACGCAACAGCTATCAAACATTAAACAGTGGCGATTTATTCATTTTCTACCACTCTCATATGATATAAATCAACAATTACAATACATATAGGTCATACTGATTGCCCCAAGGGGAGCGTGCAAACTAGGGAGATGAAGTAGTGCTCAGTGATAAGAGAAAGATAGAATTGTATAGATTGTGACTTAAAAAACACACTTTTTTTAGTTTGTACACTAGGGTTAATGAATATCACTCTATTCAAACCTGGCCATAAGTCAATTCATACATAAGTTTGAGTCATTATGAAACCTATATATTTAGTCATTAGAATGCACAAGGGAACGACAATATGTAGGTCCAGGTAAGTTATCAGAAGAGCATCGACGTTTCGACTCGACTTCTGGCCTTGCAGTGAATTAAACCTGGGCCGTGCGAGTCTTCATCAGGACTAAGAACGGGCAACCATATATCGTTTGATGACCCTATAAGACAAAAAATTTTCTAAGTGGGCTGTTGCTAATAAGCTTAAAAAGAAGAAAGGAAAAAGTCAGGATGTAATAACTTACCCTGACTTTGGCAGAGATTCTGTTCTATTTTTCATTAATACAATTTTCAATGAATGTAAGGTCCTCCTAGAAAACAATATATTCTAGTGAGGACCTGGGAGTAACAAAAAAAACAATTGCAGTGTAAATGGAGGAGGATAAGGATATTACCTTGATGATTAAATACCCTCGGGATGATTCACTCTTGAAATTTTCAATAAATTATCAAAACCTATAAAAGGAAGAGATATGTTGGAGTAACCGAGCTCAAGGAATACTCATTAAGATTATCATACTACCAAGAATTGGAAAAGGTTCTACCTGTATCATTATACGCTGTATATTTTATTTTCCATCCCAACAAATCGATACTCCACAATTTCCAAAATCGATAGGGTAAGGCTGGAAGGAGGGAAGGAGGACAATACTTTAATATTCTTGTAACCAATTACCAAAACTGTTAGACAATTGCACATAGCAATTTTCAGCTTACCTAATTTCAATAGGAAGAGGTCGAGGCAATTAGTACTCTGTGATTCTCCAGGAAAGCAAATAGTGTGTAATAACCCGTATTGGAAACGCTGCAATAATAAAGCGTAACCCTGTCAGAAACCCGTTCAATATTCAGAGTTCCTAATATTTCCAATTACAAAGGACAAACTCACCTAACTCATTTGTTCCATGTATATCCGGGATATCAATGATTGTTTACACAAAATTAATTGGATGTCTCCGCCATGGAACGCTGAAAAAATCTAAGGCGTATATTGATAAAGTTAGGTTACCCTATAACCTTCCGTTTAAACTAATAACATGAAGAGTCAAGCAGCGCTTACCTAGTTCGTTCATTTAAATATGGTGAAGAGATTGCCAACAGGTTTTCAATGAATTTCCGATACTGATTTCAAAAAGTTTTTCGTGCCACTGCCATTGGAACGCTGTAATATTAAAGCGTGCCCACGTTAAAAATCTTGAACGAACCAGTGATACAAGTGTCGTAGAGGGACAAAACCCCGCTTACCTAGCTCGATTATTAAGCGTCGTGGCCCATTTCACCAATACGTGTAGGAGTAACAGGAGGGGACCCATAAACCAGGTTGGGATGGGTATATAATGTACAAAGAAACAATTCCCAACAGGTATTATTTAAGAGACAGTTCTCGGAATGTATGCAATAAGCATTACTGGTAATGAGAAACAAGGAGTCACTTGCGTTCTTTTGAAAAACGGTATTATTCACCAAGAAAAAACAAGTAAGAGGAAAACAATTTTTGGGGATCAAACAGTTTAACAGCACTGTACAGAAGCAATCAGGTGACAACCCAGTAGCACTTGATATGTGGTGATATATACAATAGATAACTGTGAAAGTGCAAGTGCTTAAAGTGAGCAGCGTGATCGGCGCATAGTGACAATAAATAAAACAAAACAATGGTGGCTCCTATGGAGAATCAAGTTGTAGTCACTCAGAACATGATTTGTAACAGTTTAGCAGGAGCACCAAGCTTAATATGCGTCTTAAGATTATGCTGTAAGGTCGACGGCGTTTCGATCCCTCTGAGTTGGGATCATCATCAGGACGGGGTTGTCGATTGTGGGCAGTGAGCGTCAGCCCGGCGGGAAACTCGTGGGCTGGGTGGCTGAATAGAGTAGGCTCCGAGATAGATATCTTGTTGTCCAGGAGAACGAATCAGGACAGCGTGGATGGAGTGGGGCGCCTGTATTAATCAGGGCAGTGTCGAGCGATGGGGGCTCTGTTCTGTAAATTTCGGAAGGCAATCATTCCCTGATTAATACAGGCGCCCCACTCCATCCACGCTGTCCTGATTCGTTCTCCTGGACAACAAGATATCTATCTCGGAGCCTACTCTATTCAGCCACCCAGCCCACGAGTTTCCCGCCGGGCTGACGCTCACTGCCCACAATCGACAACCCCGTCCTGATGATGATCCCAACTCAGAGGGATCGAAACGCCGTCGACCTTACAGCATAATCTTAAGACGCATATTAAGCTTGGTGCTCCTGCTAAACTGTTACAAATCATGTTCTGAGTGACTACAACTTGATTCTCCATAGGAGCCACCATTGTTTTGTTTTATTTATTGTCACTATGCGCCGATCACGCTGCTCACTTTAAGCACTTGCACTTTCACAGTTATCTATTGTATATATCACCACATATCAAGTGCTACTGGGTTGTCACCTGATTGCTTCTGTACAGTGCTGTTAAACTGTTTGATCCCCAAAAATTGTTTTCCTCTTACTTGTTTTTTCTTGGTGAATAATACCGTTTTTCAAAAGAACGCAAGTGACTCCTTGTTTCTCATTACCAGTAATGCTTATTGCATACATTCCGAGAACTGTCTCTTAAATAATACCTGTTGAGAATTGTTCCATTTCACCAATACAGCACGTCTACGACCCCGAGCCAGTGTGTTGATGTTTTATAAAATAACCGGAAGACTGGCAATGACATAGAGAAAGGACTATTCAGAAACGAATTCCTTATGTTTAGAGTGACGCCATCTAGGAGAAGGTGGATACCTCCAAGTTCATCGAAATAAAGCGGGCACATACTTTTCACAAAAGAATATGTATTGAGTATTACTTCAGTGTATTGTAAGGATAATTTTGGGCGGGCATTTGTTTAATAATAATAATCAGTGTGGTACACATGAAAAATTGCACATGGAAAATTAGAAAGTTGGAATCAGGGTAACCAACATAAACGAGGGGCTGCATCATTCCCGCTATCTTGGGAGATCAAGATAAATACAGTTATCTGCAATTTGGAGCGTGAATTACACAATACCACAGTCTACAAAATGAGTATAAGCTTGATAAAAACAATGAGTATAGACTTGATAAAAATCCTCCATACACATATGGCATATAGTTAATATCACATCAGTTTTGACGAAGAATTACACAGACAAACAGCAAACCATACTGTTTTTACAATCATACATATACAAGTTTACAATATAATGTACAAAGGAAAGGTCGCGATAAGATTCATCTGTAATCCACAATGTAACCAGCTCTCATTATACAATCAGAAGAGACACTTGTCTATTAATCTCCTCCATTTCGTTCAATCCAGACTGTACAGTGTCCAGGAGGTGTATCCACATGCACTCTCTCTTATTTAAGATCGACCCCAAGTCTCCTCCTCTTGGGTTTGCTCTTACTTTTTCAATTACCCACCATTGGAAGCTGTTGGGATCATGGTCAAATCTAGTGAAGTGATCCACTAGAGGTGCACCCTGTGTTTTGCAACGTATCCTGCTGGTATGTTGCAGGATACGGCATTTGATCTTTTGAATTGTTTGCCCCACGTATAGAAAACCACAAGTTTACTTGATAGTATAAATTACCCCCGTGGTATTGCAGTTACTATGGGATTTTAGGCTGCAAGTCACATCATTATGCACAAAACTTGTGCATTCCAAAGTGAGTAGACAGGCCTTACATCCGCCACATTTCGTATGACCCAACATTGGAGTAAGTCCCCACAGTGTTGTTTGGCTAACTTGTTGTGGTGATTGCAAGAGTGATTTTACGAGATGGTCTCTAATATACTTGCCTTTCCTGAATGCATGTAGTGGAGGGGGCATACCACTCAATTCGTCTTTTACCAAGTGCCAATGGCGGTTTATCAACTTCTTAATTACACTGCTCTTGGTATTGAATGTTGTCACGCACACTAGGCGTTCAGCACTTTTTTCTTTAGGTTGTGGGTCTAACAGTTGTTCCCGATGATTGTGCCAAGCACGTTTTCGTGCCTTTTTGAGAAGCCGTGGCGGATATCCACGTTCAATCAATCTACCCAGTAACAGAGAGGATTCTTCAAAATAGTCCTCCTTTTTCGTACAATTCCGCCGCAGTTGAGGCGACCTGTACATGGCACCTTGTTAGCGGGATGAAAATGCTCAAAATAAATAAATAAAAACCTGCATGGGCGTGCGTTTACAGGCAACTCTGGTGCCACCCATGAATATTGAGTGTAGTACGTCCTGGCAATTAAAATACATGTACATTGAGACAGGGCCCTGTGCAGTCCCCTGTTTTTCACCTTCAACTCTTGAAGGAGACAAAAAAAAAACAACCCCAGGCAAATGCAACTACCTTGCGGTGTGTTGGTGTTTTATCAGATGCCGGTACCTGTTTCTTAACACTCCCATTTGTTTCAGCGGTGGGTCCATCAGACAGATATTATTCGGGTCTCCTCTGGGTCCTGTGGCCCCGGGTGCTTACAGGACAATGTCGGCGGTGAAGGTTTTTTACCACTCATGTCCCGCGGCCTCAGATACTATTTCATTACAATCGAATGGCCACGCTAGCCCCTTTACACGTGACTCTCCAATGGTGGTCAAGGCGCTGCTTACTTTCAATCGAACTAGACAACTGTTGTGTTGTTCCCAGCCCAGCTGAGGGCGCTCTGTGAACTTTGATATATCTGGTTGCATCCTGATTTAGGTTATTCCTGCTCGAGTAAGACTACATGTGTGCTATTTATCATAGGCACATGTGAAAATGTATTCTTTTACTTCGAAATCTGTGGGTGTATATTGACTGATTTTAATGAAGTATAAATAAAAGTGTTTGATTGGCATCACTGGGTTTGGGCACCAGCTCAGTTCTGTCACTTAGGAGCTTTTGAAATGACAAATGCCCAATATGGAAGTGAATCGCCGAGATGGGTTAACTTCCTAACATTACTACACTAATCACACAACTTTATAATTTTTAAACACACAGATGCTCCCTGGAAAGGGCCCTCCAAGCCAGCGCGGGAGGAGTTGTCTGACACCGTTTCACTGCCACCTGCCTTGCTGTGATAGCCCCCCCCGATAAGTACCATGTTGTGGATTTTTTTAACACAAGCCTGTCCGAGACCGGGAAAAGCAAGGAGGCTGGGGAAGTAAATACAAGTACTAGACCCGCTGCCTCTCCCCCGAGGGTGCGCAAGGACATGGCCCTGGACAGCCGCCGGTGGGCAGCAGCGCGCCTCGCCCCCTCTTCGAGGCGCCTGTGTGTAGTGGGCTTGTCCCACAGGTCCAGGTGTAAATAGGTAGACACAGCAGACTGGAACAGGTGCTTATAGATGGTAGTTTATTAGCAGATAAGATGGTACAAGTTAACAGCCCCACCAGGAGCAGACCTACTCGCCGCTCAGCCCAGCCTCAACTGTGTCTCTCATGCGTCCAACATTCCAGATACCAAGATTCCAGAGGGAACTCTCACACAGGGCTGATCAGCTAGATGCAGGTACATAGAAATAACATAAGGATACTACACTGTGCCCCTGCGCGGCCATGTCATGCCAGCGGGCTGGGGCGTCCAAGGATGAGATGGTTCGCTCAGTCCTCTTTAGATCTCTCTGTAACCAAATTATTAATGGGATTTGCGGGGTCGCGACAATGTCATCCTTACTATTTGAAATGTGCTCACACCGATGAAACATTGAGAGGCCATAAAAAGCATGTTCACCCGGTCACCTCACGAACATTTATTAATAGTGGTGCAGGGAGGCACGGAAGCAAGTCTCACACTTGACTTCAGGGCTCTACGAAGCAAGAATACAGCTAAAGATTGCGTGTCTGTCTCACAAAGCCCTCCATTTCAAAACCCCCAGTTATCTAGAGCGAAAGCTAGAATGATCCAGAGGGGGTAGACCTCCCAGAAGTGCCAACTCTTTCCTCCTAAAACCACAGATCTTTCGCAAAAAGAGAAAGTGTTACCGAGCTTTCTCCAGCTCGGCTCCGTACCCAGTAAGTGCTGATGCTTTGGCCTGGGCTTATTTTGAGATCACAGTCGTTGAGAACACTTTTGCAGGGATATTGTGCTTTTTTTCTTTTTGCAACAGACGTGACGCAGCTCAAAGAGTCACTTGACAGATGCAGTTTGCAGGTGTGGGAGGCAAGATTTTGACAGAAGAAAAATCATGGCTGAAAGTAGAGGCCGGCTGCATGGAGCTGCGCCACCCCTTCTAGAGTAAAAGAAAACAAACGGTTTGCTTAATGCTTACTTCTAGGAGTCTGGCGGCTCTAAGTATTTCTGGATCCACATGCTGTGCATTATTCTCCCAGCTAGGGATTGAGAAGGAATTGGTTTCCTTCTCTTGTTTCCTGGGCGCCACAAACCCTTCAGTGTCTTGTCTATCTCCCATGACGTCAGATCTACGCCCTTGAAGTTCCTCTGCATGGCTGCCATCCTGAGATTCTTTTGTCCCCTTGTCGGTGATCCCGCCTTGGAGGGGGGGGGGGGGGGGGGGGCATATGTGAATTCTAATAAATCTTAAAGATGCAAAACTACTTCTGCTGCAAGTGATCTTTTTTGCTGTGCAGCGCGCCTGGCTTCACGTGCTGGCATTGATAGTTGGAGGTGGGTGGGAGTTAGCAAACGGGTGTTTGAAGACCTTCTCTTCCACCTCTGCACGTCCACGCAGGTGTTTTTGGTGAAGTTGAGCCCCCTGCTGCCACCATGCAGATGTCCTTGAAGGTTGACTGGCTCTCTTCCAATTCCTGCCCTGCTTCTCTGCAGCACATTTCGATAGTTTGGACTATCTGCCTTGCAATGGTGCCTTTTGAGGGCACACAGAGCTGGCAACTCTTCCTGGTCGGTTTCGTCTCTTGCATGTAGCACATGATGACTCTTTCCGCGTCAAGTGTGAGTAGGGCCCTCTTTGCGCGAGCCTTTGTTTGTTGAAAGTAATGCAGGCAGCTGTATCGCTCGATGGATGTGGAAATGTGAAATGACCTTAGGGGGGAACGCTGCGGCTCACAGAGCCTTCGTAGTGAGGTCATTGTGATGAGGAAAGCTTTATTCATTGTAACAAAGTTCTAACCTACTCTATGCATGTATTCAAAGCGAGCATTCATTAGCTGTGTTAACACCAGGTTAAGGTTCTACACTAGGGGAGGGGGGGGGGGGGACGCTGGCCCGAGTGACGCAATTCTTATTACTCCCTCTAGAAATCTCTTAACTACAGGTGTGTTAATGATGCTTTTCCACATGGTACCTCTGGTGCACATGACTATTGCTGCTAAGTGTACCTTGATGGATTGGTATGCCAGCTAGCCCTTTGTCTACTGGGTGTGTCCAGTACCTGACAACTCTTGTGTGAGTAGAATTGTTCTGTAGGACGTTCCTCCAACAACACTTTCTGGTAAAGGTCTTCCTCTTAGCAGAGTTACATTTGTATGCTATTCCTTTTCGACTTTCTGGAGGATTTCAATGCATCCCTGTCGGAGCCCCGGGTGCCTGTCAGTGGCGTAACGAACCTTGAGGGGGCCCCCCTGCAGGGTACGTGAAGGGGCCCCCTCCGGACTTAATCTAGAGCTCCCCAGCAGAAGTGCGGTGCTGACAGGGCCCCCTGGAGGGTGAGGGCCCCCCGCACCGCGGGGGCTGCAGGGGCCTGTGTTACGCCCCTGGTGCCTGTATTCAAGGTACTCGGCAGCCATGCCGCTAGTTTAAGGCTAGCTGGTACCTGGTGGTGTACCAGTCCCCCTTATTATATGAGAAGGTCCTCTAAGGCGCCAGCCACTGCCAACGCTATGTGGAATGAGAACCAGGTCTGCCCGACCCACTGAGGGGCTACTAGAATCATGGTTGACTCTTTGACTTTGATCATCACTAATGTGATTAATGGAATCAGAAGGAAAGCAGACGCATTTGACCAGGGTATCAAAAGGTCATTCCCTTCTGATTGGTGGTGTGGATACCTGGACGTGAAGTTTGGAAAGTTTGCATTCTCATGTGTTGCAAACGGGCTATATATAGTAACCCCAGTGCTGGAACAGTTTGAGCGTTATCCCCAGATAGAGCTTCCGCTCAGTTTTGAACTTTAAGCAGGTGTTTGGCTGTTAACGATTTGTCCCTAATCAGGGTCTATCTCCAGATATCTCCTGCTGATTCAGGTGTAACATTGTAGTTGTGTTGTCTGTTTGTATGAGTTCCGACTTCACTGTACATGCCTGTGAAAGGCTTGAAGTGTCTAATAAATGTTGGTAGTTGAAGTACATTTATGTGTTTGAGGGCTCCACGGATTACTGATCCGCAAGTTTCCCATAAGCATCCCCCTCGAGCCCACGTGGGAGGCTTCTCCTGTGATTGTCATACAGGGTAGAGTGGACTCCTATGGTCATTTGTTTGACACTCCACCACTGCATCTCCCTTTGTAGATCTTCTCCATTACAACCACCAGATCCTCCCAGTGCCTCGTTGCTGGCGACCAATGTGCCTATAACTATTCCCAAACTGGTTACATGTGTAGTCTGGCCTGAGGTATTCGTGGGATGCAGAGACAATCATTCCCAGGAATTTCATCGCAGTTTCCTGCATGGCCCGTTGTAGTTTTCCCTGTTAGCCTAACTGTACACGTTGTAGACCTCATTCTCCTCAGTACACTTTCTATATAAACATGCTTGCTTTTGTGGCTCGTACTTTCACACGGAACCTGCATATGTTCTCACGTTCTGTTCCTTTCTTGAGATTTAGTCTGAATACCACACTGAGAAAGCTTTTAGGAGATACTGTTCTACCATTTTAGAAGAGTATGTAGGAAACACAGAGAGACCTTTAGTCTTTTGGCTTAAGCCAGTTGACGGCCCTCGAGATGTTAGTAGGGACCAACTAGGGCCAGATGGCTGGATGGCCAAGATAGAAATTGGGTCAAAATCTGCGTAAACGTCCATAATCCTGGAATGGAAAAAACTCGCTAGTTGGTTGCAGAACGCTTGGGAACTCTCTGGCTCCACTTGGTGTTGAGAGGCCGAGAGCAGTTGCACTAGCCTAAACAGCTCTTTAGCGGAGGAGGCATTTTGTGAGTGCAATACTTAGATTTTTAATAAAAAAAGGGTCAACGGGGAATATTTAATGACCTATAATGGTATCATCCGCCAAGAATCACTACTACCACAAGATACCAATAGGTCAAACTGAAGAAAAAACGGTCACAAAAAGTGTTGGTTAGGGAACAGTCACCAAGTCTATATTTCGATAGTACATAGTGAACATCAAAATGATTCCCATCAGATACCCATCCTGTGCCGCCCTACATCATTTGGGATCCTTCACCAGAAGGAATTGATGAAAACCACTAATGATTAGGTGAACTGTAACCTAATCAAGTGGAAAAAGCTCAAATGTGATGGGTTGGTATGTGTGGCAAAAGGAGGGTAAAAATAGATAGCAGTGCACCAAAAAGTGTTTAAAGTAACTGTGTAAGACAAGTATGTGAATATTAAGATTGGGTTGTAGAAGTGGAAAATTAATTTTAATGGTATCCTATCTGCACCCAACATTAAAAACAGTGCATAAGTATATTGAACTTATATATACTCTGATGTTATACAGGTCAACATGTTTCTGCGGTATCTAGAGTCCTAAGATCTCCTCCAGCTTCATCAGGACCTTATGTTAAATGCTACTGCGTATAAGTGAAAAATTCCAAAACAAAGTGATGAAAATGTCACCTGAAATTCGCCTGCTCGGTCGGTCATGAGGGACGAATCATAAATGGAAAAAAACGAAAACAACACATAATTATGACAGTTTATAGCACATAGTAAATATGTGAATTTCTTTGAAGCCAATCACATATTGGTCTTACAGTCTCAATCAGTAGATAATTCAATGTGGTCATTTTTTATTGTAAGACCTTGTTCTTAAGACAACATTGTATCATTTACTCACCCAATTTATGGGGAATACAAGCTCCACCCCGCCTGGCTACAGCTCAGGTAAAACGGAGCACTGCTCTGCAAAGAAGGAGGAAGGGGGAAGTAGAAGAGGAAAGATACATAACCATCAAATCTTACATTTTGTATATTTAGCACGACAGCTAAAGACCAATCATCCAGTATTTCAATGAGGAAATTCCTCAATTATAAGTTAGCCCATTCAATAGTACCCTTGAGTACAGTGACTGGTGCTTATTCACTCCATATACTTAAGAATAAGAACACACCTATACCCTACCCAGTTATTGCACACCGAGTTGGATTCTGTTGTACAAACTTATCAGAGTCTGTGCAGAAGATTATGCAGACGTTTATTAGAGGAAAAGAAACGCTTCAAGCATTCCTCCATTCATCACAAAGAAAACCCCATTCTAAAGCAAACTGTAGCATTTTGTGCAAAGAATTGTGCACTAGTTTGTCCGGTGGTGAATCCATCAGAGGGAAAAGAAACACAACAGGCATTCCTCCCAGAGAAAAATTAGTCCAAACCCCATTCTTAAGCTTGCTATAACATTCTGTGTTATGGAGCGCTGAGTAACGCACCCTCGCCCTGCCCCGCTTACCTGTCCGTCGGTACTCCGGATATCCGTCTTGGCTGTCATGGAGGGAGGTACCGGACGGACAGGGAGCGGGTCTTTATACTTCCTTGTTATTGTTCGTCCACAGTGCCATTGGGTTTGCCACATCACGTGACAGAACGCAGAAAGACGTGTGCGTCGCCGCGCTCCACCTGATGACACGTCAGGCGTCACACAGCGTTGAATGTAAACAGACGCGCTTCTGCTTGCATCGAGGGGGCGTTTCGCTGCGCGTTTGTTGACAATTTCGGTTGCCTCGCAATGGGCACGCCAGACTTATTGTTATCCTCAGTTGCCTGGCAATAGACACTGAGTGCTGATATAAAATGCAACCATTGAGTAATGAGTGATTGTGCAAGTAAATACTAGCGTCTAAGCATATATAATGAAGTACCACATGAAGGGTCGTATAATAGCTGATTTAATAAATTTATTTCATGGGGGAATGTCATTTCTTTCGAGTGACATTATGCTCTTCTCTGTATGTGGAAGCAGGCGTATTGCCAGACGAGCTCGGACAATCCTAGTTGTCTGGCATTTTATGTCTCTGCTATTTCATGGTGGCTACGCTAATCACAAAGAGCACAACAAGCACAAAATGCGGGGAGGGGATGTTTTCATGTTTGTCCTGATGGAAGTACTATGCTAGAAACGTGCTGGTTGTGCACAATCCATTCTTATAAGGTGGCTGTGTGTCACTCAAGCTTATAAGTCTTTTTTGTATCAGAAAAACGACTGTTCTGGACTACACCCAAGCTGGTAAAGTAATCATAAAGACATCCAAGGGATGTCTTCATTCAGGCCTGCTTTGTGAGTTTGTAACCTATAAACCCATCTCTGTTCGCGTTTGAACAAAAATGTACTGATATCTGCGATGTGTGGTGGTATTATTGGTTGTTCTAGAACCGTCCATCTCATGTCTGTGGGTAGATGTTTTGCGAGTAGAAAGTGATTGGTGAGCTTGGTAGCCTGTCTGTTACACCGTATTGAGCTCTTATGTTCAGATATTCTCAGTTTTATTTTTCGAGTAGTCATGCCTTGCAGAATACTCATTGTTGTCTTCTATTCCAACTTTGAAGGCAGATTCTACAAGCTAAGAAAACTCAAATCATAATTGTTTCAACAAGAAGTAGCTTTTACATTTGCTCGCAAGACCTTTGTATTGCAGGTGGCTAGATCTTCTAGTGAAATAGTCATTGTTAACTACTTATCTTCCCCTGCATATCGGAAAATGAGTGCACCAAATCTTTAATGACTCTAGTACGGCTGGCCTACCGCACTTTAAGGTTGTAGGCTCCGGCCTGGTTAGTTCTTTTCAGGCTGTTTTTGGAGTATCCCCGCCTTTTCTCTAGTGTATTGGGGTATTACAGTTGCTGTTATGCCTCACTTGTACATTCTTGTCTTGTTCCTTCTTCTCCGCAAGGGATGATCCTTTTGTGGACGCTCCGGAACTGGCATCGCTCCAATACTACAGTGAGAGTATGTTTCATATCTTTGAGATGCTTTTACTACATCAACTGGAACTTAATTGGTCTTTGACATTACTGCCTGCATGGTTGCCTATTAACTGTTTCAGAATCAACCGGAGAGCAGGTTTGTTCTTTGGAGCTTGTGACATTGGCTGTTGACCAATCATCATATGCAGAGTCGGATTCATTTATATAGTCTTTGGCCTATGAAATGGCATGTAACAATATGAATTCCTCTGAAGCACTTTAATTTGATAACATTTCTAAATTGACTTGTTTCTAATTTTAGTTTAACCCTTCACATTTCTCAAACATGCTTTGAGCGAGTTTACTTTTGATTACATTTGTTATACCTAGTATCCTTTGCAGCAATATTTTCCTGACTAAAGGGAGGGTGTTGTGTGTTTCCTGAATGGCTCACTGTAGTTTTCCATAGGTTAGCCTAACTGTGCACGTTGTAGGCCTCATTTTGATTTCCACACATTACTATATAAACACGCTTGCTTGTGTGCCCCAATGAACTTTCACACAGAACCTGCATATGTTTTTCGCATTCTCTTCTTTCCATGGGATTTAGTCTGACCGTCACCGATAAAGTCAAACAACAATGCCCCTTCTTATTCTTCCTTGCAAGGCACTAGCACCGAGACATAACACAAGAATGCAGTTGTTATTTATGTGCACACATGTACTATCATATACATGAGCCAAAAACACGCACATTGACCAAGAGTTCTGAGAGAAGAGCCGTGCGTCTGCTGAAATGTCCAACGTCCATCTGTGTATGCTACGGTACAGGTCTGCCAGTAAAGCCAGAGATCTTGGATATATAATTATTTAGCTTCATTAGTAAGGGATGGGGGTTTAGGTTACTATGTCCTATAAAATGACAGGACTTTTCATGGTATACGGTTTATTAACCATACGAACAGTATTTTTAGTATGCATTGGTTTTTTTTAATTGTGGCACATATACTGCATTTCAGAGCACAATAGTTTAAATAAAATACTCTAAACTTCTTTTGTGTCTGCTGGTTATATTATTGTGGACAAGTACGAGAGAGAGAGAGTGAAAGGGTGTGTCTTGTTACCGCAATACCGGAGAGGGTCGAGAGGGTTGTGTTCTGGGGTACCACTTCACTTGTTTCTCCAACAAGGTTAGGAGGGCAAGTGAGTCGGACTACGGCTCAGATACTGAGGTGGTACGGTGACTCAGTCCCTACATTCTGATGTAGTATGGTTCCACGCATAGTTTTGTTCCTAAGCAGAATTCCTGCAACAGTTCCTTGTGAATAAACCTAGATGCACAAGTTACTTACTTGTGTAATGATATATCTGTAAGAGACATTAGTTAGTATTGATTCCTTACCTTAGAATATTTCCCAGGCATCAGACTGGATCCGGAAAGTTTTTCTGCTCAGCAACGCAGAGCCATGCAAGATACTGTCCATAGGTGCATAAACCTATGGCCCTAAAAGGGATGACCTTAAACTTGGTAATCAGTTCGCAGAACGGGGAGAATGGGCGGGGCGGTAAGGAATCTATCACTAACTAATGGTTCTTACAGATATATCGTTACACAAGTAACTTGTGCATCTGAAAGAGACACGTTAGTGATAGATTCCTTACCTTAGAATAGAGACCCCAGCAATACCAAACCCGGTGGAGGGTCTGCGTATAAGATTACACCAAAAATTAACAGAGCACAGAACGGCTAAAAAAGCCGTCTCTCCGGACCCGACTTGTCAAGGCAGTAGTGCTTGGTAAACGTGTGCAGCGAGGCCCACGTAAGCTGCCTGACAAATGTCCTGCAAGGAAACACCACATCCCAGAGCAGTAGTAGCTGCAGTCGCCCGGGTCAAATGGGCACGCAACCCAACAGGAGGCTCCTTCTTTGCCAAGGAGTAACATGCTTTGATGCACAGAAGGACCCACCGAGAGATGGTCTGCTTGTGCACCGCCCGACCTTTCTAGGCGCCCAACGTAGTCAACAAGGAGTTGATCATCCACCCGGAACTGCTGTGTATGCTGCAGATAGAATGCGAGCACACATTTTGGGTCCAGACGGTGGAGCCTCTCAATCAATCAAAGTATTTGTAAAGCGCGCTACTTACCTGTGAGGGTCTCCAGGCGCTGAGGGGATAGGGTGCTGCTACTGCTCGAAGAGCCAGGTCTTGAGTAGTCTTCTGAAGGCGAGTAGGTCTTGGGTCTGCCGTGGGTGGGCTGGGAGGGTGTTCCAGGTCTTGGCAGCGAGGTAGGAGAAGGATCTGCAGCCGGAGGTCGTTCGTTGGATGCGAGGGACAGCGGCGAGGGCGAGGCTGGCGGAGTGGAGCTGGCGGGAGGGGGTGTAGAAGCTGAGTCTGCTGTTCAGGAAGGCTGGTCCGGCATTGTGGAGTGCTTTGTGTGCGTGGGTGAGCTTGAAGGTGATCCTCTTGTCGACGGGGAACCAGTGTAGGTCTCTCAGGTGGGGGGTGATGTGGCTGCGGCGGGGGACGTTGAGGATCAGTCGGGCGGAGGATTTTTAGTCGTCGTAGGTGTTTGGCTGGGATTCCTGCGTAGAGTGCGTTGCCGTAGTCCAGTCTGCTGCTGACGAGGGCCTGTGTCACCGTTCTTTTTGTTTCGGTTGGGATCCACTTGTAAATCCTGCGTAGCATGTGGAGGGTGTTGTAGCAGGAGGAGGAGACGGCGCGGACATGTTTAGACATGGAGAGGGAGGGGTCGAGGATGAATCCTAGGTTGCGTGCCTGGTCGGTGGGTGTCGGTGCTGTTCCCAGTGTGGTCGGCCACCAGGAGTCATCCCAGGCTGAGGGGGTGGGTCCGAGGATGAGGACCTCCGTCTTGTTCGAGTTCAGTTTCAGATGGCTGCTCCTCATCCAGTCAGCGACAGCCTTCATTCCCTCGTGGAGGTTGGTTTTGGTGGTGTGTGGGTCCTTAGTGAGGGATAGAATGAGCTGGGTGGCGTCGGAGATGATGTTGAGGTCATGATGGCGGGCCACTTGTGCTAGGGGGGCCGTGTAGATGTTGAACAGCGTCGGGCTGAGCCCTGGGCCCTGGGGGAAGCCGCAGATGATGTTGGTGGCTTCAGATCAGAAGGGTGGGAGGCGGACACTCTGGGTTCTGCCGGAGAGGAAGGATGTGGTCCAGTCAAGGGCCTTCTCTTGGATTCCAGCATCCTTGGAGGCGTGTCTTTACGGTGCGATGGCAGACCGTGTCGAAGGCAGCTGACAGGTCCAGGAGAATGAGGGCTGGTGTTTCACCATTGTCTTGTTGGCGCCTGATGTCATCTGTGGCGGCGATAAGGGCTGTCTCAGTGCTATGGTTTTGTCTGAATCCCAACTGGGACAGGTCGAAGATGTTGTTGTCTTCGAGGTGGCGGGCCAATTGTACGTTGACGATTTTCTCGTTGACCTTCGCTGGGAACGAGAGCAGGGAGATGGGCCGGAAATTCTTGAGGTCCGCCTTGGGCTTCTTGAGGGCGTTGATTTCGGCATGCTTCCAGCTTCCCGAGGCATGATGAAGGGCATAGGTGGAAACGTGTGCGTAATGCCTTTAAGAGAATGGTTAACAACCTGGGACTTAAAAAGATAAGGCTGATCTGGAAGCCTTAGAAAGGCAGAGATGGCTGAAAGATAACCTTTGATAGAGACAGAGCAGAGCCCTGCTGGGCAAATGAGAGAAGGAACAGAAGAACTTCAGAAAGGGGGACAGAAAGGGGATCCATAGACTTTGCTGTGCACCATGTCACAAACTTGTTCCACTTGCAGGCGGATACCGTCTTAGTGGAGGGCCGTCTGGCTGCCAGAATGACATCACAGACTTTGGGAGGAAGATCGAAAGCTGTCAACTGTCGCCGCTCAATCTCCACGCATGGAGGTGGAGACTGGACAGGTTTGGGTGGAGGACTGTCCCCTGCTGCTGCGACAGGAGATCCTCCCCAAGAGGCAGTCGGATCGGGGGATCGATGCTCATACTGAGTAGCTCGGGATACCATACTCTTCGAGCCCAGTCCGGAGCCACAAGAATGACTTGGGCCCGGTCGCACCTGATCTTCAGCACTCTGGGCACCAGTGGTATAGGCAGAAAGGCGTACAACAGACCGCAACTCCACTCGCGACGAAAAGAGTCTCGGAGCAAGTGCCGCCTTGGAAATTCCAACGCGCAGAACTGATGGGTTCTCTTCGGTGGTGAATAGATCTAACCAAGGCTCTCCCCAGTGCAGAAAGAGACCGTGCGCCACGTCAGAGTGCAGATGCCATTCGTGATCCATCAAGCACCTGGCGTTCAGAGAACCTGCCAGGTATTGAACCACCAAGGTAATGCCTTGATGTTCCAGCCACGTCCAGAGGTGCAGAGCCTCCTGACAAAGGGTCCATGACCGCACCCCGCCCTGCTTGTTGCAATACCACATGGCGGTGGTGTTGTCCGTGAACACCTGCACCACAGTTCCCCGGACAGCGGGAAGGAATGCCTTCAGTGCAAGCCGGATCGCCCGCAGCTCCAGAAGGTTGATATAGAGCCGGGACTCCGCCAGAGGCCGGAGACCAGAGGCCTCTGATCTACGCCTCTCCCATGTGGCCTCCCCATCCCAGGAGGGACACATCCATCACCACTATGTGCTCAGGTTGGGGAAGGGATCTGCCACTGACCCAATCGGGGTCAGTGAGCCACCACTGCAACTGCCGTGCAGCACCCTTCGAGATCTGGATGTGATCGGACAGGTTGCCCTGATGCTGTGGCCACTGGAACTCCAGGTCCCGCTGCAGAGCCCGCAGATGCCACCTGGCGTGCGTAACCAGCAAGATGCAGGAGGCCAACAAGCCCAGCAGCCTGAGGGTCATCCTGACCGAAACCCGGGACAAAGGCTGAAAGGTCAGAATCATAGCCTGAATATCCCGGACTCGCTGCTCGTGAGGATAAACCGGAAACAGCGTTGAATCCAGAACCGCTCCGATGAAGGGGAACTTCTGAGAGGGACTCCGGTGCGGCTTCGGCACGTTGAGGGAGAACCCCAGCAAATGCAGGAGGTCGGCCGTAGTCTGGAGGTGGGCGACGACTGCCTGGGGCGAGCCCGCCTTCAACAGCCAGTCGTCGAGGTAGGGGAAGACTGACACCCCGGACCGGCGCAGATGAGCTGCGACCACCGCCATCACCTTTGTGAACACCCGAGGGGCACTGGTAAAGCCGAAGGAGAGCACGGCAAACTGAAAATGCTCATGGACTACCGTGAACCGCAGGTAACGCCGGTGGGCTGGCAGGACGCGGATATGAAAATATGCGTCCTGCAAGTCCAATGTCACCATCCAGTCTCCAGGGTCCAAGGCAGCCAGGACCTGAGCCAGAGTCAGCATCTTTAACTTCTCCTTCCTGAGGAAGCGATTGACATCCCGGAGGTACAAGATGGGGCGCAAGCCCCCCTTGTCCTTCTTGGGGACCAGAAAGTAGTGGAAATAACAACCACTCTCTTCATCCTGATCGGGAACTGTTAGAAATGGGATCCCTGGCTGGCGACAAAGTCAGTCAGAGACCACCACTCCTAAGTCAGGGCAAGGGAGTTACACGCCAAGATAACCCCTGCTCACCCTCTAGGTAACGTGGCACGAGCAGCAAGGCTAAACTCGGAGGCAATGTGAGTTAAGTGTTTGCGCGCGCACCCAGCAACAACACCCCAGGCCCACCACAAAGGAAACTCCACACAAGGTTATATATAAAAATAGCCTTTGTATTATACCAAAACACATTAGATAAGAACACACACTTTACAATGTGCCAACAGGCACGGGCAGAATTTACAGGGGATATGTACAAGACAGGGCCAACTGGACCACTGTCAGGAATCAGCACTTTTAGAACTTAGAGTATAAATCACTGTAGCACAAAATAGAACATAAAGCACACAACCAGTAACCACTGGTAATCAGGACCTCCCTAGCACCACCTGTAGTATGAGAACAACCACCAATATCAAAATACATGTAGGGGTATAAGCACATAACACATGCTGCATAACATACATTCAGAGGTGTAAGGAACAAGGTACATGATGCATAAACAACACATTCAGAGGTGCAGGGAAGGAAAACACATGATGCCTAAACAACATTCAGAGGTGTATCAAAGAACACAATTGCGCAAAAATCACATTAGTCACCACCTGTGACTGTCCCTAGGCCAACTGGCCTCTCTAGGGCTAGGTCACCCTGTGTCCCAAAGTCAGGGACCTAAACGTGGCAGCTGCCCACGAAGTGCTGGGCAGCTGTGTAGATCATGAGGGCCAAGACGGTGGAGCCTCGCAGGCTCTGAAGAAAGGAAATGCCCTCTAGAGCCTCTCTGGTCTCTCAAAACAAATGTGGCGATTCTGAGCCTCTCGGGGCTCTGGAAACAAATGGGGCGCCGTGAGCCTCTCAGACTCGAGGAACAATCATTTATGCCCCTGGGGGCCTCGTGGACCCGGGAGTTGTGCTCTGTGTGGAAGTAGCGGCCCTCTGGTGGAGCCTTGCAGGGCTCAAAGCAAAAAATGCCCCCACGAGCCTCTCTGGGCCTGTCACTACAGTTGGAGTCCCTCTTGGACTCGAAATAAAGAAATGGCCCCAGAGCCCTCGTGGCTCTAACCAAAGAAAATGGGCCGGTCGGTGGGGCCTAGGGGCCATGGCACAAGATGCGGGGCAATCGGTGGAGTCCCCCTCCTGGGGACTCAAAATGACGATGGCCCCCAGAGCCCTCTCAGGGCTCTACCAACAACAAGGCCTCAAGGTGCTGGAGGAGCCTCGTGGGCTCTGAGAACAAAGCGGCCTCTCAGGCGCTACGGGCCTGTCTGGAGCTCTCCCCCCTGCCCGTCCACACTCACCGGGCTCGAGGGCGGAGGCTCCGACATCGCGCTGGCTCTCCGGCGAGGGCAGCGCCCTCCTGTTCACCCGTTCCCGCTCCTGGGGGCCGGGTACTGCTCACAGCAGCGGGCGGGCTCTCTTCCTCGGGAGAGCCCCGCGGGGGAACCAGCACACTTCTTTCCCCTTCTCCTCTCTGCTTGAGGGGGTCGGGACTTCCGGCCCCTTCTCCCAGGGCCGGGCAGCGATTGGCCGGCCTGTCAGCTGCTTCCGGGTCGCCGTGGGCAGAGCGGCGGCCCGGGGGGTGGGCGGCCCACGGGTGGGGGGGAGACTATACGGCTGGAATCTGGGGCAAATGCCGGGTGGGCACCGGCTCCTTTTAAAAGAATAGATTGAGGTGGGCACTCGATGGGGCGAACAAATGCCGGGTGGGCACCGGCCTCAGCAAACAGCGCTCTTACGCGCTAGTAAAAATCAAGCGCTTCCAGGCGCTAAAGCAAAAGTAAAGCGCTCCCAGGCGCTTGAAAGGCAAATGCAGCGCCCACCGGCGCTTGAGGACTTATTTCAGCGCTCCCAGCGCTAAAGAGATAATTACAGCGCTCCCAGTGCTATAGGACAGCACAAGTCCAGAGCAAGTCCTTGGAATGCAGCAAGATAGGGGTGGGGGGCCAGGGGCCAGCTTACTGGCCCTCCAGGCAGGGAGACAGTCCAAGTGGCGGTTCCTCCTGGCACCAGCTGCAGCAGCCCCCCTCAAGTAGGATCAGGAAAGAACATTTTGTTAGGGGACACAGCCCCTTCTTATACTGTAAATTCCTTTGTCTGTAGGTGCAGGGTGGGGGAGAAACCAGTCACAGCTGGTTTTGGAGCACCCTTGATGTGCTCAACCACCCTTTTCATTCACTGGCAGGGTTAGGGTCATTAGATGCACCACAGGGGGCGGAGCCAGCATTGTGTGGGGAAAGCCCAGCCCCATTCAGGACACAGGTGAACTCCTTCCTAGCCATCAGCATGCTAATCTCATACTCACCACCGGGCAGACCCATCCTGTCTTCCAGGAGCCAGGCTCACCAGCCAGCTCCAGCCAATCACACACCAGGCATATTTTACACTAATATGCCAACTCCTAGAAGTATTTAACAACAAGGGGTGGTGATGGACAGAGTTTCTGAATTAAGCAGAATACTCTCACCCAGTCAAGAGATCAGGGCTAGATCCAACACCGTTTTTTAGCTCACTGCACCATCCCAGTTCAGAACCTGGCTATATGCAAATTAGTCTGTTCCTGTCCCAGTGCATGATGGGAACAGGGAAAACCAAACTACCAAGCCAATTCTTACACTGGGAAGGAAACAAGCTTCCGGGGACCGGTTTCTGGCATTTCAGCCGTCGTCGGCCCGGCTTGCTTGAATCCTGATGGTGCAATGAGCAAGGGACTCACATCTGAGTATACCCTTCCACGCTTAGGGTGGACAAAATATTTAACAAGGGGTGGTGATGGACAGAGTTTCTGAATTAAGCAGAATACTCTCACCCAGTCAAGAGATCAGGGCTAGATCCAACACCGTTTTTTAGCTCACTGCACCATCCCAGTTTAGAACCTGGCTATATGCAAATTAGTCTGTTCCTGTCCCAGTGCATGATGGGAACAGGGCAAACCAAACTACCAAGCCAATTCTTACACTGCACCATCAGGATTCAAGCAAGCCAGGCAAACGACGGCTGAAATGCCAGAAACCGGTCCCCGGAAGCTTGTCTCCTTTCTGGTGAAGAATTGGCTTGGTAGTTTAGTCTGCCCTGTTCCCATGATGCACTGGGCCAGGGACAGACTGATTTGCATATAGCCAGGTTCTGAGCTGGGATGGTGCAGTGAGCTAAATAATGGTGATGGATCAAGCCCTGATCTTTGGACTGGGTAAGAGTGGTCTGCTTAATTCAGACACTCCGTTCATCACCACCCCCCCTTTTCTAACTCCTAGAAGTGGCACTTCTACACAAGACATAATCATGCCACATACATCGTTGCGAAGCATTCAACCACACGAGTCTGCACATACCAGACTCGAGCCCGTACACCCCACGCATCAGGAACTACCAGGGACACATACATTCCCCATGCATTCCTATGGGAGGGCAGGCCTATCTCACCACATGCACTCACAGTGCGCACGCACTTTACACTGTGCCACAGTGCTAAAGTGCGCAAAGACCAGAAATCACTACCACTAGGTCACAAACACAAAGCAAAAAATTTAGGGGTGAACCTGCCAGAAGGGCCAAGTCCAACACAACCCCCTTCCAGCCAAAACGCAGGGGAGACCAATCACCACCATGATGGACTTCCCGGCTTGGGGCAATAGAAAACGGACGCGGGCCCGCAACTGCAGGGACACCCTCCGGTTCTACGCCATGGTGAACCCATGGGGTTCCTTCTAAAACCACTGTCTGGACCAACTGGGCTACCCCACTGGTACTCCCGAGCTGTCCGCGGCCAGGACCAGGCCCTAGGCCAACCAGGTGCCACCGGTCCTTGCCTATTCGCAGAGCGGGCGGTAGTAACCCCTGGTACATAGTAGCCATTCTCCACTCTTCCTGTCTGCAAGACAGGACTAGACTGCCACTGGTTCTCCAGCCTAGGGTCTACACCCTCAGGCGGACCAGGAGTCTGAGGGAAGGCTCTCCTCCCCCTACCTCTTCTTCTATCTTCTTGTAGGGTTCCTCCTCCTCCTGCGAGGGGTACCCTTACAACACCACTCCAACCCAGGGTTTAACCACTCAGGTTGTACCGGGGTCAGAGGTGGGCTTTCCCACCCTCTGCACCCGCTTCCAGAGGTCTGCACCCGCCCAACTGGAAGGGTTCCCCTGGAAGGTGAACCGGTCAGGACGCTGCTTACAGACGTCCTACCCTTCAGGTCAGGCAGATCCTGAACCTGGCCTTCCAACCTCGGGTCTAGAACCTTTGACGGAATAATTGCCTGGCACTCCAGGACTTCTGGGGATTCACACACCATCCTCCTGAGGCTAACAAATGACACACATGTTGTGTGACTGTCTATCTGGCGCAGATCTCCCGTCCCCTGTCCACCGGACAGTGCGCGAAGATCCCCCAGAACAGAAGTGGTGTCACCATGGCCACTACACAGGATCCTAGCCCAACTGGGTAGTCCCTGACCCACTGGTTTTTCCACTGGGGAACTCCCCCAATCACTCCTCACGCTGGACTCCTGTACCCTCCCTACCGGAGCGGTACTGCCAGACTCTAGAACCACAGGAGCTCTGGTTACAGACACTCCAGGTCCTCTACTCACTAGGAGATCTTCCTCAAATGGACTCTAGGTCCCCAACCTGGTGTTCCCTACAGAAACCATCCAAGTCCTGAGGCAGGGCTTTGTGCTTCTGGTGACCCTCGGTCTCCCGCTCACTCCTGCTCCACTGAGCCAGGCAGTGAGCCCCTACACCCTCCTCGCTATCCTGGGACCTAGCTGGGCTACACTGAGCCTCTTCCACCACGCTGGGCTGGAAGATACCTGAACCACTACTTTTGGAGTCACTCCCTAATGACTCTAGAGAACCTCTAGCCCTTTCCCAGCGGTCTGCTTCATCTGCAAGCTCACATGCGTCAGACAATCCACACCCCAACAGGTGTTGGCGCAACCCTGGTGAACAACAACTGAGCACCTGCTTTTTGAGAACCATATTAAGCAGTGTGCCAAAATCAGAGTCAGTGTGAACCTCTATCCAAGCCCTCAGTGCTCCACAACATTCATCCTCAAACTCCTCCCAAGACTGGTGAGACAGCTTCCTACTGCCCCTGAATTTCAACCTATACACCTCTTCCTGGGAAACAGGTACCATACTCTGGGAACTGGGAGTGGGACTGCCCGCACTGGGCTCTATATAGCTGCCACCACTGGACTCAACCCGCCCTGGGGAGTCCAGAAAATTAAAACTGCGCGCAGGGGATAGTCTACCCTCCAGAGATAATTTCTCTCTGGTGAAGGCCCTCTCAGCCTCCTCTATCCTTTCTTGCGCTAAGACCCTCTGAGTCTCTAGCTGTTGCTTTCTAACGCCCAGCTGTGCCATAGCCTGGGCATGCTCGAACCTGAGCTTTTCTAAAGCCAGCTGGTGCTCCCTTTCTCTCCTCCTATCTTCCAGCTCCTCTGGGGACAGGGAAAGGGACGAGGCGCTGCCTCCTACGCTGGACCCAGCAAGGGACTCCCTATCTATGGGGTCTCTACTCTCTACTGGCGTCCAGGTTCTGTCATCTTCTCCCTCCTCTTCTGAATCTTCAGGGCTCCCCACAGACCCACCACCCTCATGGTGTGAGGCCCAGGCCCTTTCCTCACTGCGCTCAAGATCCCTTTGTTCCTTACACCATTGGACCAGGTAGTTCCTAAGTTCGTACTTAGTATCTGACCCATCCACCCCTATGTCACTCTCTCTACAGAACCGTTCCAACTCCTGCATACTGTACCAAACTAGATCATTGAGATCAAAAACAGGCTCCATCTTGGCAGGACGTTCTAGAGACAAGATTACACAGGGAACCTAGGGGTCTGAGCTTAACACAGGAGTACACAATTCACAAAGGATTCAGCAAGATCTCTATCCCAGAGAACTCACACTCACTTGTCTAGTGCCACACACCATTCATCCACACACAACCCTCCCCTCGGAATGGTAAGGCAGTTTCTACCACCCCTGATTCCTCAACCTGACCACACGTGACACAGGTACCAAACTCTGGGCGCGGGGCGGGGGACAAATGTACTGGACACAATTGCACAATGATACCTTCAGGAGAAGAAAATAATGGAACTTTAAAAACAATAATCCCCAAAATGTGGTCATCTAAAATGCAGAGTTTTGTAGTGCGGTCAGTTGCCACTGTCGTACAGCGCAAACACAAATCCGGATCCTTTCCGCTGCCGCCAATGTTAGAAATAGGATCCCTGGCTGGCCAGGGCTTGCGCCAAAGTCAGTCAGAGACCACCACTCCTAAGTCAGGGCAAGGGAGTTACACGCCAAGATAACCCCTGCTCACCCATTCTGAAAAAGCCCAACGCAGACCCACTTGTGCTGAGCAATTACAGACCCATTTCCCTTCTCCCTTTTTTGGGAAAGATCCTAGAAACCTATGTAACTAGGTGTCTGAGCACGTTTATGGAGACTTCCCTTTTCTTGGATCCCCAACAGGCTGTTTTTCGCCCCCTCCATTCCACAGAGATGGTGATCGCGGCTGTCATGGACACTCTTAGAACTGGTACCGATAATAACATTTCCCAAGCCCTTGTACTGTTGGATCTCTCGGCGGCTTTTGACACGGTCGATCATACTATTTTGATCGACCGTGTCGGAAACGCCGGCATCCAGGGCATCGCCCTTGATTGGGTTCGATCCTTCCTGCAAGGCCGCTCCCAGGCAGTCCACCTTTCTACCTTCTCTGCTCCTTTCTCCCCCCTCACCTGTGGTGTTCCCCAGGGTTCAGCTCTTTCCCCGCTTCTCTTTAATCTATATATGCAACCACTTATGGTCTCCCTTCGTCACTCCCCTGCCACTATATATAATTATGCAGACGACCTGCAGTTGGTCTTCCCTTTGGATACTTCACCTTCCTCCCTCCAATGTTGTTCATCTCTGACTGGATGGCTCACAGCCAGCTCAAGCTGAACCCGTCTAAGACGGAACTTGTTCTGGTGGGTGGTCCTACCAATTCATGGGATGACAATTACTGGCCCCTTTCTCTTGGCACCCCCCCTCGCCCGGTCAGCTCTGTGAAAAGCCTTGGAGTGGTCATCTCTGAGGACTTATCTATGAAATCCCAGATCTCGGCTGTTACATCATCCTGCTTTTTTCAACTGCGCAGGATCCGTAAGATCTGCCGATTTCTTACCAGAGAGGCACTCATACTAGTCATACTGGCTTTGGTCATCTCCAGGGTTGACTTTGCTAATATCTTGTATGTGGGGATTCCTGCCTATCAGCTTCAAAAACTCCAGTTAATTCAGAACCAGGCCGCCCGCTTGGTGTTCCATCAACCTAAACACCAGCATGTTTCCCCCCTTCTGAGGAGCCTCCATTGGCTCCCAGTGGCTAAACGGTGCTCCTTCAAACTCGGATGCACCATATTTAAATCTCTCCATAACCGCGCCCCCGAATTCATCTCCTCCAAGCTAAAGAGATACCTCCCTACCCGTAATCTAAGATCTTCTGCTGATAATCTTCTCTGCATTCCATCTAACCGCCGCAAAAAACACGGCGGAATGCGTTTTTCTTTTTTAGACCCTTCCTTCTGGAACTCCCTCCCTTCTTCTTTTCGCCACTGCCCCTCTTATGAGTCGTTCAGGAAAACTTTAAAAACATTCCTTTTCAAAGCGGCCTTAGAATAATACCCTCTGCCCTGGTTCGTTATGTCTGTTATGAGCGCCAAGAAACCGTCTCGGTGTACGTGCGCGGTATAAACTTTTTAACATAACATAACAACATAACCCTCTAGGTAACGTGGCGCGAGCAGCAAGGTTAAACTTGGAGGCTATGTGAGTTAAGTATTTGCGCACGCACCCCAGCAACAACACCCAAGGCCCACCACAAACTCCACACAAGGTTACATGTAAAAATAGCCTTTGTATTATACCAAAACACATTAGATAAAAACACATACTTTACAATGTGCCAACAGGCACGGGCAGAATTTACAGGGGATATGTACAAGACAGGGCCACCTGGACCACTGTCAGGAATCAGCACTTTTAGAACTTAGAGTATAAATCACTGTAGCACAAAATAGAACAAAGCACACAACCAGTAATCACTGGTAACCAGGACCTCCCTAGCACCACCTGTACTAGGAGAACAACCACCTAAGTATCACAATACCCGTAGGGGTATAAGCACATAACACATGCTGCATAACATACATTCAGAGGTGTAAGGAACAAGGCACATGATGCATAAATAACACATTCAGAGGTGCAGGGAAGGAAAACACATGATGCCTAAACAACATTCAGAGGTGTATCAAAGAACACAATTGCGCAAAAATCACAGGGTGCTGGAGGAGCCTCGTGGACTCCGAGAACAACGCGGCCTCTCAGGCGCTACGGGCCTGTCTGGAGCTCTCCCCCCTGCCCGTCCACACTCACCGGGCTCTAGGGCGGAGGCTCTGACGTCGCGCTGGCTCTCCGGCGAGGGCAGCGCCCTCCTGTTAACCCAATCCCGCTCCTGGGGGCCGGGTACTGCTCACAGCGGTGGGCGGGGCTCTCTTCCTCGGGAGAGCCCCGCGGGGGAACCAGCACACTTCTTTCCCCCTCTCCTCTCTGCCTGAGGGGGCGGGACTTCCGGCCCCTTCTCCCAGGGCCGCGCAGCGATTGGCCGGCCTGTCAGCTGCTTCCGGGTCGCCGTGGGCAGAGTGTGGCCCAGGGGGGCGGGGTGGATGTAGACTTTACGGCTGGAATCTGGGGCAAATGCCGGGTGGGCACCGGCTCCTTTTAAAAGAATAGATCGAGGTGGGCACTCGATCGGGGCGGACAAATGCCGGGTGGGCACCGGCCTCAGCAAAATAAAGCGCTCCCTGCGCTAGGCAGCATACAGCGCTCTTATGCGGTAGTCAAAATCAAGCGCTTCCAGGTGCTAAAGCAAAAGTAAAGCGCTCCCAGCGCTCGTGGCACAATTACGGCGCCCCCAGGCGCTGTTAGGAAAAAGTAAAGCGCTCCCAGGCGCTTGAAAGGCAAATGCAGCGCCCACTGGCGCTTGAGGACTGATTTCAGCGCTCCCAGCGCTAAAGAGATAATTACAGCGCTCCCAGCGCTTTAGGACAGCACAAGTCCAGAGCAAGTCCTTGGAATGCAGCAAGATAGGGGGGGGCAAGGCTGGGCCAGCTCACTGGCCCTCCAGGCAGGGAGGCAGTCCAGGTGGCGGTTCCTCCTGGCACCAGCAGCAGCAGCCCCCCTCAAGTAGGATCAGGAAAGAACATTTTGTTAGGGGACACAGCCCCTTCTTATACTGTAAATTCCTTTGTCTGTAGGTGAAGGGTGGGGGAGAAACCAGTCACAGCTGGTTTTGGAGCACCCTTGATGTGCTCAACCACCCTTTTCATTCACTGGCAGGGTTAGGGTCATTAGATGCACCACAGGGGGCAGAGCCAGCATTCTGTGGGGAAAGCCCAGCCCCATTCAGGACACAGGTGAACTCCTCCCCAGCCATCAGCATGCTAATCTCATTCTCACCACCGGGCAGACCCATCCAGCCTTCCTGGAGCCAGGCTCACCAGCCAGCTCCAGCCAATCACACGCCAGGCATATTTTAAACTAATATGCCAACTCCTAGAAGCGGCACTTCTACACAAGACATAATCATGCCACATACATCGTTGTGAAGCATTCAATCACACGAGTCTGCACATACCAGACTCGAGCCCGTACACCCCACGCATCAGTAACTACCAGGGACACATACATTCCCCATGCATTCCTATGGGAGGGCAGGCCTATCTCACCACATGCACTCAGAGTGAGCACGCACTTTACACTGTGACACTGTGCTAAAGTGCGCAAAGACCAGAAATCACTACCACTGGGTCACAAACATAAGCAAAAAGTTTAGGGGTGAACCTGCCAGAAGGGCCAAGTCCAACAGGAACGCACTCGATGGCCCCCTTGGCCACGAGGGCCGGGACTTCCTGACGGAGAAGATCCAAATGATCCCCCGAGATGCAGAGGGGCCATGGCTGGAGGAGCAGACACAAAGGGGAGCGAGTAACCTTGGCAGATAATCTGCAGCACCCACTTGTCCGAATATAATGCCGCGCCAGTGGTGGAGGTGGTGGCGGACCCTGCCAACCACTGGCATGGGTGCTCCCTGAAGCTCAGATTAGGAAGGTTTGGAGGCGGAAGCTGGAGAGGTGGACTGACCCATGCGCTGGTTCTCAGACCCGCCCCTTCGGAAACCACGTCCGCGCTGAGGCTGGGTATGCACAGGCTTGTTGGAGGAATGTGCTTGGGTGCCTCTGCCCTGGCCACGAAAGGAACGAAACCCAGGAGTGGCAGGGGTCTTAGTAGAAAGGCCCAAGGACTTGGCCGTGGCCCACGAGTCTTTAAAGCGCTCCAGGTCCTTATCGCCAAATAGGCGGAAACCATCAAAGGGCATGTCCATGAGTGAGCTCTGGATATTGGGCGAGAACCCAGTTGAACGCAACCAGGCATGGCACCGCAACAGTCGTAGAAATCGCCCTGCCCAAAGAATCAGCTGTGCACGGACCACACCTGATGGCAAACTTCGCCGCATCCTTGCCTTCCGCAATCGCCTGGGAAAGGACAGGCAGGACCTCCGCTATCGAATCCCACACCGCGTGGGAGTAACGGCCCAACAAGCAGGCAGTATTAACTGAGCATAACCCCAAGCTGGCCGAGGAGAATAACTGCTTGCCATATTGATCCAGCTTCTTAGAATCCTTATCCGGTGGGGCAGTGGGAAAGGCACTCTGCGACGTTGAGGCCTGAATGACCAGGCTCTAAGGCTTGGGGTGAGTGGTCAAGAAGGCCAGATCGCCGAGCGATGGCGAATAGCGACGTTCTTTTCCACCGGAGCCCCCGAGGCCGGCCGCAACCAGGTGCCCAAAAGGACCTTGGTAAGGGCCTCATTGAAGGGGAGCAGCGGCTCAGACGACGTAGATGCCATTTGGAGCACCTCCTTAAGGGCCACTGTAGGAAGGTTGAGGTGGCGATCCTCCTCAGCTCGACGCAGCACCATAGTGTAGGAAGCGCCCTCCTCCATAGTAGGCAGGGGGATGCAAACCCTGGGTCGGAGGACACAACAAGCTTCCCCGGATCGCGGGGGCCATCTATTCAATCCTGCTAATAGTCACACTGCCGCGCAAGGGGGTCCTCAGAACCGTTCCAATCCTCGTCCGGCTCCAGAGTAGAGGGAGCCAGTCGCAGCAGCAGGGCCAGAGCCGGAGAAGGGGCAAGCGGCGCCGGGAGCAGCGCAGGCCGGGGCCGCCTCCAAATGCGGCTCCCTGGTCGGACGAAATGGTCTGGGAACCGGGGCAGGGGGGGAATAAACGGTACCCAGTGTGGTGCCTGTAGCGGAGCCAGGGTCGGCGCTGGGGCCGGAGTCAAGGGCAGCGCCGGGGCCGGAGCTGCACCTTGTGGCGCCGGAGCCGAGGGCGCTGGATCCAGTGGCACTGAGGCTGGCGCCAGAGGCGGTGCCGTCGGGCCAACAGGATCTGGACACGGGACCTTGGGGCCCTTAGACGCGCCGGCGGGAGCCAGAGGCCAAAACAGGCGGTCCATGGCAGCAAGAAAGTCTTGCAACTGTTCGGGAGTCACCGACAGGCCCTGTATAGCCGCGGGAGTCCCAAGCCCCTAGACCCGGAGCGGTGGTGAGAGGAGTGCCGGACCTCCAGCAACTTCCGGCGCTACTCCCGTAAAGCCTTCGGGCCATGGCACAGCAGTCCCGACAATCCCGGGAGTCATGATCATTCTCCAGGCAGAAGAGGCAGACATCATGGGGGTCCGCCACCGGCATATTACGGTGGCACGACCCACAGGACTTAAAGCCGGGCATCCCTACGTGCACCAGGAGACAAGAGAGGAAGACAAAGTCTCAAAAAGTGACCGAGGTACATGCTCAATCCGGATCTGCGCTTTCGGCGCGGAAAAAAGAACGAACTGACGTCAGCAAGCATTGGTGGCGCCAAAGTTCTCTCCGTGATGTCACCTCGGCGCCTCTGACGCCAGTGACGTACGCGGAGCCGCAGGACGCCACTTATTGGCGCGCAGAGGTACTGCTAAGCAGAAAAACTTTCTGGACCCAGTCTGAAGCCTGGGGAATATTCCAAGGTAAGGAATCTATCACTAACGTGTCTTTCAGATTTTCAAAATCTTCTGTTCCTTCTCTACATCCGTCATTAAAAAAGTGTGTTTTTCTCTTTCCCCAGGCACTACTTGCTCTGCTTATCAACCATGGAGCGGAAAAAATTATCTATAAGTGGTGAGCATGCACAGGAACTTCATCAGAGTATGTCTGACGCCATGTGGGATGGAGAAGGCACCAAACTGTTGACTACGCCCAGGAAAGAAAAAAAAGTCTGGACCCAACCACTAGTGTGCAGAGAAATGCACAGCATATTAATCAAGAAAAGTAACATTTCGACAACAGACAGGGTGCAGGTCAATATAAGCCCAGTATCACTGTGCCTACCGACTTGTTGCACCAGGTGCCAGGGACAATTATAAAAAAATGTAAAACAATTACCACAAATGCAAGTGTAAAAAATTATGTCATGATATTGAAAACTTGAGAACGCCCCAAAAATACACATCAGTAACATTCATCCACCCAACCGCCTGCAAAAGAACTTTATTGGTATAATCAAGTTCATACTACAGCAACGTCATCTCACAAGGAGGACCTTTGTTATTTCACAGAAATCAGTTATCTCATCCTTTTCTCTGCATCAACCAGCCGGTACCCTGGCATGAACAGGCTGGATACACGGGCACCACTTGTTCTAGAGTTCGCTCCTAAGGAACATAAATATCAGAAGGATTCCTCTATGTGTACACGGGAAGATACTGCGTTACCTCACTTTGCAGCACTGCCATCCCGGAGGCCCGCCTAGTCGAGTGTTCCTTTTTTACACTAATCGTTACTTTTCATTGCAACCGAAGTGGTTAGAGATCGATACTGCAACTCCACCGTGTGAGTAGGATGGACCAGTAGCCTGTAAAACTAGCCTCCTGAGGCAAGGAAGGGGTGCGCAACGGCAGACAAGGGGGAATTACAAGCTGATAATAGCACAAGACACGGAGTCTGAGTGAAGGAGGGAACTCAGGATCCTAGCAGCTGGCTAGATTAGATGGAACTGTGCCCCCAAGGAATCCTGCTAGGATTGTGCAGCAGCAATGCAAGAAAGACCCAATTGTTTGGATTTTCACTTCCCGGAAGAACCTTTGGCAGATGCTTCAATCTTTGGCCTCAGGGCAGACAGCGATACCAGCAATGCTTCCTGGAAAACAAACCAGAGAGTAGGATAAACAGTAAGAACCATTAAAAAGCTACACTTAAAACCACTGCTACTCATCGAGACTACAAAGTGAAAGCACACAATACTTGATTCTCATGAGAGTTAGCACATATCGGCCATCTTGGGTTAGGGGTTCTAACTTTTAGTGGCTTGATTTCACACATCCACCTGTACTTGTTTTCTGTCCAAGACAAGACACCGAAAGAAACATTATGCTTACCCTCTAAGCATCTGTTTATAGTGTATATTGCTGTAGATTCACATGCTCTGCATACTCCTGCCGTCTACTGTTTTACTTTTGTTTTCTTTCTTTTTTTTTAGAGTTTTATTCAGCGTGAACTAGACCCGAGACATCGGGTATCAGAGCGCTTTACATAGCACCAGTTTAGGTACAGATGGACACGTTCATTTTTGTTAGGCACAGGGAGATTAAGTGCCAACCCTGGCGGAACACTCGATAACACTACTACGAGGCAAACTACCAGAGACTGCATTACCCAGAATGCCAGGGGCGACCCTTGCTTGATAGGTCAGCGGTGTGCTCCCAGACCTGCTGTTTTCTTCAAGTGGACTCCCGTGAGTCATGGAGCTGACGAGCTCGTGGTTGATGCCCTGCGCGCCAGTGAGCGGTACCAGACCTGAGATGATTTCGGCAACCTATCCAGCAAACCCCTAAAACTAGTCTGTAATCTCTACTGACGAAGGTTAATGAACCTGAAACACCGGTGTCTAGAGATCAGCACATTTGCGCCAACCCTGGCGGAACACTCGATAACACTACTACGAGGCAAACTACCAGAGACTGCATTACCCAGAATGCCAGGGGCGACCCTTGCTTGATAGGTCAGCGGTGTGCTCCCAGACCTGCTGTTTTCTACAGGGAGATTAAGTGATTTGCCCAGAATCACAGGATGTTGAGCGTTGTTGCCGAGACTCAAACCTGGTTCCCCTGCTTCGAGGTTGACCGCTCTAGTCGTAAGGCTGCATCCTCTCCTCCGTTAGGCTCAGATATTACAACTTGTTTTACTTTGAAGAAGCTTGGAGTCATGTGATGTTCCCCAACTCCTCTCTAAGTCCACAATATGCACGGGCACTGACTGCACATTCGATCCTTTTTCATTCAGCGGGTGAAAGGTCAAAGTGGAATGTAGAATAAGAGTACTGTGATGTGCCATGTGTATTGTAAGTGGGTACAGGATGAGTGGGAGAGGTGTAAAAACATAGGCAAATGTCCCTGACCATTTCATCCATAGTACATTGCGAATGCACTTTGAACTGGGTGGAGTGGTGCACTACCGAAGTTCAGTACTGTTTAATAAGGAAGCACAATCAGTTTCTTCATTGAGATGAACCTTTATTTAAATTCATCAAAAGTTGTGCAAACATGGAACATCAGCCAACGCGTTTCGTTCAAGAATTGAACTTCATCAGGGCAAAAGAATCAGGTGAAATGTCCCAATCACGGCGGAGCGAAAAGAGATACAATGTCATTCCATGTCGTACAGAGTCATAGGGTAATTCAATGGGCCTCCATAATAAGGGCCAATGTTACCAGACATCCATTGGGAGTCACCGTGTCCCGGTTTCTCTCGAGAAGAACCAGGACACGGTATCAAAGAGGAGAAATGTACTTGACCTGTGACATGGCCATCTTAGCCCTGGCCGGATCTTAAAAGTTGCCCAGGGCTGACTTGATCATGGCCTTGAGCACGGGTAAAAATTGGACCGTGCAACTGGTCTTGAAGAGGGTCTCCCCTCAAAAGGTCATCCTTCTCCTATAGGACATGCATGTCAACTTTATGTTGACGGGTTGCTATCTGAATAAACGCATGATACGCTGTGGTGTCATCTGACGGAGATGACTTAGCAGAGTATGCTTCCAGAACTAGATCATCCATAGGGTTGACTTAGTTTCCCCAGGGGATGTCCCCATCCTACACCCCAACAGGCTGCCCATGGGGGTCTCCATCCCACTACAGGCTGCCTGAGTCAGAAAAACAATGGACTGACCTTTCAGGAGATTCTGGTGGATGTGAGGGGTGGAGGAGTATGGCTATCATTCATGATTGTGGGGCTGGTAAAGATTACCTGGGAGGCTGAGGGGAAAAGGGCATGCTGCATTGTACATGGCTGTCCTGTGTGCCCCGAGCCCGCTGCTGCCGCTCGCATTGGTTCGTGCCCCGCATATCCCCCACTGCTTGCATTCTGCTCTGTTATTGTTTAGTACTGTGGTATACTGCACTGTTATTGTTTAGTACTGTTGTCTTGTCCGTTTTCATATTACTTTAGCACTGTTGTCTTTTTCCCTCTGTGCCCTCTATTTTGCCTTCTGTAACCCCCGTCTACTCCCCTCCTTCGTTTTCCCGCCTCTGCGTCTCTCGCGGCTCTGCATTCTTGCACTCCCATGTGCCGCCCCGCTCCCGCCTCCCAGATGCTCCTCCCTCCCACATCCCCTCATATGGTGGCCGCGCAGCGGACGCTCATAGGGCAAGCCCGCCCGCGCCAGGACCCCTGGCCCCTCGAGAACGCCACGACGCCCGCCTCTGCTACGACCCCAGCACCCTTCACGCAATCAACGCCAGAACATCACGCACCTGCTGCCTGGGCGCCCCAAAGCGCACCCAAGGACCCTTCTCCTGCCAGAACTGCAGCTTCATCAGCATACAGCCCGGCAACCCACCTACAAAAGAACCCAACTACCTCAGATGCATCCTTCTCAACACTCGCTTCGCACACAAACATGCCGTTAAACTCTGGGACCTACTGGACTCCAACACCCCAGACATCGCCTTCCTGACGGAGACCTGGCTGAACCCCTCCTCAGCACCGAACATCGCCATAGCCATCCTGGAAGGCTACAAGATCAACCGCAAGGAACGCACCAACGGAGTAGGAGGAGGAGGAGGAATCGCCTTCGTCCACAGGAACACTCAAAATCTCGACAAACACCGACGACACCCTCAGTACCGCCGAACACCTGCACTTCGAGATACACACGACCCAAACATCAGCCTCAGAGGAACCCTAGTCTACAGACCCCCCCGGACCTCGACCACAGTTCAGCGA
Source organism: Lissotriton vulgaris (assembly GCF_964263255.1). Lineage (NCBI taxonomy): Eukaryota > Metazoa > Chordata > Amphibia > Caudata > Salamandridae > Lissotriton > Lissotriton vulgaris. The sequence continues at coordinate 2,023,847,686 of NC_141693.1, read as the reverse complement.
CTCAATCGCCGACTTCGTCAGCACACACCCTCACCTCCACGGACTACATCCTCCTCTGGGACCTGAATTTCCACCTTGAGAACAACCTCGACAACCTCGGACTCCGACAACTCGTCACAACATCCACCCACTCCCCTGGTCACACGCTTGACCCCATCTTCACAGCATGCCCCAACACCACCGAACAACACTAGACCGAACATCGCTGCATCCACTTCACCTTCTGGAAACCCACCACGCACCACCACACCCAACAGATCCCCCGCCGCTGCTGGAGCAAAGTCACTGAAGAACAGCTAACCATCACCCTCGCCTGGAGCCCACCCCCAGACCCGACCAACCCTGCCGCCGCCTGCAACCTCAGACAGTGGATCTACAACTGCGCCAACACCCTTGCCCCGCTCAAGAAACCTTCCAACAGCCACACCAGAAAGAGAGCGAGCTGGTTCTCTGAAGACCTCCAGGCCTCCAAGCAAACCTGCTGAAAGCTAGAGAAGAACTGGATCCGTGAACGAACACCGGAAAGCTATGCAGCCCACAAGAACGCCACCCGCAGACACCACCACCTCATCAGATCCGCCAAAAGGGCCTCCTTCAAAGACCACCTAGACAACAACACACACAACAGCAAACAGCTCTTCAACATCGTGAAGGAACTCTCCAACCCCACCTCCAACACCAACGACATCCCACCTTCGCAAGACCTGTGCAACTCACTGGCCACCTTCTTCCACCGCAAGATCGCAGACTTCCACGACAGCTTCAACGCCGCAACTGCCCCGGCAATCGCTGAGACCCCCGCCCCCACGACCACCACCACCACCTGCACCAACCACCTGGTCTCCTGGACCAGCATTAACAACGACAATGACACCATCAAGATCATGAGCTCCGTCCACTCCGGATCCCCTTCTGACCCATGCTCACACCAGACCTTCAACAAAGCCAGCACAACCATTGCACCCCACCGCCGGAAAGTCATCAACATCTTCTTCGAGACAGCAACCTTCCCGTAGAGCTGGAAGAACGCAGAGATCAACGCCTTACTGAAGAAACCCATGCAGACCCCTAGGACCTCAAGAACTTCTGACCCATCTTTCCCCTCTCAGGTCATCGAGAAAGCCGTCAACAACTTACCACATTCCTCGAGGAGAACAGCATCCTGGACCCGTCCCAGTCCGGGTTCCGCAGCAACCACAGCACCGAAACTGCCCTCATCGCTGCCACTGACGACATCAGGACCCTGCTAGACAACGGAGAAACCGCTGCCCTCATCCTCCTGGACCCGTCAGCCGCCTTCGACGCGGTCTGCCACCGCACACTACGAACACGCCTCCACGACGCCGGGATCCAAGAGAAGGCCCTGGACTGGACCACCTCCTTCATCTCCGGCAGAACACAGAGAGTCCGCCTCCCCCCCTTTCGCTCCGAAGCCACCAAGATCATCTGTGGCGTACCCCAGGGCTCATCCCTCAGCCCAACGCTGTTCAACATCTACATGCCCACGTCGCCCGACTGCACGAACTCAACATCATCTCTTACGCCGATGACACCCAGCTGATCCTCTCCCTCACCAAAGACCCCCTCACTGCTAAAACCAACCTCCACGAAGGAATGAAGGCCGTCGCCGACTGGGTGAGAAACAGCCGACTGAAGCTGAACTCGGACAAGACGGAGGTCCTCATCCTCTGATCTACGCCCTCGGCCTGGGATGACTCCTGGTGGACGCCCACACTAGGAACAGCTCCAACACCCACCGACCACGCACGCACGCAACCTAGGGGTCATCCTCGACTCGACCCTCTCCATGATGAAGCAGGTCAACGCTGTCTTTTCCTCCTGCTTCAACACCCTCGGCATGCTCCGCAGGATCTACAAGTGGATCCCCACCGAGACAAGAAGGACGGTCACCCAGGCCCTCGTCAGCAGCAGACTGGACTACAGAAACGCCCTCTCCGCAGGAGCATCGACCAAACTCCTGAAACAGCTCCAACGCATCCAGAACGCCTCCACACGTCTGATCCTCAACATCCCTGGCTGCAGCCATATCACACCCCACCTGAGAGACCTGCAATGGCTCCTCGTCTACAAGAGGATAACCTTAAAGCTCCTCACCCACACACACAAAGCACTCCACAACACAGGACCAGCGTACCTCAACAGTCGACTCAGCTTCTACACCCCCACCCGCCAGCTGCGCTCCACCGACCATGCCCTCGCCACTGTCCCCCGTATTCGAAGAGTGACCGGCGACAGATCATTCTCCCACCTTGCCGCCAAGACATGGAACACCTTCCCCATCCGTCTACGGCAGACCCAAGACCTTCTGACCTTCAGAAGACTCCTCAAGACCTGGCTTTTCGAACAGTAGCAGCATTCCCCCACCCCTTAGCGCCTTGAGACCCTCACAGGTAAGTGGTGCGCTTTACAAATGCTTTGATTGATTGATTGATCTTTCATTTCTTGAGAAATAAGGGCCGCGTGGTGTACAGCTTTCCAGGGTCGACTTAGCAAAACTCTAGCTAATTTCTGAATGAATGAACAGCTGCTTCTGCCTGGGGTTCAGCTTGTCTGCTAGATTCTCCATGATTGGATTCCTCCAATTGTGGCGTCCAAGGAGACCCTCAGTGGCAACCCTTTTCTTTGAGGCGAGTTCAGCTGAGATCGAAAAGGAGTCAACCGAGACAGCGACTGGAGCATCAGCAGCAGTGACATAAAAAAACAAAGGAGATGGTGGAAGTAGAGTTGTGTTCCCATTGGGAGAGGCACTGGATATAGGTCAATTGTGCAGTAATCCTTATCGGAGTCGTCGGTCTCAAAGATTGGAGCAGTTAGGCCCAAAACATCTATGAGGATCACATCTATCTTGGAACCATTGCTGAATAACGCACCAGAACCCAATGGCAGAAAAACTATTTAAGATGAAGTTCATGCCTATGTGCTTTGTGGACTAAGGAAGGAGGCACATCACATCCCGTGTCCTGCAGCTTCTTCAAAGAAAAAAAAAAGCTGTAATGTCCAAGCCCAACAATAGACATCAGGTGCATGCAGAGCAAGTCTATCTACAGCCACGCAAGCTGCGAACCACATCGCTGAGGTTGAGCGAATGTTTTGGCATGCCGAGCACACTGCTAAATAAGAGAAAGAAGATAGCTGGGACTAAAACACTGAATCGGCTGGATAGGATAAAATGGCAAATATTAGCGGTCGCCAGTAGTACCTTTAACAGTGGATATGTGCACCTAGCATCCTGCACAGGGTTAGGAAGCAGACACTGTCTGGACCGAGCACTGGAAACAATGAGAAAAGCAGAGGATAGTTTTGCCTAATGCACTCTGTAGCAGAGGATTTCTGGATCTAGCATACACTAGAGCAAAGCGAAGTAAAAGCCTAGCAAGCTCAACAGCAGCGGGCACCTGGACTGAGCACACTTCATACACAAAGAAAGATGGTCCTAGCACACCAGAGCCGGGTGCCTACGGTGGATACAGGTCGTGGTCACATACCTCTGTCCTGATGGTGCGGCTCCCTTGTCCAGGACACGTGTTCAGGTACAAATCAAACAACACGCTTGGGTCTGTCACCTGCAGATGCTCATCACTATCCACGCTGGCCTCCAGACCCTCCAGTCCTCCAAAGACGATGAGCGCATGCCTGAAAGACAAAGCAGAGTCTCTCAGGCTGATTAGGCAGTCGCTGAATGCGCAGCTGCAGATTTTCAGAGTTTGTAACCACAAAAGTTTTTTTTTTTTTTTACAGTGTACAACAGCCGTTCCACGAGTCAGAAAAGTCTGACTTATAAAAGGACTTTTGCAACCTCTTACGAATCGCAAGTAGAAGGAGACAAGGAATGGAGGCCCTTCTTATCTATGTGTCTGAATGGTATGTAACAATGGTTTGTGAACACAATTGCAGTTGTATACCATTGATTGTTTACCTATCCCCAAGCTGGCGTGCTAAATAATTTGTAAAGGAGAAGCAGAGGTCTGCAACCCAGTATTTTAGTTCAACCACTTCCTATCCCGGTCAACCAACTTTAATAAAACCGTCTCTTCACCTCAGTCTCTTCAAGAAGATCATATGCTTTCCTTCTTTCTGCTTAACAGGATAGTAATCCAGGTGGCGATTCTTTCTTCCCAGGACAAATTGGACTCATTTCATCTTCAGCTCTCACTTGTCTCACTCCAATTCAACATGCAGCTCTACATCTTATCTTTAATATTCCTGATCTCCCTCACATTTCATCTTGCATGGCCACCCTCCACTGGTTCCAATGCCCAAACACATCCTGTTTAAGGTACTTTTTTAGGTCCATCAGGCTTACCACAAACAAGACCCCTTGTACCATCAGTCTAAACACACTCCCTACCACCGCTCTCACCATTCCGGGCTCTCTTCATCTGCTTGTGCTTCCTCAAATCTACTGGGCCCGCCTAAGAGGCACATCATTTTTGTTTCCTGGCTCAAAGCTATGGAATACCCTACCTCTGTCCTTGAGGCTCAACAACCAGCATCCTTCCTTGAGGAAAGGTATAAAACACTTTTCAGTCCCTTCTGGTCAGTCCATCAATCCCATGTCCCAGTGCCAGCACCCCCTTAGGAGATTGAACACTCTAAAAATCATTAAACTAGAATAGAATGTACTTTTGAAATTGCCTTTACAGGTTTTTATTTTGAGGGGTAAATGCCTTTAATCTTGAAAATGAGTGAGGTCTGCTGGTTTGATCCTTTTACCCTTCACCCCCTTCCCATGTCTTGGTACTGGGTGAGCTATCGGTCCTTTTGACCCATCAGTCTTTTTAGGTTTCGCCAGCACAACGCTTGTGCTGTGCTTGCGAAATCTCTTGTAATTCTGTGCGGCAACTTCTCATTGGTCAGCAGCAACAGGGTCACATCATCAGATTTCACTTCCTCTTTCTTCTTCCTGGCATTCGGCTTCTCCCAGAAGCTTGGACCGAGTACAGTTTACAGGTAGCAGCCAGTGTCCTTTTCTGGCCGCATGCTTTTGATGTACTGGTCTTTCTTTTTCTACATGCTCTCTCCAAGAGTGCATGTCTGTGATCAGTCTCCCGCCCTGCTCTCCCTCCCTCCCTCCTTCCTTCCCCTCACCTGCCTTGTGTTGCCCCCATCTGTTGTTGCTGCTCCCAGCCTCCCCGGGCTTCTCTTGTGTTTTGTCTTGTTTTTTTTCTTCTTTTTTAAGGGGGTTCGTTTATTCATATAGCGCAAAATCGATTAGAGGTATTGGAGCGCTTTACCTAAGCACCAGTTACCAACGAGGTGCAAACAGCCCCTCTCCCTCGCACCTTTCTTCTTTCCTTCTCCGCACCTACCTCTTGTTACCCCGGTCTGTTGTTAGCTCTCCAGGAGCAGCCACATGCCAAGCTACCATGTTTGCCACCTGCCTACCATCAACATTTACGATCTGGGTCTGTTCCGGGAGCTCGGAGACTCCTCATTATACCATCACTACCCAACCCCCTTGCAAGAAGTGCTGGAACTGTATCCTAAATAATGAATGTTGCATTGTATTTTAAGTTAACAGGGGCGACTGCTCCCCAGACACTTCCGCCAAGATCTCGCTGCTGCTTGCAATAGGTCACTTCACTTTTAAACAAACATTGGCAAAGCCAATAGGTTTTGCCTATTCAGAATCTATTGGCTTTGTCAATGTTTTTTTAGACATGCTACACAGCGGCACGAGCCGCTATGCAGCATGTCAAAGAAAAAAAACAATGACACTCCCAGCGTTGATTGCGCAGATTGTACAGATTTTAACGACAGCAGATTCCATAGAGAGCACAATGGCTTGCGAGTCATTGTTTTTTCAACTTTGACACCTGCGCAGCTGGGGTTTTCACATAAACAGGACCAGGCTCCATCCATTTCTAAGGGGCTGCCGTTAGTCAAAGATCGGTCTCTACACTACACGCAACATAATTCACCCGAGCACCACTGACTTTGAACTCCTGTCTAGACATCATTCCGAGTGATGACTTTCAAGCCCAGCTGACTCATAACTTTGCAAACCTACAACTTAAATAATTACGGTCTTTTAACTAAATTGAGGAACATTTTAAATGTAAGTGTCTCACAAAATGTAAGAAAATATCAATTGAATGATCTTGCTCTCATTTTAAATTGTCTGAAGTGCAAACAAATTACAACTGTGGATAACCAACGTCACAGCATCAGTGTCCGCGTGGCACCTTCCCCATATACTGGAAGTTATTTTTTTTATCCAGAGAATGCAATGAGCACACTAGCCCTGGGCTTATTCATGCATACATGCAAATTAAGCTTATTTTTCAGAAGTGTTTTAAAGTGTCCAGTTTTACGCCACTATATCCCTTTTATCATTCACAATTCTGACCGTAATCTCTCTATTTTGTGTGGTCAGTTTAGAGTGCCTCAGGAGTCCTGCAGAACACCTGGGTACTCAGGGAAAAAATCTATGACCACCTGCTTTCAAGGAATGCCTTCGGAGTCAGTAGACTGGGCTTTCAGGCCTTCTTGCCCAATTATATGCACCTGCCCACAGCCTTTGCAAGGCCATCAAACTAATGATATGTACTGTGCTACAAATTCTGGCTCGGGTATCATGGGAGAACGTGTGTTACAGGGAGTTAACTAGTTTAAACACCAGGTGAAGCCCTTCGGATGTGGTCAGCATTTCTTGACTGAACAGCAGTGAATTACATGTTGATGCTACTGTTGTTTCTTCATATAAAAGTCTCCTCCATTCCCATAAAGTGTGCATGGTGGCTGCCATACCTGAATGCTGGGAGAGTCACTTCATCCACAGAGGAGCCCTTTTCTGACGTCCCAATCGTGAGGTCATAACCTTCTTTGTAAGGGCACTCAGAAAACACTGCACCTGCAAGAGGGGAAGAGGCTCTGGCTGTTACTGGTAAAGCACAACTGAAGAAACGGGCACAGTACAGACTGCAAGGGTCAGACATGAACCCAACCAGAAGCAAAACTGACCTGTACATTGAAAGTGACTGAGCATATCCACACGGAGCACCGGCGAGGGCGATTGAAGGTAAAAACAACTTAATAGGACACAGAAAGGCACTCAGTTTCACGGTCCAGCCAATGCCTTACCAGGTAGAAATAAAAGGATTTCCCAATAGGCATTTAAGTAGTGTTTTCAAATCACCGAAAGCCCAAATGTACGGATAGCTCCTTCGCACCAGGCATTAGGTTTAAGTTAACATGGAGTCAGCTGGTGAATTATAAGCAACAGCTCCACAGGTATTCCCTCCAATAGCAGACCAGGATTTACTTTGTCGTATTACCATTCAGCATGGCTGTAGGGCTCACTTCATATGCACCAAGGGACTCGTCCTCCTGTGCAACAGTAATTTTCAATGTAAGGATATTCTATTTCTTTTCTTAGTCAGACTTTGTTTGGATGGGTGCAGAGGTTATGCAACTTTCGAAAAGAACTGGACCCTAATGGCATCAACTGTTGATTGAGATGGACACGTTGAGTGTCAGAGACATGCATATCTGCTAACTAGATGATTAGAAATGCGGCCTTCTCTTCCTCACCTCTCTCCCTGAACCTCTGGCTACTCTCGCGTCACTCTCCTTTTTCATTTAGTGAGGGTATGTTGGTGGAACATACCCAACTGTGGCTTAGAAATGCTGGGCTGCCTGATCAGAACTTTTTTCTGGCTTACTACGTGCCTTTACTGCAGTGATCTAGAAAGTCATGCAAGTCCACTGGAGGTGTTCAGTGTCACTTTTTGTTGTCACCATCAAGGCTAAGCTCTGATGTGAGGGAGGTATGCAAAGTGCATCCCCTTCTGAGTGAGGGTGATGTCTAACCGCACTCAACCCAGGTCCATCGGTGACACAGTGGTGGCAGCAAGTTTACAATCAGGAGTAAAAGTCTTTTTGCTGCATCTATGCAAAGAGACTGCCCTCTGGTTTGCCCCCAAATGAAATGCATCCAGCGTCTAATAAAGGGCTCCCTTCTCTTCCTCCCGTCGAGGCCATGCTTGAGGGTGGTGTGTGTAGGTGTGCATGTTAGTTCCCCGTTCACAGAGGGACTTATGGGGTCGGTTTAGATGCAGTTTGATCTAGTGTGTGATTGCTTCTGAGAATGGGGGTCATCTTTGTGTCGAGCTGCAAAGGTCCATCTTGGACATTCAGGCTCAGTGTGCGCCCCTCCAGGCCCCTGACTGGACACCTGTGTATCTGGAGGATGTGGGATGTCTTAAGATGCACACTGGGCACAGGCCTTGATAACCCATGTGCCACCGGGCGTCTGTGCCTTGTGGAGAGAAAGAGGGACAAGCTGCCTGCTAAGGAACTGCAGTGTGCCTGCAAGAAAGAGATCTGATCCCTAAGATGACCTGCCGAAAGCCTGTGTGACTGGAAGGACCAGCCTAGGGATACCAAGGCTCTTCCGACACCCCAATCCACTCTGGCACAGGCACAAAATCTACCAGGACAAACTGTGCATCAGTAGCATCACCTGGCACCCACATGCGAACCACTCTGAGGTGGCAGTGGGCAGTACTGGCACGAATAAAGAAGAGGAGCTTCTCAAGGCCAGCCATCGCAATCACCTGAAAGATCTACTCGTCTATGGATGTCTGACCCCACCGGCTCACTGTCCTGAGGGGGGCTTGGGTTCTACTGCAGTACTAGAACAACCAGAGTCTGGTAACTGAGAACAGACCCACCTCATCCATGGGAGTCTCGTCTCTCACCTCAATGCTCAGTTCTTGCTTATCCAAGACACCCTAAACTGCCACACATTGACACCGCCCTGATAACAGCAGCCTCAGCCAGGAAGACCCGCTGCAGGTAAGGATAGTCTACAAGTGAGGCACCCTCATTTCAAGGAGTGAACCACAATCTAATAATGGTACAGGCCGTGCGGACAGATAAACCTGCGTCCTCTCCATGATCTCTCCCTTGTTTCAAGGGGTGAACCACAATCTAATTATGGTACGGGCCGTGCGGACAGATAAACCTGTGACCTCTCCATGATTGCTTCCTCATTTTTTTGGACCTCCTACCCATGAGGAGAAATGGAAGTCTGTATTCCAGCAAGGACTCGGCGCAGGTCAGTCGTGACTCTTACACTCTCACTGATTAATGTTACTCTCGCTTGTAATTCCTGATCTCATCCCCAGCCAACCACAAGACCTGTTGCTGAGGTTGACTCTCCACCCAACAGGAGCCAACACACCTTCTGTAAGTGGATGAGACGCAGTTGTGTCTCAGTCTGTGGGTGTGAAGGTCGTCCACGACCAATGCACCTCCTTACTCTCATTGTGATTCACAAATCTACTCACTCACACAGCAACAAACTACCTCAGACCCCCATACAGACCCCTCGTTTGTGGGGCGATTGCTGCCACCAGCATATCGCCATTGTCTAACCCAGGGTGGTGTGGAGTGCAAAAAAACGATGGATTTGGGCTCAGATCTTTTGACTGGGGTGAATGTGTGACATTGATCCACATTCGGTCCATCACCTGTTTTGTTTGCAATACCGCCATAAGTGCGCTGGGGATGCTCAGACGTGGGTCCCAGGCACTCCACACCACTGGAGTCAAGCTAGCCGGGCTGATGAGAGGTGTTACCTCGAAACCGGTCCGGTCCTCGGATGCTTGATTCCGTTCTGGGAAGGACATGGCTTTTGTAGTTCGGACTGGACTGTTCCCATGGGGCACAGGGTCAGAGCTGATTTGCATATCGCCATTGTCTAACCCAGGGTGGTGTGGAGTGCAAAAAAACGATGGATTTGGGACCAGATCTTTTGACTGGGGTGAATGTGTGACATTCATCCACATTCGGTCCATCACCTGTTTTGTTTGCAATACCGCCATAAGTGCGCTGGGGATGCTCAGACATGGGTCCCAGGCACTCCACACCACTGGAGTCAAGCTAGCCGGGCTGATGAGGTGTTACCTCGAAACCGGTCCGGTCCTCGGATGCTTGATTCCGTTCTGGGAAGGACATGGCTTTTGTAGTTCGGACTGGACAGTTCCCATGGGGCACAGGGTCAGAGCTGATTTGCATATCGCCATTGTCTAACCCAGGGTGGTGTGGAGTGCAAAAAAACGATGGATTTGGGCCCAGATCTTTTGACTGGGGTGAATGTGTGACATTGATCCACATTCGGTCCATCACCTGTTTTGTTTGCAATGCCACCAGCTGCCTAAACACATGCAGTAGAGGTCAGTTCGGACAATGGAAACAAACACACCCTGCCTTTGTTTTTAAGTCATCCATCCCTTTCCCTTCACTGCCTCCAGCGTCTTCCCCATTTTTCGTCCTGTGATTCTCCACAGTTCCACTGCCAGTAGAATTAAAAGCAAGGCAACTTCACCTACTTTGGTGCAGAGATGTACCCCAAGTGCAGGCCCATATCTGCCAGTGAATATCTCCTCCCTAACCAGGTCATTCCAGGTCCAACCACTACATAGAGTGCATACAGGAGCAGAACCATGGTCAGTACTCACTCAGGGAGGGGGCCAGCCGCACTTTGTATCCCCAGTGCAGACCAGCCTCAGTTCTCGGCTGCTTCGGCGACACAACTTTCCCTTGTAGCACTTTACAACCTAAGGGACAAAAAAGGGTTCTGTTCAGGGCCAAAGGAACGCAAGCACAGACAAAGAGAATGACCAAAGCATGCATGCACACACACACACACACACACGCACGTACGTATGTTCTGTGCACCCTGCCGCCCACACTCTTAACCAGTCCTCTTGCCCCTGTCCTGGAGGATCCATTACAGGGCTCATCAGCCCCCATCGGGGGAACAGACATCAAACCTGCTCAGCTTGTACACTCTCTCCGGGCAGCGAAACTCTCAGATTTAAATTGTGGAGTCACTGAAGACAGGTGAGTAAGTAATTCACTGAAACAAAGATCACTCCTGAAATGGGTAGATTTGTAAAACCTCAAGCTGATTTCTGTACCAATTTTTATCTACAAAATTCATATTTAAATTTGATATTGTGGGTGCATCTCTCCCCCCACCCCATGCATCTCCCCTCCCCCCACCCCAGTACAGGAGCCTGCACACTGGGTGAAGCAGAGAGCAAAGGTAGTCTTTGGTGGATAACTAACAAACACATTGCGTTAGGGCGGATGTTCTTACTCTTCCTGTCAGATTGGGGGATTAGCACCCCCCAAGCCCCCCGTGACCCCAGCCAGCCTGAGGAAGCCCTTTGAGGATGGAGGCTCTTGCGAAACCTGGCTCTACACACATTTTAATAGAGGAATACCCACGGATTTGGCAATACTTTCCAGGACAGCTTTATTGTAAAGCAAGTATCACACAGAAGGCTGCTGTCAGCCAAAGACAGATATTTCTGAAACGTTCTTAAACAAACATTTGCAATGCAATAGGTCTCGCATTTAAGCGAGTTTAAGCTATTGGCATTGTAAATGACAATGCGTTTTAATGATGTTTCAAAAACCAAAACATAAATAAAAGACATTGTCATTAACAATGCCAATAGCTCAAACTCGCGTAAATGCGAGACCTGTTGCATTGCACATGCTTGTTCTCTATGTAGGCTGCTGCATGCAGCCTACATAGAGAAAATGGCCCGGCAGGGACGCTCTCCGCCGCACCTCACCAATCACAATGCTGCCATTGCAGCATTGTGATTGGCTTAGGGGAGGGGAGGGAAGCTGCCTTTGGCTGCTTCCTGTTGGGACCCCACCACTGCCAGGAGCTGAGGCGGCGCCGGACTCAGGACCCAGTAAGGTAAGTTTTTTGGGGCTGACTCCTCGCCGCTGGGATGAAGCACTTGCGCTGGTCCATCAGTGCTCAGATCCACTGCACACAGCTCAGAGCACACAGTGCGTCCGTGGGCTGCCGCTGCTCCAACTCAACCTCACCACCCCAGGCTGAAAGGTAGGAAGAGGGCGAGACTTCTCTCTTTGGGCTCGTGGACTGTTGGAATAATCTTTTCACAGTGTGTTTTAATGCAACTCCGCACTTTATGCTCTTTGTCTGTAACTGCTTCATCTGCGCGGAATTCGAGCAACTGATACATGTGAGAAAGGAACTCTGCATGCAGTATTTCTGAATTGTTGTAAGTCTGTTCTCTGCAGACGGGGCGGCAGCAGTCTGGAGCGTGATAATAAAGGAAGAGTGAAAGCTGTTGAAATATTAAATACTACATCCCAGCCGTCAACACACTGGCAGGTTGACAAGTCCCTAGGTCACCGTCATCTTTTGTGATATTATTGCAGTACCAGTCTAGCACAGATGCGAGCAGCTAGGAGGCACTAACCACCTCCAAAGTCGGCACATTCACATTCTGGAGTACTGCAGCGGGTCGGAGACTTGTTTTGGGTTAGTTCATTTATTTTCTAGCCCGTGGACTAGGCTGTACGATCTGTCCGTTTTTAGTTCATTTACCATATGACAAACTAAGGAACAGGATTTTTACCCTGTTTTCACGAGTGAGATTGCTTAAAATGCGGTTCTCTTGAGATCTGCATGAAGATGACACCAAAAGCTTCTATACTCCCTCCAGATCTTTGAGATCTAGTGAGAATTTTCTGCTGGCTGTACCTCGTGTAAAAAAAACTAGACATGGAGGGAAAGCCCTATCTGTTGCGGGGCCTACACTGTGGAACAAACTGCCCCTGACTCTTAGGCTCTGCACAGATCATTTAAAGTTCAGGAAGCAACTCAAAACTCTGCTATTCACCGATAAAATCTAGACCCATTCTCTCATCTGCATAGTGTTAGACTCTATCTGGTATCACAGCGCAGAGATACTCCGGTTGGAGTCGATTCCAGCGCTATAGAAACCCATAAATAAATAAATAAATAAATAAATATGGCGGCTGTTATGTCAATGCTGCATAAAATAACTTCGCTACAAGCGCAGTTTGTGTGTTTTCACTCACGTACTGTAATTGTGATCAGATGCAGTACACTATTGGAAATCGCCTTTCCAAAATATTAGATTAACAACATTTTACGGTTTTAAGAAATGTAAAATGCATGTATTTGGATGACAGCCTTCTATTGGAGAGCTTTTGGAGAGGTTTGTTAAGGCGAGGGTAAATCTATCGTGAAATGAACGCCTTGTCCAAAAGATCCCAAACTTGTAAGAAAAGATGGAACGTCAGCAAAGGCAACAAGCTGTCTCCACTTGCACATCTCCTGTCAGCGCAGGCACAGCGAGCAGTAGACAGGGAGGAACAGGAGATGTGCACGCGTACACATGACCCGTACGGGACAGAAGATATGCATACGTACCCATGACCCGTACGCGTGCACATCTCCTGTCCCCCTTCGCTAGAAAAACCGACAACAATAGATCTCGCCACAGCGAGCAGCACATGCGCTGCGTCGCTAGGCGAGACCTAACAAAAATACTGATTTCAAAGGCTTGCTGTAATCCTGCAGTTACGGAATGTACGTGAATATCTACTCTGGAGAAGGCCTGATCTCACATTGCACTGGATCGCCTTACTTTGGCTTGTCCAGCCCTGTGTGGCTGACCCCTGCCCTGTCCGAGCAGTGAAAGGACCGTCCAGTTACCTGCACTCTGCTGCTTGTGAAGCTGCACCGTCACTCGAAGGCCAGGCTGCAACTGGCGGTCGATCTGCACCTCCTGGGGGGGAACAGAAGACATTTTAACAAAACACAACATTTAAAGGGTGGGTAAACAGACATTGGAAGAGGGTGAGCAGGGGTAAATAGAGTTAGACATTGGGTGAAGAGGGACTGGCCTCAAAATTAAACAGGGGTATATAGAACACGACAGAGGAAAGGGGAACACAAAACACGATGTTGAAGGGGACAAATAGAAGATATTAGAGTGCCGCATAACATATCATAAAATACACTGTTGTCTCGCCCGAAATTCAAGTACACAGCAACTAGAGCAGATTAGGTTTGCAAATGTTGGCTGTAAAGTTGCACTATGTGACATGACATTGAGGCACTCATTGCAGGATATAGCAGAAGACACTGGCAAACAGCAATATATAGTGCATCATGCTACTGCTGGGAGAAAAAACCTTGAAGCTGTGTGAAACCATGCAGAAACAAGAGAGTAAATACTGCGGTACACAAAGGGGTGCACGCACGAGGAGAGAGGCACTGAGTTGTATAGAAATGATCATCCGCGAAGCAATACACGAGTATAGACCGCAAGATACAACATGTATGTCTAACATGAGTGAGCCTCTGAGGTACGCACAGAACTGTGCATGGGGAGGGCAACATTCCAGACCATGCCAAGGGGTATGAGGAGCGAGACAATGTATAATAAGGGGTATCTGTGATGAGCTTGATACCGTCCAGGGTTTGTGAGAAACACTGCAGAATGCACAGTGTTAGATTGTACAGCAACACGCTACAGAGGTGACTGAGAAGAGAGACGCTGCAGGACATGTAACTATTTGTGAAGAGCAAACCACTGCAAACATCGCCAGTGTGTAAGGACCAAGATACTGAAAAATATAAGGGTGTCTAAAGATTGAGACAAACAAGATGATGGAGGTGCTTGTGGAGCGAGACACTGCAGACTATATAGGTGTGCAAGCAGAATATATAGGTGTGCAAGCAATGAAACTGAGAAGACAATGGAGGTGCATGAGGAGTGAGACAATGCAGAATATATAGGTGTGCAAGCAAGGACACTGAGAAGACAATGGAGCGGTATGTGGAGCGAGACTATGCACAATATAGAGGGGTGCATGTGGAGCGAGACATTGCAGAATATACAGGTGTGCAAGCAGTAAATCAGACGACTATGGTGGTGCATGTGGAACGAGACATTGCAGAATATACAGGTGTGCAAGCAGTAAAATAGACGACGATGGTGGTGCATGTGGAGCGAGACATTGCAGAATATATAGGTGTGCAAGCAGTAAAACAGGCGACGATGGAGGTGCATGTGGAGCGAGAGTGCAGAATATATAGGTGTGCAAGCAAGGAACAGAGAAGACGATGGAGGTGCATGTGGAGAAAGACATTGCCGAATATATAGGTGGGCAAACAGTGAAACAGACGACGATGGAGGTGCATGTGGAGTGAGACATTGCAGAATATACAGGTGTGCAAGGAGTGAAACAGGCGATGATGGAGGTGCATGTGGAGCGAGAGTGCAGAATATATAGGTGTGCAAGCAAGGACACTGAGAAGACGATGGAGGTGCATGTGGAGAAAGACATTGCCGAATATATAGGTGGGCAAACAGTGAAACGGACGACGATGGAGGTGCATGTGGAGTGAGACATTGCAGAATATACAGGTGTGCAAGGAGTGAAACAGGCGACGATGGAGGTGCATGTGGAGCGAGAGTGCAGAATATATAGGTGTGCAAGCAAGGAACAGAGAAGACAATGGAGGTGCATGTGGAGAAAGACATTGCAGAATATATAGGTGGGCAAACAGTGAAACAGACGACGATGGAGGTGCATGTGGAGCGAGATATTGCAGACTATACAGGTGTGCATGGAGTGAAACAGACGACGATGGAGGTGCATGTGGAGCAAGACATTCCAGAATATACAGGTGTGCAAGCAAGGAACAGAGACGATGATGGTGGTGCATGTGGAGTGAGACATTGCAGAATATATAGGTGTGCAAGGAGTGAAACAGACAACGCTGGAGGTGCATGTGGAGCGAGACATTCCAGAATATACAGGTGTGCATGCAGTAAAACAGACGACGCTGGAGGTGCATGTGGAGTGAGACTTGCAGAATATACAGGTGTGCAAGCAGTAAAACAGACGACGATGGTGGTGCATGTGGAGTGAGACATTGCAGAATAGACAGGTGTGCATGGAGTGAAACAGACGACGATGGAGGTGCATGTGGAGCGAGACATTCCAGAATATACAGGTGTGCAAGCAAGGAACAGAGACGACGAAGCAGTAAAACAGACGACGATGGTGGTGCATGTGGAGTGAGACATTGCAGAATAGACAGGTGTGCAAGCAGTAAAACAGACGATGATGGTGGTGCATGTGGAGCGAGACATTGCAGAATATAGAGGGGTGCATGTGGAGCGAGACATTGCAGAATATAGAGGTGTGCAAGCAGTAAAACAGACGACGATGGAGGTGCATGTGGAGTGAGACATTACAGAATATAGAGGGGTGCATGTGGAGCGAGACATTGCAGAATATAGAGGGGTGCATGTGGAGCGAGACATTGCAGAATATAGAGGGGTGCATGTGGAGCGAGACATTGCAGAATATATAGGTGGGCAAGCAGTAAAACAGACGACGATGGTGGTGCATGTGGAGAGAGACATTGCAGAATATATAGGTGTGCAAGCAGTAAAACAGACGACGATGGAGGTGCATGTGGAGTGAGACATTGCAGAATAGACAGGTGTGCAAGCAGTAAAACAGACGACGATGGTGGTGCATGTGGAGCGAGACATTGCAGAATATAGAGGGGTGCATGTGGAGCGAGACATTGCAGAATATAGAGGGGTGCATGTGGAGCGAGACATTGCAGAATATAGAGGTGTGCAAGCAGTAAAACAGACGACGATGGAGGTGCATGTGGAGTGAGACATTGCAGAATATAGAGGGGTGCATGTGGAGCGAGACATTGCAGAATATAGAGGGGTGCATGTGGAGCGAGACATTGCAGAATATAGAGGGGTGCATGTGGAGCGAGACATTGCAGAATATATAGGTAGGCAAGCAGTAAAACAGACGACGATGGTGGTGCATGTGGAGAGAGACATTGCAGAATATATAGGTGTGCAAGGAGTGAAACAGGCGCCGATGGAGGTGCATGTGGAGTGAGACATTGCAGAATAGACAGGTGTGCAAGCAGTAAAACAGACGACGATGGAGGTGCATGTGGAGTGAGACATTGCAGAATAGACCGGTAGGCAAGCAGTAAAACAGACGACGATGGAGGTGCATGTGGAGTGAGACATTGCAGAATAGACAGGTGTGCAAGCAGTAAAACAGACGACGATGGAGGTGCATGTGGAGTGAGACATTGCAGAATAGACAGGTGTGCAAGCAGTAAAACAGACGACGATGGTGGTGCATGTGGAGCGAGACATTGCAGAATATAGAGGGGTGCATGTGGAGCGAGAAATTGCAGAATATACAGGTGTGCAAGCAGTGAAACAGACGACGATGGTGGTGCATGTGGAGCGAGACATTGCAGAATATATAGGTGTGCAAGGAGTGAAACAGGCGCCGATGGAGGTGCATGTGGAGCGAGACTTGCAGAATATGTAGGTGTGCAAGCAAGGACACTGAGAAGACAATGGAGCGGTATGTGGAGCGAGACTATGCAGAATATAGAGGGGTGCAAGCAGTGAAACAGAGAAGACGATGTAGGTGCATGTGGAGCGAGATATTGCAGAATATACAGGTGTGCAAGCAATGAACAGAGAAGACAATGGATGTGGAGCGAGACAGTGCAGAATATACAGGTGTGCAAGCAGTGAAACAGACGACGACAGTGGTGCATGTGAAGCGAGAAATTGCAGAATATATAGGTGTGCAAGCAGTGAAACAGAGAAGACGATGTAGGTGCATGTGGAGCGAGATATTGCAGAATATACAGATGTGAAAGGAGTGATACAGGCGACGATGGAGGTGCATGTGGAGCGAGAGTGCAGAATATATAGGTGTGCAAGCAAGGAACAGAGAAGACGATGGAGGTGCATGTGGAGAAAGACATTGCAGAATATATAGGTGTGCAAGCAAGGAACAGAGAAGATGATGGTGGCGCATGTGGAGTGAGACATTGCAGAATATACAGGTGTGCAAGGAGTGAAACAGACGACGATGGAGGTGCATGTGGAGCGAGACATTGCAGAATATAGAGGTGTGCAAGCAGTGAAACAGAGAAGACGATGTAGGTGCATGTGGAGCGAGACTTGCAGAATACACAGGTGTGCAAGGAGTGAAACAGACGACGATGGAGGTGCATGTGGAGCGAGACATTGGAGAATATACAGGTGTGCAAGTAGTAAAACAGACGACGATGGTGGTGCATGTGGAGTGAGACATTGCAGAATATACAGGTGTGCAAGGAGTGAAACAGACGACGATGGAGGTGCATGTGGAGAGAGACTTGCAGAATATACAGGTGTGCAAGCAAGGACACTGAGAAGACAATGGAGCGGTATGTGGAGCGAGACTATGCAGAATATATAGGTGTGCAAGCAATGAACAGAGAAGACGATGGAGGTGCATGTGGAGAAAGACATTGCAGAATATATAGGTGTGCAAGCAATGAACAGAGAAGACGACGGAGGTGCATGTGGAGAAAGACATTGCAGAATATATCGGTGGGCAAACAGTGAAACAGACGACGATGGAGGTGCATGTGGAGTGAGAGTGCAGAATATATAGGTGTGCACGCAAGGAACAGAAGACGATGGAGGTGCATATGGAGAAAGACATTGCAGAATATATAGGTGGGCAAACAGTGAAACAGAGAAGACGATGTAGGTGCATTTGGAGCGAGACATTGCAGAATATGCAGGTGTGCAAAAAGTGAAACAGACGACGATGGAGGTGCATGTGGAGAGAGACTTGCAGAATATACGGGTGTGCAAGCAGTAAAACAAGGAAGCACCAGGGGCCAGGGACGCTGCTCCCTCGCTCCCTCTTGCCCCAGGAGAACCCCTATATACCCTCTCTCCTTTACGAGCCCTCAAACCCCCTTGGCTGCCTTGCCATCATTCCTCCTCCCCGGAAACGCTTACAAATGTCCTAGTTTGCGGTTGTAACCAGATAGTCAATCATCAAAACATCTCGGATACCGCCAATAAACGACCTTCCTCTATAAAGCCAAGTCCTCCACTCACCTCTATCCACAATGGTTTCCTCATTAATACCCGCTCGTTGGTTAAAAATAATATCACCTTTAAGGAATTCATCTTAGAGAAAAAACCTTCTTGGGTCTTTATTACTGAAACTTGGGCCATGGACTCTTCTGAGCCGGACTTAATAAACGCTATCCCTGAAGGCTATGCCCTGGCTAGAATGGACAGAGAAGGTCGTGTGGGAGGGGGGTTGGGTATATTGTACCACAGCTCAATAAAATGCCGAACCTTTTACCTGTCCTCTCCGCTTGATCCCCTCCAAGCTATGCATTTCACCCTAAACCCTTTCTCCACGGTCTCCTTCACTGGGATCCTGATCTACAGACCCCCTGGCCCCAGGTCTGCTTTTAGTCATGAACTTCTCAAGATCCTGGAACCTTACATCGATAGACCCAATCTAACCATTCTTGGGGACTTTAAATTCCATTTGGAAAATTCCAACTCCTCCGACACCGTCCATCTGTTGGATTCCCTAGCTTCCTGTGGTCTGCCGCAGTTAGTGCCTAGTCCGACCCACTCAGCTGGGCACACTCTGGATGGGGCATTTACCAATGACCCCCGGCTCCAGACCGGTTCGCCCCTCCCTCTGTCCTGGTCGGACCACCTGGCCGTTCCCCTTGAATTCGTATTTTCCCTCCCCACTGGGCCCCAGCCGGATCACAACAAGTGGGAACTGAGGAGGAATTTTAGGGAGATAAACAATGGTACACTTACTCCCTTCCTGTCCAAACTTAAGCCCCTGCCAAGAAGGGATGCCGACGCTGCGGCTCTTGACCTCTCTAACACTCTGGCGGAGGCCGTTGAATCCCTTGCGCCGGCCTTGCAACACTACTCAGCCAGGAAGCGGCCTTCGGCCCCCTGGTTCTCAGACTCCCTTAGGACCCTTAGACAGGGATGCAGGAAGCAAGAAAGACTATGGAGATCACACCTGGACCCCATAGAGAAGGGTCTATAAAGCGTAAGTGCTGGCAAAAAAGAAAGCGCACTATTCCAAATTAACTGCCTCACTTAGTTCCCCCAGGGACCTGTTCAAAATAGTCGACACTTTATCCCTCCTTCAGTCACCTGACCCTATAGTAGCTTCCCAAGATCTATGTGATCAGATTTCCACCTTTTTCCATATTAAGATCACGGATATTTACACAGACTTGGAAGCCCTTAATCTCAACCCTGTAATCCCTGCCCCACCCGCCTTGATTCTGGAGAATCAGGTGACCGATCCCCACAGTTGGCTCACCCATTTCCCCCCCCCCACCTCACTCCCGACCATCTTAGCTTGCTTCTGGACAAGCTTAAGTCCGGATCCCCGCTCGACCCCTGTCCCTTGAAAATTTTGAAAGAACGCAGGCAGGTAATTTTGCACCCCCTTGTTGAGGTAATGAATTTAGCTATTTCAGAAGGGGTCTATCCCCATACATGGAAAATGGCCATTGTCAAGCCCCTGCTGAAAATACCTACTCTGGACCCCGGGATTCTAAAAAACTTCCGCCCCATTTCCCTTCTCCTTGCTCCTGCTAAGCCCCTGGAGGCACACCTTAACCATCATTTGAGTGCCTTCCTTGACAGCTCCAGCTCCCTGGATCCCCCACAGCACGGATTTCGGAGGGCACACAGCACCGAGTCGGCGCTTACAGTGGTTGTGGACAGCATCCGGGCTAAGTTTGACAGTGGCCAGACCACTCTACTGGTGCTGTTAGATCTAACCGCGGCTTTCGACACCCTGTCTCCAACTATTCTTGCTAGCCGCCTCAGTAAGCTGGGAGTTGACCAACAGAAGCAAAGGGTTAAGCTGGGCGATTTCATCTCGCCAATCAAGCCTGTGAAGTGTGGGGTCCCCCAGGGCTCCTCCTTGAGCCCGACGCTTTTTAACGTCTACGTGGACCCACTCGCCAGGCTTGTAAGATCCTTTGGGCTAGAAGTTCTCTCCTATGCCGACGACACACAGATCATGGTCTCCATATCACAATCTGTGAACATAACAGCTCTAAACTTTAAAAACTGTATGGAGGCGGTCGCTGGCTGGATGGTTAAGAGCTTCCTTAAGTTGAATGGGGAGAAAACGGAGGTCCTTATTTTTGGAGGCAAATACGAGACCTGGTCGATGGACTGGTGGACCTCTGCCCTTGGCGCTTGCCCCACGCCATCCTCCTCTGCCCGCAACCTGGGTGTTATTCTGGACACCACTCTTTCTCTTGATAGACAAATCAGCAGGACAGTATCTACCTGCTGTGGTGCCCTAAGGATTTTAAGAAAAATCACTCATTATCTCTCCCCAGAAGCACGCAAACAGGTCGCAGTGGCTCTTATAACCTCCAGGTTAGACTACTGCAATGCACTATATCTAGGCATTAACAACGGCTTGGTCCAACGCCTTCAGATTGTGCAAAATACAGCGGCCCGGTTTGTCGTGGATGCCTCGAAATACTCATCAGGCTCGGCCATCAGGAAGAACCTGCATTGGCTTCCCATGCAGGCGAGGATAAACTTTAAGGCTCTCTGCCTTTCGCACCGTGCCCTGAACGGGACTGAGCCCGAAGACATTTGTTTACTTGTGTCCCACTATATCCATGGTAGGGATCTTCGCTCCTCCAATAAAAATCTGTTGGTTGTCCCCCGAGTATCCAAGGCCAGATGGGGCGGAAGGGCCTTCCGCTTCCTCGCACCCAGACTTTGGAACACGCTCCCTGATGACCTTAAGGGTCTTGCGTTCTATACCCTTTTCCGCAAAGCACTCAAGACCTGGCTCTTTCAACAAGCATACCTGTAACCTGCCCCTTGTCCTCATCTGATCAAACAGTTGTACCATCTCTCAGCGCCCTGATGCCTATGGGTTTAGTTGTGCTCTATAAATCCACATTTCATTCATTCATTCATTCATTCATTCATTCATTCATTCATAATGTGCTTGTGCACTAAGATAGTATAGCTCTGGGTCTGGTGCTTCAAATCCCCCTTGGGCGATAGGCATTGTGAGAATGTCCCACTTAATTCTAGGCTGTTTACCCCCCCCCCCCCATGCAAGTCGGATCAGTTGGCTTTTCAAGGGGCGTATGGAATGTTTATGAACAAGTATAGGAGCTTCGGCAGGACCACCATTTTCATTAGTGTGATGCGTTCAGCTAGTGATAATGGCATCGCGATCCATCTAGTTATAGCATCCTCCATAGAATTCAGAGCTTTTCCATAGTTAGCTCTCAGTCGTATCTCTAGTGATTATTATACCTAAATATTCAAGTTCTGTTTCACACCATTTCAACGGATACTCCAGTGGGCAATTAGGAGTGTCTGGAGTGAGCGAAAGGATCTCAGACTTCTCCCAATTTATTGTGATACCGGAGAGTGCACCAAATTCAATGATTTACTGAATGATTCCGTTGAGGCCAACCTGGGGATCCCTTATATACAGCTTGATGTCATCCGCGTAGAGACACACCAGCACATGTCTGGTCGGATATTGCAATACGTACTCCCTGTGGTGCTGCCGGAGCATGGCTGCCAATGGCCCCTTAGCCAGTGCGAACAAGAGGGGCAAAGGGGGCAGCCCTGCCTGGTCTCTCTAGTGATTCAAAAGGCTGCAGATTGTTCGTCGTTAAGGAGCCGCTTTGCTGTAGATTTGTGATATAGCAGCCTCACCCATGCCATGTAACTTGAAAGAAACCCCATATGTTACAGCACGTCCATCAAGGGGTCCCATTCTAGGGAGTCTAACGGCTTTGTGGTGCCCAGGAAGACCGCCACCGCATTTAATTCTGGTTCCATATATTAAATAATAGAGAACAGCGTGCGCAGGTTGTCTGATGTGTCGGGCGTACTAGTTCCTTCATGAGAAGACTCAGACGATTTTCCAGAAACTTGGCGAGTATTTTGACATTACAGTTAATTAATGAAAGGGGTCTGTATGACTTTGTGCAGCTGGGTGGGTGGCCCGGTTTCAGGAGAGAGACAATTAGGACCTCTCGCATTGATTGTAGTAGACCAGATAGTAGCGCCTCCACGTGGAAAGGTGTGGCTCACTGGTTAGAGGCGGCAGACCTGTAAGCAGAGAACGGCCCGGGACCAGGGTTCAATTCCCGATGCGGCAGGGTCGTGGAACAGGGGTCAACAGACTCGATAATTCTCGCCTCAGTGCCTACTCCAACCTGGAAACACACTCGGTAACTCTGGGCATTAAGCTTGCCTCATCTCTACAACGGCCCCCCACAGACGCCGGGGATGCCTGGTTTCACCCTGGAGATACCAAGAAAGGGACCATCTCACAGGGAAAACCAGGACGGGTTCCCCAGCGGTCTGCAGCGCCAGGACACTCAGTTAGAGTAACAGTGCGCTTTACAAATACTCCACATTTACATTCACATTTATACACCTGTTTCAAGAATGGGACCAGTAGATCTATGTAGGTTTTTTATAAAATTAGGCCGGTAGGCCCTCCGGGCCAAAGGCCTTGCCTGTTCCCAACTGCATGATCGCAGCTCTGATCTCGTCTTCCTCGAATTCGGCCGTGAGGAACTCTCGTTGTGTACTGCTTAGCCACCAACTTCACAGCTTCTAGATATGGCTCTGTCTCTAGCTGGCTGGATCTACACGAGGAGTATAACACTGAATAGTAGGTATGCAAAGTGTGGAGTATTGCCTCTGTATCTTTCTGGGGTGTTCCGTTTTCATCCTTGATTTCTATTATGTAATTAGAGCATCTGGGTTGCCTCGTCAATTCTGCCAGTGCTTGCTCTGGTCTCTCCCCCTCCCCCATAGCTCCTAGCCTTATGGTATTTTCAGCAGAACACCCGCTCCCTTTCTGCGATTTCATGATATTCGGTGAGCGTCTCTCTTACTTCAACCTGTGTCGCCTCATCCCTGCACTCATGAGGTTGTGTATCCAGCTCTCTAAGATGTTTTTTCGAGCCTGGTCGAGTTACTTCTAATGTCTTTTAATATGCTCCCCGCTTTAGCCATGCATATTCCCCTCATGGTTACTTTCAACCCCTCCCATACTGTCACTAGGGATGTCACTGAGTATATATTGTGTTTGAAAAAGTTGGCCCAGCTCAGACCTGAAGGGGGGATCCAGCAGTGCCCTCGTAGGGAGTCGCCAGGATATGCATCTCTTTATTTTACCCGGTGGGAGCAATCACATGTATACCGGGGAGTGGTCGGAGAATGTTTGTGCTAAATATTTGTGTGAGCTACCCATGTCGCAATTCTCTTGGAGATCAACCAAATATCTAGCCGGGACCAGTTGCTGTGTACAGAGGAAATAAATGTGCTCTCTTTTTGAGTCTGATGGGCGTCTTGCTACGCATCTCTTAGTTGATGTTCCTCCTTAATCTGCTGTACCACGCACTGTGCTTTAGTGTAGTGCTGTGGATGTGGATGAGGATGTGAGCGGTCCAGCACTGGTTGCTTGGCGAGGTTAAAGTCTCCTCCCAGATAATATGTGTGGAGCCTACACTCATAACTATCCCCCATAGAGTGGTAAAGAAGGATTTGTCGTCTATATTTGGACCATAACAATTTGCCAAAGTGACCGACTGCGATGCCAGCCTTCCCCACACCACGCAGTATCTACCCTGTGGGTCGCTTATAGTCATCTCTTCTATATAGGGAGTGTTCCTCTTTATGAGGATGGCCGTTCCTTTCGAGTATGTGGAGTATGATGAGAAATATCTGTGTGACACCCATTCTGCAGCAAATGTCGGTGTGTGTGTTGGGTGTTGTGTGTGCTTCCTGGAGCATGGCAATGTGTATATGCGGTCTGTCCAAGTATACCAGGAGAAGTTGCCTCTTTCGTGGGTTCCCCAGGCCTCTGATATTCCAAGTTATTAGTCCTAAACCCTCCTGTTGTCTATCTCGGTCTATGTGAAGTTTGTCTATAAGGAGCTTGTGTGTCTGGGTTGGACTTCAGTGTGACTAACTTGGACGGATGCTGTTTCACCTAGCGTATCTTGAACTGTTCTATGCCTTCTATGCTATTTGCTATCCCCCGCCCTCCTAACCACGACGGCTTCCCCAACTTGCCGTCACCCCTGCGACCCGTGCCCTCGAGGAATCAAACGGATTCTCAAGTCAACCAGAAATACCCTTTCTTTGTAACATTTAGTATCCAGTTCTGCATTCCGTGTTTGCATATGCTCAAAAGGATACATGAGAAGGCCCGGAGCGGTAGCCATCGTTTTGATGAGGGAAGTGGGAGTATAGGAAAAGATAAAGAAGAGATAGAGGGGTACAGAAAACCTAAATAGAAGAACATGAATTGGGAAGTACTGTCCTCTGCTCCATTCGTCAGTAATAGGGGATCTCTTGCTGGGGCTGATCACCTAGTGGGCGAAGCATGACCTCCTTCCAGGCTTAGCGCCATGGGTGGAGGGTGTCTGGGACAGAAGTGTTGTGCGCCTGGCAAGTGCTCTGCCTTTGAAAGTCTCGGGCTATTTGTCCAGTCATCTTCTAGCAAAGCTTGCGAGAACATTTTCTGTATAATAATGTTCTGTAGCATTTTTTGAGAGCCAGCATTTGTTGTGTGATTCCGTAGCTGTGATCAACATTTAGGTTTTAAGAGCATGTTATCTAAGCTTTCGCATCACAGAGCGGGTTGCGTTTTGTTCAGTCATCCACTTGCATAGGCTATTCTTCATCTTGCCGACGTTCTGCTTGTAGTCGGCGAGCTGTTTGTGCGTCCTGGGTGTCTGGGTAGGGCTTTAAGGAAATCCATGGCTTGTTGTGGAGTTGCGCTAGTGTTGTGTACCTTGGAGTGGCGCTAGTGTTGTGTACCTTGGAGCGTTATCCTCAATCGGGCAGGTTAGAGCCTGGCGTATGTGACATTTGCCTGTTGCAATTTTTTCTTGACGGGCAGGAATTTCTTCCTGGCTTCTTGGACTTTGTGGAGCTCGGTGTAGCGCCTTCGTTCAGCACGCTACTGTTGATGTGTCTGATAGGCAGAGTATTCAGGTTCCTCTACCTTCAACTTGCGCTTGTGTGCAGGCTACAGGATCTTTTGGAAAATTTGGTGAGTTTCAGAGACCATATCTAACTATGAAACGGAGATACCAGGAAGCTGGTGGGTTTGTAATAAGGAGCACCGGCCTCAATCAGCACCATGGGGGCTGGGAAGGAAACTAGTGGGTTTGATAATGTAGAATCAGCAGGTTTGGTCCATCGGATTCAGCATCCACTGCATGCTCGTGGAGTTTGGTTATGGTAGCATCTGGTTATCAGCATCCACTGTACAACTGTAGGCATCTTTGTACCAGTGGTAATGAAACTGCGTGAAGCCTGTCATATGGCCAGGTCCTTGCCATTCCGTGGATGCTAGCACCTGGTCTGGATGATCCATGTGCAGGTTTGGCCTGTCTTGAGGTGGCAGTGGATTCCACAATACACTTTTCTCAGAGTCGCTCCGCCTGTTTTTCTATTCAGCTAAGCTTGGCTGTAATAGGGCATTCTTTCTTCAAACAAGCTTCCTTGTGTCTTGGCCAGACTGGCAATAGGGGCCACTAAATTTCTTAGGAGTATCTATTTCTGCTTAGCACTTTCAGGTCTGATCTGTTATATTTGTCTCTACAGCATGCCTCACGTATTGGAGACACCAAGAGTATCCCAATATATTGCCTTGGCATTGATTCAACCAGATAACAAAATGAACAAACCAAACATTTAAAGGGCATTGCTCTATTTGAATATTTTGGTAGCTCAGTTCCTTTAGTTCACATAACTGGGCCAAGGGTCATGAGTAAAATTAAATAAACGTGGCAGTGTGTGGCAAACAAAAGCCACAGACTACCAGAAAGCCTAAGAAATGATGTAAGTAGATACAAATTGTATTCGCCCAAAAGATTGAAAAGAGATTTTGCCGTCCAAGCACCAACATGGATTCCATAATACACTAAATCAGCACAAACCCCGCTCTATGAAAGCCAAAAAAGTTAAGTGAGAGACTACTCAATAACGGCGAGAGATATGAGAAAGATCATCCTGAAACCACAAGTCAACAAAAAGGCACCTGGGTAAACCAGTCTCAAATTACCAACAAAAGAGACACCAGGGACAGCTCAGTCAAATATCACCCACTGAGAAAGTACCTCGGCCCTGCCACATACAACAGTAACAATGTGGAAACACAAAGAACAGCCCAGTCACAAGCCACCAAGGTAGCGAGGAGGTCAAAACATACATAACCACCCAAGGAGAAAATGAGGCAAGAAAACATCCCTAACACATCAACACTGAACAATGAGGAGGCACCAGGATCAGCCCAGCAACAGACGCACACATTAGGGGACTGCAAGGGAAAAGGTAGCACCCTACCATCGCAGACCACCAGACAATATGGAGACACCAGAGAGAGGCCTGCCACCGACACAGCCAATTAAGAGAGAGTAGGAACAGCATTGCGGCCACAAAGAATCAGAATGAGGCAGTAGAGAAAGCCAAACCACATGCACCAGCAGACTAGGTGGCACCAGGGATAACCCTACTGTCACACACCAAAAGACAATAAGACAGTGGGGAGAACCTTGCTGTCCCACAGCAGATGTCTACTGTTACACGGACAGCCCTACCATGTGCCGATGGCGAAGAGAAACCAGTGAGACATGGCAGCCACACACTGGGCAATCAGATACCAGTGCAACCTGTCCAAACAACACACAAAGAGGAGACACCAGAGGTAGTCCACCTCCAACACTGGCTACAGAAGGGATTCAAAGAAACACTCTTTGCACCATCACAGACCTACCTTCCGAAGGCCGCAATTAACGAAGGAGCCACTGTCAGGTTTGCATGGCCTATCCAGCACTACCCCTTCTCGGTATTCCAGCTCCTCGTCTATCCGCACATGGTGAGGACTGTCTAAAGGATTGAGGAGCCCTGGAAAAGAGATGCAAGTTAAGAATACAGCGCAATGATGTACCCCACTCAGAAGAGATCCATAGCGAATATCATTGTAAATTGGCAGACTTTCCCCACACCATCCACAACCACTGAAGAATGTGGGGATGTACAGGAAGGAATAATATGTGGTTTTAGAAAAGAGGGATTGGGGCGTTTTAAGGAATGTGCACAGAACCCACATTCACTTGATGTACAAGTTAAAACTCCTGAAGGAGATAGTCTCTAGGCAAGAAGAGAAGTTGAAATTTACCTGCAAAATGCAGATCATTGTGCACAGGAAAAAAATATTTTCTTAGGTATCTGTAAAATAAACCAGAATAAATTAGAAGAAGTCACAGGAAATGATCAAATATGTACAGTCACTAAAGGGGAGACTGAATCCCTGTCACTCCAAGTTAAGGTTGACATTTCATATGCATCCCTCATCCGCTCCGATCACTGCAGCATCTACGTTGTACAGCATCGCTCACATATGGTTCATCAAATTAACACTGACCATATCCACGCACACCTGTGCAAACAAAGCACAAGCCGACAGACTCGGAGTACAGAAATAAAGGATGAACTATTACTGTGGACACTCCAGGTACTGAAGAATCCGAGCCATCTGCAAACAGGCCTTGCCCTTCCTCCCAACTCCTGTGAACTCTCCCTCGACGCTCCTAAAAGAGAGAAGGCAAATAAAAAGAGCACACAAGAAGTAAAAGTGAGATCTTTGAAGTCTTTTGTTTTATTTATTTTTTTAATTAGAAAATTCTAGCACATCATTAAAATGTTAGGCATAAAATAATGATTTTAGTTTCTAAAAGAAAAATGACTGGGGTGGAAATAAAGAGATTATTCACAGAAATGTCAAATGTTATCATTTCAATATTGTTTGAACATAGTTCATTTACAAGTGCTAATCACATACAAAGTTAAAAGTAATGGAAAAAAAGCGAAAGACAAGATCAGTCAGAACACAGATTAAGAACAAACGGAAAACGTTCTCCGATCAACAACTGTTTCCTTTGCCGACACCAAGAGTGGTACTTGTAGCGCAAATTTTTGCATTGCCATTTGTGCATCCGCAGCCTTTGCACTGCAAATAATTCACTAATTCTTTCCTTTTTTCTTTCTGAAGGAAATGTGCGCAATGAGGTACACCATCCCTTCGTGTTGAAATCGGTCTGACCCTTGCGTTTCTTTACTCGTACGGCAAAACTGTGACCTTCGTCAAAGGCAGTTCGATGGTCTGAGTCCTTCATACACAAGAAACTAGTTATTCATGTTGACATAATTATTATTATTCATGTTATTCATACCGCGCACACAATGATGTCTCACTTGTGAGACAAGGCTGTTCACACTGTTTAGTGCTATTCAAATGAATACTTATTTGGAACAACTATGCTATTACCTAGCGACTTTGTGCACAGTAAATTACAATACAATTAAATGCTACACAGCAGCTCTACCTTCACCTAGCTATATTGACAATCGCCTTTTTTGTGAAATCCCAAAACCTTATTGAGCTTACTCGCCCACTTGCCAACTCCAGTTGCGGCACTGGGAAGGGTGAGACGGAGAGGGTAAGGGGAGTCTCACAGGAGTAATTATATATTGTGGCTGGTTATCAGCTATGGGAGCCACTTCAAATGCCAGCCTCTATATTCTGTGCACTCTAGAGACACGCAAATAATGAAACTGGGGCTTCGAGCACACACGTCGTCCCCATTCTATCATGCCTGATCCGCTCAGCACTTACAAATCGTCCAAGTGCTGTAAAGCGCTATAAAATCGCCTGCATGTTTTAATACAATTTTCAATGTCTGCTCTCTCCTGTCCATTCCTTCCTCCAACGCGCTGCAACAAGCTAGGACCTTACAAAAGCACCGCCATCACTCAGAATGATACATCAACTTTGAGGAGAGCCCACCGGTACTCTCAATCATAAAAAGTACGGAAATATTAATGAACGACAGCCATCACTGTGAACCCATGCTGAGCCCTACCATGTCACCCCCACTACCTGCATCCACGATCCCTTTTCAGCAGAAACCCCATTTACAACACTTTCGGCAGAACCACAGGGGGAATAGAAACCAAGCATTTGCAATGCAATAGGTCTTGCATTCGCAAGAGTTTAAGCTATTGTCATTTACAATGGCAACAGCTCAAACTCCTGTAAATGCGAGACCTATTACACTTCAAAGAAACTGCCGCCGTTGTCCAGGGCTGCTTGAAAGTGAAAGCACGTATGGCGAGGAAACCACATCCTGCCTGCAATAGGAGAAACTAATTCAAGAAAATAGTGCTTACAGACGAAATAAAACACACTGTGTCGCAACAGAAGTAAAGGGGCAAGTCACAATGGGAGGTTACAAATGCAGACAAGGCAGTACCAAATAACGACTAGGAAGCCAGCGTTTACAAAGGACAAAGACACAAGCCAATGAAAAATATGGGCGGAGGGGGGTTTCAAAGCCATCCTCCCACTACTGCATGCCTCGCAGCAGCGCATGCGCTGACCCGGCTCGGCCTAAAAAGAGGACGCTGAAGGCATCAGAGCTCAGTTAGTATGCTGAAAAAATGTACTTTAAAATGACAACCTTTAGCAGGTCACATTTTTGTCACGCTCCATTTGAAAAAATATTCAAAGGGCGCTTCAGTATTTTACATGGGTAGGGAGGCAAAGCTTAAACAAAGGCATGCAAAGGGCTTGTTTAACAACAGATGCATTAAGAAGGGGGACAAAAAATCATGCAGCACAGACACATGTAATGAGCCTGGGGGATCAGACATCGCTTGTTCCCCTTACTTGGTATTTTCTTGCAGCTCATCAAACACCACAATCTCGTCCACAGAGAAGACGGTGCAGGCACGGGCAATCTGTCCAGCAAGGTATGTCCGCAGCTCAGGAGACTGGGCATTATCCAATATAGAGCCTGGCAATGCAACGCTAAGTGTGTATAGGCAGCCTGTAAAGAAATAAATAAAACATCAACTATCTACCCCAAATCAATTCCAGAGCCGTCACGGAGGCCAAGCTGCAGACAAGACATCTCAGAGAGGAAGTGCTTGGATGAATTTGTTGAGGTCTCTGGCTCGCCAGCAGAAACAGAGATTAAAAAATAGAAACTGCTGAGTGGAAAGTAAGCAGAAAGAGGTTGTTTAAGACAATGAGGTCAGATGTTTGCAGTAAGGGACACACTGCAGTGGTAGGAAGGAGGACAAAGGGCGCCAGCAGGTGAGGAGGGTGAGGGGGTGAGCAAGAGTGGAGACAAAGCATGTGAAGTCAACAGCTGGGAAACAGTCAAAGCATCGCAGAGCAAAGGTGATCTCTTGTGAGATGCATGCAGCACACCCTCACTGGAGTGATTTGGAAATACCAAAGATTCATTACACTGTCCTTGAGTATCAGTTTGCCAGACGCTGAAGCGCTTCTCAACCTACTGCACAGGACAAAAAACACACACTTGCACAAGTTACCTGTCACTCCCCTTGTCTCTTCTTGAATTTTGGTATTTTTCCCAGACTCCTCTTCAGCCTTTTGCTTTGTCTGGGATTTTAGTAATTTCGCCTTCTTCCATTTTTTTATTTCCTCTGTTTCTGAGAAGATGAACATAAAGTTAACTAAATTAAATCCAAAAAAACACCCCACCACAAGCTTCATCTACAACCCAAAGCAAAATAATGTTCAGTATTTGATTCATTCAGGAGCACGGCCAGCTTACCAGAACTCAACTTTAAACATGAAAAGAAAAGCTGTGCTAGGGTGGGGTGGGTGTGGGTGTGGGTGTGGGGGGTAGGGAGGGAGGCGGGAGAGAAAGAGGAGTGCTTGCAGAAAAGAGCACGGAGTTAGCAAGTGGGAGTGTGAAAGAAAGGGATCTATGCAAGGATTGCAAGAAGCGAGAGAGGAGAATGCTAGCAAGAGAGACAAGCATAAGAGAGCAATAGAGAACATGCTATAGCAAGAACGGCATGCTAGAGAGCACAACAGACAAGAGCATGAGAAGAGTGCAAAAGAGCAGCATGCAAGAGAGCACAGCACACAAGAGCATGAGAAGAGCACAAGAGAGCAGCATGCAAGAGAGCATAACAGACAAGAGCATGAGAAGAGCGCAAGAGAGCAGCCTGCAAGAGAGCATAACAGACAAGAGCATGAGAAGAGCGCAAGAGAGCACAACAGACAAGAGCATGAGAAGAGCGCAAGAGAGCAGCATGCAGGAGAGCACAGCAGACAAGAGCATGAGAAGAGCGCAAGAGAGCAGCATGCAGGAGAGCATAACAGACAAGAGCATGAGAAGAGCGCAAGAGAGCAGCCTGCAAGAGAGCATAACAGACAAGAGCGTGAGAAGAGCGCAAGAGAGCACAACAGACAAGAGCATGAGAAGAGCGCAAGAGAGCAGCATGCAAGAGAGCACAGCACACAAGAGCATGAGAAGAGCGCAAGAGCAGCATGCAGGAGAGCATAACAGACAAGAGCATGAGAAGAGCGCAAGAGAGCAGCATGCAGGAGAGCACAGCAGACAAGAGCATGAGAAGAGCGCAAGAGAGCAGCATGCAGGAGAGTATAACAGACAAGAGCATGAGAAGAGCGCAAGAGAGCAGCCTGCAAGAGAGCATAACAGACAAGAGCGTGAGAAGAGCGCAAGAGAGCACAACAGACAAGAGCATGAGAAGAGCGCAAGAGAGCAGCATGCAAGAGAGCACAGCACACAAGAGCATGAGAAGAGCGCAAGAGCAGCATGCAGGAGAGCATAACAGACAAGAGCATGAGAAGAGCGCAAGAGAGCAGCATGCAGGAGAGCACAGCAGACAAGAGCATGAGAAGAGCGCAAGAGAGCAGCATGCAGGAGAGCATAACAGACAAGAGCATGAGAAGAGTGCAAGAGAGCAGCCTGCAAGAGAGCATAACAGACAAGAGCATGAGAAGAGCGCAAGAGAGCACAACAGACAAGAGCATGAGAAGAGCGCAAGAGAGCAGCATGCAAGAGAGCACAGCACACAAGAGCATGAGAAGAGCGCAAGAGCAGCATGCAGGAGAGCATAACAGACAAGAGCATGAGAAGAGCGCAAGAGAGCAGCATGCAAGAGAGCATAACAGACAAGAGCATGAGAAGAGCGCAAGAGA
Organism: Lissotriton vulgaris; assembly: GCF_964263255.1. Lineage (NCBI taxonomy): Eukaryota > Metazoa > Chordata > Amphibia > Caudata > Salamandridae > Lissotriton > Lissotriton vulgaris. The sequence goes on along the minus strand of NC_141693.1, from coordinate 2,023,814,863 downwards.
GCACAACAGACAAGAGCATGAGAAGAGCGCAAGAGAGCAGCATGCAAGAGAGCACAGCACACAAGAGCATGAGAAGAGCGCAAGAGCAGCATGCAGGAGAGCATAACAGACAAGAGCATGAGAAGAGCGCAAGAGAGCAGCCTGCAAGAGAGCATAACAGACAAGAGCATGAGAAGAGCACAAGAGAGCAGCATGCAAGAGAGCACAGCACACAAGAGCATGAGAAGAGCGCAAGAGAGCACAACAGACAAGAGCATGAGAAGAGCGCAAGAGAGCAGCATGCAAGAGAGCATAACAGACAAGAGCATGAGAAGAGCGCAAGAGAGCAGCATGCAAGAGAGCATAACAGACAAGAGCATGAGAAGAGCGCAAGAGAGCAGCATGCAAGAGTGGAGGAGGCGCAAGCCACAACAGAGAAGGGGGAGGGCATGGCACTCACAAGGGAGCAAGAAGGTGGGGTCTCCTCCAAGGAAATTGGGAGATCCTGTTTCCTTCAAGAAAGCGGGGGCGGGTGAGGTTACGCATAAGAGGGCAGGGGTCAGCCCAAAAAAGCAGTGGGAGGCGGGACCAGTCCCCTAGAAAGCACAGGGAGGTGGGATCAGTCATCAAGAAACCAGATAGAGGCCAAAGCAGGAAGCAGAAGGTATCAGCCTTAAAAACCAGAGGTTCAGAGAAAGAAGGGAAAGGAGATGGACTGGAAGAGGGAAAGAATGAGAAGGGGAACCAGGACAGGCACTTGCAGTCAGGCAGAGGAGCCGGGGCGACATACTCCGGCAGTCAGTCAAGCAGAGGAGCCACGATTCCTGGCTCCGGCAGAGGAATCAAGGCACCTGGCTCCAGCAGTCAGGCGGAGACATCGGGGCACCAGGCTCCCCCAGTCAGGCAGAGACATCGGGGCACCTGGCTCCCGCAGTCAGTCAGGCAGAGACATCGGGGCACCTGGCTCTGGCAGTCAGGCAGAGACATTGGGACACCTGGCTCTGGCAGTCAGGCAGAGACATCGGGACACCTGGCTCCGGCAGTCAGTCAGGCAGTGGAATCGGGACACCTGGCTCCAGCAGTCAGTCAGGCAGAGGAATCGGGACACCTGGCTCCAGCAGTCAGTCAGGCAGAGGAATCGGGACACCTGGCTCCAGCAGTCAGTCAGGCAGAGGAATCGGGACACCTGGCTCCAGCAGTCAGGCAGGCAGAGGAACCGGGACACCTGGCTCCAGCAGTCAAGCAGGCAGAGGAACCGGGACACCAAGCTCTGGAAGAGGAACTGGGACACCAGGCTTTGGCAGTCAGGCAGAGGAACCAGGACATCAGGCTCAGGCAGAGGAACTGGGACACCAGGCTCCGGCACTCAGGCAGAGGAATCGGGACACCTGGCTCCGGCAGTCAGTCAGGCAGAGGAATCGGGACACCAATCTCCGGCAGACAGTCAGGCAGAGGAATCAGGACACCTGGCTCCAGCAGTCAGTCAGGCAGAGGAACCAGGACATCAGGCTCAGGCAGAGGAACTGGGACACCAGACTCCGGCACTCTGGCAGAGGAATCGGGACACCTGGCTCAGGCAGTCAGTCAGGCAGAGGAATCGGGACACCTAGCTCCAGCAGTCAGAGGAATCGGGACACCTGGCTCCAGCAGTCAGTCAGGCAGAGGAATCGGGACACCAATCTCCGGCAGTCAGTCAGGCAGAGGAATCGGGACACCTGGCTCCAGCAGTCAGTCAGTCAGAGGAATCGGGACACCTGGCTCCAGCAGTCAGTCAGGCAGAGGAATCGGGACACCTGGCTCCAGCAGTCAGTCAGGCAGAGGAATCGGGACACCTGGCTCCAGCAGTCAGTCAGGCAGAGGAATCGGGACACCTGGCTGCAGCAGTCAGTCAGGCAGAGGAATCGGGACACCTGGCTCCAGCAGTCAGACAGGCAGAGGAACCGGGACACCAAGCTCTGGAAGAGGAACTGGGACACCAGGCTTTGGCAGTCAGGCAGAGGAACCAGGACATCAGGCTCAGGCAGAGGAACTGGGACACCAGGCTCCGGCACTCAGGCAGAGGAATCGGGACACCTGGCTCCGGCAGTCAGTCAGGCAGAGGAATCGGGACACCTGGCTCCAGCAGTCAGTCAGGCAGAGGAATCGGGACACCTGGCTCCAGCAGTCAGTCAGGCAGAGGAATCGGGACATCTGGCTCCAGCAGTCAGTCAGGCAGAGGAACCGGACTCATGCTCCTGCAATCAGGCAGAAGAATCAAGACACCAGGCTCCAACAGAGGAACCGAGACACCAGGCTCCTGCAATCAGGCAGAAGAATCAAGAAACCATACTCCTGCAGTCAGGCAGAGTAAATGGAACCATGCTTTTGTAGAGAAGTTGGAGGACAAGGCTCTGACAGTAGGACAGAGGAAAGAGGACCAGGTTCTGGCAGAAGGACAGAGGAGAGAGGACCAGGTTCTGGCAGTAGGACAGAGGAGAGAGGACCAGGTTCTGGCAGTAGGACAGAGGAAAGAGGACCAGGCTCTGACAGAGGACAGAGTAAAGAGGACCGGGCTCTGACAGTAGGACAGAGGAAAGAGGACCAGGCTCTGACAGTAGGACAGAGGAAAGAGGACCAGGCTCTGACAGTAAGACAGAGTGAGGAGGACCAGGCTCTGACAGTAGAACAGAGGAAAGAGGACTAGGCTCTGACAGGACAGAGGACCAGGTTCTGTCAGTAAGACAGAGGAAAGAGGACCAGGCTCTGACAGAGGACAGAGTAAAGAGGACCGGGCTCTGACAGAGGACAGAGTAAAGAGGACCGGGCTCTGACAGAGGACAGAGTAAAGAGGACCGGGCTCTGACAGAGGACAGATGAAAGAGGATCAGGCTCTGACAGTAGGACAGAGGAAAGAGGACCAGGCTCTGACAGTAAGACAGTGAGGAGGACCAGGCTCTGACAGTAGAACAGAGGAAAGAGGACTAGGCTCTGACAGGACAGAGGACCAGGTTCTGGCAGTAAGACAGAGTGAGGAGGACCAGGCTCTGACAGTAGAACAGAGGAAAGAGGACTAGGCTCTGACAGAGGAAAGATGAAAGAGGACCAGGCTCTGACAGTAAGAAAGAGTGAGGATGACCAGGCTCTGACAGTAGAACAGAGGAAAGAGGACTAGGCTCTGACAGGACAGAGGAAAGAGGACTAGGCTCTGACAGGACAGAGGTAAGAGAACCAGGTTCTGGCAGTAGGACAGAGGAAAGAGGACAAGGCTCTGGGAGTAGGACAGAGGAAAGAGGACCAGACTCTGGCAGTAGGACAGAGGAAAGAGGGACAGGCTCTGACAGTAGGATAGAGGAAAGAGGGCCAGGCTCTGAAAAGACAGAGGAAAGAGGACCAGGCTCTGAAAAGACAGAGGAAAGAGGACCAGGCTCTGAAAAGACAGAGGAAAGAGGACCAGGGTCTGACAGTAGGACAGAGGAAAGAGGACCAGGGAGTGACAGTAGGACAGAGGAAAGAGGACCAGGGTGTGACAGTAGGACAGAGGAAAGAGAGCCAAGCTCTGCAGTAGGACAGAGGAAAGAGGACCAGGCTCCGACAGTCGGAAGGAGGACCAGGTTCTGGCAGTCAGACAGATGAACAAGAAGCCTGCTCCAACTCAAAGAAATTCCACATGCAGACATCCCCGCCGAGGATATATATTTGTACATCCTGCTTAAGGAGCGGGTTTGGAACAAATAAATGTCTCCATGTTAATATAATCTTGTGTCCACAACAGCTCTAAAAACAGCCTAATATGACGATTATGTAATGTGTGTGGAATTGCTGGATTAGGAGCGTTCTTATTCCTTCCATGATGTTGCTGAATCCCCTGCATGTCGGACGTCAGGTCTCCGACACCAGTTGTGAGGGTTGCTGCAAGCGATCTTATATATACTTATGATGATGTTTACCTTTGGCTGCCTTCATCTCTGCTTCCACGTTGTTGTTCTTCCCCACCTCCTCCAAGGCTCTCTGCTTCTCCAGCTTTTTCAGTAACTTCAACTCTTTCCATTTTTTTCGTTCCTCTTTTTCTGAAATGTGGAAATAATTTATTTAAATACACCCCAAATCACTGTAAGATGGATACACGTTCATGCCGGGCACCGTTCACTCCACGTGGAAGCTGCTGAATACACAAAGTTGGGATATAGTCAATTAAAACTATCAAATAAAGAGGGCGACATTTTTTTTGGGCCAGTGTTTTCAGCAGTGATGCTTATTTTCAATCTAGATATGTGATGACATGGAGCGCTTTATAAGTGGGAGCTACGGCAGGATTCTCTCACATTCATTCACCATGCCACTGTTGTTGCGCAGTGCTCGTTTCATCAGTGAGGGTTCTTCAGCTCCTTCTAGAGATGGTTTCTGCAAAATGATGCATGAGCTGGTTCTTCTCGGTCTCACTGCCTTTCGAAGGTTCCCAACCAAGAACGGACAGTGGCGGACCCTCCGGCTTTTACCTGCTGCAAGTACCCTGTCTGCTTTACCTATCTGAACTTCCCTGGCTCTGATCTCTGTGTTAGAACTTTGCAAGAATGCGTTAAATTGCAAACGTTTGTTCTTGGCCTCAATTGTGATCTTCAGCAACTGTATGTATTCATATATTTATATAATACAATAAAACTATACATAACTGTAGGGAAATAAGGTTGGGGAACCCACATGATTGTAACACCCACAAACACAGAGTAAAAATCCTCCTGATTAAACAAGGGTTTTTGAAAGATGCATCCCATCCTCTTACGCCTGCGAGAGCAGCAGATCTAATCTGACATCCGATGCACACATTAGTGCAGTGAGAGGACGGCGATGGTCTGACCTAGGGAGCTTTGGTTGTATTCTGCAGTGTTCGCAATGTTCTGGTAAAGGGGCTCCTAATGTGCTCTGCTGGGAAACAAACCTTCTAAAGCAGCCAGACAAGGAATCGGTGGGATGTCAGGTCTCTCTGTGAATTCGCTTGAGAAGTCCTCACCATATGAAGAAGATAGCCGGCTGGTCGCTGCTAACATATTTCTGATTTTATGGCTAGATCCTTTTGTACCGCTTTTGGCCGCCATAAGCGTGGCAGGGTATGCTCAGACGTGAGTCCCTTGCTCACTTTGCCACTGGATTCAAGCAAGCCGGGCTGAAGACGGCTGGAATGCCAAAAACCGGTCCTCGGAAGCTTGTTTCCGGTCCAGGGAAGACATGGCTTGGCAGTTCGGGCTGGACCGTTCCCATGAGGCACAGTGTCAGACTGATTTGCATAAAGCCATGTCTGAACTGGGGTGGCAGAGTGGGCTAAAGAACGGTGATGGATTAAACCCAGATCTTTTGACTGGGTGTGAGTGTTTGATTGATTCAGATGCTCTGTCCATCACCACCCCCTTTTGTACCGCTTTTGGCCGCCACAAGTGTGGCAGGGTATGCTCAAACGTGAGTCCCTTGCTCACTTTGCCACTGGATTCAAGCAAGCCGGGCTGAAGACGGTTGGAATGCCAGAAACCGGTCCTCGGAAGCTTGTTTCCGGTCCAGGGAAGACATGGCTTGGCAGTTCAGGCTCGACTGTTCCCATGAGGCACAGGGTCAGACTGATTTGCATATAGCCATGTCTGAACTGGGGTGGCAGAGTGGGCTAAAGAACGGTGATGGATTAAACCCAGATCTTTTGACTGGGTGTGAGTGTTTGATTGATTCAGATGCTCCGTCCATCACCACCCCCTTTTGTACCGTTTATGGTTAGATCAGCAGCTCTTCGAGGTAGAGTACAAGTGATCTTACCAAGAACAGATATACCCAGCGACATCACCTCAGACGGATCCCTCCGTGTCTTGGAGGATCTCATTCAACATCTGCAAGAAGTTGGCTTGAGTGACTGCCAATGGGATCACCTTCATGCTTGTCACATGTACAGACAGACTACTGCCCTCTCCGATGCTCTCTCATGGAGTGCTGCACAGACAACCCACCAGGTCATTGTAATGCAGAGCACGCAAGACCAGTCAATGAGATAACCTGTCAGCTACAACATGTAGTTCTGTAACCAACCCAAGTTGTTACCGCTGTGCATTATCGCTGCGGGCTGGTAGAAGTACACAAGCGTGATGTTCTTATTTAGGTTCACTGGTAATGTCGTCGGGCTGCGCTCAGTACCTGTGGAAGCAGTATTGGAGGAATGAGAACAAGTTTACCTAGCCCCACATGGGCTGATGTTCAGCACATGACCAATAAATGGCTCTGAAGTGACAGACTGTAAACTAGTCCAACGAAAGCTGGGCAGGTTAGAGGAAGCAGGAGGGACCGGAAATCCAGCTCAACACAGGCAGGGCAGATCCCAAGAAGCAAGAGGGACCGGAAATCAGCTCAAAGCAGACAGGGTAGATTAGAAGAAGCAAGAGGGATCTGAAATCCAGCTCAATGCAGGCAGGCAGCACAGCCTTAATACTGAGCATTACGAACCAGCTCAGCACAGGCAAGTGAGCGGTACACCAAGGAATGGCAATGCTAGGTTACAGCTCATCAGAAGTAGACACATTTCTAGTGGGCAGCTGAGGACCAACACAGGACACAACCATTGCTGGGACAGGTTATCACAGCCAGGACATGAGCAACTGTTACAAGGGAGAGAGAGACTACTTCACCAACAAGGAGAGCGATGTTTTGGATAGGGCAGACGGCATCATATGAGGTAGCCCAACAGTGGCAGACAACTCCAGAAGTCATTGACATGGATCCATTGTCCTTGATTACAAACAAAAACAGGTTGCTCTTAAGAGGGACCCTTTAACCGAGCTTTCAGACACAACATGCCTGCCTTCCATGCCTTGGTCAGTATCAACTACAGCTCACCCTTGTTTATTCTTAATTTACCCAGTGACTTAACACTCATCACCACAGCGTTTACGAGTCTGTGAAACAGGTCCAGGCCATTTCAACTAGAAATAAACAAAGATAGTGTTCTATCGTGCCTGCTGGTTCTGCAGTGGTGCTTCTTTCATAAAGTGTTGTTCCCTGCAATGGCGCTTGTTCTGGTGCACTGCATAAGAGATTTGTCACAAATCTATTTATACGCCTGCTTGGGCCTTACAGGTGAAGCAATGACATTGCACTCAATCCTTGCTGAAAACTCAGCAGCCAGTCGGCTATCCCACACCCTAAGCCCTCAGGAGAACCCGCAGCCAGGACGCTGCCCCACTCATCAGGCCAGCACAAGTCTTATTTCCAAGGCAGAAGTCAGGCATGGCCTTCATGAACACCCACAGTCAGGCATTGACCTTCCCGATGTGTGGACAGGGCCAATGGAAATGGGTTTAAATGTTTGTAGCTTGACAGATTAACTCACCACACAGATCTGGACAACTCTGCTAAGGTTATCAGTGTTTATTGACAAACCAGCTGCACTGTATGTGGGATCGCTGAAGAGTTTTTTATATTTATTCTTGCAAGGAAAGACAGCAGATCATTTTTTTGCCTAGTAACCTTAACCTTAGTCCGTCGTGTGTGGCTCATTGACAGATCACATGGGATAATATACTGCAACTCAGATTTTATTCATGGAATTTATTTTGTCCATTTTCACTCCTACAGACTAACACAACACATTAAATAGAGGCGTTCAACACAACCCGAAATCAGACCCTGGTCTGAAGATGTGCTGCCAGCAGTAATGAGTGGCAGCACATGTAGCACGCCAATGAGTGTCATCTAGTGGTTGAAGTGGGTGGGATCAGAGGGGCACGGCATGCCCATACTTTTTTAATTTAAGAAAAACAGTTCCCCTACTTTTTGTGAACAGAGAACCGGCGATTAATTCCGAGAGTTGAAATGAGTCAGTTGAAGTGCAAGGCAGAGTCTCCTGTCCTGTGACACGGAGGAAGGGTCCGAAAGCTAAACAAACCTTCCTGCCAGGGTGCCGCTGCCCTGAAAGAAATGTAAATGAGAGCAATTGGGCAATCTCCAAATGTAAAGGGCACTTCCTGATAACACAGATGTATTCTTTTGAGAGGTATTGCAAGAGAGATCCCAGCTGATGTGAAGCTTTTAAAGGTCAGTTATAAAACAAATGCACTAGGTACAATCTGTGTCTCTCTAAAATCTAATTTGGAATCACTAAACATTTTTGTGCTTTTTGTAGCAGCCTATCTTATACTGTGTGTAATGCAAATTTAAAATAATGACATAGATTCACAGTACTTTCTGTGACAGGCAGGGACCTCCTAGCACTAAAAATACACAAGTCGTTAGTGTTCATTGCAGCAACCAGGGTTCAATTCCTTGGCTCTCTCGTTAACCATACAGACCTGTGCAGTATATTAACCAATAGAGGTTTCATAATGTACACTATTACATTTCTCACTGATAAACTAGCATTTATTTTTCATTTAAGCTGTGTCTTAGTTTATATGTGGTTACCTGAAGGTGAAAGGCTGACGAAAGCTTCAGAATATTTTGGTTTTTCTGCCATGACCTTGATCCCCCAAACGCTTACTTACCCCGCCCCCTTTGCGTACAACGTCACAGTCCCCATAATTTTTTTATGCACTTCAGCCAACAGGTTTAAACAGCAGTCAGTATCTAGTTGTATGACCGAGCCATAGCAGTTATTGAGAATTGCTCACAGTATATGGTCTAAACAAAATCTGTACTTACTTTGCTGCGTAAGGGCGCGCCAATTGGTCTTCTGGTCTCCCTGAAAGAGAAAGTAGGTGGCAGTATCAGACCAGAGGGTTCAGTACAAGGAGGCAGGTATTGTTTCATAAGGATATGGGTCTTGGGGCATCTGTTCCAAAGGAGGAAGGTCTCTGGCATGAACATGGGTCAGAGCACTGGGTCTGCCAAGAACTCGTAGTACCACTGCATCCGAGGGGTGGATTTAAGATAAGAGTATCCGACCTGAGAAAGGGGAGGTCTTTTTACCTCTCACGTGTGAATTGTCCCGATTCTTTGCTCATTAATCGCTCCTTTGTTCTGTTCTGTCAGCAGAGTGTCCCCTACCCAGCCTGTTTCCCTAAGTTCGCTCCTGCTATGCTGTCTTTACTATTTTCTTCTTTACCCCTGCAAGCCACTGGGGTCTCCAAGGCATCACCTTTCCATATCCATCATCCCTCACCTGCCTCCCTTGCTCCCTTCCTTTTTTTATCTGTACCGTCATGAATTCAGACTCCCCTCGAGCCCCATTGTTAGACGGACCGGGAGGGTCGGCCGAGTTTACGGGGAGAGGTCTCCAGGGAGAGCCGACTCCAACGACTGTACAGATAAGTAACTTCCCCCCCACAGACGGACACCACACAAGATTGAAGGTTAACGAGATTTTATATGCAATTCTTAGGTTACGTTGATATCATACAAGGAGGTCTGGACTCAGGGGTCCCCTCGGTTCTGATCTCTGGATGAGGAAAAGGGTAGCGGGACAGTCTTAGTTACCAATGAGTTCAATAGCTCTCAATCCTCGAGCTCGGCGTGTTTGCTGATCGGGCCGTGGAGGAGCCAAGCAGGTCCCGAGAGGGATGAAGGATGGTCGACGGGCCGTGGAGAAGCCAAGCAGGTCCCGAGATGGATGAAGGATGGTCGACGGGCCGTGGAGAAGCCAAGCAGGTCCCGATGCAGATGACGGTTACAACGGTCCGCGGCCTCGCCAGCAGATCCGGACGACGGTGAAGGATGAAGGTTACGACGGCTGTGGCAGCGCCAACAGGCAGGATGATGGTGCACAGGACAGGGCTACGGCAGCGCCAGTAGGCCGACCAGGATGAGTTCTTCTTTCGTCTCTCGACTCCAAGATACAACTGCCTTCCTGCTCTGGAGCTGCCCCAGTTATAGGGCTGGCGTGCTTTGATGTCCGGACCCTCGCACTTGGAGGTCGGGAGGTCCGGGATGAGGGAGTCCAGACACCCAGCAGGGGGGTGGAGCCAGCGCCCGGGGAGGCGATGGGCGAGCGGCACTGGCCGGGGGAGAACCATCGACACCTCTTTCTCCCATTGACTGGCCAAGTAGCTCGCTCACCTCCTGGGTGGAGGGTGGTGCCGGAATGTCTGAGGCCGGGCTAGGCCCAGGGTTGAGGTCGATCGGGGGCCAGGCGGCCTCGTGGCGAAGTGTCCAAGATGGCGGCCCTGGCTGGGCGCATGGGTCGGCAGTGGATCGGACCCACGAGGTTATCATACTCGAGGGCAGGTGTCCCTGAGGGGACGTAGGACGTGCAATGGTGGGGTGTGGTGCTTGTGTGACTGGCTCGGGCTTGGTCGAGCCGGGGGAGAGCGGCCCGTCATGTGGCCTGTCCAACATGCGTCCCCCCCAGCTGAAGGCGGGGAGAGTTACCCATCCTCTTGGGGACTCTCTTCGTCGAGGCGGAAAAACCGGGACAGGCCATCCGCGTTGGCGTGGTTGGATCCAGGCCGGTGTTCAACGGTAAAGTCCATACCTTGCAAGGAGATGGACCAGCGTAGCAGTTTCGGGTTTTCCCCCCGCATATGCATCAACCACTGCAGGGGTCGGTGGTCAGTCTGCACCCGAAAGTGGGTGCCAAAAAGGTAGGGTCGGAGCTTCTTGAGGGCCCATACCACAGCGAAGGCTTCCCTCTCTATGGTGCTCCAGCGTTGTTCCCGTGGTAGGAGTCTCCGGCTGATGAAGGCCACCGGTTGATCAAGGCCTTCGGTGTTCACCTGGGACAGGACCGCCCCAATGCCCTGGTCGGAGGCGTCCGTCTGGACGACGAACTCCCGGCTGTAGTCTGGGGCCTGGAGCACAGGAGCGGAACACATGGCGGCCTTTAGCTGTTCGAAGGCCGCTTGACACTCTGGGGTCCAGTTCACCTTCTTGGGCTGATTTTTTGACGTGAGTTCGGTGAGGGGCCCCACGATGGTACCATAGTCTTTCACGAACCTTCGGTAGTAGCCCGTGAGGCCCAGGAAGGCTCGCACCTCAGTTTGAGTGACAGGGGGTTGCCAGTTCTGGATGGCGGCAATTTTCAGTTGTAGAGGGGCCACTAGACCGCTTCCCACCTGGTGTCCGAGGTAGGTCACTGACCCTTGTCCGATTTGACATTTGCTGGCCTTGATCGTGAGGCCAGCTCGCTGAAGGGCCTGCAACACTGCTTGGAGGTGGTGGAGGTGCTCGGTCCAGTGGTGGCTGTACACAGCGATGTCGTCCAGGTAGGCGGCGCTGAACTCTTCGAGCCCCGCCAGGACCTGATTGACGAGCCGTTGGAAAGTCGCTGGGGCATTTTTCATGCCGAAGGGCATGACCGTGAAATGATAGTGGCCATCGGGGGTGGAGAAGGCAGAACGTTCTTGTGCTCGGGGTGTGAGGCCGATCTGCCAATAGCCTGCCGTTAGATCGAAGATGCTGAGGTAGCGGGCAGCGCCCATTCGGTCGACCAGTTCATCTGCCCGGGGGATGGGGTGTGCGTCCGTTCTGGTGACTTCGTTCAGGCCCCGGTAGTCGACACAGAACCGGAGTTCGGGTGTGGTTCCGGGGGCGGCTGCTTTGGGGACCAGTACGACCGGGCTGGCCCATGGACTGTCGGAGGGCTCGATGACCCCGAGCGTGAGCATCTTAGTTACTTCCGCCTGGATGCAGGCCCGTACCCGATCAGGTACGCGGTAGGCCCGGTGGCGGATAGGAGGGCTGTCTCCGGTGTCTACATCGTGCACACACCAGGAAGTGACACCTGGGGTGAGGGAGAACAGGCTGGCAAATCGGACTAGGAGGGCTTGGCACTCTTGGCGTTGTTCCTGGGTGAGGGTTTCCGAGAGTCGGACCCCATCCACGGAGCCGTCTTGCTCCTGGGTCCGCAAAAGGTCAGGGAGAGGCTCGGAGTCGTCTTCAACCCCGTTGTCTGTGGCCATCAAGAGGCTGAGTTCTGTTCGTGCAAAGTGGGGTTTCAGTCTGTTGGTGTGGAGGACTCGGAGCGGATTCCGGGCGGACTCCATATCGATCAGATAGGTGGCAGGACCCTTGCGCTCGATTACCTTGAAGGGTCCCGTCCATTTGTCTTGGAGAGCGCACGGTTCTGTGGGGGACATTACCCAGACCTGTTGCCCCGGCTCGAATTCAATAGATGAGGCGTTCTGGTCATACCATTTCTTCATGTCCTCTTGACTGGCCTCTAGGTTGGCTTTTGCTAGGTCTCGGAACCGCTGGGACTGGTTGCGGAGGGTGAGGAGGTACCGGAAGACATCTGGAGGACTCTTGGCCGGAGGCATCTCCCAGCCTTCTTTGATCAGGCTGAGTGGCCCCCGTACTGGGTGCCCATAGAGCAGCTCGAATGGGCTGAAGCCTAGGGACTTCTGTGGGACCTCCCGGTAGGCGAAGAGGAGGCACGGCAGCAGCACGTCCCACTGGCGACGGAGGGGTTCTTCCAATCCCCCGATCATCCCTTTTAGTGTGCGATTGAACCGCTCAACAAGTCCGTTTCCTTGGGGGTGATAGGGGGTCGTGAAGCGGTAGGTGACCCCACACTGTTGCCAGAGGGACTTCATATATTTGGAAATAAAGTTCGTGCCTCTGTCACTGACGACTTCTCGGGGGAACCCCACACGGGAGAAGATCCCCATCAGGGCCCTGCCGACCACTGGGGCTGTGACGGTCCGGAGAGGAATAGCCTCAGGGTAGCGGGTGGCGTGGTCCACTAGTACTAGGATGAAGCGATGGCCTTGTCTTGTACGTGGGTCTAGGGGTCCCACAATGTCTATTCCGACCCTCTCAAATGGGGTCGTGACCACGGGAAAGGGTTGCAGGGGGGCCTTTAACTTGCGGCCGCTCTTCCCACTGGCTTGGCACGTGGGGCAAGATCGGCAATGCTGGTGCACATCGTTTCTCATTTTTGGCCAGAAGAAGTGGGTCACTAGGCGGCTGTAGGTTTTATCTTGTCCCAGGTGCCCTGCCAGGGGGACATCGTGGGACAGATTTAGCAGGAAGTCTCTAAAGCGGAGTGGCACCACTAGTACTCGGTTGGCCCCCAGCTCGGCGATTCGTTGCTCGCTGTACAATAGGTCATTGTCCCAGTAGACCCAATGAGTTCCGGAGGTATCCCCTGCGCTTTGGGCGAGCGCTTGTTGTCGGAGTCCCTCAAGGGAGGGACAGGTCTTCTGCTCCTGACGAAATTGTTCTTGTGTGGGTCCCCCTTCTTGAGCCCACTGGTCAAGATTAGCAAGGTCGGAAGGTTGAGCAAGTTCGAGGGGGATGCCCTGGTCGGGGGTCTCGGCGGGGGCGACCGGAGGCGGAGGCGCCGGCCATTCTGGTTCTTCCGGGTGATTGTTGGCACGGACGGCCATGGACCGGGTGGTGACGCACGCCCAGTCTGGGACGCCCAACATCCCCAAGTGTGCTTTTCGCTCCACGGCTGCCCACGGGGAGCTTTCCAGGTCATTTCCGAGGAGGCAGTCCACGGGGGCGTCGTCTCGGACCGTTACCCTTAACATGCCGGAGACCCCTCCCCACTCAAAGGGGACGCGGGCCATCCGACACAGACTCTCCGAGTTGTCGGCTGATCGCACAGGGCAGAGAATGTTCGGTAGATATTGTTCTGGGGTCACCAGATGACAGCGGACGGCTGTCACACTGGCCCCGGTGTCTCGAAGGGCTTCGGCCCGTTGTCCATTGATGCTCACCCATTGGCTGTACTTCTGGGTGTTAGCGGGTAGGGGGACCCGCGGGACCATGTCTCTGCCCCCTAAGCACGCGAGAGTCATGGCGGCTGGCTCCCACTCTTGATACTCTTGCTCGTCTGTTTCTTGTTCCTCGGAGATCTGTTCTTCCCCTAGTGCCGCGGCGGCCACCTGGCGGGGTCTTGGACTCTGATACTGCGGGCAGCTTGGGTCGTTTGCATAGTGGCCGACTCGTTGGCATCGGTGACATGTAACATTGGCTCTGTATCCCGGTCGCGCCGGGGTGCTGCCCCGGTTGGCCGGGGGGGTGGTGCTGGCAGTGGGGGCGGCCGGAGTGATGTCTCTTCCTCGTCCTTGGCCCCCTCCTCCTCCTCTGGATCGGTGGTGACCATTGTTGTTCCTGTTCTGCTCGTAGGACCCATTCCGGCCCACTCGGGTGATCTCCCACCGGTCAGCTTCAGCTGCGAGCTGCCGGGGATCGGTTAACTTGCTGTCGAGGAGGTGTTGGCGTAGTTCAATGAAGCAATTGTTGGACAGATGCTCCCATACCATCAGATTGAACAACTGCTCGTAGGTCGTGACGTTGTTCCCTCTGATCCAGCCTTCGAAGGCTCGGCTAAAGTACGTTACATAGTCCACCCAAGTGGTACCTGGAATGCGTGTGCAGTCTCGGAACCTCTGCCGGTACATCTCGGGCGTGAGGCCATAGCGAGTGAGGAGGGCCGCTTTCATATGGTCGTAGGAGGTCATCTGGTGGTCTGGGAGCTGTAACAGAGTATCGCGGCCCTCATTGAGGAATTTGCCCCATAGGCCGGCTCCCCAGTCGGCTCTATCGATCCGGTGCGCAGTCATCGCGATTTCATATGCCTTAAACCATTGCTGGATGTCGTCTTCTCGAAAATATTCTCGGACCACATCCTTGGGGATGTGCACTTTTTTGTCCGTGGTCCCTGGGGTGGACGGTCTGTCGGGCACCCCTAACTCTTTATTCTGTTTGCGCAGGTTGATCTCGGCTAGGTTCCGCTCGTGCTCGTACGTTAGTCTTTTCTCCTCGAGCTCCCTTTGCCTCTGTTTTTCCTCTCTTTCTTCTCGGAGGCGAAGGTGCTCTAAGTTTATTTTTTGCTCGGCCAATTTGAGTTCTATGTCCATCTTGAGTCGGGCCATTTCGAGTTCGTGTAGTCGGCCTTTTTCTCTTTCTTGGATCTCGTCTTGCGAGAGACCCGTTCTTTGCTCTTCAGGGGCCGTGTTGGTCTTTTTCGCGGTGTTTTGCTCAGGGGCTTCGACATCCCCGGTCTCTGCCCAAGATTCTAGGGCATGCTTAAAATCGTCCTTGGTACTTAGTCCGGTGGTAGCGATACCTAGTTCGATGCAGAACTGCTTTAGTTCACGATGGCTGTATTCCTCTAGTTTTTCCATTTGGAACCTCTCAGTTGCTCCGCTCTCTTTAGTCGACATTGTTGTTCGTTGTGGGGTGAGCTACTCTCTGTACGTTATGCGGTGATTCGGATCGCGCCGCTGGCCACCAATGTTAGACGGACCGGGAGGGTCGGCCGAGTTTACGGGGAGAGGTCTCCAGGGAGAGCCGACTCCAACGACTGTACAGATAAGTAACTTCCCCCCCACAGACGGACACCACACAAGATTGAAGGTTAACGAGATTTTATATGCAATTCTTAGGTTACGTTGATATCATACAAGGAGGTCTGGACTCAGGGGTCCCCTCGGTTCTGATCTCTGGATGAGGAAAAGGGTAGCGGGACAGTCTTAGTTACCAATGAGTTCAATAGCTCTCAATCCTCGAGCTCGGCGTGTTTGCTGATCGGGCCGTGGAGGAGCCAAGCAGGTCCCGAGAGGGATGAAGGATGGTCGACGGGCCGTGGAGAAGCCAAGCAGGTCCCGAGATGGATGAAGGATGGTCGACGGGCCGTGGAGAAGCCAAGCAGGTCCCGATGCAGATGACGGTTACAACGGTCCGCGGCCTCGCCAGCAGATCCGGACGACGGTGAAGGATGAAGGTTACGACGGCTGTGGCAGCGCCAACAGGCAGGATGATGGTGCACAGGACAGGGCTACGGCAGCGCCAGTAGGCCGACCAGGATGAGTTCTTCTTTCGTCTCTCGACTCCAAGATACAACTGCCTTCCTGCTCTGGAGCTGCCCCAGTTATAGGGCTGGCGTGCTTTGATGTCCGGACCCTCGCACTTGGAGGTCGGGAGGTCCGGGATGAGGGAGTCCAGACACCCAGCAGGGGGGTGGAGCCAGCGCCCGGGGAGGCGATGGGCGAGCGGCACTGGCCGGGGGAGAACCATCGACACCTCTTTCTCCCATTGACTGGCCAAGTAGCTCGCTCACCTCCTGGGTGGAGGGTGGTGCCGGAATGTCTGAGGCCGGGCTAGGCCCAGGGTTGAGGTCGATCGGGGGCCAGGCGGCCTCGTGGCGAAGTGTCCAAGATGGCGGCCCTGGCTGGGCGCATGGGTCGGCAGTGGATCGGACCCACGAGGTTATCATACTCGAGGGCAGGTGTCCCTGAGGGGACGTAGGACGTGCAATGGTGGGGTGTGGTGCTTGTGTGACTGGCTCGGGCTTGGTCGAGCCGGGGGAGAGCGGCCCGTCATGTGGCCTGTCCAACACCCATCATCCGTCCCTCCGCTTCCTGGCCTCCTAACAACATTCATTACATGCTCTGTTGGAACCCCCGTCTTCTCCCATGACCTACCCTACCACCTCCATTACCTACTCTTTTTTACCAAGCCCTGGCTCCTCTTCCCCATTACACACCTCTCCCCACATTCGCTACCACCACCACGCCTAACTGCTCCACCTCCAGTACCTCACCCCTCCGTGGCTTGCATCAATGACTAAAAGGCGGCCTGCTGGGATTACACTGCAAGGCATTGATTGAAACTCTGGACATGTCAAATAGAGCTTTCAGGTGAGCACTGGACAGCTGAGCACACCTGTCATGTATGATAATCTCTGTGAGCAAACCTGCTGGTATCTTTAACACTCGTTGTTCCATCTGCGTAACGTGGGCTGTGGACCTGGGTAGTTAAATGACATGACCTTGTGCGCTCAATCTGCATTTGTTGCTGCGGTGAACTCCATTGGGTCTGTACCCCAAAGAGGCAGACTGCATCTTGAGTTTACAGCTTAACCTGCAGTTGGCCCTGCTGCAGCCCAGCTCCCCTCCAATCTCAAAGGCTGCCCTCCTACTCGATGTACCATCCGCCTGCCAACGCAAGCGCCTTCCATGGGCCTAAATGCCTACACTACAACTTGGTGTCCATCTCAAGACATAGAGGCTAAGGATGACTTCCACAGGCGACTTTAGTGTTGGGCCCTTACAGCTTAGATCCCCTCCGTCTCCCTTCCACTGAACCGCTCCCCACACTTCCAATCTCAAAGGTCGCCTTACTGCCCAATGCATCATCCTACGGTCAGTGCCCCTTCCCCCATGGTCCCATAGGCATACCGCGGCTCAAGTGCCCCTCTCTGCCATCCCTGCCTCCTTGGTGTCGAGATGAAGTCAAAGAGGCTAAGGGGGTGACTTTACTGTTGGACCTTAGAGCCTGTAACCCCTCCTTCATCTGCCCTCCACCTCCCTTCCACTGAGATGCTCCTCACACTTCCAATCTCTAAGGCTGCCCTACGCACCATCCATCTTCCAACCCGAGCACCCCCATGGGCCTCTGGGTCCACAGCAGGTCAAGTGGCCCTCTCTGTATCTTGGGGTCCAGATGAAGGCAGAGTGGCTAAGGGGGGCCTTCAGTACGTACATTAACTGTTGGGCCCTAGGGTCTAGAAACCCTCCCTCCCACTGCACTGCGTCCCACGCTTCCTCATGCACCCGTGGCCTGCACCATCATTTCTAACTGATGCACAGAATCCATTCACTTCTTCAGGCTGACCACCACCACTGGCAGTGGTATAGAACGTAACACTTCTCGTCTTCCCTCCCCATTACTACAATCAGTCTCCTATCCTCCATTAATGTTCTCTCTCCCCAATAGTAACATCAGTCGCCTCTCCCTCATTAATGTCCTCTCCCTCCATGTGTAAGATCAGTCTCCTCTCCCATTAGTAAGATTAGTTTCCTCTCCCATTTAGTAAGATTAGTCTCCTCTCCCATTAGTAAGATCAGTCTCCTCTCCCATTTAGTAAGATTAGTCTCCTCTCCCATTTAGTAAGATCAGTCTCCTCTCCCATTTAGTAAGATTAGTCTCCTCTCCCATTTAGTAAGATCAGTCTCCTCTCCCATTTAGTAAGATTAGTCTCCTCTCCCATTTAGTAAGATCAGTCTCCTCTCCCATTTAGTAAGATTAGTCTCCTCTTCCATTTAGTAAGATTAGTCTCCTCTCCCCTCCATGTGTAAGATCAGTCTCCTCTCCCATTTAGTAAGATCAGTCTCCTCTCCCATTACGATGTCTCCTCTCCCCTCCATGTGTAAGATCAGTCTCCTCTCCCATTTAGTAAGATTAGTCTCCTCTCCCATTTAGTAAGATTAGTCTCATCTCCCCTCCATGTGTAAAATCAGTTTCCTCTCCCATTAGTAAGATCAGTCTCCTCTCCCATTTAGTAAGATTAGTCTCATCTCCCCTCCATGTGTAAAACCAGTTTCCTCTCCCATTAGTAAGATCAGTCTCCTCTCCCATTTAGTAAGATTAGTCTCATCTCCCCTCCATATGTAATATCAGTTTCCTCTCCCATTAGTAAGATCAGTCTCCTCTCCCATTTAGTAAGATTAGTCTCCTCTCCCCTCCAGGTCTCCTCTCCCCTCCATGTGTAAGATCAGTCTCCTCTCCCATTTAGTAAGATTAGTCTCCTCTCCAATTTAGTAAGATTAGTCTCCTCTCCCCTCCATGTGTAAGATCAGTTTCCTCTCCCAGTAGTAAGATCAGTCTCCTCTCCCATTTAGTAAGATTAGTCTCCTCTCCAATTTAGTAAGATTAGTCTCCTCTCCCATTTAGTAAGATTAGTTTCCTCTCCCATTTAGTAAGATGAGTCTCCTCTCTCATCCATGTGTAAGATCAGTTTCGTCTTCCCTCCATGTGTAAGATCAGTCTCCTCTCCCATTTAGTAAGATTAGTCTCCTCTCCCATTTAGTAAGATTAAACTCCTCTCCAATTTAGTATGATTAGTTTCCTCTCCCATTTAGTAAGATTAGTCTCCTCTCCACTCCATGTGTAAGATCAGTTTCCTCTCCCATTAGTAAGATCAGTCTCCTCTCCCATTTAGTAAGATTAGTCTCCTCTCCCATTTAGTAAGATCAGTCTCCTCTCCCATTAGTAAGATCAGTCTCCTCTCCCATTAGTAAGATCAGTCTCCTCTCCCATTAGTAAGATTAGTCTCCTCTCCCATTAGTAAGATTAGTCTCCTCTCCCCTCCATGTGTAAGATCAGTTTCCTCTCCCAGTAGTAAGATCAGTCTCCTCTCCCATTTAGTAAGATTAGTCTCCTCTCCCATTTAGTAAGATTAGTTTCCTCTCCCATTTAGTAAGATTAGTCTCCTCTCCCATCCATGTGTAAGATCAGTTTCGTCTCCCCTCCATGTGTAAGATCAGTCTCCTCTCCCATTTAGTAAGATCAGTCTCCTCTCCCATTTAGTAAGATTAGTCTCCTCTCCCCTCCATGTGTAAAATCAGTTTCCTCTCCCATTAGTAAGATCAGTCTCTTCTCCCATTTAGTAAGATTACTCTCCTCTCCCATTTAGTAAGATTAGTCTCCTCTCCCCTCCATGCGTAAGATCAGTTTTGTCTCCACTCCATGTGTAAGATCAGTCTCCTCTCCCATTTAGTAAGATCAGTCTCCTCTCCCATTTAGTAAGATTAAACTCCTCTTCAATTTAGTAAGATTAGTTTCCTCTCCCATTTAGTAAGATTAGTCTCATCTCCCCTCCATGTGTAAAATCAGTTTCCTCTCCCATTAGTAAGATTAGTCTCCTCTCCCATTTAGTAAAATTAGTCTACTCTCCCATTTAGTAAAATTAGTCTCCTCTCCCATTTAGTAAGATTAGTTTCCTCTCCCATTTAGTAAGATTAGTTTCCTCTCCCATTTAGTAAGATCAGTCTCCTCTCCCATTTAGTAAGATCAGTCTCCTCTCCCATTTAGTAAGATCAGTCTCCTCTCCCATTTAGTAAGATCATTCTCCTCTCCCATTTAGTAAGATCAGTCTCCTCTCCCCTCCATGTATCTCCTCTCTTCCTCGTTACCCATTAATAAACCCAGCTGCCTCTCACCCTCGTTAGATGCCCTGTCCCAGATTAGTAAGACATTCCCCGTCTCCCACATTAGTTTACTCTATTAGTTTCTCCTCTATGAACTGCCCCTTTCCCCCGCTAGTTGCCCCTCGTCCCTTTTCCTTGATTATTAGGTCGAAGCCTCCATTGGCAGGCCTCGCGAAATGGAGGCCTGCCATTGGAAAAAGCTCCTGTTTAGCAGATTTGTCTGCTCTGGATCCCGCCTCTCGAGGACTCCATGACCTGCCTTACGGTAGCACGACAATATTTTCAGAAATATTGCCTTGGCAACCATGAGGCAGGTCAGGGAGTCCTGGAGGGGCGGGATTCAGTATCCTGTTTCCTCGGCGGTGGAGCAGGTAGGGGAGAGGCGGTGCTTGTTAGGGTGGTGGGGGCGGCGCTGGTGCCACAGTCATGTGCATTATAATTCAAAGTGCGCGTGACTTAATTGAAGTAGTACCGACTCCAGGTGCGGCCGCCACGCTACGATAATTAAACGAGACTGGTTACTACTAGCCTCGTCCTGTCTTCTGCTGCAGCCGGTGAGTGTCATATGTCCGAAGCAGCCAGGCAGCCAGAGTTGTGCTGGTCCGGTCTAAAACGCGAGCCCCAGCCCGCTGCCCTGGTGGTGCCGCTCGTCCGGAAGTGGAGAGGCTCAGAGAGGTGGGCAATGGAATGGAATCCTGCCTGGTACGGGGCCCAGCGACTCCCCTCCACTGCAGATTTCTTCTGATCTTTATACTTTTTGCAGCGCTTCCCTTCAAAGCACTGCAAAAAGTTTAACAAACAGAACAAATCTGCTGTCCGCGATGAGTCATGACTGGATTGTGGAATCTGAGCTGAGGCCGGGGGTGGGCGACCAGGCCCGGTCAGCCCGCCTCCGCGGTAAGTGCCCACTGCCACAGCAGCTCACGGCCCACCTGCAAAGCTCAGAGAGGCAGCACTCCGATAGTGCCTGCCGGCTTGGCTCAGGCGCATGCAGGCCGGGCCCCACTTGTCTTTCCAGGCGGCGCAGGGCAGATCCTCTGATTATGCTGCAACTCACAAGAAGGCAACTTCTTCATTGCCCAATAGTTCGCCTGGGTCAAACTCACATACTTTCCTTTGCTAAAATCATGAAAATGCCTTTAAAAGCTATGCAAAATTACGCATTATTATGCAACATGCCGGTTTGGGATTTTGAGCTGTTATTCAAGTGCAAAATATTTGCATCTGTTTTGTTAGATAGGACACGTTTTACACTAATTCAAAAGCATAACATCATAAATTAGGCAAACAACAGCTATTCTTGCTCTGCTCATTATCATTGTTCCTGTGCTCGTACAATAGGATTCTTACCACACCAATGTTCCAGTTTTGTGACGTAGCATAATCTCGGTCATATTGTGTACAGAGTGTGACATGAAATGACAGAAATTACGACTACCCCGGCATACTGTTTGGGTATTTTCTAGATACAAACTGACGCCAAGAAAGTAAGGGATGGACAATAAGTCAATTGTCACATATTTCCATTTGCTTGACAATTATGAACTCTCCTGAAGTAGTATAGAACTATCTGTCAAGCATTATTGGATCCTTTTACATGAACCAATAAAAAGGATGTTTCTTATTTTCAAAAGACTATTCAAATATTCACTCAGTGATGTTTAGGAAAGGAGTTAGTTAGTGTTCACTGTGAACTCCATAGGATTGATAAGTGTTTATTGTATTACTGTTTGCCAAAGGCAATCTCGAGTACATACCACAACAGCAAAGAGGAGAACTCAAGATTAGAGAGTAGTAGCCCTCCTATAGGGAGAGTGAGGTTAAGGCTAAGGTTGTATAATGATTATAATAAAGATGTTATTAGGGTTCCTGTTTCCCCAGAGTTACAAAAATCCCATTTTAGCACAGAGACTCTGTAATCTAGATATCTTCCGAACCTGTATCAGAGCTTCAAGAAGAGATGGGTGATATGCTGTCCTAGACATGTTCTAAATGGTGGTCTTGTCATTAGATACCTAGTCCAACCCATAGTGGCTAATGCCAAGGAGAATGATGATGTCCAGTGTGTCTGTTTTCTTTCTCATCCCATTCCCCTTTCACTGTCTCTACTGTGAACCTACATATTGTAACTGTGTGGGTGGTTGACTGTGAATGCAATGAGGTTACGGACAGCAATGTTAGTGTTATCCGGCACACCCCATCTCTAATTTTAAAGCCACAAGTCCGTTACACCGTGGCATGTTGTGTAATCAGAAGCTTGTGAATGAATTTATTAGCTATAGAATATAAACTAGGTTCAGGCGGTTCTTTATCGCTACACTGATATTAGGGCCCGTAGTTTGAGAAAGATGGAAAATTATCTTTTTCAATAACTATAGCTGTAAAAAGCAAAGTACGACAGCACTGACCACTTCTGGGGATGGCATATCAGCATTTAAGATCACGCCTTGATAGCTTTTACTTTGCAGGCTGAGGTGAGTTGCAGCTCGTGGAGGGATGGCAGGATCATGTTTTGCACTAATGATATGACTTTCTGACTGAACATAATGCAATCACTTTTATCCCCATTCAGTTGTAGAGTGTCACTGTGCAATCATTTTGTGATAGTGAATAGACTAATCTGTAGTTTGCTAAATATCACGTGGTTCCTTACACCCTACCATAGAACTGAGTACCGTCTGTGTAGGATTGACACTCTCACCTGAGTCAATTGAGGATTGCAAACAGTGGGGGGAAATAAATGTAACAAGCATTTGCAATGCAATAGGTCTCACATTTAACAAGTTTGAGCTATTGACAATGTAAATGACAATGCTTTTTATTTATGTTTTAAAAGCCAAAACACAAATATAAGGCATTATCATTTAAAATGCTAATAGCTTAAACTTTTGAAAATGCGAGACTTATTGCATTGCAAATGCTTGTCTCTTCTAGCAGCACCTGCCTGAGTACCTTGTTGCAGCTATCCTCACCCCTTCCACCGACCCTCCATGTACCTCAAATCCACTCTGCCCCTCCCCCCTTCCGTACCTGCACCCCCTCCCCCGTACATACCCCCTCCCCCCTACCGTACCTGCCCTCCCTCCCCCGTTCCTGCCCCCTCCCCCCATCCGTACCTGCCCCCCTCACCCGTATCTGCCCCCTCCCCCCTTCCGTACCTGCCCCTCCCTCTCCCCCGTACCTGCCCCTCCACCCCTCGTACCTGCCCCTCCACCCCTCGTACCTGCCCCCTCCTCCGTACCTGCCCCCCTCCCCCGTACCTGCCCCTTCACCCCTCGTACCTGCCCCTCCACCCCTCGTACCTGCCCCCTCCCCCGTACCTGCCCCTTCACCCCTCGTACCTGCCCCTCCACCCCTCGTACCTGCCCCCCTCCCCCGTACCTGCCCCTTCACCCCTCGTACCTGCCCCTCCACCCCTCGTACCTGCCCCCCTCCCCCGTACCTGCCCCTCCACCCCTCGTACCTGCCCCTCCGCCCCTCATACCTGCCCCCCTCCCCCGTACCTGCCCCTCCACCCCTCGTACCTGCCCCTCCACCCCTCGTACCTGCCCCCCTCCCCCGTACCTGCCCCTCCCTCTCCCCCGTACCTGCCCCTTCACCCCTCGTACCTGCCCCTCCACCCCGTACCTGCCCCTCCCCCTCCCCCGTACCTGCCCCTCCACCCCTCGTACCTGCCCCCCTCCCCCGTACCTGCCCCTCCCCCTCCCCCGTACCTGCCCCTCCCCCTCCCCGGTACCTGCCCCCATCTCCCCCCGTACCTGCCCCTCCACCCCTCGTACCTGCCCCTCCCCCGTACCTGCCCCTCCCCCTCCCCCGTACCTGCCCCCCCTCCCCCGTACCTGCCCCCCCCTCCCCCGTACCTGCCCCCCCCTCTCCCCCGTACCTGCCCCCCCCTCCCCCGTACCTGCCCCTCCCCCTCCCCGGTACCTGCCCCCATCTCCCCCGTACCTGCCCCTCCCCCGTACCTGCCCCTCCACCCCTCGTACCTGCCCCCCTCCCCCGTACCTGCCCCTCCCCCTCCCCCTTACCTGCCCCCTCCCCCCTTCCGTACCTGCCCCTCCCTCTCCCCCGTACCTGCCCCTTCACCCCTCGTACCTGCCCCTCTCCTCTCGTTGCCATGCCTGCAGTTCACGTGTAGTGGTCGATGGGACACTTCCGGTCACATACTCTGTTCTATCACCTGATTGGAGGACAAATAAAAAGCCCGCCCTTGAAGCGCTTTTCGGCGTGCTATTGGCTATATTAGATAAATGGGGCGGGTCTCGCGGATCTCAGAAAACCAGCAGCAAATGCTTGTTGGGCGGCCATGTTGGGTTGGGCTCGTAGCAGACGGGTGACGTCTTATCAATGCCGACGTTAGAAAGCACGTTCTATTTCGGCGTCATTCGAAGACCCTCTCCAAAATCTGTTATCTGACAGGCGAATAAAGAACTGTGTTTGCGAGCTCTGAACCAATCCGAGCCGTCGTTCGGAGGGAGGCGGGACTAACGCACTGACATCAAATGACAGCTGGTGATGCTCAAGAGCCAGGAGAGCATCCCTGGACCCTGGAGATCAGCAGGACATGTCCCAGCCTTTGCAAGAATGTTAGATCCTATGAAGGACACGGGGGCTTCTCAATCTTTACCACTGGGAAAAACAAGCATTGCAAGTGCAATAGGTCTCGCCTTTGTTTAAGTTTAAGCGAATGGTATTTTTTATTTTAGATTTGTAAACTATTTTTAACTCCTCAAAAGTTCCCTTGCTTTCTCTTCCTATCGTTAGCAACACCTTCAGCCAAGTGTTACACCCGCCCGCACCTTTACTACACTTTTATAAAGCCAAATGTTGACGGAGCAGGTATGGGCTGTGTGCTAGGTTAACAAAATAAAAACAAGCATTGGTAAATAGGAATGTAGATTTGTTAACTGTGACAACATCTGTAAATTATCGTTTAAAACAAGTAAAAGATGTAGCTTTTTTTATTATTTTGATCCAACGTTTTAAAGTACCTATTGTAGCTGTTTGAAGTTAAACTGGGGCACAGGAGTTTTTATAAAAATATCCTTCATGTTTCTGATCTCTGAGGGTCAGGGCCAATTGCGCCATACCGATCGAGTGTGGCGCACCGATAAATGAGTCAAACATCAACAAGCACATGCTTGGCGTCCGCCGTTGTAGTGGGCATGCAGCGGCAGACAAAAACACCTGTCCCTGGGGCACACGAAGGCATGGAAGGCACCTTAAAATGGCTGCGGCCTAGAGGCGTGACATGAGGTGCGATAAAAAGTCCACACAGAGCACTAGCGCGAAGTTATACATTTCAGAGTTGTCACAAAAGCTCCCAGATGTACCCACCTGCCTATGGAAATGCAGTGGGCTGTATGAATGTTTTACGGTCGGGTCATGAGTTGGCTGAAAATGGAGGCATGTGAAGGCATGACCCACGAATTAGGGTCACGTTGAGCAGTGTGGGTGAATGCCCTTGGGTAGCTGTGCGCCTAATAAGAATAAATTAAAAATAACAATGAAGACAGGACAACAACTCGCCCTCCTGAAATAAAACATCCGATCACTAACCCAATGCCCTGGGAAGGCTACAAAACCAAATGTTTGTCTATCCCAACCCATTCACTACCTTTCTGGGGATGTTATCACTGCTCGGCTGCGTTGCAACAGCTGCAAGAGGTGTCAATCCTCATGTCTTGGACTATTCTACATTGGAGCTGGCTGAGAGCAAGGGTACTGCGACATAGTTGGACGGATTAGATAGCAGAACGACCAATCCCTAGCCAAGATTCAGAGCGCTCTAGGGCAGTGAGAATGGATTTACAATTTAGTTTCAAAAGATGGTCTCAGCAGCGCTAATCTATAGAAGGTTCAGGGACCCATTACTTTGTACTGCATTTCTTTGTACGTTGTGAACAAAAAACGGTGTATCAAGGACAAGTCTGTGATTTTCATTCAGCATTTAACCATCACACGTGGCATTAAACACTTGCACCAGTGGCTGTTATAAATGCAATGGTAAACATTTTTAAAAAACTGTGCACATGCGATTTGATTTTAAATAAAGGGCGGAGGACAGAATGGGAAAATGGCATCTGATTCCAAATGTGTGATGAGGGTATAGTCACCTTAGATAGTGGTCAACATATCCTCAAGAGTTCTCAGATCAAATAACGGCCCATGCAACAGACGCCCTGTGTGCACTGTTTTGGGCAGAAAACCTGTCAGTCACTACGTGCGAGAGAACAAACGGGACGGTCTTCAGAACCGAGGAACAGGGGAGCTGCCCTTAGGTGTGTGTAAGAAAGTGGCTATGTATATACTGGACCAAAGTATGCTACAGTGTGTATAGAGTCCACAGTCCCCAGAGGTATGGCAGAGTCTAAAGTTAGAGATAACCTTACTCTCTAAAGTGGTAGCTTGGTTGAGCAGTAAGGCAGTATCAGAGGACAGTGCAAGGCATTTGTTGCACACACTCAGTCAGCAAAAGGTCTCACACACTCAAGAACTGAACTCTAGGCCAATTGTTTTGTATCAAAATATATAGTTGTTTTATTTTAGAACCAACTATAGGTATCAAAATGTACTTTCTCAGAATGAGTCACTTTAGTTAAATACTTTTCAAAGAGGCAATAGACTTTTAAGTACTGTAGTTACAATTTTTACAATAGGCAACACAATTTCAAACACAATGTGACATTGAGCTCAATGGGAATTTCTAGTTAAATGCAAATAATTACTTTATAGATTACTTTTCTAACCACAGGACTGGATCCTAGATGCAGTCCTGGGACATCTCCTGTAAACAATTGAGTAAAAGCGTTTTGGTTACAGTTGTGATTTTTAAGGAATATTATTGTATTTTAAAAGTTGACATTTAGAAACTTTTTCACATAGAATCACCAATGTTATCCTATGGGAGGAAATTCACTAAGCAGGTAAGTAATGTTATTGTAACTTTTTCCTATTCAGTGTTGGATCCTGGATCCAGCATTGGTGCATCTCCTGTAAACAATTGAAAGAATGCGTTTATGTTATACAGGCGATATTTAACTAATATTTGTAAGTTTCAAAAATCGACACTTAGAAACTTTTTCAGCAAAAACCAGGCAATGTTATCCTATGGAAGGAAATTCAAGTTACTGGTAAGTACGGTTAGAATTACTTTTCAGGGTCAGTGCTGGGCACCAAGACTGGGATCTCTCCTGATAACAGGTGAGTATTTTCGTTTTCGTGATTCGGCTGATTTTAGATGAATATTTCAAAGTTTCAAAACTCCACACTTAAAAGAATTTCCAAGTGAAACCAGTCAATGTTACCCTATGGAAGTAAAATGAGTTATCGTCTTTTGGGAAAGTACTCGACTGGCAGTGTTAAGGTTCTGGGCATAGACTCAGGGGTCTCCCAGGGTCAGGTAGATACAGTTGTTACACCCTCAGCGGCACAGGGGCAGCCGGGTCAGAGAGAGTCGGCCCAATATTATCCTATGGGAGGCAGGGGGCCTTTGGTTGGTGGCTGCTGGCAAGCATGCCACGCGGCTGTGCAAGCTGGGCTACTGGTCACTTGCTCAGGGCAAGTGGGGAAGTAGATTAGGACAGAGGTTGCACTCCCAGGGGCACTCAGGCGGATGGGTGCAGGGTGCTTTTGAGCCGTCGGGCGCTCAATGTTATTCAATGGGAAAGCTGGAAGGTGAACGAAGGCTGCAGGCTCGGTGACGGAGATTCTTCAGGTGCGACCACCACTTCGAGAGGTGAGTTGGGATCTTGGAGGATAGGTAGGCACCCAGAATTTGGGCACAGGGAGTCGTGGGGCGCCGGGTGCAGGGGTGTCTTTTGACGTCGGGAAATCTTACCCTCAGCTGGTCACGGCTGAAGGGGTCCCTGGTTGTGAGGCTGCAGGCGTCGTCTGGGTTGTCGAGGAGGGTCCTTGGCCACTGGATTTCAAGTCACGATCACCGGGGGGACGTCCTCAGGGTCTTTGTTCACTCCGGCACAGGCCGGGCTCAGCGGGTGCAGAGTGGGCTGGATTTGCGGTTCCTGGCTGGCACCAGGGGTATTGCTTTTTGAGCAGAACCACTGCTCATGGGAGTCCCAGTCTTTTAGATTAGCAAGGCGGGCAGGTCCTCAGGGGTTTTCGAGGTTGCTGTCCGCAGGAGATGCCGGGTTTAGCAGGAGCAGGTTCAAGGATCGACAGGCCTGTAGGGCTGGGGTTAAGTCAGTTGCTGTCATCCTCTTGTTAGCTGCTGCACGGCAGGTCTTCCTTCTTCTTGTTCTTCTTTCTTGATTTCAAATCTGGATCTGAGGAAGGAAGGTTCAGGGTGCCCCTAAATACTAACTTTAGGGGCGTTACAGGTAGGGTAAGAGCTGGGACCAATGGGTCCCTGTCCTGGGGTGAGTACACCCCCTATCCTGCTCCTCTCCTGTGGGAGGGGGGCAGGAGTCTATCTCTGATTGGGTAGGGCTCCCCATTCTCAAATTGGCGAGAGCACGGAGTTGTGCTTTACCTCGCCACCCCCACCTGAGGGGTGGGGTTGGCAGAGGCTGGCACACCCCTTCCCTTCCTTTGTTTTTCCCGCCTGTCTTCCCGCAAGAGTGGAAGTCAGAACCAGTGGGGGCCAGTTGCTGAGTACAGCAAGTGGCCTGGAGAAGCTCACAAAGGCGGCATGCCTTTGAAGCTCCCCCTACCCATCCTGGGGGAGGAGACCTAGCACCTCGTCCCAGGATGTGCATTGTTGCAGGCCCAGGAGAGCAGATGGCTCTCTACCCAGGTGTCTAGCAACATGTCTGCTGTGTGGCAGCCTAGGCAGCCTCTCACTCAGGACACTGGTAGTTGGTTAGGTATCAGGGGGCATCTCTAGGATGCCCTCTGTGGTGCATTTTACATTAAATCCCACACTGGCATCAGTGTGGGTTTAATGTGCTGAGAAGTTTGATACCAAACTTGTCAGTCTTCAGTGTAGCCATTATGGTGCTGTGGAGTTTGTAATGTCGACCTCCCAGCACCATATACTCTTAATGGCATCACTGCACTTACAGTGCCCAGGAATGGCCCTGGGTACTGTAGGGGCACAGGGCTCATGCCCCTGTGCCCACACCACTGGCATAGGGCACCCAGCTAGAGGGGTGACTGATGTAGGCCAGGGCAGTGTGTTTTTGGGCATGGCACACATGGCACACAGGGATGTGTATAGATCAATAAGGACTAGCTAGTTTAGGAAGAGTATAGGAGACTCAGGTACGCCAGACAATATTGATGAGGAAAAACACTGTTTTCCCTATAAAGCCCTCACCCACCGACGTAGTCGGTGGCATGCTTCATCATCGGGCCCACCAAAGTGGCACCGAATGTGCCCTCGGTGTGCTGCAACGCCAGGTGACTGCGGAGCTGGTATATTACTGAGTGTGCAGTGAAGGGGTGAGATAAGTTACCCACCTGCTGCAGCTACCCCTTCCCACCCATCAATCACAGACATAGATCTCGCCCCCCCATACATCATCCGCTCCCCATCCCCCCTACCAACGCTTGTACCTCTACCCATCTTCCCATATCCCCCCCCACACTTTGCACCCCCATCCCGTCCTCCACACCAATCTTCTCAGAACACCCCTCCTCCCCCATCGGCACCCCACACAACATAACTCTCTCTCCGCCTATCTCTCCCCCCCCACACTTAGTACTCCCTCACACTTAGGACCACTCACGTCTAGCCTTTACCCCTCCTTCAACCTTTCACCCCCCACTCTCACTCCCCATTATCCCACCTCTTCCCCCACAACAGCAAGCCTCCACACCGCCCCCATTCACCCTTCCCCCCTAGCACTGAGGCCCTTCCCAATAACGCCAACACTAACCCTAACACCTATCCTCTCGCTAACACATCCATCCCCTTCACCAGCTCCACCTCCCCACCTCGATCCCCTCTCGTCTCCAGCAACCTATTCGCCTGTGCACCGCCAGCATCCCCCCCAACGCCGCGCCCAGCACCACGCTGGACATGATTATGTCCACCCTCCTCCAATTGAAAGAAGAACTACGCTCCATCAAAGAGTGGCTCATCACAATCACATACCCCAGACTCCCTCCTCCCATCACCACCCTTACACCTATTTACACCTCCCCCTCACCTCCTAATCGCCTTACCACACAACACCCCACACACCGGACCTCTATCCCCCCTCGCAATACCACCAATCGCAACACCATTCGCAATCACACTACCACCATACGTAACTCTCCCTCTACACCTAACAACACTCACTCCTCACCTACTCGCCTTATCACACAACTCTCCCCACACTGGACCTCTATCCCCTCTCGCGATACCACCAATCGCCCCAGACGCACTACCAATACGATCTCAGACCATGACATACACACCCTTCTCCACTCCTACGCCACGGCCCCCCAATATCGCCTAGCCACCAACCACATGCCCATCTCAACGATTATCTCTAACCCCCTCAGGCACCAAAAGGATAACAACAGAGGTGCCGTCCCCAACAACCTCACTAATGTACCCCTCACTATAGAACCTTCCTCCACCCTTTGCACCCCCAGCCTCAAATGCATACTTCTCAATTGCAGATCGGCCCAAAGACATTCTGCGGAGGTCGCTGAACTCATCATGTCTCTGGAACCGGATCTAGCCATTCTGACTGAAACGTGGCTGGCTGATTCCTCTACACCTATATTGGATATCCTAGTCCCCCCAAACTACTGTATCATTAGACTGGACAGGAACCTAAAGACAGGCGGTGGAATTGCCTGTATCTACAGAAGCAACCTCTCAGTAACTAAAGCGTCCGCCCCCTTTCTGACTTCCTGTGAATACCTCTGCCTTGATGTAACCAGCGAAAGCAAACCAGCATGTTCACTACACATTATATACCACCCACCTGGAGACAAGCTCTCCTTCCAACAACTCATGGATATAATATCAATCAACGCAGGGCGGCATAACACACAAATTTTTCTTGGCGACTTCAATCTGTACTGGAATGACAGCAGTGACACTGTGGTAAACAGCCTCAAAAGCTTCCTCAATGCACTTGATCTCACCCAAATATGCAATAGTCCGACCCATGAGAGAGGTTCTATCCTCGATTTTGTCATCGCCAAAGAGGACGCTACTCAACTTGAGTCAATCCAACCATGTGACTGGTCAGATCATCATATTGTCTCCTTCCTCATCAATGAAAAAATTAAATTTAACCCAGTTCAACACTCTAAGCCCAAAGTTTGGAAAAGAGACTTGAAGAATCTCAACCCAAACTCCTTACCGCCTAACAGCTGCAATCTCCTTCTTCCCCCTTCTGGCACTACAGACGTTCAACTCCTGACTGACCAATATCTCAATGCTATGTCCACAATAATCAATGAGGCGGCACCCATGCAACTGAAAAGAGTCTCATCCAAGATCTCCAACCCATGGTATGACGGGAGCCTCAATGAGGATAGACGGGCCATGCGAATGGCAGAGCGCACTTGGAGGTCAGCCCCCTCTGCACTGCACCTAAAAAGACTGAAGGAACAGAGAAACGCCTACTTCAGGAAAATAAAACGCTCAAAAAGAGATTTCTTCAGCCTCCAGCTCGCCCAAGCAAAAAACCGCCCAAGAAAACTGTTTGAGATAATCAGAACACAATCCAAAGAACAACCCCAGACACTCAGCGACATGGGCGCCACACCGTCCTGTGAAGACTTCCCTGCTTTCTTTAACCAAAAAACTGACAACATAAGAAGCGATCTTCTTAATGACGCAATCCTTTACTCCAATCCCCAACACACTAAAGTGTCTGAACCAAAGAACAATGCTACATGGTCATCCTTTGGCACCTACTCCGAAGAAGAAATTGGCAGATTGCTCAGCACCCTGAAACCATCCAATCACCTCATTGACCCCCTTCCTGCTAACGCTGTAAAGGACTTTACCCCCTTGCTCCTCCCACTCTGGACTAAGATTATCAATAGCTCTCTTCAACAAGGATCCATCCCTAACGCCCTCAAAGTCGGGCAAGTCACACCGCTACTAAAAAAACCAACAGCAGACCCGACTGATCTGAACAATTACCGCCCTATTACAAATATTCCCACCCTCGCTAAACTGCTGGAAAAATGCGTACAGCTACAACTGACTAAACACATTGATAAGTTTGATCTCCTCAATGCGCATCAATCAGGCTTCCGAGCAGGGCACAGTACCGAAACTGTCATGACTCAAATAGTTGACGACGCCCTCCAAATCCTAGACCAAAACGATACCTGCCTCCTCATCCTTCTGGATCTCTCCTCAGCATTCGATACAGTTAAACATGAGAACTTACTCGATCTGTTAAACACAAGAATGGGCATATCTGGGACTGTTCTCAAGTGGTTCACCTCCTTTCTACACAACCGATCACAAAGATTCAAAAGTAACAACCTGATGTCCTCTCCGGTACCTGTATCGCTAGGCGTCCCTCAAGGATCCTCCCTCTCCCCAACACTGTTCAACCTAGTTATGGAACCTCTCACTACTTTGCTACAGACATCCAATGTTCACTTTCACATGTATGCTGACGACACCCAACTCTATCTCAAAATACAATCTCCAAAGGACATCATGCTTCTGAACACCACGATTAGAAACACCCAATCCTGGCTTGCCGAGAATCACCTCAAACTCAATGCGCTGAAGACTGAGTTCCTCCTGATCTCACCTCCCGCAAAAATCTCTACCGCTCAAACATGGCTTAAGCACCTAACGGCTCTAAATGTACATCCTACCGTCGTAGACTCAGCAAAATCTTTAGGCATAACACTCAACGCCAATCTCAACATGCAGCAGCACATCAGCAAGGCAACCAAAGGAGCGAACTTCCAAATCAATACCTTGAGAAAACTTAAACCCTTCCTTCCTGCCAAAGACTTCCAAACTGCAGTACAATCTATAGTCATCCCGCACATAGAATACGGTAGCACCGCCCTCTGCGGGCTCCCCCTAACTACAACGGCACCCCTAAGAGCGTCCCTTAACGCTGCAGCGAGACTCATCACTGGTTCAAAGAAACACTCGCATATCTCCCCTGACTTTAAATCCCTGAACTGGCTACCTTTTGAAGCCAGAATTCATCTGAAAATCGCCTGCATGACACACAAGGCTGTACACATGAACTCACCCGCCTACCTCACTCAAAAGCTGACAATCCCGGGTGGCTCTAGAACTCCTAGAAGCACAAACAATCTTCTGCTGAAGCCTCGAAGATTTCGGAAGGAAAAAACCTATAAACGCTCTTTTTCAGGAATGGCACCCAGGATTTGGAACTCACTCCCACCTGAAACCAGGCTCATCTCCTCCAACAAACTTTTTAAGAAAGAAGTTAAAGCGATCCTCATGGCTAAATACACATGATCTATTACTCTGTATCTCTCATGAATCTGCGCTGTAAGACCTGCTTGACCCCTTGGTCTATCTGTATTACTTGTATTATCGACTTACTTGATTGTATACGTTCCCTCGTTGTATATTGTTTGTATACGCTCCCTCTTTGTATATTTTTTACATTGTTGACGCACCTTTCTGACTTTGCACACTCTATATTATCGGCGCAACTGCTTGAATACGCACCTTGTATCAACACTACTTCACCTATGATCTACCTCATGATTTTTACCTACCTATGTATATACGCACCTTGTACCGAACTACCTCAACTATTACATTGTATTACCCTATCACCCCCGTGTCCTGTAAAGCGCTCTGATATCTGCAAAGATCTTGTTCGCGCTATATAAAACTTTCAAAATAAATAAGTGAAGATTAAAATGCTAGCAACTCACCCCTTATCTTCACTTAGCAGTGTTTTTCCTCATCAATATTGTCTGACGTACCTGACGTACCTGAGTCTCCTGAGTCTCCTATACTGATCCTATTGATCTATACATATAACCCAGGGGATCCGGGCTAGCCTATCTAGTCCTCTCTCTCCCTTTGATCTGTATAACACAGGGATGTGTGCCATGTCGACTCTCTGTTTAGTTCTGCACCAAGACACTCAGCCTGCCAAGGCAGTGTGTGTGTGGCAGGGTACAGGGCCCCTAAGGGTGATACAATAAGTCCCGCAGCCCTTAGGAGTCTTCTCTGGTCACAGTGCCCTGGGTACCCAGGGTACCATTTACCAGGGGCTGACATGTGGCCAGAGATGTCAATTGGGTTTAGGCTTTAGTACAGTTTTTAGGGAAGGAACACAGGCCCTGGGTACCTGATTAGCAGGGACCCAGGAAACACCAAGGGAAAGTACATCAGTTATTAGGGAAAAAGTGTGGGGGGGGGGTTACTGCAACACAAACCCACTTCCCTACACCAATGCATCATCAGACACCGGTCCCCTTGTCCTGTGCCTGATTGCCGGCTTCTGTCACCCAGTAACCTGAAACAACTGATTGTGAAGTGACTGTAACCGTGCGGGCCCCTGCACCCTCCGCTTGTCGACTGCACCCTTGTGCTCAGCCGGCTCGCAATCCTGACATCGCTCTCACCCTGGCGCAGCAGAGCACCGCCACTGCAGAGAGCACCGAGGCGCTGCTGGCTGGGGACTCGTCGACTCCGGTACCGGGATGATCACGCTGGGGGTGGCGCAATCTCTGAACCCGGGCTCCACCGCCTCAGCCGGGGGTAAAGCTGATGACCTGGCATGGTGCAAGACCCCCAGCGGGCACGTCAAGCTCTTTAAACCAGTCGCAATGTTACAAGCGCGGCCGAAGTGGACCGTGCTTGTGCAATTTAAGCTACCTGTGATTACAATGAAAAAAAAGAGTGCTTCTAGGCTTTTAAGGAACACTGTGTAACTGCACCAGTAAACCATCCAGTCCCTTTGGGCGGGGCTAAAAGTGGACAGGGTGGTGACCAGGAGGGGCTAAAAAGACTCTCTTACAATCCTCACACTCCATTAAGCACACGTTATAACGCGAACCAACCAGAATAACGGGTGGAGCTCAAACCACACTTCAGAAACTATCGATTCCAAGAGGCCCTTGCATGGCGAGAGCAGTGAGAGCAGTGCATGCGCACTGCTAACGCCAGGTGAGACCTAAAAATCAGCAGATAATCAAACAAGCATTGAAAATGCAATCGGTCTCCCATTTGTTTGAGTTAGAGCTATTGGCATTGTAAATGCAATGCTTTTTACCAATGTTTTATGAAATGCATTTATGTGGTGTGTAGTGGATTTATGTGTGTTGGATTGGATTAGTTAGTGCAATTGTATGGCAAGAAATTGGGTGGGGTGGCTTGGGTTATGTGGTATGGTGTATTGTGGAATTATATGGATAGTAAATATGTGGTATTGAGTGTACTGGATGTTGGAAGGTGGATACCTGATTATGGTTACCCCAGATTGTTTGCCTAGTGTTTAGCTGGTTTTCGACTTAGTTGGCCTGGGATCCTGCTATCCAGGACCCCAGGCTATCTGCTCTCTCTTTAAAATGGACTCCATGTACCCTAGGTACATCTCCAATTGCATACTGGGTCACCTTATCAGCCCCTGTACAGTGTACTATAGGTACCCAGGGCATAGGTGCATCCAAGGCCTACCAGGGGCTGCAGCATGTATTATGCCACCCCTGGCTGGCCACCCAAATTGACACAACTGGCTGATCACTCAGCTGGGGCAAGGTGGTGTAATCACCCCTTGCTGAGATATAGTAAACCTATATCTAACCTTATGTCTGGACACATATACTCCTATAAGTCACTCCTATGGCAGGCCTTAACAATCCTGGAGGCAGAGTGCTTGGTTTTATGTGAGATGGTGCTCTAGCATCAGCTGAGCCTGTCTGCAGCTTTCGGAACCATGTCCTTTAGCTGTTCTGGGATATTGCCATACCATATACTCTTAAGTGCATTATAATCCTCGCGGTTAGATGCTAACTATGGTTTGGCTTTATCGAAACATGTCGAGTAAGGTGTCATACAATTTGGAATACTACCCCCTTGCCAGTCCTAGCGAAGGGGGTAGCATTCCACCCTTCTAGAAGAAGAAGACATGTTGGTCTAACTATTCCCGGTTAAAGTTAACTCGAGCCTCAGCATCACAAAATGGATGCTGCTGCCACAGACACAAGTCTGACCTCCTGCTGCTGGGAGTCCTTCCAGTGAGGGAGGCTTGGACAATAGGTTTCCTGCCTTGGGAGGTGCTAGCACCACCCCTGACAGGATTTTGTATATTGGGACAGGGAGGGCTCAAAGGATTGAGACATGCCTGGGGCACACAAGGTGTCCCATGCATAGTCCAGTTCAAACTGGTGCTGGGGCTTCCCTGCCCCAGCTCTGGCGCGAAACTGGACAAAGGGAAAGGGGTGTAACCACCCCCTTCCTTGGTCCCACCCATAGGAGGGACCTAGCAGGTAATCCAGCCCCTAAGATCAGTATATAGGTAGGAGCTGAGTCACTAGGACTTTAGATTATCCTGACTGAAATTTTGAAATAAAACTCTGGACCTTCATCACTCTACTTTGGAAGAAGACGACTGAAGAATCTCCCTCGTGGTCAAGGAGTGACCACCCTGCACAAGCAGGCACCATCCAGCGATTGATGACTTGCTTTGCCGCCGCCTCCCGCCGGAGCCAGAGCCCAGAGCCTGACAAGAACCAGATTCCCAGACATCCAACAGCCCGATCCACAGTCCCTGCAAAGCTGAGACCCGTGGAGGCGCGAGAGACGTGGGACCGGCAATCTTGAAAAGTCTGCGACCTGCTAACTGTGCAGCCCCCGAGGCCTCCTCGAAGTTGTGCATTGGGGATTGAGAAGCCCCAGCCCTGAGCAGCATCTGCACCAAAGATCAGCCCTGCACACTCCACGAGTTCTGCGTGGGGCCCTTTGCATTTTCCTGCTCGACGCGTCTGCCCGGTCACTTGCCCGTTGGCTAGTGGCCATCTTGGCGACGAGCCAGTGAAACTACACCACTGGTCTGGTTGCTTCATGCTGGCCCTTGCTTCCCTGAAAAGAAGCAGCCCCTCAGACCTTGCTGGTCCGAGTAAGAAGCCTACATCAATTCCTGCGTGGGTTGCCTTAGCCAAGGCTTGTCGCCTCCAGTCTTGAAGCCGACACCGCCGACAGCGAGGGCCTTCGTGGGACAGCTCGTGCCTCCATCCTGGTCGTCGTCGATGACTCCTGGACCACGTGGCTGCAGAGACAAACTTCCCATCAGCACCTGATCGCATCCCGACATCGCCTGGTTCCATCCGGGTTCCATCCTGGTCACTGGCTAGTGACCCAGACTCTCTCCCCTCTGCTTTCAGGTCCTCTACATCTTCAATCCACCCTTGGATCCACCCGGACTCTTCTCTCCTGGCCGCCTGCAGCATCTTTACTACTCAAAGGCTCCATAGATCTCCATGACGAAACCCGACACTCTTTGGGACCTATGCACCCGCTTCCTGTGGGTTAGGTAACGCAAGTACTACGGTGCTCCTGTAAAGGTTTACATCCCTAGTGTCCTAGTTTCAAGTGGTTAAGTTCAATTCCAGTCGGAAGGCTCCTAATTATTTAACTTTATAACTTTCACGCACCCATTGACTTCTATGTGTGAACTCGTGTGATTTTAGACACTGCACACGCATCCCGTGGGCCTCCTGCTCCCTAACCATTGTTAGTCCAGTGTAGCCCCAGCGATTCCCAAGGCCCTAGGCCTTACCACTGTTCGTGTCGTGGTACATATACCACTTTTTTGATATATGGTTTGACGGGCCACCCCGCCCTATCCATAATTGTGCAACTTTTGTCTATTCTATTAAGTTACTTGTTTTGCGCTTGTGCTTCTGTGCTCATAAAGAGTTCAGGGGTTTGTTTAGAAATAAATATATATATATTTTATATATATCCTGTGTGGTGTCCTTACATTTGGTATTAAAGGGGTTACATATGGTAAAACAGCTGACTTCACATGCTCTCTTGAGTTTAGCCTAAGACTGCTTTGTCCATGCTACCACTAGGATAGCTGGTCTATAAGGTTGACTTACAACCAATCACCATAAGGGTTGTTTGGACTGGTGCAAGGTGCTCACTAGAATAGTGGACATCATATACCAGGCCAACTTCTCACACTGGAATTATGTGGAGCGGGATTGTGTGTTATGGAGTGTAATTTTGTGGAGTTGTATTCTGTGTTGTTGAGAGGTGTGCAGTGCAGTTTAATTATATGGTGTGCAGTTGAATGTTGTGGCATAATGTGGAACTGTGGGTGTGGATTAGATGTATGGGGTGTGTTGTGTACTTGTGTTGTTGAGTTGTAATATGTGGTATGGTGTTGAATTGTGTGGTGTGGATAGCAAATGTTTGGAGTTGCATTGTGTGATGTGGAACAGAGTGCACAGTTTGACCTGTTTGGTGACGAAAAAGAAGAAATGGGTAGAAGCTAAACTTCAGATCTGTGTGTTTGCAGGAAAAATACAAGTTAGAGCTATTCGTGCTGTAAATGTAGATTCCTCTTACCTATATGTTATGAATTGGAGTAGGTGTATGTGGTGTGCAGTGGAATTATCTGGGTTGGATTGGAATTGATAGTTGTGGCTTTGTGTGGCATGCAATTGTGTGGTATTATGAGTATAGCAATTATCTGTTTTGAGTGTATTGGAATTATGTGGAGACGGATTGTGTGAAATGGAGTGTAATTATGATGAATGGTAATTTGTGCCGTGGAGTGTTATGTAGTGGAGTTTAATTATGTGGTGTGCTGTTGAATCTTATGGTATGATGTTGAATTATGTGTTGTAAATTGAATATATGTGCCGTGTAGTGTAATTGTTTTGTCGGTGGAATAATGTGTGTTTTTTTGCAATTATGTGCTGTCGAATGGACTTGTGTGGAATGGAGCAGTATGGTATAGAGTAATATTATGTTGAGTGGAATTATGTGGCATGGTGTAGAGTGCTTTTATGTGGATTCTTGGGTGGTATAGAGTGGATTAAGTGGGGGATATTTATGTGGTATTGAGCACTGTGTAATTACGTGGAGTTCAATTATGTGGTGTTGAGTGGTATTATGTGGATTGTAATTATGCTGCGTGGTGTGGTTGTATGGATTGGCATTGTATAGAGTGTTTTGTGTGGCGTGGTATTTCATTGTGTAGAGTGGTGTAGCATTGAGTGGAGTGGCGGAAAGTGGAGTGCAGTTGTGTAGCATTATGTGAAGTACAGTTGATTGGAGTGGTGTTGCATGGAGCAGAGTGGCATTGTGTGGAGAGGAGTGGGGATGCATGCAGTGGGGTTGCGTGGAGTGGTGTTGCATGGAGCAGAGTGGCATTGTGTGGAGAGGAGTGGGGATGCATGCAGTGGGGTTGCGTGGAGTGGTGTTGCATGGAGCAGAGTGGCATTGTGTGGAGAGGAGTGGGGATGCATGCAGTGGGGTTGCGTGGAGTGGTGTTGCAAGAAGTGGCATTGCGTGGGTGGTGCTGCATCGATTAACGCTGCGTGGAGTGGTGTGCGCAGAGGGGAGTGCAGATGCATGTAGTGCAGTTGTGTGGAATGGAATGGAGCGGAATTGAGTAAAGTGGAGCATAGTTGCATGGAGTGGTGTTGTGTAGAGTGGCGTAGGGTGGTGCTGCATAGAGTGGTGCTGCGTGGAGTGGCGTAGATTAGAGCGGCGTTCCATTGATTGGTATTGTATTGAGTGGTGTTGCATGTAGTGGCATTGCGTAGATCTGAGTGGCGTGGCGTAGAGTAGAGTGCAGTTGTATAAAGGGGAGTGTGGTTGCATGGAGTGGTTAAAGCAGTGTGGAGTTGAGCAGAACCGAGTGGAGTAAAGCAGAGTGGCGTGGAGTGAAGCAGAATGGTGTGGAGTAAAGCAGAGGAGTGGGGTAAAGCAGAGACGCGTGGAGTGAAACAAAGCAGAGTGGCGTGGAGCAAAGCAGATTGGAGTAAAACGGAGTGGAGTAGAGCAGAGTGACGTAGAGAAAAGCAGAGAGGAGTAAATCGGAGTGGAGTGGAGTATAGCAAAGCAGAGTGGAGTTAAGTGAAGCAGAGTGGTGTTGATTGGACTAAATCAGAGTGGTGTTGAGTGGAGTATAAAGCAGAGTGGAGTAAAGTGGAGTGGCATTGAGTGGAGTGCAGTATAGCAGAGTGGAGTAAAGCAGAGTGGTGTGGAGTGGAGTATAAAGCAGAGTGGAGTAAAGTGGAGTGGCATTGAGTGGAGTGCAGTATAGCAGAGTGGAGTAAAGCAGAGTGGTGTGGAGTGGAGTATAAAGCAGAGTGGAGTAAAGTGGAGTGGCATTGAGTGGAGTGTTGTGGAGTAAATCAGAGTGGTGTTGAGTGGAGTAAAGCAGAGTGGCGTTGAGGAGTGGAGTAAAGTGGAGTGGCATTGAGTGGAGTAATGCAGAATGGTGTGGGGTAAAGCAGAGTGGTGCGTTAACATGCACTTTGTACTTCTAGTTGTTGCTTACAAGAAGCAAGGCTGGCAGCACCTGTGCCTGTTTTAGTGCCAGCCTTGCTTCTGGTAAGCAAGGACTTTAAGTTCAAAGTGTGTGTTTATGCACCTCTTGCAGGTTTTCAAAAAACATAAATAAAAGGCCTTGTCATTTACAATGCCAATAGCTCAAACAATCGCAAATTGGAGACCTAATGCATTGCAAATGGTTCTTGGGTTTGCCAGCCGCACACGCTGTGTAATTTAATTAGAATTTTAGCATCCATCACTTATTTAGTTTAGGATGATGTCCTGTTTTTTTCTCGTTTTTCTCTCCCCTCTTTTTTACCTTTCTTAATTCCATGTGCTGTTTTTAACAGCTTTTATGATAGGTATTTACACCTTGTTGTCTTATGTTTTTATATTGCTCAACTTTTTAAAGTATCTAAATTGTATCTTTGCTGTATGAACTTGATGTGTTTTATAAGCTGTGCCCAAAATATACAATTACTACCACACTCGTTGAACGTTTTGTTTTTCAATTTAAATTGTGTAAAGGTGGTTCCTGCAACTTAACAAACCCATTAACAATTCCAGCACAGATCATCCCACTAGGGCCGCAGATTCATCCTCCAATTCATGGCTACATCCTTTGGCCAAAAACATCGGCCATTGTAGATGCTCGGTGTGATAATGCAAGTCATGTGACAGGAAGTGTTGATAAGAAATACGTGACATATAAGAAATATGTTTGTTGGAGCTCTACTACAGTCCTCGTAAGGGAGTTGTGGTGGCCTCTGAGTCCCTTCGTCTATACCTGTGCAGTTGGGACATCTTACAGAGAGTGTAGTGGTGAAAATTTATTTTTTTGCAACTGCATTAAGCCCTAAATGTGCATAGTAGTGATGTAAAAAATACACAGAGGTAAAGTTAGGCCTATTGTCTCCAGCAATCTTTGTTCTACTGTTGACCATTTTGTAATCATGATGACTCGCTGGTATGTTGTAATCCAAGTAGGTTTAGTCACAGGTAGTATCAGTAAGTCCTTATCAACAGGTAGGTCACCATTAACAGGTATAGAAGTCCTGTAGGGCAGCCTGTATGCGCATATCAACAGCCCCACCAGGAGCAGCCTGCCTGCGGCTCAGCCCTACTCCAGCTGTCATCACTCATCCAGTCACCCAGGCATTCCACTCAAAGGCCATTCACCAACATTCCATACATAGGACACACACACAGGCTGAGCAGCTAGAACAGAGAAGCATAGGGAATAAAGCATCATGCAAGAATGCTACATCTCTCTTCCCTATTGAACAGAAGAATTAACAAAACCAAAGCATAAAACTATAAACATAAAAATACAGCAGTAGTAAATAGTCCACACCCAAACATGAAGGAAACAACGCCCAAATCATAAAGTGTAAATGAACTATTTACAACAGAGTCAAAAGCCCAGACCCAGGGATGACGGAACACCGCATCACGAGAGGGAAAGGAACCAAAGACAAGAAGGAAAGATGGATACAGAATACAATACCCACCCCCTCCTCAAATAAGGAAAATAAATATACGTCAAAAGAAGAAAAGTCATGTGGACTAAAAGGACTAAAACCCAACATCCTGCCCCAACAAAACAGGGGACAGCAAATTTAAGAGGAGAAGATGTTGTGTGGGCTAAAGGGACTAACACCCAATATCCTGCCCCCACGATTAACAAGGGACAACCTGTAACGTATGTGCTCTCCGTGTGCGGAGACATGTCGTGTGGACTAAAGGGACTAAAACCCAATGTCCTGCCCCCACTATAAATAAGGAAAAACCTGAAAAAACATATATGCTCTCCGTGTGACGATGCACACAAGGATAAAACCCTGCAACAACAAACAAATAATGTGCGGCACAAAGTGTCTTATGCACACAGGGAACCCAACCCTTCATCAAACTTAACCGTGCAGCACAAGGTGTCTTACGCACACAAGGAAAGTGACCCCTTGCAACACAGGACAAACATGGGACCACAACCCATTACCTAATATAATGGGAGTAAACCGGTCCCAGGATGCTTGTTTCAGGTCCAGGGAAGACATGGCTTGGCAGTTCGGGCTGGACTCTTCCCATGAGGCACAGGTTCAGACTGATTTACATATGGCCATGTCTGAACTGGGGTGGTGGAGTGTGCTAAAGAATGATGATGGATTAAACCAAGATAAAGTGACTGGGGGTAAGTGCTTGCAATGTTCAACACTCCGTCCATCATCCCCTTTGGTTTTGCTTTGTTCGCCCTAAGGTGGCAGGGTATGCCCAGACGTGGGTCCCTTGCTCACTTTGCCACTGGATCCAAGCTAGCCTGGCTGATGATGGCTGATTAGCTAGAAACCGGCCCCAGAATGCTTGTTTCCGGTCCAGGGAAGACATGGCTTGGCAGTTCGGGCTTGACTGCTCCCATGAGGCATAGGGTCAGACTGATTTGCATATGGCCATGTCTGAACTGGGGTGGTGGAGTAGTGAGCTAAAGAATGATGATCGATTAAACCCAGATCAGTTGACTGGGGGTGAGGGCTTGCAACGTTCACCACTCCGTCCTTCATCCCCTTTGGTTTTGCTTTGTTCGCCCTAAGTTGGCAGGGTATGCCCAGACGTGGGTCCCTTGCTCACTTTGCCACTGGATTCAAGCTAGCTTGGCTGATGACAGCTGATTAGCCAAAAAGCGGTCCCAGGATGCTTGTTTCCGGTCCAGGGAAGACATAACTTGGCAGTTCAGGCTGGACTGTTCCTGTTGCAAATCACTTGAGCGCGTCATATCCATTAGGATCAATAGTGCATACGGAACATGTTTCTGCATAGCGGGGAACACGGAAGGACCCAGAACTACAACCCCCATGAGCCTCTAGTCCTCAACGTGACGTGCTTCCGAGGCACCTAGAAAATGAGGACGGACCAAGATACTGCGTAGGTAATTCTTTGCTGTGAAGCTGTGTGAGAAAGTGGCTCTATAAATACTGGACCAGAACAAGGTACAGTCTGTATAGAGTCCACAAACCCCAGAGGTATAACAAAGGTTAAAGTCAGGGCTGACATTACTCTCAAAAGTGATAGCTTGGTCGAGCAGTAAGGCAGTACCAGAGGACAGTGTAAAGCATTTGTTGAACACACTCAGTCAGCAAAAGGTTTCACACACTCAAGGACTGAACTCCAGGCCAATTGTTTTTATATCATAAGATATAGTTGTTTTATTTTTAGAACCAACGGGTCTTAGAATATACTGTTCTCACTGAGAGAGGTCTCAGATGAGTGCTTTGCAGAAAAGGCAATAAACTTTGTGAACACAAGAGGTACAGGGGTTGCAGTAGGCAACACAATTCTACACACAAGCTCAATGGGTTTTCCTATATAAACACAGTTGATTACTTTGTAGATTACTTTGGTAGTTCCAGGACTGGATCCTAGATTCAGTCCTGGGGTCTAAGCTGAAAACAATTTAGTAAAAACGTTTTAGTTATTGCGGTGATTTTTCAGGAATCTAAAGCTATTTTAAAAGTTCACACTTAGAAACTTTTCAACAGGAATCTGGCAATGTTATCCAATGGGAGAAAATTCAGGTTGCAGGTAAAGTACGATCGCGTTACTTTTGTCATCCAGTACTGGGCACCTGGGGCCAGCACTGGGGTCTCAACTTAAAACCGGTAAGTAATTACGTTTCAGTATTTTGTATGATTATTAAAGAATATTTCAAGTTTTCAAAAGTAGACATTT
Source organism: Lissotriton vulgaris (assembly GCF_964263255.1). NCBI lineage: Eukaryota > Metazoa > Chordata > Amphibia > Caudata > Salamandridae > Lissotriton > Lissotriton vulgaris. The sequence goes on along the minus strand of NC_141693.1, from coordinate 2,023,770,946 downwards.
AGAAGAAATTTCATAGAAAAGAAGACAATGGATTCCAATGGAGAAAATACAGATTACCAGTAAACCCGGTAAGGATTACTTTTGCGGTTCAGTACGGGGCTACAAGGTACAGTACTGGCTTCTCTCCTGATCACAGGTGAGTACTTCAGAATTCGAGTGATTTTATATGAATATTTTAAGTTTCCAAAAGTAGGCACTTAGAAGAATTTTTAAATCAAACCAGTCAATGTTATCCAATGGCAGGTAAGTGAGTTCCCAGTTTCCAGGTGAGTACTCGACTGGTGAAGTTAAGGTTATGGGCATAGACTCAGGGGTCCCCCAGGGTCAGGTAGGTACAGTTGGTTCACCCTCAGCGGCACGGGGGCGGCCGGGTGCAGAGGTAGTTATGCCCAATGTTATCCATGGAGGGGCAGGGGGCCTCCGGTTGGTGGCTGCTGGCTAGTAGACCATGCGGCTGTGGGAGCTGGGATTCTGGTTACTTGCTCAGGGCAAATGGGGAAGTAGGATAGGGTAAAGGTCGCACAGCCAGCGGCACTCGGGGGGCTGGGTGCAGAGTGATATGAGCCGTCGGGCGCTCAATGTTATCCAATTGGAAAGGTAAAAAATGAACAAAGGCTGCAGGCTCGGGGACGGAGACTCTTCAGGGGCGACCACCACTTCGAGAGGTAAGTTGGGATCTTGGAGCACAGGTAGGTACCCCAAAGGAAGGCACAGGGGGTTGCAGGGCACCGGGTGCAGGGGTGTCTTTGGGTGTCGGAAAAGCTTACCCTCAGCTGGTCGCGGTTGGGGGGCCCCTGGTTCTGAGTCTGCAGGCGTCGGCTGGGTCGTCGAGGAGGGTCTTTGGGCACTGGACTTCGGGTCCCAGTCACCAGGGGGACGTCCTCGAGGTCTTGGATCACTTGGACACGGGCCGGGCTCAGCGGGTGCAGAGTGGGCTGGTCCAGAGCTTCCTGGCTGGCACCAGGGGTGTGGTTACAGCAGAGCCTCTGCTGATGGGAGTTCCAATCTTGAAAGGGACCAAGGCAGGCAGGTCCACTGGGTGTCCCAAGGTAGCTGTCCGCAGGAGTCGCTGGGATTAGGCAGGAGCAGGTTCCACGATTGACAGGCTGGGTCCAAGTCAGTTGTTGTCGTCCTGTTGTTAGCAGCTGCACAGCGGGTCTTCTTCTTCTTGATCTTCTTTCTTCTTTTCATATCGGGATCTAAGGAAGGTTCAGGGAGCCCCTAAATACTGAATTTAGGGGCGTTACAGTTAGGGCAAGGGCAGGGACCAATAGGTCCCTGTCCTGGGGTGGGTACACCCCCTAGCCTGCTCCTCTCCTGTGGGAGGGGGGCAGGAGCCGAGCTGTGATTGGGCAGGGCTCCCCATCTTTAAGATGGCCGGAGACCGGGTCGTGCTTCGCCTCGTCTCCCCCACCTGAGGGGTGGGGTTGGCACAGGCTGGCATATCCTTCTTCCTGACGTAGTTTTTCCCGCCAGTCTTCCCGCCAGAGTGGGGGTCAGGACTGGTGGGGGCCAGTTGCTGGGTACAGCAAATGGTCTGGAGAAGCTCACAGAGGTGGCAGGCCTTTGAAGCTTCCCCCTGCCCATCCTGGGGGAGGAGACCTAGCACCTCACCCAGGATATACATTGTTTCAGGCCCAGGAGAGTGGGGGGCTCTCCACCCAGGGGTCCAGCAACATGTCTGCTGTGTGGCAGCCTAGGCAGCCTCTCAGTCCAGACATGGATTGTGGTTAGGTTTCAGGGGGCATCTCTAAGATGCCCTCTGTGGTGCATTTTTCATTAAATCCCACACTGGCATCAGTGTGGATTTAATGTGCTGAGAAGTTTGATACCAAACGTGTTAGTCTTCAGTGTAGCCATTATGGTGCTGTGGAGTTCGTAATGTCGACCTCCCAGCACCATATACTCTTAATGGCATCACTGCACTTACAGTGCCCAGGAATGGCCCTGGGTACTTTAGGAGCACAGGGCTCATGCCCCTGTGCCCACACCACTGGCATAGGGCATCCAGCTAGAGGGGTGACTGATGTATGCCAGGGCAGTGGGTTTGTGGGCAAGGCACACAGGGATGTGTGACATGTCGACTTTGTTTAGTTCTGTATTTTTGCACTCAGTGTGCAAAAGCAGTATATGGGTGCCAAGGTACAGGGCCCCTAAGGGTGGCGCAATAGGTGCTGCAGCCCTTAGGGGTCTTCTCTGGTCACCATGCCCTGGGTACCTAGGGTACCATTTACTAGGGGCTGACAGGTGGCCAGAGATGCCAATTGGGTTTTAGTTTCAACACAGCTTTAGGGAAGGAACACAAGTACTGGGTACCTGGTTGGCAGGAGCCCAGGGCACACTCAGTCAAAGTACATCAGAAGTTCAGAAAAAAGTGGGGGCATACCAATGCAAGAAAGATGGCAATTTCTCACAAGCTGCGAAAGGTGGACGCCGTGATTCCAGCTCCGGTGAGGTAGTGGTGCTTGGCACCGGTTACCGGGTTTTTCCTGCCCTGCTTTCTCTCAGTGTCCTTCCCCAGACTCCCGCCTGGGTCTTGCCCGTGTGGTAGGGTTACTGCACTTGTAACCTTTGTCTGCCCCCTTGGCAGGGGCTCTCTCTCTGTTCTTCGTTTTACCTCAGCAACGGTTCTCTTGTTCAGGGAGAACAGAGACTTGGTGTACCTTTCCTTAGGAGAGTATTGTCTTTTGCTCCTGATTGGGACTTTGACGTTCTTGATACTTTGGATCATAGCGTCCTGCCGACACGGCGGAGACGTACATACCGCTCTCTATAGATATTCAATTGGAAAACACAGGAACATGAATCTAATGTTCAGCTCTATTTACTTTATTAATGTTCTGCTCTACATGATGTCGTTCTGATTTGTTGCTGTGCTGTTTTCTTGACTCTCATTAACAGGGGTTCACGTGTGCGGTACGGACTACCCTTGTTTCCCTGTGAAGCAGTTAGGAGTCCTCGAAGGGGATGTGTGTTACGGTATAGAATGAATTTTCATGAAATGCAATGTGGGTGTAATCATGATTGCGGATGTTTATTGATGCAGATGGTTTCATGTGTCTTGTTTCAGCGCTCCCTCTACTCATAAGAAAACATAGTTGAATGACCTCCTTAGGAACCTCGCATTGCCTTGTGTTATTTTTCTTTACAGGTACATTACATGTGTTTACAAATATAGATGTATCTATATATTGAGCGCTAGATTGTTTGAAGGATCTTTTAGACTGGTTGGGAAGCTGAAGAGTTTTTGATTATGTTTTCTTGTATCCTCAGGTCTCTCTCCCCGCAGTTCCCTTCCTTTCCTTCCCTCACGTGATCACCTCGCTGTCCAGTGCCTTTACGGCTCTTCTGGCTTGGGGCTATCAAGAGGTGGACCATTCTCAGCTGCAAGCCGATCCTGAGGATATACAACAGTGACAGAATTTCCGACCCACAAATACCTATCCTCCCGGTCGGATTGTATGAGAATGGCCACTCTCGAGGATGTGATAACCGTCCTGGCAGGAGTACAGGCGGAGCTGGCGGGATCTCATAAAAAAAACGCAGATTTGAAGGCACATGTAGAATGCCTCCAATGAAATCCATTTGACATAAGTAGCACGCGGTTGTTCCTTCTAGCACAGTGGTAGTTGAAATGCCAGTTAACATTCCGTTGGCTACGCCAGAGAGATACCATGGGAAATCTGAAAAAGTTCAAGTATTCCTGAAACAAATATTGTTGCATTTTACCTGTAAACAAAAATATTTTCCACCAACCATGCTAGGGTGGCTTTCATTATATCATACCTAGCTGGGGACGCTGCCCAATGGGCTGTACCTCTAGTGAATAGAGACAACCCTCTGCTTCATGACTGGGATGCATTGAAGGAGGAATTTATCAGAGTGTTTGATAGACGGGCAGAATCCTTCACCGCAGATCGAGAACTCCTGGAATTGAGACAGGGAAACAAGGATTTACTGGTGTACCTCAATTCCTTTCGGTGGCTGGTGGCCGAGACCAAATGGCCGGAAGCCAAGCAAGCTGTGCTCTTTCATCAGGGACTCCGAGAAGAACTAAAAGATGTGATCGCGCAAATCGATCCACAGCCTACCTCTCGCGAAGGTCTCATCAACCTGGCACTAAGATTTGATCACAGGTTGAGTGAACGAAAGGGAGAAGACAAAAGAAGAGAAAAGGAATTGGTATTGAGTTGATAAACCCAAAACCTCAGAACACCCCGCGATGCCAGCCCATGAAGCCATGAAAATTGGTACAGTACGAGCCACACTCACTTTCGCTGAAAAGGGTACCCGTAGGAAACAAGTCCTCTGTCTCTATTGTGGCAAAAGAGGGCATTTTGTGAAAGAATGCCCAGTGAAACCTAAAACCAACCAGTTTGGGAAGACTTACACAAACAAACCGTTGGAAAACTAACTCGCTCAAGGATCGAAGAAGGGGATTCTTGGAGCCAGACTTATATCCCTTCATTGAACGACGGAAATACCCAGAACCAGGGCCACTTGTTTGTTGAATTAAAGTTACTACTCCAGCTGGAGTGGGTTCAGGTTCCTGCCATGATAGATTCCGGAGCCACAGGTCTTTTCATGGATCTGGGAGAAGCCTAACGTCGAGGCATAAAAATAATCACCAAGGACACTCCGGAGGAGGTTTATGCAGTAGATGGAAGGAAGCTCAACACCGACCCATAGGATACCTGTCAGAGATGCTAGAAATCATGCTCTGAACCTCTCACTGGGAGAGAATTGCTTTCAATATTGTACAGGCCCCTCAACATGGTATCATACTCGGACTGCCTTGGTTGCAAAAGCATAATCCCGAAATCAGTTGGGTTACCAAAGAAGTTTTCTTGACATCTTCATATTGTCAGGCACATTGTATCAAGTGTCCAGAAGGACCTGCAGCAGCTCTTTCCTCAGAAAAAGATAAGCAGCTGCCCATTCAATTCCAGGAATATGCTAAGGTGTTTGAAGATGTACAAGCAGAAGTTTTTCCTCCACAATACAATATGATTGTCAAATCGATTTGATTCCTGGAGTGGTGGTACAGTGTGGGAGGATCTATGCTTTAACAGAACCTGAAAACCAACACCTTTGATCGTATCTTGACAAACACCTGGAAATGGGATTTATTAGACCGTTAAAATCCACTTCTGCCTCTCCAATATTTTTTATTCCAAAGGCGAATGGCGAGCTCAGAGCTTGTATTGACTTTAGAGCGTTGAATAACATCACTGTGAAAAACCTCTATCCACTCCCGTTAATTCCCGTTCTATTGGAACAGGTAAAGAAGGCAGCTATATACACTAAGCTAGATCTCAAAGGAGCATATCATCTAGTGCGAATCAGGAACGGAGACAAATGGAAGACGGCATTCAAGACCCGATGGTTTGTTTGAATATCTAATCATGCCGTACAGGTTATGCAGTGCACCTGCAGCATTCCAATACTTCCTGAATTCCATTTTTCGTGAAATCCTGGATCAATACATAGTGGTATACATAGATGACAGTCTGGTCTATTCGGATGATGACAAAACACATGAAACACACGTAAGGACTGTGCTGGGCATCTTGCAAAATAACAATCTATTTTGCAAATTGAGCAAATGCGAGTTTCATGTCCGTACAGTCGAGTTCCTTGGAGTAATGCTCACCCCATCAGGACAAGAGATGGCTGAGAGAAAGATTATTGCGGTAAAATAATGGCCTACTCCTCGAAACGTCCGAGAGGTTCAATGCTTTTTAGGATTTGCAAACTTTTACCGACTCTTCATCAACCAATTTTCAAAGATGATGGCACCCAAGACCAGACTGTTGAAGAAGGGTCATGCCTAGGCTTTCCTGTTTTCAGTTTCTATTTTTGGTAAATTCTGGTGGGGTTTTTCAGTGTTTTCAACTGATTTCAATACCTTAAAAAAACAGTGGTTATCAGTCGCTGTGACTACCGAGGTAGACCCGGCATGAGCCATTGACGCGGTTCCCCAATAGGAGTGCAGCTCTAACACGCACTCGGTCCAATCGCGAGACGCGTTTTGAACGCGTCACGCAACCGCGTGTCCAATAGCAGCGCGGGTATCATACAGCCCTCCGCCTGCCTGCAGCTGTTCATATTGACACCGTTCGAACCTTTCCTGGTCGAGCAGCGAGTGGTTGTAAAGCTACACAGGCGTCTACACCAATCCAGAGACGTTAGTGAGACACCCCACGTGACCTCTTACCCAATGAGTGTAGGGCTTATCTACACTCCCTCGCCAGCTGTCGGTACCTCCCCAGACGGCCAGGACGCCGGCCAGGAGTACCGACGGTTAGGTAAGGTGAACCCTCGCGCTCTACCGCTTTTGCGAGCATTTTTCCACCATGGGTACTTACTCATATGGAGTTTCTTACCTGAACATGACACCATTTTTATTGGTTAACAGGACCATGTATTTTCGGCAAATGGTTGTGAGAGGAGCCTTGTTCTGTCATGTGCATTTTATGTTTTAACGTGTGTCCTACATGTTTTGTAGAGCGGTGCTTCATTTTCCCCTGAGCCTCTGCCAGGTGGGGTGAGGCCAACCTACCTTACAGATTGAGGTAAGAGCTCACTAACATTTGGCATTATAAATCTCCCTCCAAATGTATTTAAACTGTGTTTGCACTCAGATAGTGCTTTTTCTGAACAACACTTTATGTGTTCCAGTTTAAATCATAATTGATGGTTTTACTGTCTGGCCCATTTACTATTGAGAGCTATACCTCCTCATTTTCTTTCCACAGTGACTTGCACAGACTGTAAGGGCACCCGGAGCATTCAGGTGACCATGTGCACTTGTTTATGTTTCTTTGGTGTCACTTTTTGCTTTTGATTTACTTCTTCACCTGGTGTAGTAGCATTTGTTTTATTTCTGGTCCTGATGAAAGCAAGGACAAAAATAGTCCTTTAATTGCTGAAACTAGTCGACCATATTGACCTGAGGCTGTCTACATAAACAGACAGTTTGCGGGTGCACTGTTTTTAACATTGGTATGTTAAGCACAACTGGAATAAATCTTTGTCTAGTGCTTTTTCTAAACCAATTTTAAACACACCTTTTCTTGGTTTCTTCCTTTTCACACTTTCTTCTGCACTGCACACCCCAGTCCCCACTTTTTCTGCCACTCACCTACATCGAGTGGTATACCACACTGTCGTCTCTTATACTCACTGAGGATACCCCCTACCACCGGGTTGACCTCTGAGTAGAGTACGAGTAACCTCTGACGGGTGGTACGGACAAAATCCCAAATGATGAAGGGCGGATCCGAATGGTGACTGATGGGTATTTTTCCTCATCCGTGGAGAGCTCTCTGTGACATAACCTGTGAGCAAGGGTGGGTTCTCGGTTGGTTTTCTTTACCTGTGGGCACATTAATCTGAGACCCTCTGGTACCTCTGTTGTTTATCAGTGGTTACACATTTTCGTGCCAATAAAAACAACAGAAACATTGTTTTTCCAGTGTTTATGGAACGTTTTGCTTTTATTATTGATTGCTTTCTGCACTGATGGCGCATGGTATATAGAGAGTGCACATATAGTGTATATGAGGTCCAAATAGATTTTTGCAAATTAAACTTATTGTAGTACACCATACAATACTTCTTCAGTGAGTCTTTTGCCATGTGCACTCGCTATTTCCTTCCCATGTAAACTTCTGTGAAAAGGCCCTCTCAACATTGGCACTTGAGATGGGCAACGCCAAAACAGCCAGTACACAATTTGTTAACTCTGGCCACTGACATAGCTTTCCCTGCCAATACTGGTGCACTTGAAGATTACGATTCACAGGGCAGGTTCTGCAACAATTGAGTTGAGCTGGGCGCTTATGCCCTCAGAGTTATTAAAGCAGTCAAAAATGAAGCAGCACTTTTGAAACTAGGGAGGAAATGCACCTTTATGGAAGGGATCTAGAACTTGTACAGAGTACCACATTGAGGTTTAATTGACTTCAAATGCCATTGGTGGTGAAGGGACACTTCTGTGCATCATTGCAAGCCATTTCTCATACATTGTAAAATAAATGTTCCTGAATTACTCTTCAACATTGCTTTGTTACCAAGTGGCAATCACTCGAACATGGAACATGTTGCAGTGCTAAAGTCACGAAAGGTGTCACCCAGCCTCCTCTCAAGGAGATGTTTCACATCTACAGCAATTATGCTGCACACTTAGTAGACAAGGGTTATTTCAGACTCTTGTTTTTTATTATGGCCTCTACAGCAGTTATGTTTTCCTATAAAAATCTAAGAATGCAGTAGAGTGTACTTGTTTAACATCCCTATCATTATGAGACAAAAGATCCTCCAATTTCTTGCCTTTGGCATCATCACTCTGCAAAAATTCTGTAAACGGTTGCCACATGGATAATATAGCATTCATAGCCCCTTACCTATCAGTAAAAGAATCAAATGCAGCCAAAATATCAAATATGATTTTGATATTTCCTGAATCTCTACAATTTATAAAATAATTAAACAAGACCTAAAACATGCTTCTAAACCCTGCATCTTTAGACGAAAGACCACAAAACTGAAAAAAGCAGACGGAAGAAGAAACAATATTATAGTGGCATCCCTAAGCAACAAAACTCAAGCAGAATAAAGTTAGCCCAGTCTTTCTTACTGCTAGCTTGTATAACAAAGTTACATTGTATTGGCCTCTTCAGGAAGAAAAATATGACTATTTCACTCTTTTTCCTTTCTTTTAATGGCATTTAGTTTGTGGTTGTGCAGGTGTTTTTTCAGTGTTTATATGTTTTCACTGGTGAGGGCTATTTCTCTTTCAGTGGGGTTTTATCAGTTATTATAGGTTTAAACCTAAAACCGGACAGCCTAGTCATGCCTTTGAGTGGACTCCAGAAGCACAGGAGGCCTTCTGTGCTTTAAAGACAGCCTTCGTTACGGCCCCTATTTTGACACACCCTGATCCCTCAAAGCCCTTTGTGGTGGAAGCAGATGCTTCTGATGTAGCCATTGGAGCAGTTTTATCTCAAAGACATTCCGGAACGGGACAGCTTCATCCTGTGGCCTACATGTCCCGCAAACTGAACGATGCAGAAAGAAATTATAACATCTCAGAGAAAGAACTTTTGGCCATCAAAGACGCCTTCAGGGAGTCGAGGCATTTGTTATTGGGAGCAGCTCATGTTGTAACAGTGTACACGGATCACAGGAACTTACAGTTCATGAACCGCGGCTAGGCACTTGATACCTCGACAACGCCGCTGGATGTTGTTCTTTTCAGAATACCATTTTATTAGCACCTACAGTCCTGGTAGTGATAACAAGAAAGTGGATGCATTGTCCCGGCAAACAACACCAAAGGAATCAAACATCGAGCCAAACCAATCTATTATCTATGATGAGAAAATTCTGTGCATGATACAACCAGGACACTTTCCTTAGAGATGTAAGAAAAGGAGTAAATACATTCACATGGAAGGCTCGGTTAAAGAGACATACAGAATGGAATGGGAAACAAGGAATCCCCATGCAGTTCAACTGCATTCTGGTGTCTACAGAGCCTTTACGCAAAACAGTCTATCATTGGTGTCATGAGTTACCTAGTGCTCGCCTTGATGCCCATTGGGCTAAGTCTGCGCGTTATAAATTTGCTTTCATTTCATTTCACAATGGGTTCACCAAGACGGTGGATCGTATCAAGAGGCAATTCTGGTAGCCATCTCTGTTGGTGGACGTTAAGGCCTTGACACGGTAATGCGAAGTCTGCGCTAAGGTGAAATCAGATCACCAAAGACCGGCACGCCTGTTGCAACCCATGCCCACCCCTAACGCACCTTGTGAAAACATATCGCTGGATTTTGTCGTTGGTCTCCCAAATGACAAAGATTATACTGCTATTCTTGTGGTGATTGACTACCTAACGAAGATGGGGCATTTCAAAGCGTGCAAACAGGTTCCCTCACCTGGGATTTTAGCCAATCTCCTTCTGGTTCATGTGGTGCGATTACATGGATTACCACAGACTATAGTCTCGGATCGTGATTCCCAGTTCACCGTCCAATTTTGGAAGACATGGTGTGCATCTCTGAATATCAAGCCTGCTCTATCTACGAGTTTTCATCCGCAGACAGATGGACAGACAGAACTCTCAAACAGTAACTTCGCTGTTACGTTGATAACGGTACCGATGCATGGGTGGAATACTGATGGTTTGCCGAAATCGTATACAACAGTGCCACACTTAGTGCGACACAGATATCCCCCATTTACAACTCTTTTGGGTACCAGCCAAGATTTTTTAAATAGTTTTTTTATTTTGTAACAACACAGCAATTAGGACAAATCTGCATAGGAATATTACATCAGATATAGAGACATTGTGCCGGGCCTTTCGCAATTACATTCAATTTGAAATCACAGGTATTTAAACATGACATTGTGAACACATCACTTTATCAACTATACATCCAAGTAGATACCTTTAGTCTAGTTCCTCATCGTCCCCAGTGGTGCTCGGTGGTTCGCAGATGTTACCCCTGAACGTGTTCCACTCACCCCATATCTTACCCCATTTGCTTGGGCAGCCACGATGGATATATACAGCCTTCTTGCTACCATTGCCCCATCCATATCTTTGCACCAATTATGTAGTGTCGGTGACACTGCAGAGCACCACAGCCTGGCGATATTACGTTTTGCCATCAGCATGCCCAACATCACCCAGTCCTGCTGCCGGTGGTTTAGGTAATTTGGTTCCCACACATTTAGCAAGCATCGCCGAGGCTCCGGCAGCAGGGAGATGCCTATTGTTTGAGAAATCGTGCGCATCACTGCCGTCCAGTACGTCGATATGGACCTACATTCCCAGATGGTTTGGAAAAATGTCCTCTCTTCCCCGCAACCACGTAGGCAGAATTTATGCATAGCTCTTCCTATCTTGTATAGGAGTGGTCTGGTGTAGTACGTACGGTGTAATAACTTGAGTTGGACCAGTTTTAATCTAGAGGGGATCGCCGCTTCACGGGAGAGGCTAGGGCCTCCTGCCATTCAGAGTCATCAAGTGGGCCCACCTGCTCAGACCAGTTTTGTTTCAGTGTGGTTGTAACGTCCGGGAGGTTATTAACGAGCTTCCTGTATGTGAGGGAAGTGGCCCTTTCCTGCATGTGTTCGGTCAAGAGCCTATCCTCGAGAGGATTGGATTCCTCAAGGATGGTGCCAGCTGGTATAGCCGATTGTAGCGCATGTTTAACTTGTAGGTATCTAAATATCTCTGTCTATGATATCTCATATTGTGTTTGCAGATGGGCAAAGTCTACCACCCTATCCTTCTTCCATAAATCTCCTACCACTGAAATACCAATGTTATCCCAGGCCTGGAATCCCTTACTATTTCGGAGGAGGCCCAGCCTGCTTGAGTCCCATAGTGGTGTCATTTGGGTGATGGTTCTCAAGCATTTGAGTCGCCTGTTGGCCCGGTACCAGAGCTGCACGGAGTGTTGCTTTGGGCCTATCAAGTCTGAGGGTGGACGAGGGCTCTATAGATTACCCAGTGGTCCCCTGCGTTCCAAAGAGCATTTGTCAGCAAGATATGTCGGTTCAGTTTGCGAGGCATGTAGCCAAAAATTAATCTGCTTTAGATGTGCTGCCCAATAATAGAGTTCTATATTTGGAAGTGCAATTCCCCCATCGTACCAACTTCTAGTCAATTTATCTTGTGCAATTCGGGGCGGCCCTCCACCCCACAGCAGGTGGGATACTGTTGATGCAATAGTTTTAAAGTACTGTGCAGGGACCAAGGAGGGGGTATTTTCATGAACGTAAAGGAAGCCGGGGAGAGCCATCATTTTATACAGTGCTACCTTTCCTAGAAGCGTGAGAGGGAGAGTCTGCCACACCTTTACGTCACGCTTGAAAAGTTCCAAAAGGGGGCTGAGATTTAGACTGTAAAATTCGTCGGGGTCTGGCGTTATAAAGATACCTAGGTATTTGAATGCAGCTGTAGTAGCCCTTAGGGGGCAGGTCAATGGTAGAATACACGGCAGACCAGAAAGGATAAACAGGATGGATTTAGTCCAGTTAATCTTGTAACCTGATACTTTACCGAACTTTTCAGAACATTCAGTAATTCAAGAATAGATTTTCTCGGGGAGGTGAGATACAGAAGGATATCGTCTGCATATAGGGATATACGATCCTCCCATATGTCAGTCCACCGGAGCCCCTTGATGGAGGGTTCCCATCTGATCCAGATCGCAAGCGGTTCCAGGATCAGCGCGAATAGCAACGGAGACAGCGGGCATCCCTGTCTCGTGCCTCGGCCAAGTGGGAAATCACGTGAGATGTGTACGTTTGCGACAACATGCGCTAGTGGCTTAGTGTATAGCAAACGAACTCAAGCACAAAATTTGGAACCAAATCCCATATGTTGGAGCACTGCAAATAAGTAAGGCCATTCGACTGTATCGAACGCTATAGTGGCGTCCAGGGAGAGAATGACAACAGGGTCTTTGAGATAGGGGGCACGTGCCAAGACTGCATGAAGCCGTCGGAGGTTAAGGGCCGTGCTCCGATGTGGCATGAAGCCAGATTGGTCCGGATGCACTAATGTCGCCAGGTGAGGAGTGCGTCGCAATGCTAGCAATTTGGCGAGGATCTTAGGCTCAGCGTTAATGAGTGAGATTGGACGGTATGAGGCACAGTCGGTCTTAGGCCTGCCAGGCTTGTGGATTGCAACAATCGTGGCTAGCCGCTGATCTTGCGGCAGCTCTCCTAATTCCAGACTGTCAGAGATCATGCTTAGGAAGAAGGGGGCTGTCGATTGTATCAGCCTCTTGTGCATTTCAACTGGGAGCCCATTTGCCCCCAGTGCTTTGCCAGACGCTAATGCATAGGTAGCTGTCTGCACTTCATCGGCGGAAATGTCGGCCTCTAATAGGAGCGCTGCCTCCGGGGAGAGCTTGGGTATTGATAGATCCTTAATATATTCATATGCCTCTGCAATCGAGTAGGCTGCCGGGGAGCATAGATTTGTTCATAGTGGTCAGCTAGGAGATTGACTATATTATCAGGGTCGGAAATCGGGGAGCCTGTTGGAGAAGTTAGTTGTGGAATGACTTTGTGCGCTCTCTCTTTCCTATCTAGCCAGGCTAACATTTTCCCTGCCTTATCTCCCAGTTCATTCACCCTGTGTCTGGTAGCTTGTATCTTGCTCAGCGCTTTTTCTCTCTGGTGGGCCAAAAGTTCAGTTTGTTTTAAGCGAACCGCACAGGCGGTTCCCGGAGAAGGGTTGGCCTCCTGCTCTTCAATGGCTACGGTAAGTTCAGCCTCGAGGCTGTCCAATTCCGCCCGACACTCCCGTTTGTAACCCAGGACGGATGCCATAGCTTGTCCCCGGAGGACCACTTTATACGCCTTCCAGAGCTTACTGGGTGAATTCACCGGGCCCTGGTTTTCTTGGAAAAATTGTTTAGTGGTACGTGCGAGGGTCGATTGAATGAGTGGAATCTGGAGGAAGCTGGCATGTACCCGGAACATGCGCCTTCGGCAGACTTGGTGATGGGTGTATTTAAACAGTATTGGGGAGTGATCTGATATGCCTCTGGGGCGGATAGTGACCTTCTCTATACCCTGTAGGGAGTCTGCGGACACCAGGAAATAATCGATACGTGTAAGAGATTTATGTACTGCTGAGTAGAAGGTGTATCGTGTTTCATTCGGGTGCTTGAATCTCCAGCTATCTGTAAGCCCCAGGGCATCTATTGAACCAAGAGGACGTCGCCCACCCTGAGTTTCAGGCCTAGTAGGGAATCTGTCCTGTGAGCCATCTACAATGTCGTTAAAGTCACCCCCCATTAGAAGTGTCGCCTCTGGGAGTGTCAATAGAAACGCTGTAAGGGCTGAATGGGATTGTGCATGGAGTGCAGGTGGTATGTAGACAGAGACCAAATTGAATAACCTTCCTTCCTACCGACAGGTCAGCGCCGCGAAGCGGCCCTGTTCGTCAATTCGTGTTTGTTGCACCTATAATGGGAAGTTTTTCCTAATAAGAATCCCCGTACCTCTGGAGCCCGAAGAGAAGTCTGCATGGGCCAGCATCTGGTATCCCCATCTATCCATAGCTCGAACCGCTGACCCAAACAGGTGCGTCTCCTGCAGAAAGACCACCGCAGGGCCACAGCGTTTCAGGTATTGTAGTACTAGGCCTCTTTTCACTTTATCTCCTAAGCCCCTGACATTCCGGGTGAGAAGGGTGAGAGTTGTCCGGTGAGCCTGCGGCCCATGCGAAGCAGCTTCAGCCATTATCTGTAGTGAGGTGTATCCAATATTCAAAATTGCAGGTGATCCGCCAATTATTGTGTGTAGTGAAGTGGACCAAGAATCTAGAGTTGCATGTGGCCCGTAGTGCCAAAGTATAGTCCCATAATGCTGTCAGAACCAGATTGAGTTGAACAAACAAATAAGAAACAGTTGTATACATAACAAAAGCTGTAGCACAAGTTACCCTCCCATCCCGCGTCCCACCCACCCTCCCTGCCTCCCTGCCAGGCGAACCTACAACTGCCCGCTACCCCAACTTTGCTGAGTGCTTTATTGTCCCTCCCAGAACTGCAATACTTGCGTGTCGGGGGAGAGTCCTTGGAGGCAGCAGCCTTTTGGAGTCCCTTAGGCTCTCCCCAGTCCAGAACTTCAAGTCAGTTCAATTGTAAATGTTCATAGTGCCGTATTTTCTAGTCCAAAGGATTGTCTGCAGCTTGGCCAGCCCTCTTCTTCTTCAGGATGTAGGTCACGGTGGGGCTCCTGGTCCCCGGGGCCCATATCTTCTGGGGAGCCTTCCCCCTCTCGGCGGTGGTGCGGTCCCGGTCTCCGGTCCTTTTTGTTCACTGGACGCCATCCCTCCAGCCATTCGAGGGCCGTCTCCGGCATGTCGAAGAACCATGTTTTCCCTTCAGCCACCACCCTCAGCTTTGCAGGAAATAGCATGGAATATGGCAATTCTTGCGCCCGCGGGAGTTTTTTAACTTCAAAGAAACTACGACGTTTCCGTGAGACGGCTGCAGTATAATCCGGGAAGAAGGAGAGGGTTGAGTTCAAGATCTGGACAGGGGGGTGATCCTTGCCGCTTGCAAAATGGTGTTGCGATCCCTCAAGTTTTAGAGACGTGCCAGTACAGGTCTCGGAGGCGCCCCCGGTTTTGGCCTTCCACCAGGCACTCTATGAGCGCGCTCCACTGAAAAGAAGTGTGAGAGTCCCTTAGGCTGTAACTTAGTTTTTATCAGGTCTTCAACATATAGGTCCATTGCCTGGGTCACTCGCGGCAATGTCCCGGCAGCCAGGGGGGTAACCACAGGGGGAAACAGAGGCGGCAGGAACGCCGTGTAGCGTGTACCGATGTCTGTGAGGCCGCCGCCAGCCTCTGCATCTAATTTAGTCCCCGGTCTCTCAGGCCCCACCAAGCCTCGCAGAGTCCGGCGCAGATAACTGCTGAAGCGGGCTTCGGTATAGAAGCACGGAGGCAATGATGTGTGCCTTTTGGGTTCCGACGGCGGAGGAGCCCCTCGGGAAGCCCCAATTTGACGGATAAATGTGCGGATTGATGTTGAAGGGCTGCTGTTACTCTGGAGCTCTCGGACTAGGCGGCCATTTTCCACGGACGGTAGCCACGCCCCTATCACCAGCCAATATTTTTGCCTTTTCTTCAACCCACTGCTAATCTCAAACTCCCAGAGGTGGGTAAGAGATTAACCCATATTCAGGAGACACTCAGGAGTGTTCGGAAGCATTTGATCAAATCAAAGATAAAGTACAAAACGTCTGCAGACAAACCGAAGAACAGGGCGTTTGTATCAAGTGGGGGGCACAGTATTGTTATCCACCAGAAATATCCGATTCATGAAGCACGTGTGTTCAACCCTCGATACATCGGACCCTACAAAATCATCAAACGTATCAATCCTGTCACCTTGAAATTGGCTTTGCCTTCTCACATGCGTATTCACCCGGTCTTTCACGTGTCCCTGTTGAAGCCATCGGCCTCGCCTGTGAAAAAGCATCCTATGCCAGTGGTGATTGATGACGAGGTCGACTATGAAGTTAAACAAATCATGGATGCCGACTGCAAAGAAACAAACTGTGGTACCTCATAGCATGGAAAGGATACGGGCCAGAGGAGAATTTTTGGGAACCGGCTTCTGGAGTCCATGCTCCTAAACTGGTCTCTTCTTTTCATAAAAGGTATTCCACGAAACCTGGTCCGATGCCGCACTCTCAGTGAAGGGGGATGTACTGTTGAAAACCACTTGAGCGTGTCATATCCATTCGGATCAATATGCCATACGGAACATGTTTCTGCATAAAGGGGAACACGGAAGGACCCAGAACTACAACCCTCAACGTGATGTGTTTCCCGGACGCCTAGAAAATGAGGACGAACCAAGATACCGCATCGGAAATTCTTTGTTGTGAAGATGCGAAAGGAGGATGCCGTGATTCCAACTCCAGTGAGGTAGGGGTGCTTAGCACTGCTCACCGGGTTTTTCCTGCCCTGCTTTCTCTCAGTGTCTTTCCCCAGACTCCTACCTTGGTCTTGCCCGTGTGGTAGGGTTACTGCACTTGTGGCCTTTGTCTGCCCCCTTGGCAGGGGCTCTCTCTCTGTTCTTCGTTTTTCCTCAGCAACGGTTCTCGCGTTCAGGGAGCACAGAGACTTGGTGTACCTTTCCTTAGGAGAGTATTGTCTTTTGCTCCTGATTGGGACTTTGACGTTCTTGATACTTTGGATCATAGCGTCTTGCCGACACGGCGGGGACGT
Organism: Lissotriton vulgaris; assembly: GCF_964263255.1. Taxonomy (NCBI): domain Eukaryota; kingdom Metazoa; phylum Chordata; class Amphibia; order Caudata; family Salamandridae; genus Lissotriton; species Lissotriton vulgaris. The sequence continues at coordinate 2,023,754,160 of NC_141693.1, read as the reverse complement.
ACATACCGCTCTCTATAGATATTCAATTAGAAAACCCAGGAGCATGAATCTAATGTTCAGCTCTATTTACTTTATTAATGTCCTGCTCTACATGATGTCGTTCTGATTTGTTGCTGTGCTGTTTTCTTGACTCTCTTTAACAGGGGTTCACGTGTGAGGTACGGACTACCCTTGTTTCCCTGTGAAGCAGTTAGGAGTCCTCGAAGGGGATGTGTGTTACGGTATAGAATGTATTCTCATGAAATGCAATGTGGGTGTAATCATGATTGCGGATGTTTATTGATGCAGATGGCTTCATGTGTCTTGTTTCAGCGCTCGCTCTACTCATAAGAAAACATAGTGGAATGACCTCCGTGCCTTGTGTAACATACATTGGTAAAAATCAGACTAGATCAAACAATGAATCATAAAGATTTTCCAAACTGTGTTTCAAAAACATTTTCCAAACAAGCATGTAATGAAAGTGCTACCCATAGACGCCAGATGCACCCAAAATACATGGCATGTTAACTTCAAACCTCGTAGGATATCATTTTTCAAAAGCTACTAATTAGTCCCCCACAGAGCATACATTGTCTGAATATGTTAGAGGCAGTACATTTATAAATCTTTTTTCCAATGTGTCCAATCGAAGTGGGCATACTTTGCAGCCCAACTCCAGCAAACGCCTCTTCTTACCGCGCAGCACTTACATTGCGGCTCCTTACCCCCTCTCTTTCGCTCATCACATCGTTAGCTAGACTCACCAAATGGTGCTGCTTCCTACCTCCACTGGGTAGAAAAACGGTATCTCAGATTGTCTAAATCCATGCAGTCGAAGAAATGAATGCAAGCAGTCTGGACACTGGGACGTTCCTGCTTCTCTGTGCTGCAGAGCGTCCAATAAAGAATGACCACTCCCGCAGCAGACTGTTGTTCTTCGTGACTGACTGGCTACAATTCTCGCTTGAAACGCGTGCCCCACACATGGTTGGCTGATCAAACATGAACAACAGTGTAGTAATCAGGTCCACGCAGGTAGATGTGGTTCAAGAGGATTTATTCAGGTTGTTAGAAGATCAGTAATACAGGAGTATTCGGCCCCACCGGGAGCAGCCAGCAAGGCGCTCAGCCCTTCTCCAACTGGGTAGTTCATACACCAACATTCTATGTTACATCATCTCTAGAGTGTTCCACTGGAGGAGCAGTGGGTGACGTGTAAAGCATAATAACCAAACAGAAAGACAAGAAGCCGCTGCAGCCAACCACAAGATTGAAGAAAAAGGAGGTTTGGCCCTGGGACTGTAGCCAGGTAGGGCCTTTTTAGACAATTTCCCCCTTTCTTACTTGCCATCCACAAGATGGCGGCACACAACATACGTCACGTCGGAGGGCTCCCTGCACGCCTGTGCAACAGAATGTCCTTTCAGCGGCCTCCAGCCTTGCAACATCGTCACAGAAGAAGCCTCGAGGGAATGGCTCCACGCGACTCAAGAATGCAGGTGAGCGTGAATGCGCTACATGAGAGTCGCGCCTCCTTTTCGAAATAACACACAGACATTGAAGAGGACAGTTGCTCAAGCGCCGCGAATACCGTGGCATGAGGCTCATTATGGTTCATCACACTTTACCCCGTTGATCACGAAAGACACCACTGCTGTTTGCCCCTAAATTCCTTCTCAGACATGTCCAAATTCCGCCAGACACTGCTAGAAAACACCCCCAGCATCTTGTATATAGTGAACAAAAAGTCCATGTGTTTCTGTTTGTGGGCAAAAATGTCTCTGTGCAAGTCGCAGTGTGCAGGGACAACCGGTGCAGTACAGGCAGAAATAGGTTAGTAAAATCAACGTGTCATGTGCAAGCAAAGTGCAGGATCTTACCAAATGGGGCACACAAGAAAAGTTTGTAGCGCTTGTTGGAGTCAAAACGTGCATGGTAATCACACAATGCGCAGTGTCCATGTAATAAATGAAGAGGCTTACAGTACTTGAAGGTTCACCCTGCGCAGCATCCACGAAGTAGCCTCTTGAGACGGGGTACAGCACACTTGTGTGGGGGCTGTCCGTTGTAATGTACACTGGTGGGGTTGCACAGCACGCTGTCTTTGGGCCAGATGTATCAAGATTCCGTTTTGCGAATCCTAAATAGCGATTTTTTGCGAATCGCTATTTAGAATTCGCAAAACGGAATGTATGTACAAAATCGCTATTTTTTAGCGATTCCTTATTATTCTTTATTTGCGAATTCCCATTTTGCGAATTCGCAAATAAAGAATAATTTCCAATGCATTCCTATGGGCCAGGAGGCCCATAGGAATGATAGTGCAATAATTCTCAAATTGCAAATTCGCAATTTGCTAATCGCAATTTGAGAATTATTTCAAGGGTGCAGGGGTGTCTCAAAGACACCCTGCTGCACCCCTGAAATTTACATGTGTGTGCATGTGGCACACATACATGCCCTATGGGCATGTATGTGTATCACATGCCACCCTCACAAATGCCAAATAGGGCATTTTTAAAACAAATCGCAAATTACCACCAACTACAAGTTGGTGGTAATTTGCGATTCCTTAACACAAAATCACAATTTCAAAATGATTCATATATATCATTTAAGGAATTGCAAAATTTGCAATTTCTTAAATGCTATGGCAAAATAAGGAATCGCAAATTATTGTGATTCCTTAAATTGCGATTTTTTCATACATATGAAAAAATGCTAAAAGGCCGTTTGCTAGTCGCAAAAGCCTTGATACATCTGGCCCCTAGTACCTGATTCATTACTTCCCTTTGTAGCACAATGGGCCAGATGTAGGAGCCCTAATACCGGTCAGTAACGGCCGAATTCGGCCGTTACCGACCGGTATTAGGGGTTCCAGATGTAGGGGGCCTATATTTTACCAATTCTGTAAAGTTACCGAATCGGTAAATTTACAGAATCGGTAAAATACCGAATCGGTATATTTACCGAATCGGAAAAACCACATGTAGGTGGCACTCCTAAGAGTGCCACAGGCCCTTAAAAATCGGTATTTTACCACCCAATCCTATTGGGTGTTAAAATACCGAATTCAGGTGTGCATGCACATCTGTGCATGCACACCTGTGCAATGTGACACACAGACATGCCCTTAGGGCATGTCTGTGTGCCACATTGCACACAAGTCCAGAATTGGGGTGCTAGAGGGTGTCAAAGTGACACCCCCTGCACCCTTGCAGGATTCGGTATTTACCGATTCTGTAAATACCGAATCTGTATTTCACATTGATTCCTATGGGCTTCAAGGCCCATAGGAATCAATGGGAAATACAGATTCGGTATTTACAGAATCGGTAAATACCGACTCTTACAGATTCGGTAATTTTTTACCTACATCTGCCTCCTTCCAATTTACCGACTTTTAAATACCGATTCGGTATGACTCGGTATTTAAAAGTCGGTAAATCTGATTTACCTACATCTGGCCCTAGGTCTTTAAAGTGAAATTCTTGTGTGGCCGCTTGTAACTTATTCCCAAGCATCTTGTTTTCGTTGCTTTCACCTGTCGTCTCTTCCCTGTTGTTGCTACTTCTCAAAATGTTTTGTGCGTCAGGATGTCTTCAACTCATCACCAAAATTAATTTAGTAATGATGATACGCTGGTATGTTGTAATCCAAGTAGGTTTATTCACAGGTAGAATCAGTAAGTCCTTATCAACAGGTAGGTCATCATTAACAGGTATATAAGTCCTGTAGGGCAGCGTGTATGCGCATATCAACAGCCCACCAGGAGCAGCCTGCCGGCTGCTCAGCCATACTCCAGCTGTCATCACTCATCCAGTCACTCAGGCATTCCACTCAAGGCCCACTCACCAACATTCCATACATAAGACACACACACAGGCTGAGCAGCTCGGACAGAGAAGCATAGGGAATAAAGCATCATGCAAGAATACTACACATTTGTAGCCTGCTATGTATTTTCTATTTATTTTATTTTGATAGTTTTTATATAGCACGAACATGACCACCGAGGGTATCAAAGCGCTTTACAGTTTATGCATCAGGCAGAAGACAAGCAATCAAAATCGCATCAACAAAAAATGACAGATTAACAGTCTAAGAATTGGCCGAACGTTCTCGTGAGCCCAGCAGCTGGACCACAAATCTATGTTTCTGGCCCTGAATCAGACGGGGGGCCCAGCAGAGGCAAACATTACTTCATCAGGAGCCCTTTGACCTCTTTTTTGAAGAGGACCATAGAGTAATTTGCCCTGACTTCGGGGGGATGGGAGTTCCAGATCCTCGGTGCCATTCCTGAGAAGGCGCTCTAGTCAGATTAAAAAATGTTATCTAATCAGATTAAAATTTTTGGCTTCCACTTGGTGCTGTGTATGTAAAATTATGTGTAAGAAGGATAAAATTCAGTATTTAAATACACACTGCGTGATAATTATAGAATGCAATTATTTTACGCCACAATATTGCAAGCTACTAAATTTATGTCGAGAATCATATATATTTGCGGTTTCCATAGAAAGGATAACGTTCCCAAATGTATTACCATCCCTGAATGAATACACCTGTTAGCTGATCTGGCAGGGATCCAGTGAAAAAGGATCCTGATTTACGATGGCCTGTGAATGGGGTCATTTGACTTTAAAAAGATTCAATATTTAGAGCAGTGTTTATTCAAGAAAAAAAGTCGACAAGATATGTTTGATTGTGTACGAATGTGGGAGAAAGACGTGCAAGAGAGAGTGAGGAAAGAAGAAGCTATATCAGAAAAAGAACAGCATAAAACAATATATCAAAAGCATTGGAATTAAAAAATAAAGAGATGAAGTCAATAAAAGAAAAAGAGGAAAGGGAGCGTCGTTTAGAGGTTACTGACCAGGTACCCTGTTAGGCGCCCCATTTATCCCATACTTAATAAACCTCAAGATGATTCAATTCTGGTAGATCGACCTCCGCCCCGTATAAGTTTCCCTCTGCCCCTTAGGATGATCTTTCCGATGAAGAACATCTTTCTTCAGACGATAAAGACATAGATAAGCAAGATGGGCGGCAGACTCGCTCCACTTTGACTGTTGACAAAAAAGCCAATATCAGATCCACTGCTCGCACAGAAGCTCGTGGACTACTTCTGCTCCAGATCTTGTAGCAATGGTTCAGCAGTGGAAGGATTTAGAGCAGTTATATTGTGCAGAGAAGTTTACCTGGGAGGTAATACTTGGTTTCTAAAAACTTAGAGCCCAAGGATATTAATTTTGAATATAAACAATTAAGTGATAGAACTTTCCTTTTTTCAAATATACCTGATCTAATTAGCGAGTAGATAAATTAAGACATGATACACAACGTTTAAAAGCAGAGCAAAAATCAGCTGGTAAAGGTAAAACTGCACAAACAGTTCAGATCCCCAGTACAAAAAGAAGAAGTTTTGGGGACAGACAAGGACCCAAGTGATACTGTAGTTGCTGTGAGATCGATGCGTGAAGCTGCGCCTCTGTATGTTCCCCCAAATGACAATGACACAAATGACGATAAAACTTCAGATGATGCAAATGGATATTTTGTCTATAAATGGGTCTATACCCCTTGGAGTAGAGCAGACATTATGGCTCTTAAGGCTGCTTTGCCCGACCCACTGAAAAATCCGGCAGCTTTCTATGAAGAAGTGGAAGGAGCCCTCAGCTCCTGCACTATGACCCTGCCAGACATTGATATTTTTTGGGACTTATTTTGCCCCCTGATATTTGGAGAACAATGCGGAAAATAGATGATAATGTAGCATGTGGTGATACTTGGGGGTGTATTTAGAAGAAATAGATGCGACTAGGGAACCTGCTCAGAAACCACAACAGGAGAAATTAGATCAGACAGATCGTCTTCCTTTTGTATGCGGACGACGCCGTGTTAATGGCAAGAACGAAGGTTGGTGCCCAAAAAGCCCTAAACAAACATGTAGAGTATATGGAGGCAAGGGGCCTTAAACTTAACGCCAAAAAATCCTTCGTGATGTGCGGTGGCAAAGGTGGAGCTAGATGTAACCAACTCAATGTAACAGGACTTCAATTGCAAGCCACTAAAACATTTCCATACCTGGGAGTTACAATCGAGGCTTCAGGGGCCTGGGGCCCTGAGGTGAAAAATAGAACATTAGCCTTCAAACGATCAATTGAGGCCGTTAAGCATTTTGCAAGTAAACTGGGCAAAAAACAACCCGAAATCATGCTCAATATATACGTGGCAAAATGCAGAAGTATCGCCCTTTATGGAGCAGGGATATGGGGGTGCCAGGACGTGACATCGCTCCAAACTGTAGAATTTTTTTTTTTGAGATACCTTCTGTCCCTTCCGAAGAGCACATCAGTCCACAACTGTCACGCGGAATTAGGAATGGAACACTTGACAGATTTGATTAAAACCCAGTCAATTCTGCTCTGGCGGACAGTATGGGCGACGCCAGAATTGGGACTAAATCGAGAAACAATAAAGGATGTTATGACCCTTGATAATGCAAAACGTATCAAATGGCTTGAGTACGTGAGGAGAGTTTTAACGGATATTGACAGGCCAGAATGGTATAACAACCCCGAACTAATTGTGAGGGTGCCCCTGCAAGAGCAGGACACCCCTACAGCCCCATATAACATATTTAGGGGCAACGCGTCATTACGAGATGACCATCTCAAAACTGGCTGTATCGAAACCTATCATTTTTTATATCTGGAAAGCTCCTGCCGGAGGCTCTCAATGCTCCTGGTACCAGTCTTCTAGACCCGGACAGCACAACATGGCTGTTGTCGATCAGAGACACGATTCTGCCCTCCTGCTGCTGAGATAAGCTCAGGCAGGGGAAGGCAGAACAATAGGTATCCTGTCACAGAAAGGTGTGACCACGTCCCAGACAGGGTTTAGTGTATTGGGGCCAGGTGAGAGTGCTTGTTAGCGCCACTCAGTCTGCTTGAAGGGCAACTTGGTGCCCACTTTGCATAGTCCAGTTCAAACCAGCTCAGGGAGTCGTTGGCTCCCCCTCTGGCACGAAACTGGACAAAGGACATGGGAGTATCCTCTCCATTGTGGAGAAGTGTGGCTCAATGGTTAGAGCGGCAGACCCTGATGCAGAGGTCTGGCCCGGGACCAGGGTTCAATTCCCCGCCTCGGCGGGTCTTGGGCTCAAAAATTCCACGGACCTGATAATTTTCGCCTCAGTGCCTATTCAAATCATGGAGTCCCACTCTGCAACTCTGGGCAATAGCTTGCTTAATCTCCACAACGGCCCCCACAACGCTAAGGATGCCTGGTCTCCACCTTGGGGGTGCCCAGGAGTGGACGCCTCACAGGGAAAGCCAGGATTGGTTCCACAGCGGTATTCATACAAGCGCCTTGAGACCCTTGCGGGTGAGTAGTACGCTATACAAGTATCAATTTACATTTACATTGTCCAACCCCTCCCCTGCGAGGGAACCCTGAATCGTCCCAACCCTTTCCTTAGGGTACTTAAGGACTTACCTGAGGGCGGGTCCCTAGATTCGTCGTGGGACGAGATTAATTTCAGACACCACTTTTTCTTCTACCGTCTGCGCACTCTGGACTTCGTTTTTTTAAAATTTATTTTTATTGATATTTGCGTTGCAAGTTTTACACAGATTATGACATGATACCCTTTTGAAAAGAAATTCGACTAGATGTTATACAATATAAAGAAAGAGGAACATACTACAATCCCCCAAAAAATAAATAAATAAATAAATAAATAAAGAAGAGCTGGATCACACATAAATACGCGATATACAAAATTCGCTAGATCATTACTTCATCAGTCCATTTCTGAATTGGTGACCAGATTTTTAACCCAAGTTGTTTCCTTTTTTTCCCCTTGGTGGCATATATTGCTGATTCAAGCTTGTATCTAGCTAAAAGACGACCCCTCCATGTAGAGAAAGATGGTGAATCTGGACTGATCCAATCCTTAGATATACATGCGCGAAATTCAGCCATCATGATAAATAATAGATTATTTTGATCAAAATCTATTGAATCTTTGGAAACACCAAACAATATAAGTTCAGGTGATATAACTATATTTTTACAAAGAATGTATTCAATGAATTTCTTAACATCACGAATTAATCCATCCAATTTTATACACGAATAAAACATATGTAACGTATCGGCCCCTCTTAAGTTACACCGATTACATTTAATTCCAGTAATACTCCCCCATTTCAGAACTTTTGCCGGTGTATAGTACAAATCACACAAAATCATATAATGTTGAGTACGATTACGCCCAGAAAATAAAATAGAGGAGGCCATTTTAATTGATTCTTCCAGAAGTACATCCTTTGTACCTAATTTCTCTTCCCATTTATCCCTGAGATTATTAAAGTCATCCACAAGATAATTCATTAAGGTGTTATAATAGAACCCAATCCTTCTTTTATTATTTAGATTATCTAGAAGTAGAATTGGGCTTAAATCTAGTCTTTCTATGTTGGAGGATGAATGTAGGTAGCTGTTAATCTGTAGAAATTTAAAATAATCATTTGAAGGAATTTTAAAGTTATTTTGTAAATCATCAAAAGTAAGTAATATTTCCGAATTATTAATATATAAATCAGAGAGAAAGGTAATCCCCTTGTCATTCCAATTTTTCATCACCTGGTCTCTAAATATTGTGGGAAAACATTGACTTGAATTTAGAGGCGTATACCTGGTAATTTTCTTAATTCCCACCAGTTTTTTTATTATTCTCCAGGCTTTATATGCTGCAGCCACTATCTTAAATTTTGTTTTTTTATAGTAGCTTGGCTCTATAAATTTTAACAAATGATAGTTTGCATCAGTACCTATTACCATTTCATAAATATTTGGATAGTGTGTCCAATTAATGGGAATTTTTTTACCTACAATTAAAGGAAACATATATTGGAGTGCGGCTGCCAAATAGTAAAATAAAAAGTGGGGTGCGGCCCATCCCCCCCTATCTTTCGGTATAATCAGCTTCTTATATGCTCTTCTAATACCTTTATAGCCCCATAGAAATCTTATTGCAGTTCTTTCGATTTCTTGGAAAAATTTTAAAGGAAATTCCAGGGGTATTGTTCTAAATAGGTATAGAAATTTGGGCAATATCAGCATCTTTAAAACGTTGTTTCTACCATGAAGAGATAAGTGTAAATGATTTATTCTTTCCAGAGTCGTATTAGCTTTTTTTAGAATTGGAGTATAATTAATACTAGGGATCTGTGAGATAGGTGTAGTTAATCTAATCCCTAAGTAGATTGCTTCAGAAACTATATTTATAATAGGAGGTGGATTTGGTCCTATAAACAGAATTTGCGTTTTAGACAAATTTAGTTTATACCCAGAGAAAGATCCGAATATACCTGCTAGTTCTTCAATCCTCCGGAACGTTCTTTCAATGTCTCTAGTGACTACTACCAAGTCGTCAGCATAGGCAAGGGCTCTATATGTCGTACCTCCTAGCTGTAATGGAACTATGCTCTCATCCCTATAAAGCTGATTAAGAAAAATATCTATATAAATAGCAAAAAGAAGGGGAGAGGATGGACACCCTTGACGTGTTCCTCTTTGGATAGAGAATAATGCAGATTTATTAAGTCCTATTTTTATTGCTGAGACTGGGTTTTTATATAATGCCTTGAATGCATTTATTATTCCTAGACCAAACCCTTTCATGGATAGGACATCCCAAAGATAGGGCCACCCTACTCTATCAAATGCTTTTTCAGCATCAAGCAGAGTGATTCCTATTGAAATGTTAGAGGCTTCTGCCCAATCCATCATTGCTATGATTCTACGTACGTGGTCCGCCGTATCTCTATTGGGAATAAACCCATGTTGCCACCGTGATACAATTGTTGGAATAATTCTTGACAGTCTTGTGGCAAGTACTTTTGAATAGACTTTACTGTCGGAATTAATCAACGATATTGGCCTATAGGAGGCTGGGTTACATGGATCTTTATCTTTTTTAAAAAATGTCATGATTATTGATTCAGCCCAAGATACGGGAGAAAAGCCTTTCTGTGCCTCTAAGAATATAACCAACATCTCATTTTTTATATGTTTTCTAAAGGACCTATAAAATTCTAACGGAATAAGATCCGGACCAGTAGCTTTACCCATAGCTGATGAGTTTATGGCGTTCTCAATTTCCTCCCATGTGATAGCGGCATCTAAGAATACTTTTTGATCGTGAGTAAGGATCGGGAGAAGATTTCCCATGGCAAAATTCAGACATATATCAGATGAATAATTATCATTCTCTTGTGTATATAATTTCCGATAAAACTTACGAAAAACTTCCAGGATTTCCTCTTGTTTATTATACACTTGCCCTGTTTCATCCTGAATTGTATTGATGGCATTATATACTTCTCTTTGCCTGATTCTTTTTGCCAAGATTTTCCCAGTGTTTTCTCCTATCTCATATATCTGAGTCCTATAGCTTGCCATCAGTTTTGCTGATTTTTCTGCATAGAATTCGTAAGCAGTAGATTTACTAATTGCCAGCCTTGTTTCTATGTCTACAATTGGTCGTTGATGTATTATTGCTGTAACTAATTCCTTCTCCCAAAATAATATTCTCTGAAGAACCTTCTCATTCCTTTCACGCATAATTTTCTGTTTTTTAATTGTATATGACAAAGTCTCACCCCTTATCCCTGATTTGAACGTATCCCAGACAATCTGCATTGACGCAGTACCTTTATTAATATCAAAAAATTCTTTCATCCACAAAGCCAATGTATTTATATACTCAGAATCATGTAGAAGTTTACGATCAAAAGTCCAGGATCTCGTTTGAATGGTTATTTCATTGGTTTTAATTTCGATCACTATTGGATTGTGGTCAGATATTATGCGTGGAAATAATTCAAAGCTTGTATCATGAATAAAAGATTTTTTAAGAAAAAAGTAGTCCAAGCGGACCGATTTTTTATGAGGATGGGAGAAGAATGTATACATGGGAAGTATAGATTTTTTTTCATAAGCTACATCAACCAAGCCATGATCTAACACCATTGACCGTAGTGACATGAATAATTTTTTCTTAACGCCCTGATAACAAGATATATCAGATATCTCTTTACTCACATCTAAATGAATATTAAAGTCGCCACACATTATTAATGAAGAGGACCAGTTAGAGAGTTCAAGATTTAGACTATCCAGTATACCTGGATCATCCACGTTTGGAGCATACACAGCACAAATGGTCCATAATGCATCATTGATTTTAAACTCTGCTATTGCCCATCTGCCATATTTGTCCGCCTTATGTCGAATTACCAGGCCTAACCCCCTCTTGTATAGAATAGCTACCCCTTTTGTCGTTGATCCTTGAGATGTACAAACCGCTACCTGCATACCTAAGTCTTTATATAAGTGTCTGTCATTCCATGTTATATGTGATTCTTGAATGCACACTATGTCGTTTTTCATAGATTGTAAAATTTGTGCCGCTACTCCCCTCTTCTTCTTATTATTTAAACCACAAATGTTCCAAGAACACACTCGAAACTTTCCCATTTATAAGATTTTTTTATAACAGATACCATCATCTTAAGTGAAAAAAAAGATTTCATTTCCTTCTCTATAACAAGCCACCTATCCAACAGTATACCTACAAATATCAAAGTAGTAATATACAATCTGTTTTTACTTGCAACTTCATTTTTTTCCCTCATCCACCCCTCACCCCTCTCTGGGCTCACCCTGAGCCTCCCCCACCCCCCCCACCCCTCAACGCTATCAGGGCAAAGGGACATATTGTCCCTCGTGTTGATGATGTGATGAGCACTGAGTGAGTCTCATCGTGCGGCTCGGCTCATGATTACTTATACTTCGTTCATAATCATTAAAGCCGCAGTTAGCTCAAATATATCTGAATATATCAGAACAAGTTTTATCTTACTACATTGATATAATCATTTACTTTTTCCTTACAATTTTAGTCATTGATCAAAGGAAGAAAAAACAGAGAGAGAAAATACGCAACAATTTATCAAAAAGTCATCAGGAATTCTTTGGCTGCTGCCTCGGTGGTGAAAAAGCTAAAAGAATCAAATGCAGCCAAAATATCAAATATGATTTTGATATTTCCTGAATCTCTACAATTTATAAAATAATTAAACAAGACCTAAAACATGCTTCTAAACCCTGCATCTTTAGACGAAAGACCACAAAACTGAAAAAAGCAGACGTAAGAAGAAACAATATTATAGTGGCATCCCTAAGCAACAAAACTCAAGCAGAATAAAGGTAGCCCAGTCTTTCTTACTGCTAGCTTGTATAACAAAGTTACATTGTATTGGCCTCTTCAGGAAGAAAAATATGACTATTTCACTGTCTTTTTCCTTTCTTTGAATGGCATTTAGTTTGTGGTTGTGCGGGTGTTTTTTCAGTGTTTATATATTTTCACTGGTGAGGGCTATTTCTCTTTCAGTGGGGTTTTATCAGTTATTATAGGTTTAAACCTAAAACCGGACAGCCTAGTCATGCCTTTGAGTGGACTCCAGAAGCACAGGAGGCCTTCTGTGCTTTAAAGACAGCCTTTGTTACGGCCCCTATTTTGACACACCCTGATCCCTCAAAACCCTTTGTGGTGGAAGCAGATGCTTCTGATGTAGCCATTGGAGCAGTTTTATCTCAAAGACATTCCGGAACGGGACAGCTTCATCCTGTGGCCTACATGTCCCGTAAACTGAACGATGCAGAAAGAAATTATAACATCTCAGAGAAAGAACTTTTGGCCATCAAAGACGCCTTCAGGGAGTCGAGGCATTTGTTATTGGGAGCAGCTCATGTTGTAACAGTGTACACGGATCACAGGAACTTACAGTTCATGACCGCGGCTAGGCGCTTGACACCTCGACAACGCCGCTGGATGTTGTTCTTTTCAGAATACCATTTTATTAGCACCTACAGACCTGGTAGTGATAACAAGTAAGTGGATGCATTGACCCGGCAAACAACACCAAAGGAATCAAACATCGAGCCAAACCAATCTATTATCGATGCTGAGAAAGTTCTGTGCATGATACAACCAGACACTTTCCTTAGAGATGTAAGAAAAGGAGTAAATACATTCACATGGAAGGCTTGGTTAAAGAGACATACAGAATGGAAAGGGAAACAAGGAGTCCCCATGCAGTTCAACTGCATTCTGGTGTCTACAGAGCCTTTACGCAAAACAGTCTATCATTGGTGTCATGAGTTACCTAGTGCTGGCCACAATGGGTTCACCAAGACGGTGGATCGTATCAAGAGGCAATTCTGGTAGCCATCCCTGTTGGTGGACGTTAAGGCCTGGACATGGTAATGCGAAGTCTGCGCTAAGGTGAAATCAGATCGCCAAAGACCGGCACGCCTGTTGCAACCCATGCCCAACCCTAACGCACCTTGGGAAAACATATCGCTGGATTTTATCGTTGGTCTCCCAAATGACAAAGGTTATACTGCTATTCTTGTGGTGATTGACTACCTCACGAAGATGGGGCATTTCATAGCGTGCAAACAGGTTCCCTCACATGGGATTTTAGCCAATCTCCTTCTGGTTCATGTGGTACGATTACATGGATTACCACAGACTATAGTCTCGGATCGTGATTCCCAGTTCACCGTCCAATTTTGAAAGACATGGTGTGCGTCTCTGAATATCAAGACTGCTCTATCTACGAGTTTTCATCCGCAGACAGATGGACAGACAGAACTCTCAAACAGTAACTTCGCTGTTACGTTGATAACGGTACCGATGCATGGGTGGAATACTGATGGTTTGCCGAAATCGTATACAACAGTGCCACACTTAGTGCGACACAGATATCCCCCATTTACAACTCTTTTGGGCACCAGCCAAGATTTTTGAAATTGTTTTTTATTTTGTAACCCTCACAACACAAGGAGGGAGGTACCCTAGGAACCAATAAGGGACCGGGTTAACAAGTGTGAAAAAACAAACAAAACGTCCCTGGATGGTGGGGGTATACCCTAGGGCGTAAGGTAACCTAGCCAAAGGACAACAGTTGTTGAGGAAGAGGAAGCTGTATCAGGAACCAGGTGACAGGGAGGCCGATACCCACTCGAAAGCTTTATTCCGAAAATCTGGAAAGAATAAAAACGCGAGCTGGTAGAATGAAATGAAACAGATATGAATGCCTCTACTTACATATGACAAGTTGGAACTCTATCCACACGATACTACAAAAGTTACATGTGGTAAAGCTGAAAAGATATACGGTGGTCACCCCTGATACAGCACTGACCACACATATGAATTTTTATATCCAGGTGGAATAAGTATTGCTAAATTCCTCCAATGAAGATAAGTCCATGAGAGGCAGAGTAATGATTGAAAAAACTGCATCCTCATGATATTGCATATGCCCCGAATCCCTCAAAATTTCTGAGAGATTTTTTAATAAAAAACCCTCGTCCTGAAGAAGGTGTTATCATCGACACAAGACACCGAAACGCCGCGTCGACTTTTGTTTTTTTTAAAATGAGTACTTGATTGTATAATTTTCTCTTCTAATGCAAACTAAAATTGTATTGTTTTTAATAAACTGTTGTTTTTATACTGGTGATGATTATAGTCTCTTAACTAATGTGTGAATTGTAGACAGGGTTCCTACACTGACTGTTGGCCTCTATTTGAGTTATGGTATGTTGATTCTAGTGATATAATTTTGTCTCTGAAAGCGTAGATAACCCCCAAGTCCTTTGGCTAGGTTACCTTACGCCCTAGGGTATACCCCCACCATCCAGGGACGTTTTGTTTGTTTTATTTTGTAACAACACAGCAATTAGGACAAATCTGCATAGGAATATTACATCAGATATAGAGACATTGTGCCGGGCCTTTCGCAATTACATTCAATTTGAAATCACAGGTATTTAAACATGACATTGTGAACACATCACTTTATCAACTATACATCCAAGTAGATACCTTTAGTCTAGTTCCTCATCGTCCCCAATGGCGCTCGGTGGTTCGCAGATGTTACCCCTGAACGTGTTCCACTCACCCCATATCTTACCCCATTTGCTTGGGCAGCCACGATGGATATATACAGCCTTCTCGCTACCATTGCCCCATCCATATCTTTGCACCAATTAAGTAGTGTCGGTGACACTGCAGAGCACCACAGCCTGGCGATATTACGTTTTGCCATCAGCATGCCCAACATCACCCAGTCCTGCTGCCGGTGGTTTAGGTAATTTGGTTCCCACACATTTAGCAAGCATCGCCGAGGCTCCGGCAGCAGGGAGATGGCTATTGTTTGGGAAATCGTGCGCATCACTGCCGTCCAGTACGTCGATATGGACCTACATTCCCAGATGGTGTGGAAAAATGTCCCCTCTTCCCCGCAACCACGTAGGCAGAATTTATGCATAGCTCTTCCTATCTTTTTTTTTTTTTTGTAAACAGATTTTATTGTTGTCCACATTCGAAAAAGAATATGCAAGGCACAAACCGCCAACATGCCCACGCAGGGGCCCATAAGACAAGGAGCATTGCATTCAAAGCTTAGCCAGATGAGGGGTCAACAGTTATCCACATCTCGAGACACCCCTGGACCATGCACAGTAAGTCTATAACAGTCAGCGCTCGGGCTGCCAGGGTTGAGTCTCAGCAGAGTCCAGAAGGAAGAGTCCCCTAATGTCATGACACATCACAATACTCCTGTGGAGAACCGGCCCTCCCAATCACAACACTCCTGCCATACTAGTGAGAGCCTTTGCCCTTCCCGCGTTCCCAGAGCACCAGGACCGCTGAAGGTGGACAATTTACCTATAACACTTGAACCCCCGAACCCTCAACTACCCCCCCTCTCCCAAATGCCCTCTCCCACCCCCCCAGTGGTGAAAGTGCCCTACAGTGTCGCGTCATTCCCCGAGGCCTGTGTACTGTGTCTAAAACTGGAACAGGTGTAAGGCCCTGATTGTAGAGGGACATACCGCAGATGGGAGGCCCTTAGAGAGGAACATGACCAGTGGCCCCCAGCGATATTCGAAGTTCTTAAAGTCCTCACGGGAAATGTCGGACATGCGTTCCAGGCTGAGCAGTTGCCACAGGCGGGAATGCCACAGTGACAGCGCCGGCGCCTCCTTCTGTTTCCAAGCTTTTGCAATGGCTAGCTTAGCTGCCCCCAAGCACAACCACATAATCCTTTTATCTGCCCTGGTTTGGTTTGGTGTTCTAACTGGGGGTCCCGAAGGCCCAGAAGTGCCTCTGCCATCGTGGTCGGGATCGGGTACCCTAAAATGGATTTTACCTGAGCCAGGATTTCCTCCCAGAACGGCCTAATGGAGGGGCCGTCCCACCATATGTGTTGGAAGTCGCCCAGTAGTCCGCACCTATCGGATGTCCCTGGGTAGATCTTAGCCAGTCTAGTCGGGTACAGGTACCAGTCTGCCATTACCTTTATGTGTGCCTCCCTCAGTTTCGTTGAGCGATTAAAGCGAAAGATGTCTGCCCATAGGTGCTTCCAATCCTCCTCCCCAATGTCCCGCTGCGCCAAACCCTCCCACCACGACATATAGCGCGGCCGTGGTGCAGTCTCTGTAGAGAGTAGGAGCTTGTACAATGCCGAGATTGCCCCCTTCATGGTCTTGGCCTTGAGCAGGAATAACTCGAGTGAGGTAAGAGGTCTGGTGGCACCTTCCCTAACCTGCGGATTCAGGGCCCAGTAAAGGAGTTGTGCGTGGTGATACCGATCCCCGTCACCCACCCCATAATCCCTCTTGCAATTGTCAAAAGTGAGTGGGTCATAGTTGTGGAACAGGTGTGTGAGTGCGAGACAGCCCCCTGTCCTCCAGGCATCGAAAGGCCCCTCTCGGATCGCCGGAGGGAAGGAAGAGGTGAAATGGATCGGGGTAAGCGGCGATGGGAAGGACGTCCAGCCCTCCCTTTCAGCCACAGTGTCCCACACTTTTAGGGTAGTGCGTGTTGGGGTGCTGATGTACGCATTGAGGGGCCTGTCTTTCTTAGCGCGCCATATCAGATCCCAGATCGTCCTGCCCGCTACGCTGCGGTCCATATGGAGCCAGTGTTTTTCCGACTCCATCTGTGCCCATTCAACCAGGACGCGCAATTGAGCCGCCTTATAGTAGAGACGAAGGTCTGGAAGCCCAGCCCCCCCCTCCCGCTGCGGACGCCTTAGCATGTAAAAGGAGAAGCGTGCCCTCCCCCCCTGCCATACAAACTTCAGGAGCATGGTCTTGAGACGCTTGAAGAAGTCCTCCTCCAGCTCTATAGGGAGTGCCTGGAACAGATAGAGTAGCTTAGGTAGGAGGGTCATTTTGACGGCGTGAATGCGTCCCAGCCAGGAGAGGAAAAGTGGCTTCCAACGGGAAAGTTCTTATTGGAGTCGGGTGAGGAGCCCAGGGTAATTGGCTGAATATAATTAATTGAGCTTGGGAGTCAATTGGACCCCCAGATACTGTAGCGAGGAGGGGCCCAGTTGAGTGGAGATAGCGCTTTAAGCTGCGAGGCCTCAGGTGGGGAAAGAGTCAGGTTGAGAATGGAGGACTTGGTCAGGTTGACCCTGAAGCCTGCTACTCCCTCAAAGGAGACGAGCACCTCCTGCAAATGCGGGAGGGACCCCAGCGGATTGGACAGAGATAGGAGGACATCATCCGCGAAGAGCGAGATTTTGTGGGCCTCCCCAGTGAAGGGTAGACCCTCTATTCCCTGGTGTTCCCGGATCGCTATATCCAGGGGTTCTATGCTAAGGGCGAAGAGCAAGGGGGACAAGGGGCAACCCTGCCACGTCCCCCTGGAGTGGCCAAAGGGGGCCGATTGCACCCGTTGATCGAGACCCTAGAGCGCGGGTGCCAGTAGTTGGCCTGGAGCATGGTAATAAAGTGAGGGGAGAAGCCAAACCGCTGCAAGGTGGACCACAGGAAGTTCCAATCCACTCGGTCGAATGCTTTTTCTGCATCCAGACCTATCAACACTGTGGGGATTTTGAATCTATTGGCCTTTTCCATTAAATGGATGATGCGCCTAGTGTTGTCGTGTGTTTGCCTCCCTTTGATGAAGGCAGACTGGTCGGGTGGATGATAAGGGGCATAAGGTCGCTCAGTCTCGTGGCCAGGATAGAGGAGTAAAGTTTGGCGTCCACGTTTAGGATGGCAATTGGCCTATATGAGGCGCAGTGGGAGGGATCCTTGCCTGGCTTGGGAATGACCGAGATCACCGCCTCGCACATGGAGGCCGCTGAATTGCCCTCCGCAGCCATGCAATTGAACAGGCGGACCAGGTGGGGCGCAATCTCGGTGGTGAAGGCCTTATAGAAGACTGTCGTGTACCCATCCGTCCCCGGTGCTTTATGAGCCTTAAGGGATTTGATTGCCGCTAGGACCTCCTCTAGGGTGATGGGGGCTACTAGGAGGTCGTTCCACTCCGGGGACACTTGAGGGACGGGCAGGTCCCTCAAGAAGGCGCCCTGACAGTCTGCGTCTGGGGTGTCCGCTGTATACAGGGACGCATAGAACTCTCCAAAGAGATCAGCCTTGCCCTCATCCCTGTGCTATATATTCCCTCTCCCTCTTATCCCTTAACTGTCTGGCCAGATGCTTCCCCACCTTGTCCCCCTGTGTGTAGGCTAGGCTGCGCAATTTAAGGAGGGTGAACTCCGCCCTATTGTTGTATATGGCTCGTAATTTACCTCTAAGGGCCGTGAGCGCTCTCTGCGTTTGCCTGGTGGGGGTCTGCTTATGTGTCTGTTCGGTCTTCGATAGCTCCTGCTCTAGGCCTTCCCTCTCTTTAGCGCGCTGTTTATTAAGGGCCGAGTTAAGCGCAATGCATTTACCCCTAATAACCGCCTTGAACGTGTCCCACGTTTATATTCAGAGGTCTCCTCCGGGTTATTGAGGGAGAAGAACTCCCCGATGGCCTCCCTCAGTTGCATGCACGATTCCTTGTCTCTCACTAGTGCTTCCGGGAAGTACCACCGCACCGGTTTCGGGGCGCAACCCAGCCAGGTCAAACAGATAGTGTACATCCCATGGCCCGAGACAGAGATGGGGAGGATCTTCTCGTCTTGTAAGGAACCCTGGAGGGACTGGCTGAAGAAGATGTAGTCTAGGCGGGAGTAGGTTTGGTGTACATGGGAGTAAAATGAAAAGTCCCGTGTGTGCCACACGCCAGCTATCTAGGAGTCCCATGTCCTCCATCAGCGCCTGGGTAGAGTACGGGAATATGCCCATGTCAGCTCTCCTAGTGTGTGTACTATCTAGTGTTGGATGCCAAACCAGGTTGAAGTCCCCCAAAAGTAGAACAGGCCCCTCTGCAAAATCTGTCACCTTACCCAGAAGTGTAAGCAAAAAACTCTTTTGGCCAGTATTGGGGGCATAAATTGATACCAGAGTGCACACTTTACCCTTCAATCGGCCCTTGACCATGATCCACCTCCCTTCTTTGTCACTCTGAGTGCACATAGGTTCAAACTGTGCGGCCGGACTAAACAGCAGCGCTACCCCTTTCTGCTTAGTGGTTGCTGAGGCTTTATATATAAGGGGGTATTTCTTGTGTTTGAGGCGATGGTCTTCCGACTTCAGGAGATGTGTTTCCTGCAGCGCAACTATATCTAAGTGTTGGTCTAACACATATTTCCACACTTCCATATTTCCCGTCAGACTAAAAAATGTTATCTAATCAGATTAAAATTTTTGGTTTCCACTCGGTGCTGTGTATGTAAAATTATGTGTAACAAGGATAAAATTCAGTATTTAAATACACACTGCGTAATAATTATAGAATGCAAGTATTTTACGCCACAATATTGCAAGCTACTAAATTTATGTCGAGAATCATATATATTTGCGGTTTCCATAGAAAGGATAACGTTCCCAAATGTATTACCATCCTTGAATGAATACACCTGTTAGCTGATCTGGCAGGAATCCAGTGAAAAAGGATCCTGATTTACGATGGCCTTTGAATGGGGTCATTTGGCTTTAAAAAGATTCAATATTTAGAGCAGTGTTTATTCAAGAAAAAAAGTCGACAAGATATGTTTGATTGTGTACGAATGTGGGACAAAGAAGTGCAAGAGAGAGTGAGGAAAGAAGAAGCTATATCAGAAAAAGAACAGCATAAAACAATATATCAAAAAGCATTGGAATTAAAAAATAAATAAAGAGATGAAGTCACTAAAAGAAAAAGAGGAAAGGGAGCGTCGTTTAGAGGTTACTGACCAGGTACCCTGTTAGGCTCCCCATTTATCCCATACTTAATAAACCTCAAGATGATTCAATCCTGTTAGATCGACCTCCACCCGTATAAGTTTCCCTCTGCCTCTTAGGATGATCTTTCCGATGAAGAACATCTTTCTTCAGACGATAAAGACATAGATAAGCAAGATGGGCGGCAGACTCGCTACACTTTGACTGTTGACAAAAAAGCCAATATCAGATCCACTGCTTGCAAAGAAGCTCGTGGACTACTTCTGCTCCAGATCTTGAAGCAATGGTACTGCAGTGGAAGGATTTAGAGCAGTTATATTGTGCAGAGAAGTTTACCTGGGAGGTAATACTTGGTTTCTAAAAACTTAGAGCCCAAGGATATTAATTTTGAATATAAACAATTAAGTGATAGAACTTTCCTTTTTTCAAATATACCTGATCTAATTAGGCGAGTAGATAAATTAAGACATGATACACAACGTTTAAAAGCAGAGCAAAAATCAGCTGGTAAAGGTAAACCTGCACAAACAGTTCAGATCCCCAGTACAAAAAGAAGAAGTTTTGGGGACAGACAAGGACCCTAGTGATAGTGTAGTTGCTGTGAGATCGATGCGTGAAGCTGCGCCTCTGTATGTTCCCCCAAATGACAATGACACAAATGACGATAAAACTTCAGATGATGCAAATGGATATTTTGTCTATAAATGGGTCTATACTCCTTGGAGTAGAGCAGACATTATGGCTCTTAAGGCTGCTTTGCCCGACCCACTGAAAAATCCGGCAGCTTTCTATGAAGAAGTGGAAGGAGCCCTCAGCTCCTGCACTATGACCCTGCCAGACATTGATATTTTTTGGGACTTATTTTGCCCCCTGATATTTGGAGAACAATACGGAAAATAGATGATAATGTAGCATATGGTGATACTTGGGGGTGCATTTAGAAGAAATAGATGCGACTAGGGAACCTGCTCAATAACCACAACAGGAGAAATTAGATCAGACAGATCGTCTCCCTTTTGTATGCGGACGACGCAGTGTTAATGGCGAGAACGAAGGTTGGTGCCCAAAAAGCCCTAAACAAATATGTAGAGTATATGGAGGCAAGGGGCCTTAAACTTAACGCCAAAAAATCCTTCGTGATGTGCGGTGGCAAAGGTGGAGCTAGATGTAACCAACTCAATGTAACAGGACTTCAATTGCAAGCCACTAAAACATTTCCATACCTGGGAGTTACAATCGAGGCTTCAGGGGCCTGGGGCCCTGAGGTGAAAAATAGAACATTAGCCTTCAAACGATCAATTGCGGCCGTTAAGCATTTTGCAAGTAAACTGGGTAAAAAACAACCCAAAATCATGCTCAATATATATGTGGCAAAATGCAGAAGTATCGCCCTTTATGGAGCAGGGATATGGGGGTACCAGGACGTGACATCGCTCCAAACTGTAGAAAATAATTTTTTGAGATACCTTCTGTCCCTTCCGAAGAGCACATCAGTCCACAACTGTCACGCGGAATTAGGAATGGAACACTTGACAGATTTGATTAAAACCCAGCCAATTCTGCTCTGGCGGAGAGTATGGGCGACGCCAGAATTGGGACTAAATCGAGAAACAATAAAGGATGTTATGACCCTTGATAATGCAAAACGTATCAAATGGCTTGAGTACGTGAGGAGAGTTTTAACGGGCATTGACAGGCCAGAATGGTATAACAACCCCGAACTAATTGGGGAAATCCCCAAAATAGTCCTGAAAAAATTATGTATGGAGCACTTTAACATACTAAGGTTTGGAAGTGAGGTCAGCAAAAAATCAGTGCTCGATCATCAGCTGTTGTTGACCACTTACAAAATACAACCATATCTAAACATCGTGACTTTGGGGTTTGAACGTTTTGTCCTGACTAGATTCAGGTTCAATATCTTTCACCATTTAGTCTCATACCCAGCTAAAAATGACTGGAACAGAACTCTGGCTGCCTGCCCATGTGACAATGTATCCGCCCAGACCACCTTCCATCTAGTACTGTTATGCAAATTGTATAGTAAAGAACGCTCGAGATGGTTAAAACAATACCTTAGAGGTGGGGCTTGGCGGCAGTGTAGGCCAGCGTATCTGAATTTGCAACAATTGGGAAACCCTCTATGTATAGTGACTATGACGACGTTCTTAAAAAGTGTTTTAAAACGACGAAACTTATAATGAACTATTAATTATTCGATTGAACTGCTCCAACTGATTTAATACTTTTTAAAATCTATATATAATGAATGCTTGTAAGAACATATGTTTTATATGAACTACTTTTATGATTTTTAACATGTGAAAATCGAATAAAGTATTGAAATTGAAATTGAATTGATATTAGATCTTCCCAAAGCTATTGTGACTAAGTTGAAAACTCTCATACCCCCTAAGAAAATAGATTGGACAACATTAGCGTCTTGTAAACAGAAAGAGGATGAATCAGTTTCTGATTTCTTTACACGATTTGAAGAGACATTCCATTACTTTCGTGGCCAGTCATTGACGGATGACACGGGTAAGCAGCTGTTTGTCGACAAATCTGTCACTAACATGTTGTCGGAAATAGCTAGTAGCCTTAAGGCCAGCGAGAGTTTGTGGACTACTTCTTCCCAAGTCTCCTTTTTGACTATGACCCAGTATTATGAGCGTCAGGAATTGGAAGCAAAAGGCAAAGAGGATAAGAAGGTTAAGGATTTAAAGACGAAAGTTATGTTGGCTCAAGTATATGGTCCACCATTCAGAGGTAGTGGTAGAGGCGGACGTGCAGTATATACCCCTGATGTACCCCCTTTCTCTCGAGCAACTTTGTCTTCTGATCTGTGTGCTTATTTTAAAGAGGTTGGACATTGGCGTTCTGAGTGTCCCCTTTTGCGAGGTCAGCAGTTTCAGCGGGGTAGAGGAAGCATGAGAGGACACCCAGGGCTTTTAGGTAAGTACTCGACTGGCAGAGTTAAGGTTATGGGCATGGACTCAGGGGTCTCCCAGGGTCAGGTAGGCACAGTTGGTACACCCTCAGCGGCACAGGGGCGGCTGGGTGCAGAGGTAGTTAGGCCGAATGTTATCCAATGAGAGGCAGGAGGCCTTCGGTTGGTGGCTGCTGGCTAGCAGGCCACGCGGCTGTAGGAGCTGGGCTCCTGGTCACTTGCTCAGGGCAAATGGGGAAGTAGGATAGGGCAAAGGTTGCACGGCCAGAGGCACTCGTGCGGCTGGGCGCAGGGTGCTTTTTAGCCAACAGGCGCTCAATGTTATCCAATGGGAAAGGTCGAAAAGGAACAAAGGCTGCAGGCTCGGGGACAGAGACTCTCCAGGGGCGACCAGCACTTCGAGAGGTAAGTTGGAAAGCTGGAGGAGGGGTGGACACCCAGGAGTTGGGCACAGGAGGCCGTGGGGCGCCGGGTGCAGGGGTGTCTTTTGGCGTTGGGAAATCTTACCCTCAACTGGTTGCAGTTGAGGGGGTCCCTGGTTCTGAGGCTGTAGGTGTCTGGGTCATCGAGGAGGGTCCTTGGGCACTGGATCACAGGTCAAAATCGCCAGGGGGACATCCTCAGGGTCTTTGTCCATTTGGGCACAGGCCGGGCTCGGTGGGTGCGGAGTGGGCTGGATTTGTGGTTCCTGGCTGGCACCAGGGGTATGGTTGTTGGAGCAGAGCCACTGCTTGTGGGAGTCCCAGTCTCTAGGAGGGTCAAGGCAGGCAGGTCCTCCGGGGTACTTGACGTTGCTGTCCGCAGGAGACGCTGGGATGGAGCAGGAGCACGTTCAAGGATCAACAGGCCGGTAGGGCTGGGGCCAAGTCAGTTAGTGTCATCCTTTTGTTAGCAGCTGCACGGCAGGTCTTCTTCTTCTTGGTCTTCTTTCTTGTTTCAAAATCGGGATCCAAGGATGGAACGTTCAGGGTGCCCCTAAATACTACATTTATGGGTGTTACAGGCAGAGTCCCTGTCCTGGGGTGAGTACACCCCCTATCCTGCTCCTCTCCTGTTGGAGGGGGCAGGAGCCTATCTCTAATTGGACAGGGCTCCCCATCCTCAAGATGGCCGGAGCCCAGAGTTGTGCTTCACCTCGCCTCCCCCACCTGAGGGGTGGAGTTGGCACAGGCTGGCACACCCCTTTTCCTCACTTAGGTTTTCCCGCCAGTCTTCCCGCCAGAGTGGGGTTCAGGACCGGTGGGGGCCAGTTGCTCAGTACAGCAAGTGGTCTGGAGAAGCTCACAAAGGCGGTATGCATTTGAAGCTTCCCCCTGCCCATCCTGGAGGAGGAGGCCTAGCACCTCGCCCAGGATGTGCATTGCTGCTGGCCCAGGGGAGCGGGGGCTCTCCACCAAGGGGTCCAGCAACATGTCTGCTGTGTGACCGCCTAGGCAGCCTCTAAGACGAGACGTGGATTGTAGGTTAGGTTGCAGGGGGCATCTCTAAGACGCCCTCTGTAGTGCATTTTACATTAAATCCCACAGTGGCATCAGTGTGGGTTTAATGTGCTGAGAAGTTTGATATCAAACTTGTCAGTCTTCAGTGAAGCCATTATGGTGCTGTGGAG
The DNA here is from genome assembly GCF_964263255.1 of Lissotriton vulgaris. NCBI lineage: Eukaryota > Metazoa > Chordata > Amphibia > Caudata > Salamandridae > Lissotriton > Lissotriton vulgaris. Next base: position 2,023,729,405 of record NC_141693.1, on the reverse strand, counting down.
TTTGTATGACAATCTCCCAGCACCATATACTCTTAATGGCAGCACTGCACTACAGTGCCCATGAATGGCCCTGTAAGGGCACAGGGCTCCTGCACCTGTGCCCACACCACTGGCCTGGGGCACCCAACTAGAGGGGTGACTGATGTATGCCATGGCAGTGGGTGTATGGGCATGGCACACAGGGATGTGTGCCATGTCGACTCTTGGTTTAGTTCTGCACCAGGCCACTCAGTCTGCAAAGGCAGTGTGTGGATGTCAGGGTGCATGGACCCTAAGGGTGGCACAATAAGTGGTGCAGCCCTTAGGGGTCTTCTCTGGTCACAATGCCCTGGGTACCTAGGGTACCTTTTACCAGGGGCTGACATGTGGCCAGAGATGCCAATGGGGTTTCAGCTTCAATACAGTTGTTAGGGAAGGAAAACAGTCCCTGGGCACCTGATTGGAAGGAGTCCAGAGCCCACTCAGTCAAAGCACATCAGCAATTCAGCAAAAAGTGGGGGCATACCAATGCAAGAAAGATGGCACTTTCCCACAGTTCCCTAGAAGGTGTGCGTGTTATTTTAAATGATAACTATCCAATGGTTGAGAGGTCTTGTCCCATTAAAGAGGATGTCGCTCTGGCATCCTTACCTAGGACTTTGTGGGCTAAATCAGATACCGATGTGGGACAAATGGTTATCCTAACAGTACACATTCAAGTGAAGGAAGGTGCTTCATTGCCTCGACTGCCCCAATATAAAATATCTCGGGAAGGCGAAGAAGCGTTGACGCATATTGTTCAAGATTTGATCAAGGTGGGGGTTGTGGAAGAAGTCCATTATAACATTTGTAATAGCCCTATCCTTCTTATTTTGAAAAGAGACACTGATCCAAAAATTTACAGATTCATTATTGATTTACGAGAGGTTAACAAAATTGTGGTGCCCCAATACCCGGTAGTCTCTGACATCACAACACTTCTTACTATGGTTCCTCCTACTACCACTACATTTAGTGTACCTAGTCATCCTGACAGCCGTTATTTGTTCGGCTTCACTTTGAATGATAGATCATACAGATTCTGTAGAGCTCCACAAGGGTATACAGAGAGTCCTAGCATTTATAGTCAGGCATTGAAAAGGCAGCTCGATTCTTTTCCTGTACTGAAAAACCAATAGCTTTTATCAGCAGAAGGGTGACCCCCAGGGAGAAACGTTGGTCAGCTATTGAGAGGGAGGCCTTTGCTGTGGTTTGGGCCCTGAAGAAGCTGAGGCCATACTTGTTTGGCACTCATTTCCTTGTTCGGACAGACCACACGCCCCTCTTATGGCTTAAACAGATGAAGGATGAAAACCCCAAACATTTGAGGTGTTCCATTACCCTACAGAGGATGGACTATACAGTGGAACATAGACCTGGGAGTGACCATGCCAATGCAGATGGACTCTCCAGATATTTCCACTTAGAAAATGAGGACTCAACTGGGCAAGGTTAGTCTCATCTCCTTAGGTTTGATGGGGTTGTCTGGGAAAGTAGGATCTGCTTTTATGGTTACCCCCACTTTTTGCTTGATGTAACACTTTTCTGACTAGTCTGACTGGGATCCTGCTAACCAGGACCCCAGTCTCTCTGCTTTCTCCCCAAAATTGATATGGTAAGTACTTAGGTACATCCCAGATTGGACACTGGTGTACACTTATCAGTCCCTAGTGTATGGTACTAAGGTACCCAAGGCATAGGTACACCAGGGGTCCCCATGGGCTGAAGCATATGTTATGCCACCCATGGGAGGCCACTCAATTTGTAACTACAGGCCTGCCATTGCTGCCTGTGTAAGCTGGTGCTAGCACCACATACGAAAGATATAGGTTTTCCTATATATAACGTCACTGCACTTAAAACCTATAAGTCACCCCTAGAGCCGGCCTTTCAATCCTGAAGGCAGGGTGTTCGGTTCTAAGTGTGAGGGTGCCCCTGCAAGAGCAGGACAGCCCTACAGCCCCATATAACATATTTAGGGGAAACGCGTCATTACGAGATGACCATCTCAAAACTGGCTGTATCGAAACCTATCATTTTTTATATCTGGAAAGCTCCTGCCGGAGGCTCTCAATGCTCCTGGTACCAGTCTTCTAGACCCGGACAGCACAACATGGCTGCTGTCGATCAGAGACACGATTCTGCCCTCCTGCTGCTGAGATAAGCTCAGGCAGGGGAAGGCAGAACAATAGGTATCCTGTCACAGAAAGGTGTGACCACGTCCCAGACAGGGTTTAGTGTATTGGGGCCAGGTGAGAGTGCTTGTTAGCGCCACTCAGTCTGCTTGAAGGGCAACTTGGTGCCCACTTTGCATAGTCCAGTTCAAACCAGCTCAGGGAGTCGTTGGCTCCCCCTCTGGCACGAAACTGGACAAAGGACATGGGAGTATCCTCTCCATTGTGGAGAAGTGTGGCTCAATGGTTAGAGTGGCAGACCCTGATGCAGAGGTCTGGCCCGGGACCAGGGTTCAATTCCCCGCCTCGGCGGGTCTTGGGCTAAAAAATTCCACGGACCTGATAATTCTCGCCTCAGTGCCTATTCAAATCATGGAGTCCCACTCTGCAACTCTGGGCAATAGCTTGCTTAATCTCCACAACGGCCCCCACAACGCTAAGGATGCCTGGTCTCCACCTTGGGGGTGCCCAGGAGTGGACGCCTCACAGGGAAAGCCAGGATGGGTTCCACAGCGGTATTCATACAAGCGCCTTGAGACCCTTGCGGGTGAGTAGTACGCTATACAAGTATCAATTTACATTTACATTGTCCAACCCCTCCCCTGCGAGGGAACCCTGAATCGTCCCAACCCTTTCCTTAGGGTACTTAAGGACTTACCTGAGGGTGGGTCCCTAGATTCGTCGTGGGACGAGATTAATTTCAGACACCACTTTTTCTTCTACCGTCTGCGCACTCTGGACTTCGGCCTGGACATCAAGTTTGCAACTGGGAAGACTCCTGCTGCTCCTGATCTCATTGCCCTGCTCATCTGCTGCAATGTCCATGCCTGTCCATGCCTGTGAACCATACAGGAACCTTACGGAAGGAATATCCCACGAAGTGAAGAAGTCACTTCCCTGCAACTAAGCTGACCAGTCTGCTGATTCTGGGCTCCCACTGACTCGGAAAGACTCAGCAACACAGGTGGTGGTTCTTCACATCCCTCGAGGCCTGCCCTGTCCTCTCATCAAGTGTGAGGCCAGTAGCCCTCGTCGGAGCCGCAGGAACCGAACCCCCGTGCACTGCATCGACTTGAAGTTGCAAAGGCTAGTTGGCTTTCTTCCACCAAGATCTTCGGGCTCCATGTAGCCCCAACCTCAAGCATCTCCTGTTACCAAGATCTTCATCCTCACCACATCACTTGCACCGTGTGCCTGCATCTTTGATGAGCTGCTCGAGGTACTCTTGCGACTCCAGTGCCTCTGGCCTGTGGGTCCTCTTCAGGGTCATCTTTGAATTCTTTGGGCTCCTCTGATTACTTGGACCTGCCCTGACTCCCTGTTGTTTGTAAGTCTCCTGAACCTTGCTGGTCCCGACATTGTATCTTCTTCGACTTCCACGTTGCCAAGGCATGTTGATGCTTCAGTCGGACACTGACCCCTCAACTCTCTACATCCGATGTGGGACAGCTCGTATCCAGATATGATGTCATGCACAGCATCGCTACGTCCGCACAGCTGCAGATTCAAGGTCATCGCCAGCTTCCTTGCAACACTCGACATCGGGGGCATTTGTCTACTGTGCCTCCTGGTCACTCCTGAGTGGCATAGACTCTGTCCCCTCTGCTTGCAAGTACTTCTCTTCTTGAATCCACCTTTGGGTTCCATCGGACACTTGCACCTTCCCCAGCCGCGGCATCTTTCTGAAGTCCACCATTGGGTTCAATGGTGGTGGCCGACGCCAATTCCCACCTATGCACCCAGCTTCCCTGGTGCAGGTGTCCTGGTTCGTAACGTATCCACGGGTGGGGTGGCTCTCCAACATTCTGTCTTCCACAGGGTTTCTTCAGGGTCCACTGGGAAGGGTCCTTCTTCTTTAAAATTGCCACCCCGACTTACCCATTGACTTGCATTGATCCCGCAGTCGTGTTCTCCGTGGGGCTCCTAGTTACGTACCTTGGGTGGTTCCTTGGGTCCCCGGCACTTCTACGTCTTCTGGGTATAGTCGTGACTGGAGTCGTGGTTTGCATACCACTATTTTAGTATATGGTTTGGTCTCCCCCTCGTGACCACTTTGTATTACGTGCTACTTACCTGTTTCTATTGAAAAGTATTGTATGTATTGTGTATATTTCCAGATAGGAGATATCTGTATGTGTTAGTAAGTGTCTTGTAATAAATACATATTTTAAATACACATTGTGGTTCTTTTTCACTTAATCTATACTAATACACTTAATCTATACTAATACGGTTATGTTTTGGTAAAACAAGCTGCTTTGTACTAAGCCTGAAGTTTGCTTCCACAGCTACCACTTAGAGAGCTTTCTAAGGTTGTCTAAGACCACTACAATCACTATAAGGGTTGTCTGGACTGGTGCAAGGTGCCCACTTACATAAGTGTACACCATATACCAAGCCAGCTTCCCACATTCACACATTTGGCAATTACTCACTGTTAGAAACAGCAATTTGCTGTCTGTCCCGAGGATCAAGCGTTCTCGTACAGGGGGCCGACGTTTTGCAGTACAGGCAGCAAAAAGTTGGAATCAGCTGCCCGATTACCTGCGGCTTGAGCCTAATCATTTACAGTTTAGAAAGCGGCTGAAGACCTTCCTGTTCTGCTGAGTGATTTGTCTGAGATAGGTCTAAAGCGCTGGGATGCCCCCGGGTAGCCAGCGCTATACAAATCTGTACTCATTCATCTGTCGTTTACCCATTGAAAAAAATATTGTAGAGTGTCAAGTCTCCGATCCAAATCAACAAAAAATCAACATACCGTTGCTACTAAGTACTGTGTTTCAAAAATGGATTATTGCTATTGTAAATATGGATACCCTCATACGTGTCCATAAAGATGTCATCCAAGTCCGGGGGGAACTCAGCTTCCATTGATATTCCAAAGGTTTGAAAATACTCCCCCAGGAACATAAAATAATTCATGGTCATCGCTATGTTCAGTAGTTCCACTATGAATTAAGTGGGGATCTGTGTAGGTTGTTCTCTACGGTTAAGCACGTCTCTGACTACTTCAAGGGCAGCTTGTTGAGGGATATTAGTATAACGCACATTTAGGTCAATTGGAGCAAGGAGCTGTGTAGATGGCATGAAAGGATGGCTCTCAATTTAATTACATCCTTTGTGTCTCGGAGGCATGATTTGGTGGCACTGACCCATGGTTTCAAAAACACTGGCCAAGAAGCAGCCCTAAGGGAGCTTGCTGGCTCATTCCACCAGGGTGGGAAACATCGTTTACAACGCAGTGTTTACACCGCACTACCTTTACCACGCTGCCATTACAACACAAGTCGTTACTACGATTCGCGCTGGATGGCGCTGTTGGTTAAGGAATATTGTAATTTTATATTCCAACACCGTCCCTACTGTTATGTGGGCTGGTGTTGGAATAGAAAATTATAATAATCCTCAATCCGCGCCCTCCAACACAAGTCGTTGTAACGTCTTGTGTGTGTAATAACCGCGTTGTAAAGTACTCCGATCTAAAAGATCGCGTTGTACTGACATACATCCACCAGGGTGGGGTGCCTGTCTTGAATATGTGTTAAGCCGCTACATGGGAGTCGGTACACATGTGCATGAAGCACTTCTATCTCAACAGTCAGGGCTGCAGGACCTTTTGGTCTAAGCCAGTTCACAGACTAACCACTTTGGGAGGTGCTACTATGGCACCTATTCATGAAAAAAGTAAATTGCAGTTAGATGCATCCATCAGAAGAACAAGTTACTTACCTTCATTAGCGCTCTTTCTGATGGATACTCTAACCGCAGATTCTTTCCCAACCCTTCTACCGCCCTGTTCTGTGAGCTGAATGGTTTTCTATCTAAAACAATCCCAATCTATAAAACTGCACACCGGGCACGCCAATCTGTTGATGGGCTCTGTGTCTGATGGTGCAGACAGCGTAGAAAGCAACTAACATATGTGTGGGTGCATGGGGGGCGCTTACATGCAGCTCTGCTCGTCACTTCTGGAGCGGGATGACGTCGGTGTGGAGCCGCGTGACGCCACCTACTGAAACAAAGGAAAACTGCCCTAAAGGTTTTCAGATCCAGTATGATGCCCGGGGAATAGTCACAAGGTGAGGAACCTGCTGTTGGAGTGCCCACCTGAAAGCTCATTACGAAGGTAAATACTTTCGATATTCCTTATCATAACAAGAACATTGGAGCAGTGGAAGGGAAGATAGAGGCTGTGCATTGGCCACCTTATATTGGATGTTCCCAGAGTGGTTCAGGTAGCAAATGATCTTATCATTTTGAAGATCGAAGAAGACAATGAATGTTCCGGCACTGTTGGACGGTGGTGCACGTGGAATGTTTAACAATCACAATTGAGCTCTTACAAGCAATATTCCTTAAAGAGTTTTATAAGAGACCATTTCAAACTGTTGATGGTACACACTTGGATTCAGGTCCAGTACAGGAGGCTTCTTGACCATTACAGATTTCTTTTGGAAACCACATTGAAGTAACCTCTCTTAATGATGATCTAATTTCTGGAATTCCTTGGCTGGTGCAGTTCGTACATGAAATTCGATAACAAAATGTTTCCTTGTCATCACAGGTTTGCTTCCGTGATTGGCAGAAAGTAATTGGTCACCAAATGAAATGATAAAAGATTACAAGTCAAATTGAATTTTGGCTAGCTTTTATTTTGCGCCACCTTGGTAAAAGTTTTTCTCCAGTTTTTGCTAAGCCTGAGGTCTGCTTGCTTCCCTTTCATAGGGAATATGATTGTGCTACAATGACTCAATCAATCAATCAATCATAACATTTGTATAGCGCACTACTCACCCGGAAAGGTCTCAAGGCGCTTGGGGGAGTGGGTCCGCTATTGCTCGAACAGCCAGGTCTTGAGTTGTCTCCTGAAGGCGAGATTGTCAGCCGGAGGTGGATGGGGAGGGAGTTCCATGTCTTGGCCGCCAGGTAGGAGAAGGATCTTCCTCTGGCGGTGGCTCTTTGGATGCGTGGTACGGCGGCGAGGGCGAGGCTTGTAGAACGTAGCTGGCGGGTGGGCGTGTAGAAGGTCTGGCGGTCGTTGAGGTACTTGGGGCCCAGGTCGTGGAGAGACTTGTGTGCGTGGGTGAGGAGCCTGCACGTGATCCTCTTGCTGACGGGGAGCCAGTGCAGGTCCCTCAGGTGGCCGGAGATGTGGCTGCGTCAGGGGATGTCCAGGATGAGTCGGGCGGAGGCGTTCTGGATGGGTTGGAGTCTTTTCTGTAGCTTGGCTGTGGTTCCGGCATAGAGGGTGTTTCCGTAGTCCAGTCGGCTGGTGATGCGTGCCTGGGTGACCGTCTTCCTGGTTTCGGTTGGGATCCATCGGAAGATCTTGCGGAGCATGCGTAGGGTGTTGAAGCATGATGAGGAGACGGCGTTGACTTGTTTGGTCATCGAGAGGGAGGAGTCCAGGATGAAGCCCAGGTTGCGTGCGTGGTCTGTTGGCTTGGGAGTGGTGCCCAGGGCGGGGGGCCACCAGGAGTCGTCCCAGGCGGAGGGCGATAGTCCCAGGATGAGGACTTCCGTCTTGTCTGAGTTCAGTTTCAGGCAGCTGTTCTTCATCCACTCGGCGACGTCTTTCATCCCTTCGTGTAGGCTAGTTCTGGCGGTGGCGGGGTCTCTGGTGAGGGAGAGGATCAGTTGGGTGTCGTCGGCGTAGGAGATGATGTTGAGGTTGTGTTGGAGTGTGATGGCTGCAAGAGGTCTCATGTAGACGTTGAAGAGGGTGGGGCTGAGTGATGATCCTAGCGGTACGCCGCAGATGACTTCGGTGGCCTCGGATCGAAACGGGGGGAGGCGGACTCTCTGAGTTCTTCCTGCGAGGAACGAGATGATCCACTCCAGTGCCTTCTCTTGGATACCGATGTTACTGAGGCGTTGAACTAGGGTGCGGTGGCAGACAGTGTCGAACGCTGCAGAAAGGTCCAGGAGGATGAGGGCCGCTGTTTCCCCGTTGTCGAGCAGGGTTCTGATGTCATCGGTGGCTGCGATGAGGGCGGTCTCGGTGCTGTGGTTGGCTCGGAACCCGGACTGCGAGGGGTTGAGGGATCCGTTTGTCTCGAGGAAGGCGGCAAGCTGTCTGTTGACGGTCTTCTCGATGACTTTGGCAGGAAAAGGAAGGAGCGAGATGGGGCGGAAGTTCTTGAGGTCCGTGGGGTCCGCTGTTGCTTTCTTCAGTAGGGCGCTTCGGGAAGGTGGCGGTGTTGAAGGAGGTGTTGATGATGTTCCGGAGTTGGGCTGCGATGGTGGAGTCGGCCTTGTTGAAGACGTGGTGGGGGCAGGGGTCAGTTGGAGATCCGGAGTGGATGGTGTTCATCGTGCGGGCTGTGTCTTCGGTGGTCACCGTGGTCCAGGTGCGGAGGGTGGTGGTGGGGGGCGTTGGTTCGACGGTTGGGTGCGTGGATGGTGCGCCGAAGCTGTTGTGGATGTCGGCGATCTTGCGGTGGAAGAAAGAGGCGAGAGAGTCGCAGAGATCTTGTGAAGGAGTGATGTCGTTGTTGCTGGTGCTGGGGTTGGAGAACTCCTTGACGATTATTATTATTATATTATTATAATTACATTTATTAAGCACGCAGCTACCCGGAGGTTTCCCGGCGCTAAAGCAAACAAAGGTAAACTAGGTGTGAGGAATAAAATACATGCAGATTAGGTGTTAAAAAGCCAGGTCTTAATTCCTTTACGGAATGTCAGATAACTGCTTTCAGAACGCAGAGTTTGGGGTAGAGAGTTCCATAAAGAAGGTGCTAAAAAGGAGAACGAGCGACCGCCCATTTTAGCTCTGTTAACACGGGGTATCCTAAATTTGTTTTGAGTGGAGGACCTCAGTGTGCGGGGGGGAACATATTGCTGCACCAAAGAGGATAGATATTTCGGAGCTTTGCTGGTCTTAATATGATGCATTAGACGGAGTGCTTTGAATTTCACTCGGTTCTCGATTCGTAACCAGTGAAGTTTGCGCAGATGGGTGGTGGCCGATGATCTGGCAGGAAAGTTACATATAAGGCGAACTGCCATGTTCTGTACCACCTGGTATTTCTTTATTACCTCCTTACAGGCACCCAACAGTAGAATGTTCCCGTAGTCCATACGTGAGGTGACAAGAGCCTGGACTACAGTCCTCAGGGTGTCAGCTGGAAGCATCCACGTGATTTTTCTTAGCCACCTGATGATGGTGGTACAGGTGGCAGAGACTTTTACAACGTGTTGCTTAAAAGATAACTGGTTGTCAAGGAGGACCCCCAGATTGCGGGCAGTCACAGATGGAGTTGGTGGAGGGCCCATCTGAAGAGGCCAATGTTGCGGGCCCCAGAGTGAGGTATCAGGACCAAACAGGAGCAGCTCGGTTTTGTCCCCATTTAATTTGAATTTATGTTTGTACATCCAGTCAGATATGTGTTTCAATCCGGCTTGTAGGGAAGAAGTGGGAAGATGTTTATTGGTGGAGAGAGAGTAGACGATTTGTGTATCGTCTGCGTACGAATAGATTGTGAGACCAGCTTGCTCAGCCAAGAATGCCAGGGGTCTCACATACAGATTAAAGAAAAGAGGGCTTAGAATAGACCCCTGGGGAACACCGTGAGGGGAGGGGAATATAGAGGAAACAGAAGTAGAAGAAAAGACTTGAAAAGTGCGATCAGAAAGAAAGCTAGCAATCCAGGCCAGGGCGGGTCCATCAATACCCACAGATTTCAAGGTGGACAGTAAGATGGAATGGGAGACAGTATCGAATGCGGCACTCAAATCAAGCAAAATGAGTGCCACTGTCTCCCCATTGTCCACCTGTCTTCTGATGGTCTCCGACACACCGAGAAGAGTGGTCTCTGTGGAAAAGCCAGCCCTGAACCCGGACTGTGAGCAGTGAAGAAGATTAGAAGCTTCAACATAAGAGCTAAGCAAGGAATTGACATGCTTCTCAAGAACTTTGGAGTAACATGAGAGCAAGGAAATAGGGCGAAAATTGGAGGGGATGTTTGGATCGGCGTTAGCCTTTTTTAACAATGGAACCACCATCGCGTGTTTCCATTCATTAGGAACAGTGGCTTCGATCAATGAAGCATTCAGAACATCCAGAATAATCTGGAGTAAGGCTGGGTCCAGGGTACTCAGGATTTGAGGAGGCATTGGGTCAAGGGGGGAGCCAGATTTAATATTTTGAAGATATTTTATTAAGAGCATAGGGGAGATTGGTTCCCAGGAATGGAGTTGGGGAACAATGGGCGTTAAACTGTCGGCATCAGCAGGAAGGAAAGTAGGAGGTGTGTAATCAGAGAGGGTAGATGCAGCAGGGGTGGTATTAAAAGTATCGTAAATCCTGTCAATTTTCTCCAGGAAGAAGTTAGCTAGTACATTACACTGAACAGTGTCCAGGCAAGGGTCTTTAGGTGAAGAAGATGCACCTGAGAGATCTTTGATTATTTTGAACAGGGCCTTCGGCCTATTTTGGGCGGTAAGTATAGTACTGTTAGCATAGTTAGCTCTGGCAGTATCGCAGGCAGAGTGATAAGCTTTGAGGGCAGCCTTGTATTTTGTTTTATGGTCTGTGCAATAATTGGAGCGCCAAATTCGCTCCAGTTTTTTGCAGTGAGATTTTACTTGGCGAAGAGAGTCATTGAACCAGGGTGCCGGAGGGTGATGAATCTGCGATTTGTTTCTTTGATGCAGAAGAGTTCCTTGCTGTCGTGGGCGTTGCTGTCCAGTCGTTCCTTCAGTGATTTTTTCTTGGTGGTGCGGATAAGCTGGTGGTGCTTGCGGGTGGCTTGTTTGAGGGCGGTCATGTTGTCTGTGGTCTGGTCGAGGAGCCAGGCTTTCTCGAGGGTGCGGCAGTTCTTCTTGGAGTCCTTGAGCTCGTCGGTGAACCAGGAGGCTTTCTTGCTGCCGGGTCAGCTGGGAGGGTTCTTCAGTGGCACGAGGTCGTCGGCGCAGGCGGTCAGCCACTGCGTGAAGTTGCGGGCTGCTTCGTTGGGGTCCGTTGTGCTGGAGGGTGGGTTCTGGCTGAGGGAGGTGGTGAGCTGCTCGGCGGTGATCTTGCTCCAGCTCCTGTGAGGGACCTGTTGCGGGTGGTGGTGGGTCGTGGTTCTTCTGAAGCTGAAGTGGACGCAGCTGTGGTCGGTCCAGTGAAGTCCGGTGGAGTGGCTGAAGGTGATGTGCTTGCTGGATGAGAAGACGGGATCAAGCGTGTGGCCGGCGTAGTGGGTGGGGGTGTTGACCAGTTGCTTGAGTCCGAGATTGGCGAGGTTGTCCAGCAGGGTGGCGGTGTTGCGGTCCTTGTTGTTCTCCAGGTGGAAGTTGAGGTCCCCTAGGAGGATGTAGTCAACGGAGGGGAGGGCGTGCGGGCTGATGAAGTCTGTGATGTCTTCGCAGAAATGTGTGCGTGGTCCCGGGGGTCTGTAGACGAGGGTGCCTCTGAGGGTCGTCTTTGTGTGTATCTGGAAGTGGAGGTGCTCGGTGGCGGAGAAGGTGTCGTTGGAGTCGGTTGTGATGCGGATGGTGTTCTTGTGTAGGTGGCGATGCCCCCTCCAGTCTGGTTGGCGCGGTCTCTCCGGGTGATCTTGTACCGTCTGGGATGGCGTTGGCGATGTCGGATGCAGAGGAGGCGTTCATCCAGGTTTCTGTGAGGAAGGCGACGTCTGGTGAGGTTGTGTCGAGCAGGTTCCAAAGTTCGATGGCGTGTCTGTGGATGGAGTGGGTGTTGAGCAGGATGCACTTGAGATGGCTGTTGTCAGGGCTCGGCTTGGTGGGTGCGGTGCAGGTCCGGAGGCAGGTGAACTTGCAGGCTTGACAGGTGAAGGGTCCGTGGGTGCGTCTCGGGGTGGCTCGGTGGCAGGGTCTGGGTCGGTCGGGTTTGAGTGCGATGAGGGTGGCGGCGTCGTAGGTCTGTCGTGTGGGCGGGCATCGTCGGCGGCCAGGGGTTCTGGCGCTGGGCGCGGTCCAGGCGCGGACGGGCGTCGACGGGCTTGCCTTTGGCGCGCCTTCGGCGCACAATCGGCGCACCCGCTGTGCGCGCTCGCTGCGCGTGCTCTCTGCACGTGCACGTGCACTCCGCCATAAATGGCAAAGTGGGAGGGAGGAGCAGCTGGGAGGCGGGAGCGGGGCGGCGAATGGGAAGGGACACAAAAAAGAAAAGAAAAGAAGGGGGCGGGCCGCAGGGGAGCAGCGGCGGAGAGCGGGGAGAGGGCGGGAAACGCGGTAGGAGCTGGGCACAGCAAGTGGGTCAAGCACACGCTGGGCAACACAGGGTATCGACAAGAAAAGGCAAGATACAAAATACAAAACAATAGTGGCAAGGCACAGAATACAAACGATCAGGGGCACAGCTGCGAGCAGCGGCGGCACTCGGCGGATCGGGGGCAGCCTGGGCTCACTCACGGGGAGTGTGCGCAGTGCGAGGGGTGACCGGCCCAGAGGGTCAAGGGTCAATGACTGAACTTGGTGCCGCTGTACCCTTTGGATAATTCCATTCCCTGTCAAAACTGAGAAGGGTATGCTTAAATCCTATTTTCAGGAAAATTTACAAAATGGGTTGATTGTACATTCCTCTACTCTGGCAGGGACATCTTGTTTTTGTTATAAAGACTGAGATCTTATATTTAGCATTGAATGTAGAGGTTTAAATCTAAATCTGAACAATGACCAATAACCTTTACTGCTCATCAAAGATATTTTACAAAGAGCAAAAGTGTTTACCAAACCTGATCAGCCAAGTGCTGCATGCAGGACTTCTAAATCAGTTTTCTAAAACTCTCATGGAATACCGAGAATAAATGGAATGAGTGTTATCTGGACTCCAGCAACATTATCTGACTTGTAAACCTGAAAAATGTAATTGTGAAAAGGTGGAGACATACTATATTGGATTAGGATTGAATGTTTCAGGCCTTGCTGGATCCAAAGGTTTTTGCCATTCTTGAATAGACTACACTACTAGTGTTAAAAACACTCAAGGTTTCCTTGGATTTGAAAATGTTAATCGTCAATGCATTGAAGATGTTGCTGTTAGAATGAGTGCTATCACCTACAGCTGCTTTTTTTAAAAAGGAAAACATACAAGGTTTTTGCTGGGATAACGAGAAGGCATTCAGGGGTACTAAAGTTAGGATTTTGTCTCAGTCAATTATATGTTTTGGTCTGAAGATAAACTTAAAACAAACTTAAGTTCAACTCAGACACAAACCTAACTTTAGTACTCCTAAATGCCTTCTGTGAATATAGAAAGTCGTAAAGTTAGGATTTTGTCTCAGATTAATTTTGTGAATCGGGCCCTCAGTTCTTGCAAAAGAAGAATTTGTGGTAGTATGTAATGCATTGGCAGAAAGCCAGATAAGAAATATTCTGAATAGTCTTCAAAATGCTCTTTATATGTTGGGTCTTAGAGATCTATACACATCTTTATTTGTTGGTTAGAGTTTATTCCCTAAGACCATGGTGTGAGCCGTGGCAGCAGGTTTACTGTGTTTAGTTGCTTTGTTTCTTACACAGTGTCTCTAGTTCCTTGTTCAGCAACAGCCCTCACCATACATACCTTTCACAGTTTGTCTGGGGCACAGAGATTCTATTACTTTTGCACTTCCAATGACTGCCTCAGGTTTCCTTAACTGTAAGTGGAAAATGCATGTTTTGGAAGGAAATAAATGGCAAAGGTAATGTATCTAGTTATACAGGACTCCACCTGACAGGAGGGAGTGTTTTACACAAAAAGATGGGAAAGCAAAGGAGCACAAGGAAACTGGACGGGCTAGGGTATAAATTGAACAGAAACTGCAACAAGCAAGAGTCTATATCTAAAAGTGAGAGAAAGTGGTTGACTAATCGTTTGCCACCCTAAATGGAGCTTTCTTAGTGACTTTATTTTACACCATAGGCCAAGTCAAGTCAAGTCAAGTCATAAAATTTGTATAGCGCACTACATACCCAGAGGGTTTCAAGGCGCTTAGCAAGGGGAGGAGGATTATTTGTCAAATATCCACGTTTTAAGCTGCTTTCTGAACGCTAGGTGGTTCTGGGTGAGGCGAAGGTAAGCGGGGAGTGAGTTCCATGTTTTAGCAGCCAGGTATGAAAAGGATCTGCCTCCCATGGTGGTCTTGTTAATGCGAGGTACAGTGGCGAGGGCTTGGCTGGAAGAACGTAGTTGGCGGGAGGGGGTGTAGAAGGACAGTCGAGAGTTGAGGCAATGTGGTCCGATGTCGTAGAGTGATTTGTGTGCGTGGGTAAGCAGACGGAAAGTGATCCTCTTATTGACGGGTAGCCAGTGGAGGTCTTTAAGGTGACCAGAGATGTGTTCGTTGCGTGGGATGTCTAATATGAGCCTGGCTGAGGCGTTTTGGATTCGTTGGAGTTTCTTCTGGAGTTTGGCGGTGGTACCTGCGTAGAGGGTGTTACCGTAGTCCAGTCGGCTCGTGACCAGGGCGTGGGTGACTGTTTTCCTTGTTTCGGAGGGGATCCAGCGAAATGTTTTTCTGAGCATGCGAAGAATGTTGAAGCAGGAAGAGGATACGGCGCTGACTTGTCTGTTCATAGAGAGTGAAGAATCCAGGATGACGCCAAGGTTCCGTGCGTGGTCTGTCGGGATGGGTGCTTTTCCGAGGGCTTCCGGCCACCAGGAGTCGTCCCAAGCAGAGGGGGATGTACCTAAGATGAGGACTTCTGTTTTGTCTGAGTTCAGTTTCAGACGGCTTTGTTTCATCCATTCGGCAACTTCTTTCATTCCTTCGTGTAGGTTAGTTTTGGCGGTGCTGGGGTCGTTGGTGAGAGAAAGGATCAGTTGAGTGTCGTCCGCGTAAGAGATGATGTTGAGGTTGTGTTGGCGTGCGATGGCCGCGAGGGGGCTCATGTATACGTTGAAGAGGGTGGGACTGAGTGAGGATCCTTGAGGTACGCCGCAGATGACTTCAAAGGCCTCGGACTTGAATGGAGGAAGGCGGACTCTCTGGGTTCTTCCGGTGAGGAACGAGGTGATCCATTCAAGTGCTTTTCCTTGAATTCCGATGTTATTGAGGCGTTGTAGAAGGGTGCTGTGGCAGACTGTATCGAATGCTGCAGAAAGGTCGAGGAGGATGAGGGCGACTGTGTCTCCATTGTCCAGTAGAGTTCGAATGTCGTCTGTTGCTGCGATGAGGGCGGTCTCAGTGCTGTGTTTTGCTCGGAAGCCAGATTGTGAGGGGTCGAGGGATTTGTTGGCTTCGAGGAAGGCGGCGAGCTGGTTGTTGACGGCTTTCTCGATGACTTTGGCCGGGAATGGAAGAAGCGAGATGGGGCGGTAATTTTTGAGTTCGGTGGGGTCCGCTGTTGGTTTTTTTAGAAGGGCGGTGAGTTCAGCGTGTTTCCAGTCTTCTGGGAAGGTAGCGGAGTTGAAGGAGCAGTTGATGACGTCTCGGAGGTGCGGTGCTATGACGGAGTCTGCTTTGTTGAAGATGTGATGAGGGCATGGGTCTGTGGGGGATCCTGAGTGGATGGAATTCATCAGGCGGATGGTGTCCTCAGTGGAGATTGGGTTCCAGGCGTTAAGGGTGTTCACGGGGGGAAGAGGGTCAGCAGATGTTAGGGTGGGTTGGTTTCCGGGTTGGTTGTCAAAGCTGTTGTGGATGTCTGCAATCTTGTTGTGGAAAAAAGAGGCTAGGGAGTCGCAGAGGGTTTGAGAGGGGGTGATGTCGTTGGAGTTGGCCGAGGGGTTGGAAAATTCCTTAACGATGTTGAAAAGTTCCTTGCTGTTGTGGGCGTTGTTGTCAAGTCGATCCTTGAATGCTGTTTTCTTGGCTTTTCGGATCAGTTGGTGGTGAGTGCGGGTGGCGCTTTTGAAGGCGTCCTTGGTGCTGGTGGTTGGGTCTTTTTTCCAGGCCTTTTCAAGGGAGCGGCAGAGTTTCTTGGACTTCTTGAGATCATCGTTGAACCATGAGGCCTTCTTGCTGCCAGGTTTGCTTTGGCCAGGGATACCAGGGCGCCTACTTGATCCATTAGATACGTCATATTAGCAAAGACAGAGCAGAAGTTATTTTAAAAATCTGTCCTTTGAGTTCAAGCATGCATCTGCACTGCTCGGCGTTTGCTAGTTGTGGCTACAATTATTTGTGTACGTGTAAATTATTTAACATGATAACAAGAAAAAATGAGACTTTGCAATTTTCTTTAATAAAAATCCAGTCTAGTGGCTTATTTCGGAGACAGTAGATCAGAATTCAGAGTTAAGGATGAGACGTTTCCTGAATGTAGCTACGGCATGCATAACATAACATAACAGGTGTATTTGTAAAGCGCACTGTTACCCGTAGGTGTCCTGGCGCTGATTAACAGATGTTTATTGTTACCCAACTCAATGGTACTCATAAGCGGGCAGCCCCACCAGGGTACCCTTTGTTTAAAAGCAGTATCACTTTGTACGTTCTATACCACAAGCAAGGTGTTTGTGACAGAAGGACATCTTAGGATGCAGCAGATATGACATCACAGCATCGGCTAAGGAGGACCCAGATCATGTTGTGGGAGAAGAGACCACAGGGGATCCTGAGGACTGGAAAGGGGAGATTTCTAAGTAGATTTGTGGAGTAGAGGACAGGGGACCCTTCTGTTCCTATGATGGAGAGGAGAGATTGGAAAGGGGACTACTTGATAAGAGACAGAGGGATTACAAAGATCCTGCGAAGAACAGGACAAGGGGTTGATACTGGATCAGAAGGAAGACACAATTGACAAAGTAAGAGTGTCAGGGAGGGCCCAGAAATCCTGAAGGATATGAGAGGGGAAACTTGCTATATATAAGAATGAGTGGAACCCACAGTGAATCCCAAGGGATACAACGCAGAAAAACATTTATAATGCACCACCTTGTCGCTAAGGCCGCTGTGTAGTGCAGTGCCTAGGGAAGAGCAACACGAAGGATCATCTTGTGTGAGGGGAGGACAGGTGGGGGTCTAAAAGAGGAGGAAAGGGTGAGCGCCAGGACAGCTGCTCAGTGCTCATCAAAGGCTTCCCTGAAGAGTTCACTTTCTGTGCTCTCTTGGAGGCTGGTAGGTGCAGCAAATTTCCAATAGGAGGATCCATAGGGAGATCGCTGTCCCCCTTACGAGTGGCCTCTTAATTCTGGCGGGGCTGGTGTCAGGAGTTACAGCCCCACTGGAATCATTCTCCAAGGGTTTGTTTTTTTCATATGAGAGAGTTTTGGTGCTGAAACCACCATGAAAAAATCCAAGAAGAAATGAGAAATTACTGTCTAAACTGGACCCAAATGATTGATTTCTTTGGTAATTCCCGAGGGGACACTCAGCATCCAACTACTAATAGCCTGGATTTTCTATACCCTTGAAGGAACCAATAAACACAGTATAGATAACCTCAGAAAGGGGAAAAATCTGGGCAATTTTGTGGGCCGCTCATAATGAGGACATTAGTGTTTTCCCTGTATTTTTTCAAAATTAAATTTATTGTGCTCATTTCATGACAGTAGATCAGAGCAGGCGTCCCAGAACATAGCGACGGATCATTCCTAAAGGTGGCGAGGGTTTGCTCAGCAATACCATTCATACAAATTGTTTTTTTTAAGGTTGATTCATTCCAGCAGCCAGTGTGATTGTTTTAATGCTGGGGCGATGTGCTTCTGAGTCCTATATGTGCACTTCTTGTGTCTGAATCCTTTAGAGATTTTGGAAATATTTCTGTGAAGGTTCTAAATAAACTATGTTGTTGTGATCTAAGCAGGGCAGGAATTGTGCTGTTGTCAATTCCATCTTGAGTCTCGGTTCAGTTTCATCTCTTGATCTTGGGTAGGACCGCAAAAGGGCTCTTCGCTGGACTGTGAGGTCTGTCTCCAGACAGCGCCGCTTGGAGGCTGCATGGGTCAGTCAGCCTGGGTCAGCCCCCGCAGTTTGTGAAGTTGTGAAGGGATATGTTGGAGTCACGGTGCAGTTGAGGCGCCTCTCCAGCTCCGCAGGATTTCTTCAGCTGCATCTAATGTTTCATCCTTCTGAAGAAACAACATCAAGAGGTTTTTTTACTAATTATACAAATATATATATATATATATAAATCGTTTGCATATTGACATCATCAAAGACCTTTTGGCTTCCTCCAAATTTAGGGGTATTGATTCCACACTGTGAGCACAAAAGGAGGTATTCAGTGTAGCGATAAGAACAGAATTATAGCCACGGAAATAGTTTATTTCACTGTATATAATTAACTGTTGTTTTATTGCTTTTATGTAGTAAGTTACTCTTTGCACATACTAATCCCTGGACAGTTCTATACAAAACTTAAACACCTAATTTTCCCCTGAAGTTTGTAGTTGAGTGTTCAGCAGGAGCCCTGGTGCTGCTATGGG
Organism: Lissotriton vulgaris; assembly: GCF_964263255.1. Classification (NCBI taxonomy): domain Eukaryota; kingdom Metazoa; phylum Chordata; class Amphibia; order Caudata; family Salamandridae; genus Lissotriton; species Lissotriton vulgaris. The sequence continues at coordinate 2,023,710,910 of NC_141693.1, read as the reverse complement.
CAACTAGAGCCTGCCTGGCTGACAGCCTTCAAGATGGCGCCAAAGTTGTCTGGTGTTGCCATGCACCATCCCCATCCCAGCACCCCAATACCAGGGTCAGAGGTGTTCCTAACACCAGTAACGAGCAGCTGTTTTTAAATGGAGAAGATGGGTGTAGTACAGTGGGTGCAGAAATCAGGCGCCCACGAACACCAGCCCAGCCACCCGCCTTCTTGCAGGCCCGTAGGGGGGCTCCCAACCTCATTAACAGGTACCCTGGGCAAATGAGTGAAAATATTTGCACTACGACCACCGACCACAACTTCCAAGGGGAGTTTTTCATGACCATTTTAGTATGTGCTGGAACGAAAACCATGTACTTTAGGCAAACACGGATGAGCTTAAGATTAGCACCCTTCAAATTACAGAGCAGGAAAAAGTTAATGATTTTAGAGTGTGTGGCAGGTAAAAAAGAACCTCTCCTCGAACACTTAATCAAGCCGGCCATTCTCTCTTGCATACCTTATGGCTGTCCACTGGGCATCCTCCAGACCCCCGACTCCTTTAACACGGCCATAGATTTACGCAACCTCTGAAGTATCCCCTGCTTCCACCAGCAATCACTCAAGGGGAAAGCCTGATTTACAACTAGAGTCCGGGTGCTTTTGAAGTATCTGCTATCTATGTGGCCATAGTTGTATGCCACTTATACAATAAATGTGTGCATGGCTAATCAATAATTATTATAATTGGTTTACGCAGCTGTTTTCATCCCCTACCCTACTTCTCGTTGCAAGCAACATTTGTGCAAGACTCGCTGACTGGCTGGGACCACCTTCCACCTCCACCCCTTCTTTCAACATCCACTCTCCTTTGAAGATGGATCAGCTTATCAGTGGCCTCTTAATCATGCTGGAATGAAAAGTCTGGAGATTGAAGTCAAGTTCAAATCAAGATGTAAATATCAATGCGAGAAAGTCGATATCTAGGGGTAAACAGATTGTACTCTGGGCCTGGAGTCTCTGTTTATTAAAGAAAGTTACAACTGTAATCTTCTGAGCTCTATGTACTTCAGTCCACAAACTCCACCGCCTCTAGGCGCTATGGTGTGGGCTTAGAAAAAGCCCACCACAGAAAGCTGCGGTCAGTACAGGGACAAAGGGCAGAAGAGGGAGTGATCCCTTGGCCAGGACTGAAGGTTGGGTGTTCCAATCCACTTTATACCCTAAATATGGCAGAATCTCAGACCAATAAATAAGGAATTATACGTCAAACAAAATGTAGAGGGTTGCCCCCTGCCACTCTCAGTCGCACTGCTGAGGAACACCAGCTGAGGTCGTCTACCGCTGTCTGACACGACGATGCTCTGAAGAGGGCCTCCAAAGAACAAGCATTTGCAATGCAATAGGTCTCGCATTATGAAAGTTTGAGCTATTGGTCTTGTAAATGACAAATTTTTTATTTATGTGTTGGTTTTGAAAATAGCTAAATGAATAGCTTTGTCATTTACAATGCGAATAGTTATAACTTTTGCAAATGTGACACCTATAGCATTTGTAATGCAACATGTTTTGTATTTACGAGACTTAGATGTATTGATATTACAAATAACAATGGCTTTTAATTTTTTTAAATAATTAATACTTAAATAAAAGTGATTGTAATTTACAATGGCAATAGCTTAAACTTTTGTAAATAACTTTTGTGAAGATTATGTTCAGTGTATTTTATTGTGATGAAAATCCAAGAACAGAAGTGAAATATTAGCATCTTTTTGTGACATCTGTAATAAAGCTTGAAACATTGAGAGAACATATTTGAACCAGTTGTTGTTGAATGGTTGCACAGATTGATGCTGTGATGGCGCGGAGTGATGTTGTGGTGGCGCTGGGTGATGCTGTGGTGGTGCTGAGGGATGCTGGGGTTGCGCTGAGTGATGCTGTGGTGGTGCTGAGTGGTGCTGTGGTGGTGCTGAGTGATGCTGTGGTGGTGCTGAGAGGTGCTGAGTGATGCTGTGGTGGTGCTGAGTGGTGCTATGGTGGTGCTGAGTGATGCTGTGGTGTTGCTGAATGGTGATGAGTGATGCTGTGGTGGTGCTGAGTGATGCTGGGGTTGCGCTGAGTGATGCTGTGGTGGTGCTGAGTGGTGCTGTGGTGGTGCTGAGTGGTGCTGAGTGATGCTGTGGTGGTGCTGAGTGGTGCTGTGGTGGTGCTGAGTGATGCTGTGGTGGTGCTGAGTGATGCGGTGGTGGTGCTGAGTGGTGCTGTGGTGTTGAGTGATGCGGTGGTGGTGCTGAGTGATAATGTGGTGGTGCTGAGTGGTGCTGTGGGGGTGCTGAGTGATGCTGTGGTGGTGCTGAGAGGTGCTGAGTGATGCTGTGGTGGTGCTGAGTGGTGCTATGGTGGTGCTGAGTGATGCTGTGGTGGTGATGAGTGATGCTGTGGTGGTGCTGAATGATGCTGGGGTTGCACTGAGTGATGCTGTGGTGGTGCTGAGTGGTGCTGTGGTGGTGCTGAGTGGTGCTGAGTGATGCTGTGGTGGTGCTGAGTGGTGCTGTGGTGGTGCTGAGTGATGCAGTGGTGGTGCTGAGTGGTGCTGTGGTGGTGCTGAGTGATGCGGTGGTGGTGCTGAGTGATAATGTGGTGGTGCTGAGTGGTGGTGTGGTGATGCTGAGTGATCCTGTGGTGGTGCTGAGTGGTGCTGTGGTGGTGCTGAGTGGTGCTGCCGAGTGGTGCTGTGGTGGTGCTGAGTGATCCTGTGGTGGTGCTGTGGTGGTCTTGAGTGGTGCTGTGGTGGTGCTGTGTGATGCTGTGTGATGCTGTGGTGGTGCTGAGTGGTGCTGTGGTGGTGCTGAGTGATGCTGTGGTGGTGCTGAGTGGTGCTGTGGTGGTGCTGAGTGATGCTGTGGTGATGCTGAGTGGTGCTGTGGTGTTGCTGTGGTGTTGCTGAGTGGTGCTGTGGTGGTGCTGAGTGATGCTGTGGTGGTGCTGAGTGGTGCTGTGGTGGTGCTGAGTGGTGCTGTGGTGGTGCTGAGTGATCCTGTGGTGCTGCTGTGGTGGTCTTGAGTGGTGCTGTGGTGGTGCTGTGTGATGCTGTGTGATGCTGTGGTGGTGCTGAGTGGTGCTGTGGTGGTGCTGAGTGATGCTGTGGTGGTGCTGAGTGATGCTGTGGTGGTGCTGAGAGGTGCTGAGTGATGCTGTGGTGGTGCTGAGTGGTGCTATGGTGGTGCTGAGTGATGCTGTGGTGGTGCTGAGTGGTGATGAGTGATGCTGTGGTGGTGCTGAATGATGCTGGGGGTGCGCTGAGTGATGCTGTGGTGGTGCTGAGTGGTGCTGTGGTGGTGCTGAGTGGTGCTGAGTGATGCTGTGGTGGTGCTGAGTGGTGCTGTGGTGGTGCTGAGTGATGCGGTGGTGGTGCTGAGTGGTGCTGTGGTGGTGCTGAGTGATGCGGTGGTGGTGCTGAGTGATAATGTGGTGGCGCTGAGTGGTGGTGTGGTGATGCTGAGTGATCCTGTGGTGGTGCTGAGTGGTGCTGTGGTGGTGCTGAGTGGTGCTGTGGTGGTGCCGAGTGGTGCTGTGGTGGTGCTGAGTGATCCTGTGGTGGTGCTGTGGTGGTCTTGAGTGGTGCTGTGGTGGTGCTGTGTGATGCTGTGTGATGCTGTGGTGGTGCTGAGTGGTGCTGTAGTGGTGCTGAGTGATGCTGTGGTGGTGCTGAGTGGTGCTGTGGTGGTGCTGAGTGATGCTGTGGTGATGCTGAGTGGTGCTGTGGTGTTGCTGTGGTGTTGCTGAGTGGTGCTGTGGTGGTGCTGAGTGGTGCTGTGGTGGTGCTGAGTGATCCTGTGGTGGTGCTGAGTGGTGCTGTGGTGGTGCTGAGTGGTGCTGTGGTGGTAATGAGTGGTGCTGTGGTGGTGCTGAGTGGTGCTGTGGTGGTGCTGTGTGATGCTGTGGTGGTTCTGAATGGTGCTGAGTGATGCTGCGGTGGTGCTGAGTGGTACTGTGGTGGTGCTGAGTGATGCTGTGGTGATGCTGAGTGGTGCTTTGGTGGTGCTGAGTGGTGCTGTGGTGTTGCTGAGTGATGCTGTGGTGGTGACTTAAAGTGATCACACTACCTTAAACGAACGCTATTAAGGAGGAGATAAATAAACAATGATAAAGATAGTCTTTTGCAGCTAACCCAACGATGCAATAATGGGTCACACAAAAAACAAATACAAAGGGACAAAACAAGTTAGGATTACATTAGGTCTGGAATTCAACGCATCTGCGCTGTAGGCTTGCCCCAACAAGACAAAAGCTAGTAGGATTAAGCGGCCGGACGGACGGAAAGCAATAACTAAACAAGAGCACGCTGGAGAAGTGTGAGCCTGGTGGGGGGGCGGGTTATGCGAGCGAGTGTGAGGGAACGGGCCAAGCGCCCGCAAAGCGGCCGCAAAATGAAATTAAAAGCGGCCAGGAAATGCTCTCGGCAAAGTGTGAAGCAGGGGGCGGGGGAGCAGATCCCTTTGAAGTGAAGCTCTCGGCATTTGTGCTGGTGGGTCTGATGCAATGATGCGAGGCAGGCGGCTCGTTCAGATGCCTGTGGGAGGGAGGCTGATGGGTTTGATGTGGACGCGCGTTCCGCACGAGTGCACCACATGAACTGGACGCAATCCGCAATGGTTTCAAAGCTTGGTTTGCCCTCTATATTCTCGTCTATTTATCCCTTTCGGAATAGAATAGTCGAGACCTAAAAACACATCTTAATATGAGCATGAATTACTAGCCAGGAAGGAAGAGATCCCTGTATTCCAATTATAAGGTATTTATGCTCGTCTCTACAAGTATTTTAACCTTTATCATCTATAAGAAGGGAATAAAATATTCCGGCATAGAAATGTTATGGCGCCTGAGGACATTCAAGTCTCCAATGTTTGTTGAAGACTGGAACTGATACTACATATCAGGGCCTTAGTAGAGAAATAATGGCCTCACCAGGTTGAGAGAGAAGGAGGTGGTTGGGCAGGTCAGATTAAGCCGTGTGAATGAGGAGCAGTTCTGTAATGTTGCAAATGGGTTCCGCCCAATTACATGGGATTTTCCATTTTTTACACCCAGTCTTTTGACCTTTACTGAAGGTCAGTCTCACAAGTTGAGTTTCACCCACAGTAGTTGGACTGAGCGTGTTTACCGGCAGTGTCTGCCTTTTTAAAGATGAGGCCGCCGTTGTGTGGCTAGGATAAGGAGCAGTGGGCTGGTTACAATTGTACAAATGTGCACGCCTATGTGCAACTGTTTGAGTGCTACGAATGTGAGACTACTGTCATGTGCACCCCAGTAACTGTGCACAGGTAGTCTGGCACCGAAGGGACTCTGCCAGGATAGGTGCTGACCTAGGAAGGCCGTATAATATTAATGGGCATTTAAAGGTAGCTCGGTAGGGATTACTAGGAAATTTATAGTGCTTCCACTGAATTATGCATATAGATGAAATCTACATTAAAATGCGGTTTCACTCCACTGAGGGCTACACAGTCCAGCAAGGTGTCAAACTGGTGGAAAACAGGTACACTGAGTTTGAATATACAGATTCCAATAACACACATATCCATCGTATGGGAGCTTCAGGAATAGTCATATTTCTCTGAGTCACTTTATAATCAAATTTCAGTCCTTGGACCCACCTGCTGGGACAATATAATTATTCAGTTCTCCGTCAGAGGGAACAAACCCTGCCAAAAACAAAGGGAGCAATTAGCAGTGATTGATCTACCTCGTGGGAGAGGAAAGGGGCAGGGGAAAACTGCAGCTGTCACACTGCACCTAGGCTGGCTCAGGCCGGCGACTGAAGAAAGGAGGAAGCCCAGATGCAGGGAGCCAACACATGAGGGGCTCCTCTATGAAGATTTGGTACAAAGGGATCTGGAAGTGATGTCAGCAAGGGGGGAGGGGAGGTCCTAAGAGGAGGTCTTTGCAGAGAAAACTTTACAGCTTCATAATAGATTGTTCCAGAATGCTAAGCAGGAGAGTTGGGACAGAGATGGAGGGATGATGTGGATGTGCCGGGCATCTAAAAGTTTCCACCCCTACTTACAAAATCCCCGCACAAGGACGAGACAGGAAAGATGATGCTGGACCTGGGCAGCAATGACAGCGGAAGATTGGCGAGCTGGAAAGAGAAGCCACCTGAAGCCTTGCAAACATGGACCCAGGACTTTGTCTCCCGCTGACCCCCAGGACTAGATGAGTCTCTCCAGGGCTAGTGACACTGTCCCGCTTATGCCCCATGAGGACCAGTTGGGGGAGGACCTGGAATCCACTGCCATCTCAGGTACTTTGCAAGACAGCCATGAGGCTATGGCGGCTGGCCATTCAGGCAGAAGGGTGCACTGCTGGCTCTTGCGGAGAGGCTGTGCACGATGCCGCCGGCAGCAGGAGAGGTCCACAAGGAGCCGGAAGGAAGGCTGGAGCAGGGAGCCAGTAAGTCCAGCTTCCAGCTAAGTGCTTGCCTTTAGAATCCAGGAGGCCAGTTGCAAATGGGAACGATGACTAGAGTTTGCCACCTAGAGCTAAACAAGCCAAAGGTCCATGAAATTGACCCCAATAGGCCTAAATTATGGCACTGTAAAGGTTTCATCTTTGACCTCTAGACACAAACAAAAATGGAGTGCGTGTGGCTGCGCCACAAATTCTCTAACCTACCTCCCGGGTGGGCATAGGATTAATTGTTCATTTCTGGGAGAGTGGGCATTTGTGAGGCCCCCTTGCCCTAATCTGGATTTCCCCTAGGGGCTCGCGCAAACGAATCCCTAAGTCCGGCCAGTACAGAGTTTGGTTCCGTGACCCCCATCGCCAGGACCAAGAAACCTGAAAAAAGAAAGTTAGGCACTCGTCTAGGGGCGGGCGCACTTCATGCCCCCGTGACCATGTCTGAGGGAGGTGGGGAATTCCTTCCCTGGCTGTGCTCCTCGTGGACAGTGGTCTCAGCATCACTGCAGCCACAAGAGGAAGACATGCAGAAAGGTTGAAGAGAAGGGTGCTGGCTCCCATGCTAGTCCTGGGAGGTGCCGGTGAGCCAGCTGAGGTCGTGGGGGCCTTTGGGGCTATCTTCACTGCCCCAAGATGGCACTAAGGTGTTGTGGGGGCTGCAGGGAGAGCTGGAATGAGGGGCTGAAACAGACCCATTTATAGAGTTTTTCTAAAAGCCTAGAGTGCTGAGGCAGGTCAATGTTTGATGAGGCTCAGCCCGTTGGCAAGAGGCTAGACATGAGAAACATCTCTCACCCACCCACCAACCCAACTCCTAGAACACACCAGAAGCAGACCACCAGATTGATCCTGCCCAGGCTGTGCTCTCCGAAGAACATCTGGACAGGCAGAGCCTTAAACTGAGCATGGCCTTAGCACCACCCGACACCTAAGGAAATCAATGAATCCATTGGCTAAAGCTTCGGGCCCCGAATGAGTTTTACTCCATCAAGAAATTACCTTTTGTAGGAGAGTAGGGTCTGCTATCCTATGGTCACCCCAATTTTTGCTTTTTGCTTCACTGGTTTTCGACTTACTGAGGCTGTGGGCCTGCTAATCAGACCCCCAGCCTGCTGTTCTCTCTCTAAATTTATAATACATGTGCTATAGGTACATACCACAATTGGAAATGGACTCCTTGTCAGCCCCTGTACCATGCACTATAGGTGCTCAGGGCATAGGTGCCACCAAGGCCTACCAGGGGCTGAAGCATAGCTTTTGCCACCCCTGGCTGGTTCTTAAATTGACACAACTGGCTGATCACTCAGCTGGGGCAAGTGGGTGTAATCACCCCTTGCTTAGATATAGTATACCTATATCTAAACCTATATCTGGACACATATATAGCCTGTAAGCCACTCCTATGGAAGGCATCATCAATCCTGGAGGCAGAGTGCGTGGTTTTATGTGAGATGGAGCTCTGGCATGAGCTGAGCCTGTCTGCAGCTGTCGGGAACAACTCCCTAAGCTGATCCGGGATAATGCCATACCATATACTCTTAAGCGCCTTATAATCCTCGCGGTTATATAGCAACTTTGGTTTGGCTTTATCAAAACATGTCGTGTAAGGTGTCATACGAATTGGAATACTACCCCCTCGCCAGTTCTGGCGACGGGGGTAGCATTCCACCCTTCTACAGGGATAAGACATGTTACTTTACTGAAACGCGGTTGATTTAAAATGAGCCTCAGATCCACAGACACGGGTCTGGCCTCCTGCTGCTGACCGAAACTCAGCAAATGGTGGCCTGGACAAAGGGTTTCCTGTCGCAGGGCGGTGTTAAACCACCCCAGACAGGAGATAGTGGATTACAGCAGGGAGGTTTCAAAGAAACCAGACACTGCCTGGGGAGCACAAGGCTGCCCCTTGCATAATCCGGCCAAACCGGTTCTGGGGCCTTCCAGCCCCAGTCCCAGCGCGGCCTGGATCAAAGGAAAGGGGTGTAACCACCCCCTTCCTGGGTCCCACCCATAGGAGGGGACCTAGCAGGATGTCCAGCCCACCAGATTCGAATAAGAGTGGGAGCAGTGCCAAAGCAACTGAGATCATCCTGAAGAAACATAAGAAACGAATTCTGGACCCTTCGACATTCTACTCAACATAGAAGACTGAAGAATCTCCCTTGTGGTCAAGGAGTGACCACCCTGTGCAAACAGGCACCATCCAGCCCTCGACCCTTGCTTTGTTGCAGTTCCCGCCGGAACTCGAGCGACAGAGATCGACGAGATCAAGCTTGCCTGCCTTCTCCCAGCCCGATCCACAGTCCCTGCAGAGCTGAGACCAGTGGAGGCGACCGGAAGCGTGGGGCATGCCATCTTGAAAAGGCCACGAGACGCTGACCGTGCAGCCCACGAGTGATCCTCGAAGCTGTGCACCAGGGTTTGAGAAGCCCCCACCCCGAGCTACACTTGCACCAAAGCTACCCCCTCCACACTCGACGAGTGCTGCGTGGGGCCCTTCTGCTTGTTTTGGCTCGACACGTTGGCCCGGTCACTTGCCAGCTGGCTTGTGGCCCCTGTGCCGACGAAACTTTGAATACGACTTGCTTTTCTGGTTGCTCCAGATCTGCACCAGCTCCTGTGAAAAGGAGCCCCCATTCTGACCCTCCTGGTTCGAGTGATAAGCAATCTCCCGGTTCCGCGTGGATTGCTTTTGCCAAGTGCTGTTTGCTGCAATCTTGAAGCCGACGGTGCTGACGGCGAGAGCCTACGTGGGACAGATCGTGACCTGCTCCTGGACGTCGCAAGTGCCCCAATAGCCCACGTGACAGCGGAGAGAAGCCTATTGACAACCACCTGATTGCGCCCGACATTGCCTGGTTCCGTCCTGGTTCCACCCTGGTCACTGCTGAGTGACCCAGACTCTGTCCCCTCTGCTTTCAGGTACTTTTCTACTTCGATCCACCCTTGGATCGCACCGGACACTTCTGCTTCACATCGCCTGCAGCTGCAACAGCTTCAAGCACCAAGAGCCTGCGTGTCAAAACCCGACGCCACTTCGACCCTGTGCACCCACGGCCTGTGGGTGAGGTAACATTGCAACGCCGGTGTTCCCACACTGGTACACACCTCTAGGGTCTGTGTCGTGAGTTTGGTTCCTCTAGGTTCAGCGGAAGTATCTTTTAACTCACTTTGTGTAACTTTTACGCACCATTGACAGTGCATTGGTGCAAGCTGCACTTTCCGTGCTGCACCCGACTCCCGTGGGCTACTCCCGACTTCAGCATTGCTAGTCCTGACTGCTCCCAGCGATTCTCTAGGCCCTAGGCCTAACCACTGTTCGATTGGTATCTCTTATACCACTTTTTTAGTATATGGTTTAAGTGGCCACCGGCCCTCATCCAAAATTGTGCAACTTTGTATGTTATACTGTGCTTTTGATTTAACGCTTGTGCCCCTTTCCTCATAAAGAGTACTGGGGAGTAATTTAGAAATAAATACATATATTTTTATAATATATACTTGTGTGGTGTCCTTTCATTTGATTACAGGATTGTATGTGGTAAAACAGCTCGCTTAACACGACCTCTTAAGTTAAGCCTTTAAGGCTGCTTAGTCCATGCTACCACTAGGATAGCTTGTCTAACAAGGTTGACTTACAACCAGACATCTTTGGGGTTTGTTTGGACTGATACCAAGTGGTTCCAGAATTGGAAACACTACATATCAGGCCAACTTCTCACATTGGTGTGCAGCGGTGCGGATTTGAGCTTGCTGTTTGTTTTACCATTGCAATCTTTACATCAAATTGAAAGATCACATCAAGTACCTTAGGTACATATAAAATCAAAAGCTTAGCATATTAAGTTCTACTGAACTTAGTAGTTGTAGATTAAAGGGAGTAGCACACCCTGACTACAACTCACTAGCAAGGTACAGTAGGAAAACACTTAGTGTAGGTAAGTGCACCAATTACACCTCACTAACAGTCATGTCTGATACAGGTGGAGCCTCAGGCTCTGCTCCTGTAACAGTTGACCCTACCAAGGCAACTTCCAGATATGACAACCTTAGCCACAAAGACCTGAGTGCCTTGTGCACAGCCAGGGGGCTAAAAAAGGGCAGAGGCCCTACCATTCCTTCCCTAATAGCTATCCTGGAAAAGGATGACTTAGATAAGGTGAGTCAGGCTCCCTTAGATTCAGGTGAAGGGATAAACTCCCCTGAGAATGAGAATCTTCCAGATGAAGAAGAGGAGGAGGAAGAGGAAGAGGAAGGCTCAGATGTAGATGAGCCTGAAGATCAGGATCAGAGGGTGACCCAGGTACAGGTTGCCAGGCTTAACCAGGCCAACCTAGACCTACATGGGAATGGAGAGGGCCAGCACCACTCCAGATCTCATAACCAAATTCTCCCAGGTAACAGGAGGGTGAGATCTCAATCAGGGGACTCTCATCTTTCTAGTGCCTCAAGAGAATCTCAAAGAGGGATGACTCCCTCCCAGAGAAAAGAGCATAGGGCCAGAATGAGGGCTGTCCAACTCCAAATAGAAAGGGAAGAGGTAGCCTTGGCTCAAGCTAAACTTGCTTTAGCAAGAGAAAGAAAATTGTGTGGCTTAGATGCCACTGGTGGCAGCAAGGTTCCTAAAGAAAAAGACAGGGCCTATGACAATAGAAACCTGACAAAAATTGTGCCCCCCTACAAGGAAGGGGATGACATCCAAAAATGGATGACTGCTCTTGAGAGGGCCTGCATGGTACAGCAGATCCCTGAGGATCAGTGGGCAGCAATTTTATGGTACTCCTTTTCTGAGAAAGGGAGGGATAGGCTCCTCACTGTTAGACCTGAGGATGCCAAAAACTACTCTGTCCTGAAGAGTGCTCTTATTGAAGGGTTTGGCCTAACCACTGAGCAATACAGGTTGTTGTTCAGAGACACCCAAAAAGCACAGACTCAGGACTGGACTGATTTTGTTGATTGTGCCACTAAGGCTCTGGAGGGTTGGCTGCAGGGAAGTAAAGTCTCAGACTATACAGGATTGTACAATCTTATGATGAGAGAACAGATCCTTAATAACTGTCAGAACCAGCTGTTGCATCAATACCTTGTTGACTCTGATCTGACCTCTCCCCAAGAATTGGGAAAGAAGGCAGACAAATGGGTCAGAACAAGGATTAAGCAGAAAAACCAGAACCAAGGTGACCAGAAGAAAACAGACCAGAAGGGTGGGAATCAGAAAGATAAAGAAAAAGACCAGAAGTCTTCAGGCCCCCAAACTAGCAATAAGGAGGGGGGTTCCCAAAATGGAAACAAGAAAAAGAAGAATGATGGCCCAAAGAAACCTTGGTGTAATACCTGCAAATCAGTTTCACACTGGGGCAGGGAATGCACTAAGAAAAATCCAGTTCCTACCACTGCAGCTCCTAAAGCAACTGCACCCCCTAGTACAGTCAGCAGTGGTAGTGCACAACCTAAGGGGTTAGTAGGGTTAACCTTGGGTACTGAGGTGGAATCTGGCCTAGTCAGAATCCCCACACAGGCAGTTCTCCTATATGATGTGGACTTATCTTTGACCACTGCAGTAAGCCCCAGTAACCTGGGCAAATATAGGCAGACTCCCTTAATCAATGAGAAACTGGCTCAGGCCTACAGGGACACTTGTGCCAGTGTCACTATGGTGACACCAGACTTTGTGGACCCTGGTCAGATTGTACTAGGTGAGAGTTACCTAGTGACCAATGCAAGCAACTCCACTACTTCACATAGTGTGGCTGTTGTGAACTTCTCCTGGGGAGGGGTAGATGGCCTAAAGAAAGTTGTTGTGAGTGCAGACCTCCCAGTAGACTGTCTGTTAGGCAATGATCTTGAAAGCTCAGTTTGGTCAGAAGTGGAGTACAGGACTCATGCAGAAATGCTAGGGATTTCAGCTCATGTCCTGGCAGTGACAAGGTCTCAGGCTAAGAAGTGCCTTCCTGAACCAGTGGTGGATCTTGAAACAATATACCAACCACAACCCAAGAGAAGGAGCAAGAGGGTTAAGGCTGTGCCTTCCCACTTGCCCCAGGTTGAGGATCAAGTTTCACAGGAAACTGATTCTGCAGTCCAAGAGGAGACTGTCTCAGAGGAGCTTGAACCTGACCAGGTTGAGTTTCTGGGGACAGGGGGGCCCTCAAGGGCAGACCTGGGGCAGGCCCAATTAGATTGCCCTTCACTTGAACCCCTCAGACAGCAAGCTGCTGCTGAGGCTGCAGGGAATGCTCAAGGTACCCATAGAGTTTATTGGGTTGATGGACTCCTTTACTCAGAGGCTAGAGACCCCAAGCCTGGTACCACCAGGAGGTTGGTTATACCTTTGAAGTTTAGGGGCTTCCTTCTTACCTTGGCCCATGATGTTCCCCTTGCAGGACACTTAGGCCAGAACAAGACTTGGGACAGGCTTGTTCCTCACTTTCACTGGCCTCATATGTCAGAAAATGTCAAGGAGTTTTGTCGCTCCTGGGTCACTTGCCAAGCCAGTGGTAAGTCAGGTGGCACAACAAAGGCCCCCCTGATACCACTACCTGTGGTGGGGGTACCCTTTGAAAGAGTTGGAATAGACATTGTGGGTCCCATAGATCCTCCAACAGCATCTGGGCACAGATTCATACTGGTGGTAGTGGATCATGCCACCAGGTACCCAGAGGCAATTCCCCTGAGGACCACCACAGCTCCTGTGGTGGCAAAGGCCCTCATTGCAGTTTTCTCAAGAGTGGGCTTTCCAAAGGAGGTTCTTTCAGACAGAGGTACTAACTTTATGTCTGGATACTTAAAAGCAATGTGGAAAGAGTGTGGAGTAAACTATAAGTTTACCACACCCTACCATCCACAGTGCAATGGGCTTGTGGAAAGGTTCAACAAGACCCTAAAGGGAATGATAAAAGGTTTACCAGAGAAGCTTAGGCGGAAATGGGACATCCTTTTACCCTGCTTGCTCTTTGCTTACAGAGAGGTCCCACAGAAGGGGGTTGGCTACAGCCCTTTTGAACTTTTGTTTGGCCACCCTGTAAGAGGTCCACTGAGTTTGGTGAAGGAAGGATGGGAGTTACCTCTCAAAAAGCCTAAACTAGACATTGTGGACTATGTACTTGGTCTCCGCTCCAGGATGGCTGAATACATGGAGAAAGCATCCAAAAACCTTGAGGCCAGTCAAGAATTACAGAAAGCTTGGCATGACCAAAAGGCTGTTCTGGTTGAGTACCAGCCAGGGCAGAAGGTGTGGGTGTTGGACCCAGTGGGGCCAGCAGCTCTCCAGGACCAATGGACTGGACCCTACCCTATCATTGAGAAAAAGGGAGAAGTCACCTATGTGGTTGACTTTGGTACCCCTAGGAGCCCCCACAGGGTGCTCCATGTAAACCGTTTGAAAGCATTTGTTGACAGGGAGGACATGAGTCTCCTCATGGCCACAGATGGGGAACAGGAGGAAGAGAGTGACCCTCTCCCAGACCTGCTTTCCCAGAACCCTGATGATGGTTCAGTTGATGGAGTAGCCTTGGCAGGCAGCCTCACTGAGCAGCAACAGGTGGACTGCAGACAGGTGTTGCAGGCCCACAGACATATGTTTTCACTCACACCCAGCCAGACTAATTGGTGCACCCATGAGGTGGACACTGGTGACAGTCTGCCTGTGAAGAATAAGATCTACAGGCAACCTGACCATGTCAGGGATTGTATAAAGGCTGAGGTGCAAAAGATGTTGGAGCTTGGAGTGATTGAGCCATCAGAGAGCCCATGGGCTAGCCCAGTGGTCCTTGTGCCAAAACCTCATACCAAAGATGGGAAGAGAGAAATGAGGTTTTGTGTGGACTACAGAGGTCTCAATGCTGTCACTAGGACAGATGCACATCCCATTCCAAGAGCAGATGAGCTCATTGATAAATTGGCTTCTGCCAAGTTTCTGAGCACATTTGATTTGACAGCTGGCTACTGGCAAATCAGACTAGCTGAAGAGTCAGAAGCCAAAACAGCATTCTCTACCCCTAGTGGGCATTATCAGTTTGTGGTAATGCCCTTTGGTTTGAAGAATGCACCTGCCACCTTCCAAAGGTTGGTGAATCAAGTCCTTGCTGGGTTGGAAGACTTTTGTGCAGCATATCTAGATGATATTGCTGTCTTTAGCTCCACCTGGGAGGATCACCTGATCCACCTGAAGAAGGTTCTGGAGGCCCTGCAAAAGGCAGGCCTGACTATCAAGGCTACTAAGTGCCAGACAGGGCAGAGCAAGGTTGTGTACTTGGGCCACCTAGTAGGTGGGGGTCAAGTTCAACCACTGGAGAGCAAGATCCAGGCCATACAGGACTGGGCTCCTCCAACTACCCAGACACAAGTCAGAGCCTTCTTGGGCCTGACTGGGTATTACAGAAAATTTGTAAAGAACTATGGGTCCATTGTGACACCATTGAATGATTTGACATCCAAAAAGATGCCCAAAAAGGTTCAGTGGACAGTTAGCTGTCAAAAGGCATTTGATGACCTGAAGAAGGCCATGTGCTCTGCACCTATCCTGAAGAGTCCTGACTACTCCAAACAGTTCATTGTACAGACAGATGCTTCTGAGTTGGGGGTGGGAGCTGTGCTTTCACAACTTAATCAAGATGGTCAAGACCAGCCCATTGCTTTTATTAGCAGAAGGCTGACCCCCAGGGAGAAACGTTGGTCAGCTATTGAGAGGGAGGCCTTTGCTGTGGTTTGGGCCCTGAAGAAGTTGAGGCCATACTTGTTTGGTACTCACTTCCTAATTCAGATAGACCATAAGCCCCTCTTGTGGCTAAATCAGATGAAGGGTGAAAATCCCAAACTGCTCAGGTGGTCCATTTCCCTACAGGGGATGGACTTTACAGTGGAGCACCGCCCAGGGACTGACCATGGTAATGCAGATGGTCTCTCCAGGTACTTCCACTTAGAACATGAAGACTTATCTGGTCAAGGTTAAGTTTAATGTCCCTGCGTTTGGGGGGGGGGGGGTTGTGTAGGAGAGTAGGGTCTGCTATCCTATGGTCACCCCAATTTTTGCTTTTTGCTTCACTGGTTTTCGACTTACTGAGGCTGTGGGCCTGCTAATCAGACCCCCAGCCTGCGGTTCTCTCTCTAAATTTATAATACATGTGCTATAGGTACATACCACAATTGGAAATGGACTCCTTGTCAGCCCCTGTACCATGCACTATAGGCGCTCAGGGCATAGGTGCCACCAAGGCCTACCAGGGGCTGAAGCATAGCTTTTGCCACCCCTTGCTGGTTCTTAAATTGACACAACTGGCTGATCACTCAGCTGGGGCAAGTGGGTGTAATCACCCCTTGCTTAGATATAGTATACCTATATCTAAACCTATATCTGGACACATATATAGCCTGTAAGCCACTCCTATGGAAGGCCTCATCAATCCTGGAGGCAGAGTGCGTGGTTTTATGTGAGATGGAGCTCTGGCATGAGCTGAGCCTGTCTGCAGCTGTCGGGAACAACTCCCTAAGCTGATCCGGGATAATGCCATACCATATACTCTTAAGCGCCTTATAATCCTCGCGGTTATATAGCAACTTTGGTTTGGCTTTATCAAAACATGTCGTGTAAGGTGTCATACGAATTGGAATACTACCCCCTCGCCAGTTCTGGCGACGGGGGTAGCATTCCACCCTTCTAGAGGGATAAGACATGTTACTTTACTGAAACGCGGTTGATTTAAAATGAGCCTCAGATCCACAAAATGGATGCCCCTGCCACAGACACGGGTCTGGCCTCCTGCTGCTGACCGAAACTCAGCAAATGGTGGCCTGGACAAAGGGTTTCCTGTCGCAGGGCGGTGTTAAACCACCCCAGACAGGAGATAGTGGATTGCAGCAGGGAGGTTTCAAAGAAACCAGACACTGCCTGGGGAGCACAAGGCTGCCCCATGCATAATCCGGCCAAACCGGTTCTGGGGCCTTCCAGCCCCAGTCCCAGCGCGGCCTGGATCAAAGGAAAGGGGTGTAACCACCCCCTTCCTGGGTCCCACCCATAGGAGGGGACCTAGCAGGATGTCCAGCCCACCAGATTCGAATAAGAGTGGGAGCAGTGCCAATGCAACTGAGATCATCCTGAAGAAACATAAGAAACGAATTCTGGACCCTTCGACATTCTACTCAACATAGAAGACTGAAGAATCTCCCTTGTGGTCAAGGAGTGACCACCCTGTGCAAACAGGCACCATCCAGCCCTCGACCCTTGCTTTGTTGCAGTTCCCGCCGGAACTCGAGCGACAGAGATCGACGAGATCAAGCTTGCCTGCCTTCTCCCAGCCCGATCCACAGTCCCTGCAGAGCTGAGACCAGTGGAGGCGACCGGAAGCGTGGGGCACGCCATCTTGAAAAGGCCACGAGACGCTGACCGTGCAGCCCACGAGTGATCCTCGAAGCTGTGCACCGGGGTTTGAGAAGCCCCCACCCCGAGCTACACTTGCACCAAAGCTACCCCCTCCACACTCGACGAGTGCTGCGTGGGGCCCTTCTGCTTGTTTTGGCTCGACGCGTTGGCCCGGTCACTTGCCAGCTGGCTTGTGGCCCCTGTGCCGACGAAACTTTGAATACGACTTGCTTTTCTGGTTGCTCCAGATCTGCACCAGCTCCTGTGAAAAGGAGCCCCCACTCTGACCCTCCTGGTTCGAGTGATAAGCAATCTCCCGGTTCCGCGTGGATTGCTTTTGCCAAGTGCTGTTTGCTGCAATCTTGAAGCCGACGGTGCTGACGGCGAGAGCCTACGTGGGACAGATCGTGACCTGCTCCTGGACGTCGCAGATGCCCCAGAGCCCACGTGACAGCGGAGAGAAGCCTATCGACAACCACCTGATTGCGCCCGACATTGCCTGGTTCCGTCCTGGTTCCACCCTGGTCACTGCTGAGTGACCCAGACTCTGTCCCCTCTGCTTTCATGTACTTTTCTACTTCGATCCACCCTTGGATCGCACCGGACACTTCTGCTTCACATCGCCTGCAGCTGCAACAGCTTCAAGCACCAAGAGCCTGCGTGTCAAAACCCGACGCCACTTCGACCCTGTGCACCCACGGCCTGTGGGTAAGGTAACATTGCAACGCCGGTGTTCCCACACTGGTACACACCTCTAGGGTCTGTGTCGTGAGTTTGGTTCCTCTAAGTTCAGCGGAAGTATCTTTTAACTCACTTTGTGTAACTTTTTTTTTTTTTTTAAATTCTTTATTGTCAGGAAATTAGAAGAAATAGCAGTACATCATTTGCAATCGTCGGAACTTGACTGCAGGTAGCTCCCCCGGGTGGGGATAGCATGCAACATAGATTACAATAACAGTTGCCGATATCACGCAGGGCTGGATGTACAAAGGTTTAACAGATAGATATGAGTCACCTCACGCCCAGTTTCTCCCCTTCTTCTAATTCCCTTCCCACCCATACAGTTCCACGGCAGAAGGTTATTATTTCTCTTACAGTGCATGAGTGGGTACATACAAGAATAACGAACTCTATTCCTAAAACCACACTTTGTGTAACTTTTACGCACCATTGACAGTGCATTGGTGCAAGCCGCACTTTCCGTGCTGCACCCGACTCCCGTGGGCTACTCCCGACTTCAGCATTGCTAGTCCTGACTGCTCCCAGCGATTCTCTAGGCCCTAGGCCTAACCACTGTTCGATTGGTATCTCTTATACCACTTTTTTAGTATATGGTTTAAGTGGCCACCGGCCCTCATCCAAAATTGTGCAACTTTGTATGTTATACTGTGCTTTTGATTTAACGCTTGTGCCCCTTTCCTCATAAAGAGTACTGGGGAGTAATTTAGAAATAAATACATATATTTTTATAATATATACTTGTGTGGTGTCCTTTCATTTGATTACAGGATTGTATGTGGTAAAACAGCTCGCTTAACACGACCTCTTAAGTTAAGCCTTTAAGGCTGCTTAGTCCATGCTACCACTAGGATAGCTTGTCTAACAAGGTTGACTTACAACCAGACATCTTTGGGGTTTGTTTGGACTGATACCAAGTGGTTCCAGAATTGGAAACACTACATATCAGGCCAACTTCTCACACCTTTCATCTATAAACAGCCAGCAACCCTCACACCAATGTGTGTGCAAAGGGCACGTGTAATGCATTTCCATGCCCTACAGCCAGATAATCCTCCCACCAATGTGTGCGCGGAGGGCAGCTTGTAATGCACCTCATCGCCCTTCAACTAGCTACCCTCACACCAATCTGTGTGCAGAGGGCACCGGTAATGTACCAGACATCCCTATTTCCAGCAATCCCTCGCACGATGTGTACAGAGGGAACCTGCTAATGCACCCCACCTCCCTCTAAACAGCTACCCCTCAAACTGTTTGTGTGCACAGGGCTCCTGCTAATGTACCCCACACCAGTACAACAAGCCACCCCTCACACCGCTGGTGTGCAGAGGGCACCAGTAATGTAGCTCACCTCCCTACCACCAGCTACTCCTCACACTGTGTATGTAGAGGTCAAGGCATCAAGTAACGTAGCTGACCCTTTCCCAGTGACCAGCCACCTATCGCCCACTATCTGCCCACAGATGAAGGGCAGAAGGTTACATGATTCACTTTATACCGCATAACCTCTCAACGACCCCTCTCCACTCACATGTATGCAGTTACATAATTCACCTTCTGCCGCACAACTACTCATCTCTCCTTTCCACCACCATAGCTCACTTTCCGCCATATACCCACACACCTACACCACTCCACCCACACGTACGCAGTCACATTGTACATAGTTTATTTTCCGTCACATACCCACACACCTACCCCACTCCACCCACACGTATGCAGAGGGCCACAATGTACAAGCTACTGAGGAGACCAGGGCCAGCCTCTACCAGGTGGGAGAGCCACACTTGTCCTGCTCGATCCATCAACAGCCTTTGATACAGTTAATCATCTCACTCTATTTCAAAGTTTGTTAGGGAATTTTGAGACATAGGATTGCTCTTAAAGCGCTTTGCATTACCTTCAAAGCACTGTAAGGCCAAGACCCAGATATTCTTAGAGAGAGCTTTAACTCGTATACTGGAGGCAGGTCCCTTCGCTCAGCCGCTGCCAGACTGATGGCACTGCCCAGGTTCCATCGCATGCCCTGAGGCGGCAAAGGCTTTGTGCTGGGAGCTGCGAAAGCCTGGAACGCGCTTCCACTTTATGCTAAAGTCATGCCAAATCTCTTGGCCTTTAGAAAGGCAATGAAAATCTGTTTTCTGTCTGTAAAATAACTTCTTTCTGTGCGGTATCCATCATTTTGTATCTCAGCTAGTGCCAAGACGTTTTTTGGGTAATCAAGCGCTCTACAAAAAAATATAACATAACCATGTACACAGCTCACTTTCTGCCACAAACCACTCACCTACCCAACTCCACCCACACGTATGCAGATGGCCACAATGTACACAGCTCAACTTCTGTCACATACCCACTCACCAACCCACTCCACCCACATGTATACAGAAGGCCCCAAGTTAGGTGGCTGCTTTCACCCCCTAGCCAATCAGCCACCCCTCTACACCCATGTGCAAGCAGAGGGCCCCAGGTCACAGCGCTCACCTTTGCAAAACAGAACCTGATGAAGTTGCCATACTGCTTCTTGTGATCCTCTGCATAGAAGGCAGACACGGGGATTGCAGCCAGACCCTGGGGGAGAAGAGACAACGTTACACAGGTTTCTGAAGAGCCTTCTTTCACTAGGCGCTCTAAGGTCTGATCTAGCTCTACGGAGCTGTATCCGTTATCTCCCCAGCCCCTCCGCCCTTCCTCAGTACCACTGGGCCTCAACAGCCTCCCCTCTGCTCCTTGTTTTCAATGGGCCAGATTCACAAAAGTAATCTGAGATAAAATCCCAACTTTACGACTTTAGGTATTCACAAAAGGCATTTAGGAGTAGTAAAGTTAGGATTTTGTCTCAAGTTTTTTGTAAGTTTAAAAAGTTTAAAAAATCCATACTTAAGTTTAACTTAAGTTAGGATTTTGTCTTAAGAACCAAACTTAAGACAAAATCCTTACTTAAGTCTAACTTAAGTTAGGATTTTGCCTTGAGACCAAGACAAACTCAAGACAAAATCTTGAACTTCCTTTGCTAACCTAGGCCGAGCTGATATATTTTTTAAATTCCCACTCATTGTCTCTTTCAGAATTGAGTCAGGTGACTGACTTGTTTTAGAGTGTGCATTATTAGCCAGAGGACACGCAGAGGTGATGAAACCCAAAGTGTGGGGACACATGCTTTTAGAAACAGTTCAGGGCCTGTAGCCTGCCTCTCCCAGGTGTCTAATGTGAGGGACAGATTTGTTTCAGCTAGGTTCAGGTTTGCCATCAACCAGAGACTGCTTTCACCCTGGCACCCTGTTACCTTGCGGCTGCGACAATAAATCTCCACTGGATACTGTACACATTGTTATGTCCTGTAAATATTTTAGTGTGCCCAGAAAGCAGTTTATTATACCGTTGCTGAAGCCCCTGAACTTTACACAAGTACGTCCTGTACTAGGCACCTGCAGCTGCATCCGTCAAACATTTTTATAGGCTGCTTCTTTTTTACAAGCTGTGCAGAGATCGAAGCTCTCTAGACCCGATTGACTACTGAGGATATTTATCTGTTTTTATTGCTGTTTGGTAATTCATTTTAAATACATGTGTTTTCTGCACACGTTCTATGTTTGTGTGATTGTATGATCTGTGTTTTTATGCTTTTTTTTGTTTGTTTTTACAACCGCATAAAGATTTTATGATGCTGATACTATTCGTATTTTGATTCTGTCCATCCACCCTGCTGCTAAAGAGATACCTGGGAGCGGATGAGTCATTTTCAGATTTACCCCCCCCCCCCCCCCCCCCCCCAAACACCAGCATATATATCCAGGGAGCTCCCTGGGATATGGTCGAGCCCACCCGGGCCTTTAGGAGCCACGACGGCCCCGATGATGAAGCAGGTCACTACTAGAGTGAGTGAGGGTTATATAGAAAAGAGAAAGACTCCCTCGTAGCCTGAGTCATCCCAGACGGCACCCATCTTACATGTGCAATACACGTGTTTTTGTGTAGGCAGACGGATACTTTCTTTGGCTTGAGGTTCACATTCCAGGGGGATTGTACCCCCATCTTCCTCAGCTTTTGCAAGGTCTCCCCTCCCTCCTGGGTGGTTCGTCCCTCCTCCAGGGTCAACCTCCTGTTAGTTTGAAGATACTTCTGACCATGGCCTTGACTAAATACCTTCTTCTCCATCATCCACTTCACGAAGAAATGGTCATAGGGCTCGTCGCAATCTTCAGGTGCTGGGACCTCAGCTTCTGAGAGAGAGAAGACACAGCAAGGAAACAGTGAGCGCTTATCCACTCAGTGAGCGATTATCCACTCAGTGAGCGATTATCCACCAAAGTACACCCTCCACCCCGATAATGGTGCAAGCAAACAGTGAACGCTTAGCCACACTGGGGCACTTCTTATCTCTGTGATAATGGTGCAAGCAAACAGTGACCCACCTAGGTACACTCCCCACCCATTAATAATGTGATAATGGTTGAAGCAAATAGTAAGCAAATACTAAGGGCAGGATAGGGGGTGTACTCACCCCAGGGAAGGGACCCATTGGTCCCTGACCTTCCCCTACCTGTAACACCCCTAAATTTAGTATTTAGAGGCACCCTGAACCTTCCTTCCTCAGATCCCGATTCCAAAACTACAAGAAGAACAAGAAGAAAGAAGACCTGCTGTGCAGCTGCTAAAAAGAGGACGACACCAACTGACTTGGCCCCAGCCCTACAGGCCTGTCGACCCTCAAACATGCTTCTGCTAAATCCCGGCGTCGCTTGAGGTCAGCAACCTCATAAACCCTGGAGGACATGCCTGTCTTGCTCATCTAAAGACTGAGACTCCCACGAGCAGTGGTTCTACTCAAACAGCAACACCCCTGGTGCAAACCAGGAACCGCAAATCCAGCACACTCTGCACCCACCGAGCCCGGCCCGTGCCTGAGTGGACAAAGACCACAAGGACGTCCCCCCAGCGACTCTGACCCAGAATCCAGCACCCAAGGACCCTCCTCAAAGATCCTGACGACGCCTGCAGCCTCACAACCAGGGACTCCCCCCAACCGGGAGCAGCTGAGGGTAAGATTTCCCGACACCAAAAGACACCCCTGCACCCAGCACCCCACGGCCCCCTGTGCCCAACTCCTGGGTGTCTACCTAACCTACTGCTTCCCAACTTACCTCTCGAAGTTGTGGTTGCACCTGAAGAATCTCTGGCCCTGAGCTTGCAGCCTTTGTTCGTCTTGCAGCTTTCCCATTGAAATACATTGGGCGCCCGACGGCTCAAAAGCACCCTGCACCCAGCTGCCCGAATGCCACTGTAAGTGCAGCATCTGTTCTATTCTTCTTCCCCACTTACCCTGAGTAGGTGACCAGGACCCCAGTTCCCACAGCCGCGTGGTCTGCCTGCTAGCAGCCACCAAATGAAGGCCCCCTACCCGCCATAGGCTCACATTGGGCCTACTCACTCTGCCCCCGGCTGCCCCTGTGTCGCTGAGGGTGTAACAACTGTACCAACCTGACCCTGGGAGACCCCTGAGTCTTACTCCAGAACCTTAAATCTGCCAGTCGAGTACTTACCTGAAAGCCGATAACTTACATTTTCTCCATAGGGTAACATTGGCTGGTTTTCACTTGGAAAGTGTCGAGTTTTGTAACTTTGAAATATTCACTAAAAATCATCCGATCAACGAAAAATAAATCACTCACCTGTTACCAGGAGAGACGTCAGTGCTGGATCTTTGTGCCCAGCACTGACCCTAAAAAGAAATTAGAACTGTGATTTTCCTATAACTTGATTGTCCTCCATAGGATACCATTGCCTGTTTTTTACCAGAATTCCTCCAAGTGTCGATTTTTGAAACATACAAATATTCCTTAAAAATCGCCTGCATAACAAAAACGATTTCTTTCAACTATCTACAGGAGATGCAACAGGGCTGAATCCAGGATCCAGCCCCGAGTAAGAAAAAACTATGCAAAGTAATTGATATTGCCTTTTACTTTAAATTCCCATTGAGCTCAATGTTATTATTGTGTTAAGTTTATGTTGCAAATTGCAACCACTGTATCGATTGCATCCAAATGTCTATCGCTCATTGAAAGTATCCAATTGCAACATCTCATTCTTAGAAAGTATTTTTATACCTCCTTGTGGTTCTAAAATAAAACAACAATATATTTTTTTATATAAATCAATTGGCCTGGAGTTCAGTTCTTGAGTGTGTGAAACCTTTTGCTGAGTGTGTACACCAAGGGCCAGATGTAGGTAAGTAACATTTACCGAATCTTAATTACCGAAAATTACCGAATTTTACCGATTCGGTAATTAAGATTCGGTAAATGTGAGGGGTTGGTATGTAGGGAATCCAGATGTTCCCTTTTACCGAATCGGTAAAATTCGGTATTTACCGATTCGGTAAATACCGAATCGGTAAAGCCTATTGATTCCTATGGGCTTCAAAGCCCATAGAAATCAATAGGCTTTACCGATTCGGTATTTACCGAATCGGTAAATACCGAATTTCACAAGGGTGCAGGGGGTGTCACTTTGACACCCCCTGGCACCCCCTAAACAGGATTGGGTGCCATGTGGCAGGCATACCTGCCCTAAGGGCAGGTCTGCCTGTCATA
Source organism: Lissotriton vulgaris (assembly GCF_964263255.1). Classification (NCBI taxonomy): domain Eukaryota; kingdom Metazoa; phylum Chordata; class Amphibia; order Caudata; family Salamandridae; genus Lissotriton; species Lissotriton vulgaris. Next base: position 2,023,686,776 of record NC_141693.1, on the reverse strand, counting down.
TGGCACAGGTGTGCATGCACACATGTGCATGCACACCAGAATCGGTATTTTACCATCAAATAGTTTTTGATGGTAAAATACCGATTCTGTAATGCTTGTGGGACTCAGAAGAGTCCCACCTACATATCAATTTTACAGAATCGGAAAAAATACCGATTCGGTATTTTACAGAATCGGTAAATTTACCGATCGGTAAATTTACCGATTCTGTAAAATACAGGGCCCTACATCTCAAATTGCATTTACCGGTCGGTAACGGCCGAATTCGGCCGTTACCGACCGGTAAATGCCTACCTACATCTGGCCCCAAATGCTTAACACTGTCCTGATACTGCCTTACTGCTCGACCAAGCTACCACTTTAGAGAGTAAGGTTCTATCTAACTTTAGCCTCTGCCAAACCTCTGGAGACCCTTGGACTCTATACACACTGTACCTCACTTAAGTGCAGTATATACAGAGCCACTTACTTCCAATGCTTAGCCGCCCTGGCAGACTTTCCCTCCAAGGCAACTTCCTCCTCAAACGTGGGCTTTCGCTTCTGAGGCAAAGTCTCTACCAGCTTAGGAGGCCGTCTTGTGGAGAGCTGAAGGCGTTGAAGGTTCGGCAGCTCTAGCATTGGAGACTTCGACAGAATGCGTCTTCGGCGCAAATGGTTTGGGTGCCAATGTGGCCCTTGGATCAGACGGTGTCTTCCTAACGGATGGCTTGTGCACCATGGGGGTTTAAGATCTGAAAGTGTTCTGGGGGGCGATGGTATCTTTGGGGCCGGTGGCAGCTTCAAAGCTGAGACTCTTTCAACCCAATAACCAAAATCCCCCACGCCAAAAACACCTGGGCGCGGAATTGGAACAGAGTTGACTTTCCCACCCTGACGTCCCACCTCCGGAACTCTATCCCGTCTCTCTCTGGTCTCTCGTCCGACTCTCAGGCCAACACTATTAACACCTGGCTGGCTAGAGGCTGTGACTCAGCGGCTCCCCTGCATCGCATCTCCGTTCGGCGACCCAAGGAGTCCAATAGGTGGTTTAATGACCACCTAAAAGAACTAAAATTGGCCACTCGACAGGCAGAAAGACACTGGAGGAAAAATTATTGTCCCTCACTCAAAACCCTCTATCTGACTTCACTCGCCAACTACAAGACCGCAATTCTAGCCGCCAAAACCACTTACTTTTCTACTAAAATAATGTCTGCTGAAAACAAACCTAGGGAGATCTTCGGCATTGTGCAGGACTTGGCCTACTCCGATAGGGCTACACCCCAAATCCCCCCATCCCAGCCTCTATGCAATCAACTAAACACTTACTTCCTTGACAAGATCGCCACCATTAAAGCCAATATCCCCCCCCCTCGTCTGCCTTTGTCGACCCTTCTCCTCCTACTATTCAAAATCTTCTCACTTCCATCCCTCCCCTCACGGAAGAGGTATTCCTGAACATACTCCCTAAAGTAAAGTCAGGTTCTCCGGCAGACATTTGTCCGGCGCGAATCCTCCAACTAATCTACTCCTCTTGTCCTGAACCCCCCATTACCTTCCTTAACAGCTCCTTAGTGCAGGGAGTAGTGACCCCTATGCTCAAATCAGCCACCATAGTGCCTATCCTAAAGAAGCCTGGCGCGGACCCACCCATCTCAGCCAACTACCGCCCCATTTCCCTGCTGCCATATTTGGGCAAGGTGCTGGAGCGCTATGTCACCTCGGTACTCAGCACCCACGTAGAGGCTAATGGGGGATTGGCTTCCCGCCAGGCTGGTTTTCGACCTAGGCACTCGACTGAATCAGTCGTGGTATCAGTACTGGACAACCTCAGGATGGGTATGGATCACAACAAACACCAGGCGTTGGTGCTCCTCGATCTTTCCGCCGCATTTGACACGGTAGACCATACCATCTTATTGTCCCGTGTCAAGGCGGCTGGAATTGAGGGATCAGCCCTGGTGTGGCTTTCCTCCTTCCTGAGGGACCGCACTCAGGCGGTCCGGCTTGGAGACTTCACAACCACCCCACTCCCCGTCACGTGTGGTGTTCCCCAGGGTTCTTCCCTGTCCCCCTTACTATTTAATCTTTACATCTTTCCCCTCATCTTCGCTCTTCAGCAGCTGGAGGTCACCGTGTACAATTACGCGGATGACCTCCAACTCATCTTTGACCTTTCCTCTTCTCCCCTCTCTGTCTCCAGCTTCCAGCACACTATGACATTCATTAGGGACTGGATGAACCATAACCATCTCAAGCTAAATCCGGACAAAACCGAATTGGTTCTTACCGGAGGTCCGTCCAGTCCCTGGAACTCTTTCTTCTGGCCCCCCACCCTCGGTCCCGCCCCCACTCCTTCTACCACGGTAAAAACACTGGGGGTTAAAATGAATAATCAGCTCACCCTCCACTCTCAAATCAGCTCTGTAGTTTCCTCCTGCTTCCTCACCCTCCGAACTATCCGCACTGTTGCTCGTTTTTTCTCCCCCCAGGCACTCAAAACGATCATGGCCGCCCTAGTGATATCACGGCTGTACTATGCCAACGCTCTCTACAACGGCATGCCAGCATACAGCCTAAGGAGACTACAGCTGGTCCAAAACCAAGCCGCCCGGCTGGTTTTTGGCCTCCCGCGCTATCATCACTCCACACCCCTCCTTAGGGAACTCCACTGGCTCCCAGTCAAGGAACGTTCTCTATTCAAAACTGCCTGTATGGTTTTCCACGCTCGTCAAGGCACCGCCCCGCCTTCATTTCCTCATTAATAAAAGAATACGTTCCCCCCAGAGAACTCCGTTCCTCCACCAAGTCCCTTCTTCAAATCCCACGTTTCAGACGTAAAAAGTGGGGTGGGTCCAACTTTTCGACCTTGGCCCCCACTTTCTGGAACTCCCTCCCAGACCACCTTCGCGCGGCTACCCATTAGCTATCCTTCCGTAAGGAACTCAAAACGTTTCTTTTTAAACAGGCATTTCCTTTGTAACCCTCCGTCCCCGGCTCAACCCCCCGGGTCCACTTTTGTCTCTGTAGCCAATCCCCTCCACTAGCGCCAAGAAACCGTTCGGTGCACGCTGCGCTTTATAAATGTTTTAAATTAGAAATTAGAAATTAGAAATTAGAAATTCAGTGCTGGCCTCGAGAGGATCTTTGGCCTCTGGTGCACCTTTGGGCTTGACGGGGTATCCCCATGGATGGGGCAGTATCGGCTCCAAGGGGTGCCAGGAGGTAGTGGGGCCCGGGAGAGTTGAGTCTTTGTTGAAAAACTCGACACCTCAGGGCGGTTCTTTGCTTCGACACAAGACCTTATTGGAGGCCTGGTGTGTGTCTCTACTTCAGCAACAATAATGCTCGTTGCGGTGGTCTTTTGAGGTCTGGAAGGCGAGGAGATGCTGGGAGATTGCTGGCCTTGTGCTCTGAGTCGGAACCAGCGGAGAAGATGACTTCTGGACCAGGCGACAGTTGGTGTAGCGGCATGCCCGATGGGTCAGCCTCTTCAAATTCCTCGGTGTCAGGGGAAGGCTGCCCCTTGAAAATGTTGGGGGTATTGTCGGAAGCCTGTCTCTGCCTCCTGTGGTGCACCCAGCGTCCCTCCTCCCAATATCAAAGAGTTTTCTTCGAATGGAGGGTCAGGCAGGCCTCTCACATGGTGTCGTCATGATTAGGAAACAAGCAAAGTTACACACCTGGTGGTGGTCAGTCCAGGGAACTTTACATGACACTGAGGACAGTTCTGAAATGGCCTCCGTTCCATCACCCTGCGTACATTCTCCACCAGAAGGTTGTCAATTGTCGTCTAAGACCAGGGGTACGAGGCCCCTGAGAAGAAACAAAGCCCTGTGGGGCAGGAGTCGATGTGGATCGGTCTCCAGGAGATGGCGGTTGGAGGAAAGGCAATTAAAGTCATTTCCAGATACCGGAGTCGAGGAACAGACCAGCTGGGCCTGAATGAATGTGTCCAACTCCGAGCCATAACGGAAAACAAAACAATCTAGCATTCATTGGCAGCTGAGGGAGGAGGAACTAAATACCTTGTGACTCAAAAGAGGCCTTCAAAGAAAACCAATTTGCAAACCTCTGAGCCCCACAATAGGTGGCAGGAGTATGCAGAGCATGTGAATCTACAGCAACACGTACTACTAATAGTTTCTTTCACAGCCCAACAGAGCGGAGCCTAAAGTCGAGGTCCCAGCCCCACACAGACCAGTCTACCATCCTAAAGGGAGTCTAGGGGCCAGTTCCACACAGAGCATCAGGAAGGCGAGAAGGGAGTTTATGATTTAGCCTTACACAGAACAGTCTCATGTTGAAATCAGTGCCTTTAACACCAGCCTTGACTCCGGGCTGAGAACATACGCTGTCCGTGGTACATGCGCACTTACTGAAGTCAGAGACGTCAGCCAGCATGAAGTAGGAACCCTCTGGGGCGATGGGGCGCATGCGCACTTACTGAAGTTGGAGACATCAGCCAGCATGAAGTAGGAACCCTCTGGGGCGATGGGACGCACGCGCACTTACTGAAGTCGGAGACATCAGCCAGCATGAAGTAGGAACCCTCTGGGGCAATGGGGCGCACGCGCACTTACTGAAGTCAGAGACATCAGCCAGCATGAAGTAGGAACCTCTGGGGCGATGGAGCGCACGCGCACTTACTGAAGCCGGAGACGTCAGCCAGCATGAAGTAGGAACCCTCTGGGGTGATGGGGCGCATACGCACTTACTGAAGTCAGAGACGTCAGCCAGCATGAAGTAGGAACCCTCTGGGGTGATGGGGCGCACGCACACTTACTGAAGTCGGAGATGTCAGCCAGCATGAAGTAGGAACCCTCTGGGGCGATGGAGCACATGTGCACTTACTGAAGTCAGAGATGTCAGGAAGCAGGAAGTAGAAGCCCTGTGGTGCGATGGAGCGCACGCGCACTTACTCAAGTCAGAGACGTCAGCCAGCATGAAGTAGGAGCCCTCTGGGGCGAGGGGCGCATGCTCACATCCTGACATCGGAGACGTCAGCCAGCATGAAGTAGGTGCCCTCTGGTGCGATGGAGCGCACGCGCACTTACTCAAGTCAGAGACGTCAGCTAGAATGAAGTAGGAACCCTCTGGTGCGATGGGGCGCATGCGCACTTACTGAAGCTGGAGACCTCAGCCAGCATGAAGTAGGAACCCTCTGGGGCGCATGCGCACTTACTGAAGTTAGAGACGTCAGCCAGCATGAAGTAGGAGCCCTCTGGTGTGATGGGGCGCACGCGCACGCGCACTTACTGAAGTCAGAGACGTCAGCCAGCATGAAGTAGGAACCCTCTGGGGCGATGGAGCGCATGCGCACTTACTGAAGTCAGAGATGTCGGGAAGCCGAAAGTAGGAACCCTCTGGGGCGATGGGGCGCATGTGCACTTTGTAACGCCCTGATGTTCCCGGGATCGGGGGCAGCCCGCAAATACTCAGGACAACAGACAACAAGTAAGTGCTTTACCGATTTAATGATCAAGGGTAAAGACCAATGCTTATTACAGTTAAACACTGCACAAATAGTATCAAAGTATGTTAACGATACCCAATCATAGCTCCTGGATGGTCTCACCGTCCTTCGCATGAACACCAGTCCCGGTGTTCTCCCAACGAAGGACACTGTGCTAAGTAGCGGCCGACAATGCCGCTCGACATCTGTGATGGGTGTGATACGCTGGGCCCTGGTCCTGATCTTGATTGGGGCGCGGTAGCAGTACCAAACGAGGGAATGCCCAGCCGGGCACTCTACCTTCCGTTTGTGTGTTTGGCAGGGAGTAGCCGCTCGACCTGCACTGCTTCTTGACACCTTTCTCTATTGCTTCTCAGGAACCAAACAGTTCGGGCACAGAGAGAGAGAGCAGCCGCTCTTCTCTCCCTGTATCTGTATAGGCTGATAACTCCAATACGCTGAGACGCGGCAAACACCTCCGGGGTGTGCGTCTCAGCCGCGGTGCACTTAAGGTCTCCGGTGGGAGCAGCGAACGCCCTTTCCTGCACCCGCGTACTGCGGTCGATAAATGCACAGCCGTGCTTCTCCGCTTCCGTGTCCCAGACGCTTTAAACACCTCCTCGGTGCGCGTCACCGACATAGCTCGATGCCGATACCCAAATGAGTCAGAGAGCGTCCGCTCTATCTGACTTCGGCTTCCTCAGGTAAGTATCCGCTACGGATCACAGGGGCGAGTTCTCTGGCAACGCCAACAACAGTTCGAATAACCGACGCTGCGTCCTCGAGTCGGCTTGCTTAAGTAGGCGTGTAGTTTCGCGCTACCTCCACTCTAGGCATGCTGGTCATTGTAGTTTCCGCTGCGCCGCTCCGCTCCGCGAGACCCCCCTTCCTCCAGCTGTCGTCCGCGGGTCAGGGCGAATGATGACATGACTCCAGGAGGCCCCCTCCCTTTTCCGGGAGTCCGTTAGTTTTCCGCCGGTGCATCCACCACCGCCGTCACCGCTCGGTTGGGCCGGTATCGGCTGGTCTTGGGCTTGGCAGGGCACTCTCTCGGACGTAGTGCCCCTTCTTGCCGCAATACAAGCACAGTCCTTGCTTGCGTCTCGATTCCTTCTCGGTGGCCGTTAAGCTGGCCCTTATGGCCCGATGTCCATAGGTTCTGTCTTTGCAGGTGAGCTAGGTTCAGGGCCTCCCACCGCCCCATAGGAAGTCGCTGGTTTCCCTTTCCTGTTATGGTCGCCTTTCCTCTCGCTCAGTCTATGGTCCAGACGCAGCACCAGATTAATGAGACCCTCACAAGTCTTGGGTTGGGGATCGATCTGAGCCACTACGTCCTTGAGCTCATCGCTCAACCCCTGATGGAATATTGCAGTTTGTTTGGAGAGAGGCCACTTGGTTTCGGCCACTAGTCGCCTGAATGAGTTAAGATACTGTAGCAGGTCACTGCTGCCTTGCTTCAATTCCAACATTTCTCTATCCGCGGTATAGGAGTCCGCCCTCCTATCAAAGACCTTCAGAAATTCTTCGCGGAAACCACCCCAGTCGCACAAGAGCGGGTCGTCCCTGCTCACTAGCGGTACTGCCCATTGCGCTTCCGGCCAGGTAGGAGATAAGAAAGGCCACCCTGGCTTGACTGGTAGGAAACGCTTCGGGTTTGCAGGACAAATGTAACGCTACTTGCGTAAGGAAGACATGCACCGTATCGGGATCACCGTTATACCTCTCCGGTGTGGCCAGAGGGATAGAGACCGGCATTTCAACCACCACCGCAGGGGATGTCTTTGTGGCAGCAGGACCTGGAGCAAAGGGGTTCACCTGAAATGCGTCCATCCTGGCCTTGACATCAGCTGTCTCCTGTCTAGATGCGGCAAGTTCCAATTGTACAGCAGCCAGAAAGGCCAATACGTCGTCGATCGTTGCCATTGCGGTTTACCCCGACCAGGGGATAGTTATAGTTGTGAGGGTCGGTTATTTTGTAACGCCCTGATGTTCCCGGGATCGCGCTGCCTCCCCTCTAGGCATGCTGGTCATTGTAGTTCCCGCAGTGCCGCTCCGCTCCGCGAGACCCCCCTTCCTCCAGCTGTCGTCCGCGGGTCAGGGCGAATCATGACACACTTACTGAAGTCAGAGACGTCAACAAGCATAAAGTAGGAACCCTCTGGGGCGATGGGGCGCATGCGCACATACTGAATTCGGAGACGTCAGCCAGCATGAAGTAGGAACCCTCTGGTGCGATGGGGCGCTTGCACACTTACTGAAGCCAGAGATGTCAGTCAGCATGAAGTAGGGCGCATGCGCACTTACTGAAGTTAGAGACGTCAGCCAGCATGAAGTAGGAACCCTCTGGTACGATGGGGCGCAAGCGCACTTACTGAAGTTAGAGACGTCAGCCAGCATGAAGTAGGAACCCTCTGGGGCGATGGGGCGCATGTGCACTTACTGAAGTCAGAGACGTCAGCCAGCATGAAGTAGGAACCCTCTGGGGCGATGGGGCGCATGCGCACTTACTGAATTCGGAGACGTCAGCCAGCATGAAGTAGGAACCCTCTGGGGCGATAGGGCGCATGCACACTTACTGAAGTCGGAGATGTCAGCCAGCATGAAGTAGGAACCTTCTGGTCCAATAGGGCGCATGCGCACTTACTGAAGCCGGAGACGTCAGCCAGAATGAAGTAGGAACCCTCTGGGGCGATGGGGCGCATGCGCACTTACTGAAGTCAGAGATGTCGGAAAGCATGAAGTAGGAGCACAGTGGTGCGATGGGGCGCACGCGCACTTACTGAAGCCGAAGATGTCAGCCAGCATTATGAAGGGCGCGTGCGCAGTTACTGAAGTCGGAGACGTCAGCCAGCATGAAGTAGGAACCCTCTGGGGCAATGGGGCGCATGCACACTTACTAAAGCCGGAGATGTCGGCCAGCATGAAGTAGGAACCCTCTGGGGTGATGGGGCGCATGCGCACTTACTGAAGTCAGAGATGTCGGGAAGCATGAAGTAGGAACCCTCTAAGGCGATGGGGCGCATGCGCACTTACTGAAGTCAGAGATGTTGGGAAGCATGAAGTAGGAACCCTCTGGTGCGATGGGGCGCATGTGCACTTACTGAAGTCAGAGATGTCGGGAAGCATGAAGTAGGAACCCTCTAGGGCGATGGGGCGCATGCGCACTTACTGAAGTCAGAGATGTCGGGAAGCATGAAGTAGGAACCCTCTGGTGCGATGGGGCGCATGCACACTTACTGAAGTCAGAGATGTCGGGAAGCATGAAGTAGGAACCCTCTGGTGCGATGGGGCGCATGCGCACTTACTGAAGTCAGAGATGTCGGGAAGCATGAAGTAGGAACCCTCTGGTGCGATGGGGCGCATGCACACTTACTGAAGTCAGAGATGTCGGGAAGCATGAAGTAGGAACCCTCTAGGGCGATGGGGCGCATGCGCACTTACTGAAGGCGAGATGTCAGCCAGCATGAAGTAGCAACCCTCTAGGGCGATGGGGCGCATGCGCACTTACTAAAGCCGGAGATGTCGGCCAGCATGAAGTAGGAACCCTCTGGGGTGATGGGGCGCATGCGCACTTACTGAAGTCAGAGATGTCGGAAAGCATGAAGTAGGAACCTCTAGGGCGATGGGGCGCATGCGCACTTACTGAAGTCAGAGATGTCGGAAAGCATGAAGTAGGAACCCTCTGGTGCGATGGGGCGCATGCGCACTTACTGAAGTCAGAGATGTCGGGAAGCATGAAGTAGGAACCCTCTAGGGCGATGGGGCGCATGCGCACTTACTGAGGTCAGAGATGTCGGGAAGCATGAAGTAGGAACCCTCTGGTGCGATGGGGCGCATGCACACTTACTGAAGTCAGAGATGTCGGGAAGCATGAAGTAGGAACCCTCTGGTGCGATGGGGCGCATGCGCACTTACTGAAGTCAGAGATGTCGGGAAGCATGAAGTAGGAACCCTCTGGTGCGATGGGGCGCATGCACACTTACTGAAGTCAGAGATGTCGGGAAGCATGAAGTAGGAACCCTCTAGGGCGATGGGGCGCATGCGCACTTACTGAAGCCGGAGACGTCAGCCAGCATGAAGTAGGAACCCTCTGTGGCGATGGGGCGCATGCGCACTTACTGAAGGCGAGATGTCAGCCAGCATGAAGTAGCAACCCTCTAGGGCGATGGGGCGCATGCGCACTTACTGAAGCCGGAGACGTCAGCCAGCATGAAGTAGGAACCCTCTGGGGCGATGGGGCGCATGCGCACTTACTGAAGGCGAGATGTCAGCCAGCATGAAGTAGCAACCCTCTAGTGCGATGGAGTGCACACGCACTTACTGAAGCCGGAGACGTCAGCCATCATGAAGTAGGAGCCCTCTGGTGCGATGGAGCGCATGCGCACTTACTGAAGCCGGAGACGTCAGCCAGCATGAAGTAGGAACCCTCTGGGGCGATGGGGCGCATGCGCACTTACTGAAGGCGTGATGTCAGCCAGCAGGAAGTAGGAACCCTCTGGGGCGATGGGGCGCATGCGCACTTACTGAAGCCGAAGATGTCAGCCAGCATGAAGTTGGAACCCTCTGGAGCGATGGGGCGCATTAGCACCTACTGAAGCCGGAGATGTCGGCCAGCATGAAGTAGGAACCCTCTGGTGCGATGGAGTGCACACGCACTTACTGAAGCCGGAGACGTCATCCATCATGAAGTAGGAGCCCTCTGGTGCGATGGAGCGCATGCGCACTTACTGAAGGTGAGATGTCAGCCAGCATAAAGTAGGAACCCTATGGGGCGATGGGGCGCATGCGCACTTACTGAAGCCGAAGATGTCAGCCAGCATGAAGTTGGAACACTCTGGAGCGATGGAGCGCATTAGCACTTACTGAAGCCGGAGATGTCGGCCAGCATGAAGTAGGAACCCTCTGGTGCGATGGGGCGCATGCCCACAGCCGTCAAACACTGCAGCATCCGGTCACGCTTCTCCTGCAGCTCCTGTCGTAACTGCACAAAATAGCTTTCTGGCTGCCCGAAGTGCTCCATCTCCAACTGGAACCCATAGGCCACCGCTTCCTGCATGGGGTGAAGGAGTGATGGGTGACTGATGAGAAGTGGACAGCCGATGAGGAGGGAAAGAGTGGAGGAAGAATCGAAGGGGTGACAGTGTAGAAAGAAAGTGGGGGAGAGAGTGGATTATGGCATCGTGAGGTAGACAGAAGGATGAGAGGCAAGAAAGGTGGGGAACAAGACAATGTGAAACAGAGAGCAGATAGAGAACACATACTTTTTCCGAAATGGTATAAAAACATATCAATTTATAATCCTGTTACTCTTGAAATGAAAAAATAGTTCACTGTATTATCAACATTAAAACCAGGTGGCAGGACTCGCGCACAGGATACTTATAATTCTGTACAATTATCAGAATCCATCATGGATTTTGCCGCTGTCATGAATTTCATAAAACTGGCGGCCAGTTGCACAGTGGCTTTTCATACACTCTACCAGAGCCTCTTAACATGTCCGTATATTCAGAATATGCCAGAGAGGACGAAGCTAGTAAATTCTCAAGGTACGCAGTTTCTCACAAATGCACAGTTAAAGAATTTGTGTTTCCTCCTTTCGGCACAGTGTGGCTATATCTTCTTCATACCTTCGGCCATACTTGTATACAAGCAGTGGGATTAATCCAAACCGTAGTCTCATTAACTGGCGCTTCATTATTGGCTTTAAAGGAGATGACAGGTCGCCTTGACCATTTTGAACCCTTGTACCTGGGACAATATGGAACCCACTGAGAGCCCGGTGGGCGGTCTGCAAATCAACTGGAGTTGCAGAGCCGCTGCTCCCGTCCAGCTGATGCAGGACTGCCCCTTTATGAGACATTTTGGAAGAAATGTGATGCTGACAGGCCACCACTACTAGGAGGCAGGCCAGCATGCTTTTGACATTTTAGAAACACCAGCACAAAACTATGGTTTATTTCTGAAATACAAAATCAAACAATGGCCCTTAACCCCTTCAGCGCTTATGACGAGCTCAGCTCGTCACGAGGCAGAGTGGAGCTGTGCTCATGACGAGCTGAGCTCGTTGTGACTGCCGCGGAACGCCCATGCGGGCTGATTCCCCTCCTGCGCGGGCGTTCCATTGGAGTGGGTGGAGTCGTGACGAGCTCAGCTCATCATGAGCACAGCTCCACTGTGCCTCATGACAAGCTGAGCTCGTCACGAGCACCGCAGCTCCGGGCTCAGCCCCAGCTCCCCCCCACACCGCGGGGGAATTAGCCCCGCGTGGAAGGGGTTAAGGGCAGAGTCAGGGATGATTGCTCCTGCCAAGGGTTGTCTTAACACTGGAGTCCTGGATGAAAACATATGCATCAAAAGATCCACCCAAAATAGGGCAGGACATCTGACACACTGAGCCCACCAACCCTGTGGATAAGGACCCTGGGAACCAGCTGAGGAGGCCAGTCTGAAACCCTGGGGTTCCACCACCTCTCAAGGAGGCGAGCAACTGACCGTCAGGTGAGGTAGGTGTACTGCCAATTTACAGTGCTTTCCCCTTATGCTACACCCTCAATAACGCCAATGACACCCCCAAGAGCCACTATTTACTAAATAATGTGTTGTGGGGGCTGTAGTCTTGGTTCCTAGCAAACCATATGGACTTAAGGATTCACTTAAACAGAAGTCACTCCCCATAGTGACTCTCAGACAGCCGAGCTCCACTCTCTGCTGGGAGCCACGGGTCACGAACAGGCACTGAATGGATCTTTTGCAAAAAGTTACTCTTCAAGAACCACCTCATGGGCACCCCTGATTCTACCTCCTCCGCTCCTATGGGCTTTCACATCCCCCTCATTTGCTGTTTCCAAGCAGCAGTGATTGGCAGTGGGTGGGGATATCTTTAGTCACTGGGTCAAGAACTATCCTTCTACTGGTAAGTACTGGACACTGCATATTCGTCCCCTCTCTCTCCTGTGCCGTGGGAGGAAGGAAACACACACAGATGATAAATATAGAAACCCTTTCACGCAAGCAACTTACCCACAATGGTCCTGAGCGGAGCCCTACATATCGAGCATTCTCTCAAAAGCCAACTTCTATAGCGTAGTGTTTGCAGAAGGTATGCAGTCCACCCATGTGGCTCTCCTGATGTTCAGGTTCAAAACAGCATGATGCTACAGGTAGGAAAGAGTCAAAAGGTTTACGAGCCGAGAATAAAGACCGGACCAAAGGACCCTGCAGAGCGGGGCTTATGAGCCAGGATAGTGAGGACTGGACCAAAGGACCCTACAGAACGGGGATTATGAGCCGGGATAGTGCGGACCGGACCGAAGGACCCTACAGAACGGGGCTGATGAGCCGGGATAGGGCGGACCAGACCGAAGGACCCTACAGAACGGAGCTTATGAGACGGGATAGTGAGGACCGGACCGAAGGACCCGCAGAATGATGCTTATGAGCCGGGATAGTGCGGACCGGACCGAAGGACCCTACAGAACGGAGCTTATGAGACGGGATAGTGAGGACCGGACCGAAGGACCCTACAGAATGGGGCTTATGAGCCGGGATAGTGAGGACCAAAAGGAAGGACCCTACGGAACGGGGCTTATGAGCCAGGATAGTGAGGACCAGACCAAAGGACCCTACAGAACGGGGCTTATGAGCCGGGATAGAGAGGACCGGACCGAAGGACCCTACGGAATGGGGCTTATGAGCCGGGATAGTGAGGACCGGACCGAAGGACTCTGCAGAATGGAGCTTATGAGATGGGATAGTGAGGACCGGACCGAAGGACCCTACGGAACGGGGGTTATGAGACAGGACAGTGAGGAACGGACCGAAGGACCCTACAGAACGGGGCTTCTGAGCCGGGATAGTGAGGACCGGACCGAAGGACCCTACGGAACAGGGCTTATGAGCCGGGATAGTGCGGACCGGACCGAAGGACCCTACGGAACGGGGCTTATGAGCCGGGATAGTGCGGACCGGACCGAAGGACCCTACGGAACGGGGCTTATGAGCCGGGATAGTGCGGACCAGACAGAAGGAGCCTACGGAACGGGGCTTATGAGCCGGGATAGTGCGGACCGGACCGAAGGACCCTACGGAACGGGGCCTATGAGCCGGGATAGTGAGGACCGGACCGAAGAACCCTACAGAATGGGGCTTATGAGCCGGGATAGTGAGGACCAGACCAAAGGACCCTACAAAATGGAGCTTATGAGACGGGACAGTGAGAACCAAAAGGAAGGACCCTACGGAACGGGGCTTATGAGCCAGGATAGTGAGGACCAGACCAAAGGACCCTACAGAACGGGGCTTATGAGCCGGGATAGAGAGGACCGGACCGAAGGACCCTACGGAATGGGGCTTATGAGCCGGGATAGTGAGGACCGGACCGAAGGACCCTACAAAATGGAGCTTATGAGACGGGACAGTGAGGACCAAAAGGAAGGACCCTACGGAACGGGGCTTATGAGCCAGGATAGTGAGGACCAGACCAAAGGACCCTACAGAACGGGGCTTATGAGCCGGGATAGAGAGGACCGGACCGAAGGACCCTACGGAATGGGGCTTATGAGCCGGGATAGTGAGGACCGGACCGAAGGACTCTGCAGAATGGAGCTTATGAGATGGGATAGTGAGGACCGGACCGAAGGACCCTACGGAACGGGGCTTATGAGACAGGACAGTGAGGAACGGACCGAAGGACCCTACAGAACGGGGCTTCTGAGCCGGGATAGTGAGGACCGGACCGAAGGACCCTACGGAACAGGGCTTATGAGCCGGGATAGTGCGGACCGGACCGAAGGACCCTACGGAACGGGGCTTATGAGCCGGGATAGTGCGGACCGGACCGAAGGACCCTACGGAATGGGGCTTATGAGCCGGGATAGTGCGGACCGGACCGAAGGACCCTACAAAATGGAGCTTATGAGACGGGACAGTGAGGACCAAAAGGAAGGACCCTACGGAACGGGGCTTATGAGCCAGGATAGTGAGGACCAGACCAAAGGACCCTACAGAACGGGGCTTATGAGCCGGGATAGAGAGGACCGGACCGAAGGACCCTACGAAATGGGGCTTATGAGCCGGGATAGTGAGGACCGGACCGAAGGACTCTGCAGAATGGAGCTTATGAGATGGGATAGTGAGGACCGGACCGAAGGACCCTACGGAACGGGGCTTATGAGACAGGACAGTGAGGAACGGACCGAAGGACCCTACAGAACGGGGCTTCTGAGCCGGGATAGTGAGGACCGGACCGAAGGACCCTACGGAACAGGGCTTATGAGCCGGGATAGTGCGGACCGGACCGAAGGACCCTACGGAAAGGGGCTTATGAGCCGGGATAGTGCGGACCGGACCGAAGGACCCTACGGAACGGGGCTTATGAGCCGGGATAGTGCGGACCAGACAGAAGGAGCCTACGGAACGGGGCTTATGAGCCGGGATAGTGCGGACCGGACCGAAGGACCCTACGGAACGGGGCCTATGAGCCGGGATAGTGAGGACCGGACCGAAGGACCCTACAGAATGGGGCTTATGAGCCGGGATAGTGAGGACCAGACCAAAGGACCCTACAAAATGGAGCTTATGAGACGGGACAGTGAGGACCAAAAGGAAGGACCCTACGGAACGGGGCTTATGAGCCAGGATAGTGAGGACCAGACCAAAGGACCCTACAGAACGGGGCTTATGAGCCGGGATAGAGAGGACCGGACCGAAGGACCCTACGGAATGGGGCTTATGAGCCGGGATAGTGAGGACCGGACCGAAGGACTCTGCAGAATGGAGCTTATGAGATGGGATAGTGAGGATCGGACCGAAGGACCCTACGGAACGGGCCTTATGAGACAGGACAGTGAGGAACGGACCGAAGGACCCTACAGAACGGGGCTTCTGAGCCGGGATAGTGAGGACCGGACCGAAGGACCCTACGGAACAGGGCTTATGAGCCGGGATAGTGCGGACCGGACCGAAGGACCCTACAGAACGGGGCTTATGAGCCGGGATAGTGCGGACCGGACCGAAGGACCCTACGGAACGGGGCTTATGAGCCGGGATAGTGCGGACCAGACAGAAGGAGCCTACGGAACGGGGCTTATGAGCCGGGATAGTGCGGACCGGACCGAAGGACCCTACGGAACGGGGCCTATGAGCCGGGATAGTGCGGACCGGATCGAAGGACCCTACAGAACGGGGCTTATGAGCCGGGATAGTGAGGACCAGACCGAAGGACCCTACGGAACGGGGCTGATGAGCCGGGATAGTGAGGACCGGACTGAAGGACCTTACGGAACGGGGCTTATGAGCCAGGATAGTGCGGACCGGACTGAAGGACCCTACGGAACGGGGCTTATGAGCCAGGATAGTGAGGACCGGACCGAAGGACCCTACAGAACGGAGCTTATGAGTCGGGATAGTGAGGACCGGACCGAAGGACCCTACAGAACGGGGCTTATGAGCCGGGATAGTGAGGGCCGGACCGAAGGACCCTACGGAATGGGGCTTATGAGCCGGGATAGTGAGGACCGGACCTGAGGACCCTAGAGAACAGAGCTTATGAGTCAGGATAGTGCGGACTGGACCGAAGGACCCTACGGAACGGGGCTTATGAGCCGGGATAGTGAGGGCCGGACCGAAGGACCCTACGGAATGGGGCTTATGAGCCGTGATAGTGAGAACCGGGCCGAAGGACCCTACAGAACGGAGCTTATGAGCCGGGATAGTGAGGACCGGACCGAAGGACCCTACAGAACGGGGCTTATGAGACGGGATAGTGAGGGCCGGACCGAAGGACCCTACGGAATGGGGCTTATGAGTCGGGATAGTGTGGACCGGACTGGAGGACCCTAGAGAACAGGGCTTATGAGTCGGGATAGTGCAGACCTGACCGAAGGACCCTACGGAATGGGGCTTATGAGCCGGGATAGTGCGGACCGGACCGAAGGACCCTACAAAATGGAGCTTATGAGACGGGACAGTGAGGACCGGACCAAAGGACCCTACAGAATGGAGCTTATGAGACGGGACAGTGAAGACCGGATGTAAGGACCCTATAGAATGGAGCTTATAAGCCGGGATAGTGAGGACCGGACCGAAGGACCCTAAAGAACGGGGCTTATGAGCCGGGATAGTGAGGACCGGATGGAAGGACCCTACGGAACGGGGCTTATGAGCCGGGATAGTGAGGACCGGACCGAAGGACCCTACAGAATGGAGCTTATGAGATGGGACCGTGAGGACCGGATGGAAGGACCATACAGAATGGAGCTTATCAGACGGGATAGTGAGGACCGGACCGGATGACCCTACAGAACGGGACTTATGAGCCGGGATAGTGAGGACCGGACCGGAGGACCCTACAGAACGGTGCTTATGAGCCGGCATAGTGAGGACCGGACCGAAGGACCCTACAGAACGGGGCTGATGAGACGGGATAGTGAGGACCGGATCAAAGGACCCTACTGAACAGGGCTCATGAGCCGGGATAGTGAGGACCGGACCGGAGGACCCTACAGAACGGGGCTGATGAGCCGGGATAGTGAGGACCGGACCGAAGGAGTCTACGGAACGGGGCATATGAGCTGGGATAATGAGGACCGGACCGAAGGACCCTACAGAATGGAGCTTATAAGCCGGTATAGAGAGGATCGGACCAAAGGAGTCTACGGAACGGGGCATATGAGCTGGGATAATGAGGACCGAACCGAAGGACCCTACTAAACGGGGCTGATGAGACGGGATAGTGAGGACCGGACTAAAGGACCCTACTGAACAGGGCTTATGAGCCGGGATAGTGAGGACCGGACCGGAGGACCCTACAGAACGGAGCTGATGAGCCGGGATAGTGAGGAACTGGACCGAAGGACCCAATGGAATGGGGCTTATGAGCCGGGATAGTGAGGACCGGAGCGAAGGACTGTACGGAACGGGGCATATGAGCTGGGATAATGAGGACCAGACCGAAGGACCCTACTGAACAGGGCTTATGAGCCGGGATAGTGCGGACCGGACCGAAGGACCCTACGGAATGGGGCTTATGAGCCGGGATAGTGAGGACCAGACCGAAGGACCCTACAGAATTGAGCTTATGAGCCGGGATAGTGAGGACCGGACCAAAGGACTCTACGGAACAGGGCTTATGAGCCGGGATAGTGAGGACCAGACCGAAGGACCCTACAGAATTGAGCTTATGAGCCGGGATAGTGAGGACCGGACCGAAGGACTCTACGGAAAGGGGCATATGAGCTGGGATAATGAGGACCGGACCGAAGGACCCTACAGAATGGAGCTTATGAGCCGGGATAGTGAGGACCGGACCAAAGGACTCTACGGGTCTGGGCTTATGAGCCGGGATAGTGAGGGACGGACCGAAGGACCCTACTGAACAGGGCTTATGAGCCGGGATAGTGAGGACCGGACCGAAGGACCCTACAGAACGGGGCTTATGAGACGGGATAGTGAGGGCCGGACCGAAGGACCCTACGGAATGGGGCTTATGAGTCGGGATAGTGTGGACCGGACTGGAGGACCCTAGAGAACAGGGCTTATGAGTCGGGATAGTGCAGACCTGACCGAAGGACCCTACGGAATGGGGCTTATGAGCCGGGATAGTGCGGACCGGACCGAAGGACCCTACAAAATGGAGCTTATGAGACGGGACAGTGAGGACCGGACCAAAGGACCCTACAGAATGGAGCTTATGAGACGGGACAGTGAAGACCGGATGTAAGGACCCTATAGAATGGAGCTTATAAGCCGGGATAGTGAGGACCGGACCGAAGGACCCTAAAGAACGGGGCTTATGAGCCGGGATAGTGAGGACCGGATGGAAGGACCCTACGGAACGGGGCTTATGAGCCGGGATAGTGAGGACCGGACCGAAGGACCCTACAGAATGGAGCTTATGAGATGGGACCGTGAGGACCGGATGGAAGGACCATACAGAATGGAGCTTATCAGACGGGATAGTGAGGACCGGACCGGATGACCCTACAGAACGGGACTTATGAGCCGGGATAGTGAGGACCGGACCGGAGGACCCTACAGAACGGTGCTTATGAGCCGGCATAGTGAGGACCGGACCGAAGGACCCTACAGAACGGGGCTGATGAGACGGGATAGTGAGGACCGGATCAAAGGACCCTACTGAACAGGGCTCATGAGCCGGGATAGTGAGGACCGGACCGGAGGACCCTACAGAACGGGGCTGATGAGCCGGGATAGTGAGGACCGGACCGAAGGAGTCTACGGAACGGGGCATATGAGCTGGGATAATGAGGACCGGACCGAAGGACCCTACAGAATGGAGCTTATAAGCCGGTATAGAGAGGATCGGACCAAAGGAGTCTACGGAACGGGGCATATGAGCTGGGATAATGAGGACCGAACCGAAGGACCCTACTAAACGGGGCTGATGAGACGGGATAGTGAGGACCGGACTAAAGGACCCTACTGAACAGGGCTTATGAGCCGGGATAGTGAGGACCGGACCGGAGGACCCTACAGAACGGAGCTGATGAGCCGGGATAGTGAGGAACTGGACCGAAGGACCCAATGGAATGGGGCTTATGAGCCGGGATAGTGAGGACCGGAGCGAAGGACTGTACGGAACGGGGCATATGAGCTGGGATAATGAGGACCAGACCGAAGGACCCTACTGAACAGGGCTTATGAGCCGGGATAGTGCGGACCGGACCGAAGGACCCTACGGAATGGGGCTTATGAGCCGGGATAGTGAGGACCAGACCGAAGGACCCTACAGAATTGAGCTTATGAGCCGGGATAGTGAGGACCGGACCAAAGGACTCTACGGAACAGGGCTTATGAGCCGGGATAGTGAGGACCAGACCGAAGGACCCTACAGAATTGAGCTTATGAGCCGGGATAGTGAGGACCGGACCGAAGGACTCTACGGAACGGGGCATATGAGCTGGGATAATGAGGACCGGACCGAAGGACCCTACAGAATGGAGCTTATGAGCCGGGATAGTGAGGACCGGACCAAAGGACTCTACGGGTCTGGGCTTATGAGCCGGGATAGTGAGGGACGGACCGAAGGACCCTACTGAACAGGGCTTATGAGCCGGGATAGTGAGGACCGGACCGAAGGACCCTACGGAATGGGGCTTATGAGCCGGGATAGTGAGGACTGGACCAAAGGACCTTACAGAATGGGGCTTATGAGCCGGGATAGTGCGGACCGGACCGAAGAACCCTGCAGAATGGGGCTTAAGAGCCGGGATAGTGCGGACCGGACCGAAGAACCCTACAGAATGGAGCTTATGAGCCGGGACAGTGAGGACCGGACCGAAGAACCCTGCAGAATGGGGCTTAAGAGCCGGGATAGTGAGGACCGGACCGAAGGATCCTGCAGAATTGGGCTTATGAGACGGGATAGTGAGGACCGGAACGAAGGACCCTACAGAACGGGGCTGATGTGCACAGGAGTGGGCATGTGCTCCTTGCCAGCCACCTGCTATTTGAATGAGTCCCATCAGCATTCTTTCTGCCAGCCTCAGTAATATCCAGATTATCGTGCAATTGTCCAGATAAACATGGACCGTCACTGGTTCCAAGAGAGTAATCTGTGAGATTTAGATGAAGGGTGAAAGACAAAGCCCCGATACTGAGGCAGGAGAAGGGATTTCACCATGTCTGTGAACCAAAAACATATGAACCAAAGAGCAGAGACCAGTAAAACACAGTAACCCAAGCTGTATCTAAACTTGGGGAAGATTCTTGGGACAAGCGGAAGAGGTGCAGGCATGGCATCCAATCCAACAGGATCACACCCCCTTGGCAGAGGAGATTCCTGCCAATCCAGGAGGCAACTTGCTGTTGTGTCTAAAGCAAACAGATCTAGCCCCTGACGCACCCAACAGCACTGGAGTACTGAAGTCAGAGACCCTGCTTTACGTCAGAGTTTTAGCTGCTCTGCTAGATGAACAAGTTACCTACCTTCATTAAAAATATATCTGTAGGAGACATAGATATGTTATGGATTCCTCACCTTAGAGTTAGCCCCATGCGTCAGACTAGATCCGGAGAATTTTTTCTTCAGCAGTACCCCTGCGCGTCAGTAGGTGTCGTCGATCGACTCCGCATTCGTAGTTCGCATTGTGGTCGCCAGAATGACGCTGCGGTATCTACTTAGACGCCACCCTTGCACACTGCATCAGTTCTTTACACATTATTCCACGCCAAAAGTGCAGAGCTATGCAAGACACTGACCACTGGTGCACAAAACTAGGGCCCTGAATGGGAGTCCCTATCCCTAGAAGTCAGTTCACAGAACGGGGAGGATCGTTACCAAAGGTAAATAACTTGTTCATCTGACAGAGACAATTAGTTATGGATTCCTTACCTTAGAATAGATACCCCAGCAATACCAACCCCGGAGGTCGGTCTGCAAACTAAGTGCACACCAGAAAGTGCTGGAGAACTGAACGGCCGAAGAAGCAGTCTCTCCGGACTTGGCTGTCCAGGCAGTAGTGTTTGGTAAACGTACTCAATGAAGCCCACGTGGCTGCCTGGCAGATGTCATGAAGAGGGAGTCTAAGTCCCAAAGCAGTATTGGCTGCCGTCGTCCTGGTGGAATGGGCACAGAACCCCACTGGAGGTTCCTTTTTCGCTAAGGAATAGTAGATTTTGATGCAAAGAACAACCCATCGAGAGATGGTTCGTTTTTGCACAGCCGACCTTTCTGGGCGCCCACATAGACAACAAAACTGGTCATCCACCCGGAATTGCTTCATGCGATCCAGATAGAATGAAAGCAAATGTTTTAGATGCACACGGTGGAGCCTCTCCTCCTCTTTAGAAGGATGAGGGGCGGGAAGAAGGTGGGCAAAGTGATGGTCTATCCTATATGAAAAGAGGTAACCACTTTGGGAAGGAAAGAAGGCCTAGTGCGAAGGACAACTTTGTCCGGATAAATATTAGATACCATGACGTCTTTCCGGTGACCACGACGCCACCGACGAACGCGGAGGGGTACTGTTGAAGAAAAAATTCTCTGGATCCAGTCTGACGCCTGGGGGCAATTCTAAGGTGAGGAATCCATAACTAATTGTCTCTTTCAGATATACTACACCCAGTGGCATGTCGTGGTAAGTAAAAAATATTCAGGGGTCTTTCTTGTCTACAGCTCAGAAAATCCCTTGAGCATGAAGCTACCTCTAAAATGATTTGTAAAACGAAGAGCCCATGCGGAAAACAGTGTCCCAGTGCGGCCTGATGTTGCTATTTCCTTTAATTGGAAGTGGGAAGGAAGCTCAAAAATAGAAGTAGTGGATGGAATTACCTTTGAATGCTGCTTATGAAGGGAAATGTGATGAGCTTGATGAAGCGCTTGCGAAATACGGCCTACGTTAGGCAAGTAAATCATATCATTGGCTTCTAGGAGGTGTTAGGAAAGTCCACCTCATAGGGGGCCTCATCACTCAACTAGGCTTCGGAAGCATCTCCATGGCCCTTCGCCTCCAGGTGTTCAAGAAGGATTTCCGTTATACCCTCTGTCCCTACCAGGTATGATGACATGATCTCATGAACATCCATCGGCCCATGTTGATATGGAGGGGTCCCCGCTGTGTCCCCCATGATCTCCAGGTGCTTCAGATAGGTCTTCCTGATATCCTCTATAGCCACTGGTACGCTGGAAGGGTCTCCCTAACATCCTCCATCAGCCCTGGGTATGATGGAGGATCTTCGTAATATCTGCCATCACCTCCGGGTATGATGAAGAGTCTTCCAAAAATCCTCCATACCCTCCTCCTAATATCCTCCATCACCCCCAGGCTGCTCTGGAGGGGTCCTCACTGTGTCCCCATCACCTATAGGTGCCCCGGAGTGGTCTTCTTGATCCCTTCCATCACCCACAGGTGCCAGGAAGGGTCTCCTTGAGAGCTCCTCCCTCACTGCTGCCGATGCCAGAGGTTTCTCCTATGGTACATCTTTCAGCCACGCACTCCAAGCGTCCCTCTTATGGGACTTATCCCCCACACATTATAGAAGAGTCGCAGAAGCTTACCTGTGCTGGCGTTGGACAGTGATAGACCGAATTCTGATGGAAGGTTCTTAGGTGCGTGAGGAGGTGATCAGGACCCATCACCCAGCCAACCTGAGGAAAAACAGGGAGAGATGAATAACAAAACATTCTCCCAGTGATCAGTCAAATGGATGTTTACCCAAATACAAACATAGGCGGCAGAACAAGAGAGTCAGAAGCTAAACCCCTCAATCACAGACAGCGGCACTGTGATGTCAGTTCTCAATCACAGACAGCAGCACTGTGAGGTCAGCCCGTCAATCACAGACAGCAACCCTGTGAGATCAGCCCTCACTGAAAAACAGCAACCCTGTGAGGTCAGCCCCCAATCACCAATAGTGGTACTGTCAGGTCAGCCCTCAGTCACAGACAGTGACACTGTGAGGTCAGTCCTCAATCAGATATTGACACAGGAAGGTCATTCCTCGGTGAGGGAGTGAGAGTGGCAGTGTGAGATTCGCCAGGTTCTTCTAGTCGATGTTTCTTCTTGCAGAGCCCTAATTCTAGAATGAAGTCTGCCTTCTTATCCAAGCAAAGGAGGAGGGCTGAGAGATCTGATGTCCACATCTGAAGCTGCACGCATGGGGGCCACAGTGTAGCACTGACCCTGGGAGAGTGGTCTTGACCTTCATTGGGGGTGAGAGGGAGCATTCTAGTCAACTCATAACAAAGTGATCCTTTCCCCAGGCCATGAGCTTTTCTGCTCACTTAGAAAGTATGAAAACAAATAATAAAGTTTGTAGATCACCTCCTCCCAAGCTTGAGTTTGTCTGTTCACTTACAAAATGTGCAAACATATAATAAAGGAATTAGATCTGCTCCCCAAGGATTGCGGCTGGGAGCTTGTCTGTTCACTCAGAAGATACACAAACAATAACAAAGTTCTGAGCGCCCCTTCCCATGTGCAAACATATAACAAAGCCCTCTGGTCGCGTGTGCACTAAAATCATAGACAGACAGGCCGACGAATAAGACATAGATACCTAACAGAGAACAGGACCAGAACACAATATTATAAGAGGAATCAGACTCCAGCCTGCGAAGGTGTCCTTAGAACCAGGTGGAACGACACTGGATGGCTAACAACACTATAAATTCATTGGCCAACCTGTTTGATGCACTGACATTTTTGGGCAATTTTCTTTTTCTAAAAGAAATGCAATATTTATTAATTTCCTGGACAATCCATGTTCTCCATTACCACAATGGAAATGACATGCTGATATAGGAGAGACTATATGGTTATGTTTACAGATGTGTAGAGCGCACTATCGCCCGGGAGTGTAACCTGGTGCTGAGCAGGTGCGAGTCTAGCCACACATAGGACATAGTGCGACTATTTAAAAAGCCAGGTCGTCAACTTCTTGCGATATCCAAGAAGCGAGGATGCTCTTATGTGTGGCAGCAGGCCGTTCCAGGCTTTGGGAGGGATGCAGGAGAAGGCTCTACTGTCGGATCTGGTTTTACGTATGCATGGGATCTGTGCAAATTGGAGTCCGGATGAAGGGAGGGGTCTGGAAGGTTTGTGATATTGTTCAGGTATACTCGGACGGTTTTATGTAGTGCCTTAAAAGCGTGGGTGAGAGTTTGAATTGTGCTAGTTTGTGAATGGGGAGCCAGTGGGGGTCCTTCAGGTGTAGTGTGATGTGAGTGTGTTGGGTGAGGTTGAGAGTGATTCTGGCTGCCGAGTTCTGAATGGTCTGCAGCATTCTGGTGAGTTTCTTGTTGTTCCCGGCTCAGAGAGTGTTCCTGTAGTCCAGCTTGCTTGTGAACACGGCATGCGTGACAGTTTTCCGGATGCTGATTGGGAGTCATTTGAAAATCTTATTCAGCGCCTTCAGGATAGGCAAGAATGAGGCAGAGTTGGTGTTGATTTGGTCACTAATGTAGAGTTTGTTGTCGATGAAGATCCGAGGTTCCAGACGGAAGTGGTGGGGGTGGATGTCGGTCCTAACTCTGTTGGCCACTAGGTGGAGTCACACAGTTATTCGCTCTTCCCGAAGATCACGATTTCGGTCTTGTCGGTGTTCAGCTTTACATAGTTGGTCTCATCCAGTGGGCAATTTCAGTCATGCAGGCTTTCCAGAGGGATCATGTATGTATTGAACAGGGTCGGGCTCAGGTAGGATCTTTGCGGGATTCCGCAGATGAGGTCGCAGGAATCCGAGGTGTACGGTGCCCGGCTGACTGACTGGGTCCTTTTAGTCAGGAACGAGCTGATCCATCGGAATGCGTGTCCTTGAATTCTGATGTCATCTAGGTGTTGAATGGGGATGGGGTGAGAGACTATGCCAAATGCTGTGGAGAGGCCCAAGAAGAGGAGGGTGCCATGTCTCCTCTGTCCAGAGCATCTGCTATACCTCTGGGGATACACTGGACTCTGTGCACACCAAACCTTACTTTGCTATATTATATGCAGAGCCAGCTTCCTACAGTAAGCACACAGGAACCCCTGTGGAGGCTGTGTGCAGAGTGGAAACATTGCCGCAAACTCAATAGAAGTCAACAGAAAAGTCACGTTTGCAGTTTTGAAGAAGGACCCTTCCCAGTGGACCCCCGAAGAAACCCTGTGGAAGATAGAAGTTTGGAGAGTCACTCCACCCATGAATACCCCAGAAACCAGGATACCTACACCATGGACCCCGGGTGCATAGGTGCGAAGTGACGTCGGAAACCGCCGTAGACCACAATGGAGGACTTCAGTAAAGATGCCGCTGGCAAAGACTATGCAAGAGTCCGGTGGAATCCAAGGGTGGATTCCTGAAGAGAAGAACTTGCAAGCAGAGGGGACAGAGACTATGCCAGCCGGAGGTGACCAGGAGGCACCGAAGAGCAATGCCCACCAAGATGCAGGAGTGGTGACGGTGACCTTGTTGATGCAGCTGTGAGGACCAGGTGATGCTGAGGAAGATCAGGAGCCATTCACGAGCTGTCCCACGTCGGAAGCCAAGAACCAGGGGGTCGGTGTCCGTGTCCAGAGGGAGCACTGACAAGCCTTGGTGGCAGCAACAGACGTGGAAAACAATGAAGGAGCAATGTTGGGACCAGCAAGGTCCAAGGGACTCACCAATTGCACGAGAGTTGGAGCGGGCCTCGAGCAAGCAGGGGAGGCCACTGAAGCAAGGGAAGACCCACAGGTGTAGGCACAGGAGTCGCAAGAGGACCTTGAGCAGGTCACCAAAGAAGAAGGCCCACGGTGCAGAGGATGCGGTGAGTACACTGATCTTGGCAGGAAGAGAAGCTGGAGGCTGGAGCTTCTTGTAGCCTGAACATTTCTGGAGTGCAGCGCCTACAAGCATTGGCAACGGCAAGTCGACGCGGTGCACAGGGGTTTGATCCCAGCGTTTCGATGAGGGATACTGGCCTCAAAATTGCAGAGAGGGCAGGTCAGGCCTCGAGGGAGTTGCAGAACCACCACCTGTGTTGCAGAGCCTTGAGAAGTCTGTGGGACGTCAGGAGCAGCAGACCGGTCAGCTTTGTTGCATCGCCAGCAGATGCAGGGGAGGGACTCCTTTACTTCAAGGGCAATTACTTCAGGTGTCCTTGATTCCCTCCGGTCTGATGAAGATCCCGGAAGAAGCACAGACACAAACGAAGAAGGAGACTTGCAGAACAGAGAGACCAGGAGCAGCAGGAGTCTTCCTTGATGCAGTCTCAGTTCCAGGACAATTCAGCGAAGTCCAAGTGTCTAGACGGTTGAAGAGGGGAGTGGTTTCCACGACGAAATTGAGGACCCACCCACAGGTAATCCCTGTTATCCCCTAAGAAAGGGGTTAGGACGATTCGGGGGTTCCTTCCAGAAGAGGGGCTGGACAGAGGGTGGATACCCCCATGTCCTTTACCCAGTTTTATGCCAGAATGGGAGCTGAGGGCTCCTAGAACTGGTTCCAACTGGAGTATTCAAGGAAGGTACCAAATGTGCTCTTCAAAACACTCAGGTGGCCCTGGCAAGCACCCCGACCTCAGGCCAATACACTAAGTCCTGCCTGGGAGGTGCTCACACCTCCCTGTGACAGGAAGCCTGTTGTTCTGCCTTCCCCTGCTCGAGCTCAGTTCAGCAGCAAGAGGGCAGAATCATGTCTGGTGTCGGCAGCAGCACTAACTTGCTGGCAGACCCTGAAAGGCTGTTACCAGGAGTACTGAGGGTTTCCCGGAGGTGCCCCCCAGTGCATGAACTCATACCTCCAACACTGGTAACGTTGTTGGGGTCTGATTCCAACATATTTGGTACCAAACATGCCCAGGTTCGGCACAGCCACTATAGAGTTAGCCATCGCGTAATGATACATGGCCACTTATGT
Organism: Lissotriton vulgaris; assembly: GCF_964263255.1. Taxonomy (NCBI): domain Eukaryota; kingdom Metazoa; phylum Chordata; class Amphibia; order Caudata; family Salamandridae; genus Lissotriton; species Lissotriton vulgaris. The sequence continues at coordinate 2,023,660,003 of NC_141693.1, read as the reverse complement.
ATCAAAATGACTGCCCGCACTTACAAACCCTGAGAATTGACTCTGGAGTTTGTAGAGTGTGTGCTGCTCATGCAGGGGCAACCCTACACTTATAACTCAGCACCCTGCCTTCAGGGTACCTTAGTACCATCCACTAGGGACTTACAAGGGTATATCAGTAGCCAATTGTGGAGGTACCAAAGTACTTACCGTGTCAAATGTAGCGAGGAAACACCGTGACTGGGGTCCTGATTAGCAGGATCCCAGTCAGACTAATCAAAAAAACATACTGACACCAGCAAAAAGTGGGGGTGACCACGAAAGCAGATCCTAGTTTCCATTTTGCTGCATAACATCGCCTTGTGGTTGGTTTTTGAGCCTCTTTAAGAATGTTCAAACATTCTTGAGGTAAATTTCAGTATCCAAATTCTAAGACTTCAGGAGCCAAATAGCAAGATCCATATCTTTGGGATTGGGATGTCTTAGTGTTCCTTGGTTCTGTATAAGAAGGTCTGGGTTGAGTTGTAGCGTATTGTGAGGGACTAAAGAAAGTTCCAGGAGTATTGAAGACCTTGTCTGACCCTATGGAGCTATTAGTATCATGGTGAGAGATGCTTGACCACTAACGAAAGTAGTGGGAGAGGTGGAAAAGCATATGCAAATAACCCTGACCAGTTCATCCATATAGCCTTGCCTTTGGATTGATGGTGTGGATACCTGCTTGCAAAGTGTGGGCACTTTGCGTTTTCTTGTGTTGCAAACAAGTCCATGTTTGGAAAACCCCACTTGTGAAAATATGGTTGAAGAGCACTTGTTGTGAGATTATCTCGGTAACTGGGTCCTGAAATGGCTGCCCTTTGGCTAGATTCTGTGGATTCCACCATTGCAGACAGAGATGAGTGCGGCTGTTTATGAAATGAAATGAAAATGGATCTTATAAAGCTCACGTAGCTGCCCGTAGGCGTCCAAGCGCTAAGACTAGAGTAGTTGTCTAGTAGGGCATGGGGTCAGGGGGAGGGGAGCTAGTTGTGAGACAAATGATATCAATTGCTTTAGACCTGGGCCGAGGAGGGGTCTACTTGTTAAACAAAAATGTTTTCAACTGCTTTCGAAAGGAGGTCAATTGCGGATTGGACCTCAGGTGGAGAGGGAGGGTGTTCCATAACTTAGCCACATTAAGGGAAAAGGAACGGCCTCCTATTCTTGTTCTTCTGAACTTGGGCACCACGGCCAAAAAGGCATTGGCCGAGCGCAGTTGTCTGCTAGGCTGGTACTGGGTGATTAGGGGTGCATTGATTACCGGGCTAGTTTCCCAAAATGCCTGGTGTGCAATACATAGGAACTTGAAACTAATTCTGTCCTTAACAGGAAGCCAGTGCAGGCTAATTAGTCCGGGTTTGGCAGACTGTCTGCAAGGAATTTGCTGTAGCGTGCGGGCCGCACAGTTTTGAATGACTTGTAACTTTCGCAGGGTTGAGTCGGGGGCTCCCAAGTACAGAGCGTTACCAAAATCCAAACGAGATTGGATCAAGCCCTGTATCACCATTTGCCTGGCTTCGAAGGGTAGCAAAGGGAGGATCTTCCTGATGATTCTGAGAAGGCCGAAGCAGGTAGCCGATAGCCTGGTTACCTGACAATCAAATTTCATGGACCTGTCTAGCCAAATACCCAAACTTTTGATGGCATCCTTGGGTACTGGAGGCGAGCCTAGACAGGGAGGCCAGATTGAGTCAAATGAAGCTGGAGCCGATCGGCCCAGCAGCATGAGCTCCGTCTTGTCCCCATTAAGTTTGAGACAGGACTGGGTCATCCAGCCTTTTACCTTCTCCAGACATCCCGCTAGGTCCACCCTGATTGCAGAACCATCTTCCTGTGCCAAAGAGACCACCAGCTGAGTATCGTCAGCATAGGTAACGATCTTAATACCATATGGACAGACGATCTCAGCCAGCGGTGTCATGTAGACGTTAAATAACGTCGGGCTCAGGGAGGAGTCCTGTGGCACTCCACAGCCCAGGGGTTTGCTAGAGCGTATGGTGTTTCCTTCAAAAACCGGAAAGATTCTGTCGCTCAGGAAGGATTTGAGCCATTCCAGCGCTCTGCCCATTATTCTGATGTCACGAAGACGCTGCACTAAGATTTTATGGTTTACCGTATCGAAAGCAGCGCTGAGATCGAAGAAGATGACTGCCACTGATCCTCCCCGATCCAAGATTGCTCTTGTTTCCTCCGTGACTGCCAACAGAGCGGATTCCGTTCCATGTTTGGGACGGAAGCCCGTCTGCGAGGGGTCAACCAGCTGGTTGCTCTCAAGAAAACTTGTTAGGAGACCATTTAAATATTTCTCTAGAATTTTACTAGCCCAGGGAAGCAGGGAAATGGGGCGATAGTTATTGGAATTATTGATGTCCACATTTTTCTTTTCACCAGTGCCCGCACCATAGCCTGTTTCCACTCGGGAGGAACTATGCTGGTGGAGATTGAAGCATTAAGTACCTCCAGCATAGTGGGAAGGATGGTTCGAGTAGCAGCGACCATGGTGCCTGGGGGCGAGTGAATCTGGTTTACCAACACTAAATCCTAAAGGTGACCAAGTGATTGAGTCCACTATAGGGAGAGACATTGTATGGAAGTCTTCTGATATGATGTAATGGGTTAATGGTCTGAGATCAAGAATAGGCCATAGGAACCAATCTTTTGGGGTTTAAGGAAGTATATTAAATATATTCCTATTCCGTGAAATTGTAGTGGAACTGTTTCTATTCCTCCTTTTTGCAATAGATGCAGAAAGAATAGCAGAGTCTGGAGGTGGGCCTTTCTTGACATCCTGATGGGGCCCTGAAACACGGTAAGGACTGGAGGGCACTGTCAGTTTTCTTGTCGGGCTGTAAGGCTGTGTCAGGACATGAGTCCTGACTGGCCCTACATGTCCGGAGTCAGTGTGAGGCCTGGAACGCTCCGGTCAGCTCCCTTACCTTCCATCCAGTGGCACTGAAGGTCTTCCCTGCACTTCCGATGGTCAGTGTCCGCTCCCACATTCCAGGCAGAGTTGCTGCAAACAACACAGAACCGAGAGCATGAGGGGTCAAGACAAGGAGAGCAGATGAACACACGTGAGTGGTCACACACATCAGACCCCACTTACAACCAAGACTTCCCGGCTACAGGCATACACACACCACCTTTGCGTAGAGGGACGACTGCATGTAGGTTCCACCTCGACTAAATTAAATGTGCATGCACGGAGCATCACCCTCCACAATGCACCTCTGCATGCATGCAGCATCACCCTCTACAAAGCACCTCTGCATGCACAGAAAATCAGCTCCTCACAATGCATCTCTGTATGCAGAGAACGCCAACTCCCCATAATGCATCTCTGCCTGCATGCAGCACCCATATCCCAAAAGAACAAGTTACTTACCTTCGGTAATGATGTATCTGTAAGAGACATACATTAGTTATAGATTCCTTACCTTAGAATTACACCCTGGCGTCTGACTGGATCCAGAGACTTTTCTTGTAGCATTACCCCTGCACGTCTGTAGGTGGCGTCGGTCAACTCCACGTCAGTCATAGGCGTTGTGGTCGCCTGGATGACGTTGCAGTGTCTACTTAGATGCAGTCCCTGCGCGTTGACGTGAGTTCTGACACGACTTTCCACGCCAGAAGCGCAGAGCCATGCAAGACACTGACCACTGGTGCGCCAAGCTAGGGCCCTGAAAGGGAGTCCCTATCCCTAGAAGTCAGTTCACAGAACGAGGAGGATGGGCGGGGCGGTAAGGAATCTATAACTAATCTATGTCTCTTACAGATACATCGTTACTGAATGTAAGTAACTTGTTCATCTGAGAGAGACCATTAGTTATAGATTCCTTACCTTAGAATAGATACCCCAGCAATACCATTCCCGGAGGTGGATGCCAGAAAGTCCTGGAGAACAGAACGGCTAAAAAGAGCTATTGCTCGGACTTGGTTATCCAGGCAGTAATGTGTTGTAAACGTGTGCAGGGATGCCCACGTAGCTGCCTGGCAGATGTTAATCACCAGAACTCTACGTCCCAAAGTAGTAGAGGCTGCCGTCAACCTGGTAGAATGTGCGCTCAGCCCTACTGGAGGTTCCTTTTTCGCCAAAGAACAGCACATTTTAATGCATAGGATGACCCATCGAGAGGTGGTACGTTTGTGCACAGCCCGACCTTTTTTGGTGCCGACATAACCCACGAAGAGTTGATCGTCCACCTGGAAATCTATCTTTAGTGCGGTCAAGGAGAAGGACAGGGCACATTTTGGGTCCAGACGGTGGAGTCTCTCCTCTTTGGAAGGGTGCAGAGGCAGGAAGAAGGTGGGCAAGGTGATGGTCTGTCCGATGTGGAAAGAGGTAACCGCTTTGAGCAGAAAAGAGAGCCTGGTGTGAAAGATCACTTTGTCCGGATGAACTGCAAGCAGAGGAGGCTTGGAGGAAAGAGCCTGAAGCACATTCAACCTAGGGGCAGAGGTGATGGCAAGCAGGAAAACGGTCTTCAAGGTAAGAAGACGAAGAGGACAATTATGTAGTGGCTCGAAGGGAGCACACATAAGGAAAGTAAGAACAAGAATCAAGTACCACTGGGGCATTAGGAAAGGAGAAGGAGGAAAGCGATGAGTAATGGCCTTTAGAAATCTATTGACAATCGGAGACTTGAAAAGAGAAGGTTGATCAGGCAGGCGCAGAAAGGCAGAGATGGCCGAAAGGAAGCCTTAAAGAGTGCCCAGAGCAAAGTCCTGCTGGGTTAAAGACAGAATGAAGAGGAGAACCTCTGCAAGAGGGGCAGAAAGGGGATCCACAGCCTTTGCTGTGAACCATGCCACAAATTTGTTCCATCTGCAGGTGTATACCATTTTAGTGGAGGGACGCCTGGCTGCAAAGATGACATTACAGACTTCGGGAGGAATGTCGAAAGCTGTCAACTGTTGCCGCTCAATCTCCACGCAAGGAGGTGGAGGTTAGACAGGTTCAGGTGGAGGACCGTCCTCTGCTGCTGCAACAGAAGATCCTCCCCAAGAGGCAGTTTGATTGGAGGATCGATGGCCATGCTCAAGAGCTCAAGGTACCAGACTCTTCGCTCCCAGTCTGGAACCACAAGAATGACTTGAGTCCAGCCTCGCTTGATTTTCTTCAGCACCCTGACAGAAGTGGTTCAGGCGGAAATGCGTATAGGAGGCCACAATTCCACTTATGACGAAAAGCATCGCCGAGCGAGTGCCGCCTTGGAAACTCCAACGTGCAGAACTGCTGGCGTTGCGCGTTCTCTTCAGTGGCGAACAGATCTAACCAAGACACTCCCCACTACCGAAAGAGACCTTGCACCACCTCGAGGGAAGACGCCATTCATGATCCATCATGCACCTGCAGTAGAGTTTATCCGCCCTGGCATTCAGTGAACCTGCCAGGTGTTGAACCACCAGGAATATGCCCTGATGTTCCAGCCATGTCAAAGGCAAAGAGCCTCTTGACATAGGGTCCAGGACCCCACCCCGCCCTGTTTGTTGCAGTACCACATGGCGGTGGTGTTGTTGTCTGTGAACACCTGCACTACTCTTCCTTTGACAGAAGGAAGTAATGCCTTCGGTGCAAGACGGATCCCCCGGAGCTCAAAAGGTTGATGTGGAGACTGGTCTCCGCCAGAGACCTGAGACCAGAGACCCCTGATCTCTTCCTCTCCCATGTGGCCTCCTCATCCCAGGAGGGACGCATCTGCCACCACTGTGAACTCTGGTTGGGGAAGGGAGAGGGATCTGCTGTTGACACAATCCTGGTGTGTAAGCCAACACTGCACATGACGTGCAGTCCCCTCCGAGATCTAGACGTCATAGGAACAATTTCCATGACGCTGTGCCCACTGGAACTTCAGGTCCCACTGCAGAGCCTGCATATGCCACCTGGTATAATCCACCAGCAGGATGCAGCAGGCCATGAGGCCCAGCAGCCTCAGAGTCATTCTCACCAATTCCGGGATAGAGGCCGAAACATTGGTATCATAGCCCGAATATCCAGGACTCGCAGCCCGAAACCCTGCTGTATCCAGAACTGCTCAGATGAAAAGGAGCTTCTGAGAGGAAATGAGGTGTGACTTTGGCACCCCAGCGAGTGCAGGTGGTCCTCCATAGTCTGGAGGTGGGAGACGACAGCCTGGGGCGAGCCCGCCTTCAACAGCCAGTCATTGATATAGGGGAAGACTGGAACCCCCGATCAGCGCATATAAGCTGCAACCACCGCCAACACTTTTTGTGAACACCCGAGGGGCACTGGTAAGGCCAAAAGGGAGCACATAAACTGAAAATGCTCGTGGCCTACCGTGAACCGCAGGTAACGCCTGTGGGCTGGCAGGACAGGGATGTGGAAATAGGCGTCCTACAAGTCCAACGCCACCATCCAGTCTCCGGGAGTGAGGGCAGAAAAGGCCTGAGCCAATGTGAGCATTTTGAACTTCTCCTTCTGGAGAAAGTGGTTGAGGGCCCTGAGGTCTAAGATAGGACGCAGGTCTTTGTCCTTCTTGGGTACCAGAAAGTAGTGGGAGTAGCAACCACGACCTACTTCTGGCACAGGGACCCTTTCGATAGCTCCCTTGGACAAGAGAGCTACAACTTCCTGGCAAAGAAGAGCCAAGGGATCCTCCGACATGCGATGGAATGCTGATGACATGGGGGAAGGGCAGTCTCAAAGGGGAGGGAGTAGCCCCTTCGGACTATCTGCAAAACCCACCTGTCTGACATCATGTGCTGCCAGTGGGGGAGGTGATGGCGATTCCTGCTGTCCACTGGACTCTGGTGGCCCTTAAAGGTTGGACTAGGAGGGTTTGGAGGCTAGACCCTCATCGCTGGCTCCCACGTCCGAGACCACACAGAGGCTGGGTAGCTTGCGAGCCCTGTAGCCAGATGGGGTGGGACGTAGTAGGGCACCTCTTCTGTAGCTACGAAAGGAGCGAAAGGCGGACTGTGTGGAGCGAGAGGTTGCCTCGAGGCCCAAGGATATGGCCGTAGCCCTAGAATCCTAGATGCGCTCGAGGGGAGAGTCCCCCTTGTCACCAAACAGGCGGCACTCATCAAAGGGAATGCCCAGAAGGGTGGATTGGACATCCCCAGAGAAACCAGACTCCCTCAACCAGGCATAGTGCCTCAAGGCTCCTGAGGTAGAAACCGATTTGCCAAGAGAGTCGGCAGTATCCAGCCCATACCAAATGGTGAACTTAGCTGCGTCTTGACCCTTAGCCACTGCGAGGGTGAGAACAGCCCAGGCCTCCTCTGGGCACTGTGGCAACACTTGCGCAACCGTATCCCACACGGTATGGGTATAACGGCCCAAGAGGCATACAGTGTTCACAGACCACAGCATTAAGCAGGCAGAAGAAAACATTTTCTCCCCAAGGTGGTCCAGCTTCTTGGATTCCCTATCTGGGGGGCAATAGGGAAAGCGCCATTAGAAGACGAGGCTTGGACCACCAAACTCTCGGGGGAAGGGTGTTCGGCTTTGAGATTATCTCCTATGCCGACGACACCCAGCTGCTGTTTACGATGGGCCAAGACCTAGAAGCGGATAGACAACGTCTCTCGGCCGGTCTGCTAGCAGTCTCAAACTGGATGACCAAGAACTGCCTTCAGTTAAACCCTGAGAAAACGAAGATTATGCTTCTGGGGAAAGCCCCGCCATCTGGTCTGAGGAATGGTGGCCACACCAATTAGGGCCTACCCGGTGCATAAACAAACGGTTAAAAATCTAGGGATTAAACTTGACCAAGTGCGGTCAATGAAAGATCAGGTTGCGGCCACCACAAGCTCCTGTTATTATAATATACGCCTGTTGTGCAAAGTTTTTTACGCATAACCCTGGTTCAGGCTATGGTGACTAAGAAGGCAGGACTATGGAAATGCTCTGCTAGCTGGCGTTGGAGAATCCGTACCATCCAAGCTACAGGTAGTTCAGAATACTGCGGCTAGATTAGTCCTGAATCGTCCTGCAGGCACTGCCTCTGCGGCCTTACTGAAGGAACTACGTTGGCTTCCGATAAAGAAGCGTTCCTTTTTCAAAATCTGTTCCCTCACATATAATGCCTTGAGAGGCAAAGGCCCTCGTTACCTGCAAAGAAATCTCATAACCTACATTCCCGGCCGCTACTTGAGATCAAGCACCCAAGCCCTTTTGCGTGTGCCCGCATGGCTCAAGCATGCTCTGGGTGAAAGGCCTTCTCCTAGCTCACCCCAATAATATTGGAATAAACTACCCCAAACTCTTCGAGAAACTTCCACATACAGCAAATTTAGAAAACGACTCAAAGCTTTTCTATATCAATTTGACGTTGGCACATATCAAACCAGGATCTGTTCACAGCGCCGAGATGCCCCCGGGTGAGACGTGCGCTATAGTAAATTCTATAAACATAACATAACAACATACTGATCCTGTCTCCCATAAGGCCTGTCTGCCTGCACACTGACTCTATCTGACAATATGTGATGCCGGTAGGTACCTATTGCGCCAATCTCCAACAATCAGGGTCGGACTGGTCCAAAGGGCAGTCGGGCGGTGACCGATGGGCTGGTCTGACAGCTCAGTGTGTGGACTTGCTGTTTAGCAGTTTGTCGGCCAGTTTTAAGGTCTGTTGGGCTGGTGTTTACTATTGATTTCCCTGATATCACCACAAACTTTGCCTGCAGTAAACAAAACCCATGCGTTCTCCCGTACCTTGCAAAATACTCATACAGCGTGTCTTTAGCAGCTCAAAACCGGCCCGACTGCAAATGTGAGCCACTTTTCATCTATATAGTTTGCCAAATGGGGCCACTTTTATTTCAGCCCCCGGTCCGACCCAGCCCACAGTACGTCCTTCTCATACTGCTCCAACCCCCCATAATGCCTCTCTGCGCACCTGTTGCTCCAATTTCCCATAATGCAGCTCTTTCTATATACTGCTACAGTCCTCTGCCCATACATGCTACAGTCCTCTCCCCACACACGCTACAGTCCTCTCCCCACACATGCTACAGTCCTCTTCCAACACATGCTAGAGCCCTCTCCCCACACATGCTACAGTCCTCTCCCCATACATGCTAGAGTCCTCTCCCCACACATGCTACAGTCCTCTACCCACACACGCTACAGTCCTCTCCACACATGCTACAATCCTCTGCCCATACATGCTACAGCTCTCTCCCCACACATGCTACAGTCCTCTCCCACACACGCTACAGTCCTCTCCCTATACATGCTACAGTCCTCTGCCCATACATGCTACAGCTCTCTCCCCACACATGCTACAGTCCTCTCCCACACACGGTACAGTACTCTCCCTATACATGCTACAGTCCTCTGCCCATACATGCTACAGCTCTCTCGCCACACATGCTGCAGTCCTCTCCCCACACATGCTACAGTCCTCTCCCCACACATGCTACAGTCCTCTCCCCACACATGCTACAATCCTCTCCCCACACATGCTACAGTCCTCTCCCCACACACGCTACAGTCCTCTCCCCATACATGCTGCAGTCCTCTCCCCACACACGCTACAGTCCTCTCCCCATGTATGCTGCAGTCCTCTCTCCACACACGCTACAGTCCTCTCCCCACACACGCTACAGTCCTCTCCCCATACATGCTACAGTCCTCTGCCCACACATGCTACAGCCCTCTTCCCACACATGCTACAGTCCTCTCCCCACACATGCTGCAATCCTCTCCCACACATGCTACAGTCCTCTCCCACACATGCTACAGTCCTCTCCTACACATGCTAGTCCTCTCCCCACACATGCTACAATCCTCTCCCACGCATGCTACAATCCTCTCCCACACACGCTACAGTCCTCTCCCACACATGCTACAGTCGTCTCCCTATACATGCTACAGTCCTCTCCACACATGCTGCAGTCCTCCCTCCACACATGCTACAGTCCTCTCCCCACACATGCTACATTCCTCTCTCCACACATGCTACAGTCCTCTCCCCACACATGCTACAGTCCTCTCCCCAAACATGCTACTGTCCTCTCCCCACACATGCTACAGTCCTCTCCCCACGCATGCTACAGTCCTCTCCCCACACATGCTACATTCCTCTCTCCACACATGCTACAGTCCTCTCCCCACACATGCTACAGTCCTCTCCACACATGCTACAGTCCTCCCCCACCCATGCTACAATCCTCTCCACACATGCCACAATCCTCTCCCCACACATGCTACAGTCCTCTCCCCCCCACACATGCTACAGTCCTCTCCCCACACATGCTACAATCCTCTCCCCACACATGCTAGAGTCCTCTCCCCACACAGGCTACAGTCCTCTCCCCACACATGCTAGAGTCCTCTCCCCACACATGCTACAGTCCTCTCCCCATACATGCTAGAGTCCTCTCCCCACACATGCTACAGTCCTCTCCCCACACACGCTACAGTCCTCTCCACACATGCTACAATCCTCTGCCCATACATGCTACAGCTCTCTCCCCACACATGCTACAGTCCTCTCCCACACACGCTACAGTCCTCTCCCTATACATGCTACAGCCCTCTGCCCATACATGCTACAGTCCTCTCCCCACACATGCTACAGTCCTCTCCCACACATGCTACAGTCCTCTCCCCACACATGCTAGTCCTCTCCCCACACATGCTACAGTCCTCTCCCCACACATGCTGCAGTCCTCTCCCACACGCTACAATCCTCTTACCACACATGCTACAGTCCTCTCCCCATGTATGCTGCAGTCCTCTCTCCACACACGCTACAGTCCTCTCCCCACACACGCTACAGTCCTCTCCCCATACATGCTACAGTCCTCTGCCCACACATGCTACAGTCCTCTCCCCACGCATGCTACAGTCCTCTCCCCACACATGCTACAGTCCTCTGCCCACACATGCTACAGTTCTCTCCCCACACACGCTACAGTCCTCCCTCCACACACGCTACAGTCCTCCCTCCACACATGCTACAGTCCTCTCCCCACGCATGCTACAGTCCTCTCCCCACACATGCTACAGTCCTCTGCCCACACATGCTACAGTTCTCTCCCCACACACGCTACAGTCCTCCCTCCACACACGCTACAGTCCTCCCTCCACACATGCTACAGTCCTCTCCCCACACATGCTACAGTCCTCTCCCCACACATGCTACAGTCCTCTCCCCACACACGCTACAGTCCTCTGCCCCACACATGCTACAGTCCTCTCCCCACGCATGCTACAGTCCTCTCCCCACACACGCTACAGTCCTCCCTCCACACACGCTACAGTCCTCCCTCCACACATGCTACAGTCCTCTCCCCACACATGCTACAGTCCTCTCCCCACACATGCTACAGTCCTCTCCCCACACACGCTACAGTCCTCTGCCCCACACATGCTACAGTCCTCTCCCCACGCATGCTACAGTCCTCTCCCCACACACGCTACAGTCCTCCCTCCACACACGCTACAGTCCTCCCTCCACACATGCTACAGTCCTCTCCCCACGCATGCTACAGTCCTCTCCCCACACATGCTACAGTCCTCTGCCCACACATGCTACAGTTCTCTCCCCACACACGCTACAGTCCTCCCTCCACACACGCTACAGTCCTCCCTCCACACATGCTACAGTCCTCTCCCCACACATGCTACAGTCCTCTCCCCACACATGCTACAGTCCTCTCCCCACACACGCTACAGTCCTCTGCCCCACACATGCTACAGTCCTCTCCCCACGCATGCTACAGTCCTCTCCCCACACACGCTACAGTCCTCCCTCCACACACGCTACAGTCCTCCCTCCACACATGCTACAGTCCTCTCCCCACACATGCTACAGTCCTCTCCCCACACATGCTACAGTCCTCTCCCCACACACGCTACAGTCCTCTGCCCCACACATGCTACAGTCCTCTCCCCACGCATGCTACAGTCCTCTCCCCACACACGCTACAGTCCTCTGCCCCACACATGCTACAGTCCTCTCCCCACGCATGCTACAGTCCTCTCCCCACACACGCTACAGTCCTCCCTCCACACACGCTACAGTCCTCCCTCCACACATGCTACAGTCCTCTCCCCACACATGCTACAGTCCTCTCCCCACACATGCTACAGTCCTCTCCCCACACACGCTACAGTCCTCTGCCCCACACATGCTACAGTCCTCTCCCCACGCATGCTACAGTCCTCTCCCCACACACGCTACAGTCCTCCCTCCACACACGCTACAGTCCTCCCTCCACACATGCTACAGTCCTCTCCCCACGCATGCTACAGTCCTCTCCCCACACATGCTACAGTCCTCTGCCCACACATGCTACAGTTCTCTCCCCACACACGCTACAGTCCTCCCTCCACACACGCTACAGTCCTCCCTCCACACATGCTACAGTCCTCTCCCCACACATGCTACAGTCCTCTCCCCACACATGCTACAGTCCTCTCCCCACACACGCTACAGTCCTCTGCCCCACACATGCTACAGTCCTCTCCCCACGCATGCTACAGTCCTCTCCCCACACACGCTACAGTCCTCCCTCCACACACGCTACAGTCCTCCCTCCACACATGCTACAGTCCTCTCCCCACACATGCTACAGTCCTCTCCCCACACATGCTACAGTCCTCTCCCCACACACGCTACAGTCCTCTGCCCCACACATGCTACAGTCCTCTCCCCACGCATGCTACAGTCCTCTCCCCACACACGCTACAGTCCTCCCTCCACACACGCTACAGTCCTCCCTCCACACATGCTACAGTCCTCTCCCCACGCATGCTACAGTCCTCTCCCCACACATGCTACAGTCCTCTGCCCACACATGCTACAGTTCTCTCCCCACACACGCTACAGTCCTCCCTCCACACACGCTACAGTCCTCCCTCCACACATGCTACAGTCCTCTCCCCACACATGCTACAGTCCTCTCCCCACACATGCTACAGTCCTCTCCCCACACACGCTACAGTCCTCTGCCCCACACATGCTACAGTCCTCTCCCCACGCATGCTACAGTCCTCTCCCCACACACGCTACAGTCCTCCCTCCACACACGCTACAGTCCTCCCTCCACACATGCTACAGTCCTCTCCCCACACATGCTACAGTCCTCTCCCCACACATGCTACAGTCCTCTCCCCACACACGCTACAGTCCTCTGCCCCACACATGCTACAGTCCTCTCCCCACGCATGCTACAGTCCTCTCCCCACACACGCTACAGTCCTCCCTCCACACACGCTACAGTCCTCCCTCCACACATGCTACAGTCCTCTCCCCACGCATGCTACAGTCCTCTCCCCACACATGCTACAGTCCTCTGCCCACACATGCTACAGTACTCTCCCCACACACGCTACAGTCCTCCCTCCACACACGCTACAGTCCTCCCTCCACACATGCTACAGTCCTCTCCCCACACATGCTACAGTCCTCTCCCCACACATGCTACAGTCCTCTCCCCACACACGCTACAGTCCTCTGCCCCACACATGCTACAGTCCTCTCCCCACGCATGCTACAGTCCTCTCCCCACACACGCTACAGTCCTCCCTCCACACACGCTACAGTCCTCCCTCCACACATGCTACAGTCCTCTCCCCACACATGCTACAGTCCTCTCCCCACACATGCTACAGTCCTCTCCCCACACACGCTACAGTCCTCTGCCCCACACATGCTACAGTCCTCTCCCCACGCATGCTACAGTCCTCTCCCCACACACGCTACAGTCCTCCCTCCACACACGCTACAGTCCTCCCTCCACACATGCTACAGTCCTCTCCCCACACATGCTACAGTCCTCTCCCCACACATGCTACAGTCCTCTCCCCACACACGCTACAGTCCTCTGCCCCACACATGCTACAGTCCTCTCCCCACGCATGCTACAGTCCTCTCCCCACACACGCTACAGTCCTCCCTCCACACACGCTACAGTCCTCCCTCCACACATGCTACAGTCCTCTCCCCACGCATGCTACAGTCCTCTCCCCACACATGCTACAGTCCTCTGCCCACACATGCTACAGTTCTCTCCCCACACACGCTACAGTCCTCCCTCCACACACGCTTCAGTCCTCCCTCCACACATGCTACAGTCCTCTCCCCACACATGCTACAGTCCTCTCCCCACACATGCTACAGTCCTCTCCCCACACACGCTACAGTCCTCTGCCCCACACATGCTACAGTCCTCTCCCCACGCATGCTACAGTCCTCTCCCCACACACGCTACAGTCCTCCCTCCACACACCCTACAGTCCTCCCTCCACACATGCTACAGTCCTCTCCCCACACATGCTACAGTCCTCTCCCCACACACGCTACAGTCTTCTGCCCAGACACTGCTCCATTCCCCCAATGCAGCTCTACTTACACCCTTTCAACACCTCCCATCTGATACCTTTATCACACTCCTGGTGTCCCTCGTGCCCACCCAGTGCCCCCTCTGTGCCCACTCACCGATCCGAATGTGCGTTCCCCCATCATAGACCAGCCATTCGTACACCTCGTCACTGAAGCAGAGAACATTGTGCTTCGTACACAGATCTGCGATCCGCTGCAGCTCCTTCCTGGTAAACACCTACGAGGAAGGAAAGGGCTGGAGGTGAGAGGGCTGCTGAGGAAGGCAGTAAAGTGCCGTAGAGTAGAGTGGCAAAGAGTGTTGCAGAGGTGAGAGGGCTGCTGAGGAAGGAAGTAAAGTGCCGTAGAGTAGAGTGGCAAAGAGAGGATTAGAGTGTTGCAGAGGTGAGAGGGCTGCTGAGGGGAGGAAGTGGAGTGTTGCAGAGTGGAGTGGCAAAGAGAGGAGTAGAGTGTTGCAGAGGAGAGAGGGCTGCTGGGGGAAGGGGTAGAGGTGAGAGGGCTGCAGAGGGGAGGAAGTAAAGTGCCGTAGAGTAGAGTGGCAAAGAGTGGAGTAGAGTGTTGCAGAGGTGAGAGGGCTGCTGGGGGAAGGGGTAGAGGTGAGAGGGCTGCAGAGGGGAGGAAGTAAAGTGCCGTAGAGTAGAGTGGCAAAGAGTGGAGTAGAGTGTTGCAGAGGTGAGAGGGCTGCTGGGGGAAGGGGTAGAGGTGAGAGGGCTGCAGAGGGGAGGAAGTAAAGTGCCGTAGAGTAGAGTGGCAAAGAGTGGAGTAGAGTGTTGCAGAGGTGAGAGGGCTGCTGGGGGAAGGGGTAGAGGTGAGAGGGCTGCTGAGGAAGGAAGTAAAGTGCCGTAGAGTAGAGTGGCAAAGAGTGGAGTAGAGTGTTGCAGAGGTGAGAGGGCTGCTGGGGGAAGGGGTAGAGGTGAGAGGGCTGCTGAGGAAGGAAGTAAAGTGCCGTAGAGTAGAGTGGCAAAGAGAGGAGTAGAGTGTTGCAGAGGTGAGAGGGCTGCTGGGGGAAGGGGTAGAGGTGAGAGGGCTGCAGAGGGGTGGAAGTAAAGTGCCGTAGAGTAGAGTGGCAAAGAGAGGAGTAGAGTGTTGCAGAGGTGAGAGGGCTGCTGGGGGAAGGGGTAGAGGTGAGAGGGCTGCTGAGGAAGGAAGTAAAGTCCCGTAGAGTAGAGTGGCAAAGAGTGGAGTAGAGTGTTGCAGAGGTGAGAGGGCTGCTGGGGGAAGGGGTAGAGGTGAGAGGGCTGCAGAGGGGAGGAAGTAAAGTGCCGTAGAGTAGAGTGGCAAAGAGTGGAGTAGAGTGTTGCAGAGGTGAGAGGGCTGCTGGGGGAAGGGGTAGAGGTGAGAGGGCTGCTGGGGGAAGGGGTAGAGGTGAGAGGGCTGCAGAGGGGAGGAAGTAAAGTGCCGTAGAGTAGAGTGGCAAAGAGTGGAGTAGAGTGTTGCAGAGGTGAGAGGGCTGCTGGGGGAAGGGGTAGAGGTGAGAGGGCTGCAGAGGGGAGGAAGTAAAGTGCCGTAGAGTAGAGTGGCAAAGAGTGGAGTAGAGTGTTGCAGAGGTGAGAGGGCTGCTGGGGGAAGGGGTAGAGGTGAGAGGGCTGCAGAGGGGAGGAAGTAAAGTGCCGTAGAGTAGAGTGGCAAAGAGTGGAGTAGAGTGTTGCAGAGGTGAGAGGGCTGCTGGGGGAAGGGGTAGAGGTGAGAGGGCTGCTGGGGGAAGGGGTAGAGGTGAGAGGGCTGCAGAGGGGAGGAAGTAAAGTGCCGTAGAGTAGAGTGGCAAAGAGTGGAGTAGAGTGTTGCAGAGGTGAGAGGGCTGCTGGGGGAAGGGGTAGAGGTGAGAGGGCTGCAGAGGGGAGGAAGTAAAGTGCCGTAGAGTAGAGTGGCAAAGAGTGGAGTAGAGTGTTGCAGAGGTGAGAGGGCTGCTGGGGGAAGGGGTAGAGGTGAGAGGGCTGCTGAGGAAGGAAGTAAAGTGCCGTAGAGTAGAGTGGCAAAGAGTGGAGTAGAGTGTTGCAGAGGTGAGAGGGCTGCTGGGGGAAGGGGTAGAGGTGAGAGGGCTGCTGAGGAAGGAAGTAAAGTGCCGTAGAGTAGAGTGGCAAAGAGTGGAGTAGAGTGTTGCAGAGGTGAGAGGGCTGCTGGGGGAAGGGGTAGAGGTGAGAGGGCTGCAGAGGGGAGGAAGTAAAGTGCCGTAGAGTAGAGTGGCAAAGAGTGGAGTAGAGTGTTGCAGAGGTGAGAGGGCTGCTGGGGGAAGGGGTAGAGGTGAGAGGGCTGCAGAGGGGAGGAAGTAAAGTGCCGTAGAGTAGAGTGGCAAAGAGTGGAGTAGAGTGTTGCAGAGGTGAGAGGGCTGCTGGGGGAAGGGGTAGAGGTGAGAGGGCTGCTGAGGAAGGAAGTAAAGTGCCGTAGAGTAGAGTGGCAAAGAGTGGAGTAGAGTGTTGCAGAGGTGAGAGGGCTGCTGGGGGAAGGGGTAGAGGTGAGAGGGCTGCAGAGGGGAGGAAGTAAAGTGCCGTAGAGTAGAGTGGCAAAGAGTGGAGTAGAGTGTTGCAGAGGAGAGAGGGCTGCTGGGGGAAGGGGTAGAGGTGAGAGGGCTGCTGAGGAAGGAAGTAAAGTCCCGTAGAGTAGAGTGGCAAAGAGTGGAGTAGAGTGTTGCAGAGGTGAGAGGGCTGCTGGGGGAAGGGGTAGAGGTGAGAGGGCTGCTGAGGAAGGAAGTAAAGTGCCGTAGAGTAGAGTGGCAAAGAGTGGAGTAGAGTGTTGCAGAGGTGAGAGGGCTGCTGGGGGAAGGGGTAGAGGTGAGAGGGCTGCAGAGGGGAGGAAGTAAAGTGCCGTAGAGTAGAGTGGCAAAGAGTGGAGTAGAGTGTTGCAGAGGAGAGAGGGCTGCTGGGGGAAGGGGTAGAGGTGAGAGGGCTGCTGAGGAAGGAAGTAAAGTGCCGTAGAGTAGAGTGGCAAAGAGTGGAGTAGAGTGTTGCAGAGGTGAGAGGGCTGCTGGGGGAAGGGGTAGAGGTGAGAGGGCTGCTGAGGAAGGAAGTAAAGTGCCGTAGAGTAGAGTGGCAAAGAGTGGAGTAGAGTGTTGCAGAGGTGAGAGGGCTGCTGGGGGAAGGGGTAGAGGTGAGAGGGCTGCTGAGGAAGGAAGTAAAGTGCCGTAGAGTAGAGTGGCAAAGAGTGGAGTAGAGTGTTGCAGAGGTGAGAGGGCTGCTGGGGGAAGGGGTAGAGGTGAGAGGGCTGCTGAGGAAGGAAGTAAAGTGCCGTAGAGTAGAGTGGCAAAGAGTGGAGTAGAGTGTTGCAGAGGTGAGAGGGCTGCTGGGGGAAGGGGTAGAGGTGAGAGGGCTGCTGAGGAAGGAAGTAAAGTGCCGTAGAGTAGAGTGGCAAAGAGTGGAGTAGAGTGTTGCAGAGGTGAGAGGGCTGCTGGGGGAAGGGGTAGAGGTGAGAGGGCTGCAGAGGGGAGGAAGTAAAGTGCCGTAGAGTAGAGTGGCAAAGAGTGGAGTAGAGTGTTGCAGAGGTGAGAGGGCTGCTGGGGGAAGGGGTAGAGGTGAGAGGGCTGCAGAGGGGAGGAAGTAAAGTGCCGTAGAGTAGAGTGGCAAAGAGTGGAGTAGAGTGTTGCAGAGGTGAGAGGGCTGCTGGGGGAAGGGGTAGAGGTGAGAGGGCTGCTGAGGAAGGAAGTAAAGTGCCGTAGAGTAGAGTGGCAAAGAGTGGAGTAGAGTGTTGCAGAGGTGAGAGGGCTGCTGGGGGAAGGGGTAGA
This sequence comes from Lissotriton vulgaris, assembly GCF_964263255.1. Taxonomy (NCBI): domain Eukaryota; kingdom Metazoa; phylum Chordata; class Amphibia; order Caudata; family Salamandridae; genus Lissotriton; species Lissotriton vulgaris. The sequence continues at coordinate 2,023,641,949 of NC_141693.1, read as the reverse complement.
GGTGAGAGGGCTGCAGAGGGGAGGAAGTAAAGTGCCGTAGAGTAGAGTGGCAAAGAGTGGAGTAGAGTGTTGCAGAGGTGAGAGGGCTGCTGGGGGAAGGGGTAGAGGTGAGAGGGCTGCAGAGGGGAGGAAGTAAAGTGCCGTAGAGTAGAGTGGCAAAGAGTGGAGTAGAGTGTTGCAGAGGTGAGAGGGCTGCTGGGGGAAGGGGTAGAGGTGAGAGGGCTGCAGAGGGGAGGAAGTAAAGTGCCGTAGAGTAGAGTGGCAAAGAGTGGAGTAGAGTGTTGCAGAGGTGAGAGGGCTGCTGGGGGAAGGGGTAGAGGTGAGAGGGCTGCTGAGGAAGGAAGTAAAGTGCCGTAGAGTAGAGTGGCAAAGAGTGGAGTAGAGTGTTGCAGAGGTGAGAGGGCTGCTGGGGGAAGGGGTAGAGGTGAGAGGGCTGCAGAGGGGAGGAAGTAAAGTGCCGTAGAGTAGAGTGGCAAAGAGTGGAGTAGAGTGTTGCAGAGGTGAGAGGGCTGCTGGGGGAAGGGGTAGAGGTGAGAGGGCTGCAGAGGGGAGGAAGTAAAGTGCCGTAGAGTAGAGTGGCAAAGAGTGGAGTAGAGTGTTGCAGAGGTGAGAGGGCTGCTGGGGGAAGGGGTAGAGGTGAGGGGCTGCTGAGGAAGGAAGTAAAGTGCCGTAGAGTAGAGTGGCAAAGAGAGGAGTAGAGTGTTGCAGAGGTGAACGGACAGCTGAGGGAAGGGGGAGAAGTGAGAGGCCTGCTTAGAAAAGGGGTAGAGGTGAGACGGCTACTGAGGGAAGGGGTAGATGTGAGAGGGCTGCTGAGGGAAGGGGGAGAAGTGAGAGGGCTGCAGAGGAAGGAAGCAAAGTGCCGTAGAGTAGAGTGGCAAAGAGAGGAGTAGAGTGTTGCAGAGGTTAACGGACAGCTGAGGGAAGGGGAGAAGTGAGAGGGCTGCTGAGGGAAGGGGGAGAAGTGAGAGGGCTGCTGAGGGAAGGGCTAGAGGTGAGGGGCTGCTGAGGGAAGGGATACTGGCGAGAGGGCTGCTGAGGGAAGGAAGTAGAGTGGCATAGAGTAGAGTGGAGTATTAAAGAGAGGAGTTGAGTGTTGCAGAGGTGAGGTGGCTGCTGATGAAAGGGGTAGAGGTGAGAGGGCTGCTGAGGGAACAGGTACAGGTGAAGGGGCTGCTAATGGAAGGGATAGAGGGGAGAGGGCTGCTGAGGGAAGGAAGAGGGGTGAGCGGGCTGCTGAGGGAAGAAATAAAGGTGAGAGGGATAGAGGTGACAGAGCTACTAAGGAAGGGGAACAGGTGAAGGGGCTGCTGAGGGAAGGGAGAGAGGTGTGAGGACTGCTGAGGGAAAGGACTGAGGTGAGAGGGCGGCTGAGGGAAAGGACTGAGGTGAGAGGGCTGCTGAGGGAAGGGGTAGAGGTGAAGGGGCTGCTGAGGGAAAGGGAAGGGGTAGAGGCGAGAGGGCTGCTGAGGGAAGGGATACGGGCGAGAGAGCTGCTGAGGGAGGGAATAGGGCGAGAGGGCTGCTGAGGGAAAGAAGTAGAGTGTCGTACTGTAGAGTGTAGAGTGGAGTGGCGAAGAGAGGAGTTGAGTGTTGCAGAGGTGAGAGGGCTGCTTAGGGAAGGGATAGAAGTGACAGCTGCAGAGAGAAGGGGTAGAGGTGAGAGGGCTGCTGAGGGAAGGGGTAGAGGTGAGAGGGCTGCTGAGGGAAGGGGTAGAGGTTAGCGGTCTGCTGAGGGAAGGGGTAGAGGTGAAAGGGCTGCTGAGGGAAGGGGTAGAGGTGAGAGGGCTGCTGAGGGAAGGAATAAAGGTGAGAGGGATAGAGGTGACAGAGCTACTGAGGAAGGGGTACAGGTGAAGGGGCTGCTGAGGGAAGGGGTAGGGGTGAGAGGGCTACTGAGGGAAGGGGTAGAGGTTAGCAGGCTGCTGAGGGAAGGGGTAGAGGTGAAGGGGCTGCTGAGGGAAGGAGTAGAGGCGAGAGGGCTGCTGAGGGAAGGGGTAGAGGTGAGAGGGCTGCTGAGGGAAGGGGTAGAGGTGAGAGGGCTGCTGAGGGAAGGGGTAGAGGTTAGCAGGCTGTTGAGGGAAGGGGTAGAGGTGAAGGGGCTGCTGAGGGAAGGAGTAGAGGCGAGAGGGCTGCTGAGGGAAGGGGTAGAGGTGAGAGGGCTGCTGAGGGAAGGAATAAAGGTGAGAGGGATAGAGGTGACAGAGCTACTTAGGAAGGGGTACAGGTGAAGGGGCTGCTGATGGAAGGGGTAGAGGTGAGAGGGCTGCTGAGGGAACAGGTACAGGTGAAGGGGTTGCTGATGGAAGGGGTAGAGGTGAGAGGTCTGCTGAGGGAACAGGTACAGGTGAGAGGGCTGCTGAGGGAAGGGATAGAGGTGAGAGGGCTGATGAGGGAAGGAAGAGGGGTGAGAGGGCTGCTGAGGGAAGAAATAAAGGTGGGAGGGATAGAGGTGACAGAGCTACTGAGGAAGGGGAACAGGTGAAGGGGCTGCTGAGGGAAGGGAGAGAGGTGTGAGGACTGCTGAGGGAAAGGACTGAGGTGAGAGGGCTGCTGAGGGAAAGGACTGAGGTGAGAGGGCTGCTGAGGGAAGGGGTAGAGGTGAAGGGGCTGCTGAGGGAAAGGGAAGGGGTAGAGGCGAGAGGGCTGCTGAGGGAAGGGATACGGGCGAGACAGCTGCTGAGGGAAGGAATAGGGTGAGAGGGCTGCTGAGGGAAAGAAGTAGAGTGTCATAGAGTAGAGTGTAGAGTGGAGTGGCGAAGAGAGTAGTTGAGTGTTGCAGAGGTGAGAGGGCTTCTTAGGGAAGGGATAGAAGTGACAGCTGCAGAGAGAAGGGGTAGAGGTGAAGGGGCTGGTGAGGGAAGGGGTAGAGGTGAGAAGGCTGCCGAGGGAAGGAATAAAGGTGAGAGGGATAGAGGTGACAGAGCTACTGAGGAAGGGGTACAGGTGATGGGGCTACTGGGGGAAGGAAGAGGGATGAGAGGGCTGCTGAGGGAAGGGGTAGAGGTGAAGGGGCTGAGGTGAGAGGGCTGCTGAGGGAAGGGGTAGAGGTGAAGGGCTGCTGAGGGAAGGGGTAGAGGTGAGAGGGCTGCTGAGGGAAGGAATAAAGGTGAGAGGGATAGAGGTGACAGAGCTACTGAGGCAGGGGTACAGGTGAAGGGGCTGCTGAGGGAAGGGGTAGAGGTGAAGGGGCTGCTGAGGGAAAGGGAAGGGGTAGAGGCGAGAGGGCTGCTGAGGGAAGGTGTAGAGGTTAGCGGGCTGCTGAGGGAAGGGGTAGAGGTGAAGGGGCTGCTGAGGGAAGGGGTAGAGGTGAAGGGGCTGCTGAGGGAAGGGGTAGAGGTGAGGGGGCTGCTGAGGGAAGGGGTAGAGGTGAAGGGGCTGCTGAGGGAAGGGCGAGAGGGCTGCTGAGGGAATGGGTAGAGGTTAGCAGGCTGCTGAGGGAAGGGGTAGAGGTGAAGGGGTCGCTGAGGGAAGGAAGAGGGGTGAGAGGGGGCTGCTGAGGGAAGGAAGAGGGGTGAGAGGGGGCTGCTGAAGGAAGGGGTAGAAGTGAGAGGGCTGCTTAGGGAAGGGAAGGGGTAGAGGTGAGAGGGCTGCTGAGGGAAGGGGTAGAGGTGAGAGGGCTGCTGAGGGAAGGGAGAGGGGTGATAGGGGGCTGCTGAGGGAAGGGGTAGAGGTGAGAGGGCTGCTGAGGGAAGGAAGAGGGGTGAGAGGGGGCTGCTGAGGGAAGGGGTAGAAGTGAAGGGGCTTCTGTGGGAAGAAAGTAGTGTCATTGAGTGAAGGAATAGAGGTGAAAAGGCGGTTGAGGGAAGGGGGGCTAGATATGAGAGGGCTGCTGAGGGAAGGGGTAGAGGTGAGTGGGATGGCATAGAGTAGAGTGGCAGAAAGTGGAAAGTAGTAGATTGTTGTAGAGTGGAGCGGTGTAGAGTGTCAGAGTGGAGTACAGTGTCTTAAGATTGTTTTGGAGTGTTGTAGAGTGGAGCAGAGTGATGTAGTGTGGAGTGTCCTAGAGTGGAGTAAAGTGTAGATTTGAGTATCATAGAGTGGAGTGTCAGAGTGGAGAAGTGGCATAGAGTGGAGTGGCGTATAGTGGCGTGGCGTAGAGTGGAGTGGCAAAGAGAGGAGTAGAGTGATGTGGAGGTGAGAGGGCTGTTAAAGAAAGGGGCGGAGGTGATGGGGCTGCTGTGCAAAGAGATAGAAATGAGAGAGTTGCTGAGGGAAGGAAGAAGTGCCATAGAAATGAATAGCATAGAGTGGAGTGGCAAAGAGTAGAGTGGTAGAAAGTGGAAAACAGTAGATTGTTGTAGAGTGGAGTGCCATAAAGTGGCAGAGAGTGGAGTGGCATAGATTGGCGTGGCATGGAATGTCGCAGAGTGGAGTGGCATAGAGTGGAGTGGCATGGAATGTCTCAGAGTGGAGTGGCATAGATTGGAGTGGCATGGAATGTCTCAGAGTGGAGTGGCATAGATTGGAGTGGCATGGAATGTCTCAGAGTGGAGTGGCATAGAGTGGAGTGGCATGGAATGTCTCAGAGTGGAGTGGCATAGATTGGAGTGGCATGGAATGTCTCAGAGTGGAGTGGCATAGATTGGAGTGGCATGGAATGTCTCAGAGTGGAGTGGCATAGATTGGAGTGGCATGGAATGTCTCAGAGTGGAGTGGCATAGAGTGGAGTGGCATGGAATGTCTCAGAGTGAAGTGGCATAGATTGGAGTGGCATGGAATGTCTCAGAGTGGAGTGGCATAGATTGGAGTGGCATGAAATGTCTCAGAGTGGAGTGGCATAGATTGGAGTGGCATGGAATGTCTCAGAGTGGAGTGGCATAGAGTGGAGTGGCATGGAATGTCTCAGAGTGAAGTGGCATAGATTGGAGTGGCATGGAATGTCTCAGAGTGGAGTGGCATAGATTGGAGTGGCATGGAATGTCTCAGAGTGGAGTGGCATAGAGTGGAGTGGCATGGAATGTCTCAGAGTGGAGTGGCATAGATTGGAGTGGCATGGAATGCCTCAGAGTGGAGTGGCATAGATTGGAGTGGCATGGAATGTCTCAGAGTGGAGTGGCATGGAATGTCTCAGAGTGGAGTGGCATAGATTGGAGTGGCATGGAATGTCTCAGAGTGGAGTGGCATAGATTGGAGTGGCATGGAATGTCTCAGAGTGGAGTGGCATAGAGTGGAGTGGCATGGAATGTCTCAGAGAGGAGTGGCATAGAGTTTTATAGAGTGGAGTGCTGTAAGTGGAGTGATATAGAGTGGAGTAGTGTCATGGAGTTGAGTAGAGTGTTGTGGAGTAGAGTGGAGTGGCATAGAGTGGAGTGGCATGGTGTAGAGGGGAGTGCCATAGAGTGAAGAAGAGCGTACCAGAGCGGAGTGGCATAGAATGTCAAAGAGCAGAGTGGCATAGAGTGGAGTAGTGTCAGAGTAGAGTTGCTCATAGTGTAGTAGTGTGTTGCGGAGTGGCCTAGAGTGGATTGTTGTAGAGTGGAGTGGCGTAGAGTTTCGCAAGGTGGAGAGGCATCGAGGGGTGTGGAGTGGCGCAGTGTTGTAGAGTGGAGTTGCGTAGACTGTCAATGAGTGAAGTGGCATAGAGTGGAGTAGAATAGTGTCAGAGTGAAGTAGCATAGAGTGGAGGCGAGTGGAGTAGTGTTTCACAGAGTTGAATGGCGTAGAGTGGAGTGGCCTAGAATGAGTAGCATTTCCAATGGAGCCGAACCTCTATGCTATCAAACAATCGCCCAAAATCGTAAAGGCAAAAAAGGAGGTGGCCTAGCTTTTGTGTTCAGACAAACATTACATATCACTAAAGTTGACAAAGTCTCCATAAAAGATTGTGAGGCACTATTCACCAGATGCAATCCTACATCCTCTTCCTCCTGTCACTCCCTGCTTATTTACAGACCTCCACCTAGCAAGGCAACGTTCCCAGACGCACTTCTAGACATGGTTTCAAACCTGATAGGACTACACTTCAACCAATGCATTCTGGGTGACCTCAACATTTGGTTTGACAAACAAAATAAATCATGGCTGTCCTAGAAACACTGAATCTGTATCAGGTCGTTCACAAACCCACACACGTCGCTGGACACATCCTAGATGTCATTTTTGCTAATACAGAACTAGTTACCTTTCAAACAATGACTCCAGTCACATGATCAAACCACCATTTGCTTGCCTTTCAACATAAAACAACACTAAGCGACCCACCTTACGTGCATCCACCTATCGACCTTGGAACAAACTCAATTTGGAAAACTTAGATTCACAACTAACATCCTGTACAGATCTACAAACAATAAATTCTGTTCAAAAACTATAAGAGCGGCTACAGGAAGCTTTTGTTATCCTGATGCCACTTAAACCTCACAACAGAACAAAAGAAAAGAAGCACCTTGGAGAAATACGGAGACAAAAGAGATAAAACAACAAATTAGAAAGGTGCAATGTGCCTGGCTCAAAACAAACGCCAAACAAGGCAAACTTGGCCTACAGAAAATTGACAGATTTTACAAATCGGCTATCAAGAAAGCAAAGAAAAAATATTATTCAGACAGAATTCAAAATGCTAAATGTGCAAATGAATTCTATAAAATTCTCAATTAATTTAGTAAACCAAATTACCTAGAAGCAGCTCATCCCGTTAGGGACAAACTAGCAAATCATTACGAGGACAAAGCAGACACGTTGGACTCATACATAAACAGAGACAAAGCATCAGCACCAACCCTTGTACAAAACAACAATCCAAGAATTCTCTATCCCAGCCTCTTTGTTCCTTCCTGCACATCTCACACAATGAATTTATGGATCTGGTCAAAGCAAGCCGGCCTGCCAGCAGCCCTTCTGACCCTTGTCCAACGGAAACTTTCAAGACAATTCTTCTAACAACCTCGGCTGCCACTCCAGTGAGGAAAATCATCAAAAACTCCTTAAATACTGGAATATTCCAGAAGAACTCAAAAACTCAAACATACGCCCTTTATTGAGGAAAACAAACGTGGACCTGCTGAACCCTGACAACTACAGACCCATTACAAATGGATCTTTCCTGGGCAAACTGATAGAAAGAGAAGCGTTCGACCAGATGTCACAATTCATTGGAGAGAATGACATACTGTCAGACTTCCAAAGAGGATTCCGTCCCTGGAAAAGGCACAGAATCTGCCCTCCTTGCCATCTGAGATGACCTGAAGAATACATTTGAATGCAACGGGGCTGCTGTGCTACTTCTCTTGGACCTCTCAGCTGCCTTTGACATGGTTGACCATAAAACTCTGATACAAAGACTTCATGAAGTCGGTATAGAGGGGACTGTTCTAAACTGGATCACCTCCTACCTTCAAAACAGAAATAATGTCATCCATACCCCATTTTTCTCATCCAAACCGTACTTCACAGAAGCAGGGGTCCCTCAGTGCTCTATTATCTCGCCCATGCTTTTAAACTTCCACATGAAGTCATTACCGGCGCTGATCAATCAATTTCACCTCACATGCTATAACTATGCAAATGACACCCAAATACTCCTTCAACTGCAATGCTCCAAAGATATTGGAAAAATCACCAATTTATTTTAAGCTGTCTGAGAGCAATGGATCAATGGATGAAGTGAAGCCATCTCAAATTGAATGCTTCCAAAACGGAAATACTCACGTGTGGCAATTGGAAAAATGATGATCCACTCGCCATGTGGCCTGATGATCTGGGAACACCGCCTAAAATATCGAAGGAAGTAAGAAACCTCGGAATGACCATGGACTCCAAGCTATCGATGAATGCCCAAGTGGACAAACTAGCAAGATCAAGCTTTGTTACTATAAAAACTCTGCAACGAATCTTGCCCCATTTGGGATTTCCACACAAGGTCCAAGCTGCCATCTCCCTTGTTCTGTCCAAACTCGATTATGCCAATAGCCTCTACCACGGATCACCTTTAACAGCCATGAAATTACTACAATGGATTCAATCAATCAATCAATCAATCAAAGACATTTATAGAGCGCACTACTTACCCGTAGGGTCTCAAGGCGCTGGGGGGAGGGGGGTGCCGCTACTGCTCGAACAGCCAGGTCTTCAGCTTCTTCCTGAAGGAGAGGTGGTCTTGGGTCAGGCGCAGGTCGGTCGGGAGGGAGTTCCAGGTCTTGGCGGCCAGGTAGGAGAAGGACCTTCCTCCTGTAGTCGCTCTTCGGATGCGGGGGACGGCGGCGAGGGCATGGTTGGCTGATCGGAGGTGGCGTTGGGGAGCGTAGAAGTTGATTCGGTTGTTGAGGTAGCTCGGGCCTTGGTCGTGTAGGGCTTTGTGTGCGTGGGTGAGGAGGCGGAAGGTGATTCTTTTGTTGACGGGGAGCCAATGCAGGTCTCTCAGATGTCCGGAGATGTGGCTGGTTCGTGGGATGTCGAGGATGAGTCTGGCTGAGGCGTTCTGGATCCGCTGGAGTCTCTTCTGGAGCTTGGCGGTGGTGCCGGCCTAGAGGGCGTTGCCGTAGTCCAGTCGACTGGTGACGAGGGCCTGGGTGGCGGTCTTCCTGGTCTCGGTGGGGATCCACCAGAAGATCTTTCGTAGCATACGTAGGATGTTGAAGCATGCCGAGGAGACGTTGTTGACTTGCCTGGTCATGGAGAGGGAGGAGTCCAGGATGAAGCCCAGGTTGCGTGCGTGGTCTGTCGGTTTGGGTGCGGTGCCCAGGGCGGGAGGCCACCAGGAGTCGTCCCAGGCGGAGGGTGAAGAGCCCAGGATGAGGACCTCCGTCTTGTTTGAGTTCAGTTTCAGGCGGCTGGTCGTCATCCACTCGGCTACCTCTTTCATCCCTTCGTGCAGGTTGGCTCTGGCGGCGGCGGGGTCGTTGGTCAGGGAGAGGATCAGCTGGGTGTTGTCGGCGTAGGAGATTATGCTGAGGTTGTGTTGGCGTGCGATGGCCGCGAGGGGGCTCATGTAGACGTTGAAGAGGGTGGGGCTCAGTGAGGATCCTTGAGGGACGCCGCAGATGACTTCGGTGGCCTCTGACTTGTACGGTGGTAGGCGGACTCTCTGTGTTCTTCCGTCGAGGAAGGAGATGATCCATTCCAGAGCCTTCTCCTGGATTCCGACGTTGCTGAGGCGTTGTACTAGGGTGCGGTGGCAGACAGTGTTGAATGCCGCGGAGAGGTCTAGGAGGATGAGGGCCGCTGTTTCTCCGTTGTCCATCAGGGCTCGGATGTCATCGGTGGCGGCGATGAGGGCGGTCTCGGTGCTGTGGTTGGCTCGGAAGCCAGACTGTGAGGGGTCGAGGGATCCATTCGTATCAAGGAAGGCGGCCAGCTGCTTGTTGACGGTCTTCTCGATGACTTTGGCTGGAAACGGGAGGAGCGAGATGGGGCGGTAATTCTTGAGTTCGGTGGGGTCCGCTGTGGGTTTCTTGAGTAGAGCGCTGAGTTCGGCGTGCTTCCAGCTCTCAGGGAAGGTGGCGGTGTCGAAGGATGTGTTGATGATGTCTCGCAGGTGGGGTGCGATGACATCGTCGGCCTTGTTGAAGACGTGGTGAGGGCAGGGGTCGGTCGGAGATCCGGAGTGGATGGAGTTCATCGTGCGGACGGTGTCTTCGGTGCTGATCGGAGTCCAGGCGCGGAGGGTGGTGGTGGGGGGTGGTGGTCCGGTCGTGGTGTGCGTTGGTTGGTTGTTGAAGCTGTTGTGAATGTCCGCGATCTTGTTGTGGAAGTATAAGGCGAGGGAGTTGCAGAGGTCTTGCGATGGGGTGATGTCGTTGTTTCCTGCGCTGGGGTTGGAAAGCTCTTTCACGATGTTGAAGAGTTCCTTGCAGTTGTGTGCGTTGTTGTCCAGCCGGTCCTTGAATGCAGTTTTCTTGGCGGCGCGGATCAGCTGGTGGTGCTTCCGGGTGGCAAGCTTGAAGGTGGTCATGTTGTCCGGTGTTGGTTCCCTTCTCCAGATTTTCTCGAGGGCTCGGCAGTTCTTCTTGGAGCTCTTGAGTTCGTCGGTGAACCATGGGGCTTTCTTGCTGCCGGGTCTGCTTGGCGGGGTCCTCAGCAGGGCGAGCTCGTCTGCGCAGTTGCTGATCCACTTCGTGAGGTTGTCGGCGGCCTGGCTGGGGTTCGCTGAGCTGGCAGGAGGGTGCTGGCTCAGGGAGGTGGCGAGCTGGTCGGCTGTGATCTTGTTCCAGCTTCTGCGGGCAGCCTGTTGTTGGTGGTGGTGGGTCGTCGTTCTTCTTATTATTATTTATTTATAAATTTATAGAGCGCCTGGTGACCCGTAGGCATCCCCGCGCTATAGAGTTGTAAGAACCAGGAGGAGGAAGGGCCGGAGGACTATTTGGGGAATAAAAAGGTTTTTAGTTTTTTCCGGAATAGGGCGTGACAGGGTTCCAGACGCAAATTGCGGGGGAGTGCGTTCCAACCTGCAGAGGCTTTGACCGAGAAGCGACGTCCACCGGTCCGAGCCTTCTTAAATTTTGGGACGATGGCTAGATGTTCATCGTCAGAGCGAAGTGTTCTTGGGGCTTTGTAGGGGGCGACCAGGTCTTTCAGGGCGGCTGGGCCGGCACCATTGATGAGTTTATGGCTGGTGCACATGGCTTTAAACTCTACTCGCTGGCGAACAGGAAGCCAGTGCAGAGCCTTGAGGGCCGGTTTGGCAGAGGCTCTGGGAGGGAGGTTCATAATGAGCCTTGCCGCGGCATTTTGTGCACGTTGGAGTTTGGCCAAGGTGAATTCCGGTGCGCCTAGGTAGATGGCGTTGCTGTAGTCAAGCCGGGCTAAGATGAGCCCTTGGACCAGGAGTTTCCTGGAAAGGGGGGGGGGAGAGAGGGAGAATTTTGCGGATTGACCGCAGGAGGCCAAAACATGTTCCAGCGGTCTTGGTTGCCTGGGTCTTCATGGTGAGGGTCGGTTCCAACCAGACGCCTAGCGTTTTGATTTCTGTCTTTGGTGTAGGTATCTCACCAAAGGCGTCCGGCCAAACCGAGGGAGGGATGGAGGACCATTTGTTGCCCAGAAGCATAATTTCGGTTTTTGCACCGTTCAGCTTCAGGGAGGATTCGCACATCCAGGTGTAAATGTCCTGGAGACAGTTCAGCAGGTTGTCTGGGTGTTTATCCAGCTGGGAGAGAGAGACGACAAGTTGGGTGTCGTCAGCGTAGTTTACTATTTTTATCCCGTAGGGAGTCACGACATCTTCCAGGGGGGCCATGTAGACATTAAACAGGGTGGGACTAAGCGAGGACCCCTGGGGAACTCCACAGGTAAGTGGTAGGGGGTCTGAGCGAGAGTTGCCGTCCCACACCTGAAATGAATGGCCAGATAGAAAGGAGTCAATCCAAGCATGAGCTGTTCCCACAATTCCTGCCCTGGCCAGGCGATGTAAAAGGACACGGTGATCCACCGTATCAAAGGCGGCACTGAGGTCCAGGAGGATCACTGCCACTGATCCTCCTGAATCCAGAATGCACCTTGATTCCTCGATGACGGAGAGGAGGGCTGTGTCCGTGCCCTGGCCGGGCCGAAAGCCTGTTTGAGATGGGCGCAGGATTTTGTTGGTCTCAAGGAATTGGGAGAGTTGCGAATTAACTAGTTTCTCAGCCATCTTGCTGATACAGGGAAGGAGTGATATAGGTCTGTAGTTGGTCATGTCGGCCGGGTTCAAGTGGGGCTTTTTAAGCAGGGCCTTGACGACCGCGTTTTTCCAGTTGGGAGGCACTGCGCCTTGGAGGAGGGAGATGTTAATGAGATCCCTGATGGTAGGGGATATGCTGGGAGACACAGATTTTAAGAGTCTGGCCGGAGCCGGATCAAGCGGTGAGCCGCTTTTCATTTTGGCTAACGTGGAGGTGACCTCACTGAGGGAGACTGCTCTGAAGGAGGACAGCCGCGGGCTGTTAGTGCAGACCTCTGTATCATCGTAATTATGAGAGGTGATAGTAGGGAGAGAGTCCAGTATCCGCGAAATTTTTGAGTCGAAGAAGGAGGCAAGGTCGTTACTTCTGTCCGGAGGGGCGTGGGAATCAGCGGGTGCCGAGGGAATGTTGAGGAGTTTCTTGACAATCAAGTAGGATTCTTTCGCAGAATTAGTGGCATTTTGTATTCTATTGTCATAGAATCCTGCCTTGGCTAGTTTGAGAGCCGATTTGTAGCGTCTTACCGTGCTGTTGTAAATGTCTTTGTTACTGTGGAGCCAGTCCTTTCTCCACTGTCTCTCAGCCTTTTTGCATTCTTTGCGGAGGTCACGGAGGTCAGAGGTGTACCAGGGGGCCTGGCCCTTTATCCCGTTTTTGATCTCCCGATTTTTTTTGGGGATGATGCTGTCGAGGGAGGAGGATATCCAATCACTAACTTGGGAGTCGGCGGTGGAGGAGTCCTCCGTGAGAATTGGGGTCGAAGCGTCCAGGGCTATGGACCAGTCCTCCACCGAGAGTCTGGCCCACGCTCGGTCTCTGGTGAAGGTAGGGGGTTTTTGAGGCTTCTTGAATGCTCCAGGGAGGTGGGTCGTGACCAGAAAATGGTCCGTCCACGGGAGAGGTTGAGAATTAATGAAAAGGAGGGAGGGAATGTTGGAAAACACCGGGTCGAGAAGGTGCCCTTTCGTATGTGTTGGACCAGAGTTGGCAAGAAGCAGACCAAGGGCCGCTAGTTCGCCAATTAGGTCGACTGCTCCTGCGTCAAGAGGATCCTCGAAATGGATGTTTAGGTCGCCTGTTATAAGGAAGTTGGGTGTCAGGTGTGCCGAGGAGGAAACAGTTTCCAAAAGGGCGGCCGTGAAGGGGCCAGAGTGGCCGGGCGGCCGATACACCAGGAGGCCTGACAGGGAGCTGGTCGAGGAAAGCTGAATCGTGAAGAGACAGCTCTCTGAATCATGAATCACGCAGTCTTTGGTTCGACAGGTGAAGTGGTCCCTGTGGATTATAGCTAATCCACCTCCTCTACCTAGGGGGCGTGGTTGAGACATGATAAGGAAGCCCGGGGGTAGGGCCAGAACTATATCTGCGTTGGAATGCTCCGTAATCCACGTTTCTGTGAGGAGAAGTATGTCCAGATTGAGGTCGACAATGAGATGGTTAATGAGCAGGGCATGTTTAGGAAGCGATCTGCAGTTGAGAGTCGAAATTTTAAGTACTGGGGGTGGGACCGGGGGTTTCGGTAGTAATAGATTTCCTGGTTTGCATTTGTTACAGCTGGAAAAAGGGACAGTAGGGTCATGTAGAGCAAGACAGGTACTGTTTTTAGTGGGTCTGAGGCTGAGTAGCTCTCTACGCGAATAGCTTACCTTTGTGGCGGCGGGGACAGGCATAGCGTCTGGCCCTAGGCCCGGTCGTGCGCGGACGGGCGCAGACGGGCTTGCCTTAGGCGCTCCCGCTGCGCTCGTCCGCTGCGCTTGTGTGGCCGACACATTTATGGCAGTGTTGGGGGCGTGGCCTCGCATGGGGCGTGGCTCGCCTTCGAACCGCGATGGCGGTGTGTTTGTTGATCCTGTCTCAGCGCTGGTTGCCGCTGTCTCAGGGGTGCCTCAGAGGGTCTGCTTAGCGCGTGAGGGAAGCGCTTTTCAGTGCAGGTGAGGTTAAAATAAGCGGCAAGAACACAAGAATACAAATATTTTAAAAAATGAACGAGAGTGCCGTCCTCCGCCTTTCCGCCTCAGAGGAATTACAATGCAATGCTTGGTGCGCTGCGATCAGCGTTTATATAGGATTCCTAGGTGGGCGTGGCCTCGCATGGGGCGTGGCTCGCCTTCGAACCGCGATGGCGGTGTGTTTGTTGATCCTGTCTCAGCGCTGGTTGCCGCTGTCTCAGGGGTGCCTCAGAGGGTCTGCTTAGCGCGTGAGGGAAGCGCTTTTCAGTGCAGGTGAGGTTAAAATAAGTGGCAAGAACACAAGAATACAAATATTTTAAAAAATGAACGAGAGTGCCGTCCTCCGGCTTTCCGCCTCAGAGGAATTACAATGCAATGCTTGGTGCGCTGCGATCAGCGTTTATATAGGATTCCTAGGTGGGCGTGGCCTCGCAGGGGGCGTGGCTCGCCTTCGAACCGCGATGGCGGTGTGTTTGTTGATCCTGTCTCAGCGCTGGTTGCCGCTGTCTCAGGGGTGCCTCAGAGGGTCTGCTTAGCGCGTGAGGGAAGCGCTTTTCAGTGCAGGTGAGGTTAAAATAAGTGGCAAGAACACAAGAATACAAATATTTTAAAAAATGAACGAGAGTGCCGTCCTCCGGCTTTCCGCCTCAGAGGAATTACAATGCAATGCTTGGTGCGCTGCGATCAGCGTTTATATAGGATTCCTAGGTGGGCGTGGCCTCGCAGGGGGCGTGGCTCGCCTTCGAACCGCGATGGCGGTGTGTTTGTTGATCCTGTCTCAGCGCTGGTTGCCGCTGTCTCAGGGGTGCCTCAGAGGGTCTGCTTAGCGCGTGAGGGAAGCGCTTTTCAGTGCAGGTGAGGTTAAAATAAGTGGCAAGAACACAAGAATACAAATATTTAAAAAAATGAACGAGAGTGCCGTCCTCCGGCTTTCCGCCTCAGAGGAATTACAATGCAATGCTTGGTGCGCTGCGATCAGCATTTATATAGGATTCCTAGGTGGGCGTGGCCTCGCAGGGGGCGTGGCTCGCCTTCGAACCGCGATGGCGTTGTGTTTGTTGATCCTGTCTCAGCGCTGGTTGCCGCTGTCTCAGGGGTGCCTCAGAGGGTCTGCTTAGCGCGTGAGGGAAGCGCTTTTCAGTGCAGGTGAGGTTAAAATAAGTGGCAAGAACACAAGAATACAAATATTTTAAAAAATGAACGAGAGTGCCGTCCTCCGGCTTTCCGCCTCAGAGGAATTACAATTCAATGCTTGGTGCGCTGCGATCAGCGTTTATATAGGATTCCTAGGTGGGCGTGGCCTCGCAGGGGGCGTGGCTCGCCTTCGAACCGCGATGGCGGTGTGTTTGTTGATCCTGTCTCAGCGCTGGTTGCCGCTGTCTCAGGGGTGCCTCAGAGGGTCTGCTTAGCGCGTGAGGGAAGCGCTTTTCAGTGCAGGTGAGGTTAAAATAAGTGGCAAGAACACAAGAATACAAATATTTTAAAAAATGAACGAGAGTGCCGTCCTCCGGTTTTCCGCCTCAGAGGAATTACAATGCAATGCTTGGTGCGCTGCGATCAGCGTTTATATAGGATTCCTAGGTGGGCGTGGCCTCGCAGGGGGCGTGGCTCGCCTTCGAACCGCGATGGCGGTGTGTTTGTTGATCCTGTCTCAGCGCTGGTTGCCGCTGTCTCAGGGGTGCCTCAGAGGGTCTGCTTAGCGCGTGAGGGAAGCGCTTTTCAGTGCAGGTGAGGTTAAAATAAGTGGCAAGAACACAGGAATACAAATATTTTAAAAAATGAACGAGAGTGCCGTCCTCCGGCTTTCCGCCTCAGAGGAATTACAATGCAATGCTTGGTGCGCTGCGATCAGCATTTATATAGGATTCCTAGGTGGGCGTGGCCTCGCAGGGGGCGTGGCTCGCCTTCGAACCGCGATGGCGTTGTGTTTGTTGATCCTGTCTCAGCGCTGGTTGCCGCTGTCTCAGGGGTGCCTCAGAGGGTCTGCTTAGCGCGTGAGGGAAGCGCTTTTCAGTGCAGGTGAGGTTAAAATAAGTGGCAAGAACACAAGAATACAAATATTTTAAAAAATGAACGAGAGTGCCGTCCTCCGGCTTTCCGCCTCAGAGGAATTACAATGCAATGCTTGGTGCGCTGCGATCAGCGTTTATATAGGATTCCTAGGTGGGCGTGGCCTCGCAGGGGGCGTGGCTCGCCTTCGAACCGCGATGGCGGTGTGTTTGTTGATCCTGTCTCAGCGCTGGTTGCCGCTGTCTCAGGGGTGCCTCAGAGGGTCTGCTTAGCGCGTGAGGGAAGCGCTTTTCAGTGCAGGTGAGGTTAAAATAAGTGGCAAAAACACAAGAATACAAATATTTTAAAAAATGAACGAGAGTGCCGTCCTCCGGCTTTCCGCCTCAGAGGAATTACAATGCAATGCTTGGTGCGCTGCGATCAGCGTTTATATAGGATTCCTAGGTGGGCGTGGCCTCGCAGGGGGCGTGGCTCGCCTTCGAACCGCGATGGCGGTGTGTTTGTTGATCCTGTCTCAGCGCTGGTTGCCGCTGTCTCAGGGGTGCCTCAGAGGGTCTGCTTAGCGCGTGAGGGAAGCGCTTTTCAGTGCAGGTGAGGTTAAAATAAGTGGCAAGAACACAAGAATACAAATATTTTAAAAAATGAACGAGAGTGCCGTCCTCCGGCTTTCCGCCTCAGAGGAATTACAATGCAAGGTGAAGTGGACGCAGCTGTGGTCCGTCCATTGAAGCTCTGTGGCGTGGCTGAAGGCGATGTCTGTGCTGGATGAGAAGACTGCGTCGAGTGTGTGTCCGGCGAGGTGGGTGGGGGTGGACACCAGTTGCTTGAGTCCAAGGTTGGCGAGGTTGCCGAGCAGGGTGCTGGTGTTGCGGTCGTTGTTGTTCTCCAGGTGGAAGTTGAGGTCCCCCAGGAGGATGTAGTCAGCCGAGGGGAGGGCATGCGGGCTGACGAAGTCGGCGATGTCCTCGCTGAATTGGGTGCGTGGTCCCGGAGGTCGGTAGATCAGGGTGCCTCTGAGGGTGGTCTTCGGGTCGGTGTGGATCTGGAAGTGCAGGTGTTCGGCGGTGGTCAGGGTGTTGTCGGTGCTGGTCGTGATACGGATGGTGTTCCTGTGGATGATGGCGATGCCTCCTCCCATCTGGTTGGCGGTGCGATCCCTCCGGGTGATCTTGTAGCCCTCTGGGATGGCGATGTCGGGAGCTGAAGAGGCGTTCATCCAGGTCTCCGTGAGGAAGGCAACGTCAGGGGCTGTGGTGTCGAGGAGGTTCCAGAGTTCGATGGCGTGCCTGTGGACGGAGCGGGTGTTGAGCAGGATGCACTTGAGGTGGGTGTTGCTGATGTTCGACTTGGCGGGTGCTGGTGCGAGGCAGGTCCGGATGCAGGTGAACTTGCAGGCGGTACAGCAGAAGGGTCCGTGGGTGCGTCGTGGTGTGGCTTGGTAGCATCCTGGGTGTCGACCGGCGTTGAGTGCGTTGAGGTTGGCGGCGGTGTACGTCAGGCGGGTCGGCCGGGGTCTTCGTGGGCCAGGGGTCCTGGCACTGGGCGCGGTCCAGGCGCGGACGGGCGTAGACGGGCTTACCTTTGGCGCGCCTTCGGCGCACAATCGGCGCGCCCGCTGCGCGTGACCGCTGCTCGTTCGCACGGTCGCCATATATGGCGAAGTGCGCGGGGGGCGGAGCAGCTGGGAGGCGGGAGCGGGGAGGGTACAGAAAGAAAAGGGGCGGGGTTAGCGGTGGTGGCGGGAAGCGGGGAGCGGGGAGGGATGAGACGGGGGTGGCAGAGGAGGCAAACCAGGGAAAACAAGGGGGGGGAGAGAAAATAGATTCAGAACTCGGCTGCCAGACTACTCTTGCATATAAAACCGCGAGACCACATCTCCCCTGCCTTGAAAGCCCTGCATTGGTTGCCGGTTGCCGGAAGATCCACGTTCAAGCTGCTTTGTATCACCCACATAGTGATACAGGGAACGGGAACGCTCTTCATCAGGAATAAAATCACCAAACACATTCAACAAAATAACCTCCACTCTAGAGTGGCACCGCGCCTCAAAATCCAAATGAACAAGAAGAAAAAACAAGGGTGGCACATCCTTCTCTGTTCAAGCAGCAAAACTATGGAACTCTCTACCCCCCAACATAAGATCCACAGACAACCACCTTATCTTCAGAAATCTACTCAAGAGTTTGCTCTTCCCCACATAACCACTATTCTCACACAAATATACAGCATATCCCTCTGTATATAATAATTTATTGGTACTATAGATATGTACCTACATATGTGTATTGCTTTGTATAAACATGTAGAATACATATGTTTAGAAAATATATATTATATAGATATTCATTAGTTCTGCTCGATAAATGCACATATTACTGATAGGTATATTATTCTGTTTTAACATGTATATAAGTGACTGCATAAATAACTAAATCTTTTTATCATAACTATTTTCAACAATTGCTTCACTATTTATCTACAAAGCAAATATACATGTATATAAAACTAGATAAAACTAATTTATTTAAAGTACAACAACACTTGAAAGCCGGAGTTTATTTAATGCATCTTTCATCTACATATACTACCTTCCTTTATGCATCTATATACCTTCCATCTACTTATGGATCTATATCTTTATTACTTTTGGATCTATATATTTATTACTTTTACTTAGTTATTACTTTTCTTCCCATTCAGCATATCGAATGCACTGCCCTATTTTCACCCAATACCGCTCTCAATATATCCTCCAGCTCAACTTTCTGACTCCTCTCAAACCTCTTTCTACTCCTCTTTCCAATGCACTAGCCTATTTCCCACCCAATACCTCTCTCAATATATCCATTACCTCCACTCTCTCATTCATCCCAAACCTCATACCACTACTATGATCCCCAAAATAACCCTTTTGAGACTCTTTCCTACTCCACCCCTCCTTGCATCATCTCATACCTCTTTTTACAATTCCAATCCTCAAAAACAAGCCTTTCTAAACCCTCCCTCTGACTCTTTCCCTTTCAGCTCCCTTTTACTCATCCCCTCCACCTCCCTTTTACTGTTCTCAAGCCTCTTCCTACTGCTATGAGCTCCCAAAACAATCTAAATTCTTCCTTTCTATCCCTCCACTATCCCTTTCAATCGAAATACCTGACTAACATATCCACCACTCAAATTACTTCCCTATTTTCACTATACTAATTCAACACTAATCCTTTATGGGTTCTGGAGTAGCGTGCTACTCACCAAAAAAGCACTTCAACACCTCATCTGGGTTAGCAAGCGATATACAAATGCAAAACATATTACCTTTTCTACCCTTTCACTATCCTTCTCAATCCAAATACCTCACTAACATATCCACCACTCAAATTACTTTCATAATTCACTATACTAATTTACCACTAACACTATACGGGTTTCAGAGTAGCGTGCTACTCGCCGGGAAAAAGCACTTCATCCCCCCATCAGGGGTAGTAAGCGCTATATAAATCTAAACTCTTTCCCCTCTCTATCCCTCCAGTACCATTCTCAATCCAAATAACTGACATATCCACCACTCAAATTACTTCCCTATTTTCACTATACTAATCCATCCCTAATCCTTTCTGGGTTCCGAAGTAGCGTGCTACTCGCCAAAAAAGCGCTTCAACACGCCATCAAGGGTAGCAAGCGCTATATAAATGCAAACCTTTTTCCCTCTATCCCTCCACTATCCTTCTCAATCCAAATAACTGACTAACATATTCACCACTCAAATTACTTTCATATTTTCATTATACTATTTCACCACTAATCATTTTATGGGTTCCGGAGTAGCGTGCTACTCGCCAAAAAGGGCTTTGATGCCTCGTCAGAGGTAGTAAGCGCTATATAAATGCAATTACAACACATTTACAATACAATACAATATAATGAGTTGCATAGAGTTCCAGAGCGGAGTAGAGTGGAGCAGAGAGGGGTGGAAATGTGTAGAGCTGAGCAGCATAAAGTAGAGTTTTGTAAAGTGGAGTGTCGTAAAGCAAAGTAGAGTGTCATACTGTGGCATAGAGTGGATAAAAGTGGCCTGGCATAGAGTGTAATCGAATGTCAGAGGGGGTACAGTGTCGTAGAGAATAGTAGAGTGTTGCCGTAGAGTGAATTCTTGTAAAGTGGAATGCTGTCGAGTGGAGCAGCATAGAGCGTCAGAGTGGAGTGGCTTACAGTGCTGTAAAGTGGCATGGCGTACAGTGGAGTGGCATAGAGTATCTTAGAGTGGAGTGGCTTACAGTGGAGTGGCGTACAGTGGAGTGGCGTAGAGTATCTTAGAGTGGAGTGGCAAACAGTGGAGCGGCATAGAGTATCTTAGAGTGGAGTGGCATACAGTGGAGCGGCATAGAGTATCTTAGAGTGGAGTGGCATACAGTGGAGCGGCATAGAGTATCTTAGAGTGGAGTGGCGTACAGTGGAGCGGCATAGAGTATCTTAGAGTGGAGTGGCGTACAGTGGAGTGGCATAGAGTATCTTAGAGTGGAGTGGCATACAGTGGAGCGGCATAGAGTATCTTAGAATGGAGTGGCATACAGTGGAGCGGCAAAGAGTATCTTAGAGTGGAGTGGCATACAGTGGAGCGGCATAGAGTATCTTAGAGTGGAGTGGCGTACAGTGGAGCGGCATAGAGTATCTTAGAGTGGAGTGGCGTACAGTGGAGCGGCATAGAGTATCTTAGAGTGGAGTGGCGTATAGTGGAGCGGCATAGAGTATCTTAGAGTGGAGTGGCGTACAGTGGCGCGGCATAGAGTATCTTAGAGTGGAGTGGCATACAGTGGAGCGGCATAGAGTATCTTAGAGTGGAGTGGCGTACAGTGGAGCGGCATAGAGTATCTTAGAGTGGAGTGGCGTACAGTGGAGTGTAATAGAGTATCTTAGAGTGGAGTGGCATACAGTGGAGCGGCATAGAGTATCTTAGAATGGAGTGGCATACAGTGGCGCGGCATAGAGTATCTTAGAGTGGAGTGGCATACAGTGGAGCGGCATAGAGTATCTTAGAGTGGAGTGGCGTATAGTGGAGCGGCATAGAGTATCTTAGAGTGGAGTGGCGTACAGTGGAGCGGCATAGAGTATCTCAGAGTGGAGTGGCATACAGTGGAGCGGCATAGAGTATCTTAAGAGTGGAGTGGCATACAGCGGAGTGGCGTAGAGTGGAGTGGCATACAGCGGAGTGGCGTACAGTGGAGTGGCATACAGTGGAGTGGAATAGAGTATCTTAGAATGGAGTGGCATACAGTGGCGCGGCATAGAGTATCTTAGAGTGGAGTGGCATACAGTGGAGCGGCATAGAGTATCTTAGAGTGGAGTGGCGTATAGTGGAGCGGCATAGAGTATCTTAGAGTGGAGTGGCATACAGTGGAGCGGCATAGAGTATCTTAGAGTGGAGTGGCGTACAGTGGAGCGGCATAGAGTATCTTAGAGTGGAGTGGCGTACAGTGGAGTGGCATAGAGTATCTTAGAGTGGAGTGGCGTACAGTGGAGCGGCATAGAGTATCTTAGAATGGAGTGGCATACAGTGGAGCGGCAAAGAGTATCTTAGAGTGGAGTGGCATACAGTGGAGCGGCATAGAGTATCTTAGAGTGGAGTGGCGTACAGTGGAGTGGCAGAGAGTATCTTAGAGTGGAGTGGCATACAGTGTAGCGGCATAGAGTATCTTAGAGTGGAGTGGCATACAGTGGAGCGGCAAAGAGTATCTTAGAGTGGAGTGGCATACAGTGGAGCGGCATAGAGTATCTTAGAGTGGAGTGGCGTACAGTGGAGTGGCAGAGAGTATCTTAGAGTGGAGTGGCATACAGTGTAGCGGCATAGAGTATCTTAGAGTGGAGTGGCATACAGTGGAGCGGCATAGAGTATCTTAGAGTGGAGTGGCATACAGTGGAGCGGCACAGAGTATCTTAGAGTGGAGTGGCGTATAGTGGAGCGGCATAGAGTATCTTAGAGTGGAGTGGCATACAGTGGAGCGGCATAGAGTATCTTAGAGTGGAGTGGCGTATAGTGGAGCGGCATAGAGTATCTTAGAGTGGAGTGGCGTACAGTGGCGCGGCATAGAGTATCTTAGAGTGGAGTGGCATACAGTGGAGCGGCATAGAGTATCTTAGAGTGGAGTGGCGTATAGTGGAGCGGCATAGAGTGTCTTAGAGTGGAGTGGCGTACAGTGGAGCGGCATAGAGTATCTCAGAGTGGAGTGGCATACAGTGGAGCGGCATAGAGTATCTTAGAGTGGAGTGGCATACAGCGGAGTGGCGTAGAGTGGAGTGGCATACAGCGGAGTGGCGTACAGTGGAGTGGCATACAGTGGAGTGGAATAGAGTATCTTAGAGTGGAGTGGCATACAGCGGAGTGGCGTACAGTGGAGTGGCATACAGTGGAGTGGCATACAGTGGAGTGGCATACAGTATCTTAGAGTGGAGTGGCATACAGCTGAGTGGCGTACAGTGGAGTGGCGTACAGTGGAGTGGCATAGAGTATCTTAGAGTGGAGTGGCGTACAGCGGAGTGGCGTACAGTGGAGTGGCATACAGTGGAGTGGCATAGAGTATCTTAGAGTGGAGTGGCATACAGCGGAGTGGCGTACAGTGGAGTGGCATACAGTGGAGTGGCATAGAGTATCTTAGAGTGGAGTGGCATACAGCGGAGTGGCGTACAGTGGAGTGGCATACAGTGGAGTGGCATAGAGTATCTTAGAGTGGAGTGGCATACAGTGGAGCGGCATCGAGTATCTTAGAGTGGAGTGGCATACAGCAGAGTTGCGTACAGTGGAGTGGCGTACAGTGGAGTGGCATACAGTGGCGTGGCATACAGTGGAGTGGCATACAGTGGAGTGGCATAGAGTATCTTAGGGGGGAGTGGCATACAGCGGAGTGGCATACAGTGGAGTGGCATACAGTGGAGTGGCATACAGTGGAGTGGCATAGAGTATCTTAGAGTGGAGTGGCATACAGTGGAGTGGCATAGAGTATCTTAGAGTGGAGTGGCATACAGCAGAGTGGCGTACAGTGGAGTGGCGTACAGTGGAGTGGCATAGAGTATCTTAGAGTGGAGTGGCATACAGCGGAGTGGCGTACAGTGGAGTGGCATATAGTGGAGTGGCATATAGTATCTTAGAGTGGAGTGGCATACAGCGGAGTGGCGTACAGTGGAGTGGCATACAGTGGAGCGGCATAGAGTATCTTAGAGTGGAGTGGCGTACAGTGGAGTGGCATACAGTGGAGCGGCATAGAGTATCTTAGAGTGGAGTTGCATACAGTGGAGTGGCATAGAGTATCTTAGAGTGGAGTGGCGTACAGTGGAGTGGCATACAGTGGAGCGGCATACAGTATCTTAGAGTGGAGTGGCGTACAGTGGAGTGGCATAGAGTATCTTAGAGTGGCGTACAGTGGAGTGGCATAGAGTATCTTAGAGTGGAGTGGCGTACAGTGGAGTGGCATAGAGTATCTTAGAGTGGCGTACAGTGGAGTGGCATAGAGTATCTTAGAGTGGAGTGGCGTACAGTGGAGCGGCATAGAGTATCTTAGAGTGGAGTGGCGTACAGTGGAGCGGCATAGAGTATCTTAGAGTGGAGTGGCGTACAGTGGAGCGGCATAGAGTATCTTAGAGTGGAGTGGCATACAGTGGAGCTGCATAGAGTATCTTAGAGTGGAGTGGCGTACAGTGGAGCGGCACAGAGTATCTTAGAGTGGAGTGGCATACAGTGGAGCGGCACAGAGTATCTTAGAGTGGAGTGGCATACAGTGGAGCGGCATAGAGTATCTTAGAGTGGAGTGGCGTACAGTGGAGCGGCATAGAGTATCTTAGAATGGAGTGGCGTACAGTGGAGCGGCATAGAGTATCTTAGAGTGGAGTGGCGTACAGTGGAGCGGCATAGAGTATCTTAGAGTGCAGTGGCGTACAGTGGAGTGGCATAGAGTATCTTAGAGTGGAGTGGCGTACAGTGGAGCGGCATAGAATATCTTAGAATGGAGTGGCGTACAGTGGAGCGGCATAGAGTATCTTAGAGTGGAGTGGCGTACAGTGGAGCGGCATAGAGTATCTTAGAGTGGAGTGGCGTACAGTGGAGCGGCATAGAGTATCTTAGAGTGGAGTGGCGTACAGTGGAGCGGCATAGAGTATCTTAGAGTGGAGTGGCGTACAGTGGAGTGGCATAGAGTATCTTAGAGTGGAGTGGCGTACAGTGGAGCGGCATAGAGTATCTTAGAGTGGAGTGGCGTACAGTGGAGCGGCATAGAGTATCTTAGAAAGGAGTGGCGTACAGTGGAGCAGCATAGAGTATCTTAGAGTGGAGTGGCATACAGTGGAGCGGCATAGAGTATCTTAGAGTGGAGTGGCGTACAGTGGAGCGGCATAGAGTATCTTAGAATGGAATGGCGTACAGTGGAGCGGCATAGAGTATCTTAGAGTGGAGTGGCATACAGTGGAGCAGCACAGAGTATCTTAGAGTGGAGTGGCATACAGTGGAGCGGCATAGAGTATCTTAGAGTGGAGTGGCATACAGTGGAGCGGCATAGAGTATCTTAGAGTGGAGTGGCGTACAGTGGAGCGGCATAGGGTATCTTAGAGTGGAGTGGCATACAGTGGAGCGGCATAGAGTATCTTAGAGTGGAGTGGCATACAGTGGAGCGGCATAGAGTATCTTAGAGTGGAGTGGCGTACAGTGGAGCGGCATAGGGTATCTTAGAGTGGAGTGGCATACAGTGGAGTGGCAGAGAGTATCTTAGAGTGGAGTGGCATACAGTGGAGCGGCAGAGTATCTTAGAATGGAGTGGCATACAGTGGAGTGGCATAGAGTATCTTAGAGTGGAGTGGCGTACAGTGGAGTAGAGTGTCAAAGTGGAGTACAATTTCGTGGCACAGAGTGCCCTAAAGAGGCATGGAGTGGCATAGAGTGGAGTGGAGTAGAGTATCGCAGAGTAGAGTGGCGTGGTGTAGAGTTTCATAGAGTGAAGTGTTGCAAGTGGAGTGGTGTTGTGGAGTTGAGTAGAATGTTGTGGAGTGCTGTAGAGTGGAGTGGCATGGTGTAGAGTGGAGTAGCGTAGAGTGCAGAAGAGCTTACAAGAGTGGAGTGGCGTAGAGTGAAGTGGCATAGAGTAGCATAGAATATCAAAAAGTGGAGTGGCATGGAGTGGAGTAGTGGCACAGTGGAGTGGCATAGCATGCACTGTTGTAGAGTGTTTTGGAGTAGCACAGAGTAGGTTGTTGTAGAATAGAGTATCACAGAGTGTCTCAGAGCGGAGTGGTGTAGAGTGGAGTGGCGTAGAGTGGTGTGGAGTCGCTTATAGTGGTGTACAGTGTTGTAGAGTGGAGTGGCGTAGCGGTTGATGAGTGAAGTGACAGAGTTGAGTGATGCAGAGTGGAGTAGTGTCAGAGTGCAGCGGCACAGAGCGGAGTAGAGTGTTGCAGAGTGGAATGGCATAGAGCGGAAAGGGATAGAGTGAGTGGCATTGAATGAGTAGCATAAAGTTGTGTGGAGTATAGTTGTGGAGTGGCGTGGAGTGGAGTAGAGTGGAGTTGAGCAGTGTACAGTGGAGTGGTATAGAGTGGAGTGGAGTAGAGTGTTGTACAGCCGAGTAGAGTGTCATACAGTGATGGACAGTGGGAAAAATGGTGTGAAGTGGAGCAGAGTGGAGTGTAAGTGACTGGAGTGTCTTAGAATGTCAGAGGGGAGAGTGGAGTGTCGCAGAGCGGCGTAGAGTGTAGTAGAGTGCTGTGGAGTGGAGTACAGTGGATTGTTGTACAGTGGGATGTCAGAGTGGAGCATCATGGAGAGTCATAGATTGGAGTGGCACAGACTGTTGTAAAGTGGATTGTCGTAGAGTCGAGTGGTGTACAGTGGAGTTGTGTAGAGTGGGGTAGAGAGTCTTAGAGTGGAGAACAGTTGTGTGGAGTAGAGTGGTGTGGAGTAGAGTGTTGTAGATCTGAGTGTCAGAGTGGAGTGGTTTAGAGTCTCAAAGAGTGGAGTTAGTGGTGTAGAGTGGAGTTATGTTATGTTATTTGGATTTGAAACGCGCACAGATACTCCTGGCAGTGTCCTGGCGTGAGCCTGAGGGGAGGGCAGGTGGGCATGGGAAGAGAGAAGTTCAGTGAATCAAAAAAGTATTTTTTATAGTAGACAGAAGTCTTGAATACTGCGGAGGTCCAGGGGAAGTGAATTCCAGGCCGTGGTAGCTCTAACAGCAAGTGGGCTGCTCCCCATTCTAGTAAGCGTAAAGCGAGGGATATGGGCCAAGAATTGAGACGATGAACGAAGATATCCGGCAGGGGCATAGAACAGAAACCTCTTCCGCAGATAGATGGGATGGGGCTGAACCAGATTCAAACCCCTCATAAAGCGAGCTCTGAATAGGTACAATTCAGAGAAGTAGGATGATCACCGTCTGACAAAGTGACAGACACTAACCCCAAACATCCCACACTACAAGAGGTTTTCAGGCGTGGTTTCACCACTCAACAGTTGGGCCAGCATGGAGAATGCCTCTGATGATGATCACAAATTAAGCCTCCATCATCGAGACATGAGGCTTCCCCAAAGAAAATGCAAACTCCACCAGCAGTGCCAGACACTGACATGCTGCCTTTGCCAGGAGTGCCTACGCCCCTTGCCTGGTGGGCTCTCTCAACCTGACATCACCTACCCTGCCACTTGGTTCACGCGGAGAAGTTCCAGGACTATAGAACCTGATGACTTCACCCGGCCTCGCATCACCTACATTTTAATAAATAAACCAGCTTTAGGTCACTGCTAGATAAGATGCTGCTATGACGTGCCTTTGTGTTCACTGCTCTTATTTGGCCAGGCAGCCTCACTGTCACCCTGTTCAGCATGTAAAGGGGGGTCGTACTGATGGAAGAAGTTGAGAGGAGATGGCCACTCTGGGAAGGAGAGGAAGTGAGGAAGCAGCTATCAAGGGGCTGCTACATGCAAGGGAGGCAGGCGTGAGTGGGACAGCAGGGAACAGCGGTGCTGGCACGGCTGGAAAGGCCAAAAGGGCCAGTGGAGTCACAATGGGGGCGAAGTTTAAAGTGGGCTGGGCTGCCAGGTGACATAAAAGAGGCTTTGCCTCCTCTTTCCTTCTTCCCCAGGTGTTTCTGGATTCTCTTACCTTCCCTGTGCGATCTTAGCTCCTCTCTTCATGATGTTCAGGTATCTCCAGCCTTCCCTGAGGAGCCTAGGCCCCTCTTCTCATGTTCAGGTATCTCCAGCCTTCCTGAGGAGTCTAGGCCCCTCTTCTCATGTTCAGGTATCTCCAGCCCTCCCTGAGGAGTCTAGGCCCCTCTTCTCATGTTCAGGTATCTCCAGCCTTCCCTGAGGAGTCTAGGCCCCTCTTCTCATGTTCAGGTATCTGCAGCCCTCCCCGAGGAGTCTAGGCCCCTCTTCTCATGTTCAGGTATCTCCAGCCTTTCCTGAGGAGTCTAGGCCCCTCTTCTCATGTTCAGGTATCTCCAGCCCTCCCTGAGGAGTCTAGGCCCCTCTTCTCATGATGTTCAGGTATCTCCAGCCTTTCCTGAGGAGTCTAGGCCCCTCTTCTCATGTTCAGGTATCTCCAGCCCTCCCTGAGGAGTCTAGGCCCCTCTTCTCATGATGTTCAGGTATCTCCAGCCTTCCCTGAGGAGTCTAGGCCCCTCTTCTCATGATGTTCAGGTATCTCCAGCCCTCCCTGAGGAGTCTAGGCCCCTCTTCTCATGATGTTCAGGTATCTCCAGCCTTCCCTGAGGAGTCTAGGCCCCTCTTCTCATGTTCAGGTATCTCCAGCCTTCCTGAGGAGTCTAGGCCCCTCTTCTCATGATGTTCAGGTATATCCAGCCTTCCCTGAGGAGTCTAGGCCCCTCTTCTCATGTTCAGGTATCTCCAGCCTTCCCTGAGGAGTCTAGGCCCCTCTTCTCATGTTCAGGTATCTCAAGCCCTCCCTGAGGAGTCTAGGCCCCTCTTCTCATGTTCAGGTATCTCCAGCCTTCCTGAGGAGTCTAGGCCCCTCTTCTCATGATGTTCAGGTATCTCCAGCCTTCCCTGAGGAGTCTAGGCCTCTCTTCTCATGATGTCCAGGTATCTCCAGCCTTCCCTGAGGAGTCTAGGCCCCTCTTCTCATGTTCAGGTATCTCCAGCCTTCCCTGAGGAGTCTAGGCCCCTCTTCCCATGATGTTCAGGTATCTCCAGCCTTCCCTGAGGAGTCTAGGCCCCTCTTCTCATGATGTTTAGGCATCTCCAGCCTTCCCTGAGGAGTCTAGGCCCCTCTTCTCATGATGTTCAGGTATCTCCAGCCTTCCCTGAGGAGTCTAGGTCCCTCTTCTCATGATGTTCAGGTATCTCCAGCCTTCCCTCAGGTGTCTAGGCCCCTCTTCTCATGATGTTCAGGTATCTCCAGCCTTCCCTTAGGAGTCTAGGCCCCTCTTCTCATGATGTTCAGGTATCTCCAGCCCTCCCTGAGGAGTCTAGGCCCCTCTTCTCATGATGTTCAGGTATCTCCAGCCTTCCCTGAGGAGTCTAGGCCCCTCTTCTCATGATGTTCAGGTATCTCCAGCCCTCCCTGAGGAGTCTAGGCCCCTCTTCTCATGATGTTCAGGTATCTCCAGCCTTCCCTGAGGAGTCTAGGCCCCTCTTCTCATGTTCAGGTATCTCCAGCCTTCCTGAGGAGTCTAGGCCCCTCTTCTCATGATGTTCAGGTATCTCCAGCCTTCCCTGAGGAGTCTAGGCCCCTCTTCTCATGTTCAGGTATCTCCAGCCTTCCCTGAGGAGTCTAGGCCCCTCTTCTCATGTTCAGGTATCTCCAGCCCTCCCTGAGGAGTCTAGGCCCCTCTTCTCATGTTCAGGTATCTCCAGCCTTCCTGAGGAGTCTAGGCCCCTCTTCTCATGATGTTCAGGTATCTCCAGCCTTCCCTGAGGAGTCTAGGCCCCTCTTCTCATGATGTTCAGGTATCTCCAGCCCTCCCTGAGGAGTCTAGGCCCCTCTTCTCATGATGTTCAGGTATCTCCAGCCTTCCCTGAGGAGTCTAGGCCCCTCTTCTCATGATGTTCAGGTATCTCCAGCCTTCCCTGAGGAGTCTAGGCTCCTCTTCTCATGTTCAGGTATCTCCAGCCTTCCTGAGGAGTCTAGGCCCCTCTTCTCATGATGTTCAGGTATCTCCAGCCTTCCCTGAGGAGTCTAGGCCCCTCTTCTCATGATGTTCAGGTATCTCCAGCCCTCCCTGAGGAGTCTAGGCCCCTCTTCTCATGATGTTCAGGTATCTCCAGCCTTCCCTGAGGAGTCTAGGCCCCTCTTCTCATGATGTTCAGGTATCTCCAGCCTTCCCTGAGGAGTCTAGGCCCCTCTTCTCATGTTCAGGTATCTCCAGCCTTCCTGAGGAGTCTAGGCCCCTCTTCTCATGATGTTCAGGTATCTCCAGCCTTCCCTGAGGAGTCTAGGCCCCTCTTCTCATGTTCAGGTATCTCCAGCCTTCCCTGAGGAGTCTAGGCCCCTCTTCTCATGTTCAGGTATCTCCAGCCCTCCCTGAGGAGTCTAGGCCCCTCTTCTCATGTTCAGGTATATCCAGCCCTCCCTCCCTGAGGAGTCTTGGCCCCTCTTCTCATGATGTTCAGGTACCTCTTACTTTCCCTGAGGAGTCTAGACCTCTTGTCTCATGATGCTCGGCTACCCCTTACCTTTCCCATGGAGGTCTAGTTCCTCTTCCCTAGTGCTTGGGTAACTCTTACCTTCCCCAGGGGGTTGTTTGGTGTGTTCACAACAATGGCTTTGGTGCGTTTGGTGAACTTGACCGCCAGTTCCGCTGGGTCCAACCGCCAATCTGTGCTGCTGGCTGGATTAAGGCCTTCTGCAGGACTCTACAAATGTAAGAGAAGGCGGTTAAGGAACAGTCAGGTTTGCGTGCCAAATCCAAACTCCTTTGGGCAAAAGTGCACGTACACAGAGGGACAAGACCACCCATCACAGAAACAGGTGGGACCACCAGGGAGGCGCATAAAGCTTTGATAAACAAGTACGGTCTCAGCTAAGAAGCGTATCGCAAAATGCAGGTCCTGCAATACTCACAGGCCGCAGAGGAATGTATACCGGCGTCCCTCCAGCCATCCGCACCATGGGTTCATAGCAGTCGAAGAACGGCTCGATAAGAATCACCTGGGCAAGGACACAAAGAACAGGGTACCTCGTTAGGTCAGTCGAGATGGTGGGGGACCACCTATACCAAAGACAGCCACAGCCTCCATGCTCACACAAAACACTGCTCCACAAGCGGTACTACAAACATGGACACGGGAGCAGAGCGGCCCCCAGTCAGACTTCTTGGTACTTTTGAAACCTGTAAGAGTCCAGAGGAGCAGAGCGGCCACCAATCAGACTTCTCTGTACTTTTGAAACCTGTAAGAGCCCAGAGGAGCAGAGCGGCCACCAATCAGACTTCTCTGTACTTTTGAAACCTGTAAGAGCCCAGAGGAGCAGAGCGGCCACCAATCAGACTTCTCTGTACTTTTGAAACCTGTAAGAGCCCAGAGGAGCAGAGCAGTCACCAATCAGACTTCTCTGTACTTTTGAAACCTGTAAGAGCCCAGAGGACCAGAGCAGCCACCAATCAGACTTCTCTGTACTTTTGAAACCTGTAAGAGCCCAGAGGACCAGAGCAGCCACCAATCAGACTTCTCTGTACTTTTGAAATCTGTAAGAGCCCAGAGGAGCAGAGCGGCCACCAATCAGACTTCTCTGTACTTTTGAAACCTGTGAGAGCCCAGAGGAGCAGAGCAGCCACCAATCAGACTTCTCTGTACTTTTGAAACCTGTAAGAGCCCAGAGGACCAGAGCAGCCACCAATCAGACTTCTCTGTACTTTTGAAACCTGTAAGAGCCCAGAGGAGCAGAGCGGCCACCAATCAGACTTCTCTGTACTTTTGAAACCTGTAAGAGCCCAGAGGAGCAGAGCAGCCACCAATCAGACTTCTCTGTACTTTTGAAACCTGTAAGAGCCCAGAGGACCAGAGCAGCCACCAATCAGACTTCTCTGTACTTTTGAAACCTGTAAGAGCCCAGAGGACCAGAGCAGCCACCAATCAGACTCCTCTGTACTTTTGAAACCTGTAAGAGCCCAGAGGAGCAGAGCGGCCACCAATCAGACTTCTCTGTACTTTTAAAACCTGTAAGAGCCCAGAGGACCAGAGCAGCCACCAATCAGACTTCTCTGTACTTTTGAAACCTGTGAGAGCCCAGAGGAGCAGAGCAGCCACCAATCAGACTTCTCTGTACTTTTGAAACCTGTAAGAGCCCAGAGGAGCAGAGCAGCCACCAATCAGACTTCTCTGTACTTTTGAAACCTGTAAGAGCCCAGAGGAGCAGAGCAGTCACCAATCAGACTTCTCTGTACTTTTGAAACCTGTAAGAGCCCAGAGGACCAGAGCAGCCACCAATCAGACTTCTCTGTACTTTTGAAACCTGTAAGAGCCCAGAGGACCAGAGCGGCCACCAATCAGACTTCTCTGTACTTTTGAAACCTGTAAGAGCCCAGAGGAGCAGAGCGGCCACCAATCAGACTTCTCTGTACTTTTGAAACCTGTAAGAGCCCAGAGGAGCAGAGCAGCCACCAATCAGACTTCTCTGTACTTTTGAAACCTGTAAGAGCCCAGAGGACCAGAGCAGCCACCAATCAGACTTCTCTGTACTTTTGAAACCTGTAAGAGCCCAGAGGACCAGAGCAGCCACCAATCAGACTCCTCTGTACTTTTGAAACCTGTAAGAGCCCAGGGGAGCAGAGCGGCCACCAATCAGACTTCTCTGTACTTTTGAAACCTGTAAGAGCCCAGAGGAGCAGAGCAGCCACCAATCAGACTTCTCTGTACTTTTGAAACCTGTAAGAGCCCAGAGGACCAGAGCAGCCACCAATCAGACTCCTCTGTACTTTTGAAACCTGTAAGAGCCCAGGGGAGCAGAGCGGCCACCAATCAGACTTCTCTGTACTTTTGAAACCTGTAAGAGCCCAGAGGAGCAGAGCGGCCACCAATCAGACTTCTCTGTACTTTTGAAACCTGTAAGAGCCCAGAGGAGCAGAGCGGCCACCAATCAGACTTCTTGGTACTTTTGAAACCTGTAAGAGCCCAGAGGAGCAGAGCAGCCACCAATCAGACTTCTCTGTACTTTTGAAACCTGTAAGAGCCCAGAGGACCAGAGCAGCCACCAATCAGACTCCTCTGTACTTTTGAAACCTGTAAGAGCCCAGAGGAGCAGAGCGGCCACCAATCAGACTTCTTGGTACTTTTGGACCACCAATCAGACTTCTTGGTACTTATGGAACCTGTGAGAGCATAGTCCAGAGGAGCAGAGCGGCTGCCAATCAGACTTCTAGGTACCTTTGGAACTTGTAAGAGCCCAGAGGAGCAGAGCAGCCACCAATCAGACTTCTTGGTACTTTTGAAACCTGTAAGAGCCCAGGGGAGCAGAGCAGCCACCAATCAGACTTCTCTGTACTTTTGAAACCTGTAAGAGCCCAGAGGAGCAGAGCGGCCACCAATCAGACTTCTCTGTACTTTTGAAACCTGTAAGAGCCCAGAGGAGCAGAGCGGCCACCAATCAGACTTCTCTGTACTTTTGAAACCTGTAAGAGCCCAGAGGAGCAGAGCAGTCACCAATCAGACTTCTCTGTACTTTTGAAACCTGTAAGAGCCCAGAGGACCAGAGCAGCCACCAATCAGACTTCTCTGTACTTTTGAAACCTGTAAGAGCCCAGAGGACCAGAGCAGCCACCAATCAGACTTCTCTGTACTTTTGAAACCTGTAAGAGCCCAGAGGAGCAGAGCGGCCACCAATCAGACTTCTCTGTACTTTTGAAACCTGTAAGAGCCCAGAGGAGCAGAGCAGCCACCAATCAGACTTCTGTGTACTTTTGAAACCTGTAAGAGCCCAGAGGACCAGAGCAGCCACCAATCAGACTTCTCTGTACTTTTGAAACCTGTAAGAGCCCAGAGGACCAGAGCAGCCACCAATCTGACTCCTCTGTACTTTTGAAACCTGTAAGAGCCCAGAGGAGCAGAGCGGCCACCAATCAGACTTCTCTGTACTTTTGAAACCTCTAAGAGCCCAGAGGACCAGAGCAGCCACCAATCAGACTTCTCTGTACTTTTGAAACCTGTGAGAGCCCAGAGGAGCAGAGCAGCCACCAATCAGACTTCTCTGTACTTTTGAAACCTGTAAGAGCCCAGAGGAGCAGAGCAGCCACCAATCAGACTTCTCTGTACTTTTGAAACCTGTAAGAGCCCAGAGGAGCAGAGCAGTCACCAATCAGACTTCTCTGTACTTTTGAAACCTGTAAGAGCCCAGAGGACCAGAGCAGCCACCAATCAGACTTCTCTGTACTTTTGAAACCTGTAAGAGCCCAGAGGACCAGAGCAGCCACCAATCAGACTTCTCTGTACTTTTGAAACCTGTAAGAGCCCAGAGGAGCAGAGCGGCCACCAATCAGACTTCTCTGTACTTTTGAAACCTGTAAGAGCCCAGAGGAGCAGAGCAGCCACCAATCAGACTTCTCTGTACTTTTGAAACCTGTAAGAGCCCAGAGGACCAGAGCAGCCACCAATCAGACTTCTCTGTACTTTTGAAACCTGTAAGAGCCCAGAGGACCAGAGCAGCCACCAATCAGACTCCTATGTACTTTTGAAACCTGTAAGAGCCCAGAGGAGCAGGGCGGCCACCAATCAGACTTCTCTGTACTTTTGAAACCTGTAAGAGCCCAGGGGAGCAGAGCGGCCACCAATCAGACTTCTCTGTACTTTTGAAACCTGTAAGAGCCCAGAGGAGCAGAGCAGCCACCAATCAGACTTCTCTGTACTTTTGAAACCTGTAAGAGCCCAGAGGACCAGAGCGGCCACCAATCAGACTTCTCTGTACTTTTGAAACCTGTAAGAGCCCAGAGGAGCAGAGCGGCCACCAATCAGACTTCTTGGTACTTTTGAAACCTGTAAGAGCCCAGAGGAGCAGAGCAGCCACCAATCAGACTTCTCTGTACTTTTGAAACCTGTAAGAGCCCAGAGGACCAGAGCAGCCACCAATCAGACTCCTCTGTACTTTTGAAACCTGTAAGAGCCCAGAGGAGCAGAGCGGCCACCAATCAGACTTCTTGGTACTTTTGGACCACCAATCAGACTTCTTGGTACTTATGGAACCTGTGAGAGCATAGTCCAGAGGAGCAGAGCGGCTGCCAATCAGACTTCTAGGTACCTTTGGAACTTGTAAGAGCCCAGAGGAGCAGAGCAGCCACCAATCAGACTTCTTGGTACTTTTGAAACCTGTAAGAGCCCAGGGGAGCAGAGCAGCCACCAATCAGACTTCTCTGTACTTTTGAAACCTGTAAGAGCCCAGAGGACCAGAGCAGCCACCAATCAGACTTCTCTGTACTTTTGAAACCTGTAAGAGCCCAGAGGAGCAGAGCGGCCACCAATCAGACTTCTCTGTACTTTTGAAACCTGTAAGAGCCCAGAGGAGCAGAGCGGCCACCAATCAGACTTCTCTGTACTTTTGAAACCTGTAAGAGCCCAGAGGACCAGAGCAGCCACCAATCAGACTTCTCTGTACTTTTGAAACCTGTAAGAGCCCAGAGGAGCAGAGCGGCCACCAATCAGACTTCTCTGTACTTTTGAAACCTGTAAGAGCCCAGAGGACCAGAGCAGCCACCAATCAGACTTCTCTGTACTTTTGAAACCTGTAAGAGCCCAGAGGAGCAGAGCAGCTACCAATCAGACTTCTCTGTACTTTTGAAACCTGTAAGAGCCCAGAGGAGCAGAGCGGCCACCAATCAGACTTCTCTGTACTTTTGAAACCTGTAAGAGCCCAGAGGAGCAGAGCGGCCACCAATCAGACTTCTCTGTACTTTTGAAACCTGTAAGAGCCCAGAGGAGCAGAGCGGCCACCAATCAGACTTCTCTGTACTTTTGAAACCTGTAAGAGCCCAGAGGAGCAGAGCAGCCACCAATCAGACTTCTCTGTACTTTTGAAACCTGTAAGAGCCCAGAGGACCAGAGCGGCCACCAATCAGACTTCTAGGTACCTTTGGAACTTGTAAGAGCCCAGAGGAGCAGAGCGGCCACCAATCCAACTTCTCTGTACCTTTGGAACTTGTAAGAGCCCAGAGGAGCAGAGCGGCCACCAATCAGACTTCTCTGTACTTTTGAAACCTGTAAGAGCCCAGGGGAGCAGAGCGGCCACCAATCAGACTTCTCTGTACTTTTGAAACCTGTAAGAGCCCAGGGGAGCAGAGCGGCCACCAATCAGACTTCTCTATACCGTTGCAACCTGTAAGAGCATGGCCTCATAGGAGCAGAGCGGCCGCGCAGGCATATACAGAAGCACTTTCCTGGACAGATAGCCAGGTCCGGTGCACTGGATGGTTTTATAAGTCAGACCAGGGTTTTAAAAATACATCTCTGCTGAATGGTTAGCCAACAGAGATTGGGAAGGAGAAGCCTGACAGGAGTCCTGCGAGAGAGATTGCAAAGAACCCGGGCCGCCACATTCTGAACAAAGTAGAGTCTATTCAACAGATAAACAGCACAGCCAGAATAGAGGGGATTGGGGTGATCAAGAAGAGATCATATGAGAGTCAGCACAGTAGTTTTATATGCAGGAACAGGCAAAGAGGGACGGATTTCCCAAATAGAGTGAAGTAGGGCAAAGCATCAAGATACTACCATCGTGTTTTGTGTAAAGAACGAGTGTCCAGATTCAAATAGTACCCCCAGATTTCTAGCTCAGAACCTGGTGCCATCCAAAATGGATCCCATATTCACGTTTCAGTCTCACTGTCGTTTATGTGCCACACATGCACATTGTCGACATGCACTTGACATGCACACAGAATGTCAGTGCAAACAAACAGGTCTAACACCAGAAAGGATTTGTTCAGGACTACTAACTCGCAAAAATCAGAGTGTGTAAGAAATGGGATTACCAAATCTCCATGGCTGAAATGGAAAGAATGTGATCAAATTGTCATGAAACCTGGGGTCAATATGGCGGGGCCAACTCAGGCCCTAATCATTAGTATTAGGCGGTAATTGCAAAATACAACCTCAGCATAAGTACACACCATGTACTATTCCTCCAACACGACCCCTGTAAAGGAAGAACTTCATGGCATCACAGCACATGATAACAGACAGGAGCACCTGTAATAAATCAGCAAGGCTGGCTCATTCACATGGGGCATAACAATGGGCCAGGAATACACGTCCGGCCAGCATAGGGGCACTCCGGGCGCCAACCTGTAGGAAGAGTCACGTTCACCTGCCCTATGGCCACAAAAGCCTTATCTACAAAATCACCCTCACAGTGGACATCTGACCCATTGAGCACCTCACCACTGCGTACATTGAGCTCACTTAGGCAGGTAAATAACATCCGCAGAAGCCCCACATCCTTATTTGTATAACGGCCTGGAATCAGCGTAAGATCAACCCACAGGCGTGAAACATCAATATACATTGGCATCCGTCAGTAGCCACCAGACATCCCCAATCCTGGGCAGGGGACGCAGTAAGCTAGGCACCCCGCTTTAGCATAAGGCTTGGCCCTAACTCATGGGGCATCCATAGATCTTTAGAGGACCCTGTGGCAGGTGGGTGCACTACCCAACAAAACTATGGGGGCAAAACCTTGGCATCCAGCCTACAACAGTTCGCACTTCAGGCTGTCGGCAGTGACCTCAGAGGTCCACTTCACTGTAGGCAGAACATTTCCTAATAAGCCTCGGTATTTAATTCACTGGGGGCATCCCACAGTGGAGACATCAGTACCCTCAACATAGGGCCATCCCTCCTCGGGGCATATGCAGGCAGAATGGACATCAATAATTCCTGGGGGGACCCTGGGGCAGGTGACGTATCGGGCAGAAGTCAGGACCCTTCCTCTAGCCAGGGATTCACTCTACCAACTGTCCGTCACTCAGCACTTAATGCGGGCTCCTGCCCAGTTCAGTCTCCTTGCGGGGGGCCACCAGGGCCCAACAACAGTCTCCCAAGAGAAGGGGAGGGGGGGAGCACCGACCCTGTGCCCCGTTGCCCTCTCCACCCCCCACACAGCTTGCTCACGGCCCCACTCACGGGCTCTGGCTTCTCTGTACAGGCAGGCGGGGCTCTCCTCACAAGATGGGAGCCCCGCTGGGGTGCAGAAGTCCTCCGGCCGGCTTCCCTTCTGCCGAGGCTCCTCCATGCGATGGCAGGGCTCCCTCTCCACACGGAGCCCTGCAGGCGACGCGCTGCTCTTGTGGGGGCCCTGACCGGCGGGGCAGTCTTGAGGCCAGCTTCACATCTTCCCCCGGGCCCCCGGCACTTCCAGCTTCTCCCGGGCCCCTCTGCCTCACAGGGACCCGGACTCACAAAGCTCCTTCTCCTGTCCCAGCCACTCTGCAGCGGAGGAGGGGAGGCGCGGACACACGCGGCGCTCTCCTTCACAGCTTCAACCGGGCCCCTCCTCCTCCTTACAGGGACCCGGGGATTCCATCGGCCTCCTCACTCCGGCGCGGGGCACTCACCGGCGGAGTGGGCACCCGCTCTGGTTTATAGGCCCAATCGGGGCTCCCTCTTCACCACGGGAGCCCCGCAACACCTCCGTCGGCTTCGCCCGGGTTCCCGTTGCCTCACGGGAACCCAGGGCTTTGTGGCAGCTTCTGCAGGCTTTCCGGGCCTCTTCCTGCTGCCCGGCTGGGCAGCCAATCCATGCGAGGCAAGGGCGGGGGCGCGGCCAATGACGCGGACGGGCACCCCCGTCACGTGGGCAGGTAGAGGCTGGCTTCTCGGGCCTGGCGCGGCCCCTTCTTCACTTTGATGGCCCTCCCTCGGCCCAGCGGGTCGCCGCAACAGTCTCCACAACAGCGGGGGAACTCCCCACTCTAGTGCCGGGCCGCGGCGGTGATTTCGGCAGCGATAAGGGGTAGGCTCCCTTTTATTAATTATTTATATTGCGGCAAGCACGGCAAAAGGAGGGGTAGGCTCCCGTGGCGCTATTCCCCTCACAGTCCCTTCAGGCCACACAGCCCCAGCGCTTCTCTTCCCACAGCGCTTGGTAGTCAGTCCAGGGGCAAAATATCGGAGACAGGGCAGCAACACTGGAATCAGCTCAGCGCTTTAGGATTATAGCGCTTAGGGGTACAGACAGTCCCAACCATCAGCCTCAGGGTCACGCTACTCACCTCCTGAGGGGGTCAAGCCCACAGCACTCCTCAGGGGCACACTCCTCACCTCCTGGGCGCCTCTTTCGCGCAGCGCTGGCGTGGTTGAAGGTCCCAACAGCGTCAGGGACCTATGGGGGGGGGCCTCTTTCGTCAGGGGCCCTGGGGACAGTAGAGGGGGGGGTTGGAGGGGTGCAGGGCCCAGCACACAGGCCCAAGTGGCGGTGACACCTTGCGGCAGGTCCCCTCACGTCCCTGTCCCAGCTCTGTCTGTGTCTCTGGCGGCGCATCCCCTTACTTATACCCTTCTCCCAGTCAGTGCCAGAACCTTTTAGAATGTTAGGGGCAAACTGGTCTAAACTGGCTCTAGGGGAGGGGTTGAGCACCCTGTGGCAAAACCCATGGCCATGGCATCCATTTTAAATACAGAAAATTTCAGTCAGGTGCATTTCTAAAATGGGGGGGATATTTCCTGCACACCATTTCGTGACATTACCTTTTAACACAGGGCAACTCACACCACACATGGCCTATACAGGTTTATTACCATGGGGGAGACATCCCAAATTAGGGGGGCAAAAAGCAAAAAATTCCGGGGGAAAGGGCCAAGTCCAACAGAGTGCTACCATAATGGCACGACAGTTGAGGGCATAGACAGGATGCCCTTGTCGACAAAAGAGGGCCTGCTTGGTGCGTCTCTTCAGGGCACCGATCCCGTTCTCAATGATGGTATTACCATCCTCTGCCATGATGAGCTACTGGATAATCCTGGTGGAGACCGGGCCATCCCGCTGCCTGCTCATCAAGCATCTTCCTGAAAATGACTATTCTTCGGTATGACCTCAACAAACACTTGTTGGAATAGACGAGGCATCATTTCCTCTCCAGAGACTCTCCATCAAGCCAGTGTTCTGGGTTCTCGCAGACTGCACAGGTGTGACTGCATCCTAGAGCACTGCTGAGCACACTTCAATCTCTGAAACTGAAATCAAATGAATTCAACGCAAATTACTGGACGGTTAGTTTTAGCCTTTGAGGTAAGTCCCCAAAAACCTTGTAAGTAGTCCGAGCCCGAGTGCTTCCAATCAGATCCAAAGTACACAAAACAAGAGATGGGTGCAATGCGCGAATCATTCTCAGCCACTGGTAAGTCCGCAGGCCCCACCCAAGTTCACGGTTATTTTGCACACCACGCCATCTCAGTGTGGACCCAACCGTGTGAATATCAGTCGTAACCCTTCTCCAAGAGGAATGGTTGAGCCCAAACAGCCAGGCCAGGTCTTCCCTGAACACAAGCAACCCAAGACCAGTTTCACCCTGACTGGGGCTCATCAGCAGGGTGCAGCTTGGCTGCACTGGCACGGGCAGCACGGATCCATATCTGGACATGCACTAGGCACTTGAGGAATCACACTGCATTGAGGAATCTTGCATTGAGCTCATAGCGCCGAGACGCCTAAGGGCATTTGTTTGCGCTTTATAAATTTAAAAAATAAATAAATAAATAGACAAAAAAAGTGATGGGTGAAAGGCTTGAACTGATCTCAGCCACTGGTAATTCCTCTGGGCACCTTCTGATCCACTGTTTATTTTGCACATCATGCCACCTCAGTTTAGACCTAGTTATGGACTCCAATAGAAAGTCCAGCTCAAATTACCCATCAGACACAAACATAGTGGAAGAAACCCCCCTAGGATCACCTCAGCCATAAGGATCAAAGTTAAACTAAACTGCAGCCAAGCACTAAAGAGCTAAAAGACTTGTAGGGCTGGGTCTCATGTCCAGAAGGAGCTAACCATCTCTGGATTTTGAATGTTTACCTGTGTCTGAAAGTGTAAATAATGCCTTCCCTGGAAATACTTCTCTTGTACAAAGGTAAACCTTTACTGCTTGACCACGCCGCCCTGAGAGTCAAGAGCTCCAATGGAGCGGTTGGTCATTAACTTGGGGTGCGGTATTCTGGCCAACAGTCCAAGCGTATTGCCAGAGCACTAAAGGGGAGTTTCTCAGATCAGGAAGAGGGTCTGTGAAAGCAGGGGCAGCCGGGCATTACCTCGTCGCCTTCATCCACCAAGGCCTGGAAGGCATCGAACAGCGCCTGGTACGCCCCGACTGTCACCAGCACGTTGCTGAGAGGATCAAGATCCCGGCCAAGAAGCTTCCCAAAGAACTGCGCCAGGTTCTTCACAAGAGGAGGGTGACCCTGGAAAAGAAAGGGAGAGGGAGGGTGAGAGAGGGAAGGAAGGGGGTGGCAGTTAGAGAGGGGCAAACACAAGAAGAAGCAGAGTGAGAAAGGGTAAGGAAGAGTTAGAGCGAGAGATAGAGTAAGAGGCAGACACAAGCAGGGGGAGAGTGAGAGAAGGGAAGGAGAGGAAAGAGAGGTAAACACAAGCAGGGGAAGAGTGAGAGCGAGAGATAGAGTAAGAGGCAGACACAAGCAGGGGGAGAAGTGAGGGAAGGGAAGGAGGGGATAGAGAGGTAAACACAAGAGGGGGAAGAGTGAGAGAAGGGAAGGAGAGGAAAGAGAGATAAACACAAGCAGGGGAAGAGTGAGAGCGAGAGATAGAGTAAGAGGCAGACACAAGCAGGGGGAGAAGTGAGAGAAGGGAAGGAGGGGATAGAGAGGTAAACACAAGAGGGGGAAGAGTGAGAGAAGGGAAGGAGAGGAAAGAGAGGTAAACACAAGCAGGGGAAGAGTGAGAGCGAGAGATAGAGTAAGAGGCAGACACAAGCAGGGGGAGAAGTGAGAGAAGGGAAGGAGGGGATAGAGAGGTAAACACAAGAGGGGGAAGAGTGAGAGAAGGGAAGGAGGGGATAGAGAGGTAAACACAAGAGGGGGAAGAGTGAGAGAAGGGAAGGAGAGGAAAGAGAGGTAAACACAAGCAGGGGAAGAGTGAGAGAAGGGAAGGAGGGGATAGAAAGGTAAACACAAGAGGGAGAAGAGTGAGAGAAGGGAAGGAGGGGATAGAGAGGTAAACACAAGAGGGGGAAGAGTGAGAGAAGGGAAGGAGAGGAAAGAGAGGTAAACACAAGCAGGGGAAGAGTGAGAGAAGGGAAGGAGGGGATAGAGAGGTAAACACAAGAGGGAGAAGAGTGAGATAAGGGAAGGAGAGGAAAGAGAGGTAAACACAAGCAGGGGAAGAGTGAGAGAAGGGAAGGAGAGGAAAGAGAGGTAAACACAAGCAGGGGAAGAGTGAGAGAAGGGAAGGAGGGGATAGAGAGGTAAACACAAGAGGGGGAAGAGTGAGAGAAGGGAAGGAGGGGATAGAGAGGTAAACACAAGAGGGGGAAGAGTGAGAGAAGGGAAGGAGAGGAAAGAGAGGTAAACACAAGCAGGGGAAGAGTGAGAGAAGGGAAGGAGGGGATAGAGAGGTAAACACAAGAGGGGGAAGAGTGAGAGAAGGGAAGGAGGGGATAGAGAGGTAAACACAAGAGGGAGAAGAGTGAGAGAAGGGAAGGAGGGGATAGAGAGGTAAACACAAGAGGGGGAAGAGTGAGAGAAGGGAAGGAGGGGATAGAGAGGTAAACACAAGAGGGGGAAGAGTGAGAGAAGGGAAGGAGAGGAAAGAGAGGTAAACACAAGCAGGGGAAGAGTGAGAGAAGGGAAGGAGGGGATAGAGAGGTAAACACAAGAGGGGGAAGAGTGAGAGAAGGGAAGGAGGGGATAGAGAGGTAAACACAAGCAGGGGAAGAGTGAGAGAAGGGAAGGAGGAGATAGAGAGGTAAACACAAGCAGGGGAATAGTGAGAGAAGGGAAGGAGGGGATAGAGAGGTAAATACAAGCAGGGAAGAGTGAGAGAAGGGAAGGAGGGGATAGAGAGGTAAATACAAGCAGGGAAGAGTGAGAGAAGGGAAGGAGGGGATAGGGAGGTACATGGTAAACACAAGAGGGGGAAGAGTGAGAGAAGGGGAGGAGGGGATAGAGAGGTAAACACAAGAGGGGGAAGAGTGAGAGAAGGGCAGGAGGGGATAGAGAGGTAAACACAAGAGGGGGAAGAGTGAGAGAAGGGAAGGAGGGGATAGAGAGGTAAACACAAGCAGGGGATGAGTGAGAGAAGGGAAGGAGAGGAAAGAGAGGTGAATATAACCAGAGGAAGAATGAAAGAGGGTACGGAAGAGTGAGAGCAAGATATAGAGGTAAATACAGGCAGGGGAAGAGTGGGTGAAGGGAAGGAGGGGGAAAGAGGTAAACACAAGAGGGGGAAGAGAGAGAGATATGGGACGGAAGGGAAACCCAGGGAATAAGAAGTAAACACAACCAGAGGAAGAGTGAGAGACAAAAAGGAAGGGAGAGGTAAACACAAGCAAAGGTATAGTAAGAGTGGGAAAGGAAGAGAGGGAGAGAGAGAGAGAGCGAGAAAGAGGCAAACACAAGCAGAGGAAGTTTGAGTGAGGAGAATGGAAGAGTAAGCGTGAGGGAAAGGCAAATACATACAACGGAAGAGTGAGAGAGGGGAAGGAGGGGAGAGAGGTGAAGACAAGCAGAGGAAACATGAGCGAGGGGAAGGAAGAGTGAGAGATAGCGATAAAAACAAGCAGAGTAAGAGAAGGAAAGGAAGAGAGAAAGTGAGAGAGGCAAACCCAATGAGAAGCAGAGAGAGATGGGAAGGAAATCAGAGAGATGGGGAGTAAAGAGAACTGAGAAATGCCTGGTGACAGTGGAAGGGTGGGGTAGAAGAGCATGATGAGAGTAATATGGAGTGAAATGAGAATGACTGGCATGGGGAGGGAGGAAAGACGGGGCAAGAAAAGAGGTGGGAAGGAAACCAAGAGACAGCTAAAGACAGGGGAAAGACAAGGGCAAGACAAAAGTTGTGAGAAGGAAACAGAGACTGACAGAGAAAGGGAGAAAAGACATTGTCAAGAATGGAGGTAGAAAAAGAGTGACTGGCAAAAAAAGAGGTGAGAGTGGTGGGGAAGAGCAGAATAACACAAGGAAGAAAGAAACATCAAAAAAGGAATGAACAGGATGAGCAGGTGGCACTCGGACACTAGGCCAACAGCTGGATAAGGAGAGTCCTGGTGACAAGCAGCTTTCTGGTCATCCCAAGAGCGAGGAAAGCACGATTGGTCTGTGTGATCAAGAAAAGGAGGCCCAGACTAGCTCTTTTCAAACGCTAAAGCAGTAGCGCCAGACTACTAGGGTCACCCAAGGTGCCGTCACAAAATGAAACATGTGGGAATCTTTCATAGGAATGGCAACGAGAAAGGACGGCTTCGTGAACTTTGCGTTGAAAGGAAGAGCCACTATTTCTACTTAGAAGTGATTGCTAAAGTTATCCTCGCCCCCAACCACCGCACGGAAGGAAGTCAAAACCAGATGGGGTACAATCTGAAGTCTCACCGCTGGTAAGTGGGAGCCCCCCATGCCTGTGTACCTTTGCCTGGTGTCAGAGATGAAAGGCAAGGACCAAGAGCGAGAGATGCTGGTCCTTGGAAGGGGGTCTGAGAAACCAATGGGCCCTCCTTGGGCCAGGGAAGAAACATTACAAGTGAACTTTGGAGTGGGGGCACAGAACCTTTCCACAGTTTCTATAGGTTTGTATAAGACTGCACTTTTCATATACCCCTGCCAGGGTCAGAAATCTGCAAAACCTCTCTAAAACGTTGAAAAAAGAAAAAACTGTACCAAGTTTCTCACAGTTGTAAGCACACAACCACCTGCTGGGCTCCTCAAGGAGTGTTCACCTGCCGGGTTTCGGAAGCTGAGACCTGCTATA
The DNA here is from genome assembly GCF_964263255.1 of Lissotriton vulgaris. Classification (NCBI taxonomy): domain Eukaryota; kingdom Metazoa; phylum Chordata; class Amphibia; order Caudata; family Salamandridae; genus Lissotriton; species Lissotriton vulgaris. The sequence goes on along the minus strand of NC_141693.1, from coordinate 2,023,598,514 downwards.
GCTTTCCTCTGTTTGAAAATAAGCCATGGAGCTTTCAGAGTGGACCGGCCCTGTGGTCCTCTTGACCCCTGAACTCCTACCTGCCCTATAGGGCAGGTGTTCTGCTGAACTGAGGGTGCCGGAGAGAGTTTTGCAGACTGGGGGCTGTGGAAAGGCAGCTGACAACCAATCTCCAAGAGAAGAGTGCTTATAAGAATGACTTGAAGAGTGGAGGCCACTGGCAGGGTTCTTTGAAAGACTGTGGTGCTAATGCCACAGAAGAGGGGGAGCAGAAGTGGTGGGAAAGAGTGATGCAGTCTGTTTCTTTAAAATGTAGCAGTAACACTGAAGAATGGCTGAACGGAGACTACTGGTACCACAGTAGTGTGATTGGATGGAGACTTGTTTTGCAGTTGTTTGAAGGATTGCGGTTCCCCAGAAGAGAAGTGGACAGAGGCTTGCAGTGCAATCTTTTCAAAGGTTTGAGTATCACAAAAGAGAGGTGTGACAGAAGCCTGAGGTATCACAGAAGAGTGGTGGGACGGAAGCTCGCAGTACCGAATGAGTGGTGGGACGGAGGCTTGTATCATAGAAGAGTGGTGGGACGGAGGCTTGTATCACAGAAGAGTGGTGGGACGGTGGCTTGTATCACAGAGGAGTGGTGGGACGGTGGCTTGTATCACAGAAGAGTGGTGGGACGAAGGCTTGTATCACAGAAGAGGGGTGGGACGGAGGCTTGTATCACAGAAGAGGGGTGGGACGGTGGCTTGTATCACAGAAGAGTGGTGGGACGGAGGCTTGTATCACAGAAGAGTGGTGGGACGGAGGCTTGTATCACAGAAGAGTGGTGGGACGGTGGCTTGTATCACAGAAGAGTGGTGGGACGAAGGCCTGTATCACAGAAGAGTGGTGTGACGGAGGCTTGTATCACAGAAGAGTGGTAGGACTGTGGCTTGTATCACAGAAGAGTGGTGGTTCGAAGGCTTGTATCACAGAAGAGTGGTGGGGCGGAGGCTTGTATCACAGAAGAGTGGTGGGACGAAGGCTTGTATCACAGAAGAGTGATGGGACGGAGGCTTGTATCACAGAAGAGTGGTGGGACGAAGGCTTGTATCACAGAAGAGTGGTGGGACGAAGGCTTGTATCACAGAAGAGTGATGGGACGGAGGCTTGTATCACAGAAGAGTGGTGGGACGAAGGCTTGTATCACAGAAGAGTGGTGTGACGGAGGCTTGTATCACAGAAGAGTGGTGGGACGGTGGCTTGTATCACAGAAGAGTGGTGGGACAGAGGCTTGTATCACAGAAGAGGGGTGGGACGGAGGCTTGTATCACAGAAGAGTGGTGGGACAAAGGCTTGTATCACAGAAGAGTGGTGGTACGAAGGCTTGTATCACAGAAAAGTGGTGGGATGAAGGCTTGTATCACAGAAGAGTGGTGGGACGGAGGCTTGTATCACAGAAGAGTGGTGGGACGAAGGGAGGCTTGTATCACAGAAGAGTGGTGGGACGAAGGCTTGTATCACAGAAGAGTGGTGGGACGAAGGCTTGTATCACAGAAAAGTGGTGGGATGAAGGTTTGTATCACAGAAGAGTGGTGCGACAGAGGCTTGTATCACTGAAGAGTGGTGGGACGAAGGCTTGTAGCACAGAAGAGTGGTGAGACGGAGGCTTGTATCACAGAAGAGTGGTGGGACGGAGGCTTGTATCACAGAAGTGAGGTTCCGTGACAATTGTAAGTGGTGTTTTCAACTCGCACGAATATGGTCGAGTCTAGTATCTATGAACCACAAATGACGAGTTTAGTAAGCGTGCGCAGTTTCGCTGTGCTAACTTAAACCGTTCGTTTGTTATGTGGGTTTCTCATCTGTACCCACGGGTTCCATCTTAGATACGGCATCCATTTTGTCTCTTGCCCTCAAGTAGCCAGCGAACGGACACTGTCCGCTTCGCGACCCTGGGACTTCCAAGATATGGCGGAAGACACATGTTCTTTGAAAGTGTCTTTATGACAAGGGGGTTGCTACTGTAAGGCAGACGGCGCCGCTCGAGGCTCATCTTGCCGCACGAGCTTATTGTCTCAGCCGTGCATCTCATTAGGCACGTCCCTTTGATGCCTGTATCTCGTGCTTCTCGACACCCCCTTTTTTACACCCTCTCCGATCTCCCCACTGTCTCCGTCTTCCTCTGCACCTGTCTTCGTTCTTGTTTCGATCTACTTTACTGCTGATTGGAATTTGCTAATGGTGGGAAGATGGGTTTTTACAGTTGGGAACCGCCAAATGTTTCCGCACTTATGTTCCGGACCTTGTATGTTTCAAAGTGATCTAAACGACCCCTCTAAGAGCGACTTGTGGGAACCAGGTTGTAAACTATTGTGTCTCATGTTATCATATGGGTAAAAGTTGTATAAAAGGAGCGATCCACAGATACAATTTGAAGCAGTCTCCCCGAACTACACTCGATGTACTTCCTGTGACTTCTGTGTTCCCTGCAGTAAATAAACCTTGACTCTTTGACGCCGAAGGAAGTGTCCCGTGTCTCTGTGACTTGTACGCCGGAGCAGGTTACCCACGAAGGTTTCAGGTGTTGTGCCCTGGCACCGCTGGGTCCAAAAGAACCCAGTCCTTCAGTTGGCGCCCAACGTGGGGCTGCATCAGTGGTACCGGTCCAAGCCCGACGATCGTGAGGAACTTCGTGTGAAATCTCCGAGGGAAGGTGCACCCCGCTTCATCGATCCTGTTGTCGAAATAAGTGGCCCGAAGACTTTTCCCGCGAAGATTCCCGCCTCCTAACGGCTGCGACGGACTGCTGCCCTGACTGTAGACCTGTTTTGGCGCCTGGCGTAGACCTTGGTATAGCGAGACGATTGACGGGCCTTCCTGAGGACGCCATTGTTCTTTGAGTTAAGTATTGGTGGGTCGCTCCCAGAGTTCTTGGTTGTAGACACTTTAGCGAGTGTCTTGGTTGTAAACACTTTAGCGAGTGTTTTTGTTGTAGACACTTTAGCGGGTGTCTTTGTTGTACACGCTGTGTGAGTGTTTTTGTCGGTGACACTTTGCTAGCGTACTTTGTTGTTGTTGTATTTGTTTGACGACTGCAGCCGCCAAAGACCGAGGGTTTTGTCTTTGCTGGGACTTGGTAAATCCCGAAATCCCGTAACCCTTGAAGTTTGTGAAACTCGGCTAGTGTGCAAGATGCCTGGTCGTAGTACTTTGTTCTGTTGCTTTAGACCTTGTGGTGCGGATTCCCTGCTGGAGGACTCGTGTCCGATACCTCCGGTTGGAACTCCTACTTATGATTTATATAGCAAACATGGGCTAGGCCCAATTGCTTTTAACGATTATTGGATAAAATATACAAAGAAAGACGGCGATCTTCGTTGGCCACCTCACGGTAGCTTCGAAGCGTCGATCTTAGATAATTTGGAAATAAAGTTGTTCGAACGTAAATCAAGGCCGGCCATGTTTGATGCCTTTCGGTTGTGGCGCAAAGAAGCCCGACAGAAAGAAATCAGACAAAATAAACGTAGTGAGCGAGATAATGTTGCTACTATAGTGAAGAAAGCTGAGCAGTTTCAGCGTGATAAGGAGGATAAGGATAAGGAAGTGTTTGAGAGATTACAGCGTATGTCCATAGACAAATGCTATCCTGTTTTGCCTACGGAGTCGGATAAGAAGGAAGAGGCAGTTGAGGATTCTTTAATGTCCTATCTTATGAAGTCGCCACCTCCGTACGTACAGGGTATCGCAGTTCCTGTGGTCCCTGCCGTACCTGTTCTTCCACCTGTTATTCCTCCCCCTGTTCCTCAACCTGCACCCGCTCTTCCGACTGTTCCTGCTCCTTTGCCTGGTTCTATTCCTACTGCTCCTCCGCTTCCACATACTCCTGTTCCCGCCACTGCTCACGCTACTGCTCCTGTGTTGTTAACCCCTGTTGTCGCTAATGTCTCTACTCCTTCTCTTGTTAGTCCTGTGTCTTACTCTTCTCCCTCTACTCGTAATCGTGATTCTCCTATTGCGACAAACTTCTTTCAGTCGCTCGGACCCGTTTTTGGGTCTGCTGGTTTTGATGGTCCTCAGAGACGTAGTCAGCTTCCTGGTAATAGAGAACGTGTTGCGCTATACAATATGGCGATGGGTTGGATGATAAACCCTGTTAGAAATCTGCCACGTGTTGTCCTCGAAACGTTTGATCAATTCAACATACCAACTCAGAGATATGTGTTTGATGAAATGTGCAAGTTCTTACATGATCAGATAGTGGCCGTTGCGCCTGACGAGGTGCTGTCCGCCCTGTCTGAACTTCGGCTTCAGTTCGCAAATGGACTGATAGTCGATACTAATGTCCGACGTGCTATTGAGCGGTTGCTATCTCTTCGTCCCGCTCCTATTCCTCATGCATTGTTCGTTGAGGACATTGAGAAAGGAGATGAGTCTGGTCAATATCCTATGCGTGAAGTTCCGCCAGTTTGGATACCCGCTGATAATACTAATGTTAATGCTCCAGTGGCGGCGCATTTCCAGAGAGTGTGGATACACCTCCCATGGAAACGATCGGAAGTGCTTCAGGTGAAACAAACTTTGCCCGATCCTCGCAAAAATCCTGCTGGGTATTACAAGGAATTGTCGCAGCTCGTAGACGCTACGATAATGAATCTGGCCGATATCGACATGTTGTTTGGCAATGTCGTACCGCAACCGGTATGGGCCAAGATTCGTCACCAAGATCACGCGAATGAATTAGGTGGTGATTGGGCTGCTATTACAGCGGCAGACGCTGGACAAGTGGCTGCTACTAAACCCGATCAGTTGATTGAGCTTCTCCCCCAGCGAATCATTACATTAATGAAAACGCTTATGCCAGCTATGAAGGTAAATTGGGACAAGTTGTCAGCCTGTAAGCAGAAGAAAGATGAGAGTGTATCAGACTTCTTTACGAGGTTTGAGGAAACTTTCGTTGATCATAGTGGACAGGATATGGGTACTGAGGGTGGACAACGGTTGTTTGTAGATAAATTCGTATCGAACTTATTGCCCGACTTGTGCACTAAATTAAAGAATTCAGAAAGTGCGTGGGCTGTTTCTACCTCAGCTCAGATATTGGCTACGGCACAATATTACGAAAATAGAGAAAAAGAGGAAAATGACCGTGCCGATAAAAAAACGAAAGAGCTGAAAACTAAAGTGTTGTTGCAACAAGCGTATCCGCCGCGTTCTAATCAGAATGCGCCTCAGCAGAATAGATCGCAGTCGCAATCGAATCGATCGCAGTCGCGTAATGATTCATCTTTCCAAAGATCTTCATTAGGGTACAATCAATGTGCTTACTGTAGACAGGAGGGACACATTAAATTCAATTGTCCTGCTTTAAATGACCGTACTAGTGGTACGTCGTCTAGAGGAGGTCGTGGTGGTTCACAGAACGCATCACGTGGTAGAGGTCGTGGTGCTCAGAACGACCGTTCTGACAATTCATCAAATTCTAATAACTGTTTTGATCAACGTGGATCATCGCAAGGACGATCTGCGCAGTATAATGTAGACGATTATTACGTCGATCAGGGAACTGACGATAGTAATTACTAGGACAGCCAAAGACAAGGAGAGGGAGTGGTATCAGTTCCGGTTGATCAGAGAGGGCCTTATGTCGCAGTTGCTACATCGGGCGTCGTTGAGCCTTTTCTGTTGGACACTGGTGCAGCGAAAAGTTCTATCATGCATTCGAAACTCCCTGGCGCACCTTTGTCTGGCTTAACAAATGTTTCCGTTGGATTCTCTGGCGCCCCCGTTAGCAATCCAGTTTCGTGCCCTCTGCCCCTTAAAATTGGGCCTCGTGAGCTCGAAGCTCCGTTAATTTTGACCACTGGTTGTGGCGAAAATCTTTTGGGTCTGGATCTGCTTAAACGTTTGTATGCAACTTTGTATTGTTCCCCTGCGGGGGTAAAGCTTACGTTCGGAGAGAGAGTAGTCTCTCCCATGTACTTGTCACTCGATAAGCTTCCACCGGAATTGGATTCTCTTCCTGCGTCTTTGTGGGCGACGGGTCCAAATGATGTGGGCCTACTTGATATCTCCCCTTATGTTGTTCAGTTGAAATCGAATGTGCGATTGCCACGTATTCCCCAATATCGTATCTCCCTTGATGGTGAACGAGCTTTGTTAGCGATCATCTATGATTTGATCGAGAAAGATGTCATTGAAGAGACTCGGGGAAACGTGTGCAATAGTCCTGTACTGCCCATTCTTAAACGTACTGATCCTACCAAACCGCCTGTTTATCGTTTTGTTATCGATTTGCGGGAGGTAAATAAAATTGTGGTTCCTCAATTCCCTGTTGTGCCTGACATCACGGCGCTACTGACTCTGATTCCAGCTACAGCTTCATGGTTTTCGGTGATTGATTTGAAAAATGCGTTTTTCAGCATCCCGATTGCCGAAGAGAGCAGGGACCTTTTCGGTTTCTCTCTTGGTGGGCGTAGCTTCCGTTTCAAACGCGCTCCTCAGGGCTACTGTGAAAGTCCATCGATTTACAGTCAAGCTTTGAAGGGTCAACTAGATGCGTTTAGGTTGCCGGTTGGTGCGGCTTTAATCCAATACGTCGACGACCTATTGGTGGCTGCTGATACTCAGGACATCTGCAAAATTGCTACGGTATCGTTGCTGCAACATCTCTGTGAGTTACATCACAAGGTGTCACCTTCTAAACTCCAATATTGTTGTCAAGAAGTAACCTATTTAGGTCACTTATTGTCAAAGGAGGGAAGGAGATTGACCCCAGAGAGAATTGCAGCGATTGCGCGAATGGCTGTGCCACAAACCCAAAGAGATGTGCGTGCCTTTCTAGGTATCACGTCGTACTGCAGGCAGTGGATTCCTAATTTTTCATTGCTAGCGAAACCATTGGTGGCTCTTACGTGCAAGGATGTTTCAACTCCTTTACCATGGACGGAAGAATGTCAGAAAAGTTTTTCTGAACTGCGTGATTCATTGTGTTCGGCTCCTGTGTTAGGTACCCCTGATTACAGTAAACCGTTCACGTTATATGTTCACGAGAGGGAAGGTTGTGCTTTAAGCGTCTTAACGCAACCTTTTGGTGGTAAGCAACGTCCATGCGCATATTTTTCCTCGACCTTAGACCCAGTAGCTAGAGCATTGCCGAGTTGTTTGAGAGCAACTGCGGCAGCTGCGGTCTCCATCCGACAATCAGCAGGATTGGTCATGGATAATATGCTTACGGTGATGGTTCCGCATGCAGTCGATACTTTGTTGAATCGTACGAAAACTCAGCACTTGACGAGTGCGAGGTTGTCTGGGTACGAATTGACGCTTTTGGCAAGCCACATTCAGATAAAACGTTGTAATGTCCTAAATCCGGCAACTTTGTTACCAATTAGTGCAGAGTCAGATGAAGTAGCAGAACATGACTGTTACTTGCGGACAGAAGAGGAAACAAAAGGTCGAGTGGACCTTAAAAACACCCCATTGGAAGACCCGGATGGCATCCTGTATGTGGATGGGTCATGTTTTAAGTTGCCGAATGGTGATGTGACTACTGCTTATGCTGTGGTAACGTTGAATACTGTTGTTGAGACTGCAAGATTGAATCAGAATTCTGCCCAGGCTGCAGAGCTGATTGCTCTCACTAGAGCATGTGTGTTAGCAAAAGGTAAACGTGTGAACGTGTACACCGATAGTCAGTATGCTTTCGGTGTAGCGCATAGTTTTGGACGGTTGTGGCGAGAGCGTGGTTTCTTGACGTCGCATGGCACGAAAATACAGCATGGCCAGCTTGTGAACGATCTTTTGGATGCATTGACTTTGCCTGCTCAAGTTGCAATTGTTAAGTGTAGTGCGCATCGTAAAGTGACGGATGATGTTGGTCGTGGTAATGCGTTTGCAGACGAAATTGCTAAGGAGACTGCCCGGAACCTTAGCACTCGAATGTATGTGACGAGTTCGGTTAGGTGGCCTACAGAATCAAGTATGTGTGAGAATACCATAGAGAGTGTGAAAGCAATACAGAATGAGGCCACCGAGACTGAAAAGATGAAGTGGAAAGAAAGTACGGGAAGGTTGGATGCGAATGGTTGCTGGATTGATTTGTCGGATCAGAGAAGATGGATGTTGCCTGATGCGTATGTACTGGCCGTTGTGCAAATGGCACATGGGTTAGCACATATTAGCGCGAAAGGTATTTGTAAGTTGCTGGCTGATGTGTGGAAGAGTGATGGAATTACTAAGTGTGCTGAACGTTTGGTGAAGAATTGTATGGTGTGTATAATGTACAATCCTGGCAAAGGAACCCCAACTCCTCCTGGCAGTTTTGCTCCTCCTTCGTATCCCTTTGAGGTGATCCAATTGGACTTCATCCATATGGAGAGATGCAATAACCTGAAATATGTTTTGGTTGTGGTTTGCGCATTCTCCCGATGGATCGAGGCCTATCCCCTCAAGGACAACACTGCTTTGTCTACTGCGAAAATCCTACTGAAGGAATACTTTCCTCGGTATGGAATGCCTAGAGTCGTGTGGTCAGATAACGGAAGTGAGTTTGTTGGAAGTGTGATGAAGAGTGTGTGTAAGGGCCTTGGAATCAATCAGAAATTCCATAGCGCCAATCATCCCCAGTCAGCTGGATTAGTTGAAGGGTACAATGGCACCCTTAAACTAAAATTAGCGAAGATTCAAGCTACGACTGGACTTTCGTGGCCTGATGCTTTGCCTCTAGCATTACTGTCAACTAGGGCGACTGTACACTCCCGAATAGGGCTCAGTCCCTATGAAATAGTGTTCGGCCGTCCTGCGAATGTGTGGGGGGTTCCTAGGCCAGGTGTATTCTCTGATCTTGAGTTTCCGATGTTGATTGACTACTTACATGACTTGACTGCTAAACTGAGGTTAATTCATCAACAGGTTTGCGACGCCTTGCCGACGCAGACGGAGGGTCCAGGCCACCAGCTCCAGCCTGGAGATTGGGTAGTTACCCGAAATTTTTCACGCAAAAAGAATCTGGACCCCCGCTTTACCGGACCTTACCAGGTGCTCCTGGCCACGAGGACTGCCGTTCGTCTTGAGGGGCGGAAAAATTGGGTACATGCTACCCACTGTAAGCGAGTCCCTATTCCTTTGTCAGCAGACCCGTGGGTGAGGAAAGGCATTGCGTCAACAGAAACAGAAAAATTGCCGGCGTTTGTACCTTTTAGCGACGCACAGCTTGTTGAAGAACCCTCAGCGCAGCAGAAAGCCACTGTTGAACACTTGTCAGCAAAAGACTCAAGACCAGACCAACGAACTGATCAGCAGGACGCTGTCTCTTCAACAGATCCTTTGTTCGACGAGCAGACACGTCCCGGGAAACATCGATATTCTTTGAGATCTCATACTAAGGACAAATAAAATTTGCTTGCTTTGCTGAAATTGATAACTGCAATATCCTCGTTTCCCCTGATCAGCTTTGGACAATCGTATTATTGAAAATTGTTTTGTACATATATTGAGTTTTTTTCTTTGTATCTTTTTCCTTCCACAGCTGAGAAATATTGTGCTACATATACTTTGTGTATTGAGGGCCGTAGGGCCGCGCGCGTACTTCCTTCTGGACAGTAGGTCTTGACGCTAGGTTAAAGGCCGTCGATTCCTAGGAACTCCTGGGGATTGACTACTGCTGCACAGAACGAAGTGCGTCAAGAAACGTTGCGGACGGTCGTAGGGAAATGGCATTTTCGAAGCTGAATGATTTGGAAAGAGCTCAGGCATATAGAGTCAAGCTGCAGAAACTTAGTCGTACTAAATGTTTTGTATCCCAATTGTTTGTTTTGTTTTTAACTGCTTCTGCATTTTTGGCGGGTGGGGTGTATTACACTATGTCTTACTTTTTACTTGCTACCCCTACTCCTACTCCTTACCCTAACCTTACTTCTACTGCTTCTCCCCATTCTTTTCATATGTTACCGGAACACGAACAGGCTAGACGTGTAGAATTCCGCAACAATTCCTTTATCCAGCTCCTCCATCAGCATCAGTTAGTGGTTAACACTACTAATTGTTGGGTGTGTGGGTTGATGCCACATACTACTGGTAAGGGAATTCCATATCTGGTGTTACCGTATAGTTCCCAAGGGTCAGCTCGAGCATTCCAAACAATGTTTCGAAGCGCACTGGGTTTCCACCCCACTCCAGAACAACGTTCCCCATACTCTGGTCCTACCTCGTATCAGAGGCTGTTATCGATGGCTATAGAGGACATGGAAGACGAGGTCCATGATGCTTTTCTCATCCCTAAAGAAGAGGTACAAGCCTATAGGGTCCTAAGTAGAGGGGAATATAGTATGTTCACTAATGAAAAGCAGCTTAAAAGCTCGCTTCCAATATGGGTCGTACCCCACACTGGTAATCTTTGTCTTGTGGGTCGTGGCTCGCAAGCCTCACTTGGAGTAAGTGCTTGCACTGAAAGTTACGTTCTGCCAATGTCCCCGACCCCCGTGTTTCTGGCTGCCAAGGGTACGTACTTCATCTGTCATGATCGTGCATACACATGGTTGCCCGCAGACTTCATGGGCTCATGTTTCGTTGCAAATCTGTTGCCTCCGACGTTTACTGTAGATGCCGATTATCATAAGACTAGAGTTGTACGAGGCGTGATTAGCGAAGAGGATACTGCCGGTCAAGAGGCAGGAGACTTTTTCAAGGGTTTCCTCCCGTTTTGGGGACCTATGGTTAACAGTAGGAACCTGAGACATTTGACTCGAGTGGTAGAATCGACAGCTAATATTACTGCCAGTGCCCTTGGTAATATCACCACAGAACTTCAGGCGGAGAGACTTATGACATTACAAAACCGTATGGTTTTAGATGTTGTCTTAGCAGATCGCGGTGGGGTATGTAAAGTGATCCATTCGAGCTGTTGCATTTTCATACCTGATAATGCTCCAACTGTCTATCAAGCCATCTCGAAGTTGCATAAGATCTCCGAATCCATACACGTGGATGTAGGGGATTGGACGCTATTCGGTTGGTTTTGGGGCCTGATGTCGACTTGGGGTTGGAAGATTCTGACGATCATCGGGGTTGTGGTAGTGTTCCTGTTCACGTGTTGCCTTTGTGTGCAGTGTGGTCCTGCCTTATGTGGCCTCTGTGCTACGACGTGTATGAGACAACCATCTGTTACCAAGGGGACTCGATTGGACAGAGCTATGCTACAACGACATCTTGATGGTCTGATGAATATCGAGTATGATTCCGACTAGTGCTTGCCTACATGAGGGCAAAAGGAGCGTCTGAGGTTCCGTGACAATTGTAAGTGGTGTTTTCAACTCGCACGAATATGGTCGAGTCTAGTATCTATGAACCACAAATGACGAGTTTAGTAAGCGTGCGCAGTTTCGCTGTGCTAACTTAAACCGTTCGTTTGTTATGTGGGTTTCTCATCTGTACCCACGGGTTCCATCTTAGATACGGCATCCATTTTGTCTCTTGCCCTCAAGTAGCCAGCGAACGGACACTGTCCGCTTCGCGACCCTGGGACTTCCAAGATATGGCGGAAGACACATGTTCTTTGAAAGTGTCTTTATGACAAGGGGGTTGCTACTGTAAGGCAGACGGCGCCGCTCGAGGCTCATCTTGCCGCACGAGCTTATTGTCTCAGCCGTGCATCTCATTAGGCACGTCCCTTTGATGCCTGTATCTCGTGCTTCTCGACACCCCCTTTTTTACACCCTCTCCGATCTCCCCACTGTCTCCGTCTTCCTCTGCACCTGTCTTCGTTCTTGTTTCGATCTACTTTACTGCTGATTGGAATTTGCTAATGGTGGGAAGATGGGTTTTTACAGTTGGGAACCGCCAAATGTTTCCGCACTTATGTTCCGGACCTTGTATGTTTCAAAGTGATCTAAACGACCCCTCTAAGAGCGACTTGTGGGAACCAGGTTGTAAACTATTGTGTCTCATGTTATCATATGGGTAAAAGTTGTATAAAAGGAGCGATCCACAGATACAATTTGAAGCAGTCTCCCCGAACTACACTCGATGTACTTCCTGTGACTTCTGTGTTCCCTGCAGTAAATAAACCTTGACTCTTTGACGCCGAAGGAAGTGTCCCGTGTCTCTGTGACTTGTACGCCGGAGCAGGTTACCCACGAAGGTTTCAGGTGTTGTGCCCTGGCACCGCTGGGTCCAAAAGAACCCAGTCCTTCAGTAGAGTGGTGGGACGGAGGCTTGTATCACAGAAGAGTGGTGGGACGGAGGCTTGTATCACAGAAGAGTGGTGGGACGAAGGCTTGTATCACAGAAGAGTGGTGGGACAAAGGCTTGTATCACAGAAGAGTGGTGGGACGAAGGCTTGTATCACAGAAGAGTGGTGGGACAAAGGCTTGTATCACAGAAGAGGGGTGGGACGGAGGCTTGTATCACAGAAGAGGGGTCGGACGGAGGCTTGTATCACAGAAGAGGGGTGGGACGGAGGCTTGTATCGCAGAAGAGTGGTGGGACGGAGGCTTGTATCACAGAAGAGTGGTGGGACGGAGGCTTGTATCACAGAAGAATGGTGGGACGGAGGCTTGTATCACAGAAGAGTGGTGGGACAAAGGCTTGTATCACAGAAGAGTGGTGGTACGAAGGCTTGTATCACAGAAAAGTGGTGGGATGAAGGCTTGTATCACAGAAGAGTGGTGGGACGGAGGCTTGTATCACAGAAGAGTGGTGGGACGAAGGCTTGTAGCACAGAAGAGTGGTGGGACGGAGGCTTGTATCACAGAAGAGTGGTGGGACGAAGGCTTGTATCACAGAAGAGTGGTGGGACGAAGGCTTGTATCACAGAAAAGTGGTGGGATGAAGGCTTGTATCACAGAAGAGTGGTGGGACGAAGGCTTGTATCACAGAAGAGTGGTGGGACGGAGGCTTGTATCACAGAAGAGTGGTGGTACGAAGGCTTGTATCACAGAAGAGTGGTGGGACGGAGGCTTGTATCACAGAAGAGTGGTGGGACGAAGGCTTGTATCACAGAAGAGTGGTGGGACGGAGGCTTGTATCACAGAAGAGTGGTGGGACGAAGGCTTGTATCACAGAAGAGGGGTGGGACGGAGGCTTGTATCACAGAAGAGGGGTGGGACGAACGCTTGTATCACAGAAGAGTGGTGGTACGAAGGCTTGTATCACAGAAGAGTGGTGGGACGGAGGCTTGTATCACAGAAGAGTGGTGGGACGAAGGCTTGTATCACAGAAGAGGGGTGGGACGGAGGCTTGTATCACAGAAGAGGGGTGGGACGAAGGCTTGTATCACAGAAGAGTGGTGGTACGAAGGCTTGTATCACAGAAGAGTGGTGGGACGGAGGCTTGTGTCACAGAAGAGTAGTGTGACGGAGGCTTGTAACACAGAAGAGTGGTAGGACAAAGGCTTGTGGTTCCTCAAGAGAGTGATAACATGGAGGCTTGTAATCTCACAGAAGAGTGGTGGGACAGAGACTTGTTTTAGAAAGAGAGCATAGCGCCGGGCTCAGTGCTGTTGATACAAAAAATCTGTGCGCTAACTATAGACTCTTCTTGGCTTAATGAACACTGTAATCATTCAGTTAAGAAAATATATTTCATTTTCATTAATATTTGTTTTTTTGCAGTATAAAAACTATACAAGATATACAATATGTCTATATTAATTTTCCTGATGTGCACTTACATAAATACATATTGTTACATATACTTCACATTATATCTGATTTTATACAATAGATTCAAACATATTTTGAAAAAACATACTTTTTTTATACAAAAAAAATACTACTTATTGTGAGCATAAACACAAAAAGGACAGAAAACCACTGGTAGTGATTTGCAGAATACCACAAACTCGTTTCGGCAAATGCCTTCTTCAGGATTGTTCTTTTTACCAGTGAGTGCTGTATATAATGTTCTCAAGTTGAAACAGCTCTTCGCATACACAGAATAAATCTATCAAGGTCATCAACTTGAAGATCATATATACTAGGAAGAACCTTTGGAATAGATCCGGTATAATTCAGCTTTTGATTAAGTGGTTCACTTTTTCACACCGTCATCTACATAAGAGGAAGAAGCATCCAGGTAATACGTTTGGGAACATTGTATACAGCACTCACTGGTAAAAAGAACAATCCTGAAGAAGGCATTTGCCGAAACGCGTTTGTGGTATTCTGCAAATCACTACCAGTGGTTCTCTGACCTTTTTGTGTTTATGCTCACAATAAGTTGTATTTTTTTGTATAAAACAAGTATGTTTTTTCAAAATATGTTTGAATCTATTGTATAAAATCAGATATAATATGAAGTATATGTAACAATATGTATTTATGTAAGTGCACATCAGGAAAGTGAATATAGACATGTTGTATATCTTGCATAGTTTTTATACTGCAAAAAAAAACAAATATTAATAAAAATGAAATATATTTTCTTAACTGGAGGTTTACAGTGTTCATTAAGCCAAGAAGAGTCTATAGTTAGCGCACAGATTTTTTGTATCAACAGCACTGAGCCCGGCGCTATGCTCTCTTTCTAAAACAGTTCTATTTCCCTGATAGGGTTTATCCTTATTGTCAGGGGCCCGTTGTGTTTGCCATAGGGACGGAGACTTGTACCACAGAAGAGTGGTGGGATGGAGGCTTGCTCCGTATAAGAGTGGTGGGACAGAGGCTTGTATCACAGAAGAGAGGTGGGACGGAGGCTTGTACCACAGAAGAGCGGTGATACAGAGGTGTGTGGTATCACGAGAGAGTGGTGGAATGGAGGCTTGTAGTTCCACAGAAGAGTGGTGGGACAGAGGCTCGCACTGCATAAGAGTGGTGGGATGGTAGCTTGTACCACAGAAAAGTGGTAGGACGGAGGCTTGTGGAACCACCTAAGAGTTCTGGGACGGGTGCTTGTGGTACCAGAGAATGCTGGGATGGAATCTTGGACCACAGAAGAGAGGTGGAAAAGAGGCTCCTGGTACCACAGAAGAGTGGTGGAACAGAGGCTTGTGGTACCACAGAAGAGTGATGGGACAGAGGCTCCTGGTACCACAGAAGAGTGGTGGGACAGAGGCTTGTGGTACCACAGAAGAGTGGTGGGACAGAGGCTTGTGCCACAGAAGAGCGGTGATACAGAGGTGTGTGGTATCACGAGAGTGTGGTGGAATGGAGGCTTGTAGTTCCACAGAAGAGTGGTGGGACAGAGGCTCGCACTGCATAAGAGTGGTGGGATGGTGGCTTGTACCACAGAAAAGTGGTAGGACGGAGGCTTGTGGAACCACCTAAGAGTTCTGGGACGGGTGCTTATGGTACCAGAGAATGGTGGGATGGAATATTGGACCACAGAAGAGAGGTGGAAAAGAGGCTCCTGGTACCACAGAAGAGTGGTGGGACAGAGGCTTGTAGTACCACAGAAGAGTGGTGGGAAAGGGGCTTGTAGTACCACAGAAGAGTGGTGGAATGGAGGCTTTTATCACAGTAGAGGGGTGGGACAGAGGCCTGTGGTATCACAAGAGAGTGGTGGGACGGTGGCCTGTATCACAGAAGAGTGGTGAGACTGAGGCTTTTATCACAGAAGAGTGGTGAGACTGAGGCTTTTATCACAGAAGAGTGGTGGGATGGTGGCTTATACCACAGAAGAGTGGTGGGACGGAGGCTTGTGGTACCACAGAAGAGTGGTGGGACGGAGGCTTGTGGTACCACAGAAGAGCGGTGATACAGAGGTTTGTGGTATCACAAGAGAGTGGTGGAATGGAGCCATATACCACATAGAGTGGTGGGATCGAGGCTCATACCACATAAGAGTGGTATGACGGAGGCTTGTGGTACCACAAACATGTGGTGGGATTGAGGCTTGTACCACAGAAGAGTGGTGGGACAGAGGCTTGTACCACATAGTGATGGGTCGGAGGCTCACAGTGCAGGCCTTCGAAAGACTGTGGTAACACAGAGGGTGGTGGGACCGAGGCTAGCAGTGCAGCCATTTGAAAGGCTGCGGTGCTGATGGAGCGAGGTGGCAAACGCAACATTTTGTGTACCCCTCGTGAAATTAATGTCCCATAACAATAACAGTTACTGATTGCATGTTTTGTGAAATTAACCAACCATAGAGTAAAGTGCACACATTATTTTTATTTACACATGGGGAAAACTAACTTTGCTTGCATGCCGCAAATAAACCCAGCTAATATGTATTGTTATCGTGTTGTGGATTAATGTGCAGTTTATTTGTAAAAAACGTTATTTATATGTGCTTTTTGTACATGTTTGTGTGGAAAAAGGGTCGATTATGTAAGTATAAACGCTTATATGTCGCTTAATTGCTAGGTAATAATTAATGGGCATATTAGCATGGTGGGTGGTAGACAGAATGGGCTTAAAAATCAATAATTAACATGAATTTGTGTTTCTTTCTATGATAGTTCGAAATAGTGGCCTATGAGGCCTAGTGAGAAAATGGCCGCTTTGAGCTACTGCGAGTGGGTATTGAATTGCGCAGGCGCGCCAAAATCTGCAAGTCAGAGTGAACTGCCTGTGCTCGAGGAGGTTCAAGGCTGATGCGGCCCGGAACCTAGGATGGGTGCCAAGCATGGATGATGTCGTGCTCAAAGCCTGGGAAGATGTATGGATGTTGCCACTCACGGAAATGCCTAGGCCAAAGACTGTTCTAAAACAAAGCCCTTTTCTTTTTCCGCTGACGCGTTGTAAAATAAATGTTGCAATGGTGAGATGATGCTCACCCACCCCGAAATTGTCCAATGAGAAACTGAATAAGAGATGTTAGTTACTTCTTAGATAGATTAAGTAAGGAATTTAGTGTATAAAAACCCCTGGATTTGTAAGGTTGGGGTCGCTTTTTCCTTTTCCATCGGAGATGCTGCCCGATTGCTGCCCGATTCCTGGATGTAAGAACTCTTGTGATTTACTTGTTTGCTTTGCAGGATTGAAGGGTAAGGTGAGGGCGTTAGTCAGGGATGCGCGGAGAAGAATGAATTTGGAACTATCAGTTCTTTGCTAATTTTAACTGTCTTCTAAAATAAAGCGATTTTCTTGAGCTCTAAATAAAATGATCATTTTTTGAAATAAAGTTTAAAGTTTTATCGAATAAAGATTTACTAAGGCATAAATGTCAGACATAATTATGTTTTTCTTTCATAAAAATTAGAAAGATGAAGAAGTAAAAGCTGGTCTTTGATTCTTCCTACGCCTAATTTTCATTCTAGTAGATCCATTGCCACTATGGTGGTGTGTCTGAATAATTTAAGTCTGAATAAAATCATGGTAAATTGTTTTTAATCTGCAGGTGTAAATAATGAATAGTTAAATAGTTTTAGACACTCCACCAAATGTTATAGCGTTTCTCAATTTGCAATTCACCAAAGCCTTGAAGCCAAGTGTAAGTGAATAGGGTAAATGCGCAGTGTTATGGGCCCCACTGATGCATGATTTGCGTGTCCTAAGGTTTCAGGGGAAATGGTGAGTAGTGATTACAGATGGTTTCTGGAGACGCGCTGTAGCAGTACCACAGAGGGCGGTGAGACCGAGACTCACGGTGCAGCCTTTGAAAGGCTGCGGTAGCACAGAGGACTGGTAGGGTGCAGGCTTGAGCTGTGGTACTTTGAAAGGCTGCGGTACCACAGAGGATGGTTGGACTGAGGCTCACAGTGCAGCCCTTTGAAAGGTTGAGGTACCACAGAAGCGTGGTGGGGAATGAGGAGTGAAGTGAGGAATGTCTGCAGTGTGAGTCTAAGAAATGCTGTTGGTACCACAAATGAGGCAGAAGAGCAGTGGCAGAGTGTCAGCATGTGTTGCGGTTCTTTGGAAGGGTGTGGAGGGTGGCAGGAAGATGGGTTGAGCTGTGGGTCTTTGAAAGGCAGCAGTACCAACGGTACCACAGAGGACTGGTAGGGTGCAGGCTTGAGCTGTGGTACTTTGAAAGGCTGCGGTACCACAGAGGACTGGTAGGGTGCAGGCTTGAGCTGTGGTACTTTGAAAGGCTGCGGTACCACAGAGGACTGGTAGGGTGCAGGCTTGAGCTGTGGTACTTTGAAAGGCTGCGGTACCACAGAGGACTGGTAGGGTGCAGGCTTGAGCTGTGGTACTTTGAAAGGCTGCGGTACCACAGAGGACTGGTAGGGTGCAGGCTTGAGCTGTGGTACTTTGAAAGGCTGCGGGACCACAGAGGACTGGTAGGGTGCAGGCTTGTGCTGTGGTACTTTGAAAGGCTGCGGTACCACAGAGGACTGGTAGGGTGCAGGCTTGAGCTGTGGTACTTTGAAAAGCTGCGGTACCACAGAGGACTGGTAGGGTGCAGGCTTGAGCTGTGGTACTTTGAAAGGCTGCGGTACCACAGAGGACTGGTAGGGTGCAGGCTTGAGCTGTGGTACTTTGAAAGGCTGTGGTACCACAGAGGACTGGTAGGGTGCAGGCTTGAGCTGTGGTACTTTGAAAGGCTGCGGTACCACAGAGGACTGGTAGGGTGCAGGCTTGAGCTGTGCTACTTTGAAAGGCTGCGGTACCACAGAGGACTGGTAGGGTGCAGGCTTGAGCTGTGGTACTTTGAAAGGCTGCGGTACCACAGAGGACTGGTAGAGAAGTGGTGTGAGATGTGGTACCACTGAGGATTGGCAGGGATAAAACTTAAGCAGTGGTCCTATGAAAGGCTGTGGTATCAAAGTGGACTGGTAGGAAGAATACAAGAGCTGTGAGCCTCTAAAAGACTGTGGTACCACAGACAACTGGCAGGGAAGAAACATACACTGTGGTTCTTGGAGAGGACATCAGAAGATTGACAGGGAGGAGGGATGAGATGTGGTACCACAGAGGATTGGCAAGAAGGAGCCCTGCGATGTGGTACCCCAGAGTAATGGCTGGGAGGAGACTTGACCTGTGGTGCCAGAGAGAAGTAGGAAGGAGGAGGCTTGAATGGCTGTTGTTTTTTCAAATATGCTCTGTGGTCATGTTTCTTGCTTTTGGTTTTGTTTATATATGTTCTGAACTCATGTGGAGCTCACAAAGGGCCAGATGTATCAAGATACCCTTTAGCGATTCTCAAATAGCGATTTTTTGAGAATCGCTATTTGAGAATAGCGAAATGGTATGTATCTAGAAATTCGCTATTTTTTTGGATTTCTTAAAATTCCTTCATTGCGATTAGCAAATTGCTAATCGCAATTAAGGAATAATTTCCAATTCATTTCTATGGGCCAGGAGGCCCTTAGGAATGAATGGAAAGTTATTCTCAATTTGCGATTCGCAATTTGCTAATCGCAAAGTGAGAATAATTTCAAGGGTGTCTTAAGGACACCCTGCTGCACCCCTGAAATTTACATGTGTGCGCATATGGCACACATACATGCCCTAAGGGCATGTATGAGCGTCACATGGCACCTTTAGAAATTTCAAAAAGGGAATTTTTTAAAGAATTCCCAAATTACCACCAACTACAAGTTGGTGGTAATTTGCGATTTCTTAGCCTAAATTCGCAAAGCTTATATGCTACATACATAGCATTTAAGGAATCGCTATTTGCGATTCCTTAAATGCTTGCGCAAAATTAAGGAATCGCAAATTTTGCGATTCCTTAATTTTGCAGTGCAATTTTTTGATACATCGCATTTGCCGATTTTTTTGTCGCAAGCCCTGCTTTTTTGCGATTTGCAGCGTTTGCGACAAAAAAAACGGATGATACATCTGCCCCTAAATCCATGTATGTATCGTTGATAAAAAATCTTTTTTATTGTTAAGTACAAAATATTTATATTGATGAAAAATAAACTATAAATCCAACTGGTCTGATTTATGGCTCCTAAATACTGTAAACAATGTTTTTGTATTGATCTAACTGGAGAAGTTTATGTTTGGTTTTGTTGAAAGGCTGTTACCACAGAGGATTGTCCATAAGCTGTGGTCCTTGGAAAGGCTGCGGTACCACAGGTGACTTGGCTGGGAGGAGACTTTAGCTGTGGCCCTATAAAAGGCTGTAGTACCACACAGGATTGAGAGGGAGGAGACATAACTTGAGGCGCCACAAAAATCTGCCTGGGAGGAAGCTTGACCTGTGGTACCGCAGAGGACTGGCAGGGAGGACCCTTGATCTGTACCGCCACAGAGGACTAGTAGCAAAGAGGCTTGAGCTGTGGTACTTTGAAAGGCTGCGGTACCACAGAGGACTGGTAGGGTGCCGGCTTGAGCTGTGGTACTTTGAAAGGCTGCGGTACCACAGAGGACTAGTAGCAAAGAGGCTTGAGCTGTGGTACTTTGAAAGGCTGCGGTACCACAGAGGACTGGTAGGGTGCAGGCTTGAGCTGTGGTACTTTGAAAAGCTGCGGTACCACAGAGGACTGGTAGGGTGCAGGCTTGAGCTGTGCTACTTTGAAAGGCTGCGGTACCACAGAGGACTGGTAGGGTGCAGGCTTGAGCTGTGGTACTTTGAAAGGCTGCGGTACCACAGAGGACTGGTAGGGTGCAGGCTTGAGCTGTGGTACTTTGAAAGGCTGCGGTACCACAGAGGACTGGTAGGGTGCAGGCTTGAGCTGTGGTACTTTGAAAGGCTGCGGTACCACAGAGGACTGGTAGGGTGCAGGCTTGAGCTGTGGTACTTTGAAAGGCTGCAGTACCACAGAGGACTGGTAGGGTGCAGGCTTGAGCTGAGGTACTTTGAAAGGCTGCGGTACCACAGAGGACTGGTATGGTGCAGGCTTGAGCTGTGGTACTTTGAAAGGCTGCGGTACCACAGAGGACTGGTAGGGTGCAGGCTTGAGCTGTGGTACTTTGAAAGGCTGCGGTACCACAGAGGACTGGTAAGGTGCAGGCTTGAGCTGTGCTACTTTGAAAGGCTGCGGTACCACGAGTACTGGTAGGGTGCTGGCTTGAGCTGAGGTACTTTGAAAGGCTGCGGTACCACAGAGGACTGGTATGGTGCAGGCTTGAGCTGTGGTACTTTGAAAGGCTGCGGTACTACAGAGGACTGGTAGGGTGCAGGCTTGAGCTGTGGTACTTTGAAAGGCTGCGGTACCACAGAGGACTGGTAGGGTGCAGGCTTGAGCTGTGGTACTTTGAAAGGCTGCAGTACCACAGAGGACTGGTAGGGTGCAGGCTTGAGCTGTGGTATTTTTAAAGGCTGCAGTACCACAGAGGACTGGTAGGGTGCGTAGGGTGCAGGCTTGAGCTGTGGTTCTTTGAAAGCGAGCAGTCCCCCAGGCAGGTAGCTCATGCTTGTGCACTCACAAAGGCCCGGGTATACTGGTTCAGGCTGCTGTCCTCGCCACTAATGGCACGCACAAAGGCTTCCTTCAGGGCAGCCGGAGGGGAGAAGTCCGGGAACCCCTGCCCCAGGTTCACCGTCTGGTACTGGGTTGCCAGGCTAACCAGCTCCACCCTGCAGAGGAAAGAAATATGAATAAAGTAATAGAACAGTGAGAACCAAACCCAGAGCCCTGTCCCCTCACTCACCTATATGACCCCCCAGAGTGCTGCAGCAACAAGAAAGCACATCAGGGTGGGCCACCAGCAGCGGCCTGTGCAGGTAGGAGCAGTGGGGTGGTGGGGCCGGGTGGGGGGGAGTTCGACAGACGACAAAGGAAAATTAATTATTCATTTAATGTTCCCTTGTGGTCTGTCGAATCCCCCCCAACCTGGACCAACCGCCCCACACTCTTACCTGCATGGGCCACTCCTTTGTGCCCCACAATGTAAAGCACCAGAAACTGCAGTGCAATGCAAAGCGGGAGATACAGCACTAGCTACAGACTAAAAAGGCCCATTCTTCAGAGTCGGAGTATGTCTAAGATGAGACTCAGATCCAGAGTATTGAGTCAGGCCTCGGAGAGGGAGCTTGGGTCGGAGTGGGATTATGGGTCTCCTAGGCTGTGGATCAGGCCTCGGAGTGGGAGTATAGGTCTCCCAAGCTTAGGATCAGGCCTCGGAAGGGGAATAAGGGTCTCCTAGGCTCTGGATCAGGCCTCGGAGTTGGAGTATAGGTCTCCCAAGCTTAGGATCAGGTCTCGGAGTGGGAGTATGGGTCTCCCAAGCTTAGGATCAGGCCTCGGAAGGGGAATAAGGGTCTCCTAGGCTCCGGAGCAGGCCTTGGAGTGGGAGTATGGGCCTCCCAAGCTTAGGATCAGGCCTCGGAGTGGGAGTATGGGTCTCCCAAGCTTAGGATCAGGCCTCGGAAGGGGAATAAGGGTCTCCTAGGCTCTGGAGCAGGCCTTGGAGTGGGAGTATAGGTCTCCCAAGCATAGGATCAGGCCTCGGAGTGGGAGTATGGGTCTCCCAAGCTTAGGATCATGCCCTGGAAGGGGAATATGGGTCTCCTAGGCTCGGACTCAGCCCTGAAAAAGGGAGTCTTGGTCTCCCAAGCAAAGGATCAGGCCTCGGAGTGGGAGTATGGGTCTCCTAAGTTTAGGATCAGGCCTCGGAGTGGGAGTATGGGTCTCTTAGGCCTCGGATCAGGCCTCGGAGTGGGAGTATGGGTCTCTTCGGCTCTGGATCAGGCCTCGGAGTGGGAGTATGAGTCTCCTAAGCTTAGGATCAGGCCTCGGAGGGGGAATATGGGTCTCTTAGGCCTCGGATCAGGCCTCGGAGTGGGAGTATGGGTCTCTTCGGCTCTGGATCAGGCCTCGGAGTAGGAGTATGGGTCTCTTAGGCTCTGGATCAGGCCTCGGAGTGGGAGTATGGGTCTTCTAAGCTTAGGATCAGGCCTCGGAGTGGGAGTATGGGTCTCTTAGGCTCTGGATCAGGCCTCGGAGTGGGAGTATGAGTCTCCTAAGCTTAGGATCAGGCCTCGGAGGGGGAATATGGGTCTCTTAGGCTCTGGATCAGGCCTCGAAGTGGGAGTATAGGTCTCCTAAGCATAGAATCAGGCCTCGGAGTGGGAGTATGGGTCTCTTAGGCTCTTGATCAGGCCTCGGAGTGGGAGTATGGGTCTCAGGCTCTAGATCAGGCCTCGGAGTGGGAGTATGGGTCTCTTAGGCACTGGATCAGGCCTCGGAGTGGGAGTATAGGTCTCCTAAGCATAGAATCAGGCCTCGGAGTGGGAGTATGGGTCTCCTAGGCTCTGGATCAGGCCTCGGAGTGGGAGTATGGGTCTCTTAGGCTCTGGATCAGGCCTTGGAGTGGGAGTATGGGTCTCTTAGGCTCTGGATCAGGCCTCGGAGTGGGAGTATGGGTCTCTTAGGCTCTGGATCAGGTTTTGGAGTGGGAGTATGGGTCTCTTAGGCTCTGGATCAGGCCTCGGAGTGGGAGTATGGGTGTCTTAGGCTCTGGATCAGGCCTCGGAGTGGGAGTATGGGTCTCCTAAGCTTAGGATCAGGCCTCGGAGTGGGAGTATGGGTCTCTTTGGCTCTGGATCAGGCCTCGGAGAGGGAGTATGGGTCTCTTAGGCTCTGGATCAGGCCTCGGAGTGGGAGTATGGGTCTCCTAAGCTTAGGATCAGTCCTCGGAGGGGGAATATGGGTCTCTTAGGCTCTGGATCAGGCCTCGGAGTGGGAGTATGGGTCTTCTAAGCTTAGGATCAGGCCTCGGAGGGGGAATATGGGTCTCTTAGGCTCTGGATCAGGCCTCAGAGTGGGAGTATGGGTCTCAGGCTCTGGATCAGGCCTCGGAGTGGGAGTATGGGTCTCTTAGGCACTGGATCAGGAATCGGAGTGGGAGTATAGGTCTCCTAAGCTTAGGATCAGGCCTCGGAAGGGGAATATGGGTCTCCTAGGCTCTGGATCAGGCCTCGGAGTGGGAGTATGGGTCTCTTAGGCTCTGGATCAGGCCTTGGAGTGGGAGTATGGGTCTCTTAGGCTCTGGATTAGGCCTCGGAGTGGGAGTATGGGTCTCTTAGGCTCTGGATCAGGCCTCGGAGTGGGAGTATGGGTCTCTTAGGCTCTGGATCAGGTTTTGGAGTGGGAGTATGGGTCTCTTAGGCTCTGGATCAGGCCTCGGAGTGGGAGTATGGGTCTCTTAGGCTCTGGATCAGGCCTCGGAGTGGGAGTATGGGTCTCCTAAGCTTAGGATCAGGCCTCGGAGTGGGAGTATGGGTCTCTTTGGCTCTGGATCAGGCCTCGGAGTGGGAGTATGGGTCTCTTAGGCTCTGGATCAGGCCTCGGAGTGGGAGTATGGGTCTCCTAAGCTTAGGATCAGTCCTCGGAGGGGGAATATGGGTCTCTTAGGCTCTGGATCACGCCTCGGAGTGGGAGTATGGTTCTCTTAGTCTCTGGATCAGGTCTCGGAGTGGGAGTATGGGTCTCCCAAGCATAGGATCAGGCCTCGGAGTGGGAGTATGGGTCTCTTAGGCACTGGATCAGGCCTCGGAGTGGGAGTATGGGTCTCCTAAGCTTAGGATCAGGCCTCGGAGTGGGAGTATGGGTCTCCTAGGCTCTTGATCAGGCCTCGGAGTGGGAGTATGGGTCTCTTAGGCTCTGGATCAGGCCTCCGTGTGGGAGTATGGGTCTCCTAAGCTTAGGATCAGGCCTCGGAGGGGGAATATGGGTCTCCTAGGCTCTGGATCAGGCCTCGGAGTGGGAGTATGGGTCTCCTAAGCTTAGGATCAGGCCTCGGAGTAGGAATATGGGTCTCCCAAGCTTAGGATCAGGCCTCGGAGTGGGAGTATGGGTCTCCCAAGCTCAGGATCAGGCCTCGGAGTGGGAGCTTGGGTCTCCCAAGCTTAGGATCAGGCCTCGGAGTGGGAGTATGGGTCTCCTAAGCTTAGGATCAGGCCTCGGAGTGGGAGTATGGGTCTCCCAAGCTTAGGATCAGGCCTCAGAGTGGGAGCTTGGGTCTCTCAGGCTCGGACTCAGCCCTGAAAAAGGGAGTCTTGGTCTCCAAGCATAGGATCAGGCCTCGGAGTGGGAGTATGGGTCTCCCAAGCTTAGGATCAGGCCTCGGAAGGGGAATATGGGTCTCCTAGGCTCTGGATCAGGCCTCGGAGTGGGAGTATATGTCTCCCAAGTTTAGATCAGGCCCCGGAGGGGGAATATGGGTCTCCTAGGCTCTGGATGAGGCGTCGAAGTGGGAGTATGTGTCTCCCAAGCTTAGGATCAGGCCTCGGAGTGGAAGTCTGGGTCTCCTAGACTCTGGATCAGGCCTCGGAGGGGGAGTATGGGTCTCCTAAGCTTAGGATCAGGCCTCGGAGTGGGAGCTTGGGTCTCTCAGGCTCGGACTCAGCCCTGAAAAAGGGAGTCTTGGTCTCCCAAGCTTAGGATCAGGCCTCGGAGGGGGATTATGGGGCTCCTAGGCTCTGGATCAGGCCTCGGAGTGGGAGTATGGGTCTCCAAGCTTAGGATCAGGCCTCGGAGGGGGAATATGGGTCTCCTAGGCTCTGGATCAGGCCTTGGAGTGGGAGTTTGGGTCTCCCAAGCTTAGGATCAGGCATCCGAGGGGGAATATGGGTCTCCTAGGCTCTGGATCAGGCCTCGGAGTGGGAGTTTGGGTCTTCCAAGCTTAGGATCAGGCCTCGGAGGGGGAATATGGGTCTTCTAGGCTCTGGATCAGGCCTCGGAGTGGGAGTATAGGTCTCCCAAGCTTAGGATCAGGCCTCGGAGGGAGAATATGGGTCTCCTAGGCTCTGGATCAGGCCTCGGAATGGGAGTATAGGTCTCCCAAGCTTAGGATCAGGCCTAGGACGGGGAATATGGGTCTCCTAGGCTCTGGATCAGGCCTCGGAGGGGGAATATGGGTCTACTAGGCTCTGGATCAGGTCTCAGAGGGGGAATATGGGTCTCCTAGGATCTGGATCAGGCCTCGGAGTGGGAGCTTGGGTCTCTCAGGCTCGGACTCAGCCCTGAAAAAGGGAGTCTTGGTCTCCCAAGCATAGGATCAGGACTCGGAATGGGAGTATACGTCACCCAAGCTTAGGATCATGCCTCAGAGGGGAATATGGGTCTCCTAGGCTCTGGATCAGGCCTCGGAGTGGGAGTATGGGTCTCCCAAGCTTAGGATCAGGCCTCGGAGTGGGAGTATGGGTCTACCAAGCTTAGGATCAGGCCTCTGAGTGGGAGTTTGGGTCTCCCAACCTTAGGATAAGGCCTCGGAGTGGGAGTATGGGTCTCTCAGGCTCTGACTCAGCCCTGAAAATGGGAGTCTGGGTCTCTCAAGCTTGCACTCAGGTTTCAGGCTTGGACTTGGGTTGGCAGTATGGGTCTATCAAGATTGGACTGAGGCCTTGGAGTAAGAGTATGGGTCTCTCATGCTTGGCCTTCAGAATAGGAGTGTGGGTTTATCAGGCTTGCGGTCAGACTTCGGAGTGGGAGTATGGGTTTCTCATGCTTGGGGTGAGGCCTCAGAGTGGGAGTATGGGTCTCTCATGCTTTTGGTCAGGCTTCTGAGTGGTAAGATGGGTCTTTCAGGTGTGGGGTCATGCCTCTGAGTGGGTAGTATGGGTCTTTCAGTATTGGACTCGGGCCTTGGAGTTGGAGTATGTGTCTCTGAGGCTTGGGGTCAGGCCTTGGAGTGAGAGTGTGGAGTATGGGTTTCTCAGGTTTGGACTCAGGCGTTGGAGTGGGAGTATGGGTCTATCAGGCTTGGGGTCAGGCCTTGCAGTGCGAGTATGAGTCTTCCCGGCTTGGACTCAGGCCTTAGAGTGAGAGTATGAGTCTCTCAAGATTGGACTTAGGCCTCTGCATGAGAGTATGGTTCTTTCAGGCTTGAAGGTAGGCTTTGGAAAGGGAGTATGGGTCTCCCAGGCTAGGACTGAGCCTTCGAGTGGAACTATGGGTTTCTCAGGCGTGAGCTCATGCCTCGGAGTGGGATAATGGGTCTCTCAGGCTTGGGGTCAGGCCTCGGAGTGGGAGTATGGGTCTCCCAGGTTTGGAGTAAGACCTCAGAGCAGGAATAAGGATCTCTCAAAGTTGGACTCGGGTCTTGGAGTGGGGGTATGGATCTCTCATGCTTGGAGTCAAGCCTCAAAGTGTGTGTATGAGTCTCTCAGGCTTGGATTCGGTCCTTAGAGTGGAGTATGGGTTTTTCAGGCTTGGACTCAGGCCTCTGAGTGGTAAGATGGGTCTTTCAGGCCTGGGGTCATGCTTCTGAGTGGGTAGTATGTGTCTCTCAGTCTTGGACTCGGGAGTTGGAGTATGTGTCTCTGAGGCTTGGGGTCAGACATTGGAGTGAGAGTGTGGAGTATGGGTTTCTCAGGTTTGGACTCAGGCGTTGGAGTGGGAGTATGGGTCTATCAGGCTTGGGGTCAGGCCTTGCAGTGCGAGTATGAGTCTTCCCGGCTTGGACTCAGGCCTTAGAGTGAGAGTATGAGTCTCTCAAGATTGGACTTAGGCCTCTGCATGAGAGTATGGTTCTTTCAGGCTTGAAGGTAGGCTTTGGAAAGGGAGTATGGGTCTCCCAGGCTAGGACTGAGCCTTCGAGTGGAACTATGGGTTTCTCAGGCGTGAGCTCATGCCTCGGAGTGGGATAATGGGTCTCTCAGGCTTGGGGTCAGGCCTCGGAGTGGGAGTATGGGTCTCCCAGGTTTGGAGTAAGACCTCAGAGCAGGAATAAGGATCTCTCAAAGTTGGACTCGGGTCTTGGAGTGGGGGTATGGATCTCTCATGCTTGGAGTCAAGCCTCAAAGTGTGTGTATGAGTCTCTCAGGCTTGGATTCGGTCCTTAGAGTGGAGTATGGGTTTTTCAGGCTTGGACTCAGGCCTCTGAGTGGTAAGATGGGTCTTTCAGGCCTGGGGTCATGCTTCTGAGTGGGTAGTATGTGTCTCTCAGTCTTGGACTCGGGAGTTGGAGTATGTGTCTCTGAGGCTTGGGGTCAGACATTGGAGTGAGAGTGTGGAGTATGGGTTTCTCAGGTTTGGACTCAGGCCTCTGAGTGGTAAGATGGGTCTTTCAGGCCTGGGGTCATGCTTCTGAGTGGGTAGTAAGGGGCTCTCAGTCTTGGACTCGGGAGTTGGAGTATGTGTCTCTGAGGCTTGGGGTCAGACCTTGGAGTGAGAGTGTGGAGTATGGGTTTCTCAGGTTTAGACTCAGGCGTCGAAGTGGGAGTATGGGTCTCTCAGGCTTGGCTTTCAGAATAGGAGTATGGGTTATCAGGCTGGTGGTCAAGCCTCAGAGTGGGAGTGTGGGTTTCTCAGGCTTGCAGTCAGACCTCAGAGGAGGAGTAGGAGTCTCTCAGGCTTGAGGTCAGGCCGTGCAGTGGGAGTAAGAGGCTATCAGGCTTGGCCTCAGGCCTCGGAGTGAGAGTATGGGTTTCTCAAGCTTAAAGTTAAGCCACAGAGTATGGGTCTCTCAGGATTGGACTTGGGCCTCGGAGTCAGAGTACGGGTCTCTCAAGATTGGTGTCAGGCCTTGGAGTGGGAGTGTGGTTCTCTCAGGACTGGACTCAGCCTTTAGAATATGAGTGTGGGCTTCTGAGGCTTGCGGTCAGACTTCGGAGTGGGAGTATGGGTCTTTCAAGCTTGGAGTCAGGCCTCAGAGTGGGAGTATGGGTCCCTCAGGGTTGGACTCGAGCCTTGAGGTGGGAGGATGTGTCTTTCAGGATTGGGGTCAGGCCTCAGAGTGGGAGTCTTGGACTCGGGCTAAAGCACCTGTTAAGGAAATGATTTCCCAACTAGAGTACAAGGGAGAGATTAAACACTGTGTCTCTCAAATAAATAATCCTCTTTTTCCAGGTCTGAAACCCGATCATTCCTATTGTATTGTCTTCGATTACAGACATTTAAATAGTCATACATGCACTTTTGCAATTCAAAATACACATAGTACGGCACTTATTAATAATGTCGTCTGCAAAAAATATAAAATCACTTTGGATAACTTCAATGGTTTTTTTTCAGTCACAATTTGGCTCTGGAGAGCTGCGACTGGTCCGCATTCAGGCCCCTCAGCATTTAGAGGTGCTACGCTTGAGTTCCTATGGGCTACAAGAACAGCCCAGGAGTCTTTGCAACGCATTACGTGGATTCTTCATGAGCTCGACCCTGTTACGCTATTCCATGCTGATGATATCTGCCTAACTGATGATGAATTAAACCCCCATTTACCAAGAGTAGGTCACATTATTTTGCAATTTTCTGAACTTGGTTACAAGTTTAACTTCAAAAAGTCTTTCATAGCTTTTATTAGTGTCCTGTTCTTAGGATACCAATTCACAAATGAGGGGAAAAGTCATCCCCCTAATTTTCTGGAAAAGTGTGCTCAAGTGCAGTCTCTGCTGGGATTTTTTTAATTTGGCAGGACTACATATCTGATAATGCCCAACGTATTAAATCTCTTGATGCCTTAACATGCCCTTATTTTTCTGCTTCTTGCTGGATGTCAGAGCATACTGAAACGGTCAGGTCTTTACAGTCTGACTTACATGAAATGCATCATTTGCATACACGTTTCAATACTACAAGTGTGGTCATCCCCATCTTGTTGGGTGCAATTGGATTTACCTATGTCACCTTTAATGAAGGTGAACTAGTTTCCATAGCATACAAAAGCGCATTTGTATTCTTCTGCAGAACTACATTTTGCTTCTTCTGAAATTTTTTTAACTGTTGCCCAAATGGCCATCCTGAAGCAACGCCCACTTGCTCAAGGTAAACAAATTATTGTTATTTCTCCTATGCCTGCCTTGGAGACTGTCACAAAAGTCACTGTTACTAATGCTAAAGCCCTCCATCCTCGTTGGATACAATATGCTACGTTCTTATCTGCCATGGATGTTGACTTTTTCTTTGACCCTTCTTTGCATACATAAGAATTTTTGCAATATGAACATGTTTATCTTTTTCCTTCTTCTATTCTGCCTCTTGACCAATAAAAGCCCGCTATTTTTTACAGATGGATCTGCACATTCTGCGATAGGTTCGAAGCAGCAATATTTTGCTGCATGCACCATTGTTCTAAGCACTATTTCTGATGGCGTCTTTCACCCACAAAATCTCTTGGAGACTGCACTGAGCAGTTGGCTGAACTGAAGGCTTTACTTCTTGCACTCGAGAATACAGATCCTAGATTCCCCACGCTTATAGTGTTCGACTCGTATTATTGCATACAATCTTTTAATGACAATTTACATTTTTGGAATCAAAATGACTTCAATGATTCTAAAGGTAGCACAATCAAGAACAAACTGCTTTGGGTTAAAGTGGCGTTTTTTAAGGATAAGTTGTCATAAGCTCATGTTATACATAGTTTGAGTCATCAACGTGTGGGATCACACTCCGTAGGAAGTTCTATGGCTGATGAAGCGACCAAATCTGCAGTATCCGCAGCTAAAATTGTAGCCGTAACCCGCTCTCAGACTCATATCGTCAATGATCTCTTAGCTGCAGTGAGTGCTTTTAAACATGGCAATCTGTTACCAAAGGGCATCCCTTCTAAATATTCCTATCCTTACAAAATATTCCTTATGTAACTATCCCTAGTGTTGGGGATCGAATGATTCCTAACACAGACCGCAGACATGATCTAATTGTACCAACAAACCAGAAAATAGGTTTTAACTTGTGACATTTGTCAACAGATCAAATGTTCCATTGTGTCTCATCCACCACAGACACATTTTTTTACTTGCAACCAGCATTTTGGCTGCATTTATTTAGATCACTGCAGTCCTTTGACTTCTTACACTGTGTTCAAATATATTTTGGTTGCAGTTCGTTCCTGCTCTAGATTCAGATGGGTTTGGCCAGAGCGCGCGGCTGCTGCTCAAACTGTTATTAAAGAATTGCAAGTCTTTTTCGGAACATATGCTTGTTGCGCATTCCACGCGGAACAAGGTCCAGCTTTTAATTCTAAAGCGTACCGGTATTCGATAATGTCCAAGGGTGTACAAGTGCATTTTTCTTCTCTGTATCGACACAAGGATAATTCAGTTGTGGAGAGAATGAACCGTGACTTAAAGCAATCCTTAATAGCTAGAGTATTAGGTACAGGGCACAGTTGGTTGAACCATCTGTATGAGGTTCAACAAGCTAACCTTCTTAAAAGGTCTCTGGGTGTGTGGACCCCACATCAAGATGTATGTTCCAGACCTTGATGGTTAGACGTTGTGGCGGCTGCCGCAACCTTTTACGAAGATAACCATTGTGCTGTCTTACAGGACCTGCAAGAGGTCCGTGAAGCTAACTTATGCATTCACCTGCATCTCATTCTTTTACTTCTGACTGGGCTCTTCCAGTTTCTGGCTGGCTTCCAAAAAATGATCATCTCGTTTGAAAAAAGATGGCCATCAAAAATGAATTCGGCCCAGCGTACTGCGTTCCTGTTTCTGTCCTTGGCCTCTGAGGTACCCAAACTGTGATTTTACTACCTTTTCCTGGATACAAGGACAATCATTGTGTCTCCATTGAATATGTCAAGCTACACCATGTGGCCAATACTTCATAGTAAGTTAGGGGATAGCAGTTCTTTCCAGCAACGTTTTTTGTTGCAGCCTCTGAACACTACTGATGCCGATACTCCCCGGTTGAGGGAGGAAGAATCTGAGTCCTCTGTCGAGAATTTCCCTGACATGATACCTGCTTCCAATATAATGTCTTCTACAACAGATGGCATTTGCAATGATCCAACGCTGACATTTCTTCTGTTTTGTAGATGCATCCAGCTCGGATTTGTGTTATTTCATGGTCGAAACGCAATTATCTAGTCTCTCCTTGGATGTATGTCTGGATCATACTCTCCTTGGTTTTTCTGTTTTTGTGAATTGGATTTGTGACAGTTTTTTTTCCAATTGATCAATAGCCATTACCTCCAGGAATGCTCTGCTACAGAACTGGCTGAAGGTGTGTTTGCCCTCTATTCTTCATCGCATAAAATGAAAAGAGACTTGTCCCTGGTTAACATTTCAGTTGTTCCAGTGACTGATGGAAGTGTTTGGAATAAAGTTCCTTTTCGACATATTTTGTCAGACGGCGATCCTGCAGATCCCATATGTGTTCAAAGTTTCTATAGGTGATATAGTAGTTACCTGGGTTACATTCAGATGATTGGGATGTTGACACTGTAAATTCTATGCTTTCTGAATGAGAATGGTATACTGTTTCCGAATCAGAACATCTATACCATAATTCCACTAACTATGCTAATATGTTCTGCTACCATCAATAAGAAACCATTTTCTACATAGAACTGGTAGACAGAGGCCCCATTTCAACTATACCCAACAGGAACATTGTCCAACTACCCCTAAAAAAAGTTGCAAAAAGCAAAAAGATAAGTATACCTATTTCACAGGATATGCCGCTTCAGACACCATGTCATATTGTTTTAAATTAACTCCAAGGGGGGCGTGGCCAAGATGGCAGGCTGAGCAGACGTGGTCGCCCTCGGCTCCCCGGCCCAAGCCTCAAATAGCTTCCTTATAGCGGTAGTGGCCCTCGAAAATCAGCGCTTTTCTACTCCTGAGAGGTGGGCAGTGGTTGCCAGCAACGAGACCGACCCCCAGCCCGGACTTGCGGACGGGGAAGAAGCGACTCGCACATCGGCCCGGAGCCGGGGACGGCCGCAGCCGAGGCGGGCCCCGGCGGCTGGGTAGATCGGTGGACGCAGCAGATCGACCCGCGAGCCACAGACAGAGCAGTGGTGTCGCACAACGAGACGCGGCCAGACTCGGCCGATAGCCGGAGCGGTGAGGCTCCCCTGGGGCGGCGAGGAGCGGCGGCTGCCCGATTCCCGGCCGGCGGTCTAACTCACTTGAGGCCCCGGCTTCAGGCCTGGGCGGACGCACAGGGGCCTCACCGGCAGCAGTAGCGGAGGGATCCGCAGGAGGCGCAGACGTGTCTGCAGTTGGCCACACGGGGCTCGATCGGCCTCGGCTGCTGGTTGGAGCCGCGCAATCCCCCTGAGGTGCCGGAGACAGCGAGGAGCGGTGTCCGCCCGGCCCCCGACCGGCGGGCTGCCCAAATCGAGGCCCCGGCTTCGGGCCTGGAAGGACACGGCGGAGCCCGGCAAGCGGGCGCGGCAGCGGCACAGGGCCGGTGAGGTGGAGGCCCAACGAACGCAGCGCGGACCCCGAAAGAGGTTGGGGCTCCCCGCACGGCGCCCGGTACCCCCACAGCGACGAGGTCAGGACTAGGCCTTGATTTGAGGTGAGCCCGCGCGGCCCTAGGGACCACACAGCGCCAGCATTCGGGGACAGTACGAGCAGCAGGAAACTCAGGGGTGTGCAGCTGGGCCCCCGCCGTCGGCACTGAGACCGTGCACCGGAGCCGGAGTACGGGGTTCTGGCGGAGCACTGTGCCATCGCCCCTCAAGATCTGAACTAGGGCCTAGGCAGCTGAACACGGACTCCCCCCGGCAGCGTGGGACCCCGGCCGCTGAGCAAGTGCAAGTCGAGGCAGCGGAGCAGAAGGCCCGACCCGGGGGGTGGCAGCAAGGCAGACCGGGCCTCCGAGGCAGGAAGACAGAGACGGATAGCCCCCCGGAGCGTGGGGTGCGGGGTCCAGCGCTTGGACGCTTCCCGTTGGCCCGGGTGCGACAGTGAGGGGACACCACGCTCCTTGGCTGTTGAGGAGTCCTCGGGGTGCAAGGAGGCCCGAATCGAAGTGAGGACTGGGCCGCAGGTCTCAGGGGGCAGGGTGATCGGGCCCCCGGAGGGAGGTGTGTGAGACATTTGTCGGAGCCAGACCGAGATAGTGGAGGCAGGTGGGGGCGGGAGACAGCGAGCCCCACGGAAAGGAACGGAACGGAGGTGACGGTGAAGGAGGTCTGAAGGCCACAGGGACCTCGCCGGAGGGACCGAGCCGCCCGCTGGCAGGCGAGAGCGGGTTTCTTCCCGGACCCGACCGAGACGCGGGCCTGACTCAGGGGGCAGCATGGCCAACTCAAACCGCAGGACCAACAGCACAATCACGGACATGCTCGCCAAACCAACCACCAAGGGAGGGAAAACACAGACGCCCCCCTCCACCCTGGCTGACACGGGGACGCAGCACCAGGAAGAGCAGGAAGCTCCCATCACGTGCACCTTCCTGGACGCGCTATTCAATACCCTCAGAGACGACTTCCAGGCTCTTAAGCAAGACATTGCTGGGGAACAGCGGGAACTCCGTAGAGACTTGGATGGTTTAGGGGAAAGGGTGGCGGCGGTGGAGGAGTCCGGTCATGCCCGCAGTGAAGAGCTAGTGCACCTGCAGCAAGAAGTCCTCCGACTTCAAGAGCAACAGGTGGGCCTTCGGCACACGCTGAGGACCTGGAGAACCGCTCTCGAAGAAATAATATACGGGTCCGGAATGTGCCACAGGGTGCCGAAGGGAACAGTGTCACAGGATACCTGCAGGATCTCTTTCGGGAGGTGTTGGGGGAAGCAGAGGACTTCCCCATACGCATAGACCGTGCTCATAGAGTGAGCCTGCCGCGACGGGCCCCGGCCCCGCCACCAGACATCCTGGCCTACCTCCCTGACTTCCCGGTGAAGGAACGGATTCTCACGGAGGCTCGGCGAAAGCAACCTTTGCAATTTCGAGGGGTGGGAGTTGCGTTATTTCTGGACCTGTCAGCTATCACGCTACAAAAGAGGCGCAAATTTAAGGTCGTGACAACCTTCTTGCGCGAGAAGGAAGTACCATATTCATGGGGCCACCCGTTCCGGATCATTTTCAAATGGCAGGGGAAACTGCATCAACTTCGCTCTCTCAGAGACACCTGCTCCTTTTTGAACATCGACCTGCCGGACCCCTCGGACTCGGAAGATGGATTGCCCCACGGTTCTCAGGACGGACCGGCGCAGCGCAGCCAGGGCGACTGGCAGAGGGCTGGACGGCGACGCAGGCGTGGTGCACGACTGAAGCCGGACCCTGAGACAATTGCCCAGGAACAGGCAGCGGCTGTGCAGGAAGTGGTGCGGGATACCACTGTTGCCCCGTGAACAGCACAATGGGGGCCACTCACCACACCTTGCTTTAACATGGGGAGGGACGGGGGGCCGGGGGAAGGCCGTCACTGTCACGTTTCCCACAGAGACTCTTCTACGGACCTGTGTTGCTCACCAGGACCGGGACTAAGGTTTGTTCTTTGGGGTTCCAAGTTGGGGTTCTACTGGGGGGAGGAGATGGGGAGGGAGGTTGGGTAAGGGCGGGGTGGGGCATATGGGACTCGTTAGTTGGGATTCGGGAGGGGCAGTTGTTTGGAGGGGGGGAAGAGAGGAAGGGTGGGGGGGTACCTTCTTGTCCGCTGGCGCCGCGAGGTGTCATTGACTTTTTATCCTTCAGGCCACCAGCCCACACTGAACATGAGCTCGCCCTTGCCCCGCGCCTGGACTGATGCATCCATTGACTATTCTTTCCCTGAACGTTAGGGGACTTAACAGCCCCAACAAGCGCAGGGCGATTCTCTCCTTCCTAGTGCGCTCGCGGGCCGACATCTGTCTCTTGCAGGAGACGCATCTGCTATCCAAGGATCATCACAGACTTCGGTCCCGCGCCTTCCCTGAGCAGCTTTTCTCGTCCACGTCTAAGAAAGTAGCTGGGGTGGCCATACTGGTGGCAAGGTCTTTTAGAGGGCGGATGTTGCAAAAGGAGGCGGAAGTGAAGGGCAGGCTACTAATCCACCGCTTCCTTGTGGCAGGGCAGACGATACTAATAGGCTCCATGTATGCACCCAATGAAGGACAAGAAAGGTACTTGCGCTCCACGCTTGAGGCGGCCACAGCCAACACGCACCACCACTTACTGCTGGGGGGGACTTAAACCTGGTGTTCCACAACGTCGCCGATCGCTCCAACCAGAGGGTGGGTCAGGTGGGGGCATTGTCGACAGAGGGCCACACACATCTTGCAGACCTGGGACTGATCGATTTGTGGAGACACTTTCATCCTCACGACACAGCCTACACCCACTACTCCGCAGCCCATAAGTCTTATGCGCGACTAGACTACCTGCTTTGCTCCGCCCAACTTGCGACACGCGCTCAGGAGGTTGAGATCCACCCGGCCTCGCTCTCTGATCACTCCCCGAACTCGGCATCCTTCCTGGTGCCCGATACCCCCAGCCCGCAACGTCACTGGCGCTTGCGCGACGGCCTGCTGCAGAACCCTTCCTCAGTGGATAAGATCAAGGCAGCCATCAGCCAATTTCTCACCCACAATGCTAACGGGGACACTTCCAAAGCTACCCAATGGGCAACACTAAAAGCTGTCCTCCGCGGCGAGTTAATTTCACTGGCGACGGCCAACAATAGGAAGCGCGCGCAGAAGAGGGCCGACCTCACACAGCGCGTAAAGGAGTTGGAACAATTGCATCAACGCACCGGGGCAGCCAGGCCGTGGCGCCAACTCTGCACGGAGCGGAAGATGCTAGCTGCGCTGGATCAGGATGTCGCGGAATTCGCTGCGATACGCCTGAAGCATGCCTACTACACAGGGGGGGACCGATGCGGGAAACAGTTGGCGTGCAAGCTACGGGAACAACGGCAGCAACGGCGCATCCACGCCATCCGACCCAATCGGGGGGATTCGCTCACCGAGGACGCTGCCATAGCGGCAGCATTCGGGACCTTTTATGCCGACCTGTATGCAACAGACAGGCTAGACGTGCAACGCGGCAGCGATTACCTTGATGGGGCAACCCTCCCGTCACTGACCGAAGCACAGTCTCAGTTCCTTGACAGGCCCATAGGTCTGGAAGAGGTCATTTCTGCGATCTCCCGCCTCAAGCTGGGGAAGTCCCCGGGCCCCGACGGCTACTCTGCGGCTTTTTATAAGAAGTTCTGCCAGCAAGTGGCCCCCCTACTGCGGGACCTCTTCAACACCTTCGATCAGGCCGGAACTATCCCCCCGGAACTGCTGGAGGCGGCGATATCGGTGATACCCAAAGCGGGGAGGGACCTCACCCGGTGCGGCTATTACAGGCCAATATCTCTATTAAATGTGGACCTTAAGCTGTACACGGGTATCATCGCGAGCCGGTTGGCGCCGTACATGCAGCAACTGGTCGAACCCGATCAGGCCGGCTTCATCCCCCAGCGGCAAACGAGCGACAACACCAGGCGCGTCCTCCACCTTATTGAGGCGGGCTCACGCACGAGGCCGGGGTGTATGCTTCTTGCCATCGACGCCGAGAAGGCGTTCGATCGAGTGCACTGGCCCTATCTCGAAGAGACGCTCCAGAGATTCGGCCTTGGGTAGACTACCCGAAATCGGATATTTAATTGCTATAGACAGCCCACTGCAACGGTACGGGTTAATGGTCATACCTCACCGCGTTTCCCGATAGGCAGGTGGACCAGGCAGGGCTGCCCGCTTTCCCCTCTCCTGTTTGCGCTCTACATGGAGCCACTGGCACAAAGGGTCAGGCATCACCACCACATTAGGGGCATTCCCTTTGGGGGAGACACGCATAAGATCAGCCTGTATGCAGACGACATCTTGCTTTCCCTAATGGACCCTATGCAATCCCTACGGGCACTTCTGGTCGAACTGCACTCCTTTGCGCAGGCCTCGGGTTTTAAAATTAACGTGGACAAATCGGTGGCCCTGAATGTGTCCTTGCCCCCCACGTACTGGCAGATGCCAAAGCCGAATTTGACCTGCAGTGGTCTGATTCCATGGTTCCATACCTGGGGGTCCTACTGGCGCCGACAGTGCGGGGCACGGCCGAAGCCAACTATGCCAAACTGAGCACGCTAATCAGTGAGACGCTGCGGAAGTGGAACCGCCTCACACTTTCCTGGCTCGGACGCATAGCGGCGATCAAGATGACCCTTTTGCCACAAGTTTTGTACATCTTTCAGACACTTCCACTACGCCCACCTACGGGTTGGCTCCAGAAGACACAGGCGGACTTAGCGCGCTACGTCTGGAACGGGCGCCGTCCCCGCTTTAAGCAGCGAATAGCGACTCTCCCGCCGGCCCATGGAGGCGTGGGTCTGCCGGACCTCACCCTGTACTTCCAAGCGGCACAGCTGCGCACTCTAGTGGAATGGTACCAACTTGAGTCCAGCAAACATTGGCTCTTTCAGGACCAAGCTGTAGCTGGTCGTCCCCTCCAGGGTGTACCCTTTCTTCCGCGGCGTCACAGACCCCCTAACCTCTATGCATCATACATCACGAGCACTGTGATGAACGTCTGGGATCAAGTGGCTGTCCGGAGAGAACTCACCTCGTTTCCCTCCCCATTGACGCCCATATTCGGGAATCCTGACTTTACGCCGGGCTTGGACCCGCAGCTTTTCAAAACATGGAGGACTACTCCCTGTAGGAAGGTAGGGCACATGTTCAACCTGGAGGGCGTCCTCTCCTTTCAGAAAGTGAAGGAGGAGTATGGGATACAGGAGGCGGACCGACTCCCATACTTACAAGTCCGGCACTGGGTCTTACACCCCTCCATTCGGCCGGGTGCGCAGCGTTTCCTCACGCCGTATGAGAAATGGATTCTCACGCGCAAGACGGAGAAGAAACTACTGTCAGATCTATACCAACACCTACTCCTCACTCACATATACACCTACCACCCAGGGAAAGCTAGATGGGAAGAAGACCTAGGGAGGCAACTCACGCGGAAGGAGTGGGAAGGGATTTATCATAGAGCCAGACACTCGGCCTACCACACCGGCCTCACGGAGACACTGACGAAAGTCGCCATGTATTGGTACCACACCCCAGCGCGTATCCATCATTGGGATCCCAGGGCAAGCGATCGCTGTTGGAGGGGATGTGGGGAACGGGGTACACTCGAACACCTGCTCTGGAGCTGTGAGAGGCTGCGACAATACTGGTCCACCATCCTGGATCTCGTAGACGCGCACTTAGACACCCAACTTCCTAGGTTCCCTGCCTATGTGCTTCTTGGCTTGCCGAACACGCTGATGTATCCCCTGAAGTCCACGAGAGGGAGGCTGATTGCCATAGCACTGGGTGCCGCGGTGCAGAACATTGTGGCACGCTGGAGAGACCCACAGCCACCCATACACCTCGGCTGGCTACATAGACTATGGACAGTTTTGGGGATGGAGAAACTGTCCCTGACAGTGGCAGGGCGGGGCGAGGAGTTTGCAGACATCTGGCGGCCCTTTCTGACTTTGCTCACCGGGGAATTCAGGGAGCTGAGCTGCCCCCGGTACCTACGATTGCTGCATCTCGCAGACACCCCACTTCCTGAGCCTAAGGTCAAGACACGCAGACGTACAGTTCAGTGTGAAACAGTTCAAGAACCGGCCCCTTAAGGCTGCTGGGCTAGAGAGGGTTCAGCCTGGATTACTTAAGCGGACAAGAAGGAGGGTGGGGGGTGGCGTTTGGGGTCGTTTTGGGTTTTGTTTTGTTGCACAGATCATTTCAGCATCCGACACACCCCATAGCTTTTTGATGCGGCCGGCCCAACTGGGTTGTAGGCGGCTTGCTGTGCTTAATGCGTCCTGAATGACACCTATGCCCGCTAGGATCTTACTTATGCATTGTAATTGTGTGGCCGGTGCCTTCACAAGCATGGATCGGTATTTTTTGCTCTGAATAAACATATTTAATACTAAATTAACTCCAATACCACCAAATAAATATAAGTTACTGAAACAAAGCTTATATATGGTACAAAGCCTGTTAATACGTTTGCCCTTATAGGGTATGATTACTGGAAGGACACCATTGACATGAAATCGATTTGGGGTACGAAGTCCTGGCAAGTTCAAGGCACGTAAACCTTATTTAGAGCCTGCTTAATTCCCACACAAATGATTTTCTTGAATGAAACAATCCAGCAGACTACTTGTTTAGGATTGGCTAAAATTAAAGAAATGACTGTCCCAACCATTCCCTCTGTTGCCCATTTCGATAATTGGCAAAGTTCGATAAATTAAAAAGAAGAAAAATTAAATAGTATGGTGAAGAACGGTACATTTAATTCTTCATTTTCGAGTCCCGGCGGGTGGTTATTGTGATTAGTGGATATAAATGGTTGTCATGTTTGTTTTCCTAATTCCACATCTGGGTTTAAATCAAGAAGCCCAATCCCCTGCACCCACAGTCAACAGACTCTGGTATTAATACTACTTATCCAGTGGGAAAGTTATGTCAACAACAGTTGGAACGTTGCACATTGTCTGCAGTAAAACAACACCATTCTCTTTTATCTGAGAACATGAGTTTATCAGATTTTTTTTTAGGGTTACAAATCCCCACGTTCTAAACATGTATATATGCTACTTATAATGGCATTTGGAAATTATCCCAATGGAAGCTGCTGCATGTTTGAGACAAATAGACCAAGATAATTTGGAAAAAGTGCTAGCTGTTGTCGATAATGGTATTAATACGCTGTCATCCCATATTTACATTTTAAACAAAATTGAGCTGTCTGTTATTGATATTGTACAGAGTGACACATCAACATTGTATCACGGGCAAAGTCAACTTAAATCTATCATGCCGTTTAGCTGTACGCCACAAACACCTCAAAACGGGGGCGTTTTGTGACATTCCTTGAGTTGTACTGATTTGTTTTCGCCTTTTGGTTTGGCAGTAGACCGCAGTTGGTGGAGGTGGGGGAGGCAGCCTATGCAGTGCTGCATTTAGGGGGATTGGAATGGCTTTTGTTCACTGTGGCTGGGACGCATTTGGTGGTGCGGTTGATGCACAGGATTGTTTCGCTCCCTATTTTGGCGCTTCGGTTCACATCTTGCATGGGACATTTTCCAGTGGGTGGATGTGGGCCCCAAGGTGGCACTTACATGCATGAAGTGTGGTCACTCCCTTTCGCTTGTCGTTGTGAGCGTGGTGAAGGGTAGGTGCTTGTCACTGGTGAGGAGTGCGACTCTACTGTCGGACATTCCCTTGTTTGTAGACATGTGGGGGTTCACTGCGCGTTTGGGCTTGTTGTTTGGGGAGAATCCCAGTTCCAGCAATTCTCATTTTCATGGCGGTGCTCTCTGGCGGCGGTTGTCTCGCGGTCGCGACTGTTGCGGGGTGCGGGCTCGAGTACAGTGTATGTTGTCCATTTCCCAGTTGGGGACTTTTTGCAGCGGTGTCTTGTTTCCCCCTCTGCATGAGATTGTGGATGGCTCGCTGTGGCCTTCCGTTCAGGCTCTGGGAGCGGACTTCGGCAGGCTGGACATACTGAGGGCTTTGTTGCTTCGGCAGGAGGTAGCTTTTATGTCAGCTCATGGGAACTTCGAGTTACTGGTAACTGGGTCTTCTAGTGAGGTGCAGTCATTGTTGGGCGCTAGCCTTCTCTTGCATTTCGGGGAATTGGTGCATCAGATCTATGGCGCCTCCATTGAGTCCGGCAATGCACACTTTTTTGGGGTTGTGGGCTCGGGCCTCTCTGGTTCTTTTCGGGCCATCTTTTGAGTAGTCCCGGCTTTTGTCCGCTCCATTTACTCTAGTGTATTCGGTGAATTTCCATTGCTATTATTCCTCATTTGCAGCGTTCTCATTCCGTTCCTGCTTCTCCGCAGTGGATGCTCCTTTTGGGGGGCTCTGGAGCTGGCATCACTCCAACATTACCGTGATCATATGAATCAGATCAATGGGGTGCGTCAACCGCAGGAAGTGGATCTTGATTGGTCTTTGACATTTCGGCCTGCCTGGTTTACCTGCGTGCAGCCTGTGTTCCACTGCATCTGGTATCCCTTTGAATGGACATTAAATACATGTCTGGCTTTGCAGACATCCGCTGCCTAGGACTTTGGACTGCTGATGGATCACTTAGCAACCCATTTTCAGAACTGTCTTTTGGGCTTGCAACTTCTACACAATGCAAAGCTTGAGACTTTGGCCTACGAGGAACCGTGTGCATCAGCGCATGGCTCACACAATACATGCACTGTCAACGTGGATTTGGGTTACCCAGTAACTGTCCCAGCATTGGCTGAGATCAGAGAGGATGTTTGTTCTTTGGTACTTGTGACTTGGGCTGTGGACTAATCGTGCGGAGTCAGATTCCTTCATGGAGTCTTTTTGGCTCACGAAATGGCGAGTGGGATTATGGATTACTCTGAATCGCCTTGATTTGATCATTTTTTCCACGTTAACGTTTTCTTCTATTTTTTGTCATTCATATTTCTAGAACAATTCTTTGAGTGTGCTTACTTTCAAATTGCGTTTATCATATTTAGTATCTTTGTAAGTGCTAGTGTCCTGGACAGATGGAGGGTGACATGTGTTTCCGGCATGGCCCATTGTAGTTTTTCCGTATGTTAGCCTAATGATGCACGTTGGAGGCCTCATTTTCCTTTGCACATGTTACTAAATAAACACATTTTGCTTATGTGCTACATTGTACTTTCTCCCAGAACCTGTATATATTTTAGCATTCTGTTCTTTTCCTGGGATTTAGTCTGAACATCAAAGGCAAGGTCAAACAACAATGTCCCTTGTTATTCTTTCTGGCCAGGCACTAGCACCTAGGCCTAACATGAGGCAGGCCTCATAGAGGGATTATGGGTCGCCCAGGCTTGGACTCGGGCCTTAGAGTGAGAGTATGGGGCACTCAAGCTTGGACTCAAGTCTTCAGAATAGGAGAAAAAATCCCTCAGTCTTGGGATCAGGCCTCGGAGTGGGAGTATGGGTCTCTCAGGCTTGGGGTCACACATTCGAGTGGGGGTATGCATCTCCCAAGCTTGGACTCTGGCCTTGGAGAGGGAGTATGGGTCTCCCAGGCTTAGACTCAGGCCTCAGAGTGGGAGCTTGGGTCTATCAGGCTCTGGGTCAGCTGTTGGAGTGAAAGTATGGGTCTCTCAGACTTGGACTCAGTCTTCAGAATGGGAGTACAAATCACTCAGGCTTGGGACCAGGCCTCGGAGTCAGAGAATGGATCTCACTCGGAGTGGGAGTATGGGTTTCTCAGGCTTGGACTCGCCCCTTGGACTGGGAGTATGGGTCTCTCAGGCTTGGGGTCACACCTTCGAGAGAGGGTATGTATCTCCCAGGCTTAGACTCTGGCCTCAGAGTGAGAGTATGGGTCACTCAAGGTTAGAGACAGGCCATGGCGTAAGAGTAAGGGATTCCCAGGCTCCGACTCAGCCTTGGAGTGGGAGTATAGGTTTCTCAGAGTTGGACTCAGACCTTGGAGTGGAATTATGGGTCTCTCAGACTCAGGCCTCGGAGTGGTAGTATGGGTCTCTCAGTCTTGCACTCAGGTCTTGCAGTGGGAGTATGTGTCTCCCAGGCTTAGACTCGGGATATGGAGTGGGAATATGGGTCTCCTAGGCTCGGACTCAGCCCTAAAAAAGGGAGTCTTGGTCTCCAAAGCAAAGGATCAGGCCTCGGAGTGGGAGTATGGGTCTCTCAGGCTCTGGATCAGGCCTCGGAGCGGGAGTATGAGCCAACACAACATGTTGAAAAAGCAAATACTCTTAGGGAATTGAAGATGAAGTAAAATGTGAAATAAACAGGGACTGCATCACTGACATTGAGTACTGTCAGGGCTTTACAATCATTGTTGTGAAATCGATCAATGTTTGCCCTTAGA
This sequence comes from Lissotriton vulgaris, assembly GCF_964263255.1. Lineage (NCBI taxonomy): Eukaryota > Metazoa > Chordata > Amphibia > Caudata > Salamandridae > Lissotriton > Lissotriton vulgaris. The sequence continues at coordinate 2,023,555,244 of NC_141693.1, read as the reverse complement.
GCCAGATAGAGACCTTTCTTTAAAGTTGTTTTTTAAATGCTGCCTCCCTGGATGGCTCTATTTCATTTAAAGCCCTGATCCATATTCTCTTTTCTCTTGGTTATTGCTGTTTTCAAGTATTTACACTCAGTTTTTCAACCTGAGCTGTGCTATATACCTCCTTTATACTCCCCACATGGCACATGGGCAAGCCTCAGACTTCGGAAAAAAGAACACGGGCGCAGGGCAGCCGCCACAGGTCTTTGGGTCAGAGGGCACAGGATCAGCCGTGGTCACAGTTCTGTGGGTCAGAGGGCACAGGATCAGCCGTGGTCACAGTTCTTTGGGTCACAGGGCACAGGATCAGCTGCGGTCACAGTTCTTTGGGTCACAGGGGACAAGATCAGCCGTGGTCACAGTTCTTTAGGTCACAGGGCACAGGATCAGCCATGATCATAGTTCTTTGGGTCACAGGCACAGGATCAGCCGTGGTCACAGTTCTTTGGGTCACAGGATCAGCCGTGGTCACAGTTCTGTGGGTCAGAGGGCACAGGATCAGCCTTGGTCACAGTTCTTTGGGTCACAGGGCACAGAATCAGCCGTGGTCACAGTTCTTTGGGTCACAGGATCAGCTGCGGTCACAGTTCTGTGGGTCACAGGATCAGCCGTGGTCACAGTTCTTTGGGTCACAGGATCAGCTGCGGTCAAAGTTCTTTGGGTCACAGGATCAGCCGTGGTCACAGTTCTTTGGGTCACAGGACCAGCCGTGGTCACAGTTCTTTGGGTCACAGGATCAGCTATGGTCACAGTTCTTTGGGTCACAGGGCACAGGAACAGCCGTGGTCACAGTTCTTTGGGTCACAGGGCACAGGATCAGCTGCAGTCACAGTTCTTTCGGTCACAGGATCAGTCGTGGTCACAGTTCTTTAGGTCAGAGGGCACAGGATCAGCTATGGTCACAGTTCTTTGCGCCATAGGATTAGCCGTGGTCACAGTTCTTTGGGTCACAGGGCACAGGAACAGCCGTGGCCACAGTTTTTTGGGTCACAGGGCACAGGATCATCTGCGGTCACAGTTCTTTGGGTCCCAGGATCAGCCATGGTCACAGTTCTTTGGGTCACAGGATCAGCTGTAGTCACAGTTCTGTGGGTCGGAGGGCACAGGATCAGCCGTGGTCACAGTTCTTTGGGTCACAGGATCAGCCGTGGTCACAGTTCTTTGGGTCACAGGATCAGCTGCGGTCACAGCTCTTTGGGTCACAGGATCAGCTGTGGCCACAGTTTTTAGGGTCACAGGATCAGCTGTGGCTACAGTTCTTTGGGTCACAGGATCAGCCGTGGTCACAGTTCTTTGGGTCACAGGATCAGCTGTGGTTACAGTTCTATGGGTCACAGGATCAGCTGTGGCTACAGTTCTTTGGGTCACAGGATCAGCCGTGGTCACAGTTCTATGGGTCACAGGATCAGCTGTGGTTACAGTTCTTTGGGTCACAGGATCAGCTGTGGTTACAGTTCTTTAGGTCACAGGATCAGCCGTGGTCACAGTTCTATGGGTCACAGGATCAGCTGTGGCCACAGTTCTTTGGGTCACAGGATCAGCCGTGGTCACAGTTCTATGGGTCACAGGATCAGCTGTGGCCACAGTTCTTTGGGTCACAGGATCAGCCGTGGTCACAGTTCTATGGGTCACAGGATCAGCTGTGGTTACAGTTCTTTGGGTCAAAGGATCAGCTGTGGCCACAGTTCTTTGGGTCACAGGATCAGCCGTGGTCACAGTTCTTTAGGTCACAGGATCAGCTGTGGCTACAGTTCTTTGGGTCACAGGATCAGCCGTGGTCACAGTTCTTTGGGTCACAGGATCAGCCGTGGTCACAGTTCTATGGGTCACAGGATCAGCTGTGGCCACAGTTCTTTGGGTCACAGGATCAGCCGTGGTCACAGTTCTTTAGGTCACAGGATCAGCTGTGGTTACAGTTCTTTGGGTCAAAGGATCAGCTGTGGCCACAGTTCTTTGGGTCACAGGATCAGCCGTGGTCACAGTTCTTTAGGTCACAGGATCAGCTGTGGTTACAGTTCTTTAGGTCAAAGGATCAGCCGTGGCCACAGTTCTTTGGGTCACAGGATCAGCTGCGGTCACAGCTCTTTGGGTCACAGGATCAGCTGTGGCCACAGTTTTTAGGGTCACAGGATCAGCTGTGGCTACAGTTCTTTGGGTCACAGGATCAGCCGTGGTCACAGTTCTTTGGGTCACAGGATCAGCTGTGGTTACAGTTCTATGGGTCACAGGATCAGCTGTGGCTACAGTTCTTTGGGTCACAGGATCAGCCGTGGTCACAGTTCTATGGGTCACAGGATCAGCTGTGGTTACAGTTCTTTGGGTCACAGGATCAGCTGTGGTTACAGTTCTTTAGGTCACAGGATCAGCCGTGGTCACAGTTCTATGGGTCACAGGATCAGCTGTGGCCACAGTTCTTTGGGTCACAGGATCAGCCGTGGTCACAGTTCTTTAGGTCACAGGATCAGCCGTGGTCACAGTTCTATGGGTCACAGGATCAGCTGTGGCCACAGTTCTTTGGGTCACAGGATCAGCCGTGGTCACAGTTCTATGGGTCACAGGATCAGCTGTGGTCACAGTTCTTTGGGTCACAGGATCAGCCGTGGTCACAGTTCTATGGGTCACAGGATCAGCTGTGGTTACAGTTCTTTGGGTAAAAGGATCAGCTGTGGCCACAGTTCTTTGGGTCACAGGATCAGCCGTGGTCACAGTTCTTTAGGTCACAGGATCAGCTGTGGCCACAGTTCTTTGGGTCACAGGATCAGCTGTGGTTACAGTTCTTTAGGTCACAGGATCAGCTGTGGCCACAGTTCTATGGGTCACAGGATCAGCTGTGGCCACAGTTCTTTGGGTCACAGGATCAGCCGTGGTCACAGTTCTTTAGGTCACAGGATCAGCTGTGGCCACAGTTCTATGGGTCACAGGATCAGCTGTGGCCACAGTTCTTTGGGTCACAGGATCAGCTGTGGCCACAGTTCTTTAGGTCACAGGATCAGCCGTGGTCACAGTTCTATGGGTCACAGGATCAGCTGTGGCCACAGTTCTTTGGGTCACAGGATCAGCCGTGGTCACAGTTCTATGGGTCACAGGATCAGCTGTGGTTACAGTTCTTTGGGTCAAAGGATCAGCTGTGGCCACAGTTCTTTGGGTCACAGGATCAGCCGTGGTCACAGTTCTTTAGGTCACAGGATCAGCTGTGGCCACAGTTCTTTGGGTCACAGGATCAGCTGTGGTTACAGTTCTTTAGGTCACAGGATCAGCTGTGGCCACAGTTCTTTGGGTCACAGGATCAGCCGTGGTCACAGTTCTTTAGGTCACAGGATCAGCTGTGGCTACAGTTCTTTGGGTCACAGGATCAGCCGTGGTCACAGTTCTTTGGGTCACAGGATCAGCCGTGGTCACAGTTCTATGGGTCACAGGATCAGCTGTGGCCACAGTTCTTTGGGTCACAGGATCAGCCGTGGTCACAGTTCTTTAGGTCACAGGATCAGCTGTGGCCACAGTTCTTTGGGTCACAGGATCAGCTGTGGCCACAGTTCTTTGGGTCACAGGATCAGCTGTGGCCACAGTTCTTTGGGTCACAGGATCAGCCGTGGTCACAGTTCTTTAGGTCACAGGATCAGCTGTGGCCACAGTTCTATGGGTCACAGGATCAGCTGTGGCTACAGTTCTTTAGGTCACAGGATCAGCTGTGGCCACAGTTCTATGGGTCACAGGATCAGCTGTGGCCACAGTTCTTTGGGTCACAGGATCAGCCGTGGTCACAGTTCTATGGGTCACAGGATCAGCTGTGGCCACAGTTCTTTGGGTCACAGGATCAGCCGTGGTCACAGTTCTTTGGGTCACAGGATCAGCTGTGGTTACAGTTCTTTAGGTCACAGGATCAGCTGTGGTTACAGTTCTTTAGGTCACAGGATCAGCTGTGGTTACAGTTCTTTGGGTCAAAGGATCAGCTGTGGCCACAGTTCTTTGGGTCACAGGATCAGCCGTGGTCACAGTTCTTTAGGTCACAGGATCAGCTGTGGTTACAGTTCTTTGGGTCAAAGGATCAGCTGTGGCCACAGTTCTTTGGGTCACAGGATCAGCCGTGGTCACAGTTCTTTGGGTCACAGGATCAGCTGTGGTTACAGTTCTTTAGGTCAAAGGATCAGCTGTGGCCACAGTTCTATGGATCACAGGATCAGCTGTGGCTACAGTTCTTTAGGTCACAGGATCAGCTGTGGCCACAGTTCTTTGGGTCACAGGATCAGCTGCGGTCACAGCTCTTTGGGTCACAGGATCAGCCGTGGTTACAGTTCTTTGGGTCACAGGATCAGCTGTGGCCACAGTTTTTAGGGTCACACGATCAGCTGTGGCTACAGTTCTTTGGGTCACAGGATCAGCCGTGGTCACAGTTCTTTGGGTCACAGGATCAGCTGTGGTTACAGTTCTATGGGTCACAGGATCAGCTGTGGCTACAGTTCTTTGGGTCACAGGATCAGCCGTGGTCACAGTTCTATGGGTCACAGGATCAGCTGTGGTTACAGTTCTTTGGGTCACAGGATCAGCTGTGGTTACAGTTCTTTAGGTCACAGGATCAGCCGTGGTCACAGTTCTATGGGTCACAGGATCAGCTGTGGCCACAGTTCTTTGGGTCACAGGATCAGCCGTGGTCACAGTTCTATGGGTCACAGGATCAGCTGTGGCCACAGTTCTTTGGGTCACAGGATCAGCCGTGGTCACAGTTCTATGGGTCACAGGATCAGCTGTGGTTACAGTTCTTTGGGTCAAAGGATCAGCTGTGGCCACAGTTCTTTGGGTCACAGGATCAGCCGTGGTCACAGTTCTTTAGGTCACAGGATCAGCTGTGGCCACAGTTCTTTGGGTCACAGGATCAGCTGTGGTTACAGTTCTTTAGGTCACAGGATCAGCTGTGGCCACAGTTCTATGGGTCACAGGATCAGCTGTGGCCACAGTTCTTTGGGTCACAGGATCAGCCGTGGTCACAGTTCTTTAGGTCACAGGATCAGCTGTGGCTACAGTTCTTTGGGTCACAGGATCAGCCGTGGTCACAGTTCTTTGGGTCACAGGATCAGCCGTGGTCACAGTTCTATGGGTCACAGGATCAGCTGTGGCCACAGTTCTTTGGGTCACAGGATCAGCCGTGGTCACAGTTCTTTAGGTCACAGGATCAGCTGTGGTCACAGTTCTTTGGGTCACAGGATCAGCTGTGGCCACAGTTCTTTGGGTCACAGGATCAGCTGTGGCCACAGTTCTTTGGGTCACAGGATCAGCCGTGGTCACAGTTCTTTAGGTCACAGGATCAGCTGTGGCCACAGTTCTATGGGTCACAGGATCAGCTGTGGCTACAGTTCTTTAGGTCACAGGATCAGCTGTGGCCACAGTTCTATGGGTCACAGGATCAGCTGTGGCCACAGTTCTTTGGGTCACAGGATCAGCCGTGGTCACAGTTCTATGGGTCACAGGATCAGCTGTGGCTACAGTTCTTTAGGTCACAGGATCAGCTGTGGCCACAGTTCTATGGGTCACAGGATCAGCTGTGGCCACAGTTCTTTGGGTCACAGGATCAGCCGTGGTCACAGTTCTATGGGTCACAGGATCAGCTGTGGCCACAGTTCTTTGGGTCACAGGATCAGCCGTGGTCACAGTTCTTTGGGTCACAGGATGAGCTGTGGTTACAGTTCTTTAGGTCACAGGATCAGCTGTGGCCACAGTTCTTTAGGTCACAGGATCAGCTGTGGTTACAGTTCTTTGGGTCAAAGGATCAGCTGTGGCCACAGTTCTTTGGGTCACAGGATCAGCCGTGGTCACAGTTCTTTAGGTCACAGGATCAGCTGTGGCCACAGTTCTTTGGGTCACAGGATCAGCCGTGGTCACAGTTCTTTGGGTCACAGGATCAGCTGTGGCCACAGTTCTTTGGGTCACAGGATCAGCTGTGGTCACAGTTCTTTGGGTCACAGGATCAGCTGCGGTCACAGCTCTTTGGGTCACAGGATCAGCTGTGGCCACAGTTTTTAGGGTCACAGGATCAGCTGTGGCCACAGTTCTTTGGGTCACAGGATCAGCCGTGGTCACAGTTCTATGGGTCACAGGATCAGCTGTGGTTACAGTTCTTTGGGTCAAAGGATCAGCTGTGGCCACAGTTCTTTGGGTCACAGGATCAGCTGTGGCCACAGTTCTTTGGGTCACAGGATCAGCCGTGGTCACAGTTCTTTGGGTCACAGGATCAGCTGTGGTTACAGTTCTATGGGTCACAGGATCAGCTGTGGCCACAGTTCTTTGGGTCACAGGATCAGCCGTGGTCACAGTTCTTTAGGTCACAGGATCAGCTGTGGTTACAGTTCTTTGGGTCAAAGGATCAGCTGTGGCCACAGTTCTTTGGGTCACAGGATCAGCCGTGGTCACAGTTCTTTGGGTCACAGGATGAGCTGTGGCCACAGTTCTTTAGGTCACAGGATCAGCTGTGGCCACAGTTCTTTGGGTCACAGGATCAGCCGTGGTCACAGTTCTTTAGGTCACAGGATCAGCCGTGGCCACAGTTCTTTGGGTCACAGGATCAGCCGTGGTCACAGTTCTTTGGGTCACAGGATCAGCTGTGGCCACAGTTCTTTGGGTCACAGGATCAGCTGTGGCCACAGTTCTTTGGGTCACAGGATCAGCTGTGGTTACAGTTCTTTGGGTCACAGGATCAGCCGTGGTCACAGTTCTTTGGGTCACAGGATCAGCTGTGGTTACAGTTCTTTGGGTCACAGGATCAGCTGTGGCCACAGTTCTTTGGGTCACAGGATCAGCTGTGGTTACAGTTCTTTAGGTCACAGGATCAGCTGTGGTTACAGTTCTTTGGGTCAAAGGATCAGCTGTGGCCACAGTTCTTTAGGTCACAGGATCAGCTGTGGTTACAGTTCTTTGGGTCACAGGATCAGCCGTGGTCACAGTTCTTTAGGTCACAGGATCAGCTGTGGTTACAGTTCTTTGGGTCAAAGGATCAGCTGTGGCCACAGTTCTTTGGGTCACAGGATCAGCTGCGGTCACAGCTCTTTGGGTCACAGGATCAGCTGTGGCCACAGTTTTTAGGGTCACAGGATCAGCTGTGGCTACAGTTCTTTGGGTCACAGGATCAGCCGTGGTCACAGTTCTTTGGGTCACAGGATCAGCTGTGGTTACAGTTCTTTGGGTCACAGGATCAGCCGTGGTCACAGTTCTATGGGTCACAGGATCAGCTGTTGTTACAGTTCTTTGGGTCACAGGATCAGCTGTGGTTAAAGTTCTTTAGGTCACAGGATCAGCCGTGGTCACAGTTCTATGGGTCACAGGATCAGCTGTGGCCACAGTTCTTTGGGTCACAGGATCAGCCGTGGTCACAGTTCTATGGGTCACAGGATCAGCTGTGGCCACAGTTCTATGGGTCACAGGATCAGCCGTGGTCACAGTTCTTTGGGTCACAGGATCAGCTGTGGTTACAGTTCTTTGGGTCAAAGGATCAGCTGTGGCCACAGTTCTTTGGGTCACAGGATCAGCCGTGGTCACAGTTCTTTAGGTCACAGGATCAGCTGTGGCCACAGTTCTTTGGGTCACAGGATCAGCTGTGGTTACAGTTCTTTAGGTCACAGGATCAGCTGTGGCCACAGTTCTATGGGTCACAGGATCAGCTGTGGCCACAGTTCTTTGGGTCACAGGATCAGCCGTGGTCACAGTTCTTTAGGTCACAGGATCAGCTGTGGCCACAGTTCTATGGGTCACAGGATCAGCTGTGGCTACAGTTCTTTAGGTCACAGGATCAGCTGTGGCCACAGTTCTATGGGTCACAGGATCAGCTGTGGCCACAGTTCTTTGGGTCACAGGATCAGCTGTGGCCACAGTTCTTTAGGTCACAGGATCAGCTGTGGCCACAGTTCTTTGGGTCACAGGATCAGCTGTGGCCACAGTTCTTTGGGTCACAGGATCAGCCGTGGTCACAGTTCTTTAGGTCACAGGATCAGCTGTGGCCACAGTTCTATGGGTCACAGGATCAGCTGTGGCTACAGTTCTTTAGGTCACAGGATCAGCTGTGGCCACAGTTCTATGGGTCACAGGATCAGCTGTGGCCACAGTTCTTTGGGTCACAGGATCAGCCGTGGTCACAGTTCTATGGGTCACAGGATCAGCTGTGGCCACAGTTCTTTGGGTCACAGGATCAGCTGTGGCCACAGTTCTTTGGGTCACAGGATCAGCTGTGGCCACAGTTCTTTGGGTCACAGGATCAGCCGTGGTCACAGTTCTTTGGGTCACAGGATCAGCCGTGGTCACAGTTCTATGGGTCACAGGATCAGGTGTGGCTACAGTTCTATGGGTCACAGGATCAGCTGTGGCTACAGTTCTTTGGGTCACAGGATCAGCCGTGGTCACAGTTCTATGGGTCACAGGATCAGCTGTGGTTACAGTTCTTTGGGTCACAGGATCAGCTGTGGTTACAGTTCTTTAGGTCACAGGATCAGCCGTGGTCACAGTTCTATGGGTCACAGGATCAGCTGTGGCCACAGTTCTTTGGGTCACAGGATCAGCCGTGGTCACAGTTCTATGGGTCACAGGATCAGCTGTGGCCACAGTTCTTTGGGTCACAGGATCAGCCGTGGTCACAGTTCTATGGGTCACAGGATCAGCTGTGGTTACAGTTCTTTGGGTCAAAGGATCAGCTGTGGCCACAGTTCTTTGGGTCACAGGATCAGCCGTGGTCACAGTTCTTTAGGTCACAGGATCAGCTGTGGCCACAGTTCTTTGGGTCACAGGATCAGCTGTGGTTACAGTTCTTTAGGTCACAGGATCAGCTGTGGCCACAGTTCTATGGGTCACAGGATCAGCTGTGGCCACAGTTCTTTGGGTCACAGGATCAGCCGTGGTCACAGTTCTTTAGGTCACAGGATCAGCTGTGGCCACAGTTCTATGGGTCACAGGATCAGCTGTGGCCACAGTTCTTTGGGTCACAGGATCAGCTGTGGCCACAGTTCTTTAGGTCACAGGATCAGCTGTGGCCACAGTTCTTTGGGTCACAGGATCAGCTGTGGCCACAGTTCTTTGGGTCACAGGATCAGCCGTGGTCACAGTTCTTTAGGTCACAGGATCAGCTGTGGCCACAGTTCTATGGGTCACAGGATCAGCTGTGGCTACAGTTCTTTAGGTCACAGGATCAGCTGTGGCCACAGTTCTATGGGTCACAGGATCAGCTGTGGCCACAGTTCTTTGGGTCACAGGATCAGCCGTGGTCACAGTTCTATGGGTCACAGGATCAGCTGTGGTTACAGTTCTTTGGGTCAAAGGATCAGCTGTGGCCACAGTTCTTTGGGTCACAGGATCAGCTGTGGCCACAGTTCTTTGGGTCACAGGATCAGCCGTGGTCACAGTTCTTTGGGTCACAGGATCAGCTGTGGTTACAGTTCTATGGGTCACAGGATCAGCTGTGGCCACAGTTCTTTGGGTCACAGGATCAGCCGTGGTCACAGTTCTTTAGGTCACAGGATCAGCTGTGGTTACAGTTCTTTGGGTCAAAGGATCAGCTGTGGCCACAGTTCTTTGGGTCACAGGATCAGCCGTGGTCACAGTTCTTTGGGTCACAGGATCAGCTGTGGTTACAGTTCTTTAGGTCACAGGATCAGCTGTGGCCACAGTTCTTTAGGTCACAGGATCAGCCGTGGTCACAGTTCTTTAGGTCACAGGATCAGCTGTGGTTACAGTTCTTTGGGTCAAAGGATCAGCTGTGGCCACAGTTCTTTGGGTCACAGGATCAGCTGCGGTCACAGCTCTTTGGGTCACAGGATCAGCTGTGGCCACAGTTTTTAGGGTCACAGGATCAGCTGTGGCTACAGTTCTTTGGGTCACAGGATCAGCCGTGGTCACAGTTCTTTGGGTCACAGGATCAGCCGTGGTCACAGTTCTTTGGGTCACAGGATCAGCCGTGGTCACAGTTCTTTGGGTCACAGGATCAGCTGTGGTTACAGTTCTATGGGTCACAGGATCAGCTGTGGTTACAGTTCTTTGGGTCACAGGATCAGCTGTGGTTACAGTTCTTTAGGTCACAGGATCCGCCGTGGTCACAGTTCTATGGGTCACAGGATCAGCTGTGGCCACAGTTCTTTGGGTCACAGGATCAGCCGTGGTCACAGTTCTATGGGTCACAGGATCAGCTGTGGCCACAGTTCTTTGGGTCACAGGATCAGCCGTGGTCACAGTTCTATGGGTCACAGGATCAGCTGTGGTTACAGTTCTTTGGGTCAAAGGATCAGCTGTGGCCACAGTTCTTTGGGTCACAGGATCAGCCGTGGTCACAGTTCTTTAGGTCACAGGATCAGCTGTGGCCACAGTTCTTTGGGTCACAGGATCAGCTGTGGTTACAGTTCTTTAGGTCACAGGATCAGCTGTGGCCACAGTTCTATGGGTCACAGGATCAGCTGTGGCCACAGTTCTTTGGGTCACAGGATCAGCCGTGGTCACAGTTCTTTAGGTCACAGGATCAGCTGTGGCCACAGTTCTTTGGGTCACAGGATCAGCCGTGGTCACAGTTCTTTGGGTCACAGGATCAGCTGTGGCCACAGTTCTTTGGGTCACAGGATCAGCCGTGGTCACAGTTCTTTGGGTCACAGGATCAGCTGTGGCCACAGTTCTTTGGGTCACAGGATCAGCTGTGGCCACAGTTCTTTGGGTCACAGGATCAGCCGTGGTCACAGTTCTTTAGGTCACAGGATCAGCTGTGGCCACAGTTCTATGGGTCACAGGATCAGCCGTGGTCACAGTTCTATGGGTCACAGGATCAGCTGTGGCCACAGTTCTTTGGGTCACAGGATCAGCCGTGGTCACAGTTCTATGGGTCACAGGATCAGCTGTGGTTACAGTTCTTTGGGTCAAAGGATCAGCTGTGGCCACAGTTCTTTGGGTCACAGGATCAGCCGTGGTCACAGTTCTTTAGGTCACAGGATCAGCTGTGGTTACAGTTCTTTGGGTCAAAGGATCAGCTGTGGCCACAGTTCTTTGGGTCACAGGATCAGCCGTGGTCACAGTTCTTTAGGTCACAGGATCAGCTGTGGTTACAGTTCTTTAGGTCAAAGGATCAGCCGTGGCCACAGTTCTTTGGGTCACAGGATCAGCTGCGGTCACAGCTCTTTGGGTCACAGGATCAGCTGTGGCCACAGTTTTTAGGGTCACAGGATCAGCTGTGGCTACAGTTCTTTGGGTCACAGGATCAGCCGTGGTCACAGTTCTTTGGGTCACAGGATCAGCTGTGGTTACAGTTCTATGGGTCACAGGATCAGCTGTGGCTACAGTTCTTTGGGTCACAGGATCAGCCGTGGTCACAGTTCTATGGGTCACAGGATCAGCTGTGGTTACAGTTCTTTGGGTCACAGGATCAGCTGTGGTTACAGTTCTTTAGGTCACAGGATCAGCCGTGGTCACAGTTCTATGGGTCACAGGATCAGCTGTGGCCACAGTTCTTTGGGTCACAGGATCAGCCGTGGTCACAGTTCTATGGGTCACAGGATCAGCTGTGGCCACAGTTCTTTGGGTCACAGGATCAGCCGTGGTCACAGTTCTATGGGTCACAGGATCAGCTGTGGTTACAGTTCTTTGGGTCAAAGGATCAGCTGTGGCCACAGTTCTTTGGGTCACAGGATCAGCCGTGGTCACAGTTCTTTAGGTCACAGGATCAGCTGTGGCCACAGTTCTTTGGGTCACAGGATCAGCTGTGGTTACAGTTCTTTAGGTCACAGGATCAGCTGTGGCCACAGTTCTTTGGGTCACAGGATCAGCCGTGGTCACAGTTCTTTAGGTCACAGGATCAGCTGTGGCTACAGTTCTTTGGGTCACAGGATCAGCCGTGGTCACAGTTCTTTGGGTCACAGGATCAGCCGTGGTCACAGTTCTATGGGTCACAGGATCAGCTGTGGCCACAGTTCTTTGGGTCACAGGATCAGCCGTGGTCACAGTTCTTTAGGTCACAGGATCAGCTGTGGCCACAGTTCTTTGGGTCACAGGATCAGCTGTGGCCACAGTTCTTTGGGTCACAGGATCAGCTGTGGCCACAGTTCTTTGGGTCACAGGATCAGCCGTGGTCACAGTTCTTTAGGTCACAGGATCAGCTGTGGCCACAGTTCTATGGGTCACAGGATCAGCTGTGGCTACAGTTCTTTAGGTCACAGGATCAGCTGTGGCCACAGTTCTATGGGTCACAGGATCAGCTGTGGCCACAGTTCTTTGGGTCACAGGATCAGCCGTGGTCACAGTTCTATGGGTCACAGGATCAGCTGTGGCCACAGTTCTTTGGGTCACAGGATCAGCCGTGGTCACAGTTCTTTGGGTCACAGGATCAGCTGTGGTTACAGTTCTTTAGGTCACAGGATCAGCTGTGGTTACAGTTCTTTAGGTCACAGGATCAGCTGTGGTTACAGTTCTTTGGGTCAAAGGATCAGCTGTGGCCACAGTTCTTTGGGTCACAGGATCAGCCGTGGTCACAGTTCTTTAGGTCACAGGATCAGCTGTGGTTACAGTTCTTTGGGTCAAAGGATCAGCTGTGGCCACAGTTCTTTGGGTCACAATTTCAGCCGTGGTCACAGTTCTTTGGGTCACAGGATCAGCTGTGGTTACAGTTCTTTAGGTCAAAGGATCAGCTGTGGCCACAGTTCTATGGATCACAGGATCAGCTGTGGCTACAGTTCTTTAGGTCACAGGATCAGCTGTGGCCACAGTTCTTTGGGTCACAGGATCAGCTGCGGTCACAGCTCTTTGGGTCACAGGATCAGCTGTGGTTACAGTTCTTTGGGTCACAGGATCAGCTGTGGCCACAGTTTTTAGGGTCACACGATCAGCTGTGGCTACAGTTCTTTGGGTCACAGGATCAGCCGTGGTCACAGTTCTTTGGGTCACAGGATCAGCTGTGGTTACAGTTCTATGGGTCACAGGATCAGCTGTGGCTACAGTTCTTTGGGTCACAGGATCAGCCGTGGTCACAGTTCTATGGGTCACAGGATCAGCTGTGGTTACAGTTCTTTGGGTCACAGGATCAGCTGTGGTTACAGTTCTTTAGGTCACAGGATCAGCCGTGGTCACAGTTCTATGGGTCACAGGATCAGCTGTGGCCACAGTTCTTTGGGTCACAGGATCAGCCGTGGTCACAGTTCTATGGGTCACAGGATCAGCTGTGGCCACAGTTCTTTGGGTCACAGGATCAGCCGTGGTCACAGTTCTATGGGTCACAGGATCAGCTGTGGTTACAGTTCTTTGGGTCAAAGGATCAGCTGTGGCCACAGTTCTTTGGGTCACAGGATCAGCCGTGGTCACAGTTCTTTAGGTCACAGGATCAGCTGTGGCCACAGTTCTTTGGGTCACAGGATCAGCTGTGGTTACAGTTCTTTAGGTCACAGGATCAGCTGTGGCCACAGTTCTATGGGTCACAGGATCAGCTGTGGCCACAGTTCTTTGGGTCACAGGATCAGCCGTGGTCACAGTTCTTTAGGTCACAGGATCAGCTGTGGCTACAGTTCTTTGGGTCACAGGATCAGCCGTGGTCACAGTTCTTTGGGTCACAGGATCAGCCGTGGTCACAGTTCTATGGGTCACAGGATCAGCTGTGGCCACAGTTCTTTGGGTCACAGGATCAGCCGTGGTCACAGTTCTTTAGGTCACAGGATCAGCTGTGGTCACAGTTCTTTGGGTCACAGGATCAGCTGTGGCCACAGTTCTTTGGGTCACAGGATCAGCTGTGGCCACAGTTCTTTGGGTCACAGGATCAGCCGTGGTCACAGTTCTTTAGGTCACAGGATCAGCTGTGGCCACAGTTCTATGGGTCACAGGATCAGCTGTGGCTACAGTTCTTTAGGTCACAGGATCAGCTGTGGCCACAGTTCTATGGGTCACAGGATCAGCTGTGGCCACAGTTCTTTGGGTCACAGGATCAGCCGTGGTCACAGTTCTATGGGTCACAGGATCAGCTGTGGCTACAGTTCTTTAGGTCACAGGATCAGCTGTGGCCACAGTTCTATGGGTCACAGGATCAGCTGTGGCCACAGTTCTTTGGGTCACAGGATCAGCCGTGGTCACAGTTCTATGGGTCACAGGATCAGCTGTGGCCACAGTTCTTTGGGTCACAGGATCAGCCGTGGTCACAGTTCTTTGGGTCACAGGATGAGCTGTGGTTACAGTTCTTTAGGTCACAGGATCAGCTGTGGCCACAGTTCTTTAGGTCACAGGATCAGCTGTGGTTACAGTTCTTTGGGTCAAAGGATCAGCTGTGGCCACAGTTCTTTGGGTCACAGGATCAGCCGTGGTCACAGTTCTTTAGGTCACAGGATCAGCTGTGGCCACAGTTCTTTGGGTCACAGGATCAGCCGTGGTCACAGTTCTTTGGGTCACAGGATCAGCTGTGGCCACAGTTCTTTGGGTCACAGGATCAGCTGTGGTCACAGTTCTTTGGGTCACAGGATCAGCTGCGGTCACAGCTCTTTGGGTCACAGGATCAGCTGTGGCCACAGTTTTTAGGGTCACAGGATCAGCTGTGGCCACAGTTCTTTGGGTCACAGGATCAGCCGTGGTCACAGTTCTATGGGTCACAGGATCAGCTGTGGTTACAGTTCTTTGGGTCAAAGGATCAGCTGTGGCCACAGTTCTTTGGGTCACAGGATCAGCTGTGGCCACAGTTCTTTGGGTCACAGGATCAGCCGTGGTCACAGTTCTTTGGGTCACAGGATCAGCTGTGGTTACAGTTCTATGGGTCACAGGATCAGCTGTGGCCACAGTTCTTTGGGTCACAGGATCAGCCGTGGTCACAGTTCTTTAGGTCACAGGATCAGCTGTGGTTACAGTTCTTTGGGTCAAAGGATCAGCTGTGGCCACAGTTCTTTGGGTCACAGGATCAGCCGTGGTCACAGTTCTTTGGGTCACAGGATGAGCTGTGGCCACAGTTCTTTAGGTCACAGGATCAGCTGTGGCCACAGTTCTTTGGGTCACAGGATCAGCCGTGGTCACAGTTCTTTAGGTCACAGGATCAGCTGTGGCCACAGTTCTTTGGGTCACAGGATCAGCCGTGGTCACAGTTCTTTGGGTCACAGGATCAGCTGTGGCCACAGTTCTTTGGGTCACAGGATCAGCTGTGGCCACAGTTCTTTGGGTCACAGGATCAGCTGTGGTTACAGTTCTTTGGGTCACAGGATCAGCCGTGGTCACAGTTCTTTGGGTCACAGGATCAGCTGTGGTTACAGTTCTTTGGGTCACAGGATCAGCTGTGGCCACAGTTCTTTGGGTCACAGGATCAGCTGTGGTTACAGTTCTTTAGGTCACAGGATCAGCTGTGGTTACAGTTCTTTGGGTCAAAGGATCAGCTGTGGCCACAGTTCTTTAGGTCACAGGATCAGCTGTGGTTACAGTTCTTTGGGTCACAGGATCAGCCGTGGTCACAGTTCTTTAGGTCACAGGATCAGCTGTGGTTACAGTTCTTTGGGTCAAAGGATCAGCTGTGGCCACAGTTCTTTGGGTCACAGGATCAGCTGCGGTCACAGCTCTTTGGGTCACAGGATCAGCTGTGGCCACAGTTTTTAGGGTCACAGGATCAGCTGTGGCTACAGTTCTTTGGGTCACAGGATCAGCCGTGGTCACAGTTCTTTGGGTCACAGGATCAGCTGTGGTTACAGTTCTTTGGGTCACAGGATCAGCCGTGGTCACAGTTCTATGGGTCACAGGATCAGCTGTGGTTACAGTTCTTTGGGTCACAGGATCAGCTGTGGTTACAGTTCTTTAGGTCACAGGATCAGCCGTGGTCACAGTTCTATGGGTCACAGGATCAGCTGTGGCCACAGTTCTTTGGGTCACAGGATCAGCCGTGGTCACAGTTCTATGGGTCACAGGATCAGCTGTGGCCACAGTTCTTTGGGTCACAGGATCAGCCGTGGTCACAGTTCTATGGGTCACAGGATCAGCTGTGGTTACAGTTCTTTGGGTCAAAGGATCAGCTGTGGCCACAGTTCTTTGGGTCACAGGATCAGCCGTGGTCACAGTTCTTTAGGTCACAGGATCAGCTGTGGCCACAGTTCTTTGGGTCACAGGATCAGCTGTGGTTACAGTTCTTTAGGTCACAGGATCAGCTGTGGCCACAGTTCTATGGGTCACAGGATCAGCTGTGGCCACAGTTCTTTGGGTCACAGGATCAGCCGTGGTCACAGTTCTTTAGGTCACAGGATCAGCTGTGGCCACAGTTCTATGGGTCACAGGATCAGCTGTGGCTACAGTTCTTTAGGTCACCGGATCAGCTGTGGCCACAGTTCTATGGGTCACAGGATCAGCTGTGGCCACAGTTCTTTGGGTCACAGGATCAGCTGTGGCCACAGTTCTTTAGGTCACAGGATCAGCTGTGGCCACAGTTCTTTGGGTCACAGGATCAGCTGTGGCCACAGTTCTTTGGGTCACAGGATCAGCCGTGGTCACAGTTCTTTAGGTCACAGGATCAGCTGTGGCCACAGTTCTATGGGTCACAGGATCAGCTGTGGCTACAGTTCTTTAGGTCACAGGATCAGCTGTGGCCACAGTTCTATGGGTCACAGGATCAGCTGTGGCCACAGTTCTTTGGGTCACAGGATCAGCCGTGGTCACAGTTCTATGGGTCACAGGATCAGCTGTGGCCACAGTTCTTTGGGTCACAGGATCAGCTGTGGCCACAGTTCTTTGGGTCACAGGATCAGCTGTGGCCACAGTTCTTTGGGTCACAGGATCAGCCGTGGTCACAGTTCTTTGGGGTCACAGGATCAGCCGTGGTCACAGTTCTATGGGTCACAGGATCAGCTGTGGCTACAGTTCTATGGGTCACAGGATCAGCTGTGGCTACAGTTCTTTGGGTCACAGGATCAGCCGTGGTCACAGTTCTATGGGTCACAGGATCAGCTGTGGTTACAGTTCTTTGGGTCACAGGATCAGCTGTGGTTACAGTTCTTTAGGTCACAGGATCAACCGTGGTCACAGTTCTATGGGTCACAGGATCAGCTGTGGCCACAGTTCTTTGGGTCACAGGATCAGCCGTGGTCACAGTTCTATGGGTCACAGGATCAGCCGTGGTCACAGTTCTATGGGTCACAGGATCAGCTGTGGTTACAGTTCTTTGGGTCAAAGGATCAGCTGTGGCCACAGTTCTTTGGGTCACAGGATCAGCCGTGGTCACAGTTCTTTAGGTCACAGGATCAGCTGTGGCCACAGTTCTTTGGGTCACAGGATCAGCTGTGGTTACAGTTCTTTAGGTCACAGGATCAGCTGTGGCCACAGTTCTATGGGTCACAGGATCAGCTGTGGCCACAGTTCTTTGGGTCACAGGATCAGCCGTGGTCACAGTTCTTTAGGTCACAGGATCAGCTGTGGCCACAGTTCTATGGGTCACAGGATCAGCTGTGGCCACAGTTCTTTGGGTCACAGGATCAGCTGTGGCCACAGTTCTTTAGGTCACAGGATCAGCTGTGGCCACAGTTCTTTGGGTCACAGGATCAGCTGTGGCCACAGTTCTTTGGGTCACAGGATCAGCCGTGGTCACAGTTCTTTAGGTCACAGGATCAGCTGTGGCCACAGTTCTATGGGTCACAGGATCAGCTGTGGCTACAGTTCTTTAGGTCACAGGATCAGCTGTGGCCACAGTTCTATGGGTCACAGGATCAGCTGTGGCCACAGTTCTTTGGGTCACAGGATCAGCCGTGGTCACAGTTCTATGGGTCACAGGATCAGCTGTGGTTACAGTTATTTGGGTCAAAGGATCAGCTGTGGCCACAGTTCTTTGGGTCACAGGATCAGCTGTGGCCACAGTTCTTTGGGTCACAGGATCAGCCGTGGTCACAGTTCTTTGGGTCACAGGATCAGCTGTGGTTACAGTTCTATGGGTCACAGGATCAGCTGTGGCCACAGTTCTTTGGGTCACAGGATCAGCCGTGGTCACAGTTCTTTAGGTCACAGGATCAGCTGTGGTTACAGTTCTTTGGGTCAAAGGATCAGCTGTGGCCACAGTTCTTTGGGTCACAGGATCAGCCGTGGTCACAGTTCTTTGGGTCACAGGATCAGCTGTGGTTACAGTTCTTTAGGTCACAGGATCAGCTGTGGCCACAGTTCTTTAGGTCACAGTTCTTTAGGTCACAGGATCAGCTGTGGTTACAGTTCTTTGGGTCAAAGGATCAGCTGTGGCCACAGTTCTTTGGGTCACAGGATCAGCTGCAGTCACAGCTCTTTGGGTCACAGGATCAGCTGTGGCCACAGTTTTTAGGGTCACAGGATCAGCTGTGGCTACAGTTCTTTGGGTCACAGGATCAGCCGTGGTCACAGTTCTTTGGGTCACAGGATCAGCCGTGGTCACAGTTCTTTGGGTCACAGGATCAGCCGTGGTCACAGTTCTTTGGGTCACAGGATCAGCTGTGGTTACAGTTCTATGGGTCACAGGATCAGCTGTGGCCACAGTTCTTTGGGTCACAGGATCAGCTGTGGTTACAGTTCTTTAGGTCACAGGATCCGCCGTGGTCACAGTTCTATGGGTCACAGGATCAGCTGTGACCACAGTTCTTTGGGTCACAGGATCAGCCGTGGTCACAGTTCTATGGGTCACAGGATCAGCTGTGGCCACAGTTCTTTGGGTCACAGGATCAGCCGTGGTCACAGTTCTATGGGTCACAGGATCAGCTGTGGTTACAGTTCTTTGGGTCAAAGGATCAGGTGTGGCCACAGTTCTTTGGGTCACAGGATCAGCCGTGGTCACAGTTCTTTAGGTCACAGGATCAGCTGTGGCCACAGTTCTTTGGGTCACAGGATCAGCTGTGGTTACAGTTCTTTAGGTCACAGGATCAGCTGTGGCCACAGTTCTATGGGTCACAGGATCAGCTGTGGCCACAGTTCTTTGGGTCACAGGATCAGCCGTGGTCACAGTTCTTTAGGTCACAGGATCAGCTGTGGCCACAGTTCTTTGGGTCACAGGATCAGCCGTGGTCACAGTTCTTTGGGTCACAGGATCAGCTGTGGCCACAGTTCTTTGGGTCACAGGATCAGCCGTGGTCACAGTTCTTTGGGTCACAGGATCAGCTGTGGCCACAGTTCTTTGGGTCACAGGATCAGCTGTGGCCACAGTTCTTTGGGTCACAGGATCAGCCGTGGTCACAGTTCTTTAGGTCACAGGATCAGCTGTGGCCACAGTTCTATGGGTCACAGGATCATCTGTGGCTACAGTTCTTTAGGTCACAGGATCAGCTGTGGCCACAGTTCTATGGGTCACAGGATCAGCTGTGGCCACAGTTCTTTGGGTCACAGGATCAGCTGTGGCCACAGTTCTTTAGGTCACAGGATCAGCTGTGGCCACAGTTCTTTGGGTCACAGGATCAGCTGTGGCCACAGTTCTTTGGGTCACAGGATCAGCCGTGGTCACAGTTCTTTAGGTCACAGGATCAGCTGTGGCCACAGTTCTATGGATCACAGGATCAGCTGTGGCTACAGTTCTTTAGGTCACAGGATCAGCTGTGGCCACAGTTCTATGGGTCACAGGATCAGCTGTGGCCACAGTTCTTTGGGTCACAGGATCAGCCGTGGTCACAGTTCTATGGGTCACAGGATCAGCTGTGGCCACAGTTCTTTGGGTCACAGGATCAGCTGTGGCCACAGTTCTTTGGGTCACAGGATCAGCTGTGGCCACAGTTCTTTGGGTCACAGGATCAGCCGTGGTCACAGTTCTTTGGGTCACAGGATCAGCTGTGGTTACAGTTCTATGGGTCACAGGATCAGCTGTGGCTACAGTTCTTTGGGTCACAGGATCAGCCGTGGTCACAGTTCTATGGGTCACAGGATCAGCTGTGGTTACAGTTCTTTGGGTCACAGGATCAGCTGTGGTTACAGTTCTTTAGGTCACAGGATCAGCCGTGGTCACAGTTCTATGGGTCACAGGATCAGCTGTGGCCACAGTTCTTTGGGTCACAGGATCAGCCGTGGTCACAGTTCTATGGGTCACAGGATCAGCTGTGGCCACAGTTCTTTGGGTCACAGGATCAGCTGTGGCCACAGTTCTTTGGGTCACAGGATCAGCCGTGGTCACAGTTCTATGGGTCACAGGATCAGCTGTGGTTACAGTTCTTTGGGTCACAGGATCAGCTGTGGTTACAGTTCCTTAGGTCACAGGATCAGCCGTGGTCACAGTTCTATGGGTCACAGGATCAGCTGTGGTTACAGTTCTTTGGGTCACAGGATCAGCTGTGGTTACAGTTCCTTAGGTCACAGGATCAGCCGTGGTCACAGTTCTATGGGTCACAGGATCAGCTGTGGCCACAGTTCTTTGGGTCACAGGATCAGCTGTGGCCACAGTTCTATGGGTCACAGGATCAGCTGTGGCCACAGTTCTTTGGGTCACAGGATCAGCCGTGGTCACAGTTCTATGGGTCACAGGATCAGCTGTGGCCACAGTTCTTTGGGTCACAGGATCAGCCGTGGTCACAGTTCTATGGGTCACAGGATCAGCTGTGGTTACAGTTCTTTGGGTCAAAGGATCAGCTGTGGCCACAGTTCTTTGGGTCACAGGATCAGCCGTGGTCACAGTTCTTTAGGTCACAGGATCAGCTGTGGCCACAGTTCTTTGGGTCACAGGATCAGCCGTGGTCACAGTTCTTTAGGTCACAGGATCAGCTGTGGCCACAGTTCTATGGGTCACAGGATCAGCTGTGGCTACAGTTCTTTAGGTCACAGGATCAGCTGTGGCCACAGTTCTATGGGTCACAGGATCAGCTGTGGCCACAGTTCTTTGGGTCACAGGATCAGCTGTGGCCACAGTTCTTTAGGTCACAGGATCAGCCGTGGTCACAGTTCTTTAGGTCACAGGATCAGCTGTGGCCACAGTTCTATGGGTCACAGGATCAGCTGTGGCTACAGTTCTTTAGGTCACAGGATCAGCTGTGGCCACAGTTCTATGGGTCACAGGATCAGCTGTGGCCACAGTTCTTTGGGTCACAGGATCAGCTGTGGCCACAGTTCTATGGGTCACAGGATCAGCCGTGGTCACAGTTCTTTGGGTCACAGGATCAGCCGTGGTCACAGTTCTATGGGTCACAGGATCAGCTGTGGCCACAGTTCTTTGGGTCACAGGATCAGCCGTGGTCACAGTTCTTTAGGTCACAGGATCAGCTGTGGCCACAGTTCTTTGGGTCACAGGATCAGCCGTGGTCACAGTTCTATGGGTCACAGGATCAGCTGTGGTTACAGTTCTTTGGGTCAAAGGATCAGCTGTGGCCACAGTTCTTTGGGTCACAGGATCAGCTGTGGCCACAGTTCTATGGGTCACAGGATCAGCTGTGGCCACAGTTCTATGGGTCACAGGATCAGCCGTGGTCACAGTTCTTTAGGTCACAGGATCAGCTGTGGCCACAGTTCTTTGGGTCACAGGATCAGCCGTGGTCACAGTTCTTTGGGTCACAGGATCAGCTGTGGTTACAGTTCTATGGGTCACAGGATCAGCTGTGGCCACAGTTCTTTGGGTCACAGGATCAGCCGTGGTCACAGTTCTTTGGGTCACAGGATCAGCTGTGGTTACAGTTCTTTGGGTCAAAGGATCAGCTGTGGCCACAGTTCTTTGGGTCACAGGATCAGCCGTGGTCACAGTTCTTTGGGTCACAGGATCAGCTGTGGCCACAGTTCTTTGGGTCACAGGATCAGCTGTGGCCACAGTTCTTTGGGTCACAGGATCAGCCGTGGTCACAGTTCTTTAGGTCACAGGATCAGCTGTGGCCACAGTTCTTTGGGTCACAGGATCAGCCGTGGTCACAGTTCTATGGGTCACAGGATCAGCTGTGGTTACAGTTCTTTGGGTCAAAGGATCAGCTGTGGCCACAGTTCTTTGGGTCACAGGATCAGCTGTGGCCACAGTTCTTTGGGTCACAGGATCAGCCGTGGTCACAGTTCTTTGGGTCACAGGATCAGCTGTGGTTACAGTTCTATGGGTCACAGGATCAGCTGTGGCCACAGTTCTTTGGGTCACAGGATCAGCCGTGGTCACAGTTCTTTGGGTCACAGGATCAGCTGTGGTTACAGTTCTTTGGGTCAAAGGATCAGCTGTGGCCACAGTTCTTTGGGTCACAGGATCAGCCGTGGTCACAGTTCTTTGGGTCACAGGATCAGCTGTGGTCACAGTTTTTAGGGTCACAGGATCAGCTGTGGCTACAGTTCTTTGGGTCAAAGGATCAGCCGTGGTCACAGTTCTATGGGTCACAGGATCAGCTGTGGTTACAGTTCTTTGGGTCACAGGATCAGCTGTGGCCACAGTTCCTTGGGTCAAAGGATCAGCCGTGGTCACAGTTCTATGGGTCACAGGATCAGCTTTGGTTACAGTTCTTTGGGTCACAGGATCAGCCGTGGTCACAGTTCTTTAGGTCACAGGATCAGCTGTGGCCACAGTTCTTTGGGTCACAGGATCAGCCGTGGTCACAGTTCTATGGGTCAAAGGATCAGCTGTGGCCACAGTTCTTTGGGTCACAGGATCAGCTGTGGCCACAGTTCTTTGGGTCACAGGATCAGCCGTGGTCACAGTTCTTTGGGTCACAGGATCAGCTGTGGTTACAGTTCTATGGGTCACAGGATCAGCTGTGGCCACAGTTCTTTGGGTCACAGGATCAGCCGTGGTCACAGTTCTTTGGGTCACAGGATCAGCTGTGGTTACAGTTCTTTGGGTCAAAGGATCAGCTGTGGCCACAGTTCTTTGGGTCACAGGATCAGCCGTGGTCACAGTTCTTTGGGTCACAGGATCAGCTGTGGTCACAGTTTTTAGGGTCACAGGATCAGCTGTGGCTACAGTTCTTTGGGTCAAAGGATCAGCTGTGGCCACAGTTCTTTGGGTCACAGGATCAGCCGTGGTCACAGTTCTTTGGGTCACAGGATCAGCTGTGGTCACAGTTTTTAGGGTCACAGGATCAGCTGTGGCTACAGTTCTTTGGGTCAAAGGATCAGCTGTGGCCACAGTTCTTTGGGTCACAGGATCAGCCGTGGTCACAGTTCTTTGGGTCACAGGATCAGCCGTGGTCACAGTTCTTTGGGTCACAGGATCAGCTGTGGCCACAGTTCTATGGGTCACAGGATCAGCTGTGGCCACAGTTCTTTGGGTCACAGGATCAGCCGTGGTCACAGTTCTATGGGTCACAGGATCAGCTGTGGCCACAGTTCTTTGGGTCACAGGATCAGCCGTGGTCACAGTTCTATGGGTCACAGGATCAGCTGTGGTTACAGTTCTTTGGGTCAAAGGATCAGCTGTGGCCACAGTTCTTTGGGTCACAGGATCAGCCGTGGTCACAGTTCTTTAGGTCACAGGATCAGCTGTGGCCACAGTTCTTTGGGTCACAGGATCAGCTGTGGTTACAGTTCTTTAGGTCACAGGATCAGCTGTGGCCACAGTTCTATGGGTCACAGGATCAGCTGTGGCCACAGTTCTTTGGGTCACAGGATCAGCCGTGGTCACAGTTCTTTAGGTCACAGGATCAGCTGTGGCCACAGTTCTATGGGTCACAGGATCAGCTGTGGCTACAGTTCTTTAGGTCACAGGATCAGCTGTGGCCACAGTTCTATGGGTCACAGGATCAGCTGTGGCCACAGTTCTTTGGGTCACAGGATCAGCTGTGGCCACAGTTCTTTAGGTCACAGGATCAGCTGTGGCCACAGTTCTTTGGGTCACAGGATCAGCTGTGGCCACAGTTCTTTGGGTCACAGGATCAGCCGTGGTCACAGTTCTTTAGGTCACAGGATCAGCTGTGGCCACAGTTCTATGGGTCACAGGATCAGCTGTGGCTACAGTTCTTTAGGTCACAGGATCAGCTGTGGCCACAGTTCTATGGGTCACAGGATCAGCTGTGGCCACAGTTCTTTGGGTCACAGGATCAGCTGTGGCCACAGTTCTATGGGTCACAGGATCAGCCGTGGTCACAGTTCTTTGGGTCACAGGATCAGCCGTGGTCACAGTTCTATGGGTCACAGGATCAGCCGTGGCCACAGTTCTTTGGGTCACAGGATCAGCCGTGGTCACAGTTCTTTAGGTCACAGGATCAGCTGTGGCCACAGTTCTTTGGGTCACAGGATCAGCCGTGGTCACAGTTCTTTGGGTCACAGGATCAGCTGTGGTTACAGTTCTTTGGGTCAAAGGATCAGCTGTGGCCACAGTTCTTTGGGTCACAGGATCAGCCGTGGTCACAGTTCTTTGGGTCACAGGATCAGCTGTGGCCACAGTTCTTTGGGTCACAGGATCAGCTGTGGCCACAGTTCTTTGGGTCACAGGATCAGCCGTGGTCACAGTTCTTTAGGTCACAGGATCAGCTGTGGCCACAGTTCTTTGGGTCACAGGATCAGCCGTGGTCACAGTTCTATGGGTCACAGGATCAGCTGTGGTTACAGTTCTTTGGGTCAAAGGATCAGCTGTGGCCACAGTTCTTTGGGTCACAGGATCAGCTGTGGCCACAGTTCTTTGGGTCACAGGATCAGCCGTGGTCACAGTTCTTTGGGTCACAGGATCAGCTGTGGTTACAGTTCTATGGGTCACAGGATCAGCTGTGGCCACAGTTCTTTGGGTCACAGGATCAGCCGTGGTCACAGTTCTTTGGGTCACAGGATCAGCTGTGGTTACAGTTCTTTGGGTCAAAGGATCAGCTGTGGCCACAGTTCTTTGGGTCACAGGATCAGCTGCGGTCACAGCTCTTTGGGTCACAGGATCAGCTGTGGCCACAGTTCTTTGGGTCACAGGATCAGCCGTGGTCACAGTTCTTTGGGTCACAGGATCAGCTGTGGTCACAGTTTTTAGGGTCACAGGATCAGCTGTGGCTACAGTTCTTTGGGTCAAAGGATCAGCCGTGGTCACAGTTCTATGGGTCACAGGATCAGCTGTGGTTACAGTTCTTTGGGTCACAGGATCAGCTGTGGCCACAGTTCTTTGGGTCAAAGGATCAGCCGTGGTCACAGTTCTATGGGTCACAGGATCAGCTTTGGTTACAGTTCTTTGGGTCACAGGATCAGCCGTGGTCACAGTTCTTTAGGTCACAGGATCATCTGTGGCCACAGTTCTTTGGGTCACAGGATCAGCCGTGGTCACAGTTCTATGGGTCAAAGGATCAGCTGTGGCCACAGTTCTTTGGGTCACAGGATCAGCTGTGGCCACAGTTCTTTGGGTCACAGGATCAGCCGTGGTCACAGTTCTTTGGGTCACAGGATCAGCTGTGGTTACAGTTCTATGGGTCACAGGATCAGCTGTGGCCACAGTTCTTTGGGTCACAGGATCAGCCGTGGTCACAGTTCTTTGGGTCACAGGATCAGCTGTGGTTACAGTTCTTTGGGTCAAAGGATCAGCTGTGGCCACAGTTCTTTGGGTCACAGGATCAGCCGTGGTCACAGTTCTTTGGGTCACAGGATCAGCTGTGGTCACAGTTTTTAGGGTCACAGGATCAGCTGTGGCTACAGTTCTTTGGGTCAAAGGATCAGCTGTGGCCACAGTTCTTTGGGTCACAGGATCAGCCGTGGTCACAGTTCTTTGGGTCACAGGATCAGCTGTGGTCACAGTTTTTAGGGTCACAGGATCAGCTGTGGCTACAGTTCTTTGGGTCAAAGGATCAGCTGTGGCCACAGTTCTTTGGGTCACAGGATCAGCCGTGGTCACAGTTCTTTGGGTCACAGGATCAGCCGTGGTCACAGTTCTTTAGGTCAAAGGATCAGCTGTGGTTACAGTTCTTTAGGTCAAAGGATCAGCCGTGGTCACAGTTCTTTGGGTCACAGGATCAGCCGTGGTCACAGTTCTTTGGGTCACAGGATCAGCTGTGGTTACAGTTCTATGGGTCACAGGATCAGCTGTGGCCACAGTTCTTTGGGTCACAGGATCAGCCGTGGTCACAGTTCTTTGGGTCACAGGATCAGCTGTGGTTACAGTTCTTTGGGTCAAAGGATCAGCTGTGGCCACAGTTCTTTGGGTCACAGGATCAGCCGTGGTCACAGTTCTTTGGGTCACAGGATCAGCTGTGGTCACAGTTCTTTGGGTCACAGGATCAGCCGTGGTCACAGTTCTTTGGGTCACAGGATCAGCCGTGGTCACAGTTCTATGGGTCACAGGATCAGCTGTGGCCACAGTTCTTTGGGTCACAGGATCAGCCGTGGTCACAGTTCTTTGGGTCACAGGATGAGCTGTGGTTACAGTTCTTTAGGTCACAGGATCAGCTGTGGCCACAGTTCTTTAGGTCACAGGATCAGCTGTGGTTACAGTTCTTTGGGTCAAAGGATCAGCTGTGGCCACAGTTCTTTGGGTCACAGGATCAGCTGTGGTTACAGTTCTTTGGGTCACAGGATCAGCTGTGGCCACAGTTCTTTGGGTCACAGGATCAGCCGTGGTCACAGTTCTATGGGTCACAGGATCAGCTGTGGCCACAGTTCTTTGGGTCACAGGATCAGCCGTGGTCACAGTTCTTTAGGTCAAAGGATCAGCTGTGGTTACAGTTCTTTAGGTCACAGGATCAGCGGGGATTGATAGCGCACTGACCTGTCTTGTGTGGACCTCTCCTTTGGACCTCTGTGCTGGGCTGTTCGTCCTCTGCTGCAGGGCCACTACTCTACTCCTCGCCGGACCCGCTTTGCGGGTCCCGCATCGCCGAGGAAGCCAGCGGGGGACTTGTTCTTTGTGTGGTGGCTGGGGAGTCTTGGGGCTTCTTAACAGGGCTGCGAGCAGAACTGCAGGGACTTCATATCCCAGGAGTCCCTGCCTGGCCAATTGCTAACACCTGGCCCGCTCTCCCTGCTTGCCCCGCCCCCAGCGCACCACGGTCCTTTAACATCAGCACTAACCACAGCAGCGCGGGAGCGCGAGGGAGCGTCCCGGGAGAAGCCCGGGACAAGGGCGGGGCCGTCTGCGGCCGCCCGCGGTCGGGCGAGGTTGGGTTGGGCCACCCCTCTTGGCTCCTTCCTCATATAAAGTGAATAATTGTGGACTTATTAAGTGTTTGTTCCCCTTTTCTTTGCTACTAGTTGCTGCCATCATGCCTTTGCGCTCCGGGAAGGAACGCTCTGTCCAACTACAGACTACCAAGGGGGTGGTTACTGGCCCCTTGCATGCCTTTATTATTAAGGCGACAGGAATCCTGGAGAAGGAGATAGCTTTTGCTGAAAAAAGGCACTCACTTGACCTGATTAGTGGGAAACGATCTTCGTTAGGGCCCCTTGCCATGGCGCCTAGTCTTAAAGATTCGGCACCAGGCACCATTCCATCTCTGGTTCCCGTATTGGTGGATATACACTGTGAGGCGGAGGGCTTGTCTTTGATTCCCTCCGACAGTGATATGAGTTCTAGTGAGTCATCTAGGAGTGTAGAGGGGGGAGTGTACACTTGGTTAGCCAATCCCAATTAGACTCTTCGTCAATAGGGGATTTGCCCACGAACCTACCCGGTGAAAGAAAACGAAGAAAACGAAGTAAGGATTGCCAGAGGGGAGGTATCTCAAAAATACCCCAAATTATTGACTCTCCCCAGCCTCTAATTACCTCTGAAGCTTATACCTGCTCACAGTCTCCTCTGCTGGATAGGGATCCCCTACCATCTTTGCAAGTCCAATCTGGTTCCTTGGACTCCTATCCTGTGAGCTGTAGTGGTGATGAGGGCCTACTTGGTAAAATGGAAGTATTATTTAAAACACTTATGCTGCCCCTATTGGAAAGAACTAGACTTATGCACACAAAATTGGACACCCTTGAGAACCTTGTTAATATTAACACTGGTTTGTTAAAAAGGCTAGTTAATGACCAAATGGTTTTGTCTAATTCTATTAGCACTATTAATCCCAAAACTCAGGGAGTAGCTGTTACCAGCAAGCAGACCGTTATAGCTCCTGGTAAGTCAGCCACTACTCGGCTAGCTATAAATAACTCTGCTAGCACGGGTCTTGGGGACAGGAACCGTCACAATGTCCTTACCCCTGCACCGGCACCATGTCTACAGGTTTTAAAACCTAAGAAGGCCAGTTTTAAATCCAATTCCCCGGCCCTATTAAGGAACTCCATACCAACATCTACAAATCGTTCCCAGGACCATGTGAGGGGTGGCTCTATTCCCTCTACGAATTCTAAAATAAGTTCCCGAGCAGTGGGGAGTGTAATCTCTAATCCAGTCCTTCCTCCATCGAAGGCTAATAAACGGGGACCCCCCCGCAGAGACCTACCCATTGAATCTACCCCATATACAATTGTCCTAACAGGTGTCTCACCCTGCAGGGAGGGTCAAACTGAATCTTTCGGGGACCTTATAAACAAAGTTGTTTTTTGGTTAAATAAAAACCGTCCCCTTCCACCATCCTATGTTACAGACATACTGAATGTGAGAAGAGTTGATTGGGTGGGACATTGTTAAAGGATCTAGAAGGGGATTGTATTATTATAAATTTTAGAGATCCTTGGGTGGTGTAGTATATTCGCAGAGAAGCAAGGTTTGGGAAGGTGGGTGATGTGCAGTCCCTGGGTCTTGACTACTTTTATCCCAAAAGATATAGTGTGCCAATTGCCAACTCTTTGATGCCGAACAGCTTTGTTGGTAGATCCCAATTGGTGGGGTTCCCACATTCCCCTTTTTACCCCCGCTTGTTTAATCGTTTTGAACCCTTATCTGGTTTGGAGGGTATCGACTGACTTTATCATGCCTGTGACAGAGGGAGTGATTGTGACAATCATGTCAGTAGGGGTGATGGAGTAGACATTGTGGCTGCGAGTATGGAGGGAGTAATCATTGAGAAGGGGTCAGTTATAGCCTCAGCAAGTTATGTAGACGGTATCCGGCCGGTTGCTTGTCTCCAGAGCACTGATAGGAATATATGTCCAGTTCAGTGTGTTCCGGACCATGTTGTACCCGTCAGTCAGGTTATGCCGCTTAAAATGGCCTCATGGAACATCGCAGGGCTAAAGGGGCGTGTGGGCTCTGAGGATTGGATAGACTTTATTGACACCTTTGATATTCTAATCTTCCAAGATAGTTGGGCCCCTGATCCAATATATCGGGTAGGGTTTTTAAATTTTTATAAACCAGCGATCCAGGGTCCCAAAGGTAGAGCTTCCTGGGGCTCTAGTGATTTGGGTTAGACAATCTATTGATTATAATCCAATAGAAATTGTAGTGGATAACCCAGATCTCCTGGGAATTAAATTACGAAAGAAAAACCATCAGGACATAGTAGTTATTAATATCTATGCCCGAGGTTGCCCCGGTGGCCGTTGTCCGGCTATTGTTAACGAACTGGACTCCTACCTTGATCTAATTGGGAGTGACAAATTAATTCTTGTAGCAGGGGACCTAAACTGTACCTTCGAACCCCTGTTCAATGAAGAGGAGGCCTTGGGGTCCGAGGAAGATGCAGTGTGGAATATCCCGAAGTTGACCCTGAATAAAATCAAGAAGGGGACAGAGGCCGCTCTTCACTGGTCAGGGTTGTGTTTGGAGTGGGGTCTGAGAGAGGCTAATGGGCGTTCACCCTCTGCCAAGGCTGGCTATCCCACCTTTGATAATGGGGTTAGCAAAAGCAGACTAGATTATATCTTGATTAAAATGGAATACTGGTCACTCTTGGTCGATATGGAAGTTGTGGTTCGCCCAGAAAGCAACCACAACCCATTGGTCATAAGCTATAAGCTCCCATGCAATATGGATAGGCCCCTACTAGCTCCATGCATAACGGCCGAGGCCGTCCTGACCAATGACAGAAGAAGGGTAAAATGGTCCAGGGCCGTGAAGGATGCTGCTTTGTTAGATGGCATATCAAAGGAGGTTTCGATGACATTGAGTGGCGTGTTAAATCTATCATCCACTTTGGATGCTGCTTCTCAGATCAGTGATCTCCATGAACAGTGTTTTATTAAACTTAAGGCCTTGCTAACTATTCCGTCTAAACAAGGGAAAGAGATGGTAATGGGCGGCCGGAAAACATGGTATAATAAGAACTGTAAGGCAGGACATAGCAATCTAATCAAAGCTATTAAATCAAGGGTCAGTAGTGACATTAAAATGGCACGCAAAATGTATAAAAAAACCCAGTGGGAGGCAAAGAGAGAGTGGGACGAGTGTCACTGGTCCAATCTCTTTGAGGCATGTTTATCCATGAATCAGGCTAAATTTTGGGAAATTGTGAAATGGGGCAGGAACCCTGACTCCCATACCCCAGCAAACCATGTGTCTGTGGAAGATTGGGTGGAATTTTTCTCACTACAGTTTAAGGATGCTAATTTGCAACCTTTTAATGGGCAAGGGATACAGACACCAACTTACCTTAATTATAGTCACTCGTTGATTTTTACAACTTTTGATACGGAGTCTGCTCTTAGCTTGGTCCAATCGGGGAAAGCGCCAGGGATGGATGCTATTCCGGCGAACCTTTTAAAAACAAATCTCCAACTTTGGTTTCCTTACATAACCCTGATTGCTAATGCAATCGCTACAGGGGCAAGGATCCCAGACTCCTGGAAAGGGGCGGAAATTCTCACAATTTTTAAAAAAGGGGATCGTTCAGCACCAGAAAATTACCGACCCATCAGTTTAATCAACTCACTACAAAAACATATTGCCAGGATGGTCCTTGCGAGAGTCCAAGGGTGGATGGAGATGGAAAACATTCTCTCCCCATTACAGGCGGGCTTTAGACCAGGCATCAGCACCATCGACCAGGTATTCAGATTTACTCTGATATTCTGGAAGGTGGTGCTGATGGGCGGTGGACACATCTACGCCGCCTTTATAGATCTGAGGTCGGCCTTTGATCTTGTGCCAAGAGCCAAATTATGGGTAGTCTTGAGAAACCTGGGATTACCGCTAGACCTACTAGATCTCGTGGTCAGATTACACAAGGGCAATTTCGCCAGGGTAAGGTGGGCAGGCCAAGGGCAGGTGACAGACTTTCCTGTAACACGTGGTGTCCGTCAAAGGTGCGTTCTGGCACCCACCCGCTTCCTATTGTTTATAGATCAGGTGGTTAAGTTTTTTGCCGACACCCCCACGGATGCACCATGCTTAGGTGGGACCAATTTTCCAATGCTCATCTTTGCAGATGATACTTTACTCCTCTCAAAGAAGCGCAGAGGGTTGCAAACCGCATTAAATAGGTTCGAGGAGTTCTGTAAATTAAACGATCTGCAAATAAATGTGAGTAAGACCAAATTTATGGTCGTAACCAAAAATCGTTCCATTAAAAGTTCTGTTACGTTGAATGGTGCCAGTCTTGAGCAAGTGGAGGCTATGACATACCTCGGAGTGACTATAGACTATCGACTCCGCTGGAAACCCCAGATCGACGTGCTTTGCTTAAAATTTGCACGCCTCACGGGCTGTTTAATTCAGGAACAAAAAATGTCATTAACAAAACGGGTTAAACCAGCACTCAGGATTTATGAGGCCAAGATTAGTTCCGGCATTTTGTATGGGGCTGATCTATGGGGTTACAAGGACCTTTCACCATTGGTAAAAGTACAAAACAAATTCATGCAAAATTGTCTCCCACAATCTACGCCAACCAAACCACTTTTGCTGGACATGGGCTGCAGACCGATTAACGAGATGGCGCATTATCGGCTTGTGGCGCTGTGGAGACGGATCTGGACATCACCAGATTTAAGTCTCTTTGCCAGCGAATTGATGGATGTGAGATCAGCATTGGGTTCTAGTAACATTCCCTGGCTACGTGAGGTGAAATTAATTCTGGAGGACATGGGTCTAAAATGACCTGTGGGTCTCTCCGGGGTCTACTATATTTCCGTCGAAGCAAGCTTTTAAAGCACTTTATTGGGCTTCTGTTAAACTTCTATCCATTGCGCAATCTGATGCTACCAGCTTGTCAGGCAGATTTTTGGCCCATAAATTAGACCCCTTTCTGGAGAATTATTGGGACGTCATTACAAAAACTCTAGACAAAAAACTATACCATCAGTTTCCTGTTGGGTCTCTGCCAGTAAGATCTTTTACCAAAAACTGGTCTGGCCATTCTAATGAGCTCTGCCCCTGGTGTATTGATCAAAGGGAGAGTGTGGGTCACTTTATCTTTGCGTGTCCAGCTTATTATGCCCCTAGATCCAAATGGATTAGGCCTATTTGTTGTAAAATGAAAATTAAAGGGAGCTCAGAAGCCTTGTGGGCGCTACGTACCAATACATCAGAGATGGTGGTAACAGGTGTAGCTAAGTTTCTGGGGTGGGCATGGATCATCCGAGCCAGACACCTGCAGCCTGTTGATTGATAAACTTTTAGCAGGGTTTTCATACATTGGGTCTTTAATATACTGTTTAATTCTTTCTTAAATGATTAAATGTTTTAATGTAAATATGATGTGTTATCCATTTTATGTACCCCATTAATTTTTATTGTACAATTGTCTTTTATGATGTAATAATCGAAATAAAGACGTATGAAACCACAGGATCAGCCGTGGCCACAGTTCTTTGGGTCACAGGAGCAGCTGTGGCCACAGTTCTTTGGGTCACAGGATCAGCCGTGGTCACAGTTCTTTGGGTCACAGGATCAGCCGTGGTCACAGTTCTTTGGGTCACAGGAGCAGCTGTGGCCACAGTTCTTTGGGTCACAGGAGCAGCCGTGGTCACAGTTCTTTGCGTCACAAAGGCTCAGGATCAGCAACGCTAGCAATCATATTCGGCTGTGCCAGGCAGCTGTGATTCTGTGATTGTTTCCTGGAACTACAAATAGGAGAATCTGTTGCCGTCACAAATAGGCAGAACCTGCTAGTAATTCTCAGAATCCACAGTCATGTGACAGTACTACTGAGTCAAAAACAACAGTAAGTGCAAGGGCCTAAACCCTCCCAGGGTCCAAATGATGGGTTTGCTGAATGCCAAGACGGCCTACTCTTGATTCCACCTCATGCCTCCTTCTTCCACCACCTTCCACTTCCTGTCCCTATGTCACTCCTGCAGGTTCTTTTTCATCCCTGCGCTCTCCTTTAGTCACTCGTCCATATCTTTCTCTTGCACTGTGTGAAAGTCTAAACAAGCATTGCCCACCAGCGGCATCGTTTACACAAATTAAGCATTGAACACAGCCCTTGCCTCCTCAAACATCAGACATGTGACAGTGCCCCAGTACCTCCCCCACCCTGGCAGGAGGATGGATGTGTGAATATAGTATTTCTAGAGCTTGAACCTTCCTCAAAGGCTTCGCAGCGCTTTACAGGGTCGAAGAAACGCATAAAGTCAATGAGTGGCAGAGGAAGCTGGCTCGGAAGGGTTAATGCACTGGGATGTAGTGTTCGTTCAACTACTCACATGGGGCGTGACCCGACTTCAGAGATTAAGTCCTTGATCGAAAAACTTATGAAGGATGGCTTGAAACAGGGTTTCCCAGCCAACCGCAGAACGACTTTTTGAATAAAAAAGACCCCAGGATCCCGACTGTCTACACTCTCCCCAAGGCACACAAGCGCCTGGTCAAACCACCTGGAAGGCCTTCTGTTACTGGATGTGGGTCTACTCTCGACCCACTCAACCAGCTTATTGATCACTTCCTGCAGCCATGGGTACTGGAGACCAAATCGCATGTGAGGGATACGATGACCATTATTCAGTCGCTGGAGGACCAACCGTTTGATGTTAAAACCCAACCATTGGTGACCCTCGATGTCTCCTCCTTGTACACCTCCATTCCACAGGGAAAGGCGCTAGATGTGGTTAGACTGACCCTGGATAAACGTCCCAGACCACACTAAATACCAACAGGGTTCTTAATTTCCCATTTAGAAATTGTGATGAAAAAGAACTACTTCGTTTTCAGGAACCAATATTACTACCGGTGCAAGGGCGTGGCGATGGGTTCCAGCTATGCAACGAGCCTGGCTAATATCTTTATGGATGATTATGAAGAAGAATTTCTGTACAGCCGTGAGAACCCCTTCATAGACCACATTGCTATTTGGAAGCGCTATATAGACGACGTGATAATGATTTGGTCCGGCTCTAAGAGTTACCTCAACGACTTCAAGGAATGGTTGAATAACAGATCAAGAGATACTCGGTTCTCTATGTCCTACTATAGTCCTGCTACGAAGCCATCGATTTCCTAGATCTAACTTTACGAGTGGAGGAAGGCCTCCTATTCAGTGATCTGTATCGGAAGCCGACGGAAAAGAGCACACTCCTCAAATAGGAGTCACACCATCCACGGAGCCTGAGGGACAACTTACCGTATGGCCAGTACCTCAGGCTGAGGAGAAACTGTACCCAGCAGACGGACGTCTTTAAAGAGACTGAAATCCTCACAATCCGCCTGAAAGAGAGAGGCTGCCCGACAGGATTGCTTAAACTGGCCGCAAACGGGCTTGCCCCCGTGACCAGCTGCTACAAGTCAAACATAGACGGACAAGGACTGAGAATATCGTCTGTGTGACTACGTTCAACTCCAAGAGTAATGACATAAAAAAGATTGTGAAAAAATACTGGAGTCTGGTTACCACTGACTCAACACTACAGAAGATCCGGTCGTTGCTTTTAAACGAGGCAAGAATATCAAGGACGATGTTGTCAAAGCTGATCTTGAGACGCCCGAACCACTGGATCTGAGGGGACAGCGGGGCCTACACCCAAACCACTGGATCTGAGGGGACAGCGGGGCCTACACCTAAACCACTGGATCTGAGGGGACAGCGGGGCCTACACCTAAACCACTGGATCTGAGGGGACAGCGGGGCCTACACCCAAACCACTGGATCTGAGGGGACAGCGGGGCCTACACCCAAACCACTGGATCTGAGGGGACAGCGGGGCCTACACCCAAACCACTGGATCTGAGGGGACAGCTGGGCCTACACCCAAACCACTGGATTTGAGGGGACAGCTGGGCCTACACCCAAACCACTGGATCTGAGGGGACAGCTGGGCCTACACCTAAACCACTGGATCTGAGGGGACAGCGGGGCCTATACCCAAACCACTGGATCTGAGGGGACAGCGGGGCCTACACCCAAACCACTGGATCTGAGGGGACAGCGGGGCCTACACCCAAACCACTGGATCTGAGGGGACAGCGGGGCCTACACCCAAACCACTGGATCTGAGGGGACAGCGGGGCCTACACCTAAACCACTGGATCTGAGGGGACAGCGGGGCCTACACCTAAACCACTGGATCTGAGGGGACAGCGGGGCTTATACCTAAACCACTGGATCTGAGGGGACAGCGGGGCCTACACCTAAACCACTGGATCTGAGGGGACAGCGGGGCCTACACCTAAACCACTGGATCTGAGGGGACAGCGGGGCCTACACCCAAACAACTGGATCTGAGGGGACAGCGGGGCCTACACCTAAACCACTGGATCTGAGGGGACAGCGGGGCCTACACCTAAACCACTGGATCTGAGGGGACAGCAGGGCCTACACCTAAACCACTGGATCTGAGGGGACAGCGGGGCCTACACCTAAACCACTGGATCTGAGGGGACAGCGGGGCCTACACCCAAACCACTGGATCTGAGGGGACAGCGGGGCCTACACCCAAACCACTGGATCTGAGGGGACAGCGGGGCCTACACCCAAACCATTGGATCTGAGGGGACAGCGGGGCCTACACCTAAACCACTGGATCTGAGGGGACAGCGGGACCTACACCTAAACCACTGGATCTGAGGGGACAGCGGGGCCTACACCTAAACCACTGGATCTGAGGGGACAGCGGGGCCTACACCTAAACCACTGGATCTGAGGGGACAGCGGGGCCTACACCTAAACCACTGGATCTGAGGGGACAGCTGGGCCTACACCCAAACCACTGGATCTGAGGGGACAGCGGGGCCTACACCCAAACCACTGGATCTGAGGGGACAGCGGGGCCTACACCTAAACCACTGGATCTGAGGGGAAAGCTGGGCCTACACCCAAACCACTGGATCTGAGGGGACAGCGGGGCCTACACCCAAACCACTGGATCTGAGGGGACAGCGGGCCTACACCTAAACCACTGGATCTGAGGGGACAGCGGGGCCTACACCTAAACCACTGGATCTGAGGGGACAGCGGGGCCTACACCCAAACCACTGGATCTGAGGGGATAGCGGGGCCTACACCTAAACCACTGGATCTGAGGGTACAGCGGGGCCTACACCTAAACCACTGGATCTGAGGGGACAGCGGGCCTACACCTAAACCACTGAATCTGAGGGGACAGCGGGGCCTACACCTAAACCACTGGATCTGAGGGGACAGCTGGGCCTACACCCAAACCACTGGATCTGAGGGGACAGCGGGGCCTACACCCAAACCACTGGATCTGAGGGGACAGCGGGGCCTACACCTAAACCACTGGATCTGAGGGGACAGCTGGGCCTACACCTAAACCACTGGATCTGAGGGGACAGCGGGGCCTACACCTAAACCACTGGATCTGAGGGGACAGCTGGGCCTACACCTAAACCACTGGATCTGAGGGGACAGCGGGGCCTACACCCAAACCACTGGATCTGAGGGGACAGCTGGGCCTACACCCATCATTGGGAACACTTGGACGGGAGTAATGTACAAAAGAACGCACCTCAAATAGTTACATAATCAGATTGGGTCGTTGTAACACCGCGGGGTCATCACGAAGAAATTACTATAAACAACATGCAAATAGACAATTGACAAATACTACCTCTTCCTCCCCACAGAACGTTGAAACCGAGGTAGACACGCAATCGACACAGTGGCCCTTTAATTCTGAATGGAACTTGGAATGGGAGGAGTCTCGTCAGGACACGGAGACCTCTTATGCCGGAATGGACGAATCAAGAGTGTGCTTGTTCACCCGGAGCGAGGAAAGAGACGACGAGGAAGACGGAAGCGGAGCGGAGCAAAGGAGGAACGCGTATGTGGAGAAAGAACGGAGAGACGACGAAGAAGACGGAAGCGGAGCGGAGCGAAGGAGGACCGCGTATGAGGAGAGACAGCAAAAGGACGAAGCGGAGAACGTTGAGCCGGAGACGCCAGGAGGCCACCGACACCACGAGCCGCCCAGCCATACACCCGGGGGAGGTGTATGGCTTAACCAGGTGCGTGACAAACTAAAGGGTTGGGTTACTCGTAGAATAGCAACGTCGGATTAAACCCGGGATACCCTCTTTCTTGGTATTTTCCCTACCCCGAGCACTAAACCCTTCACCTCGGCAATAGCTACAGAGTGCCTCACGTGTGTTTGATCCCTCACTCCCCTCCCTGTATTAAGCGACATAGAACGGGTACTGATACACCGTTTTGCCTTTCTTTCCCTGTTCATTTACTTGAGGGGCAACACGGAAACCGACGGAGACCTACCTCGACGGACACCCGACCGAGGACGTAGAGCTGCTTCTACAGAATCAGGGATCCGGAAAGCTGCGAGGAGCCGTTCCCCAAGACTTTCCCAAAACACGAGGAAGAAAAGCTCTGACTCGCTATACACTAAAATAAAACCTAGAACTACTAGAATCAGCGTACTGCCTATTCTTCCCGCGACTGCTACAGTGGTGGAGAATGCGGGCATAGGCACCATCTGTGGAGTCAAGATGGAGACAGTTGTAGAACAATTAGTAAAGGGTCAAGGACGAATTGAGTGGGTGTTAGAACAACATCTAGTATCTGCACAAGCCGATAGAGAGATAATAAAGAAAGCAATTGAAGATAAAAACGAACAACCCTGGGTGGACCCTGTACAGAGGGGTGGGACAACTGAAAGAACCCTAACCCATGGAACGCCGGCCTTCTCTCTGCAAAAGTATAGAAACGGAGAAGACCCCGATGCGTTTCTATTAAATTTTGAAAGAGCAGCGAGGGCCTGTGGCTGGCCAGTATCAAAATGGCCGTTTTTTTTGGCACCTCTCTTAGGCGGAGAAGCTCAGGCTGCTTACCAAGTAGCAAATCCAAGGGGTGACACCACATATGCCGAAATCAAAAAAATAATACTAGATCATTTAGGGTTAGATCCCGAGGCATATCGCCTAAAATTCAGAAAAGAGAGAGGATCCGTAGGCGAAAATCCCAAAACTTTATTCGTAAGATTAAAAATGGCTGCAGACAAATGGCTAACACCCACTACCAGCACTAAAGAAGAAATACTTGACCGAATATACTTGGAACAATTTCTTGAGGCTCTTCCCTACGCCACTCAAAAGTGGCTTCGCCAACATAATAATTTAACTACTACTCAAGCAGTGGAAATGGCCTAATCGTTTACCCGGGCTCAACCTAAAAATTTCCCTTTTGAGATGGAAAGAAAGGTAGTAGTACGACCTGAGAAAACTGTTGTACGAGGGAGAGAAACTACACGTCCCCGTACATGGAGGACTGAGAACAGTGCCAATACGGGGCCACAATGCTTCGATTGTGGTCAATGGGGACACATTGCCTGGATGTGTCC
Source organism: Lissotriton vulgaris (assembly GCF_964263255.1). Taxonomy (NCBI): domain Eukaryota; kingdom Metazoa; phylum Chordata; class Amphibia; order Caudata; family Salamandridae; genus Lissotriton; species Lissotriton vulgaris. The sequence goes on along the minus strand of NC_141693.1, from coordinate 2,023,516,862 downwards.
AAGGAAAAGGAACGAGGAAGAACCGATGGAGGTCGGGTACCTCCCCAAGGCTGTGCTATTTTCCGCGGAGATGGGAGGATCTTTTAGAGTAAGTGTGAAAGTCAATGGACACTCATTATCAGCTTTATTAGATTCGGGCTGCCGACAGTCAGTAGTCCAAACTCCCTATGTTAGAACAGGACAATATGTTTCCCAGGGGATAGTAAACATTGAATGTGTCCATGGGGATATCCGGCCCTACCCCATTGCTGACATCGTAATTGAACAGACTGGGGGACCCCCACAAACTGTAAGAGTATGCGTAATGTCTAACCTACCCGAAGACTTAATAATTGGGACAGACAACCCTAGTTTCCTGAACATGTTTAAGGATAAACTAAAAACGGTGTGCCACACAGGGGAGGAGGGTAATCCCCTAATTGAACGTCCACTTATACCTAGCCTCCAAGTTGTAAAGTTGACTGAAAATGCGACATTCCCCACTAAAGGTTCTGCAAAAGCGGCTGGATATGACCTCTACAGTGCATATGCTTATGTGGTACCCGCCCAGGGAAAGTCCCTGTCACGATATCCAGGTGCTCCAACGCTTCGCAGAGGCAGTACTGACGAATGTCCCGATCACCCTTCCACCGGTACCCTCGCTACAAGAGCAAGACCACCAGCAGCAGGGAAAGGGGAAGTGGACAGAGAAGAGAATACCTGTACTTCGACTGGCACCCTACTTCCAGCGACTGCTATTCATCTCGCCGCCATTTCTGTAGGTGCCTAATACACAGAAGGGGGAGAGAGAGAGAATATACCACAAACCTTCTTACACTGTGCTGACTATTCGTAAATGATAAATGAAACTTGTCCTACCAGTTTCTGCCCAGGTATTTGCCTCTCTTCTATATTTAGGAATGTTATCTGACTGAACTTCCTGCAGTGAAGACATATACGAACATTAGTATTTCTACCCAGATTATTTCTACACTTGCACTCACTCTCTCTATCAACCTGAATTGTACCTGTGAAGTTCTTCGTCAGACTTTGTCTTGGGGTTCTGTGCAAAGATATCCTCGGGTCAGAAGTGCCAGCAAAGTTCACTGAATCTCTGAAGCACGCAAAAAGGATAAAGGAAGGTACAAGGGGGAGGAAAGGCAAGGAGAAGCGCAAGGGGAAATGTCCTGCGGGGAAATGCGAGTGGAAGCAATACAGTTTGGATATTTGCTGACTTGACGAGAAGATGTAACGCCTTACTTGTAGAGTTCAAGTTCCTCTTCAGCTGAATTCTCAGCTACGTCGTGTCAGATCAAGTCCTCCTCGACACTCGCCTTCTCCTGGAGAACCGTAGGTTATTAGGATGACAGCTGTCACAGCTCTGAGACAGCGACTGGGAACTTCGTCAGACCAAGGTGCCTCTCTGAGCAGTGAGAGCGCACGACAAGGATTTCCCTCATGAAAGTCTCTGAAAACTCTAATACTATGATACTTAGAACGTCTCTGATAATTGCTGTTATTCTCCCGTCATGAATTGTTGACGCGGAGCAGCGACAAGAACAAGCTTCTCGAACGGAATCTTCGTTGAAGTGCGCAGTTAGGAGCGCGCGCCTTCCAGACGTCCACTAGAGGGCGCATCTATCGAATACAGTAAATGGAACATTGAGCGGCCATCTTAGGGAGGGGAACTATATACAGTCTTAACAGTACTTTAGTTCAATGACTCGGATTACCTCTGGAATCTCTCAGTCTGCCAGAGGAACAAGGAAACCACACATTAGATCGTGCAGAACGGGGCCAGGACAGGGAGCTGACCAACAGTCTTGAGGAAGCTACAGTGGCTACTCGGTGAATCCTGACAGTACCCCCTCTCAAGGACCGATTCATCGGTCCTGGTTTGTGTGGAAATCTGGAGTGAAAACGTTTCAACAGTTGTGGAGCGTGAAGGTTGCTGACCGGTTCCCAAGACCTTTCTTCTGGGCCAAAACCTTTCCAATCCACTAAATATTTCAATTTCCCTTTTACATACTTGGAATCTAAAATATCCTTAACCTCATATTCTGGATGCCCTTGAACATTAAGTGGATCTGGAGGTTTTGTAAGCCGTATAGGCGATTTAACCTTTTTCAGCAAGGATACATGGAAAACTGGATGTACACCTATCTTGGCTGGGAGTTTTAGTTTTACAGTAACTGGTCCTAACACCTTTTCGATAGTATAAGGACCCACAAATCTAGGCTGGAATTTTCTGTTTCCCTTCAAATGTAAATTTTTAGTGGACAACCACACCTGATCTCCTGCTTGGTACTGTGGGGGCTTTTTCCTATGTGAATCTGCAAACTTTTTATAGGATGCCTTAGCTTTCTCTAGATTCCTTTCAGCTGATTTATGCAAAGAACTCAAATCTAAAAGGGCCCTCTTGGCTGCGGGGACATCTAACTCCTCTTGTAACACCATAAAGTTAGGATGTCTACCAAAGTTCAAATAAAACGGAGAGTAACCAGTAGATGCACTCTTCGCATTATTGCAAGCGAACTCCGCCATCCACAACTTTTCGGACCATTCCCCACCCTGATCCAATAGGAATAACCTCAAGTACTGTTCTAATTCTTGATTGGTCCTCTCTGTCTGCCCATCGGATTCTGGGTGGTAACTAGTGGACAGTCTACCCTCTATCCCCATCCCCTTTAGGAAGGCCTTCCAGAAGTGGGAAATAAATTGGGGACCTCGGTCTGAGACCACTATCTTAGGGACACCATGAATTTTGACAATATTTTCGCTGAATACTCTAGCTAATTGGACTGCCGCGGGAATTCCTGACAAAGGGACGAAATGACTCATCTTCGTGAATGTATCTACCACCACCAGGATGGTATCAAATCCCTTGCTCAATGGTAGGTCTACGATGAGGTCTAAGGAAATTGTATGCCAAGGAGAAGGGGGAGTGGGCAAAGGCTGTAACAACCCTTGGGGAGCCTGTCTAGTGGGTTTACTCCGAGCACAAGACTCGCAAGACTGAACATACTTTTTGATCTGATCGGACATTCCAGGCCACCAAAAATAACGTTGCACCAATTCTTGAGTCTTGGCAATTCCTTTGTGACCCGCTAGAGGATGGTCATGACAGTTTCGCAAAGCCTTCTCCTGAAGCTCAAGGGTTGGAAGGTATAAGGCTTCTTTGACATATGGTAACTGCTGTTGACACTGACGCTCTTCTCCTAGTAGCACCCACTGTTGAATTTCTTCTGAGGTTAAACTCTTACGGACCTCTTCTTTGAAATTGTCCAACGTAAGCGCCCCCACGATCTTTGTTTCTGGAATGATTGGTTTCGCTTCTACGGTGTGCTCAGATTCTTCGGTCTGTAATCGAGACAGCGCATCTGCTTTCCCGTTCTTGGGGCCTGGTCGGTATGTAATCACGAAGTCGAAGTCAGCAAAGTAAAGGGACCAGCGCAACTGACGAGGAGTCAAGGTCTTAGCCGTCTTTAAAAACTGCAGGTTCTTGTGATCGGAATAGACGGTGACTGTGTGTCGTGCCCCCAACAGATAGTGCCGCCAGTCCTCAAAAGCATCCTTTACTGCCAATAGCTCTTTCTCTGTGATGGTATAATTTATTTCAGCAGAGTTCAATTTTCTGGAGCGGTACGCCACGGGATGCAACTGTCCAGTCTTTGGATGGCGTTGAGAGAGAACTCCCCCGATGGCCTGATCTGAAGCATCAGCTTCCACGTAAAACGGTTCGGCAGGATCCGCATGCAGTAAGATGGGGGCAGAGGTGAATTGTTTCTTCAGATTCAGGAAAGCGGAGTTTGACTCATCTGTCCATTCAAACTTTACTCCTTTCTTCAAGAGACCTGTGATGGGAGTTATCAATTGCGAAAATCCTTGAATAAATCGCCGATAGAAATTGGCAAACCCCAGAAATCTTTGAATTTCTTTTACATTCTTGGGGGCTGGCCAATCTTCCACTGCTTGTACTTTTCCTGGGTCCATGGTCACTCCTTGAGGTGAAATAACGAATCCCAAAAACTCCACTTGTGACACATGAAAAACACACTTTTCCAATTTAACAAATAGCTGGTTTGCTTGCAATCGTTCTAGGACCAAACGTACATGCTGGGTGTGTTCCTGAGGATTCTGCGAGTAAATCAAGATATCATCCAGGTAGATGATGGCAATCTTATCCATTAAATCGCTCATTATGTCGTTGATAAAGTGTTGAAACACTGCAGGAGCATTACAAAGGCCGAATGGCATGACACAATACTCGAAAAGACCAAACTTGGTTCGAAAGGCGGTCTTCCACTCATGCCCTTCTTTCATTCGAACCAAGTGATAAGCTCCTCGTAAATCCAGTTTGGTGAAAATTTGTGCTTCTTTAATCTGATCCAAAAGAACAGAAATCAACGGCAATGGGTACCTATTTTTAATGGTGACCTGATTTAAAGCACGATAGTCGATGCAAGTTCTGAGACTACCTTCTTGCTTCTTCGGTATGAAGAACAGAGGTGAGGAAACTGGGGACTGAGATGGCCGGATAAATCCATTCGCAAGATATCGATCCAGGTATTCTTTTAAATGCACATTTTCAGCTTCAGTCAATGCATAAATTCGACTACAAGTAAGAGCGGCTCCCGGTTCCAAGTCGATGGTGCAATCATAAGCACGGTGGGGAGGCAATACTTCAGCTTCCTGTTCACTGAACACCGTCTTGAGATCTCGGTACTCCGGAGGAATTTCTTCCGTCACTATCGCTCCAATGGACTGTCCGCCAAACGACAACAACATGGAAGGCGTGGGTTCCCTCTCAATATTCTTAGTACCGTAACAGTGGGACTGGCAAAACTCTGAATGCAGACTGACTGTCCGGTTTTCCCAATCTATAGTCGGGTTGTGGAGGGTTAACCAGGGCAGTCCCAGGATCAGTTGAAATTGGGGGGCATCGATTAAATTGAACAGCAACACTTCCCGATGTCCCTCTCCTTGAGTAATTTCCAATTCTTCGGTGTGACTAGTAATGGGTCCGGAGGTCAAATTGGTCCCATCTACGGCACGTACAGGCTCGGGATGATCTTTTGCGATTGCCTTAATTCCCATCTGTTTAGCATAGCGGATATCACAGAAGTTTCCAGTAGCACCGGAATCGAGCATAATGGCCACTCCACAAATCTGATGTTCACGGAATTGCATGGTTACCTGAAGGATTACATGAGGAGTCATGGTCTGCAGCGTATTTAAAATCAAATGTGACTTTGGAGTCGTCTTATCTTCTTTTACCACCAGAGCGACCCCGTCTACTGGCGGTTCACCTCGTTTCCCTTAAACGGAGTCTTGGGACGCTTCAAACAATCTTTTACAAAATGGCCGGCAGTACCACAATACAAACATAACTTCTTTTGTCTCCGTTGTTCTTTTTCTTCGTTGCTTAAAGGGCCTCGAACTGTCCCAATTTGCATGGGTTCCGACTCTGAATTCCCTCCGGGTCCTTTTTCGCTCTTCGCTCTGTCAAAGCGCGGAAAATTTATCTTCCAATCTTTCTTCTTCTCACCTTTGCGCTCTGAGTTCCGAAAATCCAATTCCAAAACCAAATCTACCAAAGCTGACAACTCGGTGGGTCGATTGGGAATCTGCGCCAGGGTGTCCTTGATTTCATCTCTTAAACCACGATAAAACAAGGCAGCTCTCTTTTCTTCTGGCCAGCTAGTCTCTAAGATCAGTTTATTAAACTGTGTGAGGTAAGTAATCAAATCTTTAGATCCCTGACGCAGTTCCAATAATTCGTTATCGGTGGCCTGAGATATCCTTCTCCGATCAAAAATTCTAAGAAACTCAGCCTTGAATTTAGTGAAGTCACTAAGCAAAGGATCATCCTCACTAACTAAAGGCATGGCCCAATTGGCAGCATCTCCACTTAAATATGACAGGATAAATGCTACTCGAGATTGGGCGTCTGGAAACAATGTGGGTCGGCACATGAAATGAAGGGAACATTGGGTCAAAAAATATTGAGCCTTTTGAGGATCTCCCGAAAACCTTTCAGGAGTTGCCAATGGGATCAACGGGGATACCGAATGAATTACCTGAGCTACAGATTTTGGATCCACAGCGGCACCACTAGTGACTGGTACCGCTGAACTCTGTACAGGATTCCCCATAGCTAACCCATCTACCTTTTGTGCTAACAACCTAGCCTCTTGACGGGACGCCACTAACTCTGACCTTAAACTTTGGTTTTCATCTCGAACGGCTCCCAAATCTCTCTGAATCCCTACTAAGATTGCGCCTAATTCCTTCAAGTCCATCCCCTCAGCCATACTGCCCGGGCGAAGGTAAAATACGTGGGCACTTCAAACTGTCACGATATCCAGGTGCTCCAACGCTTCGCAGAGGCAGTACTGACGAATGTCCCGATCACCCTTCCACCGGTACCCTCGCTACAAGAGCAAGACCACCAGCAGCAGGGAAAGGGGAAGTGGACAGAGAAGAGAATACCTGTACTTCGACTGGCACCCTACTTCCAGCGACTGCTATTCATCTCGCCGCCATTTCTGTAGGTGCCTAATACACAGAAGGGGGAGAGAGAGAGAATATACCACAAACCTTCTTACACTGTGCTGACTATTCGTAAATGATAAATGAAACTTGTCCTACCAGTTTCTGCCCAGGTATTTGCCTCTCTTCTATATTTAGGAATGTTATCTGACTGAACTTCCTGCAGTGAAGACATATACGAACATTAGTATTTCTACCCAGATTATTTCTACACTTGCACTCACTCTCTCTATCAACCTGAATTGTACCTGTGAAGTTCTTCGTCAGACTTTGTCTTGGGGTTCTGTGCAAAGATATCCTCGGGTCAGAAGTGCCAGCAAAGTTCACTGAATCTCTGAAGCACGCAAAAAGGATAAAGGGAGGTACAAGGGGGAGGAAAGGCAAGGAGAAGCGCAAGGGGAAATGTCCTGCGGGGAAATGCGAGTGGAAGCAATACAGTTTGGATATTTGCTGACTTGACGAGAAGATGTAACGCCTTACTTGTAGAGTTCAAGTTCCTCTTCAGCTGAATTCTCAGCTACGTCGTGTCAGATCAAGTCCTCCTCGACACTCGCCTTCTCCTGGAGAACCGTAGGTTATTAGGATGACAGCTGTCACAGCTCTGAGACAGCGACTGGGAACTTCGTCAGACCAAGGTGCCTCTCTGAGCAGTGAGAGCGCACGACAAGGATTTCCCTCATGAAAGTCTCTGAAAACTCTAATACTATGATACTTAGAACGTCTCTGATAATTGCTGTTATTCTCCCGTCATGAATTGTTGACGCGGAGCAGCGACAAGAACAAGCTTCTCGAACGGAATCTTCGTTGAAGTGCGCAGTTAGGAGCGCGCGCCTTCCAGACGTCCACTAGAGGGCGCATCTATCGAATACAGTAAATGGAACATTGAGCAGCCATCTTAGGGAGGGGAACTATATACAGTCTTAACAGTACTTTAGTTCAATGACTCGGATTACCTCTGGAATCTCTCAGTCTGCCAGAGGAACAAGGAAACCACACATTAGATCGTGCAGAACGGGGCCAGGACAGGGAGCTGACCAACAGTCTTGAGGAAGCTACAGTGGCTACTCGGTGAATCCTGACAGTCCCTAGTCAAAACTGACCTGTTATGTTATGTTATGTTATGTTATGCACTTTTGTATTGCGCACAGCTGCCCCAGCTAAGGGGCGTCCTGGCGCATGGCAGGCAATGTGCAACAGATAGCAGAAACACAACACAGATAAAAGATCTATTTAAAAAGAAACGTTTTCAGAGCTTTGCGAAAGGCCAAGAGGTCAGTCAGTAGCCGCAAGTCCACTGGGACGGAATTCCAGAGTTCAGCCGCCCTCACCCGAAAAGAGCGACCACCAGCCCGACACAACCTGTATCGGGGGACCACCGCGAGCGCTTGGCTTCCCGATCTCAAAGCGCGGGAAGGAACATACCACGACAGGAGGTCAGCAAGAATTGGCGGACCTACTCCTGCAAATTGCAGTCCCTCCCGGGTGCTATGGTAGAATAGCTCCACGATCAGGGATAGCAGCAAAACACTTTATTGACGTTGGGGCTGGCGTTATTGATGAGGATTATAGAGGTAACGTTGTAATCCTCCTGTTTAATTTTGGTACAGAGGCCTTCCAAGTGGGAAAAGGGGATAGAGTGGCGCAATTAATTTGTGAGTGTATAGCTGAGACTAGGCTGGAAGTAGTCCGCCGGCTGGAAGACACTGAGAGAGGTTCTAATGGTTTTGACTCTTCAGATGCACGTAAACAGCCAGTGAACTCGCTTCTGGCACATGATCCCTGGGTTATGGATAGGAGCTTTAAATTTGCGCAAATTAGTGATCCCACTCTGTTCAATGCGTGGGAACAAGCACATCAGCGAGCAGAAAACTCCAAAATTTTTCCAGGGTTCATTATTGATGATGAACTGTTGTATAGAATAGGTAGAGAGGGGGAACCCGCTCAATTATTGGTACCTGTCTCATTCAGAGAGCAGGTCCTTTTCTTTGCACACAGCCATCTCGTCGCCGGTCACTCCGGCGCCGAAAAGACGACTCAAAATATCCTCAGGCAATTTTTTTGGCCCGGTATTTATAAAGATACCGAATCCTACTGCAGGTCCTGTGAGATCTGTCAAAAGATGAATATGGTTCGACCACCGGCGGTACCTTTACAACCATTGCCGGTCATTGGCAAACCTTTTGAGAGGGTCGGCATGGACCTTATTGGACCGCTGCCTAAAACTAAGAAGGGGTTCCAACACATTTTGGTAGTTGTCGACTATGCCACACGGTTCCCCGAAGCTTTTCCGTTATCTGCGGCCAATTCCAGACAGGTCGGAGACAAAATGATTGAGTTGTTTAGTAGGGTTGGCTTCCCGAAGGAGATTTTGACCGACCAGGGCACGCCATTCATTTCAAAATTAATGAAAGAAATATGTGACACGTTGAACGTCCACCAGATCCGTACCTCAGTTTACCATCCGCAGACGGACGGACTGGTGGAACGTTACAACCGTACCCTAAAATCCACCCTTCGTAAAATGATGGAAGTTAGTGGGGAAGATTGGGATCGGATGTTACCTTTAGCGCTATACGCCATCAGGGCGCAGAAACAGAGTAGTCTGGGGGTTTCAGCTTTTGAAATGCTGTATGGCCGTCAACCACGCTCACTGTTGGAAATGACCAGGGATGCCTGGATCAATAAACAGGCAGAGGAGGCGAAAGCTACTCTTGATTACACCAGGGCCCTTAAGGCTAAATTGGGAAAACTGAGGGAATTGGCGTTTGACCATCTTGAGCTTAGTCAGCACAGGCAGCAGACTAGTTACGACAAGGGAAAAAAATGGAGGCGCCTTGATCTCGGGGACTGGGCTTTAGTTCTTCTTCCTTCCTCATCCCATAAATTCAAGGCGGAATGGATGGGTCCCTTTAAAGTGGTGGAGGTCATTGGGAGTACTAGCTATAAGTTACAGGTGTCCCCACGGAAACAGCAGTCGTATCACATAAATCTGCTGAAAAGGTGGTTAGGTCCTCCTCCCGCTGACGTCCATGTGGCTACTACGCCAGGCTTAGAGGGCTCAACTATTGACATGCTTGTTCATAATGAGGAACTGAAGGCCCGACAACAGGGAGAGCTGAGAGAGACTTTGGAACATTATGGGGATGTCTTTTCCAACAGGCCTGGGAGGACCTCCCTAGCGGAACATTGTATTGACACACCGCCCAACAAAAAGGTTAGGATTAAACCCTACAGAGTCCCCGAAGCCAGGAGGGCTGCGATAAAATCAGAAGTAGACGAAATGCTGCGATTGGGGGTGATTCGCCCATCGAAAAGCGATTGGTCTAGTCCTATCGTCATGGTCCCTAAACCCGATGGCAGTAGAAGGTTTTGCATGGACTTTCGTGCTCTTAATGACATTTCACTCTTCGACGCATATCCCATCCCTAGAGTGGACGAGTTGATTGAGCGACTGGGCCAGGCCAAATACATTTCTACCCTTGACTTAACTAAAGGGTATTGGCAGGTGCCTCTACGCCCGGAGGACATAAAAAAACAGCGTTCTCGACAGATGAGGGTCATTTTGAGTTTACGGTGCTTCCATTTGGCCTTCATGGGGCGCCGGCTACATTTCAGCGCCTAATGAACACTGTCCTCGCGGGGTTGTCGGATTTTACATCGGCATATCTAGATGACATTGTGATTTACAGTCCAGATTGGCAATCTCATCTCCAACACCTGTCTGTGGTTTTGATGGCGCTGAGGAAGGCTGGGCTCACTGTAAATGCTAAGAAGTGCAAGCTAGCTTTCCATAAAGTTAAATACCTTGGATATGTTTTGGGACATGGTTTAATAGAACCACAAATTGAGAAAGTTAGGGCCATTGCTGACACTCCGTTCCCATCCACGAGACGGGAATTGCGTTATTTTTTAGGCCTAGTGGGCTACTATAGACGCTTTATTCCGCAGTTTGCGGACATTGCCGCCCCTCTCACTGACGCTCTGAAAAACGCTGGACGAGCATCTTCTCCGGTACGTCCTACCGTACCAATGCAGGAAGCCTTTAGAGTATTGAAGTCCGTGATAACATCTACACCAGTCTTGTCTTCCCCAGATTTCTCTCGCCCGTTCTCATTGCATACTGATGCTTCGGACTATGGGATTGGGGCAGTGCTCTCCCAAATTGGTCAGGATGGCCTCGATCACCCAATTTTATATGTCAGCAGGAAGTTATTCCCTCGGGAGTTAAAGTATGCAACTGTCGAAAAAGAATGTCTTGCAATTAAATGGGCCATTGAAAAACTGGCATATTACCTGGAAGGACGGCGTTTTGAACTGTTTACAGATCACGCTCCCTTGCTCTGGATGGCACGCAATAAGGCTAACAATGCGAGAGTTTTGCGTTGGTTCCTCTCACTGCAACCGTACTCCTTTTCTATACACCACCGCAAGGGCTGTGAGAATGTTGGGGCGGATTTCCTATCCCGTCATCCACTCCCCGATCGTGAGTGTCCGGAGGGGGAGGTGTGTAACACCGCGGGGTCATCACGAAGAAATGACTATAAACAACATGCAAATAGACAATTGACAAATACTACCTCTTCCTCCCCACAGAACGTTGAAACCGAGGTAGACACGCAATCGACACAGTGGCCCTTTAATTCTGAATGGAACTTGGAATGGGAGGAGTCTCGTCAGGACACGGAGACCTCTTATGCCGGAATGGACGAATCAAGAGTGTGCTTGTTCACCCGGAGCGAGGAAAGAGACGACGAGGAAGACGGAAGCGGAGCGGAGCAAAGGAGGAACGCGTATGTGGAGAAAGAACGGAGAGACGACGAAGAAGATGGAAGCGGAGCGGAGCGAAGGAGGACCGCGTATGAGGAGAGACAGCAAAAGGACGAAGCGGAGGACGTTGAGCCGGAGACGCCAGGAGGCCACCGACACCACGAGCCGCCCAGCCATACACCCGGGGGAGGTGTATGGCTTAACCAGGTGCGTGACAAACTAAAGGGTTGGGTTACTCGTAGAATAGCAACGTCGGATTAAACCCGGGATACCCTCTTTCTTGGTATTTTCCCTACCCCGAGCACTAAACAGTAGGCAGTACAGGGGCAGCAGCGCTTCGCGGAAAGGAGACAGTGGCAGTGTCCCTGACCCGCTTTTGTGACCTGACTTGAGTGTAAGCTAACGCGCTGCGCTGAAAAACGCTATTCTTTTAAAATTGTTCTGAATGTTATGTACACTCTGACTAGTGCTTTTTAAAATTCACTTTCCCCTGCACCACACGCCACTTCACTGATTGTAGGTTCTGTTTCCCTGCTTCGGTTCGCTGGGACACTTCCGGTCGGCCAGCATGCAGAGCGGTTAGCGCTCTAGTGCACAACTTCCTGTGGCTATTTAGGCAGTACAGGGGCAGCAGCGCTTCGCGGAAAGGAGACAGTGGCAGTGTCCCTGACCCGCTTTTGTGACCTGACTTGAGTGTAAGCTAACGCGCTGCGCTGAAAAACGCTATTCTTTTAAAATTGTTCTGAATGTTATGTACACTCTGACTAGTGCTTTTTAAAATTCACTTTCCCCTGCACCACACGCCACTTCACTGATTGTAGGTTCTGTTTCCCTGCTTCGGTTCGCTGGGACACTTCCGGTCGGCCAGCATGCAGAGCGGTTAGCGCTCTAGTGCACAACTTCCTGTGACTATTTAGCCCTCACATCTTCCTGAGCGCGCAGCGGTCGCGCGCAGCCCCGCCGAAGACCCGCCAAAGAGCTGCCCGTCTGCGCCCGTCCGCGCTAAGGCAGCGCCAAGCGCCGGGCACTCTGCTCCTCATCCTGGCACTAAGGCGGTAAGATGTGTTACTCCAAATCCGAGCTGCTGAGCTTTCAGCATTCCTCCTGCTCCTGCACCAGACGCAACCCTGCCCATATACACCATCCGCTTGTTACTCCCTCCCAATTGTGCTCTACTTCCAAACGTAAATCCAAACCCCTCCCTGTCCACACCTTCAGGCTAGGACACCTTAATGTAAGATCCATGCATAAACATCATTCAGAAATTCATGATCTCTTAATAGACCATTCTCTAGATGCCCTGTTCATGACTGAGACATGGCTCCTTGACGAGATGGACTCGGTCTGCAACCTGGCAACACCTACAGGCTATTCTATCTATACTGTGAACAGGGGCACGAGAGGGGGCGGGCTAGCGCTCATAATCAAATCTCACTTTAAGTGCCAACTTGATAAAGTAGACATCAGAGGTAGCGAAAGTGCTCGCTTCTCGATTAAAGTCAACCCCCAGTTCTGTGCTACCGGCCTCCTGGTCTATAGACCTCCTGGCGCTGACATTCCGTTCACTAACTCCCTTCTTCAATACCTGAATACCAATGTTATTAACTCTGCCAACTTTACGATTATTGGCGATCTTAATTTGCATCTTGACAAGAACACCGAGTCTAAAGCGGCAACTTTTTTAGCGGATCTTGCAGCTTTCGAACTCAATCAACTTGTCTGTGGCCCTACCCATAGAGCAGGACACCTCCTTGACCCCATTTTCTCCAACATCACCGGCGGGTCCTCTGGTACACCTATTCCCATGACCTGGACGGATCACTATTTAGTGATGTTAACCATCCCCAGTAACTCAAGTCCCGCAGTAGCATCCACTCCCTCAGTTCAGAAGCGGCCCTGGAGAAAACTCCGCCTTGATGATCTACATGACATCCTGGCATTAAATCCTCCACTCCCGAGTGACGACCTGGATGCAGGCTACGATCAGTTCTGCCTCTGGATTACCCAGGCCCTCGACACTCTTATCCCTGCCAGATGGACCAAGGCCCGCATTCACACGGCGAGTCCATGGTACAACTCAGAACTTGCTACCTTGAAAAAGGAATGTAAGAAGGCAGAGAGACGTTGGAGAAAAAGTTATGATGCCAGCCTTAAACAAGAATATGTCCTGCTCCAAAAAACTTACCACCGTAAAGTCTGCAGAATAAGATCGGGATATTATGCCAGTGAAATTAACAATAGCTCTAACACCTCAAAATCGGTTTTTAAAATTCTGAAAGACCTCACGGCTAAAAAATCTGTCAACGCCATCACTACCTCGCCCGACCTCTGCAACAACATGGCTAATTTTTTCACAGATAAAATCATGAAGATATACGACACTTTCCCCAAAGGCCCACAGTCACCGGTTACCTTTGATCCTACTAGGCCTTCCCTCACTTCCCTTCCTACACTTGACCGTGAGACTTTCTCTAAAATCTGTAGAAAAATTAAATCCGGGTCTCCGGCAGATCCCTTAAAGCCTGACCTTTTCTGTGACGCTCATGTACTCATCACAGACCACGTCCGTGACATCATCAATCGGTCACTCTCCACTGCCAGTGTTCCTATCAAATGGAAGCAGGCATGGGTGTCCCCTATTCTAAAAAAACCTACTTTAGATCCCTCACTTCCGGAGAACTTTAGGCCGATCTCCCTGCTTCCTTGGCCTGCTAAAGTGGCCGAGGCTCACGTCAATAACATCTTGTCCAACTTCCTCCTCACCAATAACATCCTGGATGACTCCCAACACGGGTTTAGAGCTGGCCATAGCACCGAGACAGCCTTGCTCAGTGTTTCTGAAGACCTCCGTTCCATTCTTGACGCCGGTGGTACTGCAGCACTGGTCCTATTGGACCTCAGTGCTGCCTTCGATACGGTGTCACATGAGGTCCTCTTGATGAGACTGGAGGAAATTGGAGTCACAGGGGCAGCCCTGGGGTGGTTCAGAGACTTCCTGTCTAACAGGTCTTTCAAAGTCTCCACCCCCCCTTACATCTCGAAGGAGCATAGCATTGGACAGGGAGTGCCGCATGGCTCGTCCCTTAGCCCTACCCTGTTCAATGTCTATGTCCGCCCGTTAGCGGAGGTGGCCAAAAGGAATGGAATGGCTTTGGTATCATATGCAGACGATACCCAGTTGGTGGTGGCTTCGAATAACAACAGTGGTCTGGAAGCCCATCTCTTTAAACAGACACTCATTGACATCACCAACTGGATGACGGCGAATTTTCTCCAATTAAACGCCGGTAAAACCGAGATTCTCCTCTTGGGAAAAAACACCGCTTCCTGGGGAGATAACTGGTGGCCTGACATTCTGGGCCCACCCCCCAAGCCAAAAGACTGTGTCAAAAATCTAGGTGTCTGGGTCGATTCGGATCTAAAATACACCATCCACACGAAGAAAGTGGCTGCCACATGCTACGGCATTTTACGCAACATCAGGCCTATCCTGAAGTTCTTTGACTGTCGCACTCGCCAGCTCATCGTCCAGGCGACGATCCTTTCTAGACTGGACTATGCCAGTTCTCTCCTTTTGGGAGCGAACCTGGCCGAAACCACCAGACTGCAGAGAGTCCAGAACGCGGCTGCCAGGGCTCTGGTCGGCCTCCCTCGCCACTCTTCAGTTTCAGGAACCTTAAGAAAACTGCATTGGCTCCCGGTGGGAAAAAGGATCCAGTTTAAGGCTCTATGTTTAGCCTTCAAGATCCTCAAAACCGCCTCTCCCCCACTGCTGAGTCCCCTCTTGTCTGAGTACACACCCAGCCGATCTCTCCGCTCAGAGGGACAACATCTAGTGATAATTCCCCGCACTAGACTTGCCAGAGTTGGTGGACGTTCTTTTAGCCTCCTTGCTGCCAAGCTATGGAACAGCTTGCCTGTAACCATACGGGGGATGCATGATCTCTTAGCCTTTAGAAAGGCCATCAAAACCCATCTTTTCCAATAATTTGTTTTCTGTGCACCTTCATTCCGCATTCTGGTCAGTTCACAGCGCCGGGACGCCCCTTGGCCGGGGCAGCCGCGCGCTATACAAATTCCCATAACATAACATAACATAAACCCTTCACCTCGGCAATAGCTACAGAGTGCCTCACGTGTGTTTGATCCCTCACTCCCCTCCCTGTATTAAGCGACATAGAACGGGTACTGATACACCGTTTTGCCTTTCTTTCCCTGTTCATTTACTTGAGGGGCAACACGGAAACCGACGGAGACCTACCTCGACGGACACCCGACCGAGGACGTAGAGCTGCTTCTACAGAATCAGGGATCCGGAAAGCTGCGAGGAGCCGTTCCCCAAGACTTTCCCAAAACACGAGGAAGAAAAGCTCTGACTCGCTATACACTAAAATAAAACCTAGAACTACTAGAATCAGCGTACTGCCTATTCTTCCCGCGACTGCTACAGTCGTCAAATATTATTTTTAATTTCACAATTCACAAAGGCCAGAACGGCAGCTGATTGAGGTGCCTCTCGGGATAAATATGCGCCTTACTACCTGGAGGCCTGACTACACAGATCCCGCAGTGCACTCACCGTGAACAAACAAATATCCCGGCACTCAGAAGTAAAGACTCTATTCGATTTTTTAAAACCAAAACACGCTACATTGAGGAGTATCAAAATATCACAGGTAACAAACAGGTTTGGATTCACACAAAAACTGTAATTTTTAATTTAGACAGACATTGTATGAGACATTACAGTATTCAAACAAGACCAGGAAAGAACCGTTGTCCCTTGAATAAATATAATATTACAAAGACTGCTCATAAAGAGATGGTTGTCACTTTCTGATCTTAATCCAAATGCGCAACAGCCAACACGTGTTTCGTCACGTCAAGTGACTTCCTCAAGGCTTTTTCAAATTTAACGGTCTCAGTAGCTGCACATGTATTTGGTTCCCGATGTCTTTTCAGACACAGACCAATATGACCAGAGATTTTCTGATTTATAGGACGTCGTCCACCTATTTTCCTTAACTTGAATTGCGGAAGAACTCCCAACACAGGTAGTTCAAAAAAGTATATAGCAAACGTTTTCTGTATTAAATCACAAATTTTAAAAGTTACAACAGTACGCTGAGCCCAAAGAACCTCTTTTGAATTGTATTTGTCCCCGTTGGCAAGATCTTCATACCCTCATACGACTTATTTTACCCTAGGGCAAAAATGGTGTTTGACATTCTCTTATGTGAAGTACACAAATATTGGATTCCCGACGGGCTGTGATAGGCCAGGGGTATTTTTGTATCGAGTTCCAACAGCGTGGGCTCACCTGGAGCTGATAAAGACCCGCCTTGACTTCTTAATTAAGCATTGATTGGGTTGAAACGGTGACAATCGCTTAGGGCCCAGATCTATCAAGGCTCTGGGTGAAAATAATTGAATAATTTGTACAACCTTCAGAGCCATTGTGTTTGTTGTAATAATCTGGACCGCACCATTCTTTTCCCTTGTATACACTGTGTTCTTATCACCTTGTACATGATATATGCACCATGTTCTATCACTCAGCACAAAAGTCACTTTAATACATATCACCGTAAAATTTCACCTTGTCTTGACAGCCTTGTTTACAAACTAGCGAGTATATATAAATGCTTTAATTTATATAAAACATCAAAATACTCATCAAATCGTGTCAGTGTTTTTTGCTTTGTGTTCCATAATATTTCGGATATCATTAATGGAGGTTGTATAACTTAATGCAAAAGAAATAACTCCTCTATGAAGAAATAGTGTGCATACCCACAGGACCACTGTTTTTTTTGTTTGCCTATTCCATATCTG
Source organism: Lissotriton vulgaris (assembly GCF_964263255.1). NCBI lineage: Eukaryota > Metazoa > Chordata > Amphibia > Caudata > Salamandridae > Lissotriton > Lissotriton vulgaris. Next base: position 2,023,499,729 of record NC_141693.1, on the reverse strand, counting down.
GCATACAAATCAGACACTGTTACTTTCCTCCCACCTCCTACAAAGCCCATATCCCAGCATGCAATATTCCCAAATGGACAGGAGGGGGCAGTCTTACCAGATGTTCTTCTCGGTGCCCTCCAGCCTCCGGGCAGGGACCACAGTGGACATCTTGAGCTGCTGGGAGAGAGGAGAGGTGGGTTCAGCTTCCAAGAGAGAGGACACATCACTGAGAGGGGCCCCTGAGATGGGACAGGCCTGCCAGGAGAGGAGAGAGGTGGGTTCAGCTCCCAGGAGAGAGGGTAACAGGTCCCTGAGAGGGGCCCCTGAGATGGGACAGGGGCTGCAGGGAGAAGGAGAGGTGGGTTCAGCTTCCAGGAGAGAGGGTAACAGGTCCCTGAGATGGGCCCCTGAGATGGGACAGGCCTTCCAGGAGAGATGAGAGGTGGGTTCAGCTTCCAGGAGAGAGGGTAACAGGTCCCTGAGAGGGGCCCCTGAGATGGGACAGGGGCTGCAGGGAGAAGAGAGTGGTGGGTTCAGCTTCCAGGAGAGAAGGTAACAGGTCCCTGCGAGGGGCCCCTGAGATGGGACAGGCCTGCCAGGAGAGGAGAGAGTTGGGTTCAGCTTCCAGGAGAGAGGGTAACATCTCCCTGAGAGGGGCCCCTGAGATGGGACAGGCCTGCCAGGAGAGGAGAGAGGTGGGTTCAGCTTCCAGGAGAGAGGGTAACAGGTCCCTGAGAGGGGCCCCTGAGATGGGACAGGGGCTGCAGGGAGAAGGAGAGGTGGGTTCAGCTTCCAGGAGAGAGGGTAACAGGTCCCTGAGATGGGCCCCTGAGATGGGACAGGCCTTCCAGGAGAGATGAGAGGTGGGTTCAGCTTCCAGAAGAGAGGGTAACAGGTCCCTGAGAGGGGCCCCTGAGATGGGACAGGCCTGCCAGGAGAGGAGAGAGGTGGGTTCAGCTTCCAGAAGAGAGGGTAACAGGTCCCTGAGAGGGGCTCCTGAGATGGGACAGGGGCTGCAGGGAGAAGAGAGAGGTGGGTTCAGCTTCCAAGAGATAGGGTAACAGGTCCCTGCGAGGGGCCCCTGAGATGGGACAGGCCTGCCAGGAGAGGAGAGAGGTGGGTTCAGCTTCCAGGAGAGAGGGTAACAGGTCCCTGAGAGGGGCCCCTGAGATGGGACAGGCCTGCCAGGAGAGGAGAGATGAGGGTTAAGCTTTCAGGAGAGAGGGTAACAGGTCCCTGGGAGGGGCCCCTGAGATGGGGCAGGGGCTGCAGGGAGAAGAGAGCGGTGGGTTCAGCTTTTGGGAGAGAGGACGGATGACAGGGGGGGAGAGCAAGAGGGGGGAGGGGCAGAGCTGCCAAGGTTTTAGATTGCTTAGATGCAACGTTTACATAATTTCAGTGTTATTGTGAGTGACATTCACCGCCAATGAGTGACACTTTTTCACGAGCAAAATCAAGCAATGAAGACGAGGAAAACATATAAATATCAGACATAACCCCAATTAGTGCTATATGAAGCGCAGAAGTAGGAGCTAATTTTTGCTCAAATGTACTTGCAGTGAGGTAGTGAATGAAAGGCATTCTTGTAAAGCGCTTCAGTCACTCCAATAAACAGGAGCTTCCAGGCGCTCAAACATGAGCTGAAACCGTAAAACCATCAGAGATTGGTGGAGACAGAAATGGAATGAGTGCAAGGCACAGAGTCAGGTGCAGTAGAAAGGGAAAGTCTTCAGACTGCTCTGGAATGATGCTTCACTGTTTATAGAACGGAGGGAATTTGGAAGTTGGTTCCAGGCTCTGGTGCCAAGGACTGTAAAGGACTCTCCCCCCCCCCCCCCCCCCCCCCCCCCCTGGGTCTTCAGTCTGAACGGTGGGTTTCAAGAGACTGGCTGGAGAGGACCTCATCAGTCTCTGTGTTCTGTAATGCACAAAGCGGGCCACGGGATCGGGGGATCCCCTATGACTGGACGCCCTAAACCCCAGCAGGCGAGTGTTGAGAAGGACCCTTCTGTCCATGGGCGACCAGTGCAGGAGGTCAGAGCTCCGCTTGGAGGTTTAGCACTATTCCATTCAAAATATCTTTATTCGATTGTTTCGGTGCAATCATAAAAGTACAGATAAAATATCATAAATACATAGTTTTATAAAAATACACATATTCATTATTTTCATTTAAAACCAATAAAAATTGCGAAAACAGTTTCATTTATAAAGTGCAAGTTAAGTGTCCCTACGTTTCCTGATAGTTATAGCATTTTTTAGAAACAAAGTTGTTCTTGCTACAGAAACATGATTATCTAGAGCTTGAATACAAATCATCGCCGCACGACAATGACGAAGTCCTAGTTCTCTTAAGAAAGGTAATAAAACAATTTTCCTCATTTCATCATAAAATTTACAAAAAAGAAAAACATGAATGGTACTCTGGGGGAGATGTTATCGCAGGGGCAGAGAGGTAGCTCGTGTGTCCAGTTATTGATTGTAGGAAAGCTAACCAGTCTGTGGAAAATGGTTGGTTGTGGTTGATAGCTTTATTTCGATATGCAGATATCATAAAAGCATTACAAAAGTATATAAAACAGTACATCGTAAAAAGAACTGTTACAAGTTAAAATAGAGGTGGGATAAAAGGGTTCTATTTGTACATCAATAAGTTAATTAAAAAGGAATTAAATTGAAATAGACAGTCTTTTTGAGCGGATCAACCATGCCCATTTAAAAAATTTGGAAACGCCACAAACTATGGGGGAGGAAGTGTCAGTTAGTAAAATCCGTAAGGCCACCGTGTGCTGGCGAGTTCCAAATTGTCTACAGAGAGGTTTGAGCCATCGTCTTCTTGGGCGGGAGTAATCGGGGCACTCAAAAAAGAAATGTGCCACGGTTTCAGGCCTAGTTGGACAAAGGGCACAATGTGGTGATACCTGTGCAGGCGTATTCCATCTTGAGAGCAGGTCCCCTAGGGGTAAGGTACCCACTCTAAATTTGATGTAAAGTGCCCGATCAACAGGTATTGTAATCAGGTCCAGGTAAGGCTCAAAGGCAACAACGTCTTTGATTTTCAAATAGGCTGCGGTGGAATTGCAGTGACGTGGATTGCTGATGAGCTGGGCAGAGACCCACTCCCAATATAGTTTTTTTAGGGTTGCCTTCGGCGGGGCAGATTTTGTAGTCCAGCAAGACCCCAAACCCAAGTCCCCCAAAAGGTTTTTGATGTCCCTTAGCCACTTGATCTTATGCCAGCCGCCCATTCCCATCACCTCTGACAGCCCATCCGCATAGGTTTTTAGTTTGGGGACCCTCCACAGACGGGCCCATAAAAGGAGGGGCCGGAGGCGAGCCTGGTCCTTCATTGATTTGCATCCCACGTCCAAAAGCACCGGGACTGTTGGGGTGCTCAGAGGAATAGTCAGAAGGTCCTTCAGAATTTTATTCTCTACCTTGGATAGAGCCTTCGAGTTACCACGGCCCCATAACTCAGCTCCGTAAAGTGAGGCCGTGACAGCTCTGGCTTTGTAGATGTCGATTACTGGAGCTACACATTGCTTAGATGAGTTGCGATACTCCTTTAACAATGCTCCCCCCACCCTTTTGTGGCTAAGGTTCATTTTATTAATATGGGGTGTCCAACTCATGGCATCGTTAATGCGAATCCCCAAATAATCAAATTCGGAGACTCTCTCAAGGGGAACAGAATTCAGGACTGGTGGACGACCAAGTTTACGTGGAGGGTGCATGATCAACTATTTCGTTTTATCTACATTGATGACCAGCCCTCTTTTTTAGAAAAAATCCTGGAATCAGTTCAAAAGCTTTTGAAGGCCCTGGGGGGACTTTGAAATGAGGAGGGTGTCGTCGGCAAACAAGAGGGTTGGAATCCGCACGCCTCCCAGGGAAGGTGCATCTGCTGGTTCGTCAAGCAGGTGCTCTACCACACCATTCACATACAGGGAAAATAGTGTGGGGGCTAATACACATCCCTGTCGGACGCCCCTGTTGACCGGGATCCTATTGGTCTTTTCCCCATTCTGGCCCCATCGCACCTGTGCATAGTTGTCTTTATGTAATTTAATGAGGAGCAACAGAATGTAAGGGGGCAGCTCGAGACCCTGCAGGACCCTCCAAAGTTCCTCCCTAGGAACCAGGTCAAAGGCAGTCTTTAAGTCTATAAATGCTAAGTAGAGACTGCCTTTGCCCAGCTCCACCACTTTCCAATATAGAAGCATCAGTCTGAACACTTGCTCAATAGTTCCCGTACCGGAACGAAAGCCTGCCTGAAGGTCAGACAATATGTGGTTTTCGTCCACCCAATGAAGAATCCTCCCCAGGATCGCCTTTCCCGCCACCTTCTGGGTTGAGTCTATGAGGCTTATCGGCCTGTAGTTCCCCGGTTGGTCCCGACAGCCCTTTTTAGGTCGAGCAGACCTACCCTCAATGCATGAGCATTGAAGGTGTCTGCTTCAGACCTATTGTGGCCCGTATTTAGGAATGTGGACAGCTACCAGACGCGCGCTTTGACGAGGTCAGATTTCACCTCGGGAGCGAGCGTCTGATAGCTGCACATGCGCGGTGCAAAGCCCTTGCTCACACACAGCCCTTGGCAGCCCCCACCCCTCTGCATGCACGCACGCACACACACACACACACAGGCGCGCGCATGCACACGCAGGCATACAGCACACATACAAGCACACATACAGGCACACTATCCCCTACCTCGCATTCTCTCTCAATCACACACAGTCACGCATGCGCACACACATTCCCTCGCGCACACACGCGCGCACACACTCCCCCCCCCCCCCTCCCCAGGCATACACACAGGCACGCACGCACTTCACATCAGCCCTGGGCCCCACTCACCGCCTGCGCTCTTCCGGCGGGGCTCCTCACGGCGCGGCGCGTCTCCTCATCTAAATCGGGGCTCCCTCAGGTCAGAGGAGCCCCGCAACAGGCGCCACACTCCTCCTTCTCCCCGCCCCCTCCTGGGGACCCGGGCAACCCCGGACGGCAGGGCGCTCCATGCGCCGGCAGCTCGCGGACCTCGGGAGGCGGGACTTCCGGTCGGCCGCGAGCGGATTGGCCGGCCGGCCAAGAGCTTCCGGGTCGCCGCGGGCAGCGCGGCGGCGCCCTATAATATTTTTGTTTTGTTGTTGACTTGTTAACAGACGGGTCCATATGCATAAACGAGATTTAAACGTACCTAAAAAGATACATTTCTATTTCCATTTCAAGATGGCTCCTAATGAGAGACACATTGTTTCTAACGACATCAAATAAGTCCGTCTTTTATTACGTTTCAGCTCTTTTGTTTAGAAAACTACACTTCCCAGCATGCCGATAAGTTGAAACGCAAACAGAGGGGTGTCACCAGGTCTTCATTCAACAAAACAAGCGAAGCTTTATGTAAACACGTGCGGGCATTGACAACGTTCCTATGGCGGACACGGCGCAGGCCTCTTCGGCCCCGCGCGGCTTGCAGCCCCCGCCAGTGGGAGGGGCGGCCCTGGGGAGCGCGAGCGCTGGGCCCGCGACGGCCTCCAGCACCAGCGACCCCGCCCGGCCTGGCTTAAGCCAGCAGCAGCGAGCCCAACAGAGGAAGGCGCAGGTGCGGGGTTTTCCTCGGGGCCGCAAGCTGGAAAAGCTGGGAGTCTTCAGTGCATGCAAGGTGAGGGGACTGAGTGGAGATGGTGAGAGGTCGGAGAAGCAGGTGTCCCTGAAGAAGCTTTTGGGGCCCTTATGGGTCAGATGGCTTGTGACACCTGGTGGAGGAGGAGTGTTACCCCACACCATGTGGAAGGGGACAGGAGACCTAGTGGTGGATGACAACAGGCGTTGTGAGTTAGAGGGCTAGTGAGGTGTTTTTGAAGCATCTTCCGTTATCTGCTCCTTCTACAACTGCGTTCATGCATCCTGGCAGACAGGTGGCTGTCTTGACAAGGCTGATGGACTAAGAAGGCTTGGTCTGTGATAGGCGTAGACTAGAACATTTTATATTAGTCTACTAATGTTAACACAACTTGCGATCTTGCTATTGTGACAGTATTATAGCATTTGCACAGTATTTCACACCCATGATGGTGCATCATTTCCTGCTATTTCGATGGGTGGTTTATTGCTGTGGAGTGGTACAGACCTAGGTGATTGACATGACCCATAGAAGATTTGTTTTACGGGAGTGTGAGTGTCAAGAAGTATAAGGAAATTATTATGCAACCTTTGTGGACTACGGTTGAATGCCCAGCCGCCGAGTGTTATAGTATTAGTGTGTGCAATATATTTTATTGGATCTGCACTTAATATAGCACTTACTAATCCTGAAGAGGTATTGTAGTTCTTTACTTGAGGCAGCAAGTTTTTGGTTTATTGATGGTTATTGGATTAGTCTTGCACTTTTAAGGTACCCATGCATTTTCCTATATTATGGCAGCAACTTGAAATACATCACTTATCCTGTGTGCTGCATACAAGCAGAAGGCTATAATGTTTCTCCAACTAAAGTAACACTCTAAGCCACGCAAAACGAAGCTGTCTTTCCTTTTGGTTCCTTAATAGCATTGTTGTCGTGGCTGTGGTGTTGGGGGCATAAATGTTTCTCAACCTAGTAAAACCGGCCTCCACCCTACCAGCCCACCAGGAAAACGCCTTGCGACAGTCAGTGCTTACTCACTGATGTTCTGGGATGCTGTGAAAAATAGTGAACACCGTTTATACATAATTTTATATGGTCCATCCAGGACTTCATTTGCTCTAACCTGGTGAGTAAATAGACACTTTTCAAATATGGGTCTGTCAGGGCCCCCACATGCTAAAAGGGTATGTCATAATTTGAGAAATCAAAAGACTGCATTCATACATGTATCTATGCACCCTTGAGTGGCAATGTAGTGACTGTAGGGAATTAAGAGATTCAGGGAGAAAACTTAAGAAACACTTCTCATACATGGTTCTGTTGAGTACAGTCAGGAGCAGTGATGTTATGACCCAGAGTAAATCATGACGCACCAATGGTTTGGTGATGTTGCAGTCAAAGAGATATTAGAGTATTATAACAACGTTTATGAACTCATCCAGTTGCTGCATGTATGAAAGAACTGTGCCAAGAAGGAGGACTTATTTTTCCATCTATTGTTTACAGGATAAGTCCAGAAGGTTTACCCTCTAAGCCTTCTCAAACAGGCAAGACAAAGGACATTACGCATTCCATGGGAAACAGCTTCTTACATATAAAACTAAACAACATTAATGAAGAGAACATGTCTATGTAAGTACCCAGAGTTTTGTTAGTAATGACATTAAAAAACATTGTGGCCACACATTGGCATATGGGGCAAGATCTATTTCGCTACACACACACAGCCACAGTCACACACACAACCACACACACAACCCCACACACACACAACCACACACACACACACAACTACACACACAACCACAACCACACACAAACACAACCACACGCACAATCACACACAACCACACACACGACACACAATCACACAAACACACACAACCACACCCAACCACACAACCACACACACAACCACACACACACAACCACACACACACAAAACCACAACCACACACACATAAACACACACAACCACACACACACACAACCACACACACACACACACACACACAACCACACACACAAAACCACACACACAACCACACCAAGCATTGGCATAGCCAATAGGTCTCGCCTTTGGGACCTTATAAGTGTTTAGCCATGCAACAGTTGATGTGGTTGCACCAAGGATATTGTGCTGCATAACTAAATACTTAGAAGGTCCAAAAAGCGAGACGTATTTATCTATCGCCCCTCACTCTATCAGTCTATCTATTTATCGCCCTCACTCTATCTATCTATCTATCTATCTATCTATCTATCTATCTATCTATCTATCTATCTATCTATCTATCTATCTATCTATCTATCTATCTATCGCCCTCACTTCATCTATCGCCCCTCACTCTATCAATCTATCTATTTATCGCCCTCACTCTATCTATTGCCCTCACTATATCTATCTATCTATCTATCGCCCCTCACTCTATCGCCCTCACTTTATCTGTCTATCGCCCCTCACTCTATCAATCTATCCATCGCCCTCACTCTATCTATCACCCTCACTCTATCTATCACCCTCACTCTGTCTATCGCCCTCGCTCTATCTATCTATCTATCTATCTATCTATCTATCTATCTATCTATCTATCTATCTATCTATCTATCTATCTATCTATTGCCCTCACTCACTCTATCTATCTATCTATCTATCTATCTATCTATCTATCTATCTATCGCCCTTACTCTATCTATCGCCCTTACTCTATCTATCGCCCTTACTCTATCTATCGCCCTCACTCTATCTATCTTTCGCCCTCACTCTATCTATCACTATCTATCTATCTATCTATCTATCTATCTATCTATCTATCTATCTATCTATCTATCTATCTATCTATCACCCTCACTCTAAATATCTATTGCCCTCACTCTAAATATCTATTGCTCTCACTCTATCTATCTGCCCACCTATCTATCGCACTCACTGTCTATCTATCGCACTCTATCTATCTATCTATCTATCTATCTATCTATCTATCTATCTATCTATCTATCTATCTATCTATCTATCTATCTATCTATCTATCTATCTATCGCCCTCACTTCATCTATCGCCCCTCACTCTATCAATCTATCCGCATCACCACAGCATCACTCAGCACCGCCACAGAATCACTCAGGGGCACCACAACATCACTATGCGCTCCCACAGCATCACTGAACGCCACAGCATCACTCGGCGCCACCACAGCATCAATATGTGCAACCATTCAAAAACAACTGGTTCAAATATGTTCTCTCAATGTTTCAAGCTTTATTACAAATGTCACAAAAAGATGTTAATATTTCACTTCTGTTCTTGGATTTTCGTCACAATAAAATACACTGAACATAATCTTCACAAACGTTATTTACAAAAGTTAAAGCTATTGCCATTATAAATTACAATAACTTTTATTTAAGTATTAATTATTTAAAAAAATTAAAAGCCATTGTTATTTGTAATATCAATACAGCTAAGTCACGTAAATACAACACATATTGCACTACAAATGCTATAGGTGTCACATTTGCGAAAGTTAAAACTATTGGCATTGTAAATGACAAAGCTATTAATTTCGCTATTTTCAAAACCAACACATAAATAAAATATTTGTCATTTACAAGACCAATAGCTCAAACTTTCCTAATGCAAGACCTATTGCATTGCAAATGCTTGTTGAAAATTGGAACAACCTCTGTCCCTTTCCAAGACTCTGGGACAGGACCTCCCTCTAGGATGGCGTTCAGGAGAGCAGAAACCAGTAAGCCCCAGTCACTCGGATAGGCTCGAAGTAGGTCCCCTGGAAGCCCATCAGGGCCAGCTGCTTTCAGGGGTACCAAGGATTTAATAATGTTCGTAACCTCCTGTGCAGTAAAGGGGTCGATGGCTCTATCCAGTAGAAGTAGGGGAAGGGGGAATGGCTCGTTGAGTGGCCCTTCTACTGCTGAGTATAGGGCCTTGAAGAGGTTAAACCACGACTGGGCTGGGATTGTACAAGTCCTCAGGGTGTCATCAGGACGATTCCTGCAGCCCACCAGGTTCCAGAATCCCTTAGCGTCCCTCCCTCGACTAGCGGCCAAAAGGTCCTACCAGAAGATATCCTCCCACTCTTTCTTTGCCATTTTCATGCAGTGTGAGTATAGTTTCCTGGCCTCCCTAGTCCTTGTTTGGGACTTAGATTTCACAGCTTCGATAAGCAATGTCTTGGATTCCCTACACTTATGGTTGAACCAACCCTGTCTTTTCCCTGGGAGAGTCTTAGCCCCATTGTGTCTAGTTGGGACAAAAAACAGATTGCTTATGGCCAGGGTTAGATCGCGGAACCGATCAGGCACCTCCGCCAGCCCACCCTCGGGAGAATCCAAATTGTCTAGGGCTGTGGCTAGGAGCTGCGTTATAATGGTCACCTTCTCAGCCGAGAGCGTGAGCTTAGCCCACTTTAGCCGCCTGCCACAGTTCGAAACACTTGTTTCACCGGGAACAGCGGTGCGTGGAGACGGACCCCCTATGCCCTCTAGCCACCAGGGAGTCAAGGCAAGGGAGAGCAGATTATGATCGCTCTCTACGGACGATATAATCTCCATATCCCTCACCGCGCTCCATAAGTGGACGTCAAGCAGAATGTAGTCAATTCTTGACGTGTGGTTTGGCCTATTAAACGTATGGGCTCCCGCTTTGTCAGATCTTGTCCTACCATTAAGGGCCCTCAGGCCAAACTCCGTGGTGAGAGAATTAATCTGGAGTGCCACTTCCGTCCATCTCTTGATTGGGCTTAGCTCAAGAGCCGGTATCCCCCTCCTTTGATCTTCCTCCTCCTGGTCTAGGGTGACTTCCGAGCCAAGAGGCTCGAACGTGCAGTTAAAGTCGCCCGCGACCAGGGTACATAATTTATAAGGGGACAACCTAAGTAATCTCTCTAAAAGAGCTATAGTGGACGATTGTCTGCCTCCCTTTGTGCCTCGGGCATAAATATTGTAGATGTTTAGGATAACACGACCCCTGGAATTTTTTAAGGTAATGTTGAGGAGGTCCGGGCAGTTAGTTTGGTGCTCCTCTACCTTGCAATTAAGGGAAGAGGCTACCCAAATAAGGAGGCCTCCCGAGGGACGTCCCCTACCTGATTCCGGGTAGACGGCAGGTATAGAGTGGGATGAATAACCCGCCTTGTGTGCGGGCTCCCTACTCCATGTCTCCTGGAACACACAGATGGAATAGTCTTCCACAAGGGCATTCCAGTCAGGCAAAGCCAACTTCCTGTCTAGTCTAGCCACGTTCCAGTTGAAAACCCTGATAGATGGGTCCGTCACAGCTGCGGCGCTACTGGACGCGACGGTGTCAACCGTATCTGCCTCGACCAAAATAGGAGAGCCATTATCAACTTCGATCGTGTCCCGCCCTACGCCTAATTCCCGTCTAACCATGGGGCCACCTGCTTCCCTGTAAGGGTAAGTGGGCCAATCAGCGTTAGGGACAGGTCAAGAGCCCCACCAGATGTAGAATCCCCACGAGCCTCCCCGAGGGGATCAACAAGTCAGTACCCCATAGGACCCCATCTTGACCTTGGCCATACTGCATGCGGCTGGAACTGAGGTATTACAGGATACCATTGACTACCAGTGATGTTTTGGCAGGTATCCATAAAGGATGGGCCAAGGTATTTCATAACTGGCCGCGGGTAGAAGTATGTTAAGTCCACCACGTCAATGCCTGGTCCGCCTGCAACCTGATCGGTTTCTTTCCCTGTCCAATCCATCCCACCCTACGCACTCCAAGAATTAACCCATCCACACCCCTAGGTAGGGGTTTGTTGGCTTTTAGCCAATGCATAGTTTTATTCTTTAGTGCCTGGTGTGTTTCCAACTGGGCATCCTTCAGAATGGGAACATTAATGAGGACAGCTACGTATGGGTGGCACTCTGGGGGGAGATTAACTGGCAGACATTTTGGAACCACTTCTGCGGTATAACCGCTGGAGAAGGAGCTCCAAAATGGCTTGTAGCTGCTTTTACCTTGGCAGCTGAGGCAACTCCCCTGACGTCAACAGTTGGCTGAGCAGGTCGTTTTGGCTTGGGTTGGGCCCCTCCCACTTGCAACTTCTTTTGGTCTGGTTTAGTCTTTACATTTCTCGGTAGCTGGGGGGTACTAGCGTGGACCTGGGCAGTATGAGTGGTAGTTCCCGGTTTAACGGTAGCAGAGATCACAGGGACAGTTGTCAAGTCCTTTCCTACAGCTGTAGTGGTTGCAGACGTTGACGGGAGTGTTGCCTGAGATAGGCCCCCTATAGCCCCCTTTCCGTCATTCCCACCCATATTGTCCTCCCTAGTTTTAGACTGGAGTTTGATAAGGGTTTTGAGGGAAAAAAAGTTATCTAGGGTGGTCTGTTCAAACCTATCTAACCTTTCCCCCAGACCCTTAACTTGATCAGTAAGCGGGATCAGTAGGGACTTAACCAGATTCTCAATAAGCTTTAAGGAAGGCAATTCATGTGATACTGCTGGTAGTGCAGGGGGGATAAGGTGTGCCTTCACTGCTTCAGCCGCAGCTACCAGGGGAACATTTCCTCCTATTGGATCAGGGGTCAGAGTAGCAGGACCACAGCTGTTTGTTGGGCCGGGGCCTCTTGGGACATGCTTCCTCGGGCGCTTGTGGAGTATTGTAAAGCTACCCTTCCTAGTACTAGCAACCCTTTTCCTTTTTAATACGAACCACGGAGTCATGTACCAAGCACGACAGGTTCGAGGCCGAGGGAGGGTCTTGAAGGGGTAGTTGGCAGTCCTGGCCGATGGAAGGGCTTGGAGGTGCAACAGAACGTAGTCCCGAGACTGCTGGACTAGAGCTAAGGGGCAAGGATTGTTCTACCAAACTTTCCAACCTATTAATGCTTGCCCCTATTGCAGCAATCCGTGGCTGCTCGGACACGATCCTAGGAGGAGGGGAGGTAGGATGGGTAGAGGTTGGGGTCAGGGCCTGTGCCACTGCTCCCAACGAGGAGCGTCTAGCCGGAAAAGAATCTTGTGAGAGGCGGCGCTCCATCATCACAATCTCCTTTTCAATAACGGCAGCTACTCTTGTGATGAATTTGTCCATCGTACCTATCATAGTGCTCCCCGCAGCGCCCTCAAGTTCAAGTTCAAGTTCAAGTTCGGGCATTTGTATAGCGCACTACTCACCCAGAGGGTCTCAAGGCGCTAGAGGAAGGGGTTCATTATTTGTCGAATAGCCAGGTTTTCAGTTCTTTTCTAAAGGAGATGTGGTTCTGAGTAAGGCGGAGGTGGGTGGGGAGTGAGTTCCAGGTCTTGGCCGCCAGGAAGGAGAAGGATCTGCCACCCATGGTGGATTTCCGGATGCGCAGGACTGCGGCGAGGGCTTGATTGGACGATCTTAGTTGGCGGGTGGGTTTGTAGAAGGACAGTCGAGTGTTGAGGCATTCGGGTCCTCGGTTGTAGAGGGCCTTGTGTGCGTGGGTGAGAAGGCGGAAAGTGACTCTCTTGTTGACGGGAAGCCAGTGGAGGTCTTTTAGATGTCCGGTGATGTGATCTTGGCGCGGGATGTCTAATATGAGTCTCGCTGACGCGTTTTGGATGCGCTGGAGTTTTTTCTGTAATTTTGTTGTGATTCCGGCGTAAAGTGTGTTACCATAATCCAGTCGACTCGTGACCAGTGCGTGGGTGATAGTCTTTCTTGTCTCGAGGGGGATCCAGCGGAAGATCTTTTTGAGAATGCGAAGGACGTTGTAGCAGGAGGACGAGACGGCGTTGACTTGTCTGGACATCGAGAGAGAGGAGTCTAGGATGAAGCCGAGGTTACGTGCATGGTCTGTGGGTGTGGGTGCTGTGCCCAGGGCGGAAGGCCACCAAGAGTCGTCCCAGGCAGAGGGGGAAGATCCTAGGATGAGCACCTCCGTTTTGTCTGAGTTGAGTTTTAGGCGGCTCTGTTTCATCCATTCGGCTACTTCTTTCATGCCTTCTTGGAGATTGGTTTTGGCGGTGTTGGGATCTTTGGTGAGGGAAAGGATTAGCTGGGTGTCGTCGGCGTAAGAGATGATGTTGAGGTTGTGTTGACGCGCGATGGAGGCGAGAGGACTCATGTAGACGTTAAAGAGGGTGGGACTGAGTGAGGATCCTTGAGGTACGCCGCAGATGACTTCGGTGGCCTCTGAGTAGAATGGGGGAAGTCGGACTCTTTGAGTTCTCCCAGCGAGGAATGAGATGATCCAGTCCAAGGCTTTTCCTTGTATGCCGATGTTGTTGAGGCGATGAATAAGGGTGTTGTGGCAGACTGTGTCGAAGGCGGCGGAAAGGTCGAGTAGGATGAGGGCCACTGTTTCTCCGTTGTCCAGGAGTGCACGGATGTCGTCGGTCGCTGCAATGAGGGCGGTTTCGGTGCTGTGTTTGGCTCGAAACCCGGATTGAGATGGATCAAGGGAGTTGTTGGATTCAAGGAAGGCGGCGAGCTAGCTGTTGACGGCTTTCTCAATGACTTTGGCTGGAAAAGGGAGGAGGGATATGGGTCGGTAGTTTTTCAGTTCTGAGGGGTTTGCTGTGGGTTTCTTCAGAAGGGCGCTGAGTTCGGCGTGTTTCCAGCTTTCTGGAAAGGTGGCAGAGTTGAAAGAGCAGTTGATGACATCACGGAGTTGGGGTGCGATGATGGAGTCAGCTTTGTTGAAGATGTGGTGGGGACAGGGGTCAGAAGGCGAGCCAGAGTGGATTGAGTTCATGAGGCGAATGGTGTCTTCAGTGGTGATTAGGTTCCAGGCGCTGAGGTTGTTAGTTGGAGGAGTAGGATCTGAAGGGGGTGGGGCGGGTTGATCGCTGGGAGAATTCTCGAAGCTGGTGTGGATGTCGGCAATTTTGTTGTAGAAGAAGGAGGATAGCGCATCGCAGAGGTCTTGGGAGGGAGTGATGTCGTTAGATGCTGCGGTGGGGTTGGTGAATTCTTTGACGATATTGAAGAGTTCCTTGCTGTTATGAGTGTTGTTGTCGAGACGATTCTTGAATGCTGATTTCTTGGCGGATCAAATCAATTGGTGGTGTTTGCGGGTGGCTGTCTTGAGGGAGGCCATGTTGTCTGAGGTTGGGTTTTTTCTCCAATTTTTCTCCATGGTGCGGCACAGTTTCTTGGATTTTTTAAGTTCATCATTGAACCAGGGAGCCTTTTTGTTGGCTGAATTCATCTGGTGTTTTCTCAGGGGTGCTAGTTCGTCTGCACTGTGGGTAATCCATTGCCTGAGGTTGGTGGCTGCTTGATCTGGGTCCATTGAGAGGGTGGGAGGGTTTTGGTTGAGTGATGTGAGGAGTTGGTCGATGTTGATTTTGTTCCAGTTTCTTCGAGGAACAGGTTGTGGACGGATGTGGGTCAGGGTGGTTTTGTAGCTGAAGTGAACACAGCTGTGATCCGTCCAGTGGAGAGCTGTAGTGCGATCGAAGGAGATGTGCTTGCTGGAGGAGAAGATAGGGTCGAGCATGTGTCCGGCTCTGTGCGTGGGGGTATTAACAAGTTGTGTGAGTCCGAGGTTGTTAAGGTTGTCCAGAAGGGTGGTGGTGTTGCTGTCGTGTTTGTTTTCAAGGTGGTAATTGAGGTCTCCTAGCAGAATGTAGTTCTCGGAGGCGAGGGCATGAGGGGTGATGAATTCTGTGATGTCATCGCTGAATTGAGTGCGGGTGCCTGGAGGCCTGTAGATGAGGGTGCCTCTGAGTGTAGTCCTAGGGTCGGTGTGGATCTGAAAGTGGAGGTATTCGGCGGTTGCAAGATTGTCGTCGGAGCTGGTAGTGATTTTGATGGTGTTTCTGTGGACGATGGCGATGCCTCCTCCTGTTTGATTGGTGCGGTCTTTTCGAATAAACTTGTAAGCGTCCGGTATGGCTATGGCGATGTCGGGAGCAGATGATGAGTTTGTCCAAGTTTCAGTAAGGAAGGCGATGCCAGGTGACGCAGTGTCGATTAGGTCCCAGAGTTCTGTTGCATGTCTGTGGACCGAGCGGGTGTTCAACAGGATGCACTTCAGGCGGTTAAGTGCGGGGCTGTGAGTGGAGGACGAGGATTTGGTGAGGGTTCTGAAGCAGTTGAATTTGCAGGAAAGGCAGGCGAATGGGCCGTGGGTACGTCCTGGAGTAGCTTCGCAACAAAGTGCTGGTCGTCCGGGGTTGAGGGCGAGGAGAGTTGTGGCATCATAAGTGACTCTGGTGGGTTGGGTGTGGCGGGGACCAGGGGGGCTGGCGCTGGGTGCGGTCCAGGCGCGGACGGGCGTAGACGGGCTTATCTTTGGCGCACCTTCGGCGCGCATGGGGCGCGACCGCTGCGCGTGAACGCTGCACGCAAAAGCATCTGTCATGTATGGATAGTGGAGGGGGAGGGGTGAGGGAGGGTCAGCTGGGAAGGCGGGAGCGGGGTGGATACCAGGGCAGGGCGACACAACAACAACAACAACAGCAAAATGGCCGGCGGGCTTCCACGGAGCCAGCAGATGTCCTTAGGCACTAAGAATCAATGTCTGAGCACTAACACAGAAGCGCAATACAGAGATTCTAAAACAATGCAGGCAGCAAAATCACTCGTTAGTTTCCCTTTCTGCAAAGCGCTACGATACCAATCAGAGCCAGCAGATGTCTTAAAGCAGTGAAAATCTATGTCTGAGCACTAACACAGAAGCGCAATACGGTGATTCTGAAACAATGCAGGCAGCAAAATCACTCGTTAGTTTCCCTTTCTGCAAAGCGCTACGATACCAATCACAGGTGAGGCAGGTCAGGGAGCAGCGCCCCATCCCTCAAAGCTTTCCCAGAGCGGGTAGACATTTAGGCGGCTAAACCCCCAAGGAAACAACTATCTTTAGCACAGAAGACAGTAGATGACAGGGGGGTGGCCCAGCCCAGCCTCTGACAGCCCCTGACTGCCACAGACTGCCCGCCCTTTGCCCGGGCTTCGCTCGGCGTCCCGCTCGCCTCCCGCTGAGCGCCAGACGAGCTGTTATATGGTAGACGTTGCAGGCGGGGGGCGTGTGTCACTGGGGGCGCGGCCGTGCACACCTGAGCAGCGCAGGGACTCCTGGTCTTCAGAGTCCCTGCTTGCACACGCCCTCAGCTCTTTGTCCAATCCTCCTTGCAGTGATTATACCCGCCCAAGCTGCCTTCGCCCCTCGCTGCTGACAGCGAAGCGGCACCCGCGAAGCGGGTGCGGCGAGCAGTTGCAGAAAGCAGCGGTGTATCCAAGGGATAGAGGGCAGGCAGGGCAGCTCCGTGGGTCCTTCGACCACTCCCGGATATGGATCAGCGTTTGGGCGTCCCGCTGACGAAAGGAAACACACGCCTTTTGTTCTTAGTCAGGCGGGGGCGTGTGTCACTGGGAGCGCGGCCGTGCACACCTGAGCAGTGCAGGGACTACTGGTCTTCAGAGTCCCTGCTTGCACACGCCCTCAGCTCTTTGTCCAATCCTCCTTGCAGTGATTATACCCGCCCAGGCTGCCTTCGCCCCTCGCTGCTGACTGCGGAAAGCAGTGGTTTATCCAAGGGATAGAGGGCAGGCAGGGCAGCTCTGTGGGTCCTTCGACAACTCCCGGATATGGATCAGCGTTTGGGCTGAAACGTGTGAGCAAAAAAACGCTCATATTTGTTTGTTACATGGATTAAATAGGGCTGAATCTTAAAAGTTGCTAAAACCAGTTGGTGCTGCTGGATAGAGGATTTTAGGACCTCCGCAGCAGTCCTATTGGAATCCAGAAGAGCTAAACACTCTTTCTTCAGATCTTTTCGTGGAATTGCTGAGATATCAGAGAGATTCAGTAAGTATTCTTCTCTCCCAATGTCTTTAAGAAAGTTAAAGACATACTTCACCCATGGGATTTTTGTGGCACCATCCAATTTCAAAATATCTGTCAGGACATCTCTGTTTAAATGTGTCGCTTCTTGGGTCCAGACTCTATGCCATAGTAAAACTGGCTCTATTTTGATAAGGTCAGTAATATAAGATAAGCCAAGTTCTGAGTGACAATTGAAATTAGATGAGCTTTTGGGAAGTGCCAGTATGTATTTTAAGAAAGAATTTTCAGGGACCTGTATGGGTGCGGGGTTAGCAAGACCCCAGACCCCACTGCCATAGATAGTGCCGGCTACACACTTAGCTTTGTAGATTTTAGTCAATTCCACGGGGGGTCTAGTTCCTACCTTACTGGAAAAGATTTTGAGAGCGGTAATAGATCTTGAGTGCTCAAGCTTTTTAACAGAGATAGCTTGAGACCACGTCTCATTTTGAGAAAAATGTATCCCGAGATAGGAAAAGTGTTTAGCAAATTCCAATTTTTTCCCTGCTATGAAGATTGGTCTCTTGGATTTGTTTTGCTTACCACAATACATAGTGAAAGTCTTTGATGTATTGACTTTCAGGCCCAACTCTTTCATAAAGCGGCAGAAACTGTCGACCACGCGCTGTAAGCCCACCTGAGTACGTGACATAAGTACAGCGTCGTCAGCGTACAAAAGTGCTGGTATTGCGCGGCCGCCTACGAAGGGAGGATCCGAACTATCTTTGCACAAGACACCTTCCAGCCCATTAATGTACAAATTAAAAAGGAAGGGGGCCAGAACACAACCCTGCCTGACCCCGCTCCTGATTGGTATTGTGTCAGTGCGCTCTACGTTTAAGCCAAAACGTACGCGGGCCGTCGCGTTACTATAAAAACGTTTAAGACAATAAATAATATTGGATTCAACCCCAAGATGTTCCAGTATAGACCACAGTTTGGAATGTACCACACAATCAAAAGCGGCCGAGAGATCCACAAAGGCCAAAAACAAGTTACCCTGTTTTGCCCTTGTGTATTTCCCGACCAACATGAGCAGATTCAGACCCTGCTCTACTGTCCATAGACCAGGGCGAAAGCCATACTGGAGATCAGACAGGACAGCGATTTCCTCAGCCCATTCCAAAAGTCGGTCCAGAATAATTCTGCCCGCAATTTTAGTGAAGGAGTCCAGTAAGGAAATGGGCCTATAACAGGCAGGATCCTGTCTGTTTCCCTTTTTATAAATCGGGACAATTACAGATTCCACCCATGTGGGCAGGAATTCAGCAACGCAACTGGCGTTGAGCACCTGAACCAGAAGGGGCGCCCACAAAGCTGGGATACTCTTAAATAGGTCTATGGGAACCCCGTCCGGCCCAGGCGCCTTTGCGCCCTTGCTTCTACTCAACGCCTTTTCCACCTCCTCCAGTGTGAAACACAAATTACTGTTAAGGGGATAGTTGTCAAGGGTGGTCAAAGACCCCACTTGACCTTCTTCATATTCTTCTCGTTCGTAAACTCTTTCGAAGTGTCTGACCCAGTCTGAGTTACAGATAGCAATATCTATTTTCGGGCCAGTCTCTTCAGTAAGGAAGGGAGTTCTCACGATTTTCCAAAAACTCACACTGTCGTTTGTTATGGAGGCTGTATGAAGAGCTTCCCAAGCTTCGGCTTTCAGGGTGTTTTTCCTATCTTTAATTGCCTCTTTATAATCTTTCCTAAGTCTACGAATTTCCTCGGCAGATCTAGGGTGATTATGCAGAGCCTTTTTTAGCGTTGTATAAGCCTTAGTGCATCTAGAATCAAACCATCCTCCCTCCTTCTTCCTATTCTTGAATTGCCTAGTTAGGGAGTTTTTAATTTCATTCGATATTACTAGGAAGGATGCGAGGCAAGTATCAGGTAATAGATCTGTCTCTAGACACTTATTAATTTCCAGGGAACATTTTTCAACCACTGTTTTGATTATCTCTGCCTCGTTTATCATGGCCCATTTTAGAGTATAACCATTGGTTTTGCCAATTGCCAAGTCAGCATCTAAACTATTGCATTCTCTATTGTTAGTTAGTGTTGGGGCAGTGGGTAGCAAAATAGACAGGCATAATGGAAAGTGGTCACTCAACACTATATCAGGAACATTAAAGGAGTTAATTCTGTTCCTGCTATTATTAGAGATAGTAATAAAATCTATAGTTGTAGAACAACCTCTACCATGAAATGTTGGGACTACTATTGGAGCAGAAATGCACATTTAATTGGCGAATCCTAAGTTAAAGTTGGCTAACAGAAAGTTCAATTGATCCCCTAGAAAATTGTGCTTAAAATGAAGATGTCCCTCACCTTCATCCTGAGCTAGACCGCACCTGTTATCCATAGTTAATTCACAAATTACAGTTAAAATCTCCTAACATAATTACCATCAGTTTCTGTTTAAAAAAATGTTCTTGCTTAAGTAAAAAAAAAAAAAAAATGTATATGGCCTAGTGCATAAAATCACTAGGACTCTGACATGCACTACAAACAAAATGCTTTACCTTTTAACCATTCAGATTTATTTATATCAATATCTCAAATCAAACAATTATATCACATTTCTGTGATGTACATTAATACATTCTTTCAAGCAGGAATCATTGCAAAAAATACATAACAAAATAATGTCAGCTAGTGCCAAAATCAACAGTGCATCATCAAACCATAAGCAAAAAAATGAACAAAACCCAATGCATTTCGGGGCATGTATTGCCCCTTCGTCAGGGGTCTAGAAGAAAAGAAAGATACAAACAAGGAGTACGTTACTCAATTATTTTAAATGGCTCATAGTCATTTATCCTTAGTTTTTATGTCTTGGCTTACCTATTAAAGGTGAATAGATGTATAACTTGTAAACAAGTTTACTTAATCAATGTTTTCATATTCTGTGAAAGCAAATCACGAAGCGTCATGAATAAATGCATATTTTTAAGAAAAGGGGGGAATGCGTATTGTCCTACTGTTTTAAATTGTTACCTGTAGTTATAAGAAAAATCGCATCTGAAAAACAAAGCGGTAAAACAATCTTAGCTGCTTGCTAAGCGTGTGCTTCTTGTATAATTAATCTCTGCAGTGAAAAATAATAATTGTGAAGGCTCACCTGTGCCTTACATGGGTTACACAAATCTAACGGGGACCTGTTGTGAAAAAACGGCTTAAGTTTAGTAGCCTGCACCTTATTGAAATCCTCTCTGTTAACGTTATGCAAAAAACATCCGTTTACCTGCGAGCCTAATAGGATATACGTCGGTCTCGCCAAAGTGTCCGTTCTCGAAGCTAAAATAAAGAGACGCCGGCTGTTAAAGGCTGCTTTTCTGTTGAAGCCGAATATCTTATATCGAGCAAGCCATTTATTTGGCTTACCTTGCGCTGATCAGCGTTCCGCGGGAAACGAAGTGCTCGCCATCTCTTTCACCACACGAGTGCCGTGGGGGTATTGATGGTCCTACGTTTATTTTTACTCGCGTGTTGCTAAAAGGACGGACTAATCCCGCGTTGCTTAGTGCTTTTTTAAAAAAAATAAACTTTATAAACTAAATAAACCTTGCATGTTTTGCAGGACAAATAAAGGTGATTGTATGCACGGAAAACGGCAAGAATACCAATTTAATCGCCTGAATGTTGGCTCTTTAATATTTCATAGCGCTGGAAGAGTTCTGCTCGTGAGCAGTCAGATATGGAGCCATACGATATCTGTCATTAATCAATATTCTGTGCAATGAAATGTTCCTGACCAACCATGGCATTTATTTACGTGTGTTATTTGTGAACTGCATGTGACTTTAGGGTGAAATTAGGGGGTGATTTCAAGATGCTTTTCAAAGATAATTAATTGTGCTAGAATCCTCTCAAAATTCCCGAAAAGGAATATGTTGATCTTAATAAATTCAGCAATTGTTTTTTGCAATAAATGCTTTAGTTCAAGCATAAAAATCAAAATTCAAAATCCCCGTTTCACTATATACATCGATAAACAAAAGCTACAATTACTAAATGTATCATTAGAACTGGTGTCAAAAATAGCCCTGCCTATATACAATCTACAGCATTTGTTCAAAATCAATTTCCAGGATTCCATCACACTAACATTTCTCAATAGTTAGGCCATAAACCCTTGAAGATATGTGTGTGAATATGCTTAGGCCATAAACCCTTGAAGATATGTGTGTAAATGTGCTTAGTGTACAATTTCCAGTGAAAATTGTGATTGTTTTACAGAAAGCATGACATTTCTAATTTGTCATTTAATCCAAATGGAATCATCGTTTGCAATTTCCGAATCCAATAAGTTTCTCTCTGAATTAGTATTTTAGCATTATCCATTCCAAGCCTCTGTGGCACTAGTTCTATGACTTGGAAGCGAACTTGAGCTATGTTATGGTTTTTCTCTATCCAATGTTGTGCCAAAGGGGATGTTAAGTTCTTGTTTCGTATACGGCTTTTGTGTTCTGAAAGTCTAATTTTCAGTTTTCTGTCAGTTTTGCCAATGTATAAGAGGCCACACGGGCATTTAATCGAATAAACAACATGCTCCGAATCACAGTTTGTAGTATGCCTCAATGTTATTTTTTCTCCAGTGCGCGGATGTTGTAATGTATTTCCAGAAATTACATTATTGCAGTTCTTGCAATTGTAGCACTTCATGGTGCCTTTGAAAGTTTGTTCATGCTGTAATGGTGTTGATTTACAAAGTAACTCTTTGAGATTTTGAGCTCTCTTGTACGCAAACAGCGGTCGTTCCTTAAACAGTACACCAAAATCTTTTTCTGCCAACAAAATTTCCCATCTCTTTAATATTGTTCTCTTTATATCTCTGGATGCGGTCGAAAACTTGGACACAAAAACCATTCTGGTATTGGAAGTTTTGGGTGTTTTAGTGAGGAGATCAGATCTCGGAATAGTTTTGATTTTTTCCAGATGCGCTTCAAGCAATTTCTTAGGGTATCCTCTGTCAAGATATCTTTGTTTCTGCTCATCGAGACTCTTGTCACACTGTATTGTATCAGATGATATCCGTTTAATCCTCATGAATTGTGATGCTGGTAAATTGTTTATCAAATTTGCTGGATGAAAACTACTATATAGTAGTGCAGTGTTTTTATCTGTTGGCTTTTTAAACAATTTTGTACTAATGGATCCATCTTTAATTTCAACTAGTACATCCAGGAATGGTAATGCTGTGTTGCTGATATTGTGCGTAAACTGAATCCTTGGATCTGCAAGGTTCAGGCTTTTGATGACTTTGAGCATTGCTTAAGTAAAGCCTTGGTCAGTTTCCTCAGAATACTCATAACATCGTCAACAGGAATGTTGTTATATATATTAACCACAGCAATCGGAGAGTCACAACCCATGTCAAGAACCAACATTTGAAAATAAGTATCTTTAACAGGTTCAATAATTTTCCCACACTTTAGTTTGTTAGATAAATAAATACTCAAACCACCCTTAGGTCTCCCATGGGGGACGGCTACAGCTGGGGTACAAAATGTTCTATAGCGGTTCAAGTGCACTGGTTCCAAGGTCCATGTTTCTTGAAAGCAAAGCAGGTCTTGTGATTCAACAAAATCCCTCCAGATAGGGTGATAAATTTTAGATCTAATACCAGCGATGTTCCATAAGGAGATTTTGAGAACAGGTGGGTCTTTCAAAGGGGTAGACAAGACTGGGGACAGGGGAATAGGGGTTGCATATAAAGGGGGGACTAGCTGGTTGTCCCCCCACCCCGTATACTCATCTGTCGCAAGGCCTCCCCCCCGAGCTCCCCGTCCTTACACATGGTTGACACTGATAGTGGTGTATTCTCCCCAGATGTAGCTATGCTTTCCCTCATGCAGGGTTCACAATAGGAGTCTTTATCTGTACTTTGGACAATGGGGTTAACAGTAGTTAACCTCAGTCAGTCAATGTTTTCCAAACCACTAAGTGTGTCAAAATAATTAAAACGTAGGAATTCCATAGCTTCTAGCCCATGGCTCTTCCATGTTCCTAGCCGGGTAACAGACGGGGGCAATGCGTCTGTTTGGTCGAGGAGGAGGGTAAAAGTAGCCAAGGGGAAGAATATTGACAAGATGTGGGTCATAAATTCCCATGGCCGCTCTCTCCATCAGTTGAGGGGATCGAAATGATAAGACTACACAATCACCCCTCAGTGTTTTAGTCGAAGTGCCTATCCATCTTGCTCGTCTAACCATTTTAAACTCTGAGAAAAGATAGCTTTTAAGTCCTACCCTGGATGACAAGAAGTGAAGGGATTTATTTCTCAAAGTTGCCCAATTTTCATCAGTATTAGGTGAGAGTGGAGGTACGTTTGCCAAGACCACAGTATACGGTGTTGCTTCTGGTGGGAGATTTAAATTAAAGAGGTTCGGCGTTACTCCTTCCTCAAATTGATCTTCTGATGTTCTATGTTTATGAGGTGGTATAAGTGAAGATGCATTTGGGGCTACAGAGGGTGAATCGACGGGCCCCTTATCATGAATAATATTTTCTCCTCTTGAAGCACTATGATCAGATCGATCAATGGGTTTTGAGTTAATGTGTTTAGTTTTGGCTAGCACCTTGGATGGGGCTGATGTTTTAACTGGAGCAACCGCTTTAGGTGGAACTGGCACTTTAGCAGGAGCCGTTTCAATTTCTTGAAGCGACGCTCAACCCCGGAATGGTCATTTCTAGCTCTTTAATGATTTTTGTTCTATTCCCTCCCTATTCAAAATGGAGAACTCTTTTCTCGTATATTAGTTTTGAGAGCCCCCCTTTTCTATGTCAACTACATTGAAAGGGCTAGTCCGTCGTTTATTCCTAACGCGACCGTCTCAGATGGCGTCCTCCGTGTTATTTGGTGGACTATTTAAACCCCTGGATAACTACGATAATATTGATCATTCTCTCTACCATCGAAAAGAGGTAATGGATCTCTGCCGTGTCGTTCTGCATTATCGTGCTGTTACACGTGTAAGGTAAGCGGGTATTTTCAATTATCCCTAAGGATCTTGGTCTGTGGTGCGCTGTATTATCTATGTGTTATTTAGAGCCCTTAGACCTAGTGATTTGTTTTTGGTGAGGACGTAGTACACGTTTACTGGCCCCACTTGAAGCCTCTGACTACCTAGTGTTTTTTTATGTCTATTTTTCAGAAGCCTGACTGTCTACAGAAGGCCCATATATTGATCATCGTTGTATCTCAAAATATCCACTGTGATATTTAGCCCGGTTTTTAACAAATAACTATTCCTGCTAAATTTGAAGGTACGTGTTGTATGTAACGAGCCTTCCTTTGCTAAAATAAGAGAAGCAGTCTTATTTACACGGTTCAATGTTCCCCTTATAGGTTCGCATTGACGATGGAAAGAGCTCATCTGTGTTTATGAATATATCATAACGCTAATGTCACCGCGAAAATATTAATCGCCGCTATGCTATTTATTTGAAGACGAAGATATCATTTCAGGATTCTTAGGATCCTTAAGGTATATGCATTATCGACTCTGGCGCACTCTGTGGATTAAAAAGGCCCATTAGCTTGCCCACGACTAATATCACGAACAGGGTTTATTGATCTTGGACACCCTATATCTTTGTTTCTCCCTTTCTGTTTGACCCTTAGATGAATTACATTTTTCTTCACTATCAACAGTAAAGGAGGGACAACTTGGTGAACGTTTTCTATTTCAGGTACAGATTTAGAATGGGTCTGTTTTCTTTGCTATACCTTGTCGCAAGTTACTATACATAGATAAAGACATAATATTCCAACAATTATATCATGGACAGGATGAGGGGATTTTTAGTTAAGTATTGTATTAAAAAACTCTTTTCCTCCTCGTTTTAAGTCTTAAATGGAACTTTATGAATGCCATAGTGCATACTTCGATGAGAGTGGTGATTTTTATGTCTTGAATATAACTTCATGAATGCTGTAGTGCACACATTGATGAGAGTGATGATGTCTATGTCCTCTTTGATCACTTGATTTAGTAACAGTGAAATTCAAATATTTGAGCCTGTTTACGATACATTTTGATGATCACTCCCGCTAAGTTTGTTGTAGGGTTTGAACAGTCTGCAAACGTGAGTCTCGCATAGAGCGTATCACGCCTCTTTATCATTCATGAAGCATCCCCATGTTTTCAACGATTGCATTAATATTTTAGTGTCACCAAAGGTTGTATTTAGACCATATAACTAACTATGATGTTATGTATATCATTTCAGACTCAAATCCCTCTCAATTATTGTGTTGTTCCTAATATCAAATTGCTGAATCTGCGCACATCGACCTAAATCGTGTGGCCGTCCTAAAACAGTGAGTTGCAATGTTGAGAATTCATGTATGATATGTGTTGAATAATGATATCATTAAAATATTATCCTTAATTGATGGTCGTTATCTATATATATAGCGTTCGACATTGTCCTTATTAGTATACTCTTGAAGGACTATCTTGAGCTAGCGATCCTATTAGAAAACGACCAACTAGGTGTTTTTAAATGCATTTTGTTTATTGTATAGGCATGCTTATCCTGTGTTCTTTTTTCTTGTGTCCGTCCACATGAGTACTTTTTCGGTCTATCTAGTATTGCTTGACTCCATAAGCCTTGAAAACATGATGTAGACAGCATTAATCTGACAGCGAGAAGGTTATGTATTATAGAGTATGTGAATATGTGTAAAAATCCTTTATTATGTAACAATTCTTTAATATGTCATTATTTTTAAGTATGTATTATAACAGGAATTTTTAAAACATATGTTTCAGACTTGTGGCTCCTGAAGAAGGCGTTTTTTCAACGCCGAAAGGCGCGTCGAGTCAGTTCGCCACTGCTCCAGGAGACCAACGATAATCATATAAAATCTCTTTTTTAGGGTGTCCTTGTTTTATGATTTATTCTATGTATAAATTGCAGGATTTTTTAATTATTGTACTGCCGTCATATAGTCTCTGTTTTTCAGTATTCTATATGATTTTTAATTATGTTTATTAAAATTGTGATTGTTTTATATAATTTGGTTTATCCCTTCTTTTGCTGTCATTTTAAGTCACTTGTTTTTCAATACTTAAATTGCCTAGGAATTTTTATTCACACATTGATATCCCTGCCCTAGGAGTTTGTTTTACACTACTTTCCAGGGGGTCCTTGTTTTTTTTCAATCCCTGCGCAAATGCTTTACACATCGCCTCTGAGATAAGCCTGACTACTCGGGCCAAGCTACTGAGGGGGTGAGCAGGGGTTATCTTGGCGGGTGACTTCCTTGCCCTGACATAGAATGGTGGTTTCTGCCTGGCTTTGGCGCAAGCCTTAGCCAATCAGAAATACCCATTTCTAACAGTTCTGCTTCTCGACAGACCCTCAAGAGGGCTCTGCTACTCGGCAGACCCTCTAGAGGGCTTTGCTACTCGGCAGACCGTCAAGAGGGCTCTGATTCTCGACAGACACTCAAGAAGGCTCTGCTTCTCGACAGACCCTCAAGAAGGCTCTGGTTCTCGACAAAGCCTCAAGAAGGCTCTGCTTCTCGACAGACCCTCAAGAAGGCTCTGCTTCTCGACAGACCCTCAAGAAGTCAATGCTTCGCCAGAGACCCTCAAGAGGGCTCTGCTTCTCAAGACCCTCGAGAGGCCTCTGCTTCTCAAAAGACCCTCAAAGGGCTCTGCTTCTCAAGACCCTCAAGAGGCCTCTGCTTCTCAACAGACTCTCAGAGGGCTCTGCTTCTCGACAGACCCCCAGAGGGCTCTGCTTCTCGACAGACCCTCAAGAGGACTCTAGGTATCCTTAGGTCAGGGTTAGAGGGGTTGCATGGTGAAGAGAGCAAGGTATCCTTAGGACAGGGGCAGAGGGGCTGCATGGTGAAGAGAGCAGGGTATCCTTAGGACAGGGTTAGAGGGGGCTGCAAGGTGAAGAGAGCAGGGTATCCTTAGGACAGGGTTAGAGGGGGCTGCATGGTGAAGAGAGCAGGTATCCTTAGGACAGGGGCAGAGGGGGCTGCATGGTGAAGAGAGCAGGGTATCCTTAGGACAGGGTTAGGGGGCTGCATGGTGAAGAGAGCAGGGTATCCTTAGGACAGGGGCAGAGGGGCTGCATGGTGAAGAGAGCAGGGTATCCTTAGGACAGGGTTAGAGGGGGCTGCAAGGTGAAGAGAGCAGGGTATCCTTAGGTCAGGGTTAGAGGGGGCTGCATGGTGAAGAGAGCAGGGTATCCTTAGGACAGGGTCAGAGGGGGCTGCAAGGTGAAGAGAACAGGGTATCCTTAGGTCAGGGTTAGAGGGGCTGCAAGGTGAAGAGAGCAGGGTATCCTTAGGTCAGGGTTAGAGGGGCTGCATGGTGAAGAGAGCAGGGTATCCTTAGGACAGGGTCAGAGGGGGCTGCAAGGTGAAGAGAGCAGGGTATCCTTAGGTCAGGGTTAGAGGGGCTGCAAGGTGAAGAGAGCAGGGTATCCTTAGGACAGGGTTAGAGGGGCTGCAAGGTGAAGAGAGCAGGGTATCCTTAGGTCAGGGTTAGAGGGGCTGCATGGTGAAGAGAGCAGGGTATCCTTAGGACAGGGTTAGAGGGGCTGCATGGTGAAGAGAGCAGGGTATCCTTAGGACAGGGTTAGAGGGGCTGCATGGTGAAGAGAGCAGGGTATCCTTAGGACAGGGTTAAAGGGGCTGCATGGTGAAGAGAGCAAGGTATCCTTAGGACAGGGGCAGAGGGGCTGCATGGTGAAGAGAGCAGGGTATCCTTAGGACAGGGTTAGGGGGGCTGCGTGGTGAAGAGAGCAGGGTATCCTTAGGACAGGGGCAGAGGGGGCTGCAGGGTGAAGAGAGCAGGGTATCCTTAGGACAGGGTTATAGGGGGCTGCATGGTGAAGAGAGCAGGGTATCCTTAGGACAGGGTTAAGGCGGCTGCATGGTGAAGAGAGCAGGGTATCCTTAGGACAGGGTTAGGGGGGTTGCATGGTGAAGAGAGCAGGGTATCCTTAGGACAGGGTCAGAGGGGCTGCATGGTGAAGAGAGCAGGGTATCCTTAGGACAGGGTTAGAGGGGGCTGCATGGTGAAGAGGGCAGGGTATCCTTAGGACAGGGTCAGGGGGCTGCATGGTGAAGAGAGCAGGGTATCCTTAGGTCAGGGTTAGAGGGGCTGCATGGTGAAGAGAGCAGGGTATCCTTAGGACAGGGTCAGAGGGGGCTGCAAGGTGAAGAGAGCAGGGTATCCTTAGGTCAGGGTTAGAGGGGCTGCAAGGTGAAGAGAGCAGGGTATCCTTAGGACAGGGTTAGAGGGGCTGCAAGGTGAAGAGAGCAGGGTATCCTTAGGTCAGGGTTAGAGGGGCTGCATGGTGAAGAGAGCAGGGTATCCTTAGGACAGGGTTAGAGGGGCTGCATGGTGAAGAGAGCAGGGTATCCTTAGGACAGGGTTAGAGGGGCTGCATGGTGAAGAGAGCAGGGTATCCTTAGGACAGGGTTAAAGGGGCTGCATGGTGAAGAGAGCAAGGTATCCTTAGGACAGGGGCAGAGGGGCTGCATGGTGAAGAGAGCAGGGTATCCTTAGGACAGGGTTAGGGGGGCTGCATGGTGAAGAGAGCAGGGTATCCTTAGGACAGGGGCAGAGGGGGCTGCAGGGTGAAGAGAGCAGGGTATCCTTAGGACAGGGTTATAGGGGGCTGCATGGTGAAGAGAGCAGGGTATCCTTAGGACAGGGTTAAGGCGGCTGCATGGTGAAGAGAGCAGGGTATCCTTAGGACAGGGTTAGGGGGGTTGCATGGTGAAGAGAGAAGGGTATCCTTAGGACAGGGTCAGAGGGGCTGCATGGTGAAGAGAGCAGGGTATCCTTAGGACAGGGTTAGAGGGGGCTGCATGGTGAAGAGGGCAGGGTATCCTTAGGACAGGGTCAGGGGGCTGCATGGTGAAGAGAGCAGGGTATCCTTAGGATAGGGTCAGGGGGGGCTGCATGGTGAAGGAAGCAGGGTATCCTTAGGACAGGGTTAGAGGGGGCTGCAACGTGAAGAGAGCAGGGTATCCTTAGGACAGGGTCAGGGGGGCTGCATGGTGAAGAGAGCAGGGTATCCTTAGGACAGGGTCAGAGGGGGCTGCATGGTGAAGAGAGCAGGGTATCCTTAGGACAGGGGCAGAGGGGCTGCATGGTGAAGAGAGCAGGGTATCCTTAGGACAGGGTTATAGGGGGCTGCATGGTGAAGAGAGCAAGGTATCTTTAGGACAGGATCAGAGGGGCTGCATGGTGAAGAGAGCAGGGTATCCTTAGGACAGGGTTAGAGGGGCTGCATGGTGAAGAGAGCAGGGTATCCTTAGGACAGGGTTAAAGGGGCTGCATGGTGAAGAGAGCAAGGTATCCTTAGGACAGGGGCAGAGGGGCTGCATGGTGAAGAGAGCAGGGTATCCTTAAAACAGGGTTAGGGGGGCTGCGTGGTGAAGAGAGCAGGGTATCCTTAGGACAGGGGCAGAGGGGGCTGCAGGGTGAAGAGAGCAGGGTATCCTTAGGACAGGGTTATAGGGGGCTGCATGGTGAAGAGAGCAGGGTATCCTTAGGACAGGGTTAAGGCGGCTGCATGGTGAAGAGAGCAGGGTATCCTTAGGACAGGGTTAGGGGGGTTGCATGGTGAAGAGAGCAGGGTATCCTTAGGACAGGGTCAGAGGGGCTGCATGGTGAAGAGAGCAGGGTATCCTTAGGACAGGGTTAGAGGGGGCTGCATGGTGAAGAGGGCAGGGTATCCTTAGGACAGGGTCAGGGGGCTGCATGGTGAAGAGAGCAGGGTATCCTTAGGTCAGGGTTAGAGGGGATGCATGGTGAAGAGAGCAGGGTATCCTTAGGACAGGGTCAGAGGGGGCTGCAAGGTGAAGAGAGCAGGGTATCCTTAGGTCAGGGTTAGAGGGGCTGCAAGGTGAAGAGAGCAGGGTATCCTTAGGACAGGGTTAGAGGGGCTGCAAGGTGAAGAGAGCAGGGTATCCTTAGGACAGGGTTAGAGGGGCTGCAAGGTGAAGAGAGCAGGGTATCCTTAGGTCAGGGTTAGAGGGGCTGCATGGTGAAGAGAGCAGGGTATCCTTAGGACAGGGTTAGAGGGGCTGCATGGTGAAGAGAGTAGGGTATCCTTAGGACAGGGTTAGAGGGGCTGCATGGTGAAGAGAGTAGGGTATCCTTAGGACAGGGTTAGAGGGGCTGCATGGTGAAGAGAGCAGGGTATCCTTAGGACAGGGTTAAAGGGGCTGCATGGTGAAGAGAGCAAGGTATCCTTAGGACAGGGGCAGAGGGGCTGCATGGTGAAGAGAGCAGGGTATCCTTAGGACAGGGTTAGGGGGGCTGCATGGTGAAGAGAGCAGGGTATCCTTAGGACAGGGGCAGAGGGGGCTGCAGGGTGAAGAGAGCAGGGTATCCTTAGGACAGGGTTATAGGGGGCTGCATGGTGAATAGAGCAGGGTATCCTTAGGACAGGGTTAAGGCGGCTGCATGGTGAAGAGAGCAGGGTATCCTTAGGACAGGGTTAGGGGGTTTGCATGGTGAAGAGAGCAGGGTATCCTTAGGACAGGGTCAGAGGGGCTGCATGGTGAAGAGAGCAGGGTATCCTTAGGACAGGGTCAGAGGGGCTGCATGGTGAAGAGAGCAGGGTATCCTTAGGACAGGGTTAGAGGGGGCTGCATGGTGAAGAGGGCAGGGTATCCTTAGGACAGGGTCAGGGGGCTGCATGGTGAAGAGAGCAGGGTATCCTTAGGTCAGGGTTAGAGGGGATGCATGGTGAAGAGAGCAGGGTATCCTTAGGACAGGGTCAGAGGGGGCTGCAAGGTGAAGAGAGCAGGGTATCCTTAGGTCAGGGTTAGAGGGGCTGCAAGGTGAAGAGAGCAGGGTATCCTTAGGACAGGGTTAGAGGGGCTGCAAGGTGAAGAGAGCAGGGTATCCTTAGGTCAGGGTTAGAGGGGCTGCATGGTGAAGAGAGCAGGGTATCCTTAGGACAGGGTTAGAGGGGCTGCATGGTGAAGAGAGTAGGGTATCCTTAGGACAGGGTTAGAGGGGCTGCATGGTGAAGAGAGCAGGGTATCCTTAGGACAGGGTTAAAGGGGCTGCAAGGTGAAGAGAGCAGGGTATCCTTAGGACAGGGTTAGAGGGGCTGCAAGGTGAAGAGAGCAGGGTATCCTTAGGTCAGGGTTAGAGGGGCTGCATGGTGAAGAGAGCAGGGTATCCTTAGGACAGGGTTAGAGGGGCTGCATGGTGAAGAGAGTAGGGTATCCTTAGGACAGGGTTAGAGGGGCTGCATGGTGAAGAGAGCAGGGTATCCTTAGGACAGGGTTAAAGGGGCTGCATGGTGAAGAGAGCAAGGTATCCTTAGGACAGGGGCAGAGGGGCTGCATGGTGAAGAGAGCAGGGTATCCTTAGGACAGGGTTAGGGGGGCTGCATGGTGAAGAGAGCAGGGTATCCTTAGGACAGGGGCAGAGGGGGCTGCAGGGTGAAGAGAGCAGGGTATCCTTAGGACAGGGTTATAGGGGGCTGCATGGTGAATAGAGCAGGGTATCCTTAGGACAGGGTTAAGGCGGCTGCATGGTGAAGAGAGCAGGGTATCCTTAGGACAGGGTTAGGGGGTTTGCATGGTGAAGAGAGCAGGGTATCCTTAGGACAGGGTCAGAGGGGCTGCATGGTGAAGAGAGCAGGGTATCCTTAGGACAGGGTTAGAGGGGGCTGCATGGTGAAGAGGGCAGGGTATCCTTAGGACAGGGTCAGGGGGCTGCATGGTGAAGAGAGCAGGGTATCCTTAGGATAGGGTCAGGGGGGGCTGCATGGTGAAGGAAGCAGGGTATCCTTAGGACAGGGTTAGAGGGGGCTGCAACGTGAAGAGAGCAGGGTATCCTTAGGACAGGGTCAGGGGGGCTGCATGGTGAAGAGAGCAGGGTATCCTTAGGACAGGGTCAGAGGGGGCTGCATGGTGAAGGAAGCAGGGTATCCTTAGGACAGGGTTAGAGGGGGCTGCAACGTGAAGAGAGCAGGGTATCTTTAGGACAGGGTCAGGGGGGCTGCATGGTGAAGAGAGCAGGGTATCCTTAGGACAGGGTCAGAGGGGGCTGCACGGTGAAGAGAGCAGGGTATCCTTAGGACAGGGGCAGAGGGGCTGCATGGTGAAGAGAGCAGGGTTTTCTTAGGGCAGGGTTAGGGGGGCTGCATGGTGAAGAGAGCAGGGTATCCTTAGGACAGGGGCAGAGGGGGCAGCAGGGTGAAGAGAGCAGGGTATCCTTAGGACAGGGTTATAGGGGGCTGCATGGTGAAGAGAGCAGGGTATCCTTAGGACAGGGTTAAGGCGGCTGCATGGTGAAGAGAGAAGGGTATCCTTAGGACAGGGTTAGGGGGTTGCATGGTGAAGAGAGCAGGGTATCCTTAGGACAGGGTTATAGGGGGCTGCATGGTGAAGAGAGCAAGGTATCTTTAGGACAGGATCAGAGGGGCTGCATGGTGAAGAGAGCAGGGTATCCTTAGGACAGGGGTAGAGGGGCGTCATGGTGAAGAGAGCAGGGTATCCTTAGGACAGGGTCAGAGGGGGCTGCAGAGTGAAGAGAGCAGGGTATCCTTAGGACAGGGTTAGAGGGGGCTGCATGGTGAAGAGAACAGGGTATCCTTAGGACAGGGTCAGAGGGGGCTGCATGGTGAAGAGAGCAGGGTATCCTTAGGACAGGGTTAAGGCGGCTGCATGGTGAAGAGAGCAGGGTATCCTTAGGACAGGGTCAGGGGGCTGCATGGTGAAGAGAGCAGGGTATCCTTAGGACAGGGGCAGAGGGGGCTGCATGGTGAAGAGAGCAGGGCATCCTTAGGACAGGGTCAGGGGGCTGCATGGTGAAGAGAGCAGGGCATCCTTAGGACAGGGTCAGGGGGGCTGCATGGTGAAGAGAGCAGGGTATCCTTAGGACAGGGGCAGAGGGGCGTCATGGTGAAGAGAGCAGGGTATCCTTAGGATAGGGTCAGGGGGCTGCATGGTGAAGAGAGCAGGGTATCCTTAGGACAGGGTTATAGGGGGCTGCATGGTGAAGAGAGCAGGGTATCCTTAGGACAGGGGCAGAGGGGGCTGCAGGGTGAAGAGAGCAGGGTATCCTTAGGACAGGGTCAGGGGGCTGCATGGTGAAGAGAGCAGGGTATACTTAGGACAGGGTTAGAGGGGGCTGCATGGTGAAGAGAGCAGGGTATCCTTAGGACAGGGTCAGGGGGCTGCATGGTGAAGAGAGCAGGGTATCCTTAGGACAGGGTTAGAGGGGGCTGCATGGTGAAGAGAGCAGGGTATCCTTAGGACAGGGTTTAAGGGGGCTGCATGGTGAAGAGAGCAGAGTATCCTTAAGACAGGGTCGGGGGCTGCATGGTGAAGAGAGCAGGGTATCCTTAGGACAGGGGTAGAGGGGCGTCATGGTGAAGAGAGCAGGGTATCCTTAGGACAGGGTCAGAGGGGGCTGCAGGGTGAAGAGAGCAGGGTATCCTTAGGACAGGGTTAGAGGGGGCTGCATGGTGAAGAGAACAGGGTATCCTTAGGACAGGGTCAGAGGGGGCTGCATGGTGAAGAGAGCAGGGTATCCTTAGGACAGGGTTAGGGGGCTGCATTGTGTGTACACTATACTGTGCAGTCCTCTATGGTAGAAAACCACACCTGCTCAGGGGCCTAACACTAGGACTGCCATGAGGACCCTGCGCCCACATGAAGGGAGGTAACTCCAGAGACTCCCAACTCCTGGCAAAACCAACTGCTCTTGACGTCAGACGGGTGCTTTGGTACATGAAGGGCAGAAGGGGACCTGGAGGATTCAACTAGTATTCTTAGATAGTAGAACCAGAGCGGTGCAAACGCTGGCAACTACTAGAAGCCACAAATTGGTGCCAAATGCGCAAATTGTCCAGCAAAATGTTCTAAAAAGACACTTTTATGAACACTTCCTCTGGAATCCATAGAGCTCATACTCAACTCCAGGCAGCATCCAGACACACATCTGGATTCATCACTGTGGAATCTTAAGATGAACCCTGAAGGTAGATCACCTCCACACACCAAGATGAGACAGACCTGTGGCAGGAGGCCTCAGCTTGCGCAAGCAGAGAGCGTGTGTCCATGTCACTGGACAGCCTGTTCCAGTTCCTGGTTACCTTCATTTATCCACCTAATGCATACTGGGAGGTGTAGTCTTTATTCCGCCTTGATTCAACTGACTTGATTAGACCCAAGCCTCAAATCACAATGGTTACTAGAAAGAAAGCCTGGGATCAGACCTGACAGTCCACGGTGATGTGGAGTCCTATAGTCACCCAAGGCCGGTCTCGAGAAACGGGACCTGCTGTCTGAAGTGAGGTGAGGATGCAAGAACTGGGACTGGGACTGGATCTCACATGGACCCCACAGGCAGCATCCCGCAGACCCAGGCAGGGCCTCTACAGACCCCAGGCAGGGTCTTGGAGCATGCACCCTGTCTGTCCTCCACGCCTACGGGCCAATAATTCAGCAACGAATACCCATCCTCTGCCAAGTGTAAGCGAGTCATGTCCCGATTACATCTGTCATTACGACTCATCAGTTTATTCGCATTATTAGAGCTGAGTCACGAGGGAGGCTTCTTGCAGTACCCAAGCATCCCAAAATAAATCCAGCAGAGGAGCCGGGCCTCAGGTAAGGTCATCTGAGGCCACGGAGAGGCAGGATCGGTCTGTCAGGGCATGCTCCTTTCTGCCCTCAGGTACGGACTGTTCCATCTTAGTGTGAAATCTACACTTTGGAGGAGGCGAGATGGCAAATCCCACCAAGTATGTGACAAATCAAAGTCAATGGATGCAGCAGGGACAGTAAGGCGTCAGTGAGAGGGCTCGGAGCAGCGTCCTCGACTGCGCTTCTCGCAGGCTGTGTCACCTCAGACTGCGCCTCTGGCTCTACTTCTACAGGTCAGGAGAGGAGTCACCCGTGGACATCAACCGTGAATCTATGCTTTATAGAAATCTTATCCCTAACTCTGCATGTCCCCTGAAAACACGACCATCAAGAGTTAGACTGGGCCAAGGTAGCCCACAATGGACCACGGTGACTCGTGGCCAGCTCAGTACGATGCCGTCATCATCAGGTGGGTGTAGACGGGGCTACCATATACCCAAGCCCTGCTCAACCCTAACCAGCCGGGGAGAGGAAGGCCGCCCTTTGAAACAGGTCAGGATGGAGTTGGTGATCCAAGACCAGTTTCAGGATGAAACCGTCGCGGCATCAAACTTGATTATCCTATACCCAACCCAGCTCAACCCTAGCCAACCAGGTAGAGGGGACTGACCTTGAGACAGACCACAATGGAGTCTACTGATCCAAGACCAGCCTCAAGACAGTGTCCTTATCATGACATCAGCCCCATGGAAGACCCTGTAGAGGGAGAATGCCCCTAAGACAGACCGCGATGGAGTCTACTGACCTTGAGACAAACTACGGTCGAGTCTAGTCATTCACGAGCAGCTTCAAGACATTGTCCTCATCAAGACATCAGACTGGAAGACCGTGTGAAGAAGAAAAATACCCTTGAGACAGACTGCAATAGAGACCAGTGATCCAAGGCCAGCCTCAAGACAGTGTCATTATCATAACATCAGTCTGGGCTGGCCATGGAAGACCTGGTAGCGGAAGAATGCCCTGGAGACAGACCGCGATAGAGACCAGTGATCCAAGACCAGCCTGAAGGCAGTGTCATTATCATAAAGTAAGTTTATCAAAAGGAGACTAGCTCAAGAGCAGGGGTTAATCTGACATTATTATTATTGTTTTCCTAGCGACTCAGTATGGTTTTGCCGATTGGCAGTGGCACCTGTTGGGTGTCTTTGGAAAGCCCTCACCCACCAACCTAGTTGGTGGCATGCTTCATCATCGGGCCCACCCAGTGACACCTAGCGTGTCCCGGGTGTGCTTCGACGCCTGATTACAGCGGAGCAGGTATGTCACTGTGTGTGCGGTGTGGGGTGTTCAGGTATGTGAAGTTAAAACGGCTTGGCGGATGGTCCCTGAGGTGAGGATACTTTATTAAAAGGGCCTCCGTCAGCGGTTAAAAATAAGGCTGTTGGGACGTTAGAGGCGGGTTACGACCTCCTACGTCCTTAGAGTGTCAACATGTTTCAGCCAGTGCCTTATTACTAATCTGGCTTTCATCAGGACTGTAAAATATGTGTGAGTTAAAATAGGGGTTGTGTAGTGTAGTCTATGTGTCTACACGCACTAAAGTGTATCTAACTGTGAGAGGGGGGATTCCCTTCTCAAGATCACCTGTACATTTTACATTGAGGACAGGTACAAGACAAACATAGGGGAGAAAGAGTCACTAGAAAGTATTGATCAAAATTGTGACAGCCGACTTAATAGCGAATAGGTGCAGGCTATGAGCGGCTCAAGTGTAATGATACTGGTGGTATCATTATTGTGGAATCGCACTAGAACTTCGAGGGTGTAGTGATTTAAAACAGCGGTGAAAATACTGCAGTGAATGGTGAAGAATTTTGGCGCAAGGACCATGTCTTACGCTTTCAAGGCTTGTTTTTTGCTCCAAGGTATTGAAGTGGCAAGGTGTGGCCCTAGTTGGGAGAGAGAGGTAGGACCACTAGGGTTAGGAGACCTGTGGGAGAAAATTTGGGAAGCGCTTACCTATTGTAGAGATGTACAGCATACTCACAGGATTTCTGGCCAGCAGCAGCGTGGGACCTGTTGTGCCTCCTTCGCAGAACCGGTGATGAATGGCTGTAGTTGCCGGTTTTTATACTGTCATTGATTGCATAATTGAGGGCACCTGGGGGAAAAGCAATGGTAGAGAGACTCGCGAAGCGGGTCTAAATAGCGCTCAGGTGTGTGCAGAGGCTGATCTAGAGAGCCTGCGTGGGCGTGTGATGCTGCCGGGTGCTGGAGCGGTCATGAAACGCGCATGCGCGACCGGGAAGTGGTCCGCGCATGTGCCGGAGTCAGTGTTGCAGTGAAGAGCGCATGCGCGGCCGAGATGTGGTCCGCGCATGCGCCGTAGCGAGTGTTTAGTTGCGCGAATCGGCTGGTGGCACAGCCTGCGCTAGTGCTAATTCGCCTGGTGCCCTGGCTACTATTGGATGACAGGGCAGTTTGCAAAACTGAATAAATGGCGCTTGAGACACATGGTTGTACTCAAGTGCTAGTGTGGGTAAGGTGGCACTGAATATGTTACCTAAGGCCCTGACAGGTAACCAGGGGGTTTACATGGCAGGATGGATGGCTCTTGAGACCCCAGATAGTTCTCAAGGGTTGGATGAATCTGCACAGTATGGCCTAACTGGAAGGTGGTAAAGACCAGGAGGCATGGTTTATAAAGGGGGGGGGGGCACTGTTGGTCTGACTGGGTTACTCAATAGAGTTCTGGTGGGTGGCTCGCCAGGTGATGTGATAAACATCATAGGGTCAGGGAGTTCCAGGGGATAGCGTCATTCAGCCCATCCGTGGCTGTAGACAGACGGTATATCCATCTTTGTTCTTTGTTTAAAAGTTTTTTGTCGTTGTTAATCGGGCTGACTGGTATTTGCTCAATGACTGTCCAGGTGAAGTCATTGGGGGTGTGGCCGTTGGTGATGAAGTGGTTTGTCAATTTGCTTATGTTTTTCTTGCATCTCATTGTGCTGCGGTGCTCCGTGATCCTGGTCCTCACTTTGCGGGTGGTCATGCCCACATATCTGAGTCCACATCTGCAGGTTAGTAAGTAAATCACATTCTGTGAGTTACAGTTTGTGTGGCTTCTCTGGGACCATACTTTATTGGGTTCCAGGTTGAGAGTTTTGGTGTGGGATGTCAGGTGACAGACACTACAGTCATTGCATGGGTAGTGTCCGGTTACTTTGGGCATTCCCCACGCATTAAGGATGGTGTTGTCAGGTTTAGGTGGTGGTCTGGGTCTGGTACTGACTAGTTGGTCTCGGAGATTGTGGCACCTTTTGTAGGCGAACCTGGGGGGTTCCCATTTCCTTTGCCCTGAATTGATGATTCTCCAGTGCTTTTTTATGATTTTAGCCACTTCATTGGAGGCAGTGTTGAAAGTGGTCACACATGTTGTTGGTTGTGTGTCGCTTTCTCTGGTGACGTCTTCAAATAGCGCGTCGCGATTCTGGTTCCTTGCCCTCTTCTGGGTTTTCTTGATGATCGCCTTAGGGTAACCGCGGTTTTCTAGTTTTTGGGCTAGGTCCGCTGATTGCGTTTTGTAGTCTTTTACATCCGAGCAGTTCCTTCTAATGCGGAGAAACTGGCCAAAGGGTAAGTTTTCTTTTAGAGGCCGGGGATGGAAGCTGTTGAAATGCAGCAGTGAGTTTCTAGCCGTCGGTTTGTAATAGGTTGTTGTTGTCAAATTTTCGCCTTTTGCTGTTATTTGTAAATCCAAGAAAGGGAGTTGCCGGTTGCTGGCTGTGCAGGTAAACTTCAGGTATGGGTCTCTGTTGTTGAGCCATTGCAGGAAGTTGTCTAGTTCTGGTTACCTGTCAGGGCCTTAGGTAACATATTCAGTGCCACCTTACCCACACTAGCACTTGAGTACAACCATGTGTCTCAAGTGCCATTTATTCAGTTTTGCAAACTGCCCTGTCATCCAATAGTAGCCAGGGCACCAGGCGAATTAGCACTAGCGCAGGCTGTGCCACCAGCCGATTCGCGCAACTAAACACTCGCTACGGCGCATGCGCGGACCACATCTCGGCCGCGCATGCGCTCTTCACTGCAACACTGACTCCGGCACATGCGCGGACCACTTCCCGGTCGCGCATGCGCGTTTCATGACCGCTCCAGCACCCGGCAGCATCACACGCCCACGCAGGCTCTCTAGATCAGCCTCTGCACACACCTGAGCGCTATTTAGACCCGCTTCGCGAGTCTCTCTACCATTGCTTTTCCCCCAGGTGCCCTCAATTATGCAATCAATGACAGTATAAAAACCGGCAACTACAGCCATTCATCACCGGTTCTGCGAAGGAGGCACAACAGGTCCCACGCTGCTGCTGGCCAGAAATCCTGTGAGTATGCTGTACATCTCTACAATAGGTAAGCGCTTCCCAAATTTTCTCCCACAGGTCTCCTAACCCTAGTGGTCCTACCTCTCTCTCCCAACTAGGGCCACACCTTGCCACTTCAATAACCTTGGAGCAAAAAACAAGCCTTGAAAGCGTAAGACATGGTCCTTGCGCCAAAATTCTTCACCATTCACTGCAGTATTTTTACCGCTGTTTTAAATCACTACACCCTTGAAGTTCTAGTGCGATTCCACAATAATGATACCACCAGTATCATTACACTTGAGCCGCTCATAGCCTGCACCTATTCGCTATTAAGTCGGCTGTCACAATTTTGATCAATACTTTCTAGTGACTCTTTCTCCCCTATGTTTGTCTTGTACCTGTCCTCAATGTTAAATGTACAGGTGATCTTGAGAAGGGAATCCCCCCTCTCACAGTTAGATACACTTTAGGGCGTGTAGACACATAGACTACACTACACAACCCCTATTTTAACTCACACATATTTTACAGTCCTGATGAAAGCCAGATTAGTAATAAGGCACTGGCTGAAACATGTTGACACTCTAAGGACGTAGGAGGTCGTAACCCGCCTCTAACGTCCCAACAGCCTTATTTTTAACCGCTGACGGAGGCCCTTTTAATAAAGTATCCTCACCTCAGGGACCATCCGCCAAGCCGTTTTAACTTCACATACCTGAACACCCCACACCGCACACACAGTGACATACCTGCTCCGCTGTAATCAGGCGTCGAAGCACACCCGGGACACGCTAGGTGTCACTGGGTGGGCCCGATGATGAAGCATGCCACCAACTAGGTTGGTGGGTGAGGGCTTTCCAAAGACACCCAACAGGTGCCACTGCCAATCGGCAAAACCATACTGAGTCGCTAGGAAAACAATAATAATAATGTCAGATTAACCCCTGCTCTTGAGCTAGTCTCCTTTTGATAAACTTACATATAACCGGGGATCTGGACTAGCTATCTGGTCCTCTCTCTCCCTCTTGATTTACGCAGTGTCATTATCATAACATCAGTCTGGGCTGGCCATGGAAGACCTCGTAGCGGAAGAATGCCCCATCAACAGACCGCGATAGAGTCCACTGATCCAAGACCAGCCTAAAGACAGCGTCATCAGTCTCAAGACAGTATCCTCATCAAGACATCAGACGGGGCCACCAATGGCAGACCTCGTAGCGGAAGAATGCCCCCGAGACAGACTGTGATAGAGTTCTGTGATCCAAGACCAGCCTGAAGACAGTGTCATTATCATAACATCAGATGGGGCTAGCCATGGAAGACCTCGTAGCGGAAGAATGCCCCGGCGACAGACCGCGATAGAGTCCACTGATCCAAGACCAGCCTAAAGACAGCGTCATTATCATAGCATCAGACGGGGCTTGCCACAGAAGATCTCGTAGTGGAAGAATGCCCTTGAGACAGACTATGATAGAGTCTACTGATCTAAGACCAGTCTCAAGGCAGGGTCCTCATCATGACATCAGACAGGGCCACCAATGGAAGACCTCGTAGAGTAAGAATGCCCTTGAGACAGCCCGTGATGGAGTCTGGGGACCCAGTCTTAGCCAAGGCAGGATTCGTCAGCATGGCACTGCCATGCTGTGCCACCATCTGTGATTGCACAGCCAGTTGTTCTCTCATAGCATCCAGCGCCTTTATCCTGAAAGACCTGCCCTCCTCCCCATCCTGGCTGAGGTCACTTTGATGAAAAGCAGCTGTGCACAAATATCACATTTCATCTGGTGTTATTCATCTTGTAGAAGAACGGTTGAGCTGCCTTACCTTGGGGGCTATACCTTGGCCAGGGGCTGCGTCTTCTGTCCCACGATGCACCGGTTGAGAGTAAGGCCGAGGCTCCTGAGCATGGCACTCACTTGGTCTGGTCTCCCCGAGCTTCACCCAGCTCTGTCAAGAGAGAATAAATGAAAGGCGTTGTTAGACAAGCATAAAATATCGTCCAATCAAGCCCTCGCCGCAATTCCTCGCATCCAAAGATCCACCATGGGGGGAAGATCCTTCTCCTACTTAGCGGCCAAGACCTGAAATTCTCTCCCCACCCACCTCCGCCTTACACAGAACCACCTCTCCTTCAGAAAACAACTAAAAACTTGGATATTCGATAAGTAAAGTACCCCCTCCCTCAAGCGCCTTGTAAATGTAAATGTATTTATATAGCGCAAATCGCCCACATCGCAGGCATCTATGCGCTTGCTTAGGGAACCCGTCCTGGTATTCCCCTGTGAGATACCCCGGCAGGGTATCCACAAGGTGAAAGTCAGGCATCCCGCCGCGAGGGGCCGTTGTGGAGATTAAGCAAGCTATTGCCCAGAGTCGCAGAGTGTGAACCCGTGAGTCGAGTAGGCACCGGAGTGAGAATTATCGAGTCCGTGGAATTATTGAGCCCAACCCCCGTCGGGGCGGGGAATTGAACCCTGGTCCAGGGCCGATCTCAGCTTCCGGGTCTGCCGCCTCTAACCCCTGAGCCACACTTCTCCACCTTGAGACCCTCTGGGTGAGTAGTGCGCTATACAAATTTTAAACTTGAACTTGAACTTGAGACCCCTGTGAAGGGAGGACTGCAGAGACTACCGTCAGAGGCACAATAGGTACCTGAGACCCCCGTGGAAGGAGGACTGCAGCGACTACAGTTAGAGGCACGATAGAAACCTGAAACCCCTGGGGAGAAAGGACTGCAGAGTCTACAGTGAGAGGCACGATAGGTACCTGAGACCCCTGTGAAGGGAGGTCTGCAGAGACAACAGTCAGAGGAACAATAGGTACTTGAGACCCCATGTGGAGAGAGGACTGCAGCAACTCCAGTCAGAGGCACGATAGGCACTTGAGACCCCTGTGGAGAGAGGACTGCAGAGACTACAGTCAGAGGCACGATAGGTACTTGAGACCCCTGTGGAGAGAGGACTGCAGAGACTACAGTCAGAGGCACGATAGGTACTTGAGACCCCTGTGGAGAGAGGACTGCAGAGACTACAGCCAGAGGCATGATAGGAACCTGAGACCCCTGGAGAGAGAGGACTGCAGAGACTACTGTCCAACGCTCCTGCCTCACTGTGAGTGCACTGCATGTCCCAGTTTTACTCCCTCATTTAGAGACTGGCAGGCTGTACTCCAATCTGCCAGAGCAGCAGAGATGTGTCCTGCTCCCCGGGCAGCTACAGTCTGCCTCATTTAGGGATCTCCACCGAACAGCGTGGGATCTTTATGCCTCGAAGGGATCCTCGGCTCCTCTGAATACTCTGATGCTTTGCTGTGCAGGCGCTTTGTTCAATGCTGAAAATTGTCTTTGAAAATCAAAAAAAAGTTGACCCTGACACCCTGTGCGATGTCTCCCAGCGAGTGTGGGTCAAGGATCGCCAGGGTTTATCTAGCAATCCCAATTTGGAAAAAAATACACCTGAATATCTGCCCTAAAGAGCCGATATGGTCTGAGGAACTTTGACTGACGGCCCACTGTCAGTGAAGCCGGCAGCGGAGCCACTGGAGGCCGCCCTGGAGGGACCATTGCGATACGCCCGACTATAAATAGAGAGGGGTAACTGAGAGCTGACAGATCTAGTCAGCAGGTGTAGGACAGATATAGTGCCCTACCATGTTACTGCCCTGTCTGTAAAACACAAGATAAGGCCCTTAGTGTGTTCTGTGCGCCGGTGCATTCTGCATGGAAGAACTGCTGCTCACAGGTCTCCTCGGTAAAGAGTATGCAAAAATGTGGACATGTACTTTTAGGTTTTACATGTCCTGGTACAAAAAAAACCTTACATTTGTTTTTTCACTACTGCAAGACCTACCTCTCCATACGATAACATTGGGTTACCTTATTACACTTAATAAGTGCTACCTTTCAATTGGGAAAAAACACAGTTGATGGACAGAATGTAGAACGATGTCATACATTCACCCCAGTACAAGGATCTGGGCCTAAATCCATAGTTTTTTGCGCTCCACACCACCCTGGGTTAGACACTGGCTATATGCAAATCAGCTCTGACCCTGTGCCTCATGGGAACAGTCCAGTCCGAACTACCAAGCCATGTCTTTCCCAGACCGGAATCAAGCATCCAAGGACCAGTTTCTGGCTATCAGCCTTCATCAGCCTGGATAGCTTGACTCCAGTGGTGTGGAGAGCCTGGGACTCACGTCTGAGTATACCCAGCACACTCGGGTGAAAATTGCAAAAAACACAGTTGATGGACAGAATGTAGAACAATGTCATACATTCACCCCAGTACAAGGATCTGGGCCTCAATCCATCGTTTTTTTGCACTCCACACCACCCTGGGTTAGACACTGGCTATATGCAAATCAGCTCTGACCCTGTGCCTCATGGGAACAGTCCAGTCCGAACTACCAAGCCATGTCTTTCCCAGACCGGAATCAAGCATCCAAGGACCGGTTTCTGGCTATCAGCCTTCATCAGCCTGGATAGCTTGACTCCAGTGGTGTGGAGAGCCTGGGACTCACGTCTGAGTATACCCAGCACACTCGGGGTGAAAATTGCAAAAAACACAGTTGATGGACAGAATGTAGAACAATGTCATACATTCACCCCAGTACAAGGATCTGGGCCTCAATCCATCGTTTTTTTGCACTCCACACCACCCTGGGTTAGACACTGGCTATATGCAAATCAGCTCTGACCCTGTGCCTCATGGGAACAGTCCAGTCCGAACTACCAAGCCATGTCTTTCCCAGACCGGAATCAAGCATCCAAGGACCGGTTTCTGGCTATCAGCCTTCATCAGCCTTGATAGCCTGACTCCAGTGGTGTGGAGTCCATCACCTCCCCCTTTTTGTACCGCTTTTGGCCGCCATAAGTGTGGCAGGGTATGCTCAGACGTGAGTCCCTTGCTCACTTTGCCACTGGATTCAAGAAAGCCGGGCTGAAGACGGCTGGAATGCCAGAAACTGGTCCTCGGAAGCTTGTTTCCGGTCCAGGGAAGACATGGCTTGGCTGTTCGGGCTGCGCTGTTCCCATGAGGCACAGGGTCAGACTGATTTGCATATAGCCATGTCTGAACTGGGGTGGCAGAGTGGGCTAAAGAACGGTGATGGATTAAACCCAGATCTTTTGACTGGATGTGAGTGTTTGATTGACTCGGATGCTCCGTCCATCACCTCCCCCTTTTTGTACCACCTTTCAATTGGGAGCAAGTGGGAATTTTGAGTTTGGTGTATAAAGAATTGTAAATTGTAACTTAAAAACCTCTTTGAATGAAACCCCTCTTTAATGGATTTTAAGTCACATTTCTGAAAATGCCACTTTTACAAAGCTGCCATTGTCTTGTCCTAACCATTAGTGCCTGCAGCCTGTATCCTGGGTCACATGACTAGGTATAACTGGCGGTTGGTCTTTGTGTGTTGCTCCCAGACTGTGAGACAAAGGGGGATAGGTGTTGGCAAGAGGGACCATCCCTGACTTGATAGGGGGCAGAGCTGTCAGAGCACACTCACAAAGGGTTTCACACTAGTCTTTTGTGCCCTCAGACAGGCAGGGGGCAGGACCGCTGGAAATTCCAGACACCTCTGTGGGTGCAACCCTCCAGAATCGTCTCCTACTTCAA
This sequence comes from Lissotriton vulgaris, assembly GCF_964263255.1. NCBI lineage: Eukaryota > Metazoa > Chordata > Amphibia > Caudata > Salamandridae > Lissotriton > Lissotriton vulgaris. The sequence goes on along the minus strand of NC_141693.1, from coordinate 2,023,454,751 downwards.
AGCTGGCACCAAGTATAAATATTGGGATCCTCAGACTTAGCTCTTCAGTACATCTCTAGACCTGTGGAAGACTCAGAAGAAGGACTGCGGTGCTGCTCTCCTCCGAGGACTGCTACTCTGCTGCCCTGCTTGCTGAGAAGGAAGGCTCTACCCTTCATCCAGGTTTACGTGACTCCAAGGACCAGCTGACTGACCAGCTGCTCTGAGCTACAGGGACATAACACGCTCCAGAGGCCTCCATGCATCTGCCCAGCTGACCTGCAGCCTGGATGCAACTGGGCTTGCCTGAGGCCTGCTGGTCTCTGCTGGTCTCTGCTGGAATGAATTCCTGGTCCCCAAGAGGTGCCTCTCAGGTCTTGGACCCTTGGTTTGGCATCAGTTGATTTCCCTCTCCAAGAAAAGGAGAATTGCTGACGTTTTAGGCTCTTATTGACCACGAACAAACCTGTTCGCACCAAGATCTTGCTGCCTGTGCTGTCCACCAACGCAAGGCCCGCCAAACCAGACTCTTCAGGCCACAGCAACCACCAGTACAGCCCATGGTGACCGCCAACGCGAATCTCCAGCAATGACTGTCTGCGACGCTCGACAGGATCTTCGTACTACAGCGATGGCAGTCCACGTTACACGGCCTGCTGTTCGAGCTACAGCGACAAATATCCACCATTCTCCTTGCTGTCCCGTCCACTGCGAATGGAACTCTTCACGCTGGCCTTTGAAGGTAACTCTTTCAGCAAGACTAACCTGGTCCCTGTGCCCCGCCCGTGGCCTATCACAGTTGGCCTGAACTTGTGACTTTCTCCGAGTCTTGCACAATCAGATAACTATGAGTGGCACTTTGTGCTTTTAGGAGCTAATCTTACTTGAAATCTTTACATTGCATATCTCCGGTTCTACTGATTGGATTTTTGTCATTTTGTCTAAAATAATTTATTACATGTTACTCTATTATGCTACATTGGTGTGGGATTTTTCTCGTGGGATGTTTTCACTTTATTACTCTTTGAAGTGCTGCATGCATACTTTACACATTGCCTCTAAGTTAAGCCTGACTGCTTTGTTGCCTAGCGACCAGAGGTTAAGCACAAGTTAATTTGTGGTTGTTTGCATATGAGTTAATCCAGACAGGAATTGGGGCTGCAGCTTGCGTAGGGTTTCAACCCCTCAATAAGTACCCCCAATTTCCTACACACGTCTTCCTATGCCCTGACTGGAGTGTTTCTAGTTCCAGTGTGAATGCGTTCTAAGCCACACTGGAGGCATAACTGAGTCTAGTTTCCTCGTCCAAGTGTCAACCTGCTCCTTGTCTGTCTGTAGGTGTATCATTCCCCTAGTATCTATGACACTCGCAAATGGAGTCCACAACTTCATTTCCCAGTGTCAGTGACTTCCTGTCTGTGAGAAAGTGCCAACTTTCTTGCATGGTATGCCCCCACTTTTTTCTGAATTGCTGATGGGCTTTGACTGAGCGTGCCCTGGGCTCCTGCCAATCAGGTGCCCAGGGCTTGTGTTCCTTCCCTAAAACTGTGTTAAAGCCTAAACCTAATTGGCATCTCTGGCCACATGTCAGCCCTTGGTAAATGGTACCCTAGGTACCCAGGTCATTGTGACCAGAGAAGGCCCCTAAGGGCTGCAGCACTTATTGTGCCACCCTTAGAGGCCCTGTGCCCTGACACACACACACTGCTTTGGCAGGCTGCGTGTCTTGGTGCAGAACAAAACAAAGAGTTGACATGGCAAAAACGTATTTTCACACATCCCTGTGTGCCATGCCCACAAACCCACTGCCCTGGAATACATCAGTCACCCCTCTAGCAGGGTCCCCTATGCCAGTGGAAGGGGACAGGCGCATGAGCCCTGTACCCCTACAGTACCCTGGTCCATTCCTGGGCACTGTAAGTGCAGTAAGCCATTAAGAGTATATAGTGCTGGGAGGTTGTCATTATGAACACCACAGCACCATAATGGCGACACTGAAGACTGAGATGTTTGGTATCAAACTTCTCAGCACATTAAACCCACACTGATGCCAGTGTGGGATTTAATGTAAAATACATGACAGAAGGCATCTTGGAGATGCCCCCTGAAACTCGACCAACTCCCAGTGACCTGACTGAGTGGCTGCCAAGGATGCCACCCCCATATATGCTTCTGGACCCCTGGGTCGAGAGCTTGCCGCTCTCGGGGGCCTGAAACAATGCACATCCTGGGACAAGGTGCCAAGCCTCCACCCCCAGGATGGGCAGGGTTCACGAAGAAGAAGCTTCAAAGGCATACCGCCTTTGTGAGCCTCTCCAGACCACTTGCTGTACTCAGCAACTGGTCCCCAACGGTTCTACCCCCCACTTTGGGCGGGAGACCCAGTGGGAAAAACATAGTGAGGAAGAGAGGTGTGCCCACCTCTGCCAACTCAACCCCTAGGGTGGGGGAGGCGAGGTGAAGCACAACCTCGAGTCCCCGCCATCTTGAGGATGGGGGGACCCAGCCAACCAGGGACAGGCTCCTGCCCCCCTTCCACTAGAGAGTGTCTGAATAGGGGGTGTACCCACCCCAGGGAAGGGACCCATTGGTCCTTGACCTTTACCTACCTGTAATACCCCTACATTTAGTATTTAGGGGCACCCTGAACCTTCCTTCCTCAGATCCAGCAACAACAAGAAAAGAAGAAGGACGAGAAGCCGTGCAGAGCTAACAAGAGGACGACGCCCACTGACTTGGCCCCAGCCCTACAGACCTGTCTCCCCTTGAACCTGCTCCTGCGAAATCCCGGCGTGTCCAGCAGCCAGCAACCTCACCAACCTCGGAGGATCTGCTTGCATTCACTTCCCAAGCTGCTTCTCCTGTGAACACTGGACGTGTTTGAACTGCAGCTTCTGATGCCAACCAGGAACCGAGAATCCAGCACACTCTGCACCCGCCTAGCCCGGCCCGTGTTTGAGTGAACAAACACCCCGAGGAGGTCCCCCCGGTGATCCTGACTGGAGATACAGTGACCCCTGACCTGCCTCAAGCCGACACCTGCAGCCTCAATCCAGAGGGGCCCCCTACCATGACCAGAGCAGGTAAGAAAATCCGACGTCCAAAGGCACTCCTGCACCCGATGCCCCACAGCCTTGTGTGCCCAACCCAGCGGTGTTTAACCATCCCTCTACATCCCAACTTACCCCTCGAAGTGTTGGTTGCTCCAGGAAGATCCTCGTCCCCGAGCCTGCAGTGTTTCTTTGTCCCGGAGTATCTCCATTAAAATCAACAGGGCCCCCGACCTCAAAACAGCACCCTGCATCCGGCTGCCCTAGCGCCACTGAGGGTGCCCCTTTGGTGCTAACTTGGTCCCCAACTTACCCTGAGATTAACCCTAGGAGCTTTGCTCCCACAACCCTGTGGCCTGCTTGCCAGCCGCCACTAACTGGAGTCCCCTTATCCCCCATTGGATTACATTGGGCCTCAACACTCTGCATCTGGCCGCCTGAGTGCCGCTGAGGGTCCAACAACAGTGCCTCACTGACTCTGGGAGACCCCCGAGTCTAACCCTAGAACCCTAACTCAAAAGACTGATTACTTACCTTGAAACCGATAACTCATTTTTCCTCATAGGATAACATTGACACTTTTTCTCCCAAAGGGTTTCTAAGTGTCGACTTTTGAAAACTGCAAATATTCCTTAAAAATCAGCCGAATAACCAAAACGCTTTTTCTCAACTGTTTTCAGGAGATGTCCCAGTGTTGAATCCAGGATCTAGCACTGAGTGAGAAAAAGTAACGATAACCTAACTTACCGGCTCAGTGAATTTCCTCCCATAGGTTAACATTGGTGATTCTATGTGAAAAAGTTTCTGTGTCAACTTTTGAAATGCAATAATATTCTTTAAAAATCGTACCTTTAACCAAAACGCATTTACCCACCTGTTTTCAGGAAATGGTCCAGGACTGAATCCAGGATCCTGTCCTGTGTTAGCAAAAGTAATCTGAAAAGTAATTCACTGTCTTTTACTTAAAAAGCCCATTCAATGTGTTGCAAACTGCTTTCTTAAAACTAACCAAAACCAGTACAGTACAAGTTACACTGCTATTTTGAACTGTGTTCATACAAGTAATTTACTTCTGAAAAGTATTTTTTATGCTGACCTGTACCAGGCTTGCTTGGTTCTAGAAATAAAACAACAGTATATTTTTTTATACAAAACAATTGGCCTAGAGTTCAGTTATTGAGCGTGTGAGACCATTTGCTGACTGAGTGTGTACAACAAATGCTTTACACTGTCCTCTGATACTGCCTTACTGCTCGACCAAGCTACCACTTTTGGAGAGTAAGGTTATATCTAACTTTAGCCTCTGCCAAACCTCTATAGATCCCTGGACTCTAAACACACTGTACCTCACAGTATATATAGAGCCAGTTTCTTACACTGTCCCAGTGTCAGCGACTTCCTGTCCCAGTGTCAGTGACTTCGTGTCCCAGTGTCAGTGACTTCCTGTCCCAGTGTCAGTGATTTCCTGTCCCAGTGTCAGTGACTTCCTGTCCCAGTGTCAGTGACTTCCTGGCACAGTGTCAGTGACTTCTTGTCCCCGTGTCGGTGACTTCCTGACAAGGTGTTGGTGTATCTATCTCTTTGTTCCAGTGCTTGTGCTAAAGTACCAGCATCACTGAGATTTGTTTCCTGTTCTTGCGGCAGTGCATTCCCACACCCTAGTGTCGGTGACTTCCTGTCCCAGACGGCATGGAGTATGGACCCTTTCTTAGTGTAATAATCCAGTTATAAAAGAATGAATATTATTTTTTTTAAAGTGTCGGGCACTAAACAAAGTTACCAAAAAAACACAATTTGTAGGAAGTGAGGCCAGGAATTGGGAGATTGCTAATTTAACAAAAGTGCACCAATACAGCAAAGTTCCCCCATCTATACAGCCCACACACATAGCAGCAACTTGCGTTTCAAGCACTATGTGGAAGTAACAATAATAATGAGTCTGGAAAGTCTTATCTTGCACTGGGAAGGATCTGCAGCATTGTAGGGACAAATACTAGGCGAGCTTGAGCTTTAGCCAAAATGCCTCTTTCCCCGGTTCAGGAATGCAGCCTGCTCACAAGGACTTTGGACTATTGGATTCATGTAAGGGCTCAATAATTAACAAACAAGCATCGGAAAAGCCAATTTACTAGCATTAGATGTTGGCCGTTTGAATTTGCCAATGCTTATTTTGTTTGTAAATGGTGTTCATACGAAGTCACGCATTGTATGAAAATAAGCATTGTTTAATAGCCAAAATGTATGTTGTTCATGTAAAACCACACATTGCATCCGTAGTCCCTGACACAGTGCAGATGTGCACTTTGTGCAAGATTAGAATGCCGTCACGTGAACCAATGGCGGAAATGGGCTGACCCTGTAGGCAGCGCAAACAAATGATGGACGGAATGCTGAATAAATCATACACTCACCCCCATTCAAGAGATCTGAGTTGAATCCATCCTTCTTTTTTTCAGCCTGCCGCTCCAGTTTAGACCCAGCCCTATGCAAATCAGTCTTGACCCTGTGCCTCATGGGAATAGTCCAGCCCGAACTGCCAAGCCAGGTCCTCCCTGGACCGGAAACAAGTATCCTACGACCGGTTTCTGGGTATTACCCTTTATCAGCCAGGCTAGCTGGAATCCAGTGGCACAGTGAGCCTGGGACCCACGTCTGGGCATACCCGGCGCACTTAGGGTGAAAAGTGCTATGCAAACAAATATTGGACAGAATGCTGTAGGCAGTAAAAGGTCATATTCGGCTGGAATATGACCTTTTGGGGCAACCAGCTGATTTACTGGGACATTATTTGAAATTATGCTGTGGACGTCAGTCTGCAGAAGAGGGTGTCTGAAGGCAGCTCTTCGGTTCGGTTGGAGGATCCGAAATATGCCTTCTCCAAATACTGTCAAAAACCCCTAAGTGATCCTCAGTCAGCTCCGACATAGTAATCCACGGAGTCATATGGAGGGTTTGAGGCTCCGTCAGGGTGGAAGTCAGAGCCCCAACATACACCAAAGATCTGAAGGAGAAGAAGACCAACAAGGACTCTACATGTATTTCTGAGAAAACTGTCTATACTAAGGCACCCCTGCAAGTCTACCCACTGTCACCACTACCCAATAAAAGCAGAGACGGAGCGATCTTGAGAGGTTGAATCCATGTAGGGTTGGATCCATGGGAGGTTGGATCCACACAGGGTTGGATCCACATAAGGTTGGATCAATGTGTGGTTGGATGCACGCAGGGTTGGATCCATGTAGGGTTGGATCCATGTGAGGTTGGATCAACGTGTGGTTGGATCCACGCAGGGTTGGATCCATGTAGGGTTGGATCCATGTGAGGTTGGATCAAGGTGGGGTTGGATCCACGCAGGGTTGGATCCACACAGGGTTGGATCAACGTGTGGTTGGATCCACGCAGGGTTGGATCCATGTAGGGTTGGATCCATGGGAGGTTGGATCCACACAGGGTTGGATCCACATACGGTTGGATCAAAGTGTGGTTGGATCCACGCAGGGTTGGATCCATGCAGGGTTGGATCCATGGGAGGTTGGAGCCACGCAGGGTGCGATCCACATACGGTTGGATGAACGTGTGTTTGGATCCATGCAGTGTTGGATCCATGGGAGGTTGGATCCATGCAGGGTTGGATCCACATACGGTTGGATCAATGTGTGGTTGGATCCATGCAGGGTTGGATCCATGGGAGGTTGGATCCACGCAGGGTGCGATCCACATACGGTTGGATCAAAGTGTGGTTGGATCCAAGTAGGGTTGGATCCAAGTAGGGTTGGATCCATGCAGGGTGCTATCCACATACAGTTGGATCAAAGTGTGGTTGGATCCATGGGAGGTTGGATCCACGCAGGGTGCGATCCACATATGGTTGGATCAACATGCGGTTGAATCCACGCAGGGTTGGATCCATGCAGGGTTGGATACATGGGAGGTTGGATCCACGCAGGGTGCGATCCACATACGGTTGGATCAAAGTGTGGTTGGATCCACGCAGGGTTGGATCCATGCAGGGTTAGATCCATGGGAGGTTGGATCCACGCAGGAGGCGATCCACGGAGGGTGCGGCCCACATACGGTTGGATCAAGGTGTGGTTGGATCCATGCAGGGTTGGATCCATGGGAGGTTGGATCCATGCAGGGTTGGATCTACATACGGTTGGATCAACGTGTGGTTGGATCCATGCAGGGTTGGATACATGGGAGGTTGGATCCACGTAAGGTTGGATCCACAAAAGGTTGGATCAATGTGTGGTTTGATCCATGTAGGGTTAGATCCATGGGAGGTTGGATCCACGCAGGGTTGGATTCACGCAGGGTTGGATCCACATACAGTTGGATCAAAGTGTGGTTGGATCCACATACGGTTGGATCAATGTGTGGTTAGATCCATGTAGGGTTGGATACATGGGAGGCTGGATCCACATACGGTTGAATCAAAGTGTGGTTGGATCCACGCAAGGTTGGATCCATGTAGGGTTGGATCCACGCGGGGTTGGATCCATGGGAGGTTGGATCCATGCAGGGTGCGATCCACATACGGTTGGATCAACGCGTGGTTGGATCCATGCAGGGTTGGATCCATGGGAGGTTGGATCCATGCAGGGTTGGATCCACATACCGTTGGATCAACGTGTGGTTGGATCCATGCAGGGTTGGATCCATGGGTGGATGGATCCACGCAGGTTGCGATCCACATACGGTTGGATCAAAGTGTGGTTGGATCCATGCAGGGTTGGATCCATGTAGGGCTGGATCCACATATGGTTGGATCATTGTGCGGTTGGATCCATGCAGGGTTGGATCCATGGGAGGTTGGATCCACGCAGGGTTGGATCCACATAAGGTTGGATCAATGTGTGGTTAGGTCCATGTAGGGTTGGATCCATGGGAGGTTGGATCCACGCACGGTTGGATCAATGCAGGGTTGGATCCACATACGGTTGGATCAAAGTGTGGTTGGATCCACGCAAGGTTGCATCCATGTAGGGTTGGATCCATGGGAGTTTGGATCCATGCAGGGTTGAATCCACGCAGGGTTGGATCTATGGGAGGTTGGATCCACGCAGGGTTGGATCAACGTGTGGTTGGATCCATGGGAAGTTGGATCCATGGGAGGTTGGATCCACGCAGGGTTGGATCCACATACGGTTGGATCAACGTGTGGTTGGATCCATGCAGGGATGGATCCATGGGAGGTTGGATCCACGCAGAGAAAATCCACATAAAGTTGGATCAATGTGTGGTTAGATCCATGTAGGGTTGGATCCATGGGAGGTTGGATGCACGCAGGGTTGGATCCACATACGGTTGGATCAAAGTGTAGTTGGATCCACGCAGGGTTGGATCCATGTAGGGTTGGATCCATGGGAGCTTGGATCCATGCAGGGTTGGATCCATGCAGGGTTGGATCCATGGGAGGTTGGATCCACGCAAGGTTGGGTCCACATAAGGTTGGATCAATGTGTGGTTGGATCCATGTAGGGTTGGATCCATGGGAGGTTGGATCCATGCACGGTTGGATCAATGCAGGGTTTGATCCACATACGGTTGGATCAAAGTGTGGTTGGATCCACGCAAGGTTGCATCCATGTAGGGTTGGATCCATGGGAGGTTGGATCCATGCAGGGTTGGATCCACGCAGGGTTGGATACATGGGAGGTTGGATCCATGCAGGGTTGGAGCCACATACGGTTGGATCAACGTGTGGTTGGATCCCCGCAGGGTTGGATTTATGTGTTGTTTGAATCTTTCAATTCATGGAAGCCAACTTTTTCTGTAAGCCTTTGCATATGGCTTGTGGAGTGCCACAGGGCTCCTCGCTCAGCCCCACATTGTTCAATGTCTACTTGGGGCCACTGGCAGGAATCGTCCAGGAGTTCGGTATCTCTATGATTTTGTATGCAGAACACACACAATTGGTGGTCGTGTTCGATCCTGATGCCATGAGTGATGCGGACTGCATCGCGCCATGCCTGGATAAAGTGGTGGAATGGATTACACACCGCTGCCTAAAGCTGAACGGGGATAAAACCGAGCATATGGTGCTCTGAAACATGGCGGTCCCTAGGCCTATGATTAGCTGGCCTATGTGTCTAGGCAGTCAACCAATGCCCAATCCACATACGGTTGGATCAATGTGTGGTTGGATCCATGCAGGGTTGGATCCATGGGAGGTTGGATCCACGCAGGGTGCGATCCACATACGGTTGGATCAAAGTGTGGTTGGATCCAAGTAGGGTTGGATCCAAGTAGGGTTGGATCCATGCAGGGTGCTATCCACATACAGTTGGATCAAAGTGTGGTTGGATCCATGGGAGGTTGGATCCACGCAGGGTGCGATCCACATATGGTTGGATCAGCATGCGGTTGAATCCACGCAGGGTTGGATCCATGCAGGGTTGGATACATGGGAGGTTGGATCCACGCAGGGTGCGATCCACATACGGTTGGATCAAAGTGTGGTTGGATCCACGCAGGGTTGGATCCATGCAGGGTTAGATCCATGGGAGGTTGGATCCACGCAGGGTGCGATCCACATACGGTTGGATCAACATGTGGTTGGATCCATGCAGGGTTGGATCCATGGGGGGTTGGATCCACGAAGGGGTGGATCCACATACGGTTGGATCAACATGTGGTTCGAGCCATGCGCGGTTGGATCCATGGGAGGTGGGATCCACGCAGTGTGCGATCCACATATGGTTGGATCAAAGTGTAGTTGGATCCATGTAGGGTTGGATCCATGGGAGGTTGGATCCACGCAGGTTGCTATCCACATACGGTTGGATCAAAGTGTGGTTGGATCCATGTAGGGTTGGATTTTCTGTAAGCCTTTGCATATGGCTTGTGGAGTGCCACAGGGCTCCTCGCTCAGCCCCACATTGTTCAATGTCTACTTGGGGCCACTGGCAGGAATCGTCCAGGAGTTCGGTATCTCTATGATTTTGTATGCAGAACACACACAATTGGTGGTCGTGTTCGATCCTGATGCCATGAGTGATGCGGACTGCATCGCGCCATGCCTGGATAAAGTGGTGGAATGGATTACACACCGCTGCCTAAAGCTGAACGGGGATAAAACCGAGCATATGGTGCTCTGAAACATGGCGGTCCCTAGGCCTATGATTAGCTGGCCTATGTGTCTAGGCAGTCAACCAATGCCCAATCCAATCTTTAAAAATCTCAGCTTCTAGCTTGATAAGGAGCTAACGATGGCAACCCAAGCGAAAAAGCTGACAGGAACCTGTTTTGGGCTGTTGAGGATGCGCAGTAAAATTCTGGTGCGTATTCCCCCGCAGCTCAGAAAAACAGTAATCCACGCATTGGTTACATCACACCTGGACTATGGTAATTCCTTTTATCCGGGGGCACAAAAATACATTATAAAAAGGTTGTACAGAACGCCACAGTTAGATTGTTGTGTAAAGCCCCCATATAGGAAGCCGTGGGGAAGAACTTAGAAGCGCTACACTGGTTTCTGATTGAGGCAAGAATCAAATTCAAGACACTCTGCCTAACGCACAAGGCCATACATGGCAAGGGCCCCGCTAAATCAATGAGCGGTAGACCTATATACCCCGAATAGAAGCCTTCGTTCTGGCACCGAACGATTGCCAAAAACAACCAGAATCAAAAGAGCCAGATGGGCGGCAGATCTTTTACACACCTGGCACCCAAGCTATGGAATTCTATGCCAAGGGACTGTAGATTCGTGGAATCTGAACCCATTTTCCATAAAAAAGATTAAGACCTGGCTCTTTACTCAATACCATTAACCCCTTGGCTTCAGTATTGGTTGCTTTGCTAGCGCTGGGAAGCCCCTGGGCAGCCATGCACGCTACACATAATCCAAAATTCTAAACATGTACGGTTGGATCCACATACGGCTGGATCCATGAGAGGTTGGATCCATGTAGGGTTTGATCCACATGAGGGTGGATTGACGCAGGGTGGATGAACGTGATAGTGGAGCCACGCAGGCTTAGATCCATGAAGGGTTGGATTCATGTGAGGTTGGATCCAAGTGAAGTTGGGCCCATGTAGAGTCCGATCCACATGGCGTTGGATCCCCTCGATGTAGGATTCACATATAGTTGGATCCACATGAGGGTGGATTTACACGGGGTTGAATTTATGTAGGGTTAGATGCACACAAGAGTTGGATCCGCACAGGGTTGGCTCCAAGTACAGCTGGATACACGTAGGTTGGATCCACAGGAAGTTTCTGTTAACTTCCTTCAGTGAGCTTAGGATGGCATGGCGGGACTGTGTCCGAGACAGTGAACGGCACAGATGATATACCGGCACAAAGATGACCTGCAATGTGTTATTTGCATTTGCTAAGTGCATCAATGTAAAGTTTCACTGAGACCAATCGAACAGTGTTTGCAACTGTAGCAGCATAGCTGACTCATGGCTGAATAATGGACACATACAGTAGCTGGCTCGTTGCCAAAAGTGAATAAAACTGGCCCAAGAAAAGAGGACTTATTACCACATTAGATCAAATCCGTGGCTTTTTTATTTTTCAAATAATCGAGTCCATGCTAGCAGGGGGAGGTTCTTTCTTGCAAACACAATTATTTACTACATCGTTTTTTATCAATTTAATGATTCAATCATAAAAATTATAAATTTGAATTTTCAGATTTCAGTGCCTCTTGATATTTTGCTGGTGTACCCTGTTCGTGGGCATTCGCCAGGTGCCAGGGGTCAGTGTCACTGTCAGGGTGCCAGGCCCCACCTTTCCCCTCACTTGAAGCGCGTGTGGATGACACTGCAGATACTGTTGATACAGTAAGTTAGAGAGCTGAACTCACCTGCTTCAAGGTGAGGGTAAATAGGGTAAAGACTGGGACAGTGGGTGTCACCCATCCCCTGTGCACAGGAGGAGGACCTCAGGGGCTACTGACTCAACACATGTGCTGGCCCAAGGGCAGAGTCCAGTGCCCAGGACCCAGAGACCTAGTAAACCTGATCATGTGACAGAACTGGATGTGCATGACACCGAAAGGTCACTGAGCCACAGGTGCGCTGACCTTCGTAGGGATGCCAGATGTATTGGCCTCGGTGCAACTGGGAGGGGCCCCCTGGACACCCTGGCTCACAGCAAAAGCAAAAGTGAAGTGTTGGCATGAGAGGTTTACAGAAGAGCTGCGGCAGCCATCCTCCCAAACTACTTCTGTGGAGAACATAGCTTTTCTGAAAGATGTGCAGTACTGCAGCACAGCACCTCATCGGCGAGACTCGGGAAACCCTACCTCGTGTTGAAAGTCCCTGGCGCAGTCACCACGTACCACCTGCTCCTCATATTATAGGTCTGCTTAACTCAGTATGTTTTCCTGGGTGGAGTCTCATGCACATGTTAATGTTAATGTTAATGTTAAAATAGTTTTATATAGCGCACAGCTACTCTGGAGAGTGTCCCGGCGCTTTAATAGAAACTAAGAAACAGACATCGGGGGCGAAAAGGGACCGAGCATAGGACCTACTGGACAAAGAGCCAGGACTTTAGCTCCCTCCTAAAACCTAGTAGACTCGCATTGGCCTGTGGGATGCATGTCTGGAGGTTGCTCAACAGGGTCTTGGACCATGGTGGGTGAAAGGAGTACCTCCAGATGGTTGCTTCTTTTATCATATGCGCTTGTGAGTCCACCTGACCAGTGTCATTACGCATTTTCAATTTTGTGCATGTGATTGCTTGTGAAGGAGTCCTCCTGTCACTAGAAATCCTGTTATGGAGCCTGTCGCACGACCTTCAAACAGCCATGTCAAGGCTCTTCCCTAAATGTAAGATCGTCACTAAGAGCAGTCCCAGGGAGGAGGTCCCAGATGTCAGCGACTGGAGAGGAGAAGAACCGATCTGCAGGTGCAGCTTCCTAATCTCTATTACCCCAAGAAGGCAGTTTACGAATCTCTGGCCACTAGAAGGCAACTTCCCAATTTCTGATACCCCTCAAAGGCAGTTTACTAATCGCTTATATCCTTAAAGGCAGTTTGCTTATCTCTGTCACCCCTAGAAAGCATCTTCCTAATACCTGACAACCCTCAAAGGCAGCTTCCTGATCTCTGATAACCCTCAAAGGCAGCTTCCTGATCTCTGATAACCCTCAAAGGCTGGCACCCCTGGAAGGCAATTTACTAATCTCTGCCCACTAGAAGGCAGCTTCCTAATCTCTAGTAACCTCTAGAAGGCAGTTTTGTAATCTCTGGCACCGCTAGTAGGCACCTTCCCAATCTCTGGCACCCGAGAAGGCACCTTCCTAACTCTGGCACCCGAGAAGGCACCTTCCTAACTCTGGCACCCCTAGTAGGCACCTTCCTAATCTTTGGCACTCCGAGAAGGCAGCTTCCTAGTCTTCGATACCCCTCAAAGGCAGCTTCTTATTCTCTGATAACCCTCAAAGGCATCTCCCTAATATCAGACATCCCTAGAATGCACTTTCCTAATCTCTGGCACCCAAGAAGGCAGTTTCCTAGTCTTTGATACCCCTTGAAGGCAGCTTCCTAATCTCTGGCACCCATAGAAGACAGCTTTCTAAAATCGGGAACCCCTATAAAACAGCAGTTTGCTAATCCCTGACACCTCTAGAAGGCCGCTTTCTAATCTAAACTCTGGCCTCCTAAAAGGCATTTTCTTAAACTCTGCCACCGCGATAAGGCACCTTGCTAATCTCTGGCACCATAGACTGTAGTTTCCTCTAGTACCCCTAGAATGCCTCTTCCTTGTCTCTGGCACCCCTCATAGGCACTTTCCTAATCTCTAATACCACTAGAAGGCAGCTTCCTAATCTTCGATACCCCTCAAAGGCATCTTCCTAATCTCTTATACCCCTAGAAGGCATCTTCCTAATCTCTGGCACCCAAGAAGGCGCCTACCTAAACTCTGGCACCCCTAGAAAGCACCTTCCTAATCTTTGGCACCCCTAGAAGGAGGTCTCCTAGTCTTCGATACCTCTTGAAGGCAGCTTCCTAATCTCTGACACCTCTAGAAGGCAGCTTTCTAATCTAATCTCTGGCCCCCTAAAAGGCAGTTTCTTAAACTCTGCCACCGCGATAAGGCACCTTGCTAATCTCTGGCACCATAGACTGTAGTTTTCTCTAGTACCCCTAGAATGCCTCTTCCTTGTCTCTGGCACCCCTCAAAGGCACTTTCCTAATCTCTAATACCACTAGAAGGCAGCTTCCTAATCTTCGATACCCCTCAAAGGCATCTTCCTAATCTCTGGCATCCCTCGAAAGCAGCTTCCTAATTTCTTATCCAACTAGAAGGCATCTTCCTAATCTCTGGTATGTCTCGAAGGCAGTTTCCTAATCTCTTATACGCCTAGAAGGTATCTTCCTAATCTCTGATATCCCTCGAAGGCATCTTCCTAATCTCTTATACCCCTAGAAGGCATCTTCCTAATCTCTGGTATTCCTCGAAGGCAGCTTCCTAATCTCTTATATGCCTAGAAGGCATCTTCCTAATCTCTGGTATACCTCGATGGCAGCTTCCTAATCTCTTATATGCCTAGAAGGCATCTTCCTAATCTCTGGTAACACTCGAAGGCAGCGTCCTAATCTCTTATACCCCTAGAAGGCATCTTCCTAATATCTGGTAACCACTTGAAAGCAGCTTCCTAATCTTCGATACCCCTCAAAGGCATTTTCCTAATCTCTGTACCGCTCAAAGGCATTGTCCTAATCTCTGGTATCCCTCGAAGACAGTTTCCTAATCTCTTTTACCCCTAGAGGGCATCTTCCTAATCTCTGGTAACCCTCGAAGGCAGCGTCCTAATCTCTTATACCCCTAAAAGGCATCTTCCTAATCTATTGTATCACTGGAAAGCAGCTTCCTAACCTCTAATACCACTAGAACTCTTCTTCCTAATCCCAAGTACCCTAAGAAGGTAGCTTCCTAATCTCTTATACCCCTAGAAGGCATCTTCCTAATCTCTGGTACCCCTCGAAGGCAGCATCCTACTATCTGTACCCCTGAAGGCAGCTTCCTAATCTCTGGCACCCCTCAAATGCAGCTTTCTAATCTCTGGCACCCCTCAAAGGCATCTTCCTAATCACTTATACCCCCAGAAGGCAGCGTTCTAATCTCTTATACCCCTAGAAGACAGTTTCCCAATCTCGTATACCTCTATAAAGGCATCTTTTAATCTTGTATAGACCTAGAAGGCAGATTTCTAATCTCTGGCACCCCTCGAAGGCTGGTTGTATAAAGGAAGGGACCTCCCCTATATGAAGAAACATATAGTGGCTCTGAAACACTGAGAGTTTGGGGAGACACCCAAAACCTTAGCTCTCCAAGGAAGCCTGAGTAAAAGATGAGCTGCTGCATTCTCCACTAAGCGGCGGGGAAGCGCTGTGTAAGAAGGGACCCCAATGAGAAGGGATTAGCAAAGAGTCAAGAGAAGAAGCCAAGAGAATTCTATAGATTGAGAAGGAAAAGGAGAATACTCAAAATGTTCATTTCAGAGGCAGAGTCCGTAGTCACCTTTGGAATCAGAAGTAATTTGTCATCAAAGTACACTCCCAGGCTTCCTCCTGCCTGTATGAGGACACTGGTCTAAGGCGCCGGGCCACCAGGTGTCGGCAAAACCTAGGGGGAACCCATCACATCCGAAACTCAGTTTACCTGTATTTAACCGCAGGCAGATATAGCTCCTCCAGTAATAGACTGCTGTAAGGCACTACGGAGGCTGCTGTGTGTCAGGTCAGTGTTCCCAGGATAAGTAGAGTGTCGGTAGTGGAGCACACGGAGGACACTTTGAAGATTGTTAGGCCACTGGGGCCCTAAATAGATTTACCAGGGCAGGGCTTAGCAAATAGCCAATGGGCACTGCCCAGGACAGCCACTAAGGCAATGAGGTATGAGGGCATTATGGTCATCTGAATGTGGTCTGATAAAAAGGTTGGAATCCAGTTCACCATCTTCCCTCGTATCCCTGTCCCACCCAGCCTATTCATGAGAGTCGAGTGGCCCTTGCAATTGAACGTCATGGATAGATCATGAAGGATTTCGGCTACTGTGATTCCACAAGAGCTGTGTGGCACTTGGTGCAGAAGGCTCTGAAGAGATTGAGGAGAATCTAGGTTGCTATGACTCCCATGAGAGCCACAAGCACTGGATTTTAATTTTTCACTCTCTAACCACCAAACCCTCAAAGGCTGTCTTATGTACAGGCCCCCTGGACCCAAAGTCCCTTTTCTCTCAGATCTTACCAACCTGCTAGAAAAAGTAGTAGATGTCAATACTTTTACTCTGCTAGGTGACTTTAATTTTTATTTGGAGAAGGAGTCAGACCCAGATACTCGAGAGTTGATGGATCTTCTGCACGGGTTAGAACTAACTCAACGGGTCAGCGGGTTGACCCACAGGGCTGGACATACTTTAGATGGTATTTTTTCCAACCATCCTCTCCTCGAGATGACTGGCGTTCACCAGATCTCCTGGTCGGACCATGCAGCTATCTACTTTGAAATTAAACTAGTCCCTCCTGCCAGATTAGTTAAGGTCAAAAACCCACACAGAGTAATCAGAAAGTGGAAAAGTGAAGAAGGGAAGGTTTTGGAGAATGTGCTGAGATCCTCAATGGTGCCTCCCCCAGGTGAGGTGGAAGAAGCTGCCACAAACTACACGAACTGGCTAGAGGCAGCCTGTCTTCACGTAGCCCCTCCTAAAACATACCATTCCACACTCTAAGTCCTTCAGCCCCCTGGTTCTCGGAGCAGATCAGGGACCATAAAATTCGCTGTAAAAGACTTGAAAGATCATGGTGGAAAAACTATAAAGAGGAGGATAGAAAGCTACTCAACGCTGAGCTGAGAGAGTACAAACTGACGATCCAAAAAGCGAAACACTACTACTTCTCTATACGCATTAAGGAAGCCAGCAACTCCTCCAAGGAACTCTTCCAGGCAGTATCATCCCTGGTAGCCCCCAAGCCGGCGGAGATTCCCCCAAGCCATGAACTCTGCGAAGACCTAGCCAAGTTCTTCCAGAACAAGGTAAGAAAGATATTCCTTCCGTTAGACAAGCAAGTTAAAACGGGGTCCCCTGACACCAATAATGAAAGAAACAGTATCAATATGACGCTATCCAATTTTGCCCCGACCAATGATGAGGAGGTCGTGAACAGACTACTAAGGATAAAATCAGGCTCCCCATCAGACCCCTGCCCAGCCACAGTGGCTAAATTAGCCCCCGCGGCCATGGCCGCTGGTCTCACCCCACTGTTCAACGCTATGTTGGACAAAGGGGAATTTCCATCACGATGGAAACAAGCCTCCATACTCCCGCTACTCAAAAAACCGAACCTTGACTTAACCGATTTGAATAACTTCTGACCTATTGCCAGACTACCCCTTCCAGCGAAAATTATGGAGGGTATCTTAAACACTCAGTTGAGTGCCTTCCTGAGGGATGGTCAATGTCTAGATCCTTCACAGCACAGATTCAGGGCTGGTCATAGCACCGAATCCGCACTGACCAAATCTGTAGAGAACATAAGATCTATAATGGATACAGGAGGCAGAGCTGCTCTGATCCTGCTGGACTTGTCCGCGGCCTTCGACACGGTCCACCATAAACTTTTAGTGGACCGGTTGAGGGCTTGTGGGATACAAGGAAAGGCCCTTAAAATTCTGCATGCCTTCCTATCCGGAAGGACTCAGAAGGTAGCTCTAGGCACCTTTGAGTCCGACCCTTTTGTACTCCCCTGTGGTGTCCCTCAGGGGTCTTCCCTGAGCCCTACCATTTTTAATGTTTACGTTTCTACCCTTGCGCCAGTGATCAGATCGTTTGGCTTCCAGTTAACATCTTACGCAGATGACACACAGATAGTGGTGTCACTGCTACCGGGTGAAACGGACAACACAGCAGATAGATTAAGAGGCTGTACGCGTGAAGTTAGTACTTGGATGGCAGGAAACTGCCTTAAACTGAATTCAGCGAAAACTGAAGTTTTGCTATTTGGCGCCAGAGATAATTTCTGGTCCCCCCGCTGGTGGCCAGAGGAAATGGGGATTCCTCCTGTACCGGTCACGAAAGTTAAAAACCTGGGCGTCCTGATGGATGACTCCTTATCCTTCAGGCCCCAAATAAATGCCCTTTCTTCAACCATCCACTTTATGCTTAAAACAATACGGAAAGTTCTGCCGGTTTTTGCAGAACAGCACAAAAAGACAGTGGTTACTAGTCTAGTGATATCTCGCCTGGACTACTGCAACAGTCTGCTCCTAAACGCACAACAGGGAATTCTCAATAAACTCCAAATTCTGCAAAACGCAGCTGCCCGCTTGATCAAAGGCTCCCAGTCCGGAAAAGAATAATTTTTAAATCACTTTGCATAGTCTTCAAGGCACTTAATGGTCTGGACCCTCAGTGCATGACTGCGCTTTTCCACTGGTACAAACCAGTTAGAGCCCTCAGATCGGCTTAGCAATGGCTGGTGGTAGTCCCCAGAGCCAGGAAAGCTCGTTGGGGGGGCAGGAGCTTCTCCTTGGGAGCGGCTAAAGCATGGAATGCTCTGCCGCTCAGCCTCAGACAGACGCAGGACCTCCTATCTTTCAGAAGAGCTTTAAAGGCCTGGCTTTTTACAAACTAACTTTTATCTGATGTAACACACGGAATCTTAGTCATACAGCGCCAGGACACCTCCGGGTAACAGTGCGCTTTAAAAATGTGAAAAATCCTCCACCCGCAGGTTTCCCTGCGCCTCATCCCTGGTGGTCAAGTGGACCTCTGTCTCCTTTCTTTCTTTCTGCTCCTTCACTCGTTTTCGTCCCCTTTCTATCTTTCACCTTTCTGCACCTCTGCTCTTTTGCGCCTTATTTCTGCCCATTTTCCCTTTCTCTCCCTCTGCTCCTTCACTCGTTTTCACTCGTTTTTCTCCCCTTTCTACCTTTCACCTTTCTGCACCTCTGCTCTTTTGTGCCTTATTTCTTCCCATTTTCCCTTTCTCTCCCTCTGCTCCTTCACTCGTTTTCACTCGTTTTTCTACCCTTTCTATCTTTCACCTTTCTGCTCTTTTCTGCATCTCTGCTCTTTTGTGCCTTATTTCTGCTTATTTTCCCTTTTTTCTTTATCCCTTCTTTCCTCCCTTTACCTTTCCCCGCCACTGCTGCCCCCGCGCCCCCCCCTCCCCCAGCGCGACCGGCCCAATCTAGCTCCCCTCCCCGCTCCCGCCTCCCAGCTGTCCAGCCCTCCCCGACCCCTACTTAATGGCGGCCAATGCGCGGCCGCTGTGCGGCCGTGGGCGCGCCGCTGGTGCACCGAAGGCGCGTCAAAGGCAAGCACGTCTGCGCCCGTCTGCAACCCGTCCGCGACCAGCACCAGGAACCCTGGACCTCCGCCCCGCCAATGCTACGACCCAGCAGCACTCCACGCACTCAACACAGGCTGCAACAACAACTGCAAGCTAGCATCACCAGCCGACACCCATGGACCCTTCAGCTGTCACCGCTGCCGGCACACCTGCAGCACCGCCAAGAACACGGATCCAGCACAACCCGTCCACAAGAACACAACCGAACCGAAGACCCTGCAATGCATCCTCCTCAACGTCCGATCCCTCCACAAACACGCCACAGAAATTTGGGACCTCCTCGACAGCACCACCCCAGATGTAGCATTCTTCACCGAAACCTGGACCAACACCACCTTGGGATCGGACATCGCAATCGCCATCCCCCAAGGATACAAGATCTCCAGGAAGGACCGCCCCACCCACCCAGGAGGAGGAATCGCCATCGTCCACAAATCCAGCCTCCGCCTGAGCACACTCCATGACGAGTCCACAAAACTGATGGAACACCTTCACTTCAAGATGCTGGCTAGCCCCACCGCCGCCCTCCGAGGAACCCTCATCTACCGACCCCCTGGACCCCGCGGACCCTTCGCCAACTCCATCAAGGACATTATCTCCCCGCAGGCCATCGCATCCACCAACTACACCCTGCTGGGAGACCTCAACTTCCACCTCGACAATCAACTGGACCCCAACACCACATGCCTCCTGGACAACCTCCACAACATTGGACTCCGCCAGATCGTGACTGAGCCCACGCACTCATCAGGACATACCCTCGACCCCCTCTTCACTACAGGAAACTCCATCACCTTCAGCCACACCACCGAACTCCCATGGACCGACCATCGTTGCGTCCACTTCACCTTTAGAATACCCACCATCCACAGACACCAGCACCTGCTTCCACAAAGAAACTGGACCAAAATCACTGATGACCAGCTCACCTCCTCACTCAACAACTCCACCCCAACCATCGCGGAAAACGACGACCCCAACACCGCAGCCCGAACCCTGCATAGATGGATCTCGGACAGCACCAACACCATAGCCCCCCTCAAGAAAAACAATACCCATGCCAAGAAAGCCTGATGGTTTACCACCGAACTTCGAGAGTCCAGGCGCACATGCCGCCGCCTCGAAAAGACCTGGAGAAACACCAAATCCACAGAAGCCCACAACAACTTCAGAGCCGCCACCAACGCCCACCATCAACTCATCAGAGAAACGAGGAAAAAAGCGATTGAAGACAGAATCTCCACCCACGCACACAACAGCAAGGAACTCTTCAGCATCATCAAAGAGTTCGCCCACCCCACCAGAGAGTCTACCGACATCCCTCCCTCACAAGACCTCTGCGACAAACTCAGCATCTTTTTCCACCACAAAATCAAGAGCATCTACGACAACTTCGACGAAGACAACCAACACACTGAACCCTCACCAACCACCCCCGACACCCGGAAACCAGCGATTGATGACTGGACAGCCCTCACCACCGAAGACACACTGAAGACAATGAAGTCAATCCACTCAGGGGCCCCCACGGACCCCTGCCCCCACCACATCTTCAACAGAGCCGCCAACACCATCGCACCCATGCTCTGCCACACCATCAACCGCTCCCTGGCGACCGCCTCATTCCCCGACGACTGGAAACACGCCAAGGTCAACCCCCTCCTGAAGAAACCCTCAGCGGACCCCACCGACATCAAAAACTACAGACCCATCTCCCTGCTCCCGGTCCCAGCGAAAGTCATCGAGAAAGCCATCAACAGCCAACTCGCCACATTCATTGAATAACACAACATCCTCGACTCCTCCCAATCCGGCTTCAGAAAAAACCACAGTACGGAAACCGCCCTCCTCGCCGCAATAGACGACATCCGCACCTTACTGGACAAAGGAGAAACAGTAGTCCTCATCCTCCTCGACACAGTCTCCCACCGCACCCTAATACGCAGACTCTACGATGCAGCAATCCAGGACAAGGCCCTCGACTGGATCTGCTCCTTCCTCTCCGGCAGGACGCAGCGGGTCAGACTCCCCCCTTTCCTCTCGGACCCCACACCTACCACCTGCGGAGTCCCCCAGGGCTCCTCCCTCAGCCCGACGCTCTTCAACGTCTACATGGCTCCACTTGCCCCCATCGTCAGAACCTACGGACTCAACATCGTGTCATACGCAGACGACACCCAGCTCATCGTCTCCCTATCCAACGAGCCCAACACCGCCAGACGCAACTTTCGAGAAGGCATGGAAGCCGTCGCCAAATGGATGAAAAACAGCTGCCTACAACTAAACACCAACAAAACAGAAGTACTCATCATGGGCCCAAACCCCGACGCCTGGAGCGACACCTGGTGGCCCACCGCCCTCGAAAACACGCCAACCCCCACAGACCACGCACGCAACCTGGGAATCATCCTGGACTCCGAGCTCAAAATGGACCGCCAGATCAACTCTGTCTCATCTTCCTGCTTCCACACCCTCCGCCTCCTTTGTAAGACCTTCAAATGGATCCCCCTCGAACATCGAAAGACAGTCACTCACGCCCTGGTCACCAGCAGACTCGACTACGGCAACGCACTCTACGCCGGAATAAACAAAAACCTCATCCGCAAGCTACAGAACATCCAGAACGCCGCCGCAAGACTGGTCCTCAACCTGCCAAAACACTGCCACATCTCCCAGCACCTGCGCACACTCCACTGGCTCCCCGTCGAGGCGAGAATCACCTTTAAGATACTCACCCACGCACACAAGGCCCTCCACGGCACCGGACCAGCATACCTGAACAGCCGACTCAAATTCCACGCACCGCAAAGGACCCTACGATCAGCCCAGCTTTCCTACGCCGTGGTCCCTCGCACCAGAAAGACCAGATCGGAGGCCACTCCTTCTCCTTCCTCGCGGCCAAAGCATGGAACGCCCTTCCGCTCCACCTCAGACAGACAACATCTCTCCCCATCTTCGCAAGAAACCTCAAAACCTTGCTCTTCGACAGACCCCCTCCTTGATGGAATGGAACCTGCACCCCCCCCCCCCCCCCTCCCCCTACCCCTCCCCCCACCCCTAGCGCCTTGAGACCCTCACGGGTGAGTAGTCGCGCTTTAACAAACTCCTGATTGATTGATTGATTGAAGTCGTGGAGAGATCGAGGAGGATCTATACTCCTATGAGAGGACCGTGGCACTTAGAGTTGAAGGACCTGGAGAGATCGAGGAGGATCTAAGCTCCTATGACTCCCATGAGAGCCACGTGGCGCATGGTGTCGGAGGCCATGGAGAGATGAAGGAGGGTCTAGGCTCCTATGACTTCCATGAAAGCTGTATGGCACATGGCATTGAAGGCCGTGGAGAGATCGAGGATGGTCTAGGCTCCTATGACTTCCATGAAAGCCGCGTGGCACATGGTGTCGGAGGCCATGGAGAGATTGAGGAGGGTCTAGGCTCCTATGACTTCCATGAGAGCCGTGTGGCACATGGCGTCGAAGGCCGTGGAGAGATCGAGGAGGGTCTAGGCTCCTATGACTCCCATGAGAGCCGTGTGGCACATGGCGTCGAAGGCCGTGGAGAGATCGAGGCTGGTCTAGGCTCCTATGAATCCCATGAGAGCCGTGTGGCACATGGCGTCGAAGGCCGTGGAGAGATCGAGGAGGGTCTAGGCTCCTATGACTCCCATGAGAGCAGTGTGGCACATGGCGTCAAAGGCCGTGGAGAGATCAAGGAGGGTCTAGGCTCCTATGAATTCCATGAAAACTGCATGGCACATGGCGTCGAAGGCCGTGGAGAGATCGAGGATGGTCTAGGCTCCTAGAGGCCCTGGAGAGATCGAGGAGGGTCTAGGCTCCTATGACTTCCATGAAAGCTGCATGGTACATGGCGTCGAAGGCCGTGAATAGATCGAGGAGGGTCTAGGCTCCTATGACATCCATGAAAGCTGCATGGCACATGGCGTCGAAGGCCGTGGATAGATCGAGGAGGGTCTAGGCTCCTATGACTTCCATGAAAGCTGCATGGCACATGGCGTCGAAGGCCGTGCAGAGATCGAGGATGGTCTAGGCTCCTATGACTCCCATGAACGCTGCATGGCACATGGCGTTGAAGGCCGTGCAGAGATCGAGGATGGTCTAGGCTCCAATGGCTTCCATGAAAGCTGCATGGCACATGGCGTCGAAGGCCGTGCAGCGATCGAGGATGGTCTAGGCTCCAATGACTTCCATGAAAGCTGCATGGCACATGGCGTCAAAGGCCGTGCAGAGATCGAGGATGGTCTAGGCTCCAATGACTTCCATGAAAGCTGCATGGCACATGGCGTCGAAGGCCGTGGATAGATCGAGGAGGGTCTAGGCTCCTATGACTGCCATGAGAGCAGCGTGGCATATGGTGTCGAAGGCCGTGGAAAGATCGAGGAGGGTCTAGGCTCCAATGACTGCCATGAGAGTAGCGTGGCATATGGTGTCGAAGGAAGTGAAGAGATCGAGGAAGGTCTGGGCTCCAATGACTGCCATGAGAGCAGCGTGGCACATGGTGTCAAAGGACGTGGAGAGATCAAATAGGATCTAAGCTCCTACGACTCCCTGATTATTTGAACTTCAAAGGCAACTTCTGTTCCATGGTAGGGCAGAAATCACGTTTCCACTGAGTCGATCAACAACATCTTTTTATAAAGGAGGATTCCTCCTTAGAGCAACCTTGCATTGCACAGTCGCAAGTAGATGGTGTTTTAATTACTTACAATGAAAATAGCTAAAGATTGTTTCTTCAACAGAGGAGTCACATAAGCTTTCTTCCACTCTCGGTGGGACCAAGGAGGGTTCAAAGGATGACCTCAACAAGTCTTATGAAGACGCTCGACAGCTCCACATCATGCCTTGAAAATCTTTTGGAATTCAGAGAAAATTAGTCATATATGGATTGTATTATATCCTTACTGAACGAAGACGTGGATTTCCAAAGTCACGGCGAAGGAGGAACATTTGTTTTTGCACTCAAATGATTAGCAAATTCCTTCAAAACCTGTTGAGTGGAGGTATTACTCTCAGACAGAAAAATGAACCACCCTCCCCTTTGAAATATATCTCAAATGACACTGAGTGAACTAGATATCCATCCAGTCATCCATTCGTCCGTCTCTAAATCTGTCCATCCAGCCCTCCTTCTCTACCCTGCTCACTCCATTCCTCCCACCCTCGAGCCATCCCATGCTCTGGTTCCATTTGTCACCCCCTTACCTCACCCCACAGTTCCATTAGTCAAAGACATCATAAATAGCAATTTCCATGTTTTATGACACAAAAAACTCTCTAATGTTCCCCACCCACACTTAGTGGGGGTTAAAGACGTCCCTGGCCAAGAGAGATGGGTAGGACTCTGAAAGTGCTTGGCTTCGCTGTCTTTGGAGTGTTAGAAGCCATCAGGGTGTACGTGTTGAGCCTTTGGTGGGTACTCACACCGCCAGATCTACTTTAACAGCTTACAGCCAAATGGCTTCTGTAAGAGTGCTTGTGAGCCAGGTGCCTGAAGGTCAGGCACAGTGAGAGCCTGACCTCCTGATGGCTGCTTCTTTGTCTGAAGCTGAAGTAATCCAGGAGGTTAAGACCCATTATTAGTCTGTGAAGTGAAAGCGAAATGAAAGTGAAGGAGAAGGTGCAAGTGAAGTGAAAGTAAAGTGAAAGTGAAAATGTGTATACTGCAGAAAATATGAGTTTCAGCTCCTTCAGGAAACGAAGCATCATGGCGCTAGAGCGGTCAGTGAAAAGGTTAGAGTGGAGGAGGATGCACACGCGCCACAAGGAGGAAGAGAGAGCTTAGATGTTGTTGACAAACAGAATTGTCTTGATTTTTTTCCAAAACATCATCAACTTTTGCTCCGAACGCAGTGTTAGTGGAAGCGAGTTTCAATTCTTCTTCCGTCACCACAGTCAGGGAGCGACGGCGACCTCTCATTCTTGCTTTTTTTATTAAATTGTGGAATTGTGATCCCATGATCCTATCGAGATCTCAGTTCTCTTGTAGGTTAATACCATGAGAACAGAGAAGGCAGAGAAGATGCTTGCATCTGATCTTTTTATGACAAAGACAGAGAGCCATAAATTGGCATCTCTTGGACAACGGGGTCCTTGTAACTTCACCAGGTCATGGGCGATCGGCATGCCTTATTCAAAGCTACAGCCGGCCTGGCTGCAGCGTTTCAAGGAGCTGTTGTCTGTGCAGGAGATACTCAGGTAACCCTACAAAAAGTGAATTGCAGTAAACAAGCCTGGATAGGATGAGCGCGTGACTCATGTTTTTCCTGGAAGAGGCAGGGACAGGAGGAAGAATCTTTCCAGTGACCTTAAGAAGCCTAGAACCTGTCCTGCAAGTTAACTTCACGTGTTCCTTGAAATGCAGGCGGGACTGCAGCCAAACTCCTGGGTTCCGAGCCTGGAGGGACGAGGCTTCGAAAGACTCCGCCTGCCACTCTTGCTGCCAGGCTGCGTCATTGGTGTGCCACCGGCACAAAAAAAAAAAGAGATGCCAAAAGATTCAATCAGTCTTGTCAGAGGAGTGACGTGCATGTTGAAAAGAGTGGGTTCAGCCCTGATCCCTGGGGGCGCAGTGGGAAGACCCCTGGGAGTTGACCTACATTGAAGCAGGGCTCCTGCATGTGTTCTATCAGCAACAAAAGATGCAAAGCCACCAGCACCGGACCGCCAAGGCCAGCTGAGGCCAGCCCCTGTGATCCGCAGGAGTGGGCGATGGTACCAAAGAGTCTTCTTGAGTTGAGAGGACAGATTAACCCCATTCATCTTGGAGTCGTTGCCTTGCAATACAGAAAGGGAGGAGGAGGAAAGTGTAAAAAATGTAGAATGACTATATGATCTGACCAGGGCTTATTTTATAAAATAACTGAGGTCTCCAAACTTTTTTTCAAAAGGGTGAGCAAGAGAGAGTGTGGCCCCTGGTGGAGGCCCTTACCTTCAGCTCCTTTACATCACGTCATCTCCTGGAAGCTGGAGAGGCACTGCCACCAACAGCCCCAGATGCTAGCGTCGCGGTCATCCTAGCTCTACCTTCGGCCTGGCTGGACAGCAGCATGCGCACCCTATAGGATGAGCCCAAAGTCCTTTTATGTCCATTATGGTTTGCAGAAATAAAATAAGGGCTGCCAACACAACAAATGGTGCAGGGCGACTGTGCTGGCTGTCCTTCCAATTCCATAGACCACTGTGGAAATAAAAAAGGGACTGTCTGTAGATAAAGGCAGCAGCAGATCGGGACCAGGACAGGGTGAGAGGGGGTTAAGAGTCCCGGCACTCACAGGCACAAGTTAAGGACTGCATTTTGCCAAGCAACCAGGAGATACATAAGCTCTGAGGAGAACTCATCAAAAACCGACATGTGTGCCAGGCACAGAGCAACGCAGGCTTGAGTCGGCTTACTCGCAGCGGGACGTGTGAGGCTCTAGTCCTCTGAGGCAGTCTTCCTGGCGCCTTTGGCTCGAAAACAAAGCATGCTGCAGCCTCCTTCACTCCTGAGGCCAGGTGGTATCTGGTTGAAAAGTGAAATGGCGGCACTCAAGAAAACTTCAGCTCTAGAGGTTTGTTCTGCTGCTTGTTTGTGTCTAAGAACACAGGCAGGGTCAGTAGCAGCACCTGCACTACTGGCAGCAGAAGTGGGGAAAAACTGGAAGCCTCTGGAGCAAGTATTGAGCATCGAATGGAGCTTGCAGCGGTGATGGAACCTCTGGAGCGAGCATTGAGTGGAGACTGCAGAGGTGATGGAAACCTTTGGAGCCAGCATCGAGTAGAGACAGCAGCTGTGTTGGAAACCTCAGGAGCAAGCATCGAGTCGAGACTGTAGCTCTGATGGAAACCTCTGGAGCGAACATTGAGTAGAGACTGCAGCGATGATCGAAACCTCAGGAGCGAGCAGCGAGTAGAGACTGCAGCTCTGATGGAAACCTCAGGAGCGAGCCTCGAGACGAGACTGCAGCAGTGATTGAAACCTCTGAAGCGAGCATTGAGTTGAGACTGCAGCTGCGATGGAAACCTCTGGAGCGAGCATCGAGTAGAGACTGACGTGGTGATTGAAACCTCTGGAGCGAGCATCGAGTGGAGACTCCAGCTGTGATGGAAGCCTTTGGAGCCAGCATCGAGTAGAGACAGCAGCTGTGTTGGAGACCTCAAGAGCG
This sequence comes from Lissotriton vulgaris, assembly GCF_964263255.1. Taxonomy (NCBI): domain Eukaryota; kingdom Metazoa; phylum Chordata; class Amphibia; order Caudata; family Salamandridae; genus Lissotriton; species Lissotriton vulgaris. The sequence goes on along the minus strand of NC_141693.1, from coordinate 2,023,427,243 downwards.
AGCATCGAGTCAAGACTGCAGCTCTGATGGGAACCTCTGGAGCGAGCATCGAGTAGAGACTGCAGCTGTGATGGAAGCATCTGGAGCGAGCATCAAGTGAACACTGCAGTGGTGATCAAAGCCTCTGGAGCGAGCATCAAGTAGAGACTGCAGCGGTGATCGAAACCTCTGGAGCGAGCATTGAGTTGAGACAGCTGCTGTGATAGAAACTTCAGGAGCCAGCATCGAGTGAAGACTGCAGCTGCGATGGACACCTCAGGAGCGAGCATCGAGTGGAGACTGTAGCTGTGTTGGAAACCTCCGGAGCGAGCATCGAGTAGAGACAGCAGTTGTGTTGGAATCCTCAGGAGCATGCATTGAGTTGAGACTGTAGCTGTGTTAGAAACCTCTGCAGCGAGCATCGAGTTGAGACAGCAGCTGTGTTGGAAACCTCAGGGGCATGCATTGAGTTGAGACTGTAGCTGTGTTAGAAACCTCTGCAGCGAGCAGCGAGTTGAGACAGCAGCTGTGTTGGAAACCTCAGGGGCATGCATTGAGTTGAGACTGTAGCTGTGTTAGAAACCTCTGCAGCGAGCATCGAGGGGAGACAGCAGCTGTGTTGGAAACCTCAGGGGCATGCATTGAGTTGAGACTGTAGCTGTGTTAGAAACCTCTGCAGCGAGCATCGAGTTGAGACAGCAGCTGTGTTGGAAACCTCAGGGGCATGCATTGAGTTGAGACTGTAGCTGTGTTAGAAGCCTCTGGACCGAGCATCGAGTTGAGACAGCAGCTGTGTTGGAAACCTCAGGGGCATGCATTGAGTTGAGACTGTAGCTGTGTTAGAAACCTCTGCAGCGAGCATCGAGGGGAGACAGCAGCTGTGTTGGAAACCTCAGGGGCATGCATTGAGTTGAGACGGTAGCTGTGTTAGAAACCTCTGCAGCGAGCATCGAGGGGAGACAGCAGCTGTGTTGGAAACCTCAGGGGCATGCATTGAGTTGAGACTGTAGCTGTGTTAGAAGCCTCTGGACCGAGCATCGAGGGGAGACAGCAGCTGTGATAGAAACCTCTGGAGCGAGAATCGAGTTAAGACTGCAGCTGTGATGGAAGCCTCTGGAGCGTGCATCGAGTTGAGACTGCAGCTCTGATGGAAACCTCTGGAGCGAGTATATATTTTTTTATAGTAGGCAGTGGTCCATCGGACCAATGCCTGCTCTGAAAAAATGTTGGCGGCCCCATTCACAAAGGGAAAGGTTCTGTTGGGGCCCCTTTCTCACTTGCAAATGGCTTAATACTAATTTTAAATCGGTGATAATCAGCGAATGCTTTGCAACTGCATTACCGGTTGCAAAACTTTCATACATACCAGTGCGACTCGCTATTAAGAAGAGATGCCCTTTACACACCCCTTTGTGTAGTGAAATAATGTGGCATGCTGAATAGATAGAGGTGAGTGCTGCACAGAATGGATAGAGAGGAAGATAGAGAGCAACACGTAGTTTGTGCAGGAAGTGGTGAATGAACTCAAGAAAGAGTATGTGAGAAAGAGAGAAAGAAGCAGAGAGCAGGCCACAGACGCATAAAGAGGGAGCTTCTGTGTACGCTGAACATCATATATATTAAGAACGATATGGACAACCGAAGAGACAGACACCCACAAAGGCTGGGGGCGAGACCAAATGTGTTAACGGAAGAATTCACCACAGCTACGGGACAGCCAGGTGGAGCCATATACATTTACTTTTCTAACACACACAAAAGCTCATCCCGGATTGACTATTTTCTAACATAAACAGCTTCAATTGGCCACTTCCGCAACCCTCACGCCCTACCAAGAGGTATCGCTGATAATTCACCAGCTAGAGTTGAATTTACACATTGGGAACAACAACCGCGGGCCACGATCAACCTAAATCCCTGGCTCTTAAAAATCCCTGACAGGATAAAGAGGAATTACATACGCAGACCATCAATTATTTTAAAGAAAACGTAGGTTCCATTGATTCGGCGCTAATTATATGGGAAGCCTTTAAAGTGGTCTTGAAGGGACAGGCATGGTCTCTCTAAATGGGATACATTAAGAATAAACGCCATCCGTTAGTCCAATTAGAAAACGAGCTCCAACACTTGGAAGTCGACAGCATCAACACGCCATCAGACAACGCTCTCCACCGCCTCACACTTGAACAGGAGGAATATAAGATTAGAGCTAGGGAGCAAACGATGGCCAAACTCCTCCGCACTCAGCATAGAGTATATGAACTGGGAGACAGGGCCGGCAAAACTTTGGCCTGGCTAGAGAGAAGAGATCAAGGCGAAAGATGGGTGCCACGACTGACTCTAATTGACAAACAAAACAGGTGATGGACAGAATGTGGATCAATGTCACACACTCACCCCAGTCCAAAGATCTGGGCCCAAATCCATCGTTTTTTTGCACTCCACACCACCCTGGGTTAGACAATGGCGATATGCAAATCAGCTCTGACCCTGTGCCCCATGGGAACAGTCCAGTCCGAACTACAAAAGCCATGTCCTTCCCAGAACGGAATCAAGCATCCGAGGACCGGACCGGTTTCGAGGTAACACCTCTCATCAGCCCGGCTAGCTTGACTCCAGTGGTGTGGAATGCCTGGGACCCACGTCTGGGCATCCCCAGCGCACTTAGGGCGTAATTTGCAAACAAAACAGGTGATGGACAGAATGTGGATCAATGTCACACACTCACCCCAGTCCAAAGATCTGGGCCCAAATCTATCGTTTTTTTGCACTCCACACCACCCTGGGTTAGACAATGGCGATATGCAAATCAGCTCTGACCCTGTGCCCCATGGGAACAGTCCAGTCCGAACTACAAAAGCCATGTCCTTCCCAGAACGGAATCAAGCATCCGAGGACCGGACCGGTTTCGAGGTAACACCTCTCATCAGCCCGGCTAGCTTGACTCCAGTGGTGTGGAATGCCTGGGACCCACGTCTGGGCATCCCCAGCGCACTTAGGGCGTAATTTGCAAACAAAACAGGTGATGGACAGAATGTGGATCAATGTCACACACTCACCCCAGTCCAAAGATCTGGGCCCAAATCCATCGTTTTTTTGCACTCCACACCACCCTGGGTTAGACAATGGCGATATGCAAATCAGCTCTGACCCTGTGCCCCATGGGAACAGTCCAGTCCGAACTACAAAAGCCATGTCCTTCCCAGAACGGAATCAAGCATCCGAGGACCGGACCGGTTTCGAGGTAACACCTCTCATCAGCCCGGCTAGCTTGACTCCAGTGGTGTGGAATGCCTGGGACCCACGTCTGGGCATCCCCAGCGCACTTAGGGCGTAATTTGCAAACAAAACAGGTGATGGACAGAATGTGGATCAATGTCACACACTCACCCCAGTCCAAAGATCTGGGCCCAAATCCATCGTTTTTTTGCACTCCACACCACCCTGGGTTAGACAATGGCGATATGCAAATCAGCTCTGACCCTGTGCACCATGGGAACAGTCCAGTCCGAACTACAAAAGCCATGTCCTTCCCAGAACGGAATCAAGCATCCGAGGACCGGACCGGTTTCGAGGTAACACCTCTCATCAGCCCGGCTAGCTTGACTCCAGTGGTGTGGAATGCCTGGGACCCACGTCTGGGCATCCCCAGCGCACTTAGGGCGTAATTTGCAAACAAAACAGGTGATGGACAGAATGTGGATCAATGTCACACACTCACCCCAGTCCAAAGATCTGGGCCCAAATCCATCGTTTTTTTGCACTCCACACCACCCTGGGTTAGACAATGGCGATATGCAAATCAGCTCTGACCCTGTGCCCCATGGGAACAGTCCAGTCCGAACTACAAAAGCCATGTCCTTCCCAGAACGGAATCAAGCATCCGAGGACCGGACCGGTTTCGAGGTAACACCTCTCATCAGCCCGGCTAGCTTGACTCCAGTGGTGTGGAATGCCTGGGACCCACGTCTGGGCATCCCCAGCGCACTTAGGGCGTAATTTGCAAACAAAACAGGTGATGGACAGAATGTGGATCAATGTCACACACTCACCCCAGTCCAAAGATCTGGGCCCAAATCCATCGTTTTTTTGCACTCCACACCACCCTGGGTTAGACAATGGCGATATGCAAATCAGCTCTGACCCTGTGCCCCATGGGAACAGTCCAGTCCGAACTACAAAAGCCATGTCCTTCCCAGAACGGAATCAAGCATCCGAGGACCGGACCGGTTTCGAGGTAACACCTCTCATCAGCCCGGCTAGCTTGACTCCAGTGGTGTGGAATGCCTGGGACCCACGTCTGGGCATCCCCAGCGCACTTAGGGCGTAATTTGCAAACAAAACAGGTGATGGACAGAATGTGGATCAATGTCACACACTCACCCCAGTCCAAAGATCTGGGCCCAAATCCATCGTTTTTTTGCACTCCACACCACCCTGGGTTAGACAATGGCGATATGCAAATCAGCTCTGACCCTGTGCACCATGGGAACAGTCCAGTCCGAACTACAAAAGCCATGTCCTTCCCAGAACGGAATCAAGCATCCGAGGACCGGACCGGTTTCGAGGTAACACCTCTCATCAGCCCGGCTAGCTTGACTCCAGTGGTGTGGAATGCCTGGGACCCACGTCTGGGCATCCCCAGCGCACTTAGGGCGTAATTTGCAAACAAAACAGGTGATGGACAGAATGTGGATCAATGTCACACACTCACCCCAGTCCAAAGATCTGGGCCCAAATCCATCGTTTTTTTGCACTCCACACCACCCTGGGTTAGACAATGGCGATATGCAAATCAGCTCTGACCCTGTGCCCCATGGGAACAGTCCAGTCCGAACTACAAAAGCCATGTCCTTCCCAGAACGGAATCAAGCATCCGAGGACCGGACCGGTTTCGAGGTAACACCTCTCATCAGCCCGGCTAGCTTGACTCCAGTGGTGTGGAATGCCTGGGACCCACGTCTGGGCATCCCCAGCGCACTTAGGGCGTAATTTGCAAACAAAACAGGTGATGGACAGAATGTGGATCAATGTCACACACTCACCCCAGTCCAAAGATCTGGGCCCAAATCCATCGTTTTTTTGCACTCCACACCACCCTGGGTTAGACAATGGCGATATGCAAATCAGCTCTGACCCTGTGCCCCATGGGAACAGTCCAGTCCGAACTACAAAAGCCATGTCCTTCCCAGAACGGAATCAAGCATCCGAGGACCGGACCGGTTTCGAGGTAACACCTCTCATCAGCCCGGCTAGCTTGACTCCAGTGGTGTGGAATGCCTGGGACCCACGTCTGGGCATCCCCAGCGCACTTAGGGCGTAATTTGCAAACAAAACAGGTGATGGACAGAATGTGGATCAATGTCACACACTCACCCCAGTCCAAAGATCTGGGCCCAAATTGACGGCACACTAATCACACATCCAAGGGACATAGCAGAAGCCTTCACATATCATTAAGAGCAAATCCATTCCCCCTCTACTACATATACGGCGGACGACTCCCACCAGGTCCTATCTGATAGTGACATTCCAACGCTCTCTGACACCGACAAAGACACCCTTGACAAGGACTTGACAGACAAGAAGATCCAGAAGGCCATAATCCATATCCATTCGGGGAAGGCGATGGGGCCCAACGGGACTCCCATCGAATTTTTAAAAATGGTTGCCTCTCAGGTAGCCCCACACCTACGGACCATGTACAATGAACGTTACAAACAGGGAACTCTGTCATATGATCAACCCCTGGCACGGGGTATATAGTTGTGATTCGTAAGCCAGGGAAGCCCGTTGACAATTGCGGTTCTTATAGACCGATTTCACTAGTTAATGTAGAAGCTAAGATTCTAGCGAAAGTACTTGCCTCGCGGCTGGTCACGGTCATCTCCTCCTTGGTTCACGCAGACCAATCTGGCTTTATGCCAGGAAGGAACACAGCACTTAACATCCGGCGCCTCCACAATGTGCTTGCATGTCGAGAATACATAGAAGAGGACGCAGTAATGCTGTCCCTAGATGCCTTGATGGCGTTTGATTCTATTGAGTGGCCATACTTATTCGAAGTCCTGAGGAGGATGGGATTCGGCCCGAAGTTTCTGTGATGGGTGAAATTGCTCTATACGGATATATAGAGTGCGAGTAAACAACAACACATCTCGAACATTCACATGTTCAAGATGTGGCAAAAGGGCCACCCGACAGTGCTGTCCTCTGTCCCCACTGATTTTTTCCCTCATGTTGGAACCGTTGGCTGCTTGGGTGCGGTGAGATGTAATGGTGAGGGGTTTGAAATGGGCGGAGGGTCATGACGACCCAATATACCTCTACGCAGATGACATCTTACTTTACCTTGCCTCCCCATTTAGATCTATTCATGGGGTGTTAAATATCTTCACAAACTTTAGGATATACTCCGGCTACGCCATAAACCGGAGCAAGTCGGTGTTGTTCGTGCTCCGGGGTCTGGTCCCACAACTCCCTGTGGATTGCAGTGCGGAGGTGGCCACGGATGGCTTCCGCTATCTGGGAATATTAGTAACTTCGAATACCACCCTTTTTTATGACCATAATCTAGCACCCCCGCTGGCCCGGCTGCGTGCGGATGTGAAGCATTGGAGATCTCTACCTCCTTCGTTGGTGGGCCGAGCTGCCCTTTTTAAGATGCTGGACCGCCCACGATTTCTCTACATCCTTCAGAATTGCCCACACCTGATCCCAGAAGCCTACTTCTCGTGAAGTCCGAACGCTGCTATGGGACGGTGGAGCTCCTTGTATTGCGATGAAAAAGCTGACAAAGGGGTGGTATGACGGGGGTATTGCCCTCCCAGACCTTAGGCTCTATTACTCGGCGTCACAATTAGTGGTAGTGAATCACTGGATATATCGCTCCCCTATCGATCCTGCTTACCTACTGGACAGGTATCAAACTGGACAAACTGGATACTTGGGGGCATTATATTAAAAAGTTAGCAAGGGGCGATATATTGGGCCCACTTTCCACACTATAACGATCTGGCAACAGGCAAATTCCTGTCTATGGTGGTCAAATGTCCGCACAAAAGCCCTGCCCCTGTGGTATATCCACAGATTGGGACACCTGTGTCACCAACCTGGCTTTGACAAGTGGGATACTAAAGGGGTTTCCACTGTGGGGATTTGATTAAAAAAGGTTTGATCCTTAGGTTTGAGGAGCTTAGAGAGAAATACGAAATGGCCCACGGGGTAATATTCAGATACCTGCAAGTTAGACACGCCCTTACCACAGCTTTACCCGATCTCACGGACATACCGGAGTCGTCACCGCTGGAAGATCGACTGCTCGATGGGCCGCTACACTCAAAAGCTATGTCATTGACCTACAAGAAACTATCCAACAACCTACCTGACACATTCCACAATACTCGGAGAGCAGTGGCAGAGAGACCGAGGACCCATTGATGATGAGGACTGCAAACGGCACTAATGCCCCCCAGAGAAGCAGCGATCACCCTCCGCTTCAGACTGATACAACTCAGAATCTTACATAGATCATACTTAGCAGGGGTTACTTAGGCGAAGATAGGCGCTAGATTAGATACACTCTGCCGTAGGGGATGCTAGCACACTGCTACCTTCTATCACATGATTTGGGAATTACCTTAGCTGCGGCAAATATGCGAGGGGGCCACAACTCATATCCAGAGAGCAATGGGAAAAGAAAAAATCCTTACACCGAGACAAGGTCTTCTTAACATTTGCGCACCGACTGACCTCACGGTGGTGGAACTACATCTGACTACACTAGGCTATACCCTCGTTAAGTGGGAAATAGCGAGGGGTTTGGGAGCGGCAGATACACCTTCTCCCTGAGTGTGGGTGAAAGAGTTCGATAATTGCATGATTGCAGAAACGGAAGTATTCAAATTACTAGGGTGTCTGAAGAATTGGGATAGGAAATGGGGCAAATGGAATGTCTAACGTGGAAACCTGTGTGTATCCCCATTGGTGGAACTGGAAATGCAGCATGGTGGAGAGCGAGATATTGGAATAATATGATTGTAATTACTCTCTCCTTAGTTATTGTGATGACACATTATACGACTATTTGAAATGTCAAACGGAAAGTGCATGTGATTATACTGTTGAAACGAATAAAAAGATTAATTTTAAAAAAAGAGCGCTGCGGGTGACGCAGGTGCAATACGGACCACATGGGAAGGACGAGGGTGGGGGAGTGTAGGGCAGAGTTGCCAACCAGTTTATGCACACCATGCACAAGTCTCACCGTACTCACCAGCAGCTGCCTTCACACTAATTGGTGAACTCAATTATTTGCCACTTGAGGAGGCGGCGTGGGAGCCCAAGATGGTGCTACAAAGCTGCCAGGCAAAAACACTGAGGGTTCGGTAGGGGCCGGATGTTCTCTACTGGAGCCACCAATGGTAGCCGGGGAAGCAAACAAACCCCAAGACCCAGAGGAACGAGAAAAGGTTCACGCGGACACCCGAGGGCAGCCCTTCCACAACGAAATTACCTTCCAACTAAAATAAAACAAGCAAATAGACACGCGGTTCCACACAAACAAACATCTCTTTACTTTATAACCAAGACAAGGAGGAGCTGTGAACAAATAAATCACGTACAAACAAAAGAATAAAACAAGTTTGCAATGTGGCATACCAAACAGAGTTGCCAACTTTGGGGCCTGGGGAACCTGAGTTTGAGGTGCGTCGCTGTATGATAAAACATGCTCATGGTAACAAATACATGCATCTGGGAACTTGCCTGCTGCCATTGGGAGCCCGGGTGGAGGTCTGCTGACCCTTCAGACTCGCTGGAATTGCTGCCTGCTTGCCGCCTGCCTGCCTCCCGCTGCCCGCTCCCTCCACCATCCCGGGAAGCGCTGGCCGTCGCGTGAGTGCAGGTCAGGAAAACCACAAGCCCCAGCAGCCCAGATAACTACGTGATCAATCGTAGCGCCAGGAGGCGCATTAAACTTCCGTCAGCCCTGCTGAGAGGGGGGAGCATCTGGGAACTTGCCTGCTGCCATTGGGAGCCTGGGTGGAGGTCTGCTGACCCTTCAGACTCACTGGAATTGCCGCCTGCTTGCCGCCTGCCTGCCTCCCGCTGCCCGCTGCCTCTACCATCCCGGGAAGCGCTGGCCATCGCGTGAGTGCAGGTCAGGGAAACCACAAGCCCCAGCAGCCCAGAGAACCACATGATCAATCGTAGCGCCAGGAGGCGCATTAAAATTCCGTCAGCCCTCCCTCGCGGGACGCGAGCAGGACGCCGGGCTAAGCCCAGGCAAAGGGCGGGCCCTCTGTGGCCCTCAGAGGCCTGACGTGGACGGGACGGGCCACCCCCCTTGGTACCGCGATAAGAGGAGGTACATTGTTTTGAACTATTCATTGACACTTGTTGGACAGTGTATTTTCCCCTATAAGCCATCTTCATCGATTATATACTACCACACTGTACTATGTCACGCAAGGGGACCAGTAAGAAATCTACTTTAACACGCGACCCAGGCCAGGGGATCCTGACCTTTACTGCGACCAGTAGAACACTGCCCACTTCCAGCGAAGAAGCGAATGAGCTGCGACAATCGATTGTAACTAGGCAATCTCCCCCATTGATCCCTGATAGTCCGCAGAACTTGCCTTTTTGGGAGGAAATAAATGCTCTATGTGGCACTAAGTATGCCCTAGTGGCATCCCCATCAACTGTAAAAAGCATCAGCACTATTACCCCAATTAGGAAACCCTGTGACTCATTTCCACCATCTTTAATAGACAATACCCAAGGTATTGCTTCATTTCAGGGCCCAAATGATAAAAGGAAGCATGACGGGACTAACAACAGCGGTAATTATCCGAAAACACCAAAATCGTGCGCTGGTCCGACATCGCCAGTCACCAACCCCACCTTAACTACGGTGGAGACTGGAAATTATGAAGACCAAGCACTTTCTCCCTATTTCCCTCTACTGTCTCAGTTAGAGATACTGTTAAATTCTATCGTTTTACCACTGGTAGAAAAAAATCAATGCCCTGGGTGATAGACTAACAGGTATCGAGAAAACCATTCTAGCCAACTCCCCACCACTTATTAAAGAGCCATCTAATGGGGGAAGAGCCCTTCCAGCTACTACCATAACAAAAGAGATATACACTAAAACTAATTCTCCGTCCACCTCTCAGAAGGCAATACCCAATGGTTCTGACCTATTTACTGCCCCCAATGCTCCCTTGCCTATTAACTTAAGTAAACATGCTCAAACTTCTCCACAGCTTCCTAACAAATTTGCTACAACTGTCCCTAAAGTCTCCCCTAAATCTGGGTTTACTAAGTATACTGCTGCCAGAGCGTATCCAAAAAGAACAGCACCCATACACTTACCCCCAGAAGCCGCCCCATTTGTTCTTGTTCTCTCAGGAATACCGGCACCCTCCCACGGGAAACTCGAAAGTCGCCAGGAACTTTTAAACAAGGTCATATTCTGGCTATCTAAAAACAGACCGCTCGCACCCAATCACGACGGTGGAATCCTGTGTGTTAGAAGGGTGGGCTGGCTATGGTCTCTAACCAAAGACATCAGTGGGGATCTGGTCCTAGTGAAATTTAGAAATAGGAACATTGTCCCCCTCCTACGATCTAACCCGCCCCAAAAAGGAGACGGCCCCATATCTGTGTGGGACTTACATGACTTTAACCCAAAGTACACCATACATCCGGTCAATAAGGTCAAAGGCGGACTATACCCATCTGTTGGGAAGGGGTCTCCATGTTTACCTAAATTTAATCCATGTTTTTGAATTTTTTGCACTATGTATCATTATGAACTGTTTTTATGTACTTTTATGGTTATTATTCTTTTAACCGAATAAAGTCAAACTGAAACTGAAACAAATACATTTCAACTTATTACAAATATAATTAAACAACTGTTGAACATTTACGGGGTTTCGTGTACTAAGGTTCTATTGCAGGAGCAAAATAAAACAAGCAGGAGGGGGAAGTGCGCTTAACAGGCACCCTCGGAACAGTCTGAGGAGCAGAAAAGAAAGCAATGGAAGTGTCTTGCTGTTGTGGCTCCAACAGGAGCGACAATAAAGTCAGTAACTGCCTCGGACTACCGCCTCGGAAGAGGGCCCCGTAGAATCCTGGGCGGCGGATCTTGCGTGTTTTTTCACAGGCAAGATCAAACTCATCCAGGACTCCTTTCTATCGAGTGGACCGGTCACTTTGCCGATGCCCGAGGCGGGTACGCTTCCCCCAGTTATGCAGGGCGCCATATTGGCTGAGTTTCCATCTCTGCCAGCCTCCGCTTCCCTAGCGCTTATGGGCAATTTAAAATCTGGGTCTCCGCTTGACCCCTGCCCAGCTAAGCTCCTGGGTAAATTGGCGGAGGTGGTTAATCCGCTGGCTCACCCTCTTCTCAACCTTTCGTTGAGTTTGGGAGAGGTGCCGCCAGCATGGAAGCAGGCAATGGTCATCCCGTTGCTTAAAAAGCCGGGACTTGACCCGAAAGCCCCAGCCAATTACAGGCCAATTTCGCTGCTGCCGGCTCTTGTAAAAATTTTGGAGAAGCATGTTCAGTCGGTGCTCTCCAATTTTTTGGAGTCCCATGAGATCTTACATGACTCCCAGTCGGGCTTCCGTTCAAATCGCAGCACCGAGACCGCGCTCCTGGAGGTTTCGGAAACCATTAAAGGGGTGTTGGATACCGGGGGCAAAGTCATGCTGGTGTTGTTGGACTTGTCGGCGGCTTTTGACACCGTCCCCCATGAGGGCCTGCTCGCAAGACTCTTTGAGATTGGCCTGCGGGGGACGGTGCTCAAATGGTTTTCTTCCTTCTTGGCCGGCCGCCGGCAAACGATCTGGACATCATCTGACACCGCTGTAATGCCGCCTCTGGGAGTCGGGGTCCCTCAGGGCTCTATATTGAGCCCGACCTTTTTTAATATCTATATGACCCCTTTGGCGGCGGTGGCGGAGTCATTTGGTGCCCGGATCGTGTCGTATGCCGACGACACCCAGCTCCTCTTCTCTTGTGAGAGGGGGGCTGACTTTGACGGGGAGAGTATCCAGAATTGCCTTGGGGCTGTGTTCGCATGGTTCCAACTGCACAGCCTCAAGTGCAATTCCGACAAATCGGAGGTACTCTTCTTCGGGTGCGATACGGAGCCCAGCTGGCAGGCCTGGTGGCCCATCGACATGTTCCCTCCGTCCGGCTCTTCTCCCATGGCTAAAAACTTGGGGGTTAAGATGGACAAGGGGCTGACGATGAAAGCCCAGATCCTGGGGGTAACCGGCACCTGCTTCGGCCTTTTAAAAATGTTGCGGACGTTTCTGCCTCTCTTGTCCGAGGAGCACAAGAGGCTGACGGTGCAGGCCCTGATAGGCTCCAGGTTGGATTATGCCAACATTCTTTACCTGGGCCTGCCAGAGTATCTGCTGCAGAGGCTTCAAGTTGCACAGAACGCGGCGGCCAGGGCCATCTTTGGCCTAAGTAGACGCACCAGCGTCTCTGGGTTGTTGGTGACGCTACACTGGCTACCCATCCGCAAACGGATTGCCTTCAAGGCTTTGACCTTGGCCTATAAAGCGCTCCATGCTGTGGGAGCTAAACATCTCCAAAAGAGACTGACCTTTTACCACCCTACTCGCTCGTTGAGGTCGGAATCTCTACTTTTGGCGGCTGTTCCGCGCGTGAAGAGGGCCCGCCTAGGGGGCCGCTCCTTCAGTCTTCTGGCGCCACAGATGTGGAATTCATTACCGCTCCCTTTGCGGGGGGCGACTACTCTCCTTGATTTTAGAAGAGGTCTCAAAACCTGGCTGTTTTCTCAATAGGTCTGCCAGTAGCTCCGTTTTTTCTGTTGACTCCTTAACCTCTTTTATCTGTGTTGTGTTATTCTGAAATCTGTCCGCCTTACCTAAAGCGCCGGGACACTCTTTTTGAGTAACCGTTGCGCTATACAAAAAAATAAATAACATAACATAACATAACATAACGTAACGAAAGAGTGCTCACAAATTGTAAAACAAGTAGTGGCGCAGGATGGACGGCAGCAATGAGGGAGCCAGTGAGGAGGCAACAGATGGCCAACCAAAAGGATCACTTGGTGGGAACCAAGCACCCAAAGGCGGCACAGCTGGACACTATTGACCAACCACAGTACAGGAATTTCCAAAGGCAGGCCAACCAACCACCCAGAAGCGTTGGGCTGTTGAGAAGCCCATAGACTGAATACAACATGCCTTTGCACAGCAGTGCGCGGTTGTTGGTCTGAGATTTACAAACTCCAGACAGTTCACTTTTTGCACAGAAAAGTTTCATCTTCATCGTATGGCCCGGGTTTCTGAATCTGATACATAATGACGGGGGCTGTAGCATCTCTCACACCCACAGGGCCAGCACCACTGGTTCAGCTATCAGAACGGACATGTAATCTGCTATTCTGTGGCTTTCAAGCCATGATGGCAGCTGGGATAGAATTGTGGCCCAGTTGTTGAACAATTAGTTCAAGTTTCCAACCAGAAACTTGTGTCAAGAAAAATCAGACCGTCTTATACCACTTTTTTAATATATGGTTTGAGTGGCCACCCGCCCTCATCCATAATTGTGCAACTTTGTATGTTATACTGTGCTTTTTAACGCTTGTGCCCCTTTGCTCATAAAGAGTACTGGGGATTATTTTAGAAATAAATACATATATTTTTATAATATATACTTGTGTGGTGTCCTTTCATTTGATATTACAGGACTGTGATTGGTAAAACAGCTCGCTTAACACGACCTCTCGAGTTAAGCCTTTAAGGCTGCTTAGTCTATGCTACCCTTAAGATAGCTTGTCTAATAAGGTTGACTTACAACCAGACACCATAAGGGATTGTTTGGACTGATGCAAGGTGGTTCCAGAATTGGAAACATCATATATCAGGCCAACTTCTCACATAGGTGTCTTCCATTCCAGAAATCTTCCAAGAGTCCATGGCTAGACCTACTGATGAAATAACAAACCCCATGTAACTGACTGACAACTGGGCAAGCAAACACTTTTCAGGCTTAGCCAGCAAGTGGGCAGCAAAAAACGCCCATTACATGTTCTTTAAGTTAGCGGGAAGTTTGGAAAAAAATAAAATGTCCTTGAGATAAATAATCAAGGTGTGTAGCAGAATGTTGGGAGACTGCTGGAGCGCCACAAAGTCCGAATGGCATCAGATGTATTCAAAATGCCCAAAAAGTGTTCTGAAAGCACCTGCCACTTATCTCCTGCTTTGATCTGGATGAGATTGTAAGCTCCTCTTTGATCAAGCTTTGTCTATACCTTCACTCCTTTTACAGCCTCCACGAAGCCAGAAATGAGTGGAAGTGGGCAGCCAACAAGCGTTACTTCATTCAAGCCTCTGAAGGCAAAGCAAGGACGCAATTCTGCGGTGTCCTTCTTGGGTACGAGGACAAGCTAAGCGCCCTCTAGAGTTCAGAAGAAATGATTACTCTATTTCACAGATTCTTCTAAGGAGCTTACTGAAGAGTTTCGTCCTTAATTAGAGACAGAGAATAGATCATAATAAAAAAAACTACTACACCGGGTAACAATCAGTTGAGCAATCAAAATCTCTATGTGGAGGTAAACCATTATCTATTGATAACGTCAGAAAATTCAATATCCTAAGCATGAATCGATGAATGAATGAAAAGCAATTTGTATCGCGCTACTAAAACCCGAAGGTGTCAAGGCGCCTAATCGATAATAATTGTGCTGTGGTTTCGATTGCTAATTAAACAATCATTCAATCAGTCATTTATAGAACGCACTACCCACCCGTGAGGGTCTCAAGGCGCTGGGGGAAGGGCGTTTGGGCAGCTCTGAGGTCATCCAGAGAGCCAGGTCTTGAGGTCCGTTCTGAATGCGTGCAGTGTCGGGCCTCGTCTGATGCTGAGGGGGAGCTTGTTTCAAGTCTTGGCCGCGATGCAGGGGAAGGATCTGCCTCCCGTTCTGGTTCTGCGGATGCGGGGGATTTTGTCCAAGGCTAGGTCGGCGGAGAAGAGGTTTCTCTTGAAGGCGTAGTAGGAGATTCTTGCATTGATATATTGGGGTCCGGTGTTGTGGAGGGCTTTGTAGGCGTGTGTGAACAGCTTGAAGGTCACTCTTTTTCCAACGGGGAGCCAGTGGAGGTCTCGGAGGTGCTGGGTGATGTGGTCGTGTCGTTGGATATTAAGGACGAGTCTGGCTGCAGCGTTCTGGACGGTCGGAGTTTGTGAAGGAGAGATTTGTTGATTTCGGCGTAGAGAGTGTTCCCATAGTACAGCCTGCTGGTGATGAGTGCATGGGGGACGGTCTTCCAGTATTTGGGGAGGATCCATTTGAAGGTCTTGCGGAGTATGCAGATGGTGTTGAAGCATGTGGAGGACACGGCATTGATCTGTCGGTCCATGGTGAGAGAGGAGTCGAGTTTGATGCAGAGGTTGCTGGCATGGTCCGTGGGGGTGGGAGGGTTTCTGAGGGCAGGGGGCCACCAGGTGTCATCACTCGCGGTGAGGGTAGGTCCGAGGACGAGGTCTTCTGTCTTCTCTGAGTTGAGCTTCAGGCAGCTGCTGCTCATCCAGGATACAACGTTCTTCATTCCTTCCTGGAAACTGTGCCATGTGTCGGGTTCCTTGGTGAGGGAGAGGATGACCTGGGTGTCGCCGGTGTAGGATACTATGCTGAGTGCATGTTTTCTGACGATAGTTGCAAGAGGGGCCATGTAGATGTTGAAGAACGTGGGGCTGGGGGAGGATCCTTGGGGTACTCCGCCTCTGATCTCTGTGAGTTCGGAGAAGAAGGGTGAGAGTCTTATTCTTTGTGTTCTTCCGGCGAGGAAGGAGCAGATCCAGTCTAGGGCAGTTCCCTGTATGCCAGCGTCGTGGGGTCTGGCGGCTAGTGTGCGGTGGGAGACAGTGTTAAAAGCTGCTGAGGAGGTCTAGTAGGATGAGGGCTGCGGTGTGGCAAGGAGTGTGCGGATGTTGTCCGTCACAGCTAGGAGTGAGGGCTCGGTGCTGTGGTTGCTGCAGAATACAGATTGGGATGAGTCAAGGACCCGTTGGATTCTATGAAGTGCATTAGCTGTGAGTTATATTCTGGGAGACTTTGGCTGGAGAGAAGCCGAAATTGTAAGGGAGGGGTGAGTGCCGGAGCGTGAGAACGCGTCTCGCGAAAAGGCCGCACACCCATTGGTCAAGAACTTTTGCAACCTCTGCACTGATTGGTTGCTGAGAAATTGGAGTCGCGCTAGCATTGGAAGCACAAACGAAGTAAAAATTATCCGCACTGAGCTTATAGATTGTTACGAGCGGTGTATGTGGTACCCTGATTTTCTGCCTGATCCACGAAATCTAGGGTGTCATAAAGAGTTGATGAGCAGAGGCAGACCTCACAACATGTACGGAGGAAAGAGAAAAATGTCATTTGCCAGCAAAATAAAGAATTTCTTCAAAACTGACAAACCTGTACAAACTAGGGAGGGAGTGATCATTCCTCCGCCAGATACTCCCGCCTCTTTTATGATGTTAGAAAAAGGGTATCATACCTGTGTATGGTTAGAGAACTGGGTAAAGTACACTGCGGAGGATGGAGTTTTAGCCTTTCCCATTGATGGTACTTTTAACGGGAGAGTCCTATTTAACCTGAGGACCCGAATGAATGAATTACATCCCAGACCTAGATTAACTCAGTATGAAGCTTTAGAGGAATGGGAAATTGAGGCTCTAGAGCGAGACAGACCCCGGATGGACAAGGGAGTGACCCGATGGTATCCAAAATTGGTAAAGGAAACCAAGGAGCAGAAATTGAAACAGTGGAGACAAAATATGATGGTAGAAGGGTTATTCCCCATGTTCGGAGCTAATGAAATGATGGGAGGGGAGAAATGTACTGAGAAAACCCGACACATGATGCCCCTGGGTGAATCGGAAGATGAATTTTTAGAGGACTTATTTATGAAAGGTCCCCCGCCTTATAATGAAGAAACCAGATCTCAAAGCTTAACTACTCCATTGAGACCTTCAGGAAGAAGAAGTACTAGTGAAGCCGATTCCACAGGGATAGAACAGAGAAGAGCGGGAGGAGAGGGATTTGGTAGACCCGACCCCGTGGTCCCGAATTATAACCCCTTTGGTGAGGAAAGACCAGTTTTGTCAACTCCATCAGCTCCGAATATTTATCCTTCTCTAGTACCCCAAATAATACAGGACCCCCCCATAAATAGGGTTTTACACGAGCAGGAAAGGGAGGCCCTGAGAGGACAGAGAAACGATCTCATACATGCCATAGCTCAGATTAATCCAAATCCTGAAGCCCTGACGATTCCAGTAACCATTGGTCCAGTTTTTCCTCTATATGGGGACAGAATGAATACTCCCAAAACTCCAGTCATAACCCCGATGATGCCCCCGCCCAGAAGGGAACCACTCATTATTGATGACCAAGCAAGTGAATGCGAGTCCATGGTTTCCTTGATGGATCTGCCTAATAAGGAACAGGGAAGTAGTATGTCTCGAACTGGAACTCAGACTAGGAACAAAGACGTACTAATAGAGTCTTCATCAGGGACTCGAAGTGCTAGGGTAGTAACTCCTGAGGAAATAGAGAGATGGCCCCGAGAATTAGAAGGAGGAGACTCTCATCCGAAACCTTTAGATATCTGTAAATTAAGAATAGAATTAGAGGAATTGACAGCAGGAAATGTGGGATTAGACCGATTGAATGTCCGGGATGAAGAGGAGTTGTTGTTCATGTGCAAGAATCTCACCCGGAATGCAAAAATATTTTTCGAAAAATTAATGGACACAGCAGCATGCATGGGAATTGATGTTAGCAGATCCAAAGTACTACAAAAATCCTACAGAGTAGATTTTTCAGACAAAGATTTAGAAAACCTAAATACAGTAGGGAAGAAGATGCAGATTAAGGAACTGATAAACCTAGTACAGAAATGGGGAGATCTAGATAAGTGGAAAGCCAGGTGGGCAAAGAAAAAGGAGGATAGCAAGGAGAGACCACGGACTGCTGAGTACGTCCTACAAGAGGTGGACAAACCAGAAAAATTATGTCCCATGAGAGAAGTCCCAGGGGGAAAATATGTCCATGTCCCTTGGTCCAGACAAGATATAGTATCATTTACCAATGACTTCCCTAAATTGAGGGAGAAACCGGTTGAGTGGTACCGACAGGTTGAACGCTTCATAAAGGTTCAGAAATGTCTCCTGAAAGACCTGGATGGGTTTTTCGACATTGTAGTACCTGTAGACCTATGGACCGAATGTAAAATTGAAATCGATTGGCCCAATGAGGAATACGAGAGAGACTCTGTAACTGGAGCTCCCTCACCTGATGTAATGAGAAAATATAACCAAGTCATACAATACCTCAAGAAAAAGGTACCTGCAAAAGAAACTGATTGGACCCGTATAGATAGAACTACCCAAGAGCGTGATGAATCAGTCCACTCCTTTTATGAAAGGTTACTACAGGTGTTCAAAATTTACAGTGGAATCGATAATGTGGACATGAAGGATATGACCCATTTCAGTTATCGATTCGTGTTAGGATTGAGACCTGAAATATCCGGATGTATGTCGTTACAACGCATACTTTTACTCCGCGTACCATTACAACGCGGTATTTACAACGCATACCGCTACAACGCATAGCGCTTTGGGGTGCTGGATAGTGGTAAGTATAATTTACTATTCTAACTCCAGTCCCCGTGGACCCTAGGGAAGGTGTTGGATAGTAAATTAAACTTACCTCTTATCCTAGAGCGCCCCCCAGCGCAATGCGTTGTAACGGTATGCGTTGTAATGCCTGCGTTGTAGTGGTAGTGCGGAGTAAAAAATGCGTTGTAACAGGTGAATACCGAAATATCCCAGTGGATTAGAGATAACAAAATCAGTTGGCAAGGGAAACCCATTGATGATGTTCTCAAATATGCCAAATACTGCGAAGATGAGATCGAGAACAAAAAGAAAGCCCTAAAGGAGAAGGTGATGTGGGCTCAGGTGAAATTAGCTGAACAACAAGAAAAACAGTTAAGTAAAATGACTAACAGTAATAATGCTCCAAATCCGACTGCTGGGGGTGGAGGCAGGCCCCGGGTAAAAATGAGTAGAGAAGAGGCTATGGGAAAATTCCCCTGTCACGGATGTGGTCAGATGGGGCATTGGAGAGATAAATGTCCGCACTTACAGGCTGATAATGCCCCCGTAAATGGTTTAAATCCACAGGTGCAGAAAGAGGGGATCCGAAAGACCCAACAGCAGGTAAATCCACCCCCGTTGCCACGCGCTCCTAGACAAAATTATAGGAATCAGGGTCAACAGAATGAAAGGGTCGAATTGTGGGAAGGAGAGAATGAAAGAAATGCACCCATTCCACAGTACCTGTTAAATGATACTTTTCTCTGTGATGATCAATACTGACGGGGCCTGAGAGGGGAGGACAAGGAGTGCGTGCTTGGCGCCTCCTTACCGGTAGACCAGACTGGACCATACATTGAAGGAAAGGTTGAAGGGACAGATGTCACCTTTCTGTTGGACACTGGTGCTACCCGTTCCACTGTGAGAACAGCGGATGTTCCTAACCTACCCCTCTCGGGAGAAGCTATCCAAGTAGTGGGAGTTTCAAACCAGATAATCAGTACTCCTGTTGGAGTAAGAATTTTTAGCTACACAGCTATCAAAGGACACACCTGTCACCTGCACAACATGACCCCTGTGTAGGCCCTGCTGTTTAGAGGTTACAGGCCTCAGTTACATTGCCCTGAGCACTGCCATTTTCTCTTAGCTTAAACAGAAGCAGAAAGCAAGTCTGACCCAAGATTCACCCAGCTGCTCTTGCCTGCAAGGACCCGCACCCCTACCAGGCCCCACCTCATTGTATATTTCTCACAAACAGCAGAAGTCAAGTTCCTCTATAAATCTTGCAACATACCCCACGTCCCCCACCTAAGCCATGAATAGAATAAGGGAAGTTCCCACCACAGCTACGTCAAGCCAGATATCCGATAAACTGAGGCTAAGTGTGGCGAAATAGTATCGCAGATTGCCTGATTGACACATGAATAGGACCCCTCGAAGCAATACTAACACATTTCTGTCGTCCATTGATAGTTTATTCTTAAACTTCCAGTCAAGTGGCAGGTCTCAGTCTAGACTGAAGTATGTACCACAATTACAGGAAAAAGGCCATACCTAACCTTACGGGTGGGAAAGGTAGAGAGCAGTCCAGTAAATGACAATGGACGGGTATGTGATACGTGGTGGCGTGGGATGACGTAATTATCGTCTCAAGTGTTTTAGACAGTATAAGAAGGAGCCCCGCAAGAACATCAGCGGGCAACTCCTCGTCTGGTTGTAGGTATTCAGACCGAGAGTTGTCTCCAAGGGCCCTTGATCAAATGTTCATACTTTTGTGCATGTAAATATTTTACTTATGTTATGTTTTAAACTGCTTTTTAGATAAAGTCATTTTATATCTGCATATGTACTTTTTTACTTGTTCTCTACATTTAAGCATTTATACTGTGGTCTTAGGACATCTCACTGATATAGCATTTTGAGTGTACCTAATGATAAATAACATGTACTCTGCATTCTAATGTATCTTGCAGGATTACACTTATGAGCAAATGTGAGTATTCATCTATGTGAACAAGCACAACCGTTTTTAATCTGCCTCAGTACTCATAGGTGTACTTAAAGCAAAATCTCTCTCTCTTAGCCAATGTTAAACTGTACGTTGTAAACTAAAACTGGTCCATGTGACTTTCAAGAGAATGCTGGGTACAGGACCAAGTACTATATAATTTTTATGTTATCACTGATTATTTCTAGAAGCTGTGTCTTCAAATAAATTGTACAACTCCAAGCTTCAGTCTCCAAAAGCTCATGTGTATGTTTTTTCCTGTTTTAGAGCAAGAGGTCCAGGACTGCCCCGGTGCAATTTAAGCCGCCCTATTCCCCTTAGTTCTCACTCACGGTCTCGCCAGCGCGGCTTCTGAAAGCTGTGCGCTGAGTCCCCCTGGCCCCTCCTGTCCCTAATAAATCATCCCCTCCAACACTCCGGTAACAGAACCTATGGAAATTTCCATAGGAAATTTCAAGGAAATGCAGAGATTTGTGGTCTGTGATTCCAGTCCCGTAAACCTATTAGGACGAGATTTGTTGTGCAAAATGCGTTGCACCATCTTTTGCTCACCAAATGGTGTTGAAATTCAGACCCCAGATGAAGATGGCCTATATAAATTGATGTTACTGAGGCCCGACACAGAAATTAAGCCCATGTCCATTGAAAGTCTACCTGAAGAACTCCAATTGAGCGTAATACCTGAAGTTTGGGATTTTACTGGAAAAGATGTAGGCTTAATGGCAAATGTAGACCCAGTTAAAATAGCTATAAAAGCAAATGCTGTATACCCAAATACCAAACAGTATAAAATGAGTGCAGAAGTGAAAGAAGGAGTCGCAAAGGAATTAAACAGATTGCTCAAAGCAAACATCATTCAGGAAGTGATGAGCAGTCCCTGTAATTCACCCATACTTGGAATTAAGAAGCCTAGCGGAAAGTATAGGGTAGTGCAGGACCTGCGCAAGGTAAACCAAATTGTAGTACCTTGCTGTCCCATAGTGCCTAACCCCGCAGTAATACTGTATCAAATTCCTTGGAATGCGGAATGGTTCACTGTCATAGACCTGTGCCATGCATTCTTTTCCATCCCATTGCATCCAGAAAGCAAATTCCTTTTCAGTTTTGAATTCAACAGCCAGATCTATGTCTGGAATCGTGTCCCCCAGGGGTACACCGAAAGTCCATCGATTTTCAACCAGATTCTAAAGAAATGCCTTGAATCTCTAGTACTGCCTAAAGAGTCTGTCCTGGTGCAGTACATAGATGACCTGCTGGTAGCGTCTAGAAGTCAAGACGACTGTGTCACTGATACCATTGCCTTGCTGAATCACCTAGGAAAGGGAGGACATAAGGTTTCACCAGACAAGCTGCAGTTCTGCAAAACCTCAGTAAAATATCTGGGGCACCAGATAGAGAAAGGGATCCGGAAAGTCACTACAGAAAGAATTAAAATAATTCGAGAAATGTCACTAGCAGTAACCCAGAAAGAAGTAAGAATGTTCCTAGGAGTTGTTGGGTACTGCAGACAATGGATCGTGGGTTTCGCGGCTATAGCTAAACCCTTGATTAACATGACAAAGAAAGGAGCGGAAGACCCAGTTTGTTGGAATGATGAATGCATGACTGCTTGGGTAACATTGAGAAATTGTCTGTGCACAGCTCCTGCATTAGGAATGCCCGACTATTCCAAGAACTTTGAACTGTTCTGTGACACGAGAGACAATTGTGCGCTCTCGGTCTTAACCCAGGAACATGGTCTGATTAGACGTCCCGTGGCCTACTTTTCGGCCGCCCTAGATCCAGTGGCTGCTGGATTACCTGGATGTCTGAAAGCAGTAGCCGCTACCTGTACGAGTCTAGAGCAGAGTGAGAACATTGTGATGGGACATCCTGTCACTGTATTTGTTCCACATTCAGTTGTGATCTTACTTACCCGAACCAAGACACAGTATCTCACCCCTAGTCGGCTGACTAAGTATGAGAGGATCCTCATTGGTGCAGAAAATGTAATAATTTCCCGAAGTAATATTCTAAACCCTGCCACTCTATTGCCCCTTCCCATTGATGTAGAGGCAGGAGATGAAATTGAACATAGCTGCATAGACTTAACTGAATTTAGCACAAAACCCCGTCCTGATATCAGAGAAGTGGCCTTGGTTGATGAAGACCTCAAAATGTTTGTGGATGGTTCATGTTTGAGACATGAGGATGGAGGTTTGAGTGCTGCCTATGCTGTAGTCACTTTGGAAAAGACCCTGGAAGCTTCCTATCTTTGCGAAGTTAAATCTGCTCAAGTAGCGGAGCTCATCGCCCTAACAAGAGCTTGTAAAATTGGGAAAAACAAAAGAGTAACTGTTTATACTGACAGTCAGTACTGTTATGGGGTTGTTCATGACTTCGGCCAGCTATGGTTGCAAAGAGAATTCATGACTTCCTCAGGTTCTCTCATCCGAAATGGGAAACCAGTACAAAACTTACTGGAAGCCATCCAATTGCCCAAAGAATTGGCTGTGGTCAAGTGTGCGGCTCACCGATCTGGAAATGACGAGGTGACAGCCGGAAACAGATATGCTGACCAAATTGCCCAATACTGCGCCCGACACAAAATGTCCCTCCTAATTAAACTATGGGGAGGTGGAAGCAGCTGCCAACTGATGTTGTTTGAAAGGTTGGGAACATGGGATGAATTGAGAGAACTACAACAGACGACAGACAGGGAAGAAAGGAACAGGTGGAGGCAGGATGAATGTCGACCAAGGGAAAAGGATGGTGTTGTGGTCCACGTAACTGGTATGCCTGTACTCCCCGAACGACTGGTTACCGCAATGGCCCGGATAATACATGAACCCACACATATTGGGAGGGATGCCATGTGCCGAATGTTTGAAAAGGTGTTCTACAGTCCAAAATTCAGGAGCACAGCAGACAAACTTTGCCAGAGGTGCTTAGTGTGTCAACAATTCAATGCAGGAAAGAAGACAGTAGTGGAGCAAAGTACCATTGGGAGAGCAGAAGGTCCCTTCATTAGGATGCAGGCAGACTTCATAACAATGCCCCTGTGCAAAGGATATAGATATGTCCTGGTCATAGTTTGCTTGTTTTCCCGGTGGGTGGAGGCTTACCCAGCAAAGAAGAATGATGCCCTGACTGTAGCTAAATTGTTACTTAGGGAACTGATACCCCGCTTTGGAATTCCAGAGACAATTGAAACAGACCAAGGTGGACATTTTTCAAACGAGGTCCTAAAAGAACTCTGCAAAGCCTTTAAAATGGAACAAAGGCTGCACTGTGCCTATCATCCAGAGGCTTCTGGGATAGTCGAGCAGATAAACGGCACTCTCAAGTCCAGGCTGGCGAAATTGTGTGACTCCACAAAAATGAACTGGATAGAAGCTTTGCCCATGGTGCTGATGAGCTTGAGAAGTATTCCAAACAAAAAGACAGGCCTGAGCCCCCATGAAGTTCTGATGGGAAGAGTGATGCGACAGGCATGGGTACCTGGACACAAACTGCTAAGTATTACTGATGATATGGTGCTAGAATACTGCAGGCAGTTGGGTGACCAAGTGCGTTCTATCTCTCACCAGATTGGAGAGACTGCTGTCGAATGGCCTACAACTCCAGCACACAAACTGAGACCAGGTGATTGGGTGGTGTTAAAGAAACACACCCGGAAGAGTTGCCTTGGACCGAAGTGGGGCAAGCCTCGACAAGTGATCCTTGTCACCACAACTGCTGTGAAGTGTGCTGGCGTACCAAAGTGGATCCATGCCAGTCACACGAAGCGGGTAACCGGAGAAAACGCAACTGAAGCTGAAGGTAGCCCAGCTGAGGAGACTCCAGAAGAGGGTCCGGATCTCGCTGATGGCGAACTACCGAGCACAAGTCAAGACGTTGAATGGTTTCCTGCCGACGACCAAGTTCTTGATCCAATAAGAACCAGAAAATACTCTTACCTAGGTAGTGAGTGGGACAGTGCAGGTGAGTCAGAACAAGAAGGAGAAGGTCAGATCATCAAAGCCATCATAAAATCTGATCAGGGAATAGGCCAAGTAGGGACAGAACAAGTCATCGACACTCCTTCTGAGACAGAGGAGACTGGAAAGGGACAGATAGTAGTCAAAGCAGAAGTTCATGCGGAAGAAAATCAAGAGATCGAAGAGCATGAACAGGGCCAGTTAGAAATAGATGAACGTGTTCAGGAAGAAGAGTCTAGTGAATCACTCACAAACGAAGATCATATACAATCTAAACCTGAACTAGGTCAGATTAAGGACCAGGCAGAAGAAATAGATAAAAGACCTGGAACTAGTCAGACAGGAAGGGAAAAAGACACTGCTGAAGCAATAGTGCGGCCAAGAAGAGAAAATAAAAGAGCTCACGAAGAAGGTCAAGTCTCCTCGACCACTAAAAAGATCGAAAAGAAGGGTGAACCCCAGTACGTGAAGAAACTAAGGCTAAGAATAAAAACAGTCGAAGAAAAACTAAAGGACCGAAAAAGGGCTGAAAGTGAAGGAAAAGAAGCCCGAGGAAAGTCCATCCGAAAGGGCAGCAGAGTAAAGAAACAGAACAAACTGTATCGGAGCCCTGAATGGACTTATTTGGTGTTGGAAGAAATTGATGAGCCTGAAGCCAGTGGCAAAAGCGACGAAGAATCCATTGCTGATCGGAGTTCTGACGAAGACCCTCCTTGAGGTGAAGCAAAGTAAAACCTCGGCTGAAAAGAAACAAAGAGGGGTTGAGAAAGCCACCTGTAAGATAAAATGTCTGATTCAAATGTCACTGGAAGGTCCAGATTTAGCTGTTGCAGAACTTGCTGTAAAATATGCATCTGTAATATAGTACTAATGATAGTGATATGGATAGGATTAACAGTGTTTATACCTTTTATGATAAGCAAAGACCCTAACATATATCCTACGGACTCGATGACGCCAGACGCAGAAGTTGTACATACTGAAGAAACACCACGAAGAGTAGAAAGACGTGACAATTCAGTGAGTCTGAGACATACACGACCTGACTTAGAAGCATCAGATGAGGGTGAACTACATTATCACCAAATGAAGAACAGGACACACTTAAATGTTTTCGCTAATCTTTTAGTGCACTATGTAGAAGCTATGGAAATAGAAGATTGCTATGTCTGCATGATGCTACCTACTTCAGTGGCTGAAGGTGTGACATACCACCATTTACCCCTGACCTATGGAATCTCCTGTAGTATATTAGCTAGCTTGTTCTATAGAAGCACTTTACAGTACTATTACTCAAACACTGACGTTATCTTTTCAGAACTTCCTATTAGAGGGAATCTGAACCTTGTACATACACTTGGTGGAGTGACTCGCTACATGGGGGAATATTTCCTGACTATAGGCGACATAGACTTAAATGAAGCTAGAAAAGCTAATTTGACTTGTTCTTTACATGCACAAGAGAAAATGTTCTTGAAAATGGCAGAGAAGAGAAGGGAAAAATTTCAGAAAAAGGCAAATGACGAGAAGGACAGAACACCTAGATGGGCAGAAAACATGGATAACACCTCACAAAGCGAAGTTACTCCTGCTCTGTTGCTGGATTTTGAACGGAAAGGGAAACTCTGTCTTCATAGAGAAAAGACTAGTTATTATAACAATGTATTCCTTGGTTCCAGCGAGTGTGAACATAATTACAAGGTAATTGGAGGTTGGGGTTTCAAAAATGGGTCAGAACCTGTGTTTCCAGGAATTTATTATATATGTGGAAACAAGGCTTATTTCAAATTGCCGGATCACTGGTATGGAAGCTGCTACTTTGGCATTGTCTTTCCGAAAATATACCATGTGAACAATGCAGCTGGAAGCAATGAGATTACTAATGGCTTAGTGCGTAGAAAACGTGAAAGTGTAGGAGAAATTGTAGGTGATATTTTTAGTGCACTGATACCTGGAATGGGGGTAGTTCTGAATACTCATAGAATCTGCAAATTATCTACAGTAGTGGATCGGTTATCTACTGACACTGCTGCTGGATTCCTGATGATCAATACTGAAATGGTTGCGATCAGATCAATGGTTTTGCAGAATCGCCTTGCTCTTAATACCTTATTGGCAAAAGAGGGCGGAGTCTGCAGGATGCTGAGGGCACAACATTGTTGCACTTACATTCCTGATAAAAGAGTCGAAATTAAAAGGTATGTAAGAAATATTACTAATTTGGAAAAAGAACTCAAACCATTAGAGGTTGACAGTGCCTGGAAGAGACTGACTGATGGTCTCTCCTCTGTAGGTAGTTGGTTTTCTGACTTAGGTAGAAGTCTTATATGGAAAATACTGATAGTTGGAATAGGTGTGATTGTTCTGATCATTTTTATCTGTTGCAAATGCCAGAAATGCAGAAAATATATAGTGAATAAAAGAGGAAAGCGAAAGGCTGAAGACTTAGAATTAGAAGAATTAAGAAACCAGATATATAAGAAAGCAAAGAACAATCATTCTCACAGAGAGGCGGAGAGAAAGCTCAACAATAAGTTCATCGAGATTGACATGGATGAAATGGAAGAATGAAGTTGGCATCTGTTTTCATGTGTAGTGATGATAGTAAATATCATCAAAGAGGGGATTGATGGAGCAAGGATTCGCTCGTAACGCGACTTGCTCTCTTTCATGAACCTCGTCTAAATCATAACTGTACTAACTCCGATTGTTTGTCATTTTATTTGTATTTCCCCAACACACGGGTGTCCCTAGGAGGCTTGCCTATGTGTTTTTTCATCATAATCACGCTTGCACATTAATAAAATGGCCGCTTTGCAGAAATCCAGTCTGCGCATGCGTCGGTCATACCCATGTGATGTGACGCACTCGCAATCTGGAGGGAAAAGTTCGCTCATGCGCAGTGGTGTTAAAATGGCCGTTTGTCACTAATCATGCTTCATGCTATCTTAAGCCGCTTTTGTATATGCATCTTTTCTGCACTAACTCTTAATGCTATAAGTATTATAAAATAAGGGATTAAGAGTAGTTGGTCATGGTGTACAGTGTATTCATTTTATTTTGTGTTATTAATTTGTTTTCGCTTACTTTTCATGTACCGCGTAAATGAGGGCCTGGAAGTAGGGACGGGAACCATATTGAAGCTGACGTATCCCTCACCACGTGACCTAAGATCTGGGACGTGCAGCAATGGAACCTGACCAGTGGCTACCTTCGCCCTTGAAGACTTGCTATTTTTATTCTGAAATGTGCAACAATGTTGCAAACCTTTTCTTCACTATTGTACTTTCCCACACGTATGCCTGGGAACCCAGATGCTAGGGGGAGGGTAATGTCACGTGAAATACGTAATAGAAATATAGGTGGTGACAAATGTCTTAAACCACCTCCCTTGACCAATCAGAAGATGGGACTTTGTCATTTTGCAACATTTATGGGTGGTCTTGGGGACTTAAAACTGTATAAATAGCCTAGCATAGCTTAGAGAAGTTGTCCGACTTGTCCGAGTAGCAGACCTGTCACTGACCCTACGAACTCAATAGGTGCCTGATACAGAGTGCTGCGGAGCATTCTGCCTGAAACTTTCCACAAACTCCAAGGGGTGGAAATTAGTCCTAAGTGCTAAGCGAAGCACTTTGCTGGGAGATTCGAAAACCCAATCGGGGTTATTGACGGATTCCGTGCAGAAGAGGGGGTAACGCTGGCGTTGCATCCGAAGCTGTGAGGGGTTGGTCGTGCCTTGGTGAACCCAGTCCTGACCCAGACCTGAGGGGTATCCTGTCCTGACTGTCCATGAGCTGTACTTACTCACCTTCTGGTATTCCGGAATCCTTGAGGGTCCTTGTCCCGTTCTTTCCCAACTGACCCGTGGCCAGGGTTAGTCCTCATTCTCACTTAGGTAAATATTGGCATAGGTGTCTGTCTATACTATACCCTTAATTTTCCTCTTCTAATTAAAGCAATCTTGCCTGTGATATTCTCCATATCTCTTTTGAATGTAATTTCATGCAATTGATTATTAATAAATGTTCCACTTTTACCCTTCCTATAGGACATTGTTAAACCCGACTGTTTATCTAGATTGTTCCACTTATTCCCTTTCCCTTAGTATGGTTGCCGTGAAGTTAGTAAAGATAGCATAAGGTTTAGGAAGTAGTATAAAATTATTAGGTCACACATTAGGTCCTCCTCACGTCCTTGCCCTAGTTTAAACCATATTAGTTAATATGTTTATTGTGATTCATGCCCTATAGTGTTCCCTTTTACTCTATGATACTCACACTTATTCATAGTTATATCCTGGTCCTGATTTTAATCATTGATGTATTGCTTTGCATTTGCCTCCTTGTAATGGCATTTTCATTTTAAACTTTTAACTATATAAAACCCTTAAAACCATCAAGGTGTCTGTGGTCATTATACATTAAAGTGATATTAAAGGTATTAAATGTGTAAAATAGAAATTTCTCCCTTTTAGGAAAACCCTTATCACCTGTCCACTGCTAGCTCCTGATCTGTCAGGAGTAATGTACCTGTGGTAAGTCAGGTACATGAATAGTAAGTGGTGTAAGAGTCACCCAATCGATTACTCATAAGAGCGCGTATATTGGAAATCACCTGGTTCACCCCAGTAAAACGTTATCATTGAAATTGAATAAACATTTTACACGCCAGGGCCCAGTGCGTGGAAAGAAAATTCGGTGAGCCGGGTGACCTGCGCGCTCTATCAGGAGGTGGAGTTGGGGTCGCTGAGGTTGTCAAGGTGGAAATTCAGGTCTCTGAGCATTGCCTAGTCCGTGGAGGCAAGGTGTGGGGTGCAATGTAGTCTGCGATGGTGTTTGTAAATGGGGAGAGGGCCTAGAAGAACTGTAGGCGAGAGTTCCGCTTAGAGTCATTCTAGGGTTGGGCTGGATCTGGAAATGGATGTGTTCCTTGGGGGGCAAGGCGTCGTTTGAGATGGAAGCTGTCAGTCAGAAGGATCTTTTGTGTACAATGGCAAGACCTCCTCCAGGGTGGTTGGGGCGGTCTTTCCTCAGGATCTTGTACCCATCGGGGATGACGGTTGCAATGTCAGGAGCGGGGCTGGCATTGGTCCAGGTCTCTGTGAGGTGATGTCGGGTGAGGGTGTTGAGGAGATCCCAGATTTCTAGTGCGTGTCTGTGCAGGGAGCTTACGTTGAGGAGGATGCAGCTCAGGGGTTTGGGTGCACTGAAGTCTGGTGGGTTGGCAGTAGCTGGCTGGATCCGGAGGTGGGTGAAGATGCGGTGGCAGTGTCGGCTGGAGAACACGCCTTGGGATTTGCTCGGCGTCGAGAGCTGGTAGTTGTTTTTGTTTCCAGGGTTGATTGCGTAGAGAGTGCTGGAGTCATAGTGGCCGAGTGTTGGAGGACCAGGGTCCCTGGCGCTAGTCGCGGTGGGGTCATGGATGGGCGCCCCGATTGATGTTCCTGAACTGAGGTTTTACTAGATAGGCCTTCTAGGGTAAAATTTTTACATTCAATATCCTTACCCACTAACAAAGTCTTGGTTGTCCAGTTAATAATGGGATTTGAATGGGAAAACCCAGGATAGGCCCAAAGATTTTGGATATCGAGGAGCAGCAAATGAATCAAGCTCTATCCATTCATGATGCTTAGTTTTTAGGTCTCGCGACCTATCAATGCGCGCAAGCGCATTGAGCGGAGCGAGAATTCATGTCGGCAAACTACAAGTCAAACCAAGGGCTTTCAGCCCCGCGGTTTTCTTGCAGTTCATGTGAATCACGTGAAAAAAAAGGACGCGCATCAGGCACTCCTCCCACACCTCACGGACATCTGTTCATTTCTCCTCCCCCTCCCCAGCCAGCTTCCCCCCAGGCCGTAGCAGCACTCCTCCCACACCAGCACCTCCCCTCTCTCTCCCCGCAAACACAGCCTTGCCGTAGCAGCACTCCTCCCACACCAGCACCTCCCCCCTCCCACACCAGCACCTCCCCTCTCTCTCCCCGCTAACACAGCCTTGCCCTAGCAGCACTCCTCATCCACCAGCACCTCCCCCCTCCCACACCAGCACCCCCCCCTCCCACACCAGCACCTTCCCCCTCCCACACCAGCACATCCCCTCTCTCTCCCCGCAAACACAGCCTTGCCGTTTTTTTTTTGTTTGCCAACATGCATAAAATAGGATTTGATGCACGGGTGATTCATTTGCGTGGCAGGAAGCAGTATTCCGCACGGTCTCACACAGAGACGCATATTCCATTTTATCAAGGGTATCACCGCTTCTACGAAGAACAGAAAATGAAGGGGAAATCCCTTGAAATTCGCACGAAGAACTCCCAAGCTACCTTCTGAAGAGGCATCCGAGCTGACTGGCTGGCGGTCGTGAATGAGCTTAATGCTGCTTGCTTTTTCTGACACTTGAGGGAAATGACCTTGGTTAGAAAGCATGACAGTGACAGCCACGGAGAAGCTAAAAAATATCTGCATCTGCCTCTCTAGAGTGTTTCTATTTCCCGCTGGTTTACTTCCATTTTCTTTGCTGTTGTTCTCTAGAGCTCAGTAGATACTCACACCCCATATGCCTGCTCACCCTCCCCCCATGCCTCGCACCATACTCCCCCGCCGCTCGAGATTGTTTCTATTTCGCGCTGCTTTACTTCCATTTTCTTTGCTGTTCTTGCCACACATGCATAAAATAGGATTTGATGCACGGGTGATTCATTTGCGTGGCAGGAAGCAGTATTCCGCACGGTCTCACACAGAGACGCATATTCCATTTTATCAAGGGTATCACCGCTTCTACGAAGATCGGATAATGAAGGGGAAATCCCTTGAAATTCGCACGCAGAACTCCCAAGCTACCTTCTGAAGAGGCATCCGAGCTGACTGGCTGGCGGTCGTGAATGAGCTTAATGCTGCTTGCTTTTTCGGACACTTGACGGAAATGAGCTTGGTTAGAAAGCATGACAGTGACAGCCACGAAGAAGCTAAAAAATATCCTCATCTGCCTCTCTAGAGTGCTTCTATTTCCCGCTGGTTTACTTCCATTTTCTTTGCTGTTGTTCTCTAGAGCTCTGTAAATACTCACACCCCATATGCCTGCTCCCCCTCCCCCCACGCCTCGCACCATACTCCCCCGCCGCTCGAGATTGTTTCTATTTCGTGCTGGTTTACTTCCATTTTCTTTGCTGTTCTTGTCTAGAGCTCTGTAGATACTCACACCCCATATGCCTGCTTCCCCTCCCCCCACGCCTCGCACCATACTCCACCGCCGCTCGCCTCCATATGCTCCTTCCCTCCCACTGGTTTTATCTTGTTTTAATAGCAATATACCAATGACTGTCACTTGCGAATTACTGTACAACCCTAAGCACCTATGAAGAAATATCTGACCTTTCATTGGCTAAAAGAATGTTTTTGTGAAGAGACCCCCTACAACAACAGTAGGGCACGAACAGAGCACAACCGATATGTCGCCATATGGTCAGCGTCTGTGGACGCCATGTAATGATTTTATAATGACATTCGGGCCAACATGAGAATCTATCTTACTTTATAATGATATTTCTGAGACCTGAAAGGGATACTGGGGTGATACAGAGGTTAAAGCGTCTAAACTCCGTTCCCAATATCCACTAAGCTGCAAAAAATAGTTTTCTTTTACATAATTGTCTCGTTTGCTATTGTGGCGCAGATAGCCGTTTGCCGTTGACAGTTATGTTCCCAAGTGGATTTAAGAAGTAATTCGTGGCCCCAGGCTTACATTTGTTTTCCCCACACAACATTTCTGCAGGCACACCAATTTTTTTCCTCCTTGCCTACTGCGTTTACTGTTCTTCCGAGCTCTCTGGCACATTAAAATGAAATAGCCGAGAATTTCTTTTGATCTTTTTCTTTTGAATTCAATGGGCTTTCTTTTCAGTAATGATGTCTGCAGCCCGCGCTTATCTAGCAGCGTTTCCCGAGCTCCACTTGCGTTCTTGTATGTCTCAGAACACGAGGCGCGTGCGCACAGCTACCTAGAACCGGAAAAGGAAACCCTTTGCGGTTTCTGAGACACTGAATGACTCCTGCGCAGAAGAAACACGCCATTCACCCACGCAACAACACTCACACATGCAACGCCACTCACCCACGCAACGCCACTCACTCAAAGCAACACCACTCACACACGCAACGCAACTCACTCACGCAACACCACTCATCCACGCAACCCCACTCATCCACGCAACGCTACTCACACATGCAACGCCACTCACACATGCAACGCCACTCACACATGCAACGCCACTCACACATGCAACGCCACTCACCCACGCAACGCCACTCACCCACGCAACGCCACTCACCCACGCAACACCACTCACTCACGCAAATCCACTCACACCCACGTAGTGCCACTTTTACCCACACAGTACCACTTTCAGACACACAACACCACTCACACCCACGCAAGCCCACTATCACACACGCAACGCCACACTCACCCATGCAATGCCACTCACACACGCAACGCAACTCACACACGCAACGCCACTCACCCACGCAACGCCACTCACACACGCAACAACACTCACCCATGCAACGCCACTCACTCAAAGCCACTTTCACCCACACTGTGCAGTGCACAATAGGTCTCGCAGTAGGAAAGTTGGAGCTATTGGTTTTGTAAATGACAAAGCCCTTTATGTTTTTAAAATGAAAACAAAAAAAAGGCATTGTTATTTGCAATTGTAATAGCTCCAACTTTCCTACTGCGAGACCTATTGGCAACGCCAGTGCTTGTTATTAGATGCAATGACTGAGTTATTCCTTGCACAGCACTGAATAAATAAGTGTTACTGAAGCGATCAATGTGCAGCTTATCCTTTTGAGGAAAAGGAACAACATGCGTTTTAGCCCCATGAATATCCATGCACTCACTCGATATTCCACACTCCGCTAGGACTGGTACACTGAAGCTTGGTTCCTGAAACTGCCCTGAACGGGCGTTGTCCCACTTCTGGGATCTAGCATTTTCAACAAACAAACAAAAAAGTGTGAAGTTTTTTTCTTTTTTTAAATTAACTTTTATGGTATATCCCTACAATTAAGCCGTATACAGAATACAATTACAAGTAGTCATTTGGTAAATGGTCCTCAGTTACATTTTGTTTGTACGACCGGACTGTCGGCAGTACTGGCGATACATTGTATTATTCACCCCCTTCCCGCTGACAGGGATTATCCAAGGATCTCGATATGTTGTGCTCTTAGGAGGGTGGTGGTATGAGCAGGCAAACAGTGTGAAGCTTTGGTGTGAAGGCCCCCGCATCCAGGCAGCAAGTGGACAAGAAAGGCGGCAGCAGCGGTTTACTTCGCCTACATAGTCCAGTTACATATTTGGGGGAGGGAGGGGGGCGTTGTCTTATTTGTTTATGCCTTTCCTCTGACATAATTCACAACACACATCCAGTTGCGACTCACAATGCTTTTCAGTGCAAGCTCCGCCTCCTTCAGTGATGGCCTGGCCTACATGGTCGCTTGGACCGGGTCCTCTCTGCCGCTGGCGGTTGGGGTCTCAGGGTCCTTGGTCCCAAGGGTGCTGGTGCACACACCCCTTACTGTTCACGAGACACTATGGGGTGTTAGTGCCCGGTGGTTGTAAGGGTGGTGCCCCGTCCCACAGCGGTGGCTGGTGTGCGCCTCACTGGTCCTTCAGCCGAACTCTGAATTAAACGCCTCCAATGGCCACACACAATCACTGAAAAAGGGTAGGCCAGAACACAATAGTGGCACACGTACTTCTCCAGAGACTGCAAAAAAAACAATAATACTTGGGACTTAAAAGAATCTGACGAGGTTCACCAAAGGAATACACAAATAGAAGATGTTATAATTAAAGTTAACATACGAAACAATGGTGGGGGCAAACTCTAGAATGGTGGTGACAGAAACTCAACATTAGTTAAACCATGTGTCATCATATATTGAGACACATCAAGAGGATAGTTGGAGTGAGCAGTGTGGCGTAAATTAAAGAAGCCGGGCCTCCCAGAATCCATATTGCGTGCCATAATTCAATTGTGTACTGGAACTTGGATATGAATAAAAATCGCAGATGGCACGAGATTATCAAGTGCAATCCACACTGTGATAGGGCTAAAGAAAGGATGTGTACTAACACAACATTTATTTAATCTCTTTATGGCGGACCTCTCATCAAGATTAATTGAGACAAATTCTCATCCACCGGGGTTGGGCCGACTACCGATAACACACCTCTCCTACGCCGATGGTAAAGTATTACTCAGCCTAACAAGAGCTTAGAAACATCATTAAACGAGCTAGCAACATTTGCAAATGACAACGCTTTGGAAATTAACATCAAAAAAACAAAACCTATGACTATTGCAAAGCGGTCCGGATGCAAATTCCCGGCCAGGCTGCGAGAAATAACATTGGGGGTAGTTAATAACTACCAATATCCAGGGCTGTACATAGATGATCCTTTAAATTTCCCAAAAAATAAATACAAGCTGGAAACAAAAGGTGATGGCCTAATCTACGCCTGCTGTGCCCTTTCAAAATGGTTGAAGGGTCCATCCTTAAAGCCACTGTTAGCCGAAATGGGTACAAAATTGATGCCGACAGTGGAGTACGCAAGCATTATTCTACACGGTGCAGATGCAAAACTGTCGAACAAGCTACAAGTGAAAGCATACAAAAAGTTTTTTAACTTACCCCAGAATGAGTCTCCAGCCGAGGTGAGACTGAAATTTGGCCTTACTCAACAAGGGATTGGGAGAAACTGCGCAAACGTCAAACGCTGGGACAAAATCTGGTTGTGTCGAGCGAATGAGATACATGATTGGTGCCTAGAGGAGGACCCAGGAAAAAGATCAGTATTCTAGTTATGCAAAGGTTTTGAAAATGGCCTTGGAAGAAACAAAGTCCAACGAAGTCTGGGCACAGTCGCCCTCCTGTCCTGCTTTACGTAGGGTGGCAAATAAAATACATTCACTATCAGAGGACAAAAACAAATTTGCAAAGAGGTCTCAGGCCTGGATGGTCCAGAGTCCTACACAAAATTACGACCTGCTGAATATCTGAACACAACATACCCATACTACCTAAAACCGAAAGTCATGGCCACCAGGTTTGGGCTCTTATCAAGTTTAGCGGATCAGCCCAAATGGAGATACAATGGTCCCTCATTGTGCAGGCTTTGTGGCGCAAAGAAGCAAGACCTCATTCATCTTATTTGCACATGTCCTTGTTTAAAATCAGCTCGGGCGTGGCTTTTGAAAAAGGCATTTAACGATAGAGGGATTTGGTCTTGTAGATCCGCAATAATCAAGGGTTTCGACTCAACGGATCCCCATCTAAAGTGTAAGGTGGTGACATTTTTGATATGGTACGAACAGATAACAATGAAAATGGACAAACAATCCAGCGTGCCACTGATTGTGTCGTGATCGCAGGTACCAAAATGCTGAGTCCCTCCGTTAAGAACAAATATGAATTTGCAGTTGGACTTGCATTAACGAGTTCTATGTTGAGACTGGTATAAGTAGAAATGGAAGCTCGTTTTTTTGGCAAATAGGAATTGGACCATGCAGTTTGGTTTTTAGGTCTTGTGGCGATTACAGCGCGAAGCGCTGTCTCGCCAGAGACCTATAGTCACCGGCTCTGCTTTCCAGGAGATAGGAGATGGGCACGCACAGCCTCAGGAATAGGATCGGCGCAGGTCGCACGCGCTCCCAATCTCCTGTCTCCCTTGAAAGATCCAACACACACAGCCACACCTCCCCCTGCTTTCGCACACGCATGCGCACACAGAGATACACACACACGAGCGCACATACACGCACGCACACATACAGAGACACACACACCACCCCCCCGCCGCCGCGCACACACACACACGAGCGCACAGAGACGCCCCTCCCTCCCCGCTCCAACTAAGCCCCACTCACTGCATCGGCGCCACTCCTCCCGGCCCAGGTGGGGCATCGGATTCCGCCCCACCAGCCACTTCACCTAGGTCCCGGCGCCCCGCAAGCGTTAGTCCGGCTTCTTCCGTAGAGACTGCTGGTCACACTGGTTTTAAAGGAGCTAGCATGTGTGCTTTGGGCGGCAGAGGCGATTTTATTGGCTCAGCACGAAATGAGCTCAACTGATGGCATTTTCAGTTTACAACCGGAAGGTAGCATGTGTAAACCAACTTGGTTTAATTATATGTTTTTGGACCCCGCCCAGCTTTTGTTTTATCAGCACAGTGCCCACTTAATGGACGCCACGCTTCATGATTGATATTCATGGGGTTTTTTTTAAATCGAAGGTAGCGTGCATGCTTTTGGAGGTTGAACGGATTTTATGGGGTTTGATTATTTACTGTTAAGAACGCGCACCTTTTATTGGATCAGCACAGCGCTCGCTTCACGACTACCATGCTTAAGGTTTCAGCATAGGCTGCTTCAGGAGGCTGTACGCCTAACTTTTAACTACACTGCGCTTTCTGGTTTCACCATCGCGGACACTTCATAGCAGGTGCCGGTACATGAAGACACCGATCTTTGGGAATTAATGGAGAGGAGCCTGTTGTGTTTGCAGGTTGTTGAGTATTGTCAGAGGGGCACATCATGATTCCTGGGCTCATGAGCATGTCCTGATGGTAAATGTTCGAATGCCTCAATCAATCAATCAATCAATCAATCAATCAATCAATCAATAGAATGTGTATAGCGCGCTACTCACCCATAGGCTCTCAAGGCGCTGGGAGGGGGGGGGTCGCTACGGCTCGAACAGCCAGGTCTTGAGTTGTTTCCTGAAGGAGAGATGGTCCAGGGTCAGCCGTAGGTGAGTGGGGAGGGAGTTCCATGTCTTGGCTGCCAGGTAGGAGAAGGATCTTCCTCCGACTGTGGATTTGCGGATTCGTGGGACAGAGGCAAGGGCGAGGCTGGCGGAACGGAGCTGTCGGGTGGGTGTGTAGAATGTGAGTCTGCTGTTGAGGTACTTCGGGCCTGTGTCTTGGAGAGCCTTGTGTGCGTGGGTGAGGAGTCTGAATGTGATCCTCTTGTTGACGGGGAACACAACCAAGGGGCACCTAAGCCCTGGGGGCAGCGGCGAACAGGCGGCAGCAGCAGGGGGAACCGGCGCACTCAGGAGGAGCCACGTGGAGGGTGGAGCGACCGGCTCTGACAAGGTCAGGTCAGGTCACAGCTCCCCGTCGCGTGTCCCCCGCCTAAATAGCCAGTGGGAGGGAGGAGCAGCTGGGAGGCGGGAGCGGGGTGGCGAATAGGAGGGGGAGAGGGTACAGAAGAAAAAAGGGGGGCGGGGCGGCGGGAGAGCAGCGGCAGGGAGCAGGGGAGCGGGGGAAAAACAGCGGGAAACAGGCGGCAGAGAAGCACAAAAATCGGAGAGATACAGGGGCACAACGGTCAGACAATTAAAACAAAATTAGGCACAGAAGCAGAGAAAAACACAACCAAGGGGCACCTAAGCCCTGGGGGCAGCAGCGAACAGGTGGCAGCAGCAGGGGAAATCGGCGCACTCAGGAGGAGCCACGCGGCGGGTGGAGCGACCGGCTCTGACAAGGTCAGGTCACCCCTTGAGTCTGCGCTTGTGTCATCAGTGGCTCACTTACCTTGGTGAAGGGTCGTAAGATGTGCCAGCTAGCATGGAACAGTACATTCAAATGGTACTTGGGTGACACCACTCTTTTTTTAGGCGATGCATTTCCCCTTCTGATGAGGAAGTTAGACGAGGTCCCTGGTAGTCGGTGAATAACCTGCTATTGTTTAAATATGTCTGGCAGGGTGTTTTGCTGTAGTCTTCTAGTCGTATGTGTTCTCCTTGGCTGTAGAACCAGTGCTGCTTTGATGGTGAGTGGAAGGGGCATACAATATCGCCTGAAAGTTTTACATGCAGTAACACGGTCAGCTGTGCATGTAAACATCGGAGTATTATTTCATTTCATTTCATGCAATTTCATAAGCACACGGCATACGGAAGCGGATGTAGCCTTACAGCTAGAGCGGTCGACCTAGAAACTAGAGAACCGGGTTCGAGCCTCGGCAAGGACGCTCAACATCCTGTGATTCTGGGCAAATCACTTAATCTCCCTGTGCCCAACAAAAATGAATGTGTTGAAACTGGTGCTCATGGAAAGCGCTCTGATACCTGATGTCTTGGGTCTAGTTCGCGCTATATAAAACTCTAAATAAAATAAAATAATAAATAAAATAAAATATTTGTGAAACAAGAATGCTAAATACTGCACCGCAAGAATACTTTTACGAAACATTGACCTGTGTCATTGGTCCGGTCCCATTTACAGTGCGCGTAAAGCTGGGCTCGTGTAGACAGGGCTCGATTAACAACCCTGTTAGCTTTCCACCCCGCGTCACTCCACGCTTGTTGAAATTCCTTTTTTGTTTTTACCACAAATTATCATTGTTGCCCACCCTGGGTATTGTTTTACTGCTTCCCAGTTTGATTTTATAGTTATGTTTTTTACGGATGGAACATGACCTATGTTTTCTGTTCCTCATTTTGATTCTTGATGTTGGGGTATACTTCGAGATTAGGTACGGGTCCTTAATATAATTGTGTTGAATGTTGTAACTTGTCGGTTATTGCCTAACATAAAGAAATGTCAACACTGTCGTAATTCAATTGTAATATTTTCAGTCCCTTAATACTTTATGAATGTGAAAAAACAGTCAATTTCATGCCTCATTCTTTCTATTTTATTACTTAAAAATAGAACATAGTTTACCTTCTCATGAAGCCTCTTTGCTAAAAGTGACGTGGAGTTTTAGTTCTGCGATGCTTCTTAGGGGGGACCAAATGTGTACTGCACGCGGCATCCCTGGGTTAAATGCACCAGTATACGTGGTACAGGTAGGCTTTTTAAAATGTATTTATTAGTTTTCACTTTTATATAGCGCAAACTTTACCCGCAGGTATCGGAGCGCTTTAAATCAGCATGCTTATAACAAGCAAGACTAGAACTAGATATTACTGCCAGCTTTGCTTAGCATAAATAACCGCTAACCATTCACAAACAATGTTTATATACCAATTGCAAATTTAAAAAAAATTATGCAAATCATTGTCATTTACAATGCCAGTAACTCAAACTTTAATGCTGCGAGACCTATTGCATTGTAAAGGCTTGTAATATGTTAAGCAGGGTCCTCAGATTGGTTTTAAAAGGATTCAATGTATTGTATTTTATATTTAGAAAGTCAGCAGCACGGTACGCTTTCTTATGAAATTTCCTTTCTTATGAAATCTCCTTTTAATAAATTAAAAAAAAAAATTAGGATGTGGAGTATATAGGTAATTTTGAAATTGTTATGTATTTTTTTAACTGAAACACTAATGTCGCTGGAGGTTGGGGTCTCAGGGTCCCGGGTCCCAAGGGTGCTGGTGCACACACCCCTTACTGTTCACGAGACACTATGGGGTGTTAGTGCCCTGTGTTTGTAGGGCGGTCCCAGGGCGGTGGCTGGTGTGCTCCAGTGATGGCCGGGCCTCCATGGTCGCGTGGACCGGGTCCTCTCTGTCGCTGGCGGTCGGGGTCTCAGGGCCCCGGCTCTCAAAGCACCATTCGTAGGGTCCCCGCCGGGAGGGGCCCCTCGCCGGTTGCTTCTCGCAGGGCCACACCCTGGAGCTTGTGCTTGACCAAGACTGACGCAAGGGCTCCCCGCAGTGCTTCCAACACACTTCACATGTACTCATGCACACACACACACGGAGCAGCCTAGCGCGGCGGAGCACCCAGGGCACTAGCGGCCGGTACCTTTGGCTTCCCGGGGGTCCGGACTTTGCGGCCGGTCCCGAGGACAAGATGGCGGCCGGCGAGCTCCGGTAAGCCGCGGCGAGGAGCTGCTGCCGGGCGGTCGCTGCGGTGCTGCCGAGACCAGATGGGGCCACTGGGACGACGAGGATACGGGCGGTAAGCCCCGGAGAGAGAGCAGAGGTGCGGTGCCCGGTAGCAGCGTCGAGGAGACAAACTCCCTCTGCCTGACCTTAAGATGGCGGCCGCGGTGACTCCGCGAAACGCTGTGGCGACCTGAGGGCCTCTCCTTGCTTCTCCCCTACCGGCGCTGGAGACATTGGGTGCCCTGGGGGAGGCCCTCGAATGGGGTCGGACAAGCGATGCCCCGGTGAGCACTCCCACGTGAAACGAAGTTCTGCAGGGTGCTAAGGGCCTCGCCCCATCCCCTCCCCCCATTGCTGGCTTTGGATGCATCGAGGCACCGGTCTCAGTTTAAGTAGCAAGAGTAGAGGCGAGAACAGAGGGGTGCGGTGATCGAGCCCGATAACTGCTGAGCACTACAGGGCGGGAAGACTCTCACTTTCTTCAGCGCAGCCAGTCCTCTGCTGATACCTCATTTTGTCTCTGTGTGATCTTTCATGGACACAAGCCTGTCCTTCAACACGGTGGAGAGCTGGGAGCAGACCCGGGAGCAGGTGAGCGCCTCGTCGCCGCGCACAGTGCGCACCTGCGCGCCTAATTACTGGGCTGTATTAAGGGAGTTCACCCTGTAGTGTCTTCCAGATTACTTATTCCCTATTACTGAGCTGTATTAAGTGAGCTCACAGCCTGTCTTCCAGATGGGTCATCTTCACGGCCAGTGCTTCCTGCAACAACCGGACAGCCCTGCGGGCATCTGCGAGAATTGAATTGTTCCATCATAATCGCCATCCGCTTAACTCTTTAACTGTGTGGTATTTATTTTTAACACTTGTACAGCTGCGCAGCAATTAGTGCCAGCTGCACCGTTTAGGCCTTTTACAGCTGCGCAGCAAGTAGTGCCAGCTGCACCGTTTAGGCCATCAATCAGATGTACAGCAAGTAGTGCCAGCTGCATTGTTTAGTCCGTTTCACAGGTGCACATCCAGTAGTGCCTGCTGCACCTCTTAAGCAACTTTCTCCGTGGGATCAGTTCAAATTGAGTCATGACTCCTGCGGCATCAGAGGTGGTCTGAAGATGACGAGGTTGTTGTGCATTTTCTAGACATTGTTAATCAACTTGTCATCCACCCTATGCTCTTTGCCCCAACGTTAGTGTCTCACAGGAGCTTAAGGTCATATAGTAGTCTGGTGAGAACTTGGGCATACATGGCGGCTGGTGCCGAATATGGTTCTATTAGCAGGCTGGTACTAAGTTCAGTGTTCTCCAATGGTCACTGGGTGGTCATTTTTATTCTGTTCTACTTTGTCTGTATTTGCTCTGGGATGGTTCCCTGCTATTTGCAAATATTTCCCTTGTAACTTTTATCTAGTGCCAGGTGGCACCTCATACTCCTAGATGAAGGGCCCAACAAATTCCCACCTCACTTCCCTGACAGCACATTAACTCGGTTATCTCACCATAAACGCCTGGATTATGCGCCCCCTTTTTGCCCTTTTATTTCTCCTGACCACCGCTTTCCCAATAACACCCCTCTCATCCCTCCCCCACCCTTCCTCGCCTCATCCTCCCAACATGGCCACCTCTCGAGTTAAGTCTGGAGCCAATTGCTACAAAATCATTTATCCTCCCGACCAGACTAAAGCTACAATAAAACGACTGAAGCATAACACTATTGAACGTTTCATGGACTCCCTTTTTGTTGATAAATTTTACAATGGTTGTCTTGGGAGGCTCAAAAACGATTTCATTTTCTTCACTCGCGACACCCCCTCTTGGTCCAACAGTTTTTACAATTCCCTCAACGTCACCTCCTCCTCCTCTATCCCTTATGGGAAACAACTAAAAATCTCCCCCTCTGAGTGCTTCAATGGCTACCTCACTATCTCACTCTATAACAACGGTACAGTCATGATCCAAGGCAAAGACACCTGCCTCTCGCTCTTTGACCACCTCTTCGCCTCCTTACTCCCCTCCTCTACAACCAGGCTTCCCCCTGTCTCTCCTTCCAGCTCCACCCATTACTCCCTTTCTCCCCCGCCGACCCCACCCCACTCCAATTGGCTGCACTCTCAAGAAGCACAGGTCGGCCCTCTTCCCTCCCCGCCCCAACTTACCTCATCTCCTATTCCTCCCCCCTCACAGTATGTCCCCTCCCACATTACTTCAGCCTTACCACTAGCTAATACGCTCCTCGTCCCATCTGTACTATCGCGATACTCAAATCTCTTCTCCTCCCCATACTTCTCCCTATCACCCCCTTCTTAGTCCACCTCTCCTCCAACCCTCTCCCCCGATTAACTTTCCCTATGCTCCCCTTAGCCCTCCTTCCGTCCCTCCTCTCACCCCTTCATTCCCTCGTCATTCACCCCGTGTTTGCCACATTCCCACTGCATCTCTCTCCTCCCTCCTACTCCTCCAGTACTGCTGCACTACCCCATTTCCCCTCCTAGTAACCCCTCCCATCTCCCTCCCTCGGGCCCAGCAGGACCACTTCCCTTCCACAACTTCCCTCTCTCTCAACCCCCCTCACTCTGCCAGATGACCGTTCCCTCACTGCCACCTCTCCTAACTGACAGGACCTCCACAACCACTGCACCTCGCTTCCTCCCAAACCTCCTACATTCCCATGACGCCACTCAGGCCTCCCCTCTCCTTCTTCCCTACCGCCGTGTTCCGCACCTTTCTCCCTCTAAATTTGTCCTTAACTCCTCTCCCTCTTGCAACACCAACAATGACAACTCTCCCTTAACGCCCAATTCACTTGCTCCTCCTGTGAACCCCACACCCCAACTTACCTCCTGTCCCCCCACCTCTCCCCAACTTACCTCCTGTCCCCCCACCTCTCCCTGCCTTCCACCACCAATACCACCACCCCATGTCTCAATCGAGCCACCCAACCTTCCGTGCTCTGCCTCATTCTCACTGGAAAATACGCCAGGCTCTCTGATCACCTCCATCTCCCAGCTTACAGCTGCCATTTCACTTCTATGCTCTAAGATCTCCACCCATTCATGCACCTCTACTCCCTCCCAACTTCCCACGAGATGTACCTCGCCCCTTCACCCCAATACAGCCAAGCCCAACCTCTCGTCTGCAAACGTCTTTAACTCACACAAGCCCTTGAACGCCACCCTCCTTCAACAGACATACCCTAGCAACCCCACTATCTACACTATTCCGACCATCACCTCTGTCAGAACAAAGCATCCACCTAAACCTTCCCGAGCACCGCTGCATAAGTACAATATCCCGATCACCCTTCAGAGCCCAAATGCCCCCGTCACCAAAACAGTCTTGACAGAGCTGCGCTGTCTGCTTCACAACTGCAGATCTGCAGTAAAACACAAACTTGAAATCTCCGATACCATCACCCTTCACAAACTTGACATGCTCTTCCTCACAGAGACCTGGTTCAAAGATACCTCTCACTCTATGTTTGATCTCCTATTACCCACAGGTTACTCCATATTTAGGAATGCCAGAACTGACAACACGGGGGGAGGTGTTGAAGTCATCTTTA
The DNA here is from genome assembly GCF_964263255.1 of Lissotriton vulgaris. Lineage (NCBI taxonomy): Eukaryota > Metazoa > Chordata > Amphibia > Caudata > Salamandridae > Lissotriton > Lissotriton vulgaris. The sequence goes on along the minus strand of NC_141693.1, from coordinate 2,023,383,222 downwards.
GAAACGCCCTCCAACTTAAGGCGTCTCCTAGCAGCTCCTCCCACACCTTTGAATGCCTTTCTCTTGAGCTTCAATTGAAACACCGTTCACCGCTCAGATTCCATATCATTTACCGCCCGCCTCGTAGTGGCCCTTCATCTATAGAAGATCTCACTGACTTCATCAGCGACCAATACACACAAAGTGACAATCAGATCTTCGTGGGTGACTTCAATCTCCACTGGGGCGTACCGCAAGACTCCTCTGCGAACTCTCTGGCCACCTTCCTCTCTACAAACGATCTTATCCAACACTGTCCTGAATCAACACACTCTAAGGGCGCAATCCTGGACCTTGTTATTTCTAAAGCAGGCATGCTTTCTACCTCTACCCCAATCCATGTAGATTGGTCTGACCACTTCCTCATCCCATTCTCTCTTCAACTATCACACTCTATAACTCTTGGCCAACCCAAGAGGGCCATCTCCTGGTTCCGTGATGCCAAAAATATTGATGTCGGTCCCCTCTGTGAATCAGCTTTGCTATCACTTCCAAGGCTAGACCCAAACATAGCTGTTGACGATCTCACCTCCCAATGCCTCACAGTTCTTGCAGCTGAAATTAATGACGTTGCTCCACTCAAAAGCAAAAGGATAAGGCCCACTCCCTCAGCACCTTGGTTCAACAAATTCCTTTATGAGGAAAGGAAGCAGCTAAGATTCCTGGAGAAGCAATGGAGACAAGTGCCCTCCACAGACAATTTAGCCTTGCTGCGCACAGCAAGATCCAAGTACCACAAGCATATCTTCCTTGAGAAAGCGGCGCACTTCAAAACCCTCCTTGACTCCGCCAAAAATAGACCCAAAAAACTATTCGATCTCATCAAGACTCCGAGCTGCTCTCCCCCATCCTCCGAGGTGGAAGATTCTACTAAGAGAGCAGCGGATTTCGCTATTTTCTTCGATGAAAAAGTGAAATCACTTGTGGATCAGGTCGCTCATCCTACACCTCCAGAGGAGCACAAATCCTTAGCCATTTGGCAGAGCTTTGACCCCATCTCTGAAGATGCCCTTCTCAAGTGCATACGCGAAACAAAGCCCTCCAACCACTCGCTCGACCCCATCCCCAGTGCCATTGCCTTGGACTTCTATACCCATTCCCTTTCCTATTGGACCACTCTGATCAACCTCTCCCTCTGGCATGGCTCCCTTCCTGTCTCCTTCAAATCTGGGCAGGTCAACTCTCTGCTTAAAAAACCCACTGCTGATGCGAATGACCTCAACAACTTCCGCCCCATCACTAACCTTCCCTTCCTTGCGAAGATCACAGAAAGATGTGTAGCAAAACAACTCTCTCGTCATATCAAGGACAATGATCTTCTTGACAATTGTCAGTCCGGCTTCATCCAAAACTGCAGCACTGAAACAGCCCTGCTGCAAGTGGTTGATGACGCGCTGAGGATACTCGATTCAGGGGGGTCCTGTCTGCTAATTCTCCTTGACCTTTCTGCAGCCTTTGACACTGTCAATCACAACACCCTCCTCAATATCCTTCAACAGAGAATGGGCACGGAGGGCACTGTGCTTAAATGGTTTGCATCCTTCCTCTCTGACAGATCCCAAATGATCAAAATAGCGAACAGTCTTTCTTCTCCTGTGGCGGTAGGTCAGGGTGTTCCTCAAGGCTCTATACTTGCACCCACATTGTTCAATCTCTACTTAGAACCACTGGGAAACCTCCTAAGCAAATCCGGGATTCACTATCATCTCTATGCAGACGACACTCAACTCTACCTCAAGGTTGCCTCCACTCATGATCTCTCCTTCCTAAGCTCTACTCTGGACTCCATCCAAAACTGGATGTCAACTCATCAACTGATTCTGAATCCCTCCAAAAATGAATTCCTCCTCCTCTCCTCCGCACTTTCTCCCCCCCCCCGGTCCAATCATGGATGGATCAGATGAATCTACTAAACAATAAACCCATCATTGTCGACAGCGCAAAATCCCTTGGAGTCATTCTAGACAAAAAACTCAATCTAACTCCCCACATCAATTCTATTGCTAAATCTGCTCGTTACCAACTGCGCCTTCTTTGGGGAATCCGTCGCTTCTTCCCGGAGCAGGACCTTATAACCCTGGTGCAATCGCTGGTCCTCTCCAGACTGGACTACTGCAATTCTCTTCTTACTGGCCTCCCCAAATCTCACCTGTCCCCACTTAAGTCTGTTTTCCATTCTGCAGCTCGCTTCATTTATGGGGCCAAAAGAAGCGACCACATCACACCCATGTTATCCACCCTCCGCTGGCTTCCCTTCGAGGCTAGAGCTATCTACAAGACCACTTGTATCACCCACAAAGCCTTGCACTCCTCCTCTCCTCGCTACCTGGCGAATAAACTGAAACTCTCTGGAGGCTCTAGACCTTCACGCAATGCGGAGAATCTACTACTTGAACCTCCCACTTTCAAGAAGGAGAGATCGATGGCCCAATCCTTTTCAGGCAACGCAGTGAGAATCTGGAACTCGTTTCCGCCTGAGCTCCGGACCACCGCCTCCTCCCAGGCCTTCAAAAGGGACCTCAAAGTTCTCCTCCTCCAGAGACACCTCCAAAAGTAATTCACGTCCTCTTGTTATTTGGAGGAAGACTTCCCACTACTGATAATTTCCACGACCATGGAAGTGCCTTCCCAGTGTATTCCTGGGGTTGGAGTGTCTGCCTCTTTGGAGTATTTTCCATGTACCTGTGTTTTGTGCCCTTTTGTAACATGCACACACCACTTTGCCCTTGTAACACATGATTTGCGACCTTTCACATGTTTTTACCTTTGATACTTGCACAAGTGAAACCTCTGCCTACATAACACTTGTTCTTGTGCCGGAGTGTCTAGCACCTTTTGCAGTATTATACCTCAAAAGATACTTTGTCTTCTCTTGTAACTGCACACTTGTCACTTTTTCCTCCTGTGCACTTTTTACTACCTCATGTATTTTTGACTGCTCACAATTTTTACTACCTCATGTATTTTGTTTGCTCACAAATGTCACTATTACCTTATGTACTGTAACGTATGCTTTTGCAATCTGTTCTTTTGTAATGTTTCTCATTATGTTTCATTTCTGTTCCTTTTGTGAAGCGCTCTGACGCCTTCGGGTAAAGTCCGCGCTATATAAACATGCATAAATAAATAAATAAATAAATAAAACACATGCAACATATAACTGGGGGGGGGGGGGGGGGGGAGTTATGATCCACCACGAAGATTGACAATGGAAAGCTAGGGGTCAATATCTGAAGGGGGTTCCGCTTGAGGGGGCTGCACGCCTGCACCCTGCCACTAGACTCAGCAGCGACCAGGCAAGGGCCCGAGGTCACCAGGGATAAAAGGAGTACCACATGGGGAGCACCCCAGAACCCCGACCGTGCGTGGCAACTCAGTGGGTGAGCAGCAGGCGCCCATCGGGTGCAGAGTGGGCAGGATACCTGTGAGACGGGTCTTCTGCATATGAAAACATGCGGAGTCTGCCAAAATGTTAAAAGGAGGGACAGAGTATCACATGGAAACTGCGCCAAACGGTCGACACAATATTGGGTTACAGCTCCCATAATCTCACTATGTGCTCCCCTCAAATACGCCCCAAACTCGGCCCCTCCCTCAGTGCCAGGGGTCGGCAGCCCCAACCCCTCGCCAGGGACACAACCCCCTCTGTAAGGCAGGCCAGTGGGTCACGAAATCTAAATGACATCACTGGAGAGCCCCGAGCCTTGAAGCGAACTGAGAACAGCCGAGAAGAAAGCGCTAGACTCTGGCAGAGCTGCAGGAAGGCGCAAGAAGGCATAAGATTCACCTACCACAAGCGCCCAGAAGGAACGACCGACCCCTCACGCCGCTGCAGTGCCAGACATCGGCTGGCACAGTGTGGGCAGCGCTGCCCTCCTGGCACAGAGAGCGCACCTGTGAATATTTAACTTGCTTGTTAGGGCCGAAGGTCTCTTGTGCGCTCACCACGTGCCTTCCTGCTCCTGTGCACCACACTCGTATCACAAGGCCCCTGACAGGCGCTTTGCACCACACTCGTGTCACAAATCACAGGACAGACGCTTTGCACCACACTCGTGTCACAAGTCACATGACAGGCGTTTTACACCACACTCGTGACACAAGGCCCCTAACAGGCGCCTGTGCACCACACTCGTGACACAAGTCACATGACAGGCGTTTTACACCACACTCGTGACACAAGGCCCCTAACAGGCGCCTGTGCACCACACTCGTGACACAAGTCACAGGATAGCCGCTTTGCACCACACTTGTGTCACAAGTCCCCTGACAGGCACTTTGCACCACGCTCGTCTCACAAGGCCCCTGACAGGCGCGTTGCAGCACACTTGTGTCACAAGTCACATGACAGGCGCTTTGCACCACAATTGTGGCACAAGGCCCCTGACAGGCGCTTAGCACCAAACTTGTGTCACAAGTCACAGGACAGGGGCTTTGCACCACACAAGTGTCACAAGGCCCCTGACAGGCGCTTTGCACCACACTTGTGTCACAAGTCACAGGACAGGGGCTTTGCACCACACAAGTGTCACAAGGCCCCTGACAGGCGCTTTGCACCACACTCGTGTCACAAGTCACAGGACAGATGCTTTGCACCACACTCGTGTCACAAGGCCCCTGACAGGCGCTTTGCACCACACTTGTGTCACAAGTCACAGGACAGATGCTTTGCACCACACAAGTGTCACAAGGCCCCTGACAGGCGCTTTGCACCACACTTGTGTCACAAGTCACAGGACAGATGCTTTGCACCACACAAGTGTCACAAGGTCCCTGACAGCCGCTTTGCACCACACTTGTGTCACAAATCACAGGACAGACGCTTTGCACCACACAAGTGTCACAAGGCCCCTAACAGGCGCTTTGCACCACACTCGTGTCACAAGGCCCCTGACAAGCGCTTTGCACCACACTAAGTCACAAGTCACATGACAGGCGCTTTACGCCACACTCGTGTCACAAGGCCCCTGACAAACACTTTGCACCACGCTCGTCTCACAAGGCCCCTGACAGGTGCTTTGCACCACACTCGTGTCAGAAACCACATGACAGGCGCTTTGCACCACACTTGTGGCACAAGTCACATGACAGGCGCTTTGCACCACACTTGTGGCACATGGCCCCTGACAGGCGCTTTGCACCACACTTGTGTCACAAGTCACATGACAGGCGCGTTGCAGCACACTCGTGTCACAAGTCACATGACAGGAGCTTTGCACCACACTTGTGTCACAAGTCACATGACAGACGCTTTGCACCACACCTGTGTCACAAGGCCCCTGAAAGGCACGTTGCACCACACTCGTGTCCCAAATCACATGACAGGCGCTTTGCACCACACTCGTGTCACAAGGCCCCTGAAAGGCACATTGCACCACACTCGTGTCATAAGTCCCATGACAGGTGCTTTGCACCACACTTGTATCGCAAGTCACATGACAGGCGCTTTGCACCACACTCGTGTCACAAGTCACATGACAGGTGCTTTGCACCACACTTGTGTCACAAGTCACATGACAGACTCTTTGCACCACACTCGTGTCACAAGGCCTCTGACTGGCGCTTTGCACCACACTCGTGTCACAAGTCACATGCTTGTGAATGAGGCTCACTAAGGGGGTTCAGGAGTGTAGGGCGCTTCATGTGTCACACGCCTGCTGCATCAGTTCATACATGTCCTCGTGCCTTGCCCTCCTCCCCCTCCTACCCTAGGCCGCCCTGCATGTTCCCCTGCGCGGTTCTACCCTTTCCTGTCCCAAACCCACTCTGTCCCACTCAATGCATGCCCTGCGCTGTTCTCCCCTCTCTTGCCCCAAGCCAGCTCTGTCCCGTTACATTTCCTGCATGTTCCCCTGCGAGGTCTATGCTCTCCTGCCCCAAACTCTCGGTTCCACTCCCTGCATGTACCCCTGTGCTGTTCCCCCCTCTCCTGCCCAAGCCAGCTCTGTCCCATTCTATTCTCTCATGTTCCCCTGCTCTCCTCCCCACTCCTGCCCCAAGCCTGCTCTGTCCCACCCCCTGCTTGTTCTCCTGCCCCAAGCCCGCTCTGTCCTAATCCCTGCATGTACCCCATAGCTCTTCTCCCCTCTCCTGCCCCCGAACCAGGGGGTGCTCTCGTGTCCCACAACCCAGGGGCGTGCACTGTTGCCCCCCCTCCAAAACCGGGGGGTGCTCTCCAGCCCCCAAACCAGGGACTGTTCTCATGCTCACCAAAACAGGGGTTTGCTCTCCAACCCCCCCCCAACCCCCCCCGGGGCTGCTCTCGCCCACCAAAGGATCCCTGTTGGAATGCAGTCTGCTCGGGCAGCTTCTTCACCAGAGTATATTCCTAAACAGCACTGCCCCGGGGCACGGCAGGTGCAGTGGCACCGGGGCCTGAGCACTGCCCCGTTGTCCCCCCTCTCTGGTGTGTTTGTGCTAGACCCGGGGCATGGCAGGTGCAGTGGCACCGGGGCCAGAGCACTGCCCCGTTGTCCCCCCCGGCCCCCCTTTTCTGGTGTGTGTGTGCTAGAGATGGGGCGGGGGCCCGGCTGGGATTGCGGAGGCCCGGCTGGGAGGGCGGTGGGCCGGCTGGGATGGCGGGGGCCCAGCTAGGATGGCGGTGGGCCGGCTGGGATGGCGGGGGCCCGGCTAGGATGGCTGTGGCCCGATTGGGATGGCGGGTGCCGGGCTGGGATGTTGATGGCCAGGCTGGGATGGCGGAGGCACGACTAGGATGGTGGTGGCCCGGATGGGATGGTGGGGGCCGGCTAGGATGGCGGTGGCCCGGCCGGGATGGCGGGGGCCCGGCTAGGATGGCAGTGGCCAGGCTGGGATGGCGGTGGCCCGGCTTGGATGGCGGGTGCCGGGCTGGGATGGTGGTGGCCTGGCTGGGATGGTGGTGGCGGGGCTGGGGTGGCGGTGGCCCGGCTGGGATGGCGGTGGCCCGGTTGGGATGGCGGTGGCCCGGCTGGGATGGCGGTGGCCCGGCTGGGATGGCGGTGGCCCGGCTGGGATGGCGGTGGCCCGGCTGGGATGGCGGTGGCCAGGCTTGGATGGCGGGTGCCGGGCTGGGATGGTGGTGGCCCGGTTGGGATGGCAGGGGCCCAGCTGGGATGGCGTTGGCCCGGCTGGGATGGTGGGGCCTGGCTGGGATGGCGGGACCCGGCTAGGATGGTGTTGGCCCAGCTTGGATGGCGGGTGCCGGGCTGGGATGGTGGTGGCCCAGCTGGGAAGATGGTGGCCCGGTTGGGATGGTGGGGCCTGGCTGTTCCCTCCCTGAATCCTAGTATTCAGGAGGAAGGTGGGGGCCTGGTTTTTGTGGCTTAAACGCATTTAAAATGAACCAATCAGACTCATGCCACTCCTGGTTCGACAGGGCCTCACGTGGCTCTAGTTAGTACCAACAGTGCCACACATATACCACTCAGCCCCATTGTCTTCACATTACTATTCGGTGACCAGAGCAGAGGGGGCTACAAGAACACCTGTACCACAGCAGAACATTGGAAAAGTATTTATTTATTTATTTGCGGGTTTGTAGAGCGCTTGAATCGACTCCCATTGGAGTATCTCTGCGCTTAGGAGCCAGAAAACAAAGACAGAGCAAAAATGACATCAGCAGGATCTAGATCTGATTTCTGAACAGCAGGGTTTTGAGCTGCTTTCTAAATTTTAGATGCTCTGAGCATTGTCTGAGAGACAAAGGGAGTTTGTTCCACAGTGAAGGTCCCGTTACAGATAGAGCTTTGCCACCGTGCCTGGCTTTCTAGCACGGGGTACCACCAGGAGAAGGTGGTCGCTGGATCTGAGAGATCGGGTCGGAACATATGGAGTAAATTTATTTTCCAGGTAGGCGGGCCCTTGTCCGTTTAGATTTTTATGTATTAAACAGCATATTTTGAACTTCGCTCTCTGCCGGATTGAGAGCCAATGCAGTTGTTCCAGAAGAGGTTTAGATGCCGTTGTCCGGGGGACGTTCAGGACTAGGCAGGCCGCCGTGTTCTGGATTACTTGGAGCTTAGCCAGCACACCCTTTTTTGCAGAAAGTAATAGGCTGTTACAATAGTCCATCCGACTTAGCACAAGAGCCTGTACCAGAGTTCTCCTGAAGGAGTCTGGGAGCAGGGGGAAAACGTTGCGCAACAGGCTGATAGTGTGGAAGCAAGAGCCTATGACATAGTTGCTGTGCTGTTGCAGAGATAGTTCTTGATCTAAACGTATCCCTAGATTTTTAACGACCTATTTAGGTTCGGGAACTGCTCCCAGGTCTTGTGGCCACCAGTCAGGAGTCCACAGCATTTTGGCCTCCCCGAACAACATGACTTCTGTTTTGCTGACATTGCACTGGAGGCAGTTGGAGGACATCCATTGTGCTAAAGCCTTCATGTGATGAGAAGGAGCTTTTTACTTTAGTGGAGAGAGTTTTGAAAGGGAAGAGGATCTGTGTGTCATCCGCATATGACACTGGGATGAAACCATATGTTCGTATCACTCTTGCCAGGGGTGCCACGTAGATGTTGAAAAGAGTTGGGCTCAAACAGGAGCCCTGTGGCACCCCTTTCGAAATCTCCACCTCCTCTGAGCGATATGCACCCATGATGACACTCTGGGTGCGATTGGATAGGAAGCTCCTTAGCCAGGCGAGGGCTTTGTTCTTTAGTCCAATGTTAGCCAACTGGTCAGTTAAGATGGTATGTGACACGGTGTCGAACGCTGCCAACAGATCTAGTAGTACCAGAATCACGGCGTAGCCTTTGTCCTGATACATATGCAGGTCGTCCGTGACTGAAAAAAGGGTGGACTGTGTTTGACTGTCGATAACAGGAAGTATTAAATCACAACAAATAAAGTGAACTTTGAGCCTGAGCGTATGAGTATCTATCTTCAATAAATTCTGTGCCACCAACAAAATAATCATTATTTTATAATGGTATGGGCATCCAGCGTGCCACTGACTGTCTCATCCAGAGCATGAAGAAATAGAACCACATGACCCCCATCCTGAAGGAGCAACAGCTCAAACTTTCCTAATGCGAGACCTATTGCATTGCAAATGCTTGTTTGACTTACATACCTAACCGACCTCCTTAACTACACCAGTTGAGATATTGATGTTTGCTTCACGTACCGACCCTAATCTCAACTTGGTTTATGGGGTGCACTCCTGTTGTCTTAGACAACACTATGAACGGTGGCCTGGTTTAGAGAAAGGGGTCCTGTGGAATGGGGGAAGGTGTAGATGAAACGAGCCGCAAGCAAGCGACCCGCAGCACTGCCTTGAAAGCTGCAATAGTCTCTCAAGGAAAAAAAGAATAACAAGATGAAAGCAAAGAAAAGGGGAAAATTGAAAATGAGATGACTGGATAAGAAGTCCTGTGACTGAGGCACATGACTATTCAATTGGACGTGCACGTGATCAGACCCTGCCGTCAATCACAGGACAGGAGAATCCATCACTGATGTGAACTGAACCATTGCCCCAAGCAGTGCACAGCAGGCCGAAGAGGATGGAAGCAGAGAGTAAATGACACTTCGACAGACCAATGGCAAAGGAAGGTGGACCCAAGGGCCCTGATATATCTATATGGGTATTTACTAATGTATGTAAATATATATGTTATTTCATGTTTTTTTATTACAAGATCCTGGCAGATAGCTAAGACTGTCTGACCTTCCAAAGAGATTTTAGGAAGAATTGTCATAGTGGTCAACCTGGACGCCTAGGGTTTGTCAGCGGGGCTAAGCAACACCAAAACCCTTCCCTGCAAAGGAAGATGGTGAGATTTTATGCAACAAAATATCTATTCCTCGGCTTTATACAGAGTAGTAATAATCCACCTTTAAATACCGATTGGCTTTAACTGGTGCTTTTCACAATCGACGAGTCAAGCCTACTGCCTTAATTGTAACTTTCATTATTAACAATTAGGCATATAATCTTGAGATTAGCGTGTCACCATAACCACCTCAGACCTACTGTTCTGGTCGTAAGATTGCCTGTATGGCACCCATCGGGTATAACATAGAAAATTTACAAATAAATACAAAATAACAGTGTGATGGACCGGCCCGTAAAACCCTATCTGAGGACCCAATCCCCCCTATCATGCCTTGTCCGACACCCCCGGGACTGAGTTTACCTCACCGAAACACCAGCACCGAGACAGGACGCCGAGCAACCTCCATCACCAACGAAACCCCGCCCTTCTCTCTCCCACAGGAGCCAACCCGAGCAACAGGAAGGGAGGAACCATATCCAGCTGACCCCGGAAGTCCCGCCCCCCTGGCAGAGTCAGCACAGGATAAAAGCCCGGATTCAGCACAACAAGGTGTCGGAGTTTCGTGGCAGGACCCTCTGGCTGGAGACGGAGAAGGTGACCAGACGTGCGAGGAAGAAGTGTGGACAGAGGAGTGGTGGAGTCCCTTGGAGGTGGCTGGAGAGCGGCGGACCGCGTGAGTGCCTTTTGCCTCCTTTATCCCTACTCACTAGGAGTTCGTGTTAAAGTCCCTGTATATATACCCTCTCTGCATAGTCTCACTACCCTTGCACTGTATTATAAGTATATAGCACCTCACTGTATAAAGCCCTTTCGTTACTCGCACACCCCACCCCTGCACCCTCTCTATTACCCAAACCTGTGTTCCTTATTCCCGGTACCTTCCTTTCCCCACTGTCCGTTTCTGACCCCGCTCTTGCACTACCTGGGTGAAGGTGTACAGTTGAGTCTCTCTGTCGACTCGATCAGACTAACGGTCCTTTGTTTCTTTCCTCTCTTCCGGTCCTCCTGGGAGTCTCCCCGTCATCGAAATCTACCCGGACCATCTGCGGACATCACGAAGAGGAAGAAGCGACGCCTCTGTGTTCATCGCCTGGTGCCACACCCTCGACCTGTTGGGACTATCTGTACTGTAAATCTAGAATAAAGAAGCGAATATTGCCCACTACATACGGCCTCCTCGCCTGCTTTTCCGGCCCGCTACACTCACTCCACGACAAACAGATTCTCAAAACAATACGAAATCCCTACGCATGCGGCCTAATAAGGATTATTATAGCGCACATTTTCTATCCACGTCGTTTGTTCGGGTGGGTCAACAAAACCGGTGCCTACTGTGATAATCTGCGAGATTCTATAGAACAAAACAGTAGGCCCAGGCAAAATTGAAATCATAAGGGCGTGATGTGTGTAACTTCGGGAATTTTGTGTTACGCATGTCATGTGAAACGCTTGAAATTACACTGTTGTACCAGGTTGCGGGATTACACCGCTATTCATAGCAAAATGAAAGCGCAGAAACAACAGAAACAGCCCAAATGCAAGTGGCTTTTTCTTTGCTTGCATTTTTCGCACTATGTTTTAGTACAAAATCCGTCCTCGAGTTAACAATTGATAAGACAATGGATTCTGCGATAAAATGTAGTGCTAAAGGATGGATCTGTATGTCACGTAATGTTTACAAAATTTGGCATAATTACATGAAAGCTAATGATGTGACTATCGAACACCCCCACAAAATCCCTGCTTACAGGCTTTGGCAGAGTGTAATATCAATCCACCCTCAAAAGCGTAGCGCCAGGACACCTCGGGGTAACAGTGCGCTCTATCAATGTCTAAATAAATAAATAAACACATGCTGTTCACAATCAGTACGTTGGGCCACCTGCTTTGCCAGAAAGTCTCAAATTGTCTTTATCGTGACATTTCACATTAAACAAACAGGCTGATGGCCGTAATCATTGGTTTTGCACCATAACCAGCTCAGACCTGCTCTGCCGACATACGCATTCACACGCGGCAGCATCAGTTATACGGTAATTACATTACAAATATGTACAAAATGACAGTTGTCAATACTCCAAGAGATCCCTTCTAACAGAGCCTATGAAGGAATACCATGTGTATTTGTTCAGGTGCGTCACCACCAAACCCCTTGCCAGCTATGGTAATCTGCAGGATTCAGTGAAACAAAACACCTGCCTACAAGCTTTAGCACAGTGTAATAACAACCCTTGAAGGGAGAGGGGAGACTTACCCGACAGGCTAGAGCTCGTCTCGCTTTGGTGGAAGGTCCGAAGGACAACAGCACCTAGGGAAGAAGAAGACGAAAGAGAGCAAAGTGAGATGGAAACAGAGGAGAGAGATGGGAAGAACGGGAAGAGGATAAGAAAATTGAAGGTAGACTCTTGTGGCGCCTTCCAGACACCAACGCCATGCTGATAGAGAGGCCTGCGGCAAGAGGGGAAAGAAGGAAGAGCAGGCAAAGGAAGCAGCAGGACACCACAGAGGAAGAGGAGAAATGGACCCAAAGAGAGACCCCAACACAGGGAGGCAAGAGAATGACTGTCAACATAGACCGAGGCAGTGGGAGCAGCAGAAGCAGAGGGAGGCAGACAGAGGCAGTGGGAGCAGGCAGAAGCAGAGGGAGGCAGACAGAGGCAGGCAGACAGAGGCAGTGGGAGCAGGCAGAAGCAGAGGGAGGCAGACAGAGGCAGTGGGAGCAGGCAGAAGCAGAGGGAGGCAGACAGAGGCAGTGGGAGCAGGCAGAAGCAGAGGGAGGCAGACAGAGGCAGGCAGACAGAGGCAGTGGGAGCAGGCAGAAGCAGAGGGAGGCAGACAGAGGCAGTGGGAGCAGGCAGAAGCAGAGGGAGGCAGACAGAGGCAGTGGGAGCAGGCAGAAGCAGAGGGAGGCAGACAGAGGCAGGCAGACAGAGGCAGTGGGAGCAGGCAGAAGCAGAGGGAGGCAGACAGAGGCAGTGGGAGCAGGCAGAAGCAGAGGGAGGCAGACAAAGGCAGTGGGAGCAGGCAGAAGCAGAGGGAGGCAGACAGAGGCAGTGGGAGCAGGCAGAAGCAGAGGTAGGCAAACACCGACAGGTGAGGGCTCCCATTCCAGGAAAGGCGCTCATCACATTCCCGAAGGAACGCGGCTCACCCATGGGTGCAAGACGGAGTCTCAACACAGAAAACAAGCACAAACTGTTTCCTTTGATTCATTTTATTTTGTAATCATTCGTTATTGTTTTACAATACAACAGACCAGACTAAGGGGTCGAGGTGAAAACAAAAAGGAAGAGCTAAAGAATATTTACAAATACAAGATGCTGCTGACAGAATACTCACCCGGGGGGAGGGGGGGGGCTGAGCTCCTGGACCCCTCCCCCTAGTCGCTCACCCTCTCTAGTGTCAATGCACCGGTGCCCTGGTACATTAGTTCACTCCGCCAGTTAGTAGACCCCTCCCAGGTTGTCCTGGCAATCTCAATATAGGTATTTGGGCAACATAGATCACGTCATCAATAGTATGAGAGTCGACCGTCTCTGGGCCCTGCTGGGTTCGGTCATCAGTGCTGCCTGCATCGTGGCCAGGGCCCCCCATGCCCCTGCTCTGTTTGGAGTCAACCTGTGCATCATGAAGATGCCCAGGTGGTCGCAAGCCTTCCTCCCTGAGTCGGACCCTGTTACCTGAGAAATAGAGGCTAAAGGTCCGTAAGTCACAGGAACGGGCCCACGCGTCCTCAAAGTGGGCGAGTTTGTCCTCTGCATATACACTTCTCATACATGGCTCATCTGAAAAATATGGTTGACCATTCTTGGTGTGTTTGAAGTGTCGACAGGCGCCAGTGCCGGAGGGGGCCGATCGTTGTGACCATCAGGGCCAAGAACATCCACCTCATCCAAGGAGCGGAACTGCCATCCACGCACAAAACATTGTGCAGGACAGCTAGTTTGGCTGATACAATAAAGTGGGTGGGGCTAGTATTCCACAATGTGCTCCATATACGTGCCCAGTAGTGGGTCAGTTTTGTAAGGGACCACAGTTAATGTTAATGTTATGGGTGTCTTATATAGCGCTCGGCTACTCCAAGGAGTTTCCCAGCGCTTTCAAAACCCACAACCGACTACAAAAAGGCAGGCAAAAAGGGGAAAGAGATCCAGCAAATTACTGTGCATAAAGCCACGTCTTCAGACCCTTTCTGAAGGTCAACAGGTTCGAAGTACAGCGGAGTGACAAAGGAAGAGTATTCCATAGCTGGGGCGCCAGGCGTTTGAAGGAACGCCCCCCCCCCCCGCCCTTGCTTTCTTGATAGCAGGAACAACTACAAGGCCGAGGGATTCCGATCTTAGGGATCTAGTTGCCTTGTAGAAAACAAGACGTTTTTGAAGATATTCTGCTCCCACAGCATGGAGTGCCTTATGCGCCAGCGTAAGTGCTTTAAAAACAATCCGCTTCCGAATAGGCAGCCAGAGTAGGGAGTGTAGAAGATCCGAGGCTCTCGCTCGGTGCGGAAGGCCAAAAATCGCCCGAGCAACCGAGTTTTGGACCACCGGGAGTCTTTGGAGTAGATATTCAAGAAGCCCCAGGTACAGGACATTCGAATAGTCCAGCCTTGAACACACCAGAGGCTGGACCGTAGTTTTCCTATGCTCAAGCGGGAGCAGGGGAAGAAATTTACGCAGCATTTTAAGGAGGCCAAAACAAGTGCCGGACACTCCAAGGATCTGGGACTTAAGCGACAAGTTGTTATCCATTTTGACCCCCAAGTTCTTAGCGGCCAGAGAGGAAGAGGCAGGAGGGAACATGTTCACCGGCCACCAATCCTGCCAGCTCGGGTCAGCCTGACACCCGAAAAAAAGCACCTCGGATTTATCTGGGTTGCACTTGAGGCTGTTTCGCTGAAACCATTCGAAAACAGCCCCAAGACATCCACGGATGCTCTCTCCGTCAAACTCAGCCCCCTTCCCACACGTGAAAAGGAGCTGGGTGTCATCGGCATATGACACGATCTGGGCCCCAAAGGACTCCACCAGCACTGCCAAAGGGGTATGAAAGATAGTAAATAGAGTCGGGCTCAGCCCCGAGCCCTGTGGAACTCCGACCTCCAGAGGCGGTACTTCGGCTGAGTAAGGGGGGGTCCAGACCACCTGCCGGCGAACGGCTAGATAAGATCGAAACCAACTCAACACCGTCCCCCTCAGGCCGATCTCATGGAGCCTGCTAAGGAGACCCTCATGGGGGACGGTGTCGAAGGCTGCCGACAGGTCTAACATTACCAACATGGCCCTTCCTCCTGCATCCAGCACTTCTTTAATGGCCTCATTGACCTACAGAAGTGCTGTCTCGGTGCTTAGGTTAGACCGAAAGCCAGACTGGGTGGAATGCAGCAGGCTATGGGTTTCAAGGAAAGTAGAAAGCACAGTGTGCACATGCTTTTCACTATCTTTGCGAGAGCAGGCAGGAGGGAAATAGGCCTATAATTGGCGTGGAGCTCGGGGTCAAGACCCGATTTTTTAAGAAGTGGAACAACCATCGCCTGTTTCCAAACCGGGGGAACGACACCACTAGTCAGTGATAGGTTGAGGATGGGATTAATCAGCGGGTTTAAAACCTCGGCAACCTTAGCCAGAAATTTAGCGGGGCAAGGGTCAGAGGGTGAGCCTGACTTGCGCTTAATTAGGAGGTCCTGTGAGGCAGAGTCAGAGAGAGATGGAAACTCCAAGAGAGAGGGTCCTGTTCCAGCTGTCAGAGTCAGCTGGTCCCCTGGAGCGGTGACAACACTCGGGCCTAAGGAGGAAAAAGAGTCCTGAATCCGCTTGATTTTAGTGGTGAAAAAGCTAGCTAGCGAGATCACCCACGGCTCAGAAAACTCATGATGCAACGCATTTGCCTTCGGAGTTATAAACTCCTTTACAACAGTAAAAATTTCCCTGCAGCTACTAGAAGCAGTCTCAATTCTTGCCGAGAAATAGTTCTTTTTTTCAGCCAGAATGTCAGCTTGATAGATCTTAATGGCAGCCCTATAGGCAGCCTTGGCCCTAGGATCATACTGCTGTTGCCAGAGCCTCTCTGCTACCTTGCAATTGCGCCGGGCCAGCGCCAAAGCCTCAGTGAACCAAGGAGCAGAGGCCTGCCTAGAAGTTGTCCGGGGAGCCATGGCCGGTGCTAGTTCGTCTAATCGCTCCATTAGCCATTTCTGCAGCAAGTCGAGATCTCTCTCTAGGTCTCCTGATAAGGGGCAAGGATGATCCAGGCAGGCCTGGTCCAAAGCATCAGGGGTCACCCGATGGTATGCCCGACCAGTCTGCCTAGGATGACTCGTCGTTGCGCAGGATGATTTACTGGTGCCCAGGATCTGAAAGCTGATCAGAAAATGGTCCGACCAGAGGACAGGGACAGGGCTGGTCATAGCAAGCGGAATGGTAGAGAACACTTGATCAAGGGTGTGGCCCTTGAGTCGGGACAGCCAGGTGGGGGATGAGTCCCAAAGGGGCTGTGATATTGTTGATTTTAATCGTATCACCATCCATCTCCACATCCATATGTATGTTAAAATCCCCAAGCACAATACAGTGTTCTGTCTTCATACAAAGTGCCGAGGCCAGCACCTGCAACTCCTCGTAAAAGGACCCCAGCTGACACGGTGGTCTATAGACCAGGAGCCCAGAGAAGGCTTGATGGGGAGATAGGGCTATAGAAAAGGCCAGGGACTCACAGCCGGAAATGGTTTCCATAGGGATAACCGCACATGGGACAGATCTCTGGACCACAATCGCCACCCCTCCCTTTAAGTCTGTCATGTCTGAAAATTACGTAATCAGGAGGGATAGCAGTCGCAATGTCCGAATTGGAAGACTCCCCCAGCCAAGTTTCCGTAAGCATAAGGCAAACAGGTTTTTCGACAGTCAAAAGCTCATAAATATCAAGAGCATGTTTGCTCAAAGAGAGAGTATTAAGTAAGAGACACCTATAATTCACATTGGCCTTAGGGCTAGAAGCCCCCAGCACTGGGAAATTCCCTGGTATCCACCCGCATCCCTGGCATCGCCATTTGCCTCTGCATCGCCCAGGAAAGATCACACTACACACAACCCTACCTTTCTTGAAAGAGTGGAGATCCCGCCGCGCCGTCCGCCTCCGAGACGCGGACGAGCGCAGATGGGCTAGACTCTGGCTCGGCTCGACTCTGGCTCGACTCGTTTGCTGTTCGCGTTCGCTGCGCGAAGTGGTAGCCATCTTCCTTTGTAGTCCCTACGATCGAGCAAGGGCGCTGGGACTTGTAGTTTTTGGACCCGGAGAGCGAGCGGGGGCTAATGTTGCGTCTCCTACCACAGAGCCTAATCGTCTTTGAGCACGGAGAGCACGCGCTGACAGTGCGGTAAGAGTTTAAACACAAACAAGTTTAAAACGCTAAATTACGACAGTATCTGGAGGCACTCGCAACCAGGTTCTAGGCACCTCCAACAGTTGTCATGAGGTAGTAAGTCTGCCCTTTATTTCCTTTGTTTTAAGAGAAATTCTAAACTTCTGTGGGGCAATGAGAGATATAATGCCAGAATCCACCTGGAGAAAACATAACAAGGAGTGAGAGGGAATAAAAGACCAATGACAGAAACGGCTCCCCGAAAAACCCCAAAGAAGAGTAATAAAAGGCATTGGCAGGAATGGGAAAAAGGTCAAGAGTGAAAATGCTAGCAAGGTAGAGAAAAATACAAGCAATGCCCAGGAGAAGAATAAGTCCAGAGAAAGAAGGAGAGAGGATGAAGTGCACTAGCCCAATACTTTTTTCTTGCTCCTCTGAGGGCGAGAGCTTCAAGGACCCAGTCTGCCTGGGAAAACCTGAAGGGAAAGTTAGGTTGCCCATTTTATCACAATTCAGAACACTACCAGGTAGTACAGATTAAACTATAACTAGAGGGCAAGGGATTGGAGAAAAATGACCCAACCATTGTCTTATTATATTAGTTCTTCCACTCAAGCTCAATTCATCTTTAGTTTATTCTAGATTTGAAAAGTCGCCACCTGGATCAATAAACAAAGCTTGTAGAAAAGACGTCCTGTCCCATCTCTGATGTGCAGCTCGCCGCACTTGCAACATGTCTTTAACAAATGTTTTTCACAATACATAACTCAGGCCTACTTGCTTTGTCATGACTTTGCATTATAAACAGATCACTCCTACGAAATCTGATATAACTTTTCCCAGTGAACCAATAAGACATATAGCCTTTACAATTGGCTTTGCGCTATAACCAACACAAGCTTATTGAAGTGCACATAAACTGGCAACCATCATGCATAATTATAAAATTATAAATATGTACAGAAACGATATACAACGCCTCACAATAGGGCCTACAAAGAATCATCACAGTAACAATCGTCTGCTCTCTGGATTCGTCAGAGTGGGTGACAGACACCAAAACACTTATGTGAACGAATATCAGTCCGCAGTTGGTAAAATTATGTGATAATAATCCACTGTTAGAAGCCTATGGCTTTAACAAATGCTGTTCACAATAAATAAGCCCAGCCTATTGCCTCTATCATAACTATTCATACTAAAAACACCTGGCCAATAGCATCTGTCATAATGTCTCCCTGCACACTCATCAGGCATACAGGTGTTATCATTGGCTCATCATTATAACCAACACAAGCCTACTGTACGGAGTGTCAGCTTTCCCACAAGGCAACTATCAGGCACACACCATAAAATTACAAATATATACAAAATGTCAGTAGGGAAAGCAAAATACTATTGCACCTAAGAAAGCTAAACAAGGCTTCTCACAGTACAAATCGTATATATATATATATATATATATATATATATATATATATATGTGCATGGTTTGTCAGAGGGAGGTAAAGAACACCAAAAGCTTTGCCTACTATTGTAATCTGTGACATTCCATGTAACAAAATACGTATCTGCAGGCTTTAATTTAGAGTCATAATAATCCACCCTCAAATGCGTAATGTCTTTAACATGTGCTTTTCACAAAAACATCATGCCTACTGCCTTTTACATAACATTTCATGAAAAAACAGAATCAGGACTATAGCCAGGCTCATTGGCTTGCCATCATACCCAACTAAGTCCTGGTTTATTCAATATAAGCTTTGTCATAAGCCAAATTACAATACATAACTAACATATCCACCACTTGAAATGTACTTGCATGTTTCACTATACTAATTCAATACTAATCCTCTATGGGTCCCGGAGTAGCGTGCTACTCGCCGAAAAAGCGATTTGACACCTCGTCAGGGGTAGTAAGTGCTATACAAATGCAATTACAATACAATACAAGCACTCTTTTTAGTGGAAGAGTACAACTGTGGCCCAATCAAGCCTTCTATGGTAGAGAAACCAGCATGTGGGTGGAGCCTAAGCCTCTCTCTCAGTAGTACTTGGAAAGCTCTTTACTGTTGAAGACAGTTGTGCTGTCAAAGCAGACCTTAAATGCATGTGGTTATTCCAGCCCTGGGTGTCCCACTGCTCTCAAATGCACAACTGCACTCTGAAGTCCAAAGTAAAAGATGGAAAGGGGAGAGGGGCGTTCTGCTGCCAGATAAAATAAACACACAATAAATTGTCTACTTATCTAAGACACTTTCAGAGTACCAGCGTGCCATGTGTGAAAGTTTAAGCTCCATCCCGTTGCAAACGTGATACTTTCTGCTAGTGCTTAATTTGTAAAATTGAATGTGGCTGGGCCCAATGTATTCTGCTTCTGCAGCACCACCCACCGTTTCTGCCACTGCTACCAAAAGACAGTGCCACCATTTCCTACTTATTATCATACTTGTTTTATCATGTTTTAATACTATATATTGCAAAATAGTGGTGCTGTGCTGGAAAAAAAATAGACAGAGCCCCACCATTTGGTGTACTCTCATAAACAAGTGCTGGTGTTTAATATTTAATATGAAGTACCGGGGCCGAGCACCAGAAAACACGGCCACAAATTAAGCACTGCTTTCTGCATTTTAATGAGCGTTCTCTTGGCAGGGTACTGTTGTAACCTAATGCAGCTAAATTAAATAGTTCCAGCTGTTTGGTAAGGTCGGCCTTTCTGTGGAAGGATACAACTTTTACCCAATCAAATCAAGTGGGCGGAGCCTAATCCATCACTGTACACCTGCCTACAGCTCTTAAATTGATCACAGTCACAGAAGGTCACCGCAGCTGTGCTGTCAGCCAGACTGAACCCCCACGCGCTCTCCCTCCCCACAAGCTGCCTCTCTGCCCCTGCGTTCCTGCCATACTTTGTTTGTTGACTTGTCTGCACTTCCTCAGGCTCTAGCCACCCGCCTCTCTCATTGGAGGAGAACTTGAAGAGCCCGCCCACACCACTCCGAGCTATTCGTTGATGACGCTAAAAGGGCGTGCGCATGGGTCGGCGGCCATCTTGGATTGGGCGGCGGCCATCTTAGACTAGTCGAGCGGCCTATGTTGAATTAAACATTTGGCTTCTTTCCAAGGCCGGGCCCAGTGTCTAGTATTGACGCGCGGCAATGGAGAGCCGGCCGAGTCTGGTCATTCACACACCTTATACATGGAGGGAGGCGGCACGGACACGCTTCGCAGGCGCCGCGGCTCGGGGTGCTCTGCTGCCCGCTGATATTCCGTCAGTGTGCGGCTCCTCAGCCGCGGCGCTCGAGGGTAGGGCTGAGCTTCGCTTTGGTTCACTGCTGTCGTCGTTGTGTGGGCGCGGCCTGCTCCGGGCCTCTTTCCACGGGTGATGGTGCTTGCTTCATTCTCCGGCCTGTGGTGCTGGAGTCGCCGGTTCTCGGTCCCGAGCCTGGAAGGACCGTCCGCGGGGCCCGTGACGCCGGCACGGGGAGCCAGACAGGTACAGGACCGGGGGCGGGGCGGAGGGGAGAGGAGTCCCTGGGAAGGAAGAGCTCTCAGGGTACAGGGAGGGGTGAGGATCCCCCCCCCCAGGGAACAGGGGTGAGGATCCCCCCCCCCCCAGGGTACAGGGGTGAGGATCCCCCCCCCCCAGGGTACAGGGGTGAGGATCCCCCCCCCCAGGGTACAGGGGTGAGGATCCCCCCCCCCAGGGTACAGGGGTGAGGATCCCCCCCCCAGGGTACAGGGGTGAGGATCCCCCCCCCCCAGGGTACAGGAGTGAGGATTCCCCCCCCCCCCCCGGTACAGGAGTGAGGATCCCCCCCCCCCGGTACAGGAGTGAGGATCCCCCCCCCCCAGGGTACAGGAGTGAGGATCCCCCCCCCCGTACAGGGGGGAGGATCTCCCCCCCCCCCCCCCCCCCCCAGGGTACAGGAGTGAGGACCCCCCCGGGTACAGGGTACAGGGGTGAGGATCTCCCCCCCCCCCCCCCCCCCCCCAGGGTACAGGGGTGAGGATCCCCCCCGGTACAGGGGTGAGGATCCCCCCCCCCCCCCGGGTACAGGGGTGAGGATCCCCCCCCCCCCCGGGTACAGGAGTGAGGACCCCCGGAACAGGGGTGAGGATCTTCCCCCCCCCCCCCAGGGTACAGGGGGGAGGATCTCCCCCCCCCCCCCCCCCTCCGGGTACAGGGGGGAAGATCCCCCCCCCCCCCCAGGGTACAGGGGGGAGGATCTTCTCCCCCCCCCCAGGGTACAGGAGTGAGGACCCCCCCCCCAGGGTACAGGGGTGAGGACCCCCCCCCCCCAGGGTACAGGGGTGAGGATCCCCCCCCCAGGGTACAGGGGTGAGGATCCCCCCCCCCCCCAGGGTTCAGGGGTGAGGACCCCCCCCCCCGGGTACAGGGGTGAGGACCCCCCCCCCCGGGTACAGGGGTGAGGATCTCCCCCCCCCCCCCCCCCCCCCCAGGGTACAGGAGTGAGGATCCCCCCCCCAGGGTACAGGGGTGAGGACCCCCCCCCAGGGTACAGGGGTGAGGATCCCCCTCCAGGGTGCAGGGGTGAGGATCTTCCCTTCTCCCCCCCCCCCCAGGGTACAGGGGTGAGGATCCCCCCCGGTACAGGGGTGAGGATCCCCCCCCCCCCCCGGGTACAGGGGTGAGGATCTCCCCCCCCCCCCCCCCCAGGGTACAGGGGTGAGGATCCCCCCCGGTACAGGGGTGAGGATCCCCCCCCCCCCCCGGGTACAGGGGTGAGGATCCCCCCCCCCCGGGTACAGGAGTGAGGACCCCCGGAACAGGGGTGAGGATCTTCCCCCCCCCCCCAGGGTACAGGGGGGAGGATCTCCCCCCCCCCCCCCCCTCCGGGTACAGGGGGGAAGATCCCCCCCCCCCCCAGGGTACAGGGGGGAGGATCTTCTCCCCCCCCCCAGGGTACAGGAGTGAGGACCCCCCCCCAGGGTACAGGGGTGAGGACCCCCCCCCCCCCAGGGTACAGGGGTGAGGATCCCCCCCCCAGGGTACAGGGGTGAGGATCCCCCCCCCCCCCAGGGTTCAGGGGTGAGGACCCCCCCCCGGGTACAGGGGTGAGGACCCCCCCCCCCGGGTACAGGGGTGAGGATCTCCCCCCCCCCCCCCCCCCCCCAGGGTACAGGAGTGAGGATCCCCCCCCCAGGGTACAGGGGTGAGGACCCCCCCCCAGGGTACAGGGGTGAGGATCCCCCTCCAGGGTGCAGGGGTGAGGATCTTCCCTTCTCCCCCCCCCCCCAGGGTACAGGGGTGAAGATCTTCTCCCCCCCCCCCAGGGTACAGGGGTGAGCATCCCCCCTTGGTACAAGGGTGAGGATCCCCCAGATAGAAGGGCGAGTAGCTCCTCTGTGTCAGGATCCCCTGGCGGACCCCCCAGGATATTGCGGCATAGATTTGCACAGTTTGTGGCACAATAGAAATTTTGCGGTACAAATATGGAAATTTTGAGGCATTATTGTGGCACTTTATTTTACCTGTAATCATTTCTTTTCAGCATTAAATTAATGGAAACTAGTTTACCCGAGTACTCTTACCCTTGGACATAGGCATGTTTAAAGTGTCTGGGAGTGTTTGTTTGCTTTATACTCCTTTGTGGGAACATTCTGGGTCATAGGTTAAGCCAAGCACAACCGCACAGGGTTGCTCGTCATCCTGTAGTTTGTGGCATTGTGCTGTCTTGGGGCAAGCAGTCCAAGTCCCAGAGCCGTCTGCCGTTGGACACTGTTCTGATATTCCCACTATGTGCAGAAGCCAAACTCGGGGTTTCCAGCAGCTATTTGAGGAGCCCAGTCGACATTGGAATCTCACTGTGACCTCTTTCATTAAAGGGTCTGTTTATCAGTCACATATCCTCATTAATGAGGATAAAAGAATGTTGCTTTGTGTGATGGCGTAGGAGTTAGTTTTGAAACCCATCATGGCGTCATATACTAGATTGTTCTGTAACCAATCACGAATCACCAACAACAAGGACATCGGCGTGTGGCTTTGTCTGATCAGGTCTGGTTCGCCAAGGGAGACACCTACATATGCCTTCCACTTCTTGGTCTGATAACCATTCATGTCCCACCAACAATGAGGTCATCATTTGCTTTTTTTGATCAGATCTGGTTCCAAGGAGAGTCCCATTATGACATCACACAGAACTTGAGCCACTGACGCACCAACAATGAGCTCATCAGAGTTGCTTTGATTGATCAGATCTGGTTCCACAAGAGAGACAGACCCATTATGACATCACACAACTTGAGCCATTCCCCATTGATGCACCAACAATGAGGTCACTGGAATGTTGCTTTATTTGACCAAGTCCGATTCGACAATCGCGACTCATTGTGACATCATCCACTACTAGGGCTGTTAACCACCCACGTCCCGCCCACAATGGGGGTGTCCGAATGTCCCCCTGATTCATGCCTGTCTGTCCTCACTCGCTACAAACCACTTTCATTAACATTGGCCACGCGAGCCGCTCATTCCACAGATTGACCGGTCTTGTCTTTCGGTATTTTAGGAATCGCACACCTCAGCGGGACATGGCGGGATCAACTGCCATATTTTACAACAAAATGTACATTTAATTTACTGTACATATAGTAGCACAAATAAATAATTAAAAATATAGATAGATAGATATTTTCTCTAAACAGACAGCCCCAAGGAGAGCGGGTGCCGGTGCAAGGGACAGGCTCGCCCTTCAATCTTTATCTCCAAAGTTCCTCTTCAAGGAAAACACCGCACTCCAACAGGGTCAGAATTAAAGCGATTTATTTCTGTACAGTCACAAACACCATTGACCACCACCTACGTGTTCCAAACACAGTTGGTCTTGCTCATGGTATGGGAGTCCTTGGGCATGGGCATAGCGCCTACCGCCTCCCGCCCGGCTTTGTAACCCCACCCCCAGGTCCTGACTTACCTCTCCACTGCTTGACTGCTTGTCAGCTACCTCATCCGCTGCTCCTCCCCGTGCTGCCACTGCTCCTCCGTTTCTCGCCGCTCCGCAGTTCCTACCCGGCGCTCATGTTCTCCCCTCTTCCTGTTGCTGGTGAACTCCGCTCCTCCCCTCACGCATACGCTCCTCCTGGCGCTCATGTCCTCGCTCTTCCTGTTGCTCGTGAACGACGCTACTCCCCTCACGCATACGTCGCGGCCGGTGCTACTTGCAAGGGACTACTTTATTTTTATTTCTAAATATTTTAAACAACATTTTATTTTTATGTAGCCTATGTCCTTCTGCTTGCCCTGAGGTTTTCTAAGATGTCTTGGGTGTTTTGATTGGTGGTGTAGTTTTCGAGTTTACCTGGCTCAAAGGTGCAAGTTCACTCTTTATAATAGTAGTTTAGATTGCACTTGCACTTTAAAAGGGTGTGTGCTTCACGACTATGTTATCATGTGATCAAGGCAGGGATCTGCCGAAACGCGTCGTGAGAATTTTGGCGGCGTTTTAAGAAAATAAACTAAGTAGCACCAAGTTGGGTCTGCCTCGTCTTCTTATGCGAATCCGGCTGGAGTTTGTGGTTGGAGCGAGCGTTATTGGAAAAAAAATAATATATATATATATATATATATATATATATATATATATATATATATCAGCACTTATCAACAAGTTTAGTCGATTAGAACGGCAAGCACACAGGTTTCCAGATTGTTTATTACAAACCCCCGACAAACGCGTTTCATCAGTGTCAGTTTGCGCATAGGAATGATCGCCATTTTAAACTCCACTACACATTTCATTTACCAACAACATAGAAGATGGTAAATCTAGGTGAACAAAAAAATAAAATATATATTTATATATCTCCCATATGTATGCTAATGGTAAACATGTAAACCTGTTCAAAAGAAAACGTGTGGGGGCGCACTGTAGGTTTAAGTATAAATGGAAGATGGTAAATGTAGGTGAAAGTGGTGGCCATCTTGTAGTGTAGCATTCTACATACAATGCATTGGTTATCGTGGCGAATATAAAGTGCTCTAGTGTAAATTTAAAAACATTAACAGCAACAAACATTTCATTATTATCATGCACACATCATTTCGACCTGCGCCTGCCCCAAGACCACCTCTCCTTCAGGAAGAAGCTCAAGACCTGGCTATTCAAGCAGTAGCGGACCCCCCCCCCTCCCCCCCCCCCAAGCGCCTTGAGACCCTCCGGGTAAGTAGTGCGCTCTATAAATGTCTTTGATTGATTGATTTCATTCAATTGGTCAAGTTATAAGTGCCTAATCAAAAAATATTTCCAAACATAGGTTTTAACTTAACTTTTGTTTTTGTTATCGGGGGGGGTGTATCCCCTAGATATATTTTTTTAAATGATAGGGACTTAATAACTTGTTGATTATTTTGAGTTGCTGTCTCGCCCTGTATGGGCTCGAATCCAACTGGTACTTTCATAGCTTACAATGGCACATTGTTGGAGTTTCTAAGTATAGTCCTAATAGTCTCATTTTATCTATTTACCAGTTTCGAACCGTTGGAGAACATCTCTTCCTTATCTAAAGGTGCACCCACATCTCCTCATCATTGTTAAGACCCCAAGGTGTCATTGTTTTGAGGTCAATGATGTACCTAGATTCTGCGATGCGGAGTGCCTTTTCCCTGTCCCCACCTCGTTCTAAGCGTTTGACTTGGTCTATGCAATAAAAACTAAGGAGGTCCCCATTGCTTCGATGATATTCGGCAAAATGACGAGCTACCGGATAGGATTTATCCTTATTCGCGATCGCTCTCATGTGCTCCAGGATCCTCAGTTTTGTGGGGTTGATAGTACTGCCTATGTAACGTTTCTTACAAGGGCACTCTAAACAATAGACCGTGCACTCAGAATTACAGTTGAGATGTTTGGTGATTTTCCTATTCTGTTTTTCTTCTCCTGTTCTTCCTGGATATTCTTTGACTTTTTTACTATACTTACAGGCTTTGCAGCGAAGGCGTGGAAAGAACCCCTTTATACTGTTTAAAGTCGGGGATTCAATGGGAGGGGAGAAGTGGCTGTGGATTAGATGGTCTGATAGGGACTGGCATCGCCGATGGGTTATCATCGGCCTGTCTGACAGGTGTCTTTTCAAGATGTTGTCCGTATGTAGAATATGCCAGTTTTTCTTGAAAGTGTGGACTAGATCACCTGATTTGATATTAAAGGTGGTGATCATTCTTACTTGGTCGATTTTTGCCTGCGCCTCTTTCACCTCTCCTATTGATACTGATGCCTTCCCAGCTGCCTGTTTGAAGATGTTATTGGAATAGCCCCTAGCTAGGAACCTATTGCTTGCATCATTTTTTGCATTTTGAAAATCTTTCCCAGATGAACAATTTCTTTTGAGGCGTAGATATTCACCATATGGTACGTTCTTGATAAGACTCCTAGGATGGTGGCTTGCCGCGTGTAACACGGCATTGCCCGCCGTCGGCTTTCTATAGAGTCTAGTTTGGAGACTATCATTTTCCACACATACCTCCAAATCAAGATAACGTACGCTTGTTTCACTGATGGTGCTGGTGAATCGCAGATTAAGCTCATTATTGTTCAGGGTGGCGATGTATCCCTCCGCCGAGGTTCGATCACCACGCCATACAATAAAGAGATCATCTATGTATCTTGTCCACTTGTCCACATCAAGATCCTTTCACTCCACATTACATTGGTATCTCCCCATGCCTCGTGCCTCTCCCACCAGCCCAAGTTGGCGTAGCTGGGGGAGAAGCACGAGCCCATAGAAGTGCCCCTTATTTGTTTATACAGTTGGCCAGAAAAAAGGAAAAAATTGTTATATAAACAGAATCTCATCATACTTAATAACATGCCACTGTGTGTCTGAAATTTATCAGGTTTCCTATCCAGGAACCACTTTGTCGCTCTCAGTCCACTCTCGTGATCAATACATGTATGTAGATTGACAGCATCTAATGTTATTAAGAGCGTGCTTTGTTCCCATGAGATGCTGAAGCGAAGGAAGTCTTGTGTATCCCTCACATATGAGGGTAGGTCCTTCACAATAGGGGCAAGATACGAATCAATGAAGTGGGAAGTGTTCTCTAGAAGGCTGCCGATTGCCGATACAATCGGCCTCCCTGGTGGTCTTTTGGCATTTTTGTGAATTTTTGGCAAGTGATAAAAGGTGGGCAACACTGGTGATTCTCAATGGCGAAAAGTTTTCATCTGAACTGAGCGTGCCTCCTTCTTTCCATCCATTCAATAGGGTCTGATATTCTGTGATGCTCGTTACATATTGTTCTTTTTTTACAGTGATGTATCACTCAGTGTCTTTTAATTGCCTTAGAGCTTCTTGTTCGTAATTCTCCTTACTGTAAATCACGATATTACCACCTTTGTCCGAAGGCTTTATCTCAATTGTCTTATCGTTTTTGAGAGATTTTATCGCTTCCCATTCCCTTCTTGTAATATTGGAAGTTCTCATGTCTATTTTGTCACTCGCCATTTTTTCCAAGTCTGCAATTACAGCTTCATTAAAGACATCGATTGCATCATGGGACACATTAGACAGTTTTCTGGATTTATTCTTCAGATTGCTCGGGTCTCTTATTTGCGTTACAGATACAAGGTTGATCTCCTCCAATCGTGACCCCTGGTTCTGAATTTCTTGTGTGGGGGTCAATAAAACATTCAAAAGAGTGTCTTCTGATGTCTCATCCGAAGATTCTACCGGGGTCGAATCTGAGTGTGTTCCCACTTCCACATTTTTCGGATGCTGGAGGAATATTTTTTTAAATGTCAGTTTTCTTATGTATCTGAACAAGTCTATCTTTGTATCCACAAGATTGAATTCGCTTGAGGGGCAGAAGCTTAGACCCTTCTTCAGTACCTTAATTTCATCTCCTGTCAGAGTTCTTTTTGACAAGTTGATGATGTTATTATCTTCCACCTGACTTATCTTCTCCTTCGATTCGAAGCACTCTGTGTCACCATCGGGGTAGTTGTTGCCTGTGAGCCTCCCCTTGCGCCTCTTCCACCGCCTTGTCCTCCTCTTTGGTTTTGTTGGGGGGATGATTTCTTGCGCCTCTTCCACCGCCTTGTCCTCCTCTTTGGTTTTGTTGGGGGGATGATTTCTTAATTGTGGCCGCTAGCGAGTTTCTTTCATTACTTGATACTCGTCGAAAAAAGGTTTTGCTGCTTCCTTCTCTTTTGTTGATTGGGCAGTAGGTTGTTCCCCCATCCGATGTCTCCACCTCTGACTCTTCAGTTTCAGCAGCAGTTGTCCCCCCCCCATTGCCTTGGGCAAGCCTTTTTCTTGTGGCGTCGAACTTCCGTGCAAACGTTAAAATTCTGCCAGATAGATACTCTTGTTCGTCCCTTTGAAATTTCGTTTATTTTCTTTTTCGAATGCCCATTTCATATTCCTTTAGTCTTTTTGCCATGGCTGTTCTTAACTCATCGCTGGCTTTGGTGTCTTTTTCCTTCGCAATTACTTCCTCCAGGTCCGCTATGTCTTTGATGCATTTGTCTCGGTCGCTCCATGCATATTTAATGAGCAATCGGACCATCCCTTTGGATGACTCTGCCGTGTATTCAGCCCAGTATTTTAAAAGGGCTGGGTCGGGATTTTCATAAGACGGTATTGTGTATATGCGGAGTCCCCTGGGGATTCTATTGCAGTCTATGTACCGTTCAAGAGAGGTAGCTTCCCACCACTTTCTGACTTCGCTTTCTTGCAACTTCTCTAGTTTTTGGAACAAAATTTTGAAGTTACTGGTTGTAATCGTCAATGTAGCGGTGTTGGTCGTGCTTGCCGGTCTATCAGTGACCGACATGAACATTAGATTGGCCGCCGCCTCCCTTTCTCCTGCAATTCCTCCCATATTGGACATTGTAGCTTTTTACAGTGTGCACTATTTTTCTGATATTCGTACTCCGGGCGGTGGCGTTCCACTCACTTTGTGGGGGTTTGTAAAAGTTGTTTGGTACCTCACGGGATAGAGGCTGAGCGTGTTTAATAATTTCGCGTTTAAGAAACGAGACAAAGTTCACTCACCTTGACCGATGTCGGCGCTTGTCAGAAGTCTGCAGACGTCCTCCTCTCGTCCTATCTCGTGTTGTGGGTGAACAGTTCGCTCTTCTATCATGCAGTCTTTACTCGTAGGAGACCGACGTCCGTCTCTCCTGTCAATACATCCGCTCTCATTTCCTCGGGGCTGACGGCCAAAATTGATTGCAACACAGGTTCTCCACCGCCGTCGCTCCACAGGGTCCCGGGTGCTCTCAGCCAGCGTTGGTGAGACGCTTAAACACAGCAGCACTTATCAACCAGTTTAGTCGATAAAACGGCAAGCACACAGGTATCCAGTTTCCAGATTGTTTATTACAAACCCCCTTCACCCCCGACAGACGCGTTTCGCAGTAAAAGCTTCGTCAGTGTGAGTTTGTGCATAGGAATGATCGCCATTTTAAACCCCACCACACATTTCATTTTCCAACAACATAGAAGATGGTAAATCTAGGTGAAAAAAAAATAAAATATATATTTATATATCTCCCATATGTATGCTAATGGTAAACATGTAAACCTGTTCAAAAGAAAACGTGTGGGGGCGCACTCTAGGTTTAAGTATAAATACAGCGCATGGGAAACAAGATCTTTCCCGGAAGAAAAAACTTGGAATGAAGAGTAGCTCGTCAACATGGTTTCGAGTATCTGATATTCATAGCTGTCAACTGCATTTACCCAATTAAAATGAAGCCAGCGCGAAAAATGATACATTTTGTACCTTTTTGACAGAATTTCATACGTTTTTCAAACTTTTCTTTCATTTTAACTTGCATGGTGAAATGATTCGGTCAGCCTCGGGCCTGGAGGAGTCCCGGTGATCATATGTAATGTGCCGATGGCATTAAGGCCCAATTATGGAAAGGGCTCTGGACTCACCCCCCGCTCCATACTCTTCAGGAGTCGAGGACTTTTACACAGGAGACCAGAACCACAGGGCAGTTTTAGCTAGGGTCACTGAAATAAAGAAATCAAACAAGACAGTGGCCAGATCGGTTTTATTCACACTCATACACATGAGCACAACTTTACAGAGTTTGCCATTGAAATGTTACTTTTGTTTTCTCGTCTCTTCCTTCTACGACATTGCTTTCCCTTCATTCTGTGAAGCGCGCGCAGCTCTGAATCCACACACCGAGCCACACACCACAAAATGCAAGCTGTGAGTGCGTGTCCTGCAAAACTGTGCAGCATTTTGCAGCTGAAAAGATACATTTTGCAGTCATCACCCCCTCAGTTGATTTCGTGATAATTTTTCGGACCGCGAAACGCTGGAGGGTCTGCTCTGCGTACAGGGGTGAGGAGCCCCCTGGGTTTAGGGGTGAGGAGATCCCTGGGTCTAGGGGCGAGAAGCTCCTGGGTGTGAGAAACCCCTGGGTGCAGGTGTGAGAAACCCCTGGGTGTGAGGAAGCCCTGTCTGTGTACAGGCGTGAGAAGCGTCTGGGTGTGAAGAGCCCCTGGGTACAGGCGTGAGAAGCGTCTGGGTGTGAAGAGCCCCTGGGTACAGGCGTGAGAAGCGTCTGGGTGTGAGGAGCCCCTGGGTTTAGGGGTGAGAAGCTCCTGGTTGTGAGAAACCTCTGGGTGCAGGTGTGAGGTGCTCCTGGGTGTGAGGAACCCCTGGTACAGGGGTGAGAGGTGCTCCTGGGGGTTAGGAGCCCCCTCCTGCGTACAGGGGCGGGGGAACCCCCTGGGTACAGGGGTGTGGAACCCCCTGGGTACAGGGGTGTGGAACCCCCTGGGTACAGGGGTGTGAGGTGTTCCTGGGTACAGGGGTGAGGCGCTCCGGTGTGTGAGGATCCCCTGGGTTCAGGGGTGATTAGCTCCTGGGTTTAAAGAGCCTGCTGCGTACAGATGTCAGGAGCTCCTGGGGTGAGGAGCCCCCTCCTGTGCACAGGGTAGAGGCGCTCCTGAGTGTGACGATCCCCTGGGCGCAGGGCTGAGTAGCTTCTAGTTGTGAGAATCCCCCCATTATACAGGGGTGTGGAGCTCCTGGGCATGAGGAGACTAGTGAACTCTTTTTGGTATTTGTATGTCAATTTCTTACCCCTACACACCCACATCGGCACCCGCACTGCATCTCCCTGTGTACACCGCAGCCCACCCTGGCCTTGGCACCAAAGCCCTTCCCGTCCTCCGTCCTTGGCACCCGCACTGCATCTCCCTGTGTACACCGCAGCCCACCCTGGCCTTGGCACCAAAGCCCTTCCCGTCCTCCGTCCTTGGCACCCGCACTGCATCTCCCTGTGTACACCGCAGCCCACCCTGGCCTTGGCACCAAAGCCCTTCCCGTCCTCCGTCCTTGGCACCCGCACTGCATCTCCCTGTGTACACCGCAGCCCACCCTGGCCTTGGCACCAAAGCCCTTCCCGTCCTCCGTCCTTGGCACCCGCGCTGCATCTTCCTTTGTGCGTAACGGCGCGTCCCGCTCTCCGCAGCAGAAAATTCCTTCTGTCTTGGATTCAGCCAGGCTCTCCCACTGATTGATTTTTAACTGTCTTCTGTTCATCTGTGTAGAATTTCAGTGTAAAAAGTTAATTTGTGTCACGTTGCCTCAAGATAAGGAGAACTGAGGAGCAGTGGTATGTCTGGTCCCTGGCACAGCATTGTGGGTGCTCAGATTTTACCACCTCTGGTATTTGTTGAGGTTTCGCCAAGGCATGATGCAGTTTGTCAGTGTGAGAGCGCGGGGACTATAACCTCTGTGCACAAAGAAACCAGCTTTCTCTTCCTTTGGGAGATCTGTCCACCAGGCAGGGGTGGTGTGCTGAAACAACGCTGCGTTTCCTTCCCTCAGCGGCAAGTGGAAGATACGAACTCCAGGCAGGGTGATCTGCCAAACACAGCCCCATTCTCTGTCCTCCGAGAGGTCTGCACCAGGCAGTGCTGCTATATGCGGAAACAAAGTTGCCCTCTCTTCCCCTGGGAAAGGGGTCTGGGCACTAGGCACAGCTGCCTTATCTTGCCCTGTGGAAGTCAGAGCAATAAAAACGTGTGCTGTGCCGACACCCGGCTGAATTGTCTTCCTCGGGTGAGCTTTGTGGACTAGGCAAGGGTGCGGTGCAGATACACAGCCGTGTTCTCTCCTATCAATCAATCACTACTTGGATAGTGCAGCTTCTCACCCGGGAGGGTATCCATGTCCCGGGCTGCTGGTCGCAGTCGAAGAGCCAGGCCTTGAGGCTCTTCCTGAAGTGTGTCAATTGGGGAGATGTTCGACAGTGGAGAGGAAGCGCATTCCAGGATATGGTGGCAGGGTGGGAGAAGGATCGTCCGGTTGTGCGGTGCCTGGATGAGCAGAGGTTTCTGGACGGTTGGTGGAAGTTCAGGTGATGGTTCATGTGTGCCGGTCCTTGGTCATGGAGGACTTTGTAGGCGCTTATCAGAAGCTTGACTTGGCATCTCTTCTGGACGGGGAGGCAGTGGAGGTCTCTCAGGTGCTGGGTAATCTGGGTCATTTTGGGCGGGTCGAGGATCAGTCTGTCTGTTACGTTCTGGATCGTCTGGAGTCTTCTCAAGAGTTCGATGGTGGTGTCTGCATAGAGTGTGTCGCCGTAGTCCGGACAGCTGGTGATGAGGGCCTGTGTCACTGTTTTCCTGGTGGTGATGGGAAGTCAATTGAAGATTCTGTGGAGAGTGAAACCAAGCCGAGGAGATGGCGTCGACCTAATGTTTAATGGAGAGTTCGCTGTCCAGGAGAATGCTGAGATTATGTGCATGGTCTTTAGGAGTGGTGGTAGGTCCACGTTCCGTTGACCCCCCCCTAGGAGTCGTTCCAAAGGGAGGTGTGGCTGCTGAAAATCAGCACTTCGGTCTTGTTCTTGTTGAGCTACAGGCAGTTCTCCTTCATCCAGGCTGACTCGTTTTTCATGCAGTTGTTTTTTGTCATAGTGGGATCTGGACTGTGAGGTGAAGGGTTTGAGGTGGAGTCTCTGGGTGCGTCCCATAAGGAAAGATGCTATCCATCTGAGACCATCGTCTTTGCTTCTGATCTGGTGTAGGTGGTTGATGAGTGTGGTGGGAGATGACGTCAAAGACTACGGAAAGGTCGAGCAAGATCAGGGTGAGTGATTCACCTCTGTCGAGTAGGGTGCCGATGTCATCTGTCGTGGCGATCGAGGCTGTCTCGCTGCTGTGGTTGGCTCTTAATCCTGATTGGGAGGGAACTGCCAAGTTGTTTGTCTCTAGGTGTTCTATGATTTGGAGGTTGATGGCCTTCTCCAGAACTTTGGCGGGGACACTGGATTAACAAGATGGGGCAGTAGTTTTGGAGGTCACTGGGGTCTGCGGAGGGTTTCTTGAGGAAGGGGTCTGACCATCTGTGTTTCCAGGCGTTGGAAGGTGGCTGTGGCAATGGAGGTGTTGACGCTTGTGGCGAGCTGGTGTCTAATCACGTCGCTTCTGGGGTGGAAGAGTCGATGAGAGCGCTCGTCGGTAGGCTCTCCTGAGTGAATGGAGTTAATTAAGGACGTAATGTTCGATGTGCTGAGTTCCCTTGTAGTGAGGGTGTTCAGTGGTTGTCTTCGTGGGTGTGGGGAGGCTGATGGTGAAGTGTACCATGGAGTAATCGGAACATGCGAGTTCCGTGGTGTGGCTGGATTGGATTCTGTTGCCTGATGTGAAGATGGGATCCAGTGTGTGTCCGGTTTTGTGCTTGGAGTCTAAGATTAACTGTGTGATGCCGATGCCCATTCGTTTAAGGAGCTCGTTGAAGATGGTGTCTGTGGTTGTAGGAAGCCAGCTCTGTATGTACTGTACCAAAGTAAGGTACGGTGTGCACAGAGTCCAGGGAGTTCCCAGAGGTATAGCAGATGCTAAATTAGGTATGTACTAACAGCTTTCTTTGTGGTAGTGTGGGCGAGCAGTTGGGCTTCACTGTGTATCCACTCAATCAAGGCTGATGCACACACTCAGACAGAATCCAGATCAATCAGGTAAGTATAAAAAGGTATACTTCGGTTTGATTTTGTAGAACAAAGCAGGACTTGGCACAGGCAAGTAAGAAATACTTTCAAATGCAAGACTGTCCACAGTACTGCAATCTTTACAGAGTTCTATTACTTTTAAAACAGTTCAAAATACTGAAAGATTATTTTTGATTACTCTTGGATTACTTTTCAGTTACATTGTATATTTGAGGTGATATGCCAAGAAATCAAACTCTAGACTTTGTCACTTACCGGTAAGTACAACAGTTCCTAAGGTAAAGCATAGTTTATTTTCTTTCATACAAAACAACAGTTCAACACAACATTTTTAAGGAACAAAACTCATAACATTGGTTCCGATGGGGAAAAAGAGTGTTAACGGTTTACAGTTAAGTAAATGACTTACAAGTATGAGTTCTGGGGGTTGGGACCAAGGTTCCCCAAGGTCCAGTTAGGCACTCAAATTGCACCTCCATCGGCACTGGGGCGGCCAGTTGCAGAGCCCCAATGGGGCTAGTGGGCACTTTGGTTGGGGACTGCTCATGGGTAGGCCACTCGGTCTTGGGAGCCAAGGTCCTAGGGTTAACGTCAGGACAAAGGAGGTCTCAGGTTGGCACCAAGTCCTCTCACCATTAGCTGCACAGGGGCGACCGGGTGCAGGGTGCTGAGGAGGGGTTGGGAGCCCAATGCAATCTTAAGGAGGTTGTCGGTTTTGGATTTTGGCTGCAGGCTCGGTCCAGGAAGTCTTCCGGGAGGAACCAACAGCAGGAAAGCTAAGTTGGGGTGCTCAGGGACGTAGGTGCACCTTGGGCCCTCTTCTCCAGGGTGCAGAGCAGGTGACGTCCGGAAGTCTTGGAGGGGTCAACCTACGGTTGACTCAGACTCTGGAGTGCTGGGGTACCTCGCTGGGACCAGTGGGCCACTGTGACTTGGGCCCTAGGCGACGGGTGCAGTGGTAGTCCTGCTAGGTCTCTTCCTGCTCGCTGATGGCAGAGATGCTGTGTCTGGTTCTGCTGGGTCTGGTTCGGCTAGATCCCTTCCGCTCGCTGCTGATCGAGATGCTGTGTCTGGTTCTGCTGGGTCTGGTTCGGCTAGATCCCTTCCGCTCGCTGCTGATCGAGATGCTGTGTCTGGTTCTGCTGGGTCTGGTTCTGCTAGGTCTCTTCCTGCTCGCTGATGGCAGAGATGCTGTGTCTGGTTCTGCTGGGTCTGGTTCGGCTAGATCCCTTCCGCTCGCTGCTGATCGAGATGCTGTGTCTGGTTCTGCTGGGTCTGGTTCGGCTAGATCCCTTCCGCTCGCTGCTGATCGAGATGCTGTGTCTGGTTCTGCTGGGTCTGGTTCTGCTAGGTCTCTTCCTGCTCGCTGCTGATCGAGATGCTGTGTCTGGTTCTGCTGGGTCTGGTTCTGCTAGGTCTCTTCCCGCTCGCTGCTGATCGAGATGCTGTGTCTGGTTCTGGTTCTGCTAGATCCCTTCCCGCTCGCTGCTGATCGAGATGCTGTGTCTGGTTCTGCGGGGTCTGGTTCTGCTAGATCCCTTCCGCTCGCTGCTGATCGAGATGCTGTGTCTGGTTCTGCTGGGTCTGGTTCTGCTAGATCCCTTCCGCTCGCTGCTGATCGAGATGCTGTGTCTGGTTCTGCTAGGTCTGGTTCTGCTAGATCCCTTCCCGCTCGCTGCTGATCGAGATGCTGTGTCTGGTTCTGCTGGGTCTGGTTCTGCTAGATCCCTTCCCGCTCGCTGCTGATCGAGATGCTGTGTCTGGTTCTGGTTCTGCTAGATCCCTTCCGCTCGCTGCTGATCGAGATGCTGTGTCTGGTTCTGCTGGGTCTGGTTCTGCTAGATCCCTTCCCGCTCGCTGCTGATTGAGATGCTGTGTCTGGTTCTGCTGGGTCTGGTTCTGCTAGATCCCTTCCCGCTCGCTGCTGATTGAGATGCTTTGTCTGGTTCTGCTGGGTCTGGTTCTGCTAGATTCCTTCCAGCTTGCTGCTGAGAGATGTCTGGTTATGCTAGGTCTTGTTCTGCCAGATCTCTACCCGCTCGCTGCTGATAGAGATGCTGTGTCTGGTGCTGCTGGGTCTGGTTATACCTGATCCCTTCCCGCTTCCTGTGAACATGGATAATGATATTTTATAGCGAGTAGCGCAGGCAGTAGGTCATTTTCAGGCTATATTAATGAGGTGAACATTTTTATATTTAGTGAAACCATGAAAGTCCTAATCTACATTGCAGCTACAGTGGTTTATTTCAACAGGATCTACGAGTAACACATTTGGCCAGGCTGGTGTTGAAAACCGGAATGGGGCTAGTAGCCGGTGGGCTTGTGGAGGCGTTCAAGTGCAGGGGGGTCACAACTGAAGTGAAGACGGGGGGGTGGGGGGGGGGGGTGCAAGCTATTTTGGAAAGGGATGGAGTGAAGGTTAACGGAATGCAGTGATCCATTGGCGGATTGTGATCAGTTAATGATAATTTTGAGATTGACGTCTGAAATCCAGTAATTATCGATTTAAGATTTAACATCCAGTGGGACTGCCTCGGAAGAGAGCCAACTGGGATGGACGGAATTGGGGACCTGAGCGTAATGACTACCCCCTAGTGATCACGTCGTACTATCGTGCTGCTCATGACTTGGTGAATCATAATACACACAAGTTGAACCGGGATAAAACCGAGTTGATTCTCATAGGTGGCTCTGCCAACCCAGGGCATTCCGATTTTTGGCCTCCCTCTTTAGGCAACCCCCCGGAACCTGCAGACTCTGCAAAAAGCCGAGGCATTATGATCTCTAGCGATCCGTCTATGAATGCCCAAATTGGTTCGGTAGTTTCTGCAAGCTTTTTCAAAGAGAATAAGGAAGATCAGCAGATTCTTGTCTAGAGAAGCATTGACCCTGGTTATTCTAGCCCTGGTGATCTCCCGACTAGATTATGCCAACTCCTTGTACTGTTCCATCGTTGCCTGTCAACTCAAATCTCCAGCTGGTTCAGAACAAAGCTGCCAGACTTATTTATCATCCACCAAAATGGCAGCATGTGACGCCCATACTGAAGAATCTACGGTGGCTTCCTGTGGCCAAAAGATGCGTCTTCAAGTTGGGATGCACCATCTCCAAAGCTCTTTATGGCAACAGCCCTGCCTTTATCTCATCCAAAATACAAAGATCTACTCCCTCCTAGGGTTCTGCGCTCC
Source organism: Lissotriton vulgaris (assembly GCF_964263255.1). NCBI lineage: Eukaryota > Metazoa > Chordata > Amphibia > Caudata > Salamandridae > Lissotriton > Lissotriton vulgaris. The sequence goes on along the minus strand of NC_141693.1, from coordinate 2,023,345,919 downwards.
GGTCATCTGAACTTGTTGACCTCTCCCCGATTTAAACGCAAGAAGCATGGAGGCCTAAGATTTGCTGTCCTAGCGCCTCAATTCTGGAACTCTCCCGTTGGAAATGACATTAATTTCCTCTTATGCACAGTTCCGGAAACTGCTTAAAACTCATCTGTTTGCCCAATCGTACAACGACTAATCCTTCGTTCCTGCCACCTTATGTCTGCCTTATCAGCGCCATGAAACTGCCTTGGTGTATGTGCGCTATACAAGAATTTTTAACATAACATTTAACATAACAATGTGATCTCATTGTCGATTGTAATGTAGCTGGATGTGAAACGTTACCCTGTTCACCTCTGGATCCGTGCGCAAATACCAGTGTACCGTTATATGCTGTGATGTTCATGGTTTGAAATAAGCGTTAAGCAATAAAATAAAAAAAGTACAAAAAAAAGTTGTCCGGGAGGGGTGGGAATTAGAAAGCAGAACATCACCAGTCCGCCACAGAGATGGCAAAATATGTTTAATGGGGAAGGAATTCAGACGGTGGACGATGGTCTGGAGCAGCTAGAAATAGAAGGCTTTGGACAAAGCCCGAGGGAGTGCCAGAGGAAGGAGTGTGGGTGGAGATGGAACCGAGCACCAGGAAGCTGAGAAGACCAGAGTTGGAACTCTGAAGTGCTGGGTGTGGAAGGGGATGGTCGAGTAGGCAGAGATGGTGGAGCACATAGGTGCGGATGGTGATTTCGGTTCCGTTGGATATGGTAATCGATGCTAGTTCTGTTTGGCAGAGACAGAACTGTTGGTGCTGCTGAATGTGATTGGTGAGAAATGCTGGTTCTGGTGGGCAGAGAGGGAAATGCTGGTTCTGGTGGGCAGAGAGAGAAATGCTGGTTCTGGTGGGCAGAGAGGGAAATGCTGGTTCTGGTGGGCAGAGAGAGAAATGCTGGTTCTGGTGGGCAGAGAGAAAAATGCTGTTTCTGCCGCATATGGTAAGGAATGCTGGTTCTGGGGGGTTGCTTGCAGAAATGTTGGATCTGCTGAATGTGGTTGGAGGTTCCGGGAGGCGCGTCCAGGGATGTTGGTTCAGCTGCACGTGTTCAGACCTGCTGTGGGACCCGGCGGAATGATCGCTCCTTCGATGTTGTCAAAGATGCTGGTTCTGGTGTCATGGGTGCAGATCTTGGTTCTGCTGGATGTGGTAGAAGATGCTGGTTCTGAATATGTCCGGGGGAAGCAAAGATTTAATTTCATTTATTTTCCCACTTATCGATTCAACAAGAGATTCTATTTTAAATCTTTAGTTACATGGTACAGACGAACATGGGAATAAATGGTGTTGGCATCGACTCATTCATGCAGGTGGCGTGAGTGCAGACCTGATACAAGTAATGGCAAGTGCGCCTCCCCTGTGTGTCTACCGTTGTGCATGTGAGTCTGCACCTGTGCCAAGAGTTTGCATCCGTATGCCCATGCCTTCTGTGCCCCCCGCCTTCCTTATGCATCTCCTTTTTTGTCCCTCCCAGGATTGAAGGTCCGATGGCGCCCGGAGTGAGTGGTGCAGCAGGAACCAACCAAGATAGCGCTCTCTGGGGCATCTCCCTACAGCCACACAGACAGCTGCAGTACAGATAGCATCCCTGGATCATCAAGGTAAGTGGGAGAGGGGCCTTTGGGGTGTGTGCACTGGGGCAGAGTTAATGCACCATCTTCATAGAGTGGGTTGTGGCGCTCAAGGGTTGGCCTGGAGCACAGTGCAGCGATAGGAAGCTGCTGCTGGTATTGACTGATGGATCATTAAAGAATTAGCACAATCGTTTTACGAGAGGAAAAGGACCGACTTTGGGAAGGACAGCTGCAGCAGAAGTGGCCGGTGGCTTGAATGGCTGGTGAGCGAAATGTCTGACACATGAAGCTACTGCACGCCTGGGCACAGGGCTGCACTCTTTGGGTTTGGATGTGGGGGCGGTTGAAAGATGAGGGGCATGCTGATGCTTGAAGGAGCACCTAGATCTTCATGCAGGGATACAAGTGGGTTTCTGTGCGGCTGCTTCCACCAGGATGATGATGATGATGCTGCTGCATTTGGGTCTGATGTACCTGTGTGAGGAGGTGGTTGAGAACAAGTATTAACAATTTTAATGGATAACCACGATACTTTCAATGGAGTGCTAAGTTACCGACCCCCGGGCTGATGTCCTGAAGGTTATAGGCAGCTCCTGGATGTAATATCCGTCATCTGACGTCACACTCTTGGGCGATTTTAACTTGCACCTTGAGGGCTCACTAGACGGAGATGGAGTAGAATTAATTGACATCACAAATGGCCCTGGCCTCACTCCGCAGGTGATTGACGGTCGCACTCAGGAGGTCGCCCGCTTGATGGAGTCTTCACTAGTTATAAGTACTTACAATGCCTTCCATCGCTACCGCTCGTGTTGTCGGACCATAAAGCTGTCATGTTCTCACTTCTCTTCCAATATTCACGGTTTAGAGAAATAAAAAAAAAATAAGCAACGGAAACATTTACGGCCTTGGAATGAGATGGCTGCGGACGCTCTCGTAAAGTCCCTTTCTCAGAACTCTCTAAATTTTATAGAGGATCCGAATATGGCAGCTGTTGCCTTTGATGAACGGCTTAGATGTTACCAGCTAAATCCATAACTAGTCATAGGTTAAGACCCTCCGAACCCTGATATTTAGAAAACCTCAGATCACAAAAACAAAAATCTCGCTATCTAGAAAGGAAGTGGAGAACTTCTTACGATTCGAAGGACAGAATTGTCTATAAACAAGCTTTGCTTGAGTATAAGAAATGTGTGCATGAGGAAAAAACGTGTTACTTTACAACAGCCATACGAACTGCAAAGAATTTCTCAAAATAACTTTTTTCTATGGTAAAAAAGCTGTCCAAATGTTCCGAAGTAACAGTCACCTAAAAATCAGACATTCTGTAACTCTTTGGCTACATTTTTCCTAGATAAAGTTAAGGCGGTTTACAGTGGCTTCTCCTGTCTCCCTGTTCAAGGAACTTTATTTGTCTCCAATTTCCGTAGCCCCCCCTGAACTGTCGTTCTTTCCTTCACTGACTACGGAGGAGGTCAACCTTCTGCCGTGCACTAAATCTGGCTCCCCAATGGACCCTTGCCCTCCTAAAATCTTCCATCTTCTACCAGAATTATTCGCCTTACAGCTGTCTCGTATTTTTAATCAAATGTCCTCTTTGTGTATATTCCCCACAAGTTGGAAACCGACATCTATTCTCCCCCTGCTGAAGAAGCCGAACTTGGATGGGGCAGATCCTAACAACTACTGTCCAATCTCCAGACTCCCCCTGCCTGCTAAGATGGTAGAGAAAGCCACGAACGACGCTATATCTGAATGTATTGAGAAGCACGCTTTCCTGGATGCCACTCAGTTTGGTTTTAGGAAGCATCGTAGTACTGAACCGGCACCGATCACGGCGTCCGAACTGATTAGGAAGAGCGTTGATGCAGGAGGCCACGCAGCACTTGTACTGCTTCACCTCCCTGCCGCATTTGATACGGTGAACCACCAAAAATGATTGGAAGTACTGAAGGCGATCGGTATTAAAGAGAAAGCATTTTCTTTGCTTGAATCATTCTTGTCTGATCGGGAGCTATTCATGGCACTTAGTGAGTCGAATTTTACACTGCCATGCGGAGTGCCACAGGGTTCTTCGTTAAGTCCAACTCTTTTTAACATTTATGTTGCACCCCTGGCGAGGATAATCGGGTCCCTGGGTTTCTTGGCTATTTCTTATGCCGATGACACCCAGATTGTAGTCTCAGTAACAGGCTCGCCTGCTGATACTGTTGCACAGTTTCACACCTGTCTCCGTCAGGTTGGGGATTGGATGGCCACCAATTGTTTGAAACTGAATTCCAGTAAGATGGATTCCTCCTCTTTGGCGGGCATACTAATGACTGGTGCCCTACTTTGTGGCCTTTGGAATTGGGCCCACTACCAATGCCTACGAATAAGGTGAAAAACCTGGGAGTCACGTTTGACTCTATGCGTTCTTTTGAAAGCCACAAGAATTAGGTCACATCACTCGCTTTTTACACACTAAAACTACTGAGAAGGATTCTTCCATTTATGCCGGTTGAGCTGCAAAGCTAGTGGTCTCGGCTCTGGTTTTATCTAGAGCTGACTACGTAATGGCTCGTTTATCAACCTTCGGAAGAAGTGCCTGTCCGAGCTACTGATTGTGCAAAACGCGACGGCACGTCTTCTGTTGAACATTCCAAGACACAAATCTGTGTTGCTGGCGCTCAGAGAACTACACTGGCTGCCAGTGAAGAGTCGGACCGAGTTTAAGGCTCTTTGTATGGCTTTTAAGGCCACGCATGATATAGGGCCGGGCTTTTTTAAATATAACTTACAGCCTTACATACCTGCTCACAATCTTCACTGATCCCATTCCCATAACCTGATAGTTCCCAGGTTTAAAAAATGCTCCTGGGGTGCAAGAGGTTTTTTGGTCGGCACAACCAGACTGTGGTACTCCCACCCTCTGAAGCTGAAACAAGAAAGACACTTGTTGGTCTTCAGGAGGGCCTTGAAGACTTGGCTTTTTAGCCTCTGATGTGGCCCTGAACCGTCCAGCTAATCCTGTCTGAGCTAGCGCCTTGACACCTTTGGGTGAATGTTATGCGCTTTACAAATTTCATTTTAATTTCATAACAGCCCCCTCCCCTTCCTAAAGAGACTATACACAGGGCCAGTGTCCTCTCGGAGCCCTCTCCTATTCCTAAAGGGACTATACACAGGGCCAGTGTCCTCTCGGAGCCCTCTCCTATTCCTAAAGGGACTATACACAGGGCCAGTGTCCTCTCGGAGCCCTCTCCTATTCCTAAAGGGACTATACACAGGGCCAGTGTCCTCTCTGAGCCCTCTCCTCTTCCTAAAGAGACCATATACAGGGGCAATGTGCACCATTGACCCCTTGAAGCCCCCTCTCTTCCTAAACAGACTATCGGAAGATGTGTGGCGATCAGGGAGATGTGTGTCTCAGCAAGTAGGCCAGCTGATACCAAAACACAGGGTTCACGGTTCGATTCTGGGCACCAGCTCTGCCCGGCACACTACGACTCTGGGCAATAGCTCTCTTAATCTCCCAGCGCCTTGAGACCCTTAGGGGTGATTAGTTTGTGCTTTACAAATATGGGGTTACTATACACAGGGACTGTGTTCCCAAGTGTACTCTCAGAGCCCCCCTCTTCCTAAAGAGACCATACAAAGGGCAGTGTGCCCCAGTGTCCCCTCAGAGCCCCGCTCCTCCTGAAGACCATACAAAGGGCAGGGTGCCCCCCGTTCCCCTGGAGCTCCGTCTCTTCCCAAAGAGACCATACACAGGGGCAGTGTGCCCCAGTGTCCCCTCAGAGCCCCCGCTCCTCCTGAAGACCATACAAAGGGCAGGGTGCCCCGTTCCCCTGGAGCTCCGTCTCTTCCCAAAGAGACCATACACAGGGGCAGTGTGCCCCAGTGTCCCCTCGGAGCCCCCTCTCTTCCTAAAGAGACCATCCAACAGGTCCCCGATGTCATCGGTGGCGGCGATGAGGGCAGTTTCTGTGCTGTGGTTGCTGTGAACCCAGACTGGGGCGGGTCCAGTATGTTCTCCTCAGATGCAACCCCTCCTTTCCTGGCTTCAAACAGGACCTGAAACTATTTCTCCTCAACCAATACTTACCTGACCAAGTCAACCATCCCAGGCATCAATCCACTAATGATCTCCCCTCTCACTCTGACTTTTTCTAGGAGGGGGGGGTCATCTGACTGTTTCAACCTCCTGCGTTCTTCACACCCCATTGTATATTTAAGTGTGATGTCTTTCCTTATATATTGTATGATTCCTTATGTTCTACGATGTAGTGCAACTTCTTCTTTTCTTGTGTATGTAAGCGCTCTGATACCCCCAGGTCTAGCTAGCACTATGCACAACTTTATAAATAAAAGAAATAAATACAAAAGGTGTGTGCCCCAGGGTTCCCCCGAAGCTCCGTCTCTTCCTAAAGAGACTATACACAGGGGCAGTGTGCCCCAGTGCCCCCTCTGAGCCCTCCCCTTCCTATATAGATCATCCACGTTGGCAGTGTGCCTCTCTGTTCACTCCAGAGGCTGTTCTGGAGTTGAGTTCAGCTCTCTAGAAGAAGGAGTGACCTTGGTTGCTGGTTTTCTTTTTAGACCCAGACTTAACCCAGAGTAGGCCTGGAGGCAGAAAAGAAATGCCATTGACAGGCTATTTCATGGAAATGTACTTTTTCTCCAAATATTCTAGGCCTGAGGTTAGTGTAGTCATTTAACGTCCCAGCGCATGCGTCCCTGGAGGTGCAGCCAAAAGTGCAAAGCGTTGAACAACTTGTTCACTTCATGTCCTGAACCCCCGGCTGCCGGTCGAACCGCTCTCCGCTTGGAGGGCCTTATTACTCCCTCCGCGCCCTCGAGGGTTCAGGGTCATAGAAGCTCAGAGACAGCACAACGCACTACACAAAATACACAAGCAACCCATTGCCCCCTCGCTGTTTGACAAATAAAAAGCATGTGTAATGCAATCGGTGTCACATTAGTGAAAGTTAGAGCTATCGGGGTTGCAAATACCAATGTTTCTGGGTTATGTTTTTTTGTAAAATACATCCCAGCTGTAGCATAAGCAATAAAAGAAGTCCAGGAGGCAAGGAAGGGGTGCAGTTTGTCAGTTGGTGCAGCACAGCTGCGTAAGAGTGTTTATGGTTTTTTTTTAACTTGTTTATTAGAAACAGTAGCTCTGTGCAAATCATAAATTCTGTTACCTGCTTAAGTTAGTGTATTAGAAATGCCTTACTAACGGCATGACCAAAGCATTTCATATCCACAGCTCCATGGTTTGATGCTTTATGTTCCCTTGCCAGTGGCGTTTGTGGGAGGCGCCATTAAGAAAACCTAGAAACATGGACGAGATTGAATTTGGTTGAGCACATTATAAGCTTGCCGTACGACCTCTCCTTCCACCCCTCCCCAACCTCTCCCCATAGTGGGACAAGTATCCAACTGTTTTTCTAAATGTTTTGTAAAGTGTGATGTCAGCACATGTCATGGTTGAGAAGCTTGTGCCAAGGTGGTGCCAATTGCTTACTTGTGCAGTATGTACATAGCTACTCACACCCCTTTTTAGGTCTCGCCTGTCGATGCGCATGCGCATCGAGCTTGCGAGACTATGGGGGCTTAACCACTCTTTAACTAACTTGTAAGGAATCGTGGCGATTCCTTGCAGTGCCCGTGACTTTTAAGCTCAATGCGCATGCGCATTGAGCTTAAAAGCGCGTGCACATCAGTTCCCTCATCCGCACGTCGCATTTCTCCTCCCCCCTCGCCCCCTCCCCCGTCCGCCGTGTCGCATTTCTCCTCCCCCCTCCCCTTATCTGCCTTCCCTCCGTCTTGTTATATTTACAGCAAGCTGTCCGTTGCGCTCGCGCGTATGCCTCAAACTGCTTCATTAGTGCTCGTGCCTGCCGTCTGCCACGCTCTCCATTATTGTTTAACACCGCGAGCCCTTCACAGCTCATCTTAGAGCTCGCGCTACGTTTTACTGCACATTTGCCCGTGCCATTCTCCTGCATTGTTCTTTAGAGACTGCGCTCTGTGCCACCGCCAGAGATATTGTATCTTCTCACGAGCGCGTCTATGATTTGTCACTCTGCCTGTGTTGCGAGAGCACCGTGAAAAACTTCTGCCAGCAATTTTGTTTTCTTCTAAAGATTAAAGTGTTGTGGCCACTCACATAGTCAAGTAACACTTACCTCTTGCTGTTCACCCTGGCGTCCTCCGTTATTTCTTCCTCATTACCTCGCTTTCATCAAGATCATAGGGGCGTGAAATCGCTCTCGGAGACCGTCTTTATATTTAAACACTGCCACCCTGTGGCCACCACTGGCATTTAGTTTTCACTTGTTCACCATGTTGCTCTCCAGAGATTTAATCTCAACACTCTTTTTTAATTATTGTTCGCTATTGGCTTTGCACTTCCCTTCCCAATTCAAATGTACATGGATAACATACAGGTGCGTACCCACAAAAAACACTTGCTTGTTTACCCCAAAACTCTACCTGTTTGGAGGATCCGTTTAGGTTGGCTCGCAGTCAGACGCTGCCTAAATTACAAATCCCCAAACCTAGGCTTCTAGCAGTGTTTTTCTCCTATTCTGTTTTTTTTTTAAACAAAATGAGTTCTGGTGACGCTACGTACGTTTAATTATGATATTCCGAGCGTTAAAACATACACTGCCAAACGCGCCTTCACATCCTCACCCCCTCATCCTCACACACCCTCACTCACCCTCACACCCCTCACAACCCTCTCACCCTCACTCAGCCTCACACCCCCTCACCCTCACACACCCTCACCCACCCTCACCCTCGCACCCTCTCACCATCACCCCCTCTCCCTCACACACCCTTACCCTCATCCCCTCACCCTCACACACACTCTGTCACCCTCTCACCCTCACACCCCCTAACCCTCACCACCTCACACACCCTCACTCACCCTCACACACCCTCAAACACCCTCACTCACCCTCACACACCCACACCCTCACCCTCACACACCCTCACCCTCACTCACCCACTCACCCTCTCACACCTGCTGCACTCTCCTGCTCTCTAGAGATGTGGCCTAACGACCAGAGCTGCCATCTATGTCATGTAAATACCAAACATGTTGCATTCCAAATGCTATAGGTGTCACATTCGCGAAAGTTATAACTATTGGCGTAGTAAATGACAAAGCTATCAATTTAGCTATTTTAAAAACCAACAAATAAATAAAATATTTGTCATTTACAAGACCAATAGCTCCAACTTTTCTAATGCGAGACCTATTGCATTTCCAATGCTTGTTATTTTTTACAAAGTATTTTAAGCAAGTCAAATCTCCTGACATGCTGTCTGCAAGCAGGAATGGCTTGTAAGCCTCGTCACTGGTCATGTGTTTGGAGGATGCTGGGCGAGTGCCTGGAGGGGGCTGGGCGAGTGCCTAGAGGGGGCAGGGCGAGTGCCTAGAGGGGGCAGGGCGAGTGCCTAGAGGGGGTTGGGCGAGTGCCTGGAGGGGGCTGGGCGAGTGCCTGGAGGGGGCTGGGCGAGTGCCTAGAGGGGGCTGGGCGAGTGCCTAGAGGGGGCTGGGCGAGTGCCTAGAGGGGGCAGGGCGAGTGCCTGGAGGGGGCTGGGCGAGTGCCTGGAGGGGGCTGGGCGAGTGCCTAGAGGGGGCTGGGCGAGTGCCTAGAGGGGGCTGGGCGAGTGCCTAGAGAGGGCTGGGCCAGTGCCTAGAGAGGGCTGGGCCAGTGCCTGGAGGGGGCTGGGCCAGTGCCTAGAGGGGGCTGGGCGAGTGCCTAGAGGGGGCTGGGCGAGTGCCTAGAGGGGGCTGGGCGAGTGCCTAGAGGGGGCTGGGCGAGTGCCTAGAGGGGGCTGGGCGAGTGCCTAGAGAGGGCTGGGCCAGTGCCTAGAGAGGGCTGGGCCAGTGCCTGGAGGGGGCTGGGCCAGTGCCTAGAGGGGGCTGGGCGAGTGCCTAGAGGGGGCTGGGCGAGTGCCTAGAGGGGGCTGGGCCAGTGCCTAGAGGGGGCTGGGCCAGTGCCTAGAGGGGGCTGGGCGAGTGCCTGGAGGGGGCTGGGCGAGTGCCTGGAGGGGGCTGGGCGAGTGCCTGGAGGGGGCTGGGCATGTGCCTAGAGGGGGCTGGGCCAGTGCCTAGAGGGGGCTGGGCGTGTGCTTGGAGGGGGCTGGGCGTGTGCTTGGTGGGGGCTTGGCGTGTGCCTGGTGGGGGCTGGGCGTCTGCCTAGAGGGGGCTGGGCGAGTGCCTAGAGGGGGCTGGGCCAGTGCCTAGAGGGGGCTGGGCCAGTGCCTAGAGAGGGCTGGGCCAGTGCCTAGAGAGGGCTGGGCCAGTGCCTGGAGGGGGCTGGGCCAGTGCCTAGAGGGGGCTGGGCGAGTGCCTAGAGGGGGCTGGGCGAGTGCCTAGAGGGGGCTGGGCGAGTGCCTAGAGGGGGCTGGGCGTGTGCCTGGAGGGGGCTGGGCATGTGCCTAGAGGGGGCTGGGCCAGTGCCTAGAGGGGGCTGGGCGTGTGCTTGGAGGGGGCTGGGTGTGTGCCTGGTGGGGGCTGGGTGTGTGCCTGGAGGGGGCTGGGTGTGTGCCTGGAGGGGGCTGGGCGAGTGCCTGGAGGGGGCTGGGCGAGTGCCTAGAGGGGGCTGGGCGAGTGCCTGGAGGGGGCTGGGCGAGTGCCTGGAGGGGGCTGGGCGAGTGCCTGGAGGGGGCTGGGCCAGTGCCTAGAGGGGGCTGGCCGTGTGCTTGGAGGGGGCTGGGCGTGTGCTTGGTGGGGGCTGGGCGTGTGCCTGGAGACGGCTGGGCGTGTGCCTGGAGACGGCTGGGCGTGTGCCTGGAGACGGCTGGGCGTGTGCCGGGCGAGCGCTTGGAGGGGCTGGACGAGTGCCTAGAGGGGGCTGGGCGAGTGCCTAGAGGGGGCTGGGCGAGTGCCTAGAGGGGGCTGGGCGTGTGCCTGGAGGGGGCTGGGCCAGTGCCTAGAGGGGGTTTGCAACACTGGCAGAGTTTGCAACACTGGCAGGGATCCTAAGAAATAACAAAAGAAAATATATGCCAGACAAAGTAAACTGCAGCGTTTTATGGGTTCTTAAGACGGGCGAGGGGAGGAGAGAGAGGAAATAAAATGTAATTAAATCCAGTATTTGTAAAGCGCACAATCACCCGAGGGTGTAAAGGCGCTGGGGCCGTCGGGAAGATTAAGCGAGCTATTGCCCAGAGGCACAAGGTGAGTCAGTCACCCTGGCCGCTGCGCCACACCTCTTCCACAAGAAGTAAGGGGCGGATGGGTAGCCAGTGAAAGAGAGATAGAAGGGAAAGGGAAAAGAAATACTGCTAAAAACAGACTGGAAACCGAGATAAGAAACAGTGGCAAACGAGAATGTGGCAAATTTGGACTCGCTCCATAAATGAAATGCAGGGCAGCTCTCATGCAAGAGCGCGCTTTGGGGCAGGGCTGATTTCCAGGGGTTGTGTATGAGAGGTGTTGAGGCGTGGGACATCAGATTGAGGGTGAGAACTTAGGACATTAGGGGACGTTTAAAGGCGATGGACTTGAGAATCGACATCAGACAAAGTTATCAGTGGGATCGTTTACAAGAGGTGCCGAGTGAGAAACAGACCCTGCTATCGAAGTGGGACATCGTGAGCGATCACTGATTAGAACTCCTCTGTACACAAGGAGCTGGATCGCTGATGCAGGTGTGCAGTGCCAAGTGCGCCAGTTTACACGCGCTCTGTGAAGCGTGGGACATCCTGTGCAGCTTATTAAGTCGAGGTGGCAGAGCCAGGGAAAGCCCTGGACAGAGGCCAAGCTTCCTGTGGCTTCTGCCAGCAAATCCACGCTCCATCCTCCAGCACCAACAACCGAAGACGACATCAATCTCCAGGGTCCGTCGAAGCACCCCACCCCTGTAACATCGATTGTTAAGACAATCCAGCACAAGCACACACACGACAATACCTGGCCTGAAATGTAACCTATAGGAAAGGGTTTAGCGATAATCAGACGTGAATGACCCATTCCTGCAGGACGCCCTGCAGACACAGGAGGCAGCTACCTTCCTCGCTGTTTCTATAAGAATTCCTGAAAGAGTACAAACATCCGCCACAAGGTTCCCGTCGCCACATAGGCCACCAACTTTCACAGCAACAGTAAATTGCAGCCTCCTACCCCTCACACAAAAGGAGAAGTGCGTTGGAGCTGTGATTGGAGGGACGATAGCAAAGCTACTCTGTGATTGGGTTTCTGAGACCAGGGTGGTGATGCTGTCTGTAATTGGCCAGTCGGTCACACCTTCAGATTGGTGTGGTCTGGATATGTTGGAAAGAGTTTTAGGCAGCGCGATAAAACATCACAGGGTAGAAAAACGCTCAAAGGGGGCTAGTTCACGATTAATAAAGACACTGCTTTTGTCAAGGGATGGGGAAGAAACAGATACCAGGGTGAGAGGATGTGGCTAATGGCCAGAGCTGCCAACTTGGGAGCTGGGGAACTAGGGTCAAGTCCATGCATTGACTTAACATCCTTTGATTCTAGGCAATCTCCTGATCTACCCGACCTTCTACAAAAAATATACGCTACCGTGTGTACTGAACCCGGTGCTCATGTAAAGCGCTCCAATACCCACGGGTCGAGGTCGCTTTGAATAAAACTGCAAAAAGGGAATTTAAAGTTAACTAAGAATTGTTCTTTTTAAATTCCCTTTTCGAAAATGGTTGATAAAAGGTATTATGTGTGAATATGTGAAGTCAATGTCTCTTGTATAGTCTCTTTCTAAAAGTACTAATGGTATTTTGTTATGAATGAAGGCCCAAGTGGGCATAAAAACACTGAGAAATATGTGAACTAATGTGTTGGATATTTTGAAAAAATGGTAAAAATGAATAAAAATAATTGGTGGTAAAATTAAAAAAAAACAAGGTATCAGGAATTTATATACCTGAGCCAACCAGGACAAAAGTGGTGTGAATAATATCCTGAATACAGCATGTCTCAAAGAGAGAGCGCAGATGCTGCCTACACTTGACCTAAAAGAAGGACCGGAAAAGCCAGTGGGTCAGGCTGTAATAAGCCATTCCATGTACGCATAGGTATGGACAAATGGTGCTTAGCACATTAAAGCGAGACCTGGAAATCAGCAGCGAGAGCATTGTTTTCGGTTTAGAATTAATCTACGAGAAGAACTGGATTTTACTGCATTGTATTGTGAATTTATGTGACACTTACTACCCCCCAGCGATGCGCTGAAGCTTTTTGTGGACGGATAGCATGCTTCTCCATGTAGCCATAGGTAGGTTCTAAGGCTAGTTAATTTTTAATACATGACTAACTGAAATACTTGGAGAGATTGCTAGATCGATCAGCCGCATGCCATTCACATTCTTGGGAAGTTCGTTGTGATGCAGATGTTTCAGTCATGAATAATTTAGCATTCTTGTTATCCCGTCCGCCAAAATCTGAATGCCGTTAGTTCCTATGGGATTTATATTTCAACAGGCAAGATATCCATCGCCCTTGTGACGGAGTAACCCATCGCCGAGATCTAAATCAGTCCAATAGTCCCCTCTCTTTATATTTTAAAGAATTGGTAACAATGGTTAGAGGAGACTTCTTCTCTGTGAAACCAGACCTAAAAAGTGCAGTTAAATATTTGTATACCCAAATACCCAGAGAGTGCAAGGACCTTCTGGGACCAAATGATGACCAGATGCCTACCAGAGGTCCAGTCCATTTTAGAAAGCCATCTCGACCTGTTGACCTCTCCCACCAGGACTTCAGCTGTCTGCACGATTTGGCTCTTGGAGGATTTAAGCCAGGTCATTTTGTCTTCCGAGTTCCAACAATGAGGTCTGCTAAGCCCCTTTCGATCCTTATCTCGGTTTATGATGTCCTCCTCCTCTAACTTGTCTTGTTTGTCTTCCAACTTCTGTCTCACATTTAATGTCAAAATCCCAGAAGGGCATTATACGATCTTTATCATTTATTCTGCATAATTTTAGTTCATACACTAAAATATTTTATGTATGTAGAAAAATATATAATCTAGATTTTGGCTTGGCTCTTTACTTTGGTCAACTCAATCCCCACTCCTTCCCCCCCCTCCTTGAGCCTCCATCTCCTGTCTTTCTCTCGTTTGCCTCTCTTGCGGTCTCTCTCCCGACTTGCGTTCTCTCTACGTGAGCTCTCCTGTGCTCTCTCTCTCCACTGTAGCCCTCTCAGACTCTTTCATGCTCGCTGTCTGCTCCAGCCCTCTTGCTTTCTCTTGTCACCTCTCCCTTTCACTCTTTCTGTTTGGTAGAGCTCTCTCTGTCCTTCCTTCTTTCTTCCACTCCTCTCAACCTGCTACAAGACAGACAATATTTGTAGTTCTCCCTTAAAGAGCTGATAGCAGCCATCTTTATGAACGAGTTGTAAGACAGCAGATGAGAGAAATCTGAATTATCCCCCTTTCCGGGTCATCTTTGGTCTAGCTTGGCAGGATTTGCTCTTCTCTTCCTCTCCACTGTGAATATCTCCATGGAGGTCTGGTGCACAGAGATCACACGAGGGTAAATGCAAAGCTCCTGTATTAGGTCTGTTTTTTATAGAGAATAACAAAACTCTTTCTAGCCCGTTGTTTTTAGAACAGCATGGCACCCTGTGTCCCCCTTATGGACCCTGCTCTTGAGGAAGCAGTCAGGTCATCTAAATCCACCCACATGATCTCAGGGCAGTGTATGGAAAGCAAAGCCTTTCGATATAAGGCGCTTGAATCAGAAGTCTGGTAGTCTGGCCCTAATCTTGGTGACCTCTGCTGCAGACGTCTGGTAATCTGGGACCGGCCTTGGGGTTCTCTTCTGCAGAGGCCTGGTAATCTGGGGGATACCTCAGAGACCACTACAGTGGAAGAGTGGAGGTGGACTGATCTGCGACAGGTCAGTGAGATCATGAATCGGGAACAGTGTAAAGGCCTCGGCACCACTTGCTAGCGATGTATCACCTATATGTTCACCTCTGTACAGTATCCCACTGGTGTCCATTGTAATGCAGTGTTGTGCCCTCTCTTTACCTCCAGTACAAACTTCACATCTCCATGTTTGTTCCACAGCTATGAATGCTTTTCATATCAGTCTGTGGGGAGGTTTTAGGGTGGCGAGGGGAGACGCATACTCTCTTCCCTGAAGGTCTGAAATTGGTGGTATGATTGGAATGGTGCCTGTCTGAGTAGAGTGGTATAAGGTGGGGGTAAGGCATTCAGGGCTAAAGTGAGTGCGGGGTGGGCTCCGGTTTACAATTCGAAAGCAAGTGAGACTAGAAATTGAGGAAAGGATGTCAACTCTGTGGTTTGAGGGCAAGGGAAGGTCTACTGTCTGGTATCAAGTTCTCATAATTTGTAGATGCAAAAACAACAGTTGATGGACAGAATGCAGAACAATGTCATACATTTTCCCCAGTACAGAGATCTGGGCCTAAATCCATCGTTTTTTTCTCACCATGCCATTCCAGTTTGAACCTAGCTATATGCAAATCAGTCTTGACCCTGTGCCCCATGGGAACAGTCCCGCCTGAACTGCCAAGCCAGGTCCTTCCCTGGACTGGAATCAAGCATCCTAGGACTGGTTTCGGGCTTTCATCCCTCTTCAGCCAGGATAGCTTGATTCCAGTGGCATGGAGAGCACGGGACTCACGTCTGAGCATACCCGTCCCACTCGGGGTGACAAGTGCAAAAACAACAGTTGATGGACAGAATGCAGAACAATGTCATACATTCACCCCAGTACAGAGATCTGGGCATAAATCCATCGTTTTTTTTGCTCACCATGCCATTCCAGTTTGAACCCAGCCATATGCAAACCAGTCTTGACCCTGTGCCTCATGGGAACAGTCCAGCCCGAACTGCCAAGCCAGGTCCTCCCTGAACTGGAAACAAGCATCCTAGGGCCGGTTTCGGGCTTTCAGCCCTCTTCAGCCCGGATAGCTTGACTCCAGTGGGATGGGTATGCTCAGACGTGAGTCCCGTGCTCTCCACACCACTGGAGTCAAGCTATCCTGGCTGAAGACGGCTGATAGCCAGAAACCGGTCCTAGGATGCTTGATTCCGATCTAGGAAAGACATGGCTTGGCAGTTCGGGCTGGACTGTTCCCATGAGGCACAGGGTCAAGGCTGATTTGCATATGGCCATGTCTGAACTGGGGTGGTGTGGAGTGCAAAAAAAACGATGGATTTAGGCCCAGATCTTTGTACTGGGGTGAATGTATGACATTGTTCTGCATTCTGTCCATCAACTGTTGTTTTTGCACTCCTACTTTATAGAGCGTGGCTTATTTTATTTATTTATTTATTTATTTATTTATGCATTTATAGAGCGCATGACTCACCCCATAAGGGTATCTCCGTGCTAGGACTCAATGACACTCCATCAGACTTATCAGAAGAGAAGAGTTTTCAGTTGTCTTCTGAATGACAGGAGGGCAGGGCACGGCCGCAGGTGGATCGGCAGACTGTACCAAAGCCGGGGACCAAGTTGCAAAAAGGCTTTGCCTCCTTGTCGTGATTTGCTAATACGAGGAACATTAATCAGAGCCTTATCTCAAGAACGGAGCAATCTACTGGGAACATAGTTTACGAATTTCTCATTTCAAGTAGCTAGGCCCTAGTTTGTAGACCGCTTTAAAGGCCATACAACAGATTTTAAAATGGATCCTTTTACATATAGGCAGCCAATGAAGTTTCTTAAGCAGAGGTAGGGAGGCTGTTCTGCGTGGGACATCAGCCACGAGGCGAGCAGCAGTATTTTGGACTACCTGCCGTCTATTGATGTCTTTTTCAGTTGCTGATATAAAGAGCGCGTTGCAATAGATCAGGCGACTAAGAACTAGTGCCTGTATTAAGGTTTTCCTAGCAGACAAGGGTAAAAAAGGGAATACTCTTCTGAGCATCCTGAGAACATGAAAGCAGGCTCCGACGGTCGCGGAGACATGATCTCTCAAACTAAGTTTTTGGTCAAGGCGAACTCCAAGATTATTCACCTCTGATTTCGGAGAGGGGGTAGGGCCCAGTTCCTCTGGCCACCAAGTGGGTGACCAAATCAAAGTTTCCTCTCCAAAAAGCATTATCTTTGATTTGGTGGCATTCAGCTGGAGATAGTTGACTTTCATCCACTGTGCTATTGATTTCATACCGTTGCCAAAGATGGTTTGGCAGTTAGGGTTAGATTTGTCTAGTGGCAAGAGTAGCTGGGTTTCATCCGCATAAGATATGGGGATGAATCCCAGTGTTCTCAATAGTCTTGCTAGGGGCGCCACATACACGTTGAACAAAGTAGGGCTCCGGCATGAGCCCTGGGGCACTCCCTTGGTGACTATAGAAGTTGGAATAGAAAGGACCTAAGTTAACGGTCTGCGTTCTGTCCGTGAGAACGTTGGTAAGCCATTCCAGGGCAAGCCCAGTAACACCAATACCACTCGGTCTTCTGAGCAAGATTTGATGTGATGGTGTTGAATGCTGCTGAAAGGTTAAGCCGCACCACTAGTACCGCCTGACCCCTATCAACAGCATTCGGATAGTATCTGTGACTGCCACTAGAGATGTCTCCCTACTATAGCAAGGACGAAAGCCCGAGTGAGAGGGATCTAAACTGTTAGTGGTTTCAATGTAATTAGAGAGACGTGTGTTAATGTGTTTTTCAAGAATTTTGGTGTGAAGAGGAAGCACAGAGATCGGGCGGTCGTTCGTTATGTCTTCTGAGGTTCTTTTTAAGAGGCAGTATCTGTGCAGCTTTCCAGGCTGGAGGAAGGACTCCTTCAGTCAGGGAGCAATTAAGAATATTGCAGATGGGGTTAGCCAGCTGTTTAGCCAAAGTGGATGTTATTTTCGCCGGAATTAAATCAAGCGGAGACCCGGATTAGGCGTTTTTAAGGTGCATTTCTGCCTCTTCGATCGTAAGCAAAGGAAACTTGTCAAGAGAGTTGTTCGCTGAGTGGGTCGGTTCGAGCTCCATATCTGCTGTCGAATGGAGATTGCCAGTCAAGATGATATTGTTATAAATCGTGTCAATTTTCTCAATGAATGACAAGCAATGCTATCGCACTGTGTTTGAGAAGGTAAGGAGGACGTGGCGCAGGCGGCGGGCTAGTAAAAGATTTTAGGGTTTGGTAGGGACATTTCTGAGAGCTCCTGGCCTGTATGAGAGTAGCTGCTATATGTGTTTTCCTGGCATTTTCTAGGTTACGGGGATACTGCTTGAGAGCCTCTCTATATTTTTCTTTGTCAGTAGAGCGTTGAGATCGATTCCAAAGGCGCTCTTATCTTTTACACAAGCCTTTCCCAAGTCGCAGGGGTGCCGAATACCATGGTGCCCTCATGACGTTTTGCGGTAGAAGGGCATTTTTTTTAGAGGGGCTAACCTGTCTAGAGTAGCCAAAAAGTTAGAATTGAAAGAGGCAAGGCGGTCCTTTACGTTATCCGAATCCTTGTGATCAGGGGGACAAACGGTATCTGAGAAATGTTCAGGAGAGACCAGATTCCATTTTCTATACTTTTTAATTGGTAAGTATTTAGGGCGGGGGGAGCCTCTTGGGTGTTAAATTGGAATTCCACCATTGAGTAATCAGACCAAATCAAAGGGGTCCTGGCCATATATGATATGTCAGGGGAATTTGTTAGGATGATATCTAGAGTATGCCCTGCCTGGTGGGTGGGATCTTTGTTTATGGCAATGAGATAAAGTGCTGCCAGCTCCATAAGAAAAGATGAAGTTTCTTGGTTATCTAAGATCTCACTATGTATGTTGAAGTCACCAAGAAGCCGAAAATTCCTTGATGCGATGACGTAGGGGGCAATGAATTCAATAAGCTGCGAGGAAGTGTTGGTGAGGGGTCCTGGTGGGCGGTATACCAACGCTCCTTTCCAGTTCATGTGGTGCTGTCAATTAAAACTAAAAATCAGTATTTCTAATTGCTCATTACTCATATGGTCCAGGATGGAGATATTCACCGAGTTTTAATGAACTGTGGCTATCCCTCTCCCATTCCTAGGCTGTCTATCGAGTTTTAAGATATGATAGTTATCTGGAAGCGCCACTGCGATATCCGGGTTAGAATGGGGCTTAATCCATGTTTCTGTGAGAAATCCTAAAAGGGGATTATTAGAGGTTAAAAGGTCCCATATATTGGTGGCATGTTTAGGCAGTGACCTTGCAGTGGCCAGGAAGCAGTTCCGAGTAAGATCGACATCCGCTCTGGTATGTTGTTTGGATTTTTTGGGATGCAAGTTCTGTTTTAATTTAGGTTTGTTTCCTTCAGCTTAAGAGTGAGTAGACGCGCATTGAAATTAGCAGATGCAGCAGGAAAAAGGTCCTTCAACTATAGTAGGAGTAGGGCAAACAACCTGTGTTGAGATAGCCATAGTTGTATTAGCATACCTTAACCCCACTGACTCCTCTCTGGAATACGCAATGGTGGCTGACGAATTTCCAACCTGGGATGGATGGAGACAGGCAGGGATTCCTGCTCCTGGCGACTTCCAGGCGCGGACGGTCGCAGACGGCCTTGCCTTTGGCGCGCCAGCGGCGCGCCCGCTGCACGTCTGCCAAAGCATCCGTTTTTATAGTGTAAGCAACTCGACTGCTAACCTCCTGCCAAGCAAGGAGAGGACGTGGTCCGAGCCTACTTCCGGTTGGTGGTGCCTCCTTCCAGACAACCGGAACAATCCGTGCTGGACCGGGGAGGCTACCGGGATGCAGTGATCACAATGCAAGATCAGGTAAGTGCAAACACCAGATGAAATTCGTTAACGCAACTGTATTTCAAATCGCATGAACCCGTGAGGGTATCCAAGGGCTAGGATTCTGATGTGATGAGTTGAGCAAGGTTTTGAGGCCCTTTCTGAATTCTGTGAGAGAGGACGGCCTTTGGTTGGGTGTAAGGGTCGTTCCAACACCTGTAGGTGAGGGAGGAGCAGGAGCGTCCTCCACTGTAGCTTTGGCGGATGCGTGTAGTGTGAGCGAGGCCGAGGAAGGCGGAGCGCAGATGTCTGAAGTGTTGGTAGTAGTTCAGGCGGCGCTTGATGTCCGATGGTCCTTGGTCGCGGAGGGCCCTGTAGGCGTGTATCAGCAGCTTTAATTGGCATCTCTACTGGACGGAGAGCCTGTGGAGGTTCCTGAGGCGCGGGTTGATGTGGTTCTGTTTGTGGAGGCTGAGTTCTGTATCATCTGGAGTCTCTCCAGGAGGTGTGTGATGATGCCTTTGTAGAGCACGCTGCTTTGGTCGAGTCGGCTGGTGGCTGGGTTTTGGGTGACGGTTTTCGTGGTGTTGACAGGAATCCATCTGAAGATCTTTCCGAGCATCCAAAGGGTGTAATAGCAGGCGGAGACTCTGTTGATCTTGTGTTTCACGTTGTGTTTGCTGTCCAGGATGATGTCAAGGTCGCAGGCGTGGTCTGTTGCTGGTGGTGTGGGTCCAAGTTCGGGGTGCCGCCAGGCGGCGTCCCACGGGGAGTTGTTGTTTTCAAAGATCAGGCAGTTCGCCTTCATCCGGTATGAGGGTCGGAAGTGAGAGGTGGGGATTGGTCAATATGCATGAACAAGAAACATTCTGGGTGGGTTGAGCATGTGGGGGGATGTTGTGTAGTTCACCCCTTCCCAGTAGGAACTGTGTGTTTGTTGGGCAGCATAAGTGATGAGATGGTACCAGAATGATTCTATACACCCCACAGGATAGGTCATCCTAGAGACCAGCTAGCCCATAGTGCCCCCCGATGCACCCATAAACCTAGACGGGTAGCAAATGGTTTTGGCAACTACAGAACATGACAACTCTGAACCCCTCTCCGGGCTCGTGGTAACAGATCTAGAACCTTTTCGCTGAGTCGCTCTCACTCTCAGAGAAGTATTCAAGGAATACACACTGGGGCGTTTTCAATATTTATTGAACCCGTGTGGTTCTTGTATAGAATGTGTGTTGTGGTGATCAATAGACAGAAGCAGATAAATGATTAGAAATATAAGGACAGTGAACAGTACGCAAAGCTCCAGCATCTTTGCTGAAACAATGCATATATGCACAGATATAAAACAGTATATAGATCTATATATCCCGTACTCCTTCGGCTATGCGTTCCCTAACCTAGATGCCTCGTGTGTGTGTTTTCTACCAAGAACCCCGGATCTGCTTGACCCAACCCCACTACCCGAAGGGAAAGAATTTAAAGTCCCCGTCTTGGTCACGAACTGGACATCCCGTGCTGAGGGTTCAACTAGTAGCTGGGCGTCTGACCTCCCAATGACAGCAAAGTGCTCCTCTGCCTAACCCCAGAGATGCTTGTTCATTTATAAGGAAAGGTGTCCTTGCTCTCGAGCCGAGACGTTAGGCAGGCTAACTTTATTATGATTCTACTAATAGCTGTGTCGCCTTGTGGATGAAAATTAATACCAGTTGCACAATGTGTACCGAGGCCTTGTGCGTGATGTTCAAGAAGTTGTGATAATGATCTTAAGTGGAATCTGTGAGCGGGTGGTGTCAGAAAAACGAATCTGCCTCTGGCACGCTAGTGAATGTGTGTCAATAGCCATCACGTGAAAGAGAAGGCAACTTAGGAAACGTGTACATGGTGAATAATGGTAGAGTGTCTCCCAGGGCCTAACTAAGACACATGACAGGCATGGTTTTGAGGGAAGTCTGAGATATAGAGGGAAAAAAGGCTTAATCTGCAGAGAGGTGTGAGGGTTAGTAAATTGAAGGTGGGAAGGTTGATGCGTGTGAAACAGTTGAATGTTGACTGTGAAGGAGGACGTTTAAAATATTCGATCAGGTCTCATTCGGAGTATACACTCAACCCCTCCTATAATTAGTGCATGAGCTACATGCCTTGGGTGCTGTTCGGTGAATTTAGGAGCTACACTATGCACGCTAGTGTTATATATATATATGTGTGTGTGTGTGTGTGTGTGTGTGTGTATATATATATATAGATATAGATATAGATATAGAGAGAGAGAGAATATATCTGTTGATTGTTGTCACAAAGCAGTTCCTGTTAATGAGCAAAGTGATCTCTTTCATTTGTGTTGGCGTGCTTTGTACGGCTGCTTGTGGTTTGCGCTGTGGCTCCTTCTGTGTGACCCGAGACCTGTATTGTTGAGACCTCTTTGATTTTATACCACCATTGATTGCTGCTCCTTTCTTTTCAGATAAACCATGATTCCTATCACTGAACTTCGTTATTTTGCTGACACCCAACCTGCATACCGCATCCTGAAGCCATGGTGGGACGTGTTCACCGACTACATTTCGATTGTCATGTTGATGATTGCGGTTTTCGGCGGGACTCTGCAGGTCACACAAGACAAAATGATCTGCCTCCCATGCAAATGGGTCACCAAAGACTCTTGCAATGACTCACACCGTGCATGGTCGGCGCCGGCTCTGGAGTCCACGTACTACAATGCCAGCATCATCTCCTCTGCAGAGCCGGGCCCCACCGGCATCAAGTACGACCTCGACCGGCATCAGTACAACTATGTGGACGCTGTGTGCTATGAGAACCGCCTTCATTGGTTTGCCAAGTACTTCCCATACCTAGTCCTGCTACATACACTTATATTCCTGGCCTGCAGTAACTTCTGGTTCAAGTTCCCCCGCACCAGCTCCAAGCTGGAACACTTTGTTTCAATCCTGCTAAAGTGCTTTGACTCACCATGGACCACCAGAGCGCTATCCGAAACTGTGGTGGAGGAAAGCGACTCCAAGCCAGCCCCCGGGAAGATGAATGGCTCAATGGATAAAAAGGCCTCCACTGTGAGTGAGGATGTGGAGGCCACTGTTCCTATGTTGCAGAGAACCAAGTCCCGGATTGAGCAGGGCATTGTGGACCGTTCTGAGACTGGGGTCTTAGACAAAAAGGAAGGTGAGCAGGCTAAGGCTTTGTTTGAGAAGGTGAAGAAGTTCCGAACTCACGTGGAAGAAGGAGACATCGTTTACCGCCTGTATATGCGCCAAACAATCATCAAAGTCATAAAGTTTCTTCTCATAATCAGCTACACTATGTACTATGTCAGTAACATCACCTTCGACGTGGACTGCAAGGTGGACATTGAGAGCCTGACCGGCTACAGCATGTTCCGCTGCGCCCACCCCCTTGCCACCCTCTTCAAGATCCTGGCCTCCTTCTACATCAGCCTTGTCATCTTCTACGGCCTGATCTGCATGTACACGCTCTGGTGGATGCTGAGGCGCTCTCTAAAGAAGTACTCGTTCGAGTCAATCCGGGAGGAGAGCAGCTACAGTGACATTCCTGACGTCAAGAATGACTTTGCCTTCATGCTGCACCTCATTGACCAGTACGACCCCCTCTACTCCAAGCGCTTTGCTGTCTTCCTCTCTGAGGTCAGCGAGAACAAGCTGCGACAGTTGAACCTCAACAATGAGTGGACTCTGGACAAGCTGCGGCAGCGAATCACAAAGAACTCGCAGGACAAGCTGGAGCTGCATCTCTTCATGCTCAGCGGCATCCCAGACACAGTGTTCGACTTGCTGGAACTGGAGGTCTTGAAGCTGGAGCTCATTCCTGACGTCACCATCCCGCCCAGCATCGCCCAGCTCACCAGCCTCAAGGAGTTGTGGCTCTACCACACAGCTGCTAAAATAGAAGCCCCGGCCTTAGCCTTCCTTCGGGAGAACTTAAAGTCTTTACACATCAAGTTTACAGATATCAAAGAGATCCCGCTCTGGATTTACAGCCTTAAGAACTTGGAGGAGCTCCACCTGACTGGAAACCTTAGTGCCGAGAACAACCGCTACATTGTGATTGATGGCCTGCGAGAGCTGAAGAGGCTGAAAGTCTTGCGGCTGAAGAGCAACCTCACCAAGCTGCCACAGGTGGTGACCGACGTGGGCATCCACCTGCAGAAGCTCTCCATCAACAACGAGGGTACCAAGCTCATGGTCCTGAACAGCCTAAAAAAGATGGTGAACTTGACCGAGCTGGAACTCCTCCGCTGTGACCTGGAGCGCATCCCACACTCCATCTTCAGTCTCCACAATCTACAAGAAATCGACCTCAAGGACAACAACCTCAAGACCATCGAGGAGATCATCAGTTTCCAGCACCTGCACCGCCTCACCTGTCTCAAGCTCTGGTACAATCACATTGCCTACATCCCTATCCAGATTGGCAACCTCACCAATCTGGAGCGACTCTACCTCAACCGCAACAAGATCGACAAGATTCCCACCCAGCTCTTCCTCTGCCGCAAGCTGCGCTACTTGGACCTCAGCCACAATAACCTCACCATCATCCCTCCAGACATCGGGCTCCTGCAGAACCTTCAGTACTGTGCCGTGACAGCCAACCGGGTGAGTAGTTGAGGCTGCTGTGGCCGTTACTTGAGGGTTGTGGCCATTGGTTCACCTCCAGTTTTCTGTTGTCCCAAGCTTGTAAAGGATGGTTGCATCAGAATCCAGATTAAGAACGTGGCTCTGACTTTTGTTCTATGTTTGGGTTTTTTACGAGATGTAACTTGCATCTTGAACTACAGGAATACACATCTTAGAACGTGGGTCAGAAAGGTAGTTGGTATTTGAATGAAGTTGTTTTTTTGGGGGGGTTTTTTAAAACCAATTTTTGTTGCTTTTGAGAGAAACTAGATAAAAACAGACAGGCAATCAAAAATTGATTGGCCTGTTCAATCTGGGTATATGAGCACATTCCTGTTGGGTAGGTCTTGGTGTTACAGAACAGTAGACTAGTAATCAAAATGGACACATGAAGGCCGAAGAGACTTTATCCTGTACACAGTGTATCTACCTCTGTCCAAGGGCCCCTAGACTTTGAACTGCAAACTTAACTATAAAGAGTTCCCGTCCTCTCCAGGCATCCCATGGCCAAATATGAACTGTAAGAAAGCATTCCCACCCTTCTCCAGTAATGGAGAAAAGAGTGAGAAAGAGCCCCGTGGCGGTGCTGCAATCCAGGTCCAGAAACCAGCATGAGGCTCCGACAGGGAAGAAGTCCAAATGCCCTCAGAACGTGGACCCAGCGCGGGGACCTAATATGTTGCCCATGTAATCAGGGGGTGTCTGATGGCTCCTCAAGGGAAGAGATCTGGGTGCTTCATGTCTTCCACTAGTGCCTCCCAAGCCTAGGCAGCTTCGAGGGACCCCCGGCCCGCCTGGCTTACCTTAAATGGATAGCTCCCTCATCCGTCCAGCCTAGGACTTCCCTTCTCTATCCCTCGCAACTGAGCCCCCCTCGGGGTCTTCCAATTTCTGGGGATCTCCCTTTTGGCCAGGAGAAGTGCCAGGTCCTGAAACTTGCTAGTTTCCGTAGTCTTTGGCGGTGGCAAGAACCAGTGAAGGAGGCAATGACCAGGTGTACAATGAACCTCCCTTCCCATCACTGCAGTTAGGGTGTGAGTCACCGCTTTCCAAAAGTCTCCCAACGCTGGGCACCTCCAAAACATGTAGAGGAACTCTGCTCCCGATTCTTCGCATTGGGGGCATTTAGTCTCCGTTGTCGTGAAGTAACTGTTTATCCTCCCTGGTGTGGGACATGCCCTATGGAGTACATAGAAATGAATCTGTTTAAATGTAGCATTCCTAGACACCCAGGTCCTCCTCCCACCGCGACCAGTCAAGGAGGCTATCGCATTTCCCGGACGTCATCGGTATAAGCAGTTGACTGCTTTGTCGTGTCTGAAGACGTACTATATATTGGCACCCTCCAGAGTGTTGAGGTTCCGACAATCCCGAACTCCAGTGTTTCCGGATTTCTGCAGTGAGTGCTCTATATAAGAGGAAGTGCCCATGCGATAGATCGTGCCCCTCTAAAATCTTCAAATGAGTGAAAACTACCCTCAAACAGAGCCCCCATCATCAGTGCGCCAGCTGCACCTATTCTCTCAGCCGTCGCCAGTCTCCTCCATGTGGAAGTTCTAGTAGAAATTCCATCAGAAAATATGGAGCATATGATCGCCTGCTTTTTGGCTTCTGAAGGCTTCTAACCCAGCATCTACAGAGCATCATAAATTCGGGTCTGTCCCTCGCTCCCAGAGTGGGTAGCCCCAGCACTACGCAAGACAGCTGACGGAGATCTGGAACAGCAGGGCCCAAGTTCCCTGTCCGTCCAACGCTTCCGGCCACCCACTGGGCGAGCCATTGTAATTTTGCTGCCATGTAGTAGCTTTCAAAATCTGGGAGAGCCTTGCCGCCTGCATCAGTCGGTCTCTGCATTGTGGTTAATGCCACTCGGGGACTGCCGTACCACCACACAAATCCTGTAATTAACGTCCTGAGGTCTCGGTCCCATTGGGATCCATACTGGGAGGTCTACAAAAAAATACAACAGCTGTGGCAAAGCCACCATTTTCAGTAGGACGACTCTGCCTGCCACAGATAGCGACAGTGTAGACCAGAATTCTGCACTCGCTTTCACTCTATGGATAGCCTTCCCGATATTGCCCTCCAGGAGATCAGTGGGGTAGTGATAGATTCTCCGAAAACTCTCCAAAATCATACCCCCTGTCCTCCCTCTAGCCAGGGTGTCCGTGTAAAACAAGCAAGTCCATGCCACAAACGCGGGGACCCAGTCCGAACCAGCGCATTACCTTGTAAATATAGGGTCACTCCAGGCTATTCAATGCCTTCTGAATGTTTACCGCAGCTTCCTCCTTGTCATATGTACCGGCCTCCAGCACCCGCACCAGTCTCTGAATATTAAGGGCTGTGTTGCGACTGGGGATAGATCCCTCCTGGTCCCCATGGATGAGGGTGGTCATATGCGGGAGAAGACGCATGGCCAAAATCTTAATTGAGAATTGATAATGGCCTGTATGCTGTTTTTTCAAAAGCCGGTTTGCTGGCTTTAAAAAGGGGCATGACTCTGGCTTCTCGAGTGGTCACAGGGAGCCTACCCAACTGCCTCAGTATGTTATGAAGTTCCACCAGCTGCGGCCTATCTCCTCCTCATACATAGAGTAGAATTCTACCAGCAGTCTGTCTGTGTCGGGGGGTCTTATTCCTGGCCATGGATTTTATGGCAGCTCTAATTTCAGTAAGTTTGATGTCTCTTCCCGGAGAGTGCGCCTCTTCATCGGCAAGGCTAGCGTCCCCACAAAGGCATCAATGTCTGCATCTGTGCGGCCACCTTGCTCTCATGTAGGTCAACATAATAGGTATGAAACGCCCGGTAAATATCATGTTGCCGATATATAGGGTGGGACTATTCTCTTCCCTGAGCTCTAAAATGACCAAACCTCGTTTTGCAGGATTGGCCAGCCATGCAGCAAGCGCGTCAGTGAGGTTCCTCTCTGCGTGTGTCTGGATCATATAGTTCCTATATTCAAAGCACCCCAGCCTTTTTACTTGTTTGGCCTCTTTTTCTTATGTTTCTATCAACGTCACTTGCATCTCCCGGTGCTTGGGCCTGGGTTTCTTAATGTCTCGGTGTCCCCTGCAGCAAGGTCAGACTCAGAGATACATCTGCCCCTGACCACCGCCTTGAAGGCGTCCCACTCTATGTGGGCTCGATGCCGTGCCCTCATTCTCAGCTGAATATTGCCCATTAGCCGCCCGTATCGTGGCTTGGAAAACTGGGTCTCCAAGGGATTCTGGTTTCAGTTGCCACATGGGAATACAGGATAGGGCTGTTGCAGGGATTGTGCTCATACACAGAACTGTGCATAGAGACCCAGGACCTCAGTGAATTGTGGAGGACCAAAAAACTCACCTCAGTGCCTAGAGCCCCTAACCGATTAGCATCAGTGTCACATTAGCTCTTCGTCCTATAGCAAAGAAACCAATGATTAGACAGAACATGCGACTTAGGTTACTCGAACGTGAGTAAATAGAGACACGGAAAAGTTTATAATGTTTATTTTAACGACTTGCTCTAAGAGTATTTTTGCTAAGATAAGCAGGCATATGATTAAAAATAATACGATCAGCATGATTATAATTCCATAAAACACAAACTTACAACAACAGTTACATGCAGTGTCGTGTGCAAAAGCGGCAAAAAGGCAAAATTACATTTAAACTTCTAATAAGCCTATGCTAACGTAGCAATGTGCGTAAGCAGGGCCCTGCCTTCACTACAGGGCCGTTGTCCATGTCAACCCCAGTATCAGGGTATTGCGAGTTGAAATCTTCCTGGATTGATATTCACCAGCTTTGAGCAGCTCGTGCATATCCAGTTTACAGAGGATGGCATCTAAACGTACATGTCGTAAGAAAAAAAGGAATAATCCAGCTCCTTTGGATGTAGTGTCGTCCATGAGTCAATGAGTCCCCACTAGGCCCATCACTCCCTGAAAGCCCTAGCTGTCCTGACAATTGGGGCCGGGTAAGAACGATCCACCTCTGGATCTGCCACACAATTGTAGTCTCACCTCAGGAGTACCGACCCCACCAGGTATGGTGCTAATGTTCTTGAGACCCCCGCTAGGAATGAGACCTGATCGACATTTGGCACATACAAGCTCCCAATAGTGACATCCCGGCCATCTAGTTTACCAAAACACCACACATACTGCCCCTCAGGATCACCCAGATGGCTAGTATATTGAAATGGTACCCCAGGTTTTATCCACACCAGCACACCCCTAGTGAAAGCAGAGTGATCCGTATAGTAGGCTTGTCCCAACCATCTGCGTTGTAGGGCGGCCTATTTCTTTGCAATGAGATGTGTTTCCTGTAGCAGGGCAATCTCTACCCCTCTCCTGACTAGGATACAAAGGAAAGGGACCAACAAGGGCTCAGGTCCCCCAGTCAACCATCCCACAGTGTTCTCGCTGCTCAATGGTTCTCGAAGTAATCTCGAAATGATTTCTGCAATGTACCAGGGGTAACCTTAGGTAAGTCAGTGTCTGCGTCCTCTGCCGAACTGGTGTCCTTGGTACCTTAAGAGTTTGGGTCAACCTGCTCACTTTGAGAGGATGGGGGGCTGATGCCAGTGTTGCTGATTTCCGTTAGAGCCCTGATCCCTCTGTGCAGCTCGCATCTGGCCTCTGCTATCGATGGGGCCACTTTCTTACTTTTTTCCAGTTTCCTTTAGCGAGGGGTGGGCTGCGGGGAGTCCTCATCTGGTTCTGGCCCCCGTTCTTTCCTCAATCCAACCCCACCCATCCTGTGGCGTGACCACTCGTACATGGGCCTGGAACAACATGGCATATCAAATGTTCAAGTTGTCGAAGGCTTTCGCTTGCCTTCCAGAAAGGTGGATCGATGTCTCTGCACATCTCTAATGAAATCAGGGACAATTATGACCTTGCTATTGCTGATCTGGAGGTTACCCCGTAGTCTGGCCTGCGTAAGTACATGCTTGCGATCGCTATAGTGGAGAAGTCTGGCCACTATCGGGCGAGAGGGGGCTCCCTGTCTAGGCAGGGGGCCGGTACTCTGCCGTTCCAAGGGCACAAAACGAGGAAAGTCCTTCTAGTGCCACCTCTCCGTGCAGCCAGTCCTTTAAATATGCCAGCATATTGTCTCCCTCCTTGGACTCGGGCACACCAATGACAGGTATGTTGTTCCTACGGCATCTGTTTTCCCTGTCTTCTGCTCGCAGTACCAGGGTCTTAACCCTGCCTTCTATAGCAGGAAGTTTATTTTGTAGGATGGCAATCTCAGGGGGTATGTCCGCCAGCTTCTGCATCGATGTTGTGATCCTCTCAGCAAGACATCGTGGTCATCTTTTAAGAGGTTCAGGTCAACTCGTATGGCATCCATCTTTGCCTCGAGTGCCTCGCGAGACGCAGTGATAGCCTGTGTAATTTC
The DNA here is from genome assembly GCF_964263255.1 of Lissotriton vulgaris. Classification (NCBI taxonomy): domain Eukaryota; kingdom Metazoa; phylum Chordata; class Amphibia; order Caudata; family Salamandridae; genus Lissotriton; species Lissotriton vulgaris. The sequence goes on along the minus strand of NC_141693.1, from coordinate 2,023,316,602 downwards.
GCAAAGTGTGTGTTGCAGGGATTCTGTGAAATCACAGAACTATACTTGGGATTATGGGACCTTAGTAGGCAGGGACTGAGTTATCCTAACACCTTCGTACCCATGAGCCTGGGTCCAACTAGCGATAGTGTCTCACTTGCCCACCTACTCACTCACTGAAGAACAAGTGATTAGACACTCAAGAACACAACACTCACTTTCAGGAATTTTGGTAACAAGACACACCCTTTCGCTCGCGCTCTTGTACTCGTCCACAATGAGATCTGACTGAGACTAGAAACAGTTTAAAAAGTTTATTTTAACTAACGTGCTCTAGTCTGCAGTGTTCTTGCCACAATCAGTAGAAAAATGTCTAACACAAATACGGTCAGCATAGCAAGTAGTCCGTAAATCATAAAAGGAGTGGTCATGATAAATGGCAGCGTACCCTAACCTTCCCCCCTTGTATAAAAGCAGAATGATGATATATTAGAAGACCTCTGGGCGTTATCTGCAGCCAGCGTACCTCAGTCTATGGAGGGTAGACCTAAATCCCAGGTGCTGTCATGCTCTTCTCCCTGTAAAGATTCCTCTCAAAGTGTGTGTTACCTATCAATGTATCCCCATATGATCAAAGTACGTGTTCAGAAACAGCTGTATCTGCATGTTTTGTCTAGGTGCTAGGGCCTGCCCTGGGCTTAATAACAAGGGGCATTGTTGTTCGACTTGGTTCACAATGTTCGGACTTACCAACAAAGATCATAGCGCTAGTGCTTGAATGCGACCAGGAGTTCTGCAAGCTGCTACTTTCGTTTTTAATAATTTTAAAGACCTATTGACTAAGAACATGTGTTTTTAAAATTAGATTGCTGCTACTTCGTTTTTAACAATTTAAAAACCTATTGATTGAAGAATATGTGTTTTTAAATTACATTGCTGTGCCTCTTACTTGTTTTCTGGCCGCTACTCCCCGGTCCACCACAGCTTGTGCTGATTGTGTGGAGGGAGGCTTAAGCGACACCACTTCCTGGTTGTCCCATTCTGGGCAGCCATCTTGGGGAGGTTGACGGGCTAGTCTCCCCCCTGGCCCTCACTATTTTAAGGCGGGAGTATTGCGCGCACGATCACTTACCAACAAAGATCATAGCGCTAGTGCTTGAATGCGACCAGGAGTTCTGCAAGCTGCTACTTTCGTTTTAATAATTTTAAAGACCTATTGACTAAGAACATGTGTTTTTAAAATTAGATTGCTGCTACTTCATTTTTAACAATTTAAAAACCTATTGATTGAAGAATATGTGTTTTTAAATTACATTGCTGTGCCTCTTACTTGTTTTCTGGCCGCTACTCCCCGGTCCACCACAGCTTGTGCTGATTGTGTGGAGGGAGGCTTAAGCGACACCACTTCCTGGTTGTCCCATTCTGGGCAGCCATCTTGGGGAGGTTGACGGGCTAGTCTTCACCCTGGCCTAATCTATATGACCTCTTCCTATCCTGCGCAGCGGTGACGCGCTGCGGTAGCGCCGAATACGCGCCGGAGAGGCGCCAAAGAGAAGCCAGTCTGCGCCAGTCCGCGTTCAGACGCTTCTCGCTGGTCCTGGTCTGGGGTGGTGACCGGCATCATGGTCGGTAATCATGTTGTCTACAACTCTTTGTGGTTACACTCCTTACGCCCCCCTGTCAGTCCTTCCTGCTGCCATTCCGTCTCTCCAGCTAACACTGAGCTTCACTGCAAGCACTGTACATGGAGCACCTCCCGCCCATGTAGCGGCTCCCTCCCATTGGGAGAGTTTTGGAGATTGTTTCTCCTTAATTGCCGGTCGCTACCTAAACACTCCACAGAGTTGCATCTGTTGATTGATGAGCTTAATCCTGATGCCCTATTTTTAACGGAAACTTGGCTTCAGATTGACAACGACCCGTCCTTGATATGGGCCACTCCTCCAGGCTACACCCTTAAGCACCTCGACCGCCAATCGGGGAGAGGCGGGGGCTTAGCTATTATATATAGGGACACCTTTAAGTGTCGGGTCACTTCTAATTCCTTGCTGACCTGTGAGAGCTTACACTTTGCACTTGATCTCTCCCCTACCACCACTTTTTCTGGTATTCTACTCTATCGACCACCAGGCTCCCTCAACAATTTCATCACTCAAATTACTGATCTCACCGCTAACGCAGCCGTGACCTCATCTAACCTCACTCTGCTTGGGAATTTTAATATTCATTCAGATGACCCCCAGGATACGGCAGCTAATAACTTGCGGGCCAACATGCAAGCGTTAGACCTCTGCCAGAGAGGCTATCAGGCGACCCATAAGAAGGGACATCTTCTCGATCACATATACAGTAATATCAACCTTAATGTAGAGTCCCCTGTTCCTCTGCCTTGGACCGATCATTTTTTGATACCGTTCACCTGGCTTTCTAACTCTTGTCCCCCTCCTGAAGCCTCTATAAAGTACATGGGCAGGAAATGGTCCTCACTTCCCCTCACCGATTGGACAACGGCCCTTACTCAAGACCCCCCGAGAAAGGCCCTGAACCCTGCCTCAGCTTCTAGCAACTTTGATCACTGGATCTCCAGCACTTTAGATCAAGTTCTTCCCAAACGCCCTTGTAATCTCATCAGAAGACCTAAAGTTGCACCCTGGTACACTCCTGCTCTGAGGTTATTAAAGCTTGACTGCCGCAAACTAGAGAGAGCGTGGAGGAAGGACCATTCTCAGTCTAGGAAAGACGAATACAGGTCCGCAATGAGGCTCTATAAATCAGAGATTAAAATGGCGCAAACCTCCTTCTATGAAGGTAAAATTAGTGCTGCAGCAAATGCGCCTAGAGAAATCTTTAGGATAGCTAAGTCCCTCATTTCAGCTCCGGCTGAGCGTCCTTCTGTTGAAGGGGCACAAGACCGCTGTAATGAGCTAGCTGCTTTTTTTTCCAAGAAAATCTCGACCATATATTCATCTTTTAGTAATCCTACAGTCAATACCCCCTCCGTCCCTCCTAGGCCAGCTGACTCCTCGGTTCCCTGCAAACTGGACACAATTCCGCTTCTTGATGCCGCCAGCCTGGATAGATTAATCTCCAAAGTTTCTTCTGGCTCCCCCAAAGACCCGGCACCCCCCCGGATCCTTGTCAAGGCACTGGACGTGATTCGTCCTGTGATCCTGGAAGCTTTAAACACCTCCATTGTGTCCAGGTCGGTCCCACTCGCTTGGAAGTGTGCCATGGTGAGGGCGCTTCTCAAGAAACCCTCCCTGGACCAGAACAACCTGTCCAACTACCGCCCCATTTCGTTGCTTCCCTGGTTGAGTAAACTGCTGGAGAGGCACACCAACAATATCTTAACAGACTATCTGGAGTCCAACTGTCTGTTGCGTGCCTCCCAGACAGGTTTTCGCCCTCAACATGGCACAGAAACTGCCATGTTGGCGGTCACAATACGAGGTTGTTGCATCGTCACACTCAAGAGATCTTTGATCTCCTTTCGACGACTAGTCCCACCTGTTTGATGCTCACTGAGACATGGCTCAATGATTCCTCCCACCCGGACATAGTGGCAGCCATTCCCACTGACTATACCATCCATCGACAGGACAGAGACAAGGGCAGGGGAGGAGGAGTTGCCTTGGTTGTGAAAAAATCTCTTCCGTGCACGGTCACGCACACTCACACCATCGCAGGGGCTGACTCTCTAGCCTTTACCATCTCCCTATCACCGCAACAAGCATTGAAGGGTCTGATTGTTTACAGACCTCCGGGCCCAGTGGGATCCTTTCTTGACGATCTCCAGCAGGTCATGTCGGTCCTTGTCCTTAGATCGGAGCGCTGCTTACTGGCGGGAGATTTTAATTTCCATATGGACGACCACAATGACCAGGATGCCATCAAACTGCTAGATATCGCATCAACTTTAGGCCTTTCCCCCTATCTCTCTGGTCCGACCCACGACAAAGGCCACACACTTGATCAGGTCTTTTCCACCACACCTATCATGGCTGTAACACTTCTGCCAGTCGTTTGGTCTGATCATTTTCTTGCCCATTTTGAAATACCATCTACTGTGGCGTCTCCGGCCAGCGCTACGAGACAGCAGGGCAGCAGCTATAGGGCACTCCATCGGGTGACCCCAGATATGCTCACGCATGCTCTGGTAGATCACCCTGTGTCCTGTACGGGCGACCTGGAGAAAGATCTGGAGAGCCTGCAATCCTGGCTTCTTGCCAGACTAAATGAGCTCGCTCCTTTACAGCCACCCAGGTCCGCTGCCCCACGGGTCTCTGCCCCCTGGTTTACGGAGGAATTAGCCCACGCCCGTAGGCAATGCAAAGTTGCCGAGCGGGCTTGGAGAGCCCAGTATGAGCCTGAGGCTAAACAACGTTATAGAATCATGATGAGGTCATACCATGATCTAGTCCTTCAGAGCAAGAAATGTTATTTCGCCAAAAGGATTGACGACGCAGCTAACTCCTGTAAGGAGATTTTTTCAATTGTGCGTGAATTCACTAGCCCCCGGTCCATCTCTACTCAGGGTGCTCCAGTGGAAACCTGGGCTAACACTATTGCCAACTTCTTTACCACCAAAATTAGGCAAATCCAGGTTTCTTTCCCGCTGAGAGCTCCAGATGATGCGTCTGCGGTGCCGACTGAGACAGCCCCTCTGTCTCCCCCAGGCCCAGCCTTGCTTGACTTTCCTCCCCTTTCGGATGTTACATCTTTAGCCTTGATGAGGAACCTTAAATCGGGCTCACCGTTAGATCCGTGCCCTGCAAAATTTCTAGCTAAAATGGCAGACGTCATCAACCCCATAGCCAATCCTATCCTTAATTTATCCCTGAGTCAGGGCTTTCTGCCCCAGGCCTGGAAGCAAGCCATGGTCATCCCCCTGATCAAGAAGCCCAATCTTGACCCAGAGGCACCTTCTAACTATAGGCCAATTTCGCTCCTTCCAGCACTGACTAAGATCCTGGAGAAACACGTGCACAGCGTGCTTTCCAACTTCCTGGAGTCTAATGAATTACTTCATGAATCCCAATCGGGCTTTCGCTCCAACTTAAGCACCGAGACGGCGCTCCTGGAAGTTTCGGAGATCGTTAAAGAGGTGCTGGACACGGGAGGCAGGGTGATGTTAGTCATGCTAGACCTGTCGGCGGCGTTCGACACCGTCCCCCATGAGGATCTCCTCACTAGGCTCCATGACATCGGGCTAGGGGGGACGGTGCTCAACTGGTTTCGTTCTTTTCTGGCCAACCGCCGACAGACGGTCTGGGTCCCACCCGGATCCGCCGAGATGCCGCCATTGGGAGTCGGAGTGCCTCAGGGCTCTGTATTGAGCCCCACTCTATTTAACATCCTTATGACCCCTCTGGCGACATTGGCGGAGTCCTACGGGGCCCGGATCGTCTCTTATGCTGACGACACCCAGCTCCTTTTCACCTGTCGTAAGAGCGAAGAGTTCGGTGGAGAAAGGATCCGTGAGTGCCTTGGGGCTGTTTTTAGCTGGTTCTCACACAACAGCCTTAAGTGCAACTCGGACAAATCTGAAATACTATTCTTCGGATGCCCATCGGAACCAGATTGGCAGGGATGGTGGCCTGCTGACATGTTCCCTCCCACTCAGTCCTCTAAGTGGGCTAAGAACCTGGGAGTTAAAATTGACAACGAGCTCTCGCTCAAATCCCAGGTTTCTACTCTCACGGGAACATGTTTTGGGATTCTCAGAATGCTGCGCAAGTTCTTTCCCCTGCTCTCGGAGCAACATCGGAGGATCACTGTTCAGGCACTCATAGGGTCCAGATTGGACTATGCAAATGTCCTATATCTGGGCCTGCCTGAATACCTCCTCCAGCGTCTGCAGGTCACCCAGAACGCTGCTGCGCGTACCATTTTTGGCCTACACCGCCGCACTAGTGCCTCCAATCTCCTTGTATCCCTTCACTGGCTGCCGGTGCGGAAGAGGATACTGTTCAAGGCCATGACTCTTGCCCATAAGGCCTTGCATGGCAGTGGTGCCAAATATCTTCAGAGGAGGCTGGACTTCTATCGACCTGTACGATCCCTCATGTCAGAAGCTCTGGCTTTGGCTCGGGTGCCACGCATCAGAAGGGCTCGGCTAGGCGGCCGGTCCTTTAGCTTCCTTGCTCCTCAGCTGTGAAACTCTCTACCAGTGTCCTTGCGAAACACCGCAAACCTGCTTGTCTTCAGGAAAGACTTAAAAACCTGGCTGTTCGCTGGATAATTTGCCCCCTCTTCTAGGCCCCTGTTCTTTTACTGTTATGTTCTCCTTTCTCTTCTTTGGTCTGGAGCTCAAAGCGCCGGGACACTCCTCGGAGTAGCCGTTGCGCTATAAAAGTCCCATTTTAACATTAACATAACAGAGGAAGCAAGAACGACTTTGGATCGGGGAGGAAAGGTGGCCATTATCCTGTTAGACCTTAGTGCCGCGTTCGACACGGTGAACCATGCCACGCTAGTATACCGACTGGCGGGCATGGGCGTGTCGGGCGCAGCTCTGGACTGGCTCACCTCCTTTTTGAGTGAGCGCTTTTTCCGGGTCTTTGAGGGTGAGACAGTCTCTCCTAAACATCCTCTCAGGTGTGGGGTCCCTCAGGGCTCCTCCCTGAGCCCGACCCTCTTTAACGCCTACATGGAACCTCTGGACAGGATAGTCCATCCCTTTGGTGTGCGTATAGTCACCTACGCGGATGATACGCAGCTGGTGGTCTCGTTAGACCACGCAGATGGATCATCCAACACCTTAGGCCCCTGTCTAGAGGCTGTTGCCAGTTGGATGCAAGCTTCCTGTCTCAAGCTTAACGGGGAGAAGACAGACATCATTCTCCTTGGAAATCCCTCCCCGTCTGCTCTTGCACCCGTCTGGCCACCATGTCTTGGCGCTCCTCCTGCGCCCAAGTCCCAGATAAAGAGCCTCGGGATCTGGCTTGACACTGCCCTTGATTTCTCTGTCCAGGCTACTAAGACTGCTGCCACTTGCTTCGGACTAATGAGGATGCTCCGGCGGGTGCTCCCTTTGCTCCCTTTCCAGGCGAGGAGGATCATGGTCCAGGCCCTCATTCTCTCTCGCCTGGATTACGGGAACGCTCTCTACCTGGGAGCACCGGCTTCGGTCCTTCAGAGGCTCCAGGTCACACAAAACAGTGCGGCCCGCCTATTGTTCAATCTGTCCCGTCGGCAGTCGACGAGGAAGGCCCTGAAGGACCTTCATTGGCTCCCAATGGCTGCCAGAGTGCAGTTCAAAGCTCTGTGCATTATGCACAAATCCTTCCACCGTGTAGGCCCAGCGATTCTGCACCCGCTGGTTATGCCTTATGTTCCAACACGCCCCCTTCAGTCTGGTACCCTGCAGCTGGCCACCTCCTCTAAAATTAACAAAGCCCGTTGGGGTGGCCGCTCTTTTTCTCATTCGGCGACCAGACTCTGGAATGCCCTCCCCTTTGCCATCCGGGGTAACAGCAACCTCCTCTCGTTCAGAAAGGCCCTAAAAACGCATTTGTTTGCTAAATCTCTCTGATCTGCCCCGAGCCTGCGCTAAAACCATTTTATCTTCAAGCGCTGCGAGGCCCCAGGGCGGTTATGCGCTATACAAATGCAATTTTTCATTTCATTTCATTTCAAATCCCAGGAACAAGCAAAGTGTAAAAACAACAGCATGTTCTATAAAAGTTTGAGTGTGGCACAAGCAAAATAAAGTGGTGTTGTAACGTGCGCAAAGCAGCGGACAGCCTGCAACGTGCTCATGCTAACATAGGGACGACAACAATGCCCATGTGGGCCATGTGATATGTGGGCTGTTCCTGGACATCCCCCTTGGGTGGTGGCGGCGGCATGGATCCTTCCACCTCTCGGTTCATCCCTAGTGGGTCAGGGGTGTCTGGTCCGCGTCTCCTGGTCGCTCTCCCCCATAGCCATCAGCAGTCCGCACATTAAAAACACTACACTCCAACACAACTATTGGCAGCGAGCTGGGTTGGAAGGGGCCGGGCCGGCCTGAGAGAGTGCACAGTAGGCCTATCTGTTCATCACAGCAGTCCAGGCCTCGCTCGGTCCTCCTCGTCCACGGCGTCCAGACCCCAGGCCCTCTCAGTAGTGCCTACGTGTGACCGTAGCATCCTGAAACTCTGTCACCCCACCTCTGGGTCCACGGCTCACACAGGTCTTTCAGGGGCCCCCATCTTAGTTGCCTCTCGCTCTCTCTCCTCTGACCTGCATCAGTGTCTCTGCCTCATCAGCAGACGTCCTTCAGTTCGCCCAGAGGTTTCGGGGCGGCACTGGAGGTCAGGATTCCACCGGATGAGGTTCACAGGACGGGGGCCCGCGTCTTATGTCCTACCACAGTGGCATTGACCCATGCTCCCATGAAGCTGGCTGTTTTTATATAGCATTTGGATAAATATTGGAGGTATAGTTGAGACATCAATCCGTCTGTCTAGTACCAATGTAACTCTGTAATGTTATTCCTTGTCGTTTTAAAGCCCTTTAATTCCCCAGGCGTGACATAGTGCACTACTCTTGAGACTTCGAAAGAGGGGGCGGTTACTTTGTTCTGGTTGTGTGCAGCACTGAGGAGAAGGCTGTAAACAGCTTAGTGGCACCTACTAGGCTCCTGCATCCTAAAAATATCTATGCAAGTCCCTGGTGGGGTCTTGGACGTGCCTGCCTCCAGCGATGACTCTGGACACTTCTACATCAGTGTGCACCAGCTTATTGCTGGACAATGGCTCAGAAGGTAAGTTCAAGTTGTCTTCTCTGCTCAGGCGTAGAGTTCCTCGCAGCACTAGTGTTCAAGATTTACCCAGCCGCTGTGTGAACAAATGATTATTTACCTCAGCAGTCCAGACTAGTTAAATGTAATAAAATTATGAAGGAAGCTGTTAGCCAGCTACAGTGTAGTGCGTGTGTGTTTATTTTATTATTATTGTTAGCCGTAAGATCAGTCTCAAATTAAAATAAGCACCAGATTCAGTGGTCTAGCCGTGCCACTGGAGCGCTGGGCTCTTTGGTCGCGGATGTAAACTTCTATTAGGGGTAAAATGTGTGTTTCAGATGTGCAAACACCCTATTTGTACCATCACACGAAGTGCGTGCATTTCTTAGACCACTTGGAATAGAACCCACTGATGGAGTGAATCCCTGTTGGGGAGAATTTGGGGAGCCAAGGGACAGCAGATATGTGCTTTAGATTTTGAGCAAACCTTCTCCTGTGAACATATTTAAAGGTCCCTCCCCACATCCCGAGGTTTCACTTCCAGCGAACGGTAAGTATCAACAAAGCGAAACAAAAGGGAATGATGGACGGAGCATTTGAGCAAATAAAACACTCACCCCCAGTCAAATGATCTTAGTTTACTCCATCACCGTTTTTTTGCTCACTCAGCCACCCCAGTTCAGACATGGCCATATGCAAATCAGTCTGACCCTGTGCCTCATGGGAACAGTCCAGCCCGAACTGCCAAGCCATGTCTTCCCTAGACCGGAAACAAGCATCCTGGGACCGGTTTCGGATTCATAATCCTAATCAGCCAGGCTATCTTGAATCCAGTGGCCAAGTGAGCAAGGGACTCACATCTGAGCGTAGCCTGCCAACTGAGGGCGAACAAAGCGAAACAAAAGGGGATGATGGACGGAGCGTTTGAGCAAATCAAACACTCACCCCCAGTCAACTGATCTGGGTTTAATCCTTCACCATTCTTTAGCTCACTCAGCCACCCCAGTTCAGACATGGCTATATGCAAATCAGTCTGACCCTGTGCCTGAGACGTGACTCCCGTGCTCACTACGCCACTGGAGTCAAGCTATCCTGGCGGAAGACGGCTGATAGCCAGAAACCGGTCCTAGGATGCTTGATTCCGGTCCAGGAAAGACATTGCTTGGCAGTTCGGGCTGGACTGTTCCCATGAGGCACAGGGTCAAGACTGATTTGCATATGGCCATGTCTGAACTGGGGTGGTGTGGAGTGCAAAAAACGATGGATTTAGGCCCAGATCTCTGTACTGGGGTGAATGTATGACATTGTTCTGCATTCTGTCCCTCAACTGTTGTTTTTACAGACTAAGTATCAGCATGCTCGGGTCTAAGCCCCCCCTTGAGTCACTGTGCCATAGGTTGAGCCCCAACACCCCTCCAAACCCCAGCATCGGTCTTCCATAGGGTCAGCCCACTTCAATCTGGCAGGTGCTGAGCTAGATTATGCATGTCAATGCCCCCAAACCCACCAACAGTCTGACCTAGTCAGAGTCCCCCTGCACCAGTCTACCATCGCATCAAACCCCTCGCGTCAGTCTGCTATGGCCTGCCAATACCCGCTTTCCTCTCCAGGATTTAGCCTCCATGGCATGAGTCCCCAGTGAGTGCCATGAGCTGCGCCCCTTCTTCCAGCCCACCTTGCATCCGCCTACAAGAGGCAAAGGCCCCTGCATCAGTCTACCATCACATCAAACCCCTCTCGTCTGCCATGGACTGCCAATACCCGCTTTCCTCTCCTGTCTAAAAGAGGTGGAGGGCCCCTGCAGCAGTCTACCATGGGATGACACCACTTTCGTTGTCTACGATCAGCGCCTTCTCTATTCCACCTTCTTCCCCAGGCTTCAGTCTCCCAGGAGCTGAGATCCACAGCATTGCTCTGTCGTGGGTTTTGCTTCCTATACCCTCTTCACATCTCTCAGCCATGGATTGAGCCTCCGAAACCCTCTCTGTATCAGTAAACTGAGACCCCTGCATCACTCAGGCATGGGCTTAACCCCTCTCTTGTGGGTCAGTCTGCCATGAACTGAGACCCCTGCGCTATTCTGTCATGAACTGCCACTCTTAAATCTGTCTTCCATGGGCTTAACTCCACTCCTGCAGATCCATATACCATAAACCAAGACCCCTGCAACAGTCTGCCATTAACTGAGACCCCTGCGTCACTCTGCCATGGGCTTAACCCCTCTATTGCCGATCAGTAAATGTAAATAAAATTGATACTTGTATAGCGCACTACTCACCCGCAAGGGTCTCAAGGCGCTTGTACGAATAACGCTGTGGAACCCATCCTGGCTTTCCCTGTGAGGCGTCCACTCCTGGGCACCCCCCAAGGTGGAGGCCAGGCATCCTTAGCGTTGTGGGGGCCGTTGTGGAGATTAAGCAAGCTATTGCCCAGAGTTGCAGAGTGGGACCCATGATTGGAATAGGCACCGAGGCGAGAATTATCAGGTCCGTGGAATTTTTTAGTCCAAGACCCGCCGAGGTGGGGAATTGAACCCTGGTCCCGGGCTAGACCTCTGCATCAGGGTCTGCCGCTCTAACCATTGAGCCACACTTCTCCACGGTCTGCCATGAACTGACACTCCTGCATCACTCAGCCGTGGGCTTAACCTCCCGCCCATCTCCTGCTGATCATTCTGTCATGAACTGCCACCTTTGCGTCTCTCCTCCATGGGCTTAGCTCCACGCTGCATATATCATAAACCAAGACCCCTGCACCAGTCGACCATGAACTGAGACCCATGTATCAGTCTGCCATGGGCTTAACCCAGCTCTCACAGATTGGTCTGCCATGAACTGAGACCCCTGCACCAGTCTGCCGTGAACTGAAGCACCTGTGTCAGTCTGCTGTGAACTGAGACTCCTGCTTCAGTCCGCCGTGAACTTAGACCCTCTGCGTTGGTCTGCTTTGGACTTAACCCTGCTCTTGGAGAACGGTTTGCCATGACCTCAACCCTATCTTCTCTCCCTGCATCAGTCTGGCATGAGACCCTTTTCCTTAGTCTGCCATGGTCCATGGTCCCCTGCATCCATCTGCCATGATAACCCTGTATGAGAGAGGAACCCCGTCTCCCTCCACCCCATACTTTATCTGCAAGTGGAGAGGAGTTGAGGGAGGTTCTACAAGGGCAGATTCCCTTTGGTGCCTTTCTTCCTGTGGCTCCAGCTCTGATTTGTTGGGTCCGGGTAGCTGCTGTGCTGCCAGTGGCCCGTACTCTCCTGTCCCAGTCGCAGAGGGATAAGGGTGTCTCTTTCATGAGGGCCACTGTGCACTTCTAGGATGCCACCAGCAACTCTCGTCTCTTACCTGATTTCAGATCCACACCCACAGCAAGTGACAGCTGGGTAGGATAAAGCTAGAGACTCGCTGTAGAGATGCCGCCGAAGAAGAGAAGATGGAAACCTACTTCGTGTGATGGATCTTTGATCTGGAGGGCTGACTCCAGCCTCTCTTGAGACCCGGCAGCCCAGCGTCTGATGCTCTGTGCATTACTCACATGAGAAGATGTTGGGATCGGTGGAAGCCTGCCTTCCTCCAGTATTAACCCCGATGAGCTGCACATAGCGTCTGCACGGGGGGCGGCAAGTGAGTGTGTGATCCTTGATTTGGACTGTGTCCTCTGCCATAAGCAGTGCTATCTCCCACATGCCGCTGTGTGCTATGGGATGCCCCACCCCATCCCTTGGTCTGTTATGGACTGTGTCCTTGGCCTGCTCTGCCCTGTGCCTCAGTCTGCTATGGACTGCCCCCTGCCATGGGTTGATCTGTCCCATTTCAGCTATGAACTGTGTCATCTGCCATAGTCCGTGCTATCTCCCAAATACCTGTCTACCATGGGCTGCACAGCCATGGTTCCTATGCCATGAGCTGTAACCTCTCACACGCCTCAGTCTGCTATGGGTTGTACTGACACATCCCTTGATCTGCTATGGACTGTGTCCCCTGCCATGCGATGTGCTATCGCTCACATGCCTCAGTCTACAATGGACTGCACATGCAATGAACGGCGCCCTCCGCTGTCGGCAGTGTTTCTCCCACATGCCTCTCTACCATGGGCTGCATCGCTACATCTCTTGGACTGCTATGGACTGTGTTCCCTGCCATGTGCTGTGCTATCGCCCACATACCACTATCTGCCATCAGCTCGAGCCCCCCAAGGCCTCAGTCTACTATGGACAACCCCTCCACCATTGTCCGTGCTAGCTCCCAAATGTCTGCCATGGGCTGCAAATCCATGATTCCTCTGCCATGAGCTTGTGCTACCTCTCACATGCCTCAGTCTGCTAGGGACTGCACCGCCACATCCCTCTTTCTATGGACGGAGTCCTCTGCCATGCGCTGTGCTATCGCCCACACGCCTCGGTCTACAATGAACTGCACGTATGATGAACAGCACCCTCCGCTACGGGCTGTTTCTCCCACATGCCTCAGTCTGCTATGGACGGCGCCCTGACCATGCGCTGTGCTATCGCCCACACGCCTCGGTCTACAATGAACTGCACGTACGATGAACAGCACCCTCCGCTACGGGCTGTTTCTCCCACATGCCTCAGTCTGCTATGGATTGCGCCCTGACCATGGGCTGTGCGATCTCCCACATGCCTCGGTCTGCTATGGGGATGTCCTCTGCCATGGGCCGTGCTATCTCTCACATGCTGCGGGCTGCTATGGGCTGCACTACCCCATGCTTCAATCTGCTATGGACTGTGTCCTCGGCCATGGGCTGTGCTATCTCCCACATGCTTCAGTCTGCTATGGACATGCACGTGCCATGAATGGCGACCTCCGCTATGGGCTGTGCTATCGCCCTCATTCCTCAGTCTGCTATAGATTTAAGGATTCTCTGCCTTCCAGTGCCCCAGGGAGTTCATACTTCTCACATCTATTGAAGGAGGGGAAGCCCAGAAAGTGTGCGTCTGTCGCTATTCTACTTATTCTGTGCATATTGCAGAACTAACGTACTTGCCTCCTTTTACACATTCGAGCATTGTGTGAGGATAAGTGAGACATGCTCTCTGGCACATCTGGACAGTGGGTGTGACCTAAGCCTTCTGACACATTTGGGCAGTAGGGGGTTAGTGACCGAAGCCTTGTGAAACATCTGGGCAGTGGGGTGGGGTGTGGGTGGTGAGTGACGAAAGCCTGCTGACACTTCTGGGTAGTAGGGGTTGAGTGGGTGGAAAATCAGTGACTTATCTGGGCAGTAGGTGTTCAGGGACTGAAGTCTCAGCACATCTGTGCTGGTCTGGTCGGAAGTCTAATACTGCCTTTGAGTCCGTGATACTGCAGCCTGCCGGTTTCACAGTCTGAGGGAACCAAGTTTGGGGGGGCAGGACGATTGGGAGTTGGAGTGTGGTGTTTACTGACTCATTGTTTGGCATCCTGGGGAGGGGAGCCGTGACCGGCCATCTGCAGAGGTACAGGAAGTGGAATACTTCTATTGATGAAGCTCAACGCCTGTCCCACCGTCACCCCCACAACAAATAGCATGAAGCTTTGTCTTAGGAGAGAGCGTTTCATTGAGTCATTGGTCTGCACTGCAGGGCTGGCTTCAGACGTATCAAACCAGAACCCACTGCTATGGTCTCTTGTCGCTCCAACCCGGTACCAGAGTTGTGTTTCCATTCCAAGCTGCCACCTATAGGGCGCACTGCCAAGCGTAGAGCCATCACATATGGGCCCCCAATGACTCCTCTGTGGTGTCTTGACACGTTTTGAATCCATTGAATGTAGGCCAGGGTTCCACCACCTTTGGGACCCACGCAAGACTCCAGAGTGATATCATGCCACATTTGAGACCCAGCCTGGCAATGTATGGAGCCCCGGTGACTCCAAGCTGAAGCCCTGCCACGTATAGGACCCCATTCCACTGAGGATGGCACCAGAGTATGCTTTGTGCTTTTGTTTGTAGTCACTTGCCACAAATTACATATGCTCTGTCGTATCTTCTGGGACTTGAGACTGGCACCCTGCCATGTACATGTCTTCTTTGACCCAGGCTGGTGCCCTGCTATGTATGGGTTTTCTGTGACTCCAGGCTGGCAGCGTGCCGCATAGGGGTCTTCTGTGACTCCAGGATGGCACCACAGAAGCCTGAATAGGTGTTCTGTGACTAGAGGCTGGTGTCCTGCCACCTATAGGTCCTCTGTGAGCCCAGGCTGGTGCTAT